>NC_143504.1:16216666-17430000 GCF_051622355.1 Phaseolus vulgaris | reverse complement strand
TTGTCTTAAAGAAAATCGATCTATCTCCGAAGTCATTCTTTAATTTCAGGTAAACTGATTAAAACTTAAAATATTCATAATCTATTTTTTAATACACAATTTATTTTCATTCAAAGAATTTTGTTTTTGGTTTTCACATTTGGTTTAGTGAATCTTAATTCTTGTATTGATCAGTTTTAATAAATTTAAACAATGAAATAATACGTGTGAAAAACAATTAGAAAATATATTGTTAGTATTTTATAATCAAATAATAAAGCTTACTTATAATGAGTGTAGAAGTTTAGCAACACATGTTTGATTGTTTAATATTTTAATTATATTTTTTAACTTAAAAAACTAATTTATTATTATATTATTTAAAATAAGTTGTACGGTGGATTTTTTTAGAGTATTAAAATAACAATTTTGTATTTTTAAATACCTAAATATCTATATTTTTTATTTTTCTTCCTATTATATCATATTAATTATCACTTTTATATATTCTTTTTATTAAATGTTATTTGGATGATATTTAGCAATGGTTATATCTTCATACTTTTATGACGTTGAAAACAATAAATATAATTAAAGTTTTGATATAACTACTATTACAAATAAAGCATAATTATTAAAATATAAAAATAAAATTTTAATAATATATATATATATATATAAATAATAAGTACATTTTAATTTTATTAATCTATAATAATATAATAAAAATAATTTGAAATTTTATGATTTACTGATTATAAATAGTTTCTCATAGGTCTTGAATACTAAAAAATTCTCAACAAAAATGTGAAACTAAAACGTCAAACAAAAATTATTTGGTTATTAATTGTTATATATTTGAGATGTTATATACATACTTTTATTTTAAAAGAAGACGAAGACCCCTAACCTCGGAGCTTTTAAGTCATACAACGCGTAGGCGTGATTAACGAGGCAGTACAAAATTAACAACTTGCCATTCTAAAAATATCAAAGACTTTTCCTTCATTTAATAAATAAAAAACATCAGTGCTTTAATTATGGATTTGAGGAGAAATATAACACAAAGTTGGAAATTAAAGTTATTTCAATTAAAAAGTAATAATAAAAATTGAAGGGAAAATTTGTGAATAAGGGATGTGATTGATAATTTTTTTGATTAATAAAATGGAAATTACAATTTTTTATGGTTAAAATTAATTTGAAATGAAATATTATTAATTATTAGTATGTTTGTGATTAAAATATTATTTCTCCTACCATTGGTGAACTTAGTTGAAATAAAATATAATTTATTCAATATTCTAAATACATGCAAAATTATTTAAATAAATTTTAATAAAAATAATTATAAAATACTTATCTAACATTGTAAATTTTGTATAAATTAATAAATTAAATAGAAATTGGTGTAAAAATTTAGAAACTAATATACATAAAACGATACAGTATAATATAATAGAAAAAGAGAATTTATTACAACAATTATGCAAAAATTAAACAACAAAAATATATCACAAGAATAATCTAATACTCCCTTAAATCCAAAATTGTATAAAAAAAAATATTTTCATAAAATAAAATAAAAATAAAGTTATTATTCTTGATAATATGATTATTTAAGAATTTTTTTTATTTTGTTTTATAAATTTATTTTTATTATTATTATTTTTTATTATTTTATTATAATTATTATTTACAATTCTATTATTATTATTTTATAAATTATTTTAGAATATTATTATTTTTATTACTATTATAGTTTTAATATTTATTATTTATTTATTTTTATTGATATTGGTATATAAAATTATTTATGTTATGATTATTTATTATTTAAATATTATTATTTTATAATAATTATTATTATATTATAATAACATAATCCATAATCGATTTTTTTTAACAATAACATAATCGATAATTGATTTGTTTTAACAATAACATAATCGATTATCCCAGTTTAGAAATTTTTTTTATACATAATTGATCCTGCCGGTTGACTTGAGTGCAAAAGTCTTGCCACATCAAAGATCTCTCCTTTGGATCAGCTTCGCACCACGCCAGTTTTCGTTCCTCACGTCTTAATTCCTTGTAAGAACCTCAAGAAAACAAAGTGGCGCCACTGCGGCCGATCGCGCTCCGACGCTCAAGTCAGTGGAAGAATCACCTAAAACTCAGAGAGAATATCTCAACTCAAGGAACCGTGCGTAGTGAATCTCAGTGTACTAGAAAGTATTCTGAAAGCGTACCTCAAAAGTCCGTTAAATGTTCCTTATATACCTGAGCTTTTTCTCTCTCCTGATGGTTACGCCTCCAGACACGTGGCCCACATCCAGCTGTACACGTGTCAGCATCTGGAGCTTTCACAATTTGAGCGTTACTTTTACTCTTTTCGACATTCGACTAAGTTATCCATACAGGGAGTAACTTGGTGCACAACTTTCCTGATCGTTCGACAATGTGCCCCCTTCGGCGGTGTGTAAACCACCCGATCTCCTAGCATTCCCCGGCGATCTCTAACCACCTGACCTCCTAGTACTCACATACGGCAACTGTGACGCAACTCTGGTGACCGCCGGTTACGCATACGAGAGATCGGAGAACGCCAATTCAGCGATCGGCGACTATACTGACTTCCCGATTTACTTCCCTTCTGTCGGCCAGGTGTCCCGTTCAACACGCCTATATTATCGCTTGTTGCCACGTCATCACACCCAATGACCTGATCGGTACACAAGCCCCCCAGTCTTAAGCTGAGACTTGACCAGCGAAAAGACTAAGAAGTCAAATCATCGTCGATCTACGAGGCCCTTGTACGGACTTCCGTACATTCGTACTCCTTTGCTTTCCTGACGCTTCACCAACCCCTTTTTGATCAAACGACACGTGGCTTCATCAACGGTTGTTTTTAATTGTCGTTTGCGCTTCCTACAACGTTCGAAACCCTTAAACCCTTAGCGCTATTCACTGTTTCATTATCTTTCTTCATCTTCAAGCATTCTAAACGCTCTCTCTGCGAACTACGAAACCTTCATTTCCCTCAATCTTCAACTTCCTTCAACATTTACTCTATCATCAAAAGGTAACTCCTTTACTCCTTCCACTGATATTTGTTGCATTTTAATAGGTTTGCATCATCCATTAACTGTCTGGAGCATACGTTGTGGGTTGTTTTCTCTTTTCTCGTAACTTAGAGTTTCATTCCTGATAACGTCTACCCCAGTGAACTCTCATTCGTTCGTTCTATCTTCTTCGCCTTCAATCGAGTCGTTCTCTTGCTATCCTCATCTCCTCCCTTTTCTTTCCTTTGCAGTTCCTGCGATGGCTCAGACAAAGTCCACCGCTAATCCTCCTTCTTCATCGCGAAATCCTCCTCCCAAAACTCGCAGGGTTACCACTGGGACAAACCCTCCACCAACACGCAACCCCCCACGAGCCTCTGGTGCTCCTTCCACACAGGCTGAGAGGCCTGCCTCTTCCCATGCCAATCTTACCCAAGCAACTCCACCACAAGCCGGGGGGGCCTCCCTTCCTCCAAGGGACTACAAAGAGTTGTATCCTTGGGCCACCCCAACTCTACTGAAGGAAACCTCGTCAATAAATACTGAGGTTGGGGTGTTTCGCCTGAGAAAAGGGGAACGACCCGACCTTTCGTTTCACAAGGAGCACGATGACAACGTGACGGTGCTGCCTTGCCTCCCTGGAGAACCAATCTACGTGGACGACAAAGGGAACAACGACGAGTTGTTCTGCTTTGTCTACGCCACCCTGTTCAAGAAAGTGAAACTTAGGTTTCCTTTCACTCGTTTCGAAAGGGAGCTGTTGACCGATCTCGACATCGCCCCTGCCCAGCTCCATCCCAACAGCTGGGCATTCGTGAGGGCGTTTCAAATCCTTTGAGCGCACTTGGGGCTACCGGTTTCGGTTGATGTCTTCCTCTTTCTGTTTGAAGCAAAGAATTCTGGAGATCGCCCCTAGGTCAGCTTGAATGGAATTGCTGGGAGGTCAATCCTCTCCATCTTTCAGGAATCCTACAAAGACTGGAAGGGGAAGTTCGTCAAGGTGTGTCCTAACAATCAAGACCCTTCGTTGCTTGATGGTTTCCCCTTGTATTGGGTAAACAAGGGGAACAAGGATTCCAGGGACAGCTTCAGGAATGCAAGAAGTCCTGACAAAATGGGAGATTTGGACAAAGACCTTTGTCTTTTCTGGAAAAGTGTGGCTTCTGCCAACATCACCTTCCCCACTGCTTCAATAATTTCCTTCGAATTCCTCGAGGGCCAACTTGAAATGCACATAGGTTAGCCCTACCCCAACACCAAGTCTCTCATTTTGTGTTGAAACTGACTTAGCATTCCTACCATTCTGTCTTTGGCATTCTTGTTCGTTTTGTATGTATGTATTTGCATGTTTTGCTTCTGCTTTGGGGCATACTCATCTATTTTTTTACCTTGTGCAGACGCAATGTTGGGAAAAGGAAAACTAGCAGAATTGAGGGCGATCGCCCGATCCCACAAACTCGTGGCGGGCTCCCAAATTGTGCCCAACTCAGTTGTGGAGATCGCCATTTCCCAAGGAAAAACTCCTCCCCGAGGTCCAACCTCTTCTGGGGTTCTACCCGCCCCAGAGAGGAAAAAACTAGTGTTGAAGAGACCAAAGAGGAAGACTCCTCAGGTGGTGTCGGAAGAAGAAGACGACGATGAAGTCACCGAGGATGGTCTCATCACCAAGAGAAAAAGGGTAACCACCACCACACCACCTGCACTTCCAACACCAACACCGCCATCACCTCCAGCTCCGTTAGAACCAGTCCAAGCAACACCACTGGCCGTCGCGCCCATAGTGATCGAGAGCAGCAGTCCTAATTATGTAGAGAATCCTCCGAGCGCCTCTACACCATTTGCATCTGCTGGAGAGGGTCCTCCTTCCACCACATCCATTGCTGGGGCCGCATTAGGAGAAGATTAAGGTGTTCAGGCTTCTCCAATGCTTATAACAGAAGTTTCGGCCTCACCACCACACCTGGAAGCCCCCCTTGCTATACAAGCTCAAGAGGGTGGTGGTGAAAGCCAACATCAAACTCCACCAGCACCTCCAACATCAGCCTCAAGCCTCCCAGATCCCTTTAAAGAGACCTTGGGACCCTTCGCAGCTCAACTGAAGACCATGGCTGAAGATCTCCCTTCGCTTGTATCAAGAGCTGTGAAGGATTCACTCAAGAAGCTTCAAGAGGAAAACTCCGAGCTCAAGGAGTCAAATCTTATGATAAGGGCTGAGGCTGAAAAGCTCACTTGCAATCTGCTGATGAATGAAATGGAACATTCAAGGCTGGAGGATGCTCTGGACATTGAGCTAAGGAACACACGCAAGGAAGCCTCCGATCTGCGCCAAAAACTACACCTCCAACTCCAAGAGAAAATTGACTTGGAGAGCAAGTTGGTCTCACTTAGGGTCAAGGTGGCAAATTTGGAGGCTGCACGAAAGGCTGAAGCTTCCAAGGTGGAAAGAATTGAAAAGAGATCAGCAGATAGGGAGATCCTTTTGGGGAAGGTCGAGGCAGACAGGGATAAGGCTCTTGCTGAGCTCTCCCAAGCTCGCGAGGAAGCCACAAAGGTTGCTGCAGAGCTTGCCCAAGCTCGGGGTGAGAGTAAGAAAGCTACTGAAGAACTTGCTTGAGCTCATGAGGAAAAGGAAGGACTGAAGAATCAAATACATGAGCTCGAGCAGAGTGCTGCTCAAATCCTCACCTCTGGGTTCGAAGCTGCTCTGGAGCAAATGTCATGCCAATATCCTGAGCTCGACCTTTCCATGTTGTCGATCTGCAACGAAGTGGTGGATGGGAAGATTGTACCTTCTGAAGACTAACTGCCTTTCCCCATCACCTCTTCTTTGAAAACCTTTTGTTTATCTTTTGTTTGTAATGACCAATCTGTGTATAAACTTGAATTGAAACTGCTTATATAACTCTTATTGCTTGAATATCGTCTTTCTATTTCATCTCGTATGCCTTTGCCTCTATTTGTTGTGGGGTTAACCAACACAACTGGTGAAACTTACTCAACTGAATTAACTCAGCAATACTTAAACTTAACCCTTCACATACTGCTTTTAACTCGAGCAAACTGTTAACCTTATAACAAACTTAACCAACTGTTAACTCAAAGTAAATTTGAGCAACTATCAACTCTTCGGCGATGGCATCCAATAAAACTTGTAAACTTAAGGCAACGGGCCTTAACATAAAATCACTTACTAGGCAGCAGGTTTTAACTCAAACTAGTATTAGAATACAGTTTACCTTATCTGCCAAATGAGGTGCCCCTTACTTCTTCCATCGCCTGAAACTCTTCTAATCTGGCACTCGCTGTACAACTCCCTTACTATCTCAACCTTCACGCCATAGGGTTTTGGCGATGTTACCCTTTTTTGCGTAACTTGATCATTGTTCCCTCATCTGGGGGTAGAGACGCCTTTCGGATCCTTCTCCACCTCCCTGAGTTTTAGAATAATGATCTGGATAGTGAGGTGTTCTCTGCGAACCTATCTCAGCTATCCTTTAACTTCTTCCACCCTTCACGCCGTACCTGAACTCGTTCAAGACAAGGAGGATTTTACCTTCGCACCGCCAGCAAGCGTGGAAGCTTTATCTGGTCTTACTGGGTCAATACTGATGTTTCACTTAAAGGGGAAAAGGCGTTTTCCATCAACCTTCCCTTCCCGCCGTTTAAGGTCATGAACACCCCTGACTTTTCAGTTTCATCTTGCCTGAACTCACTCTGAGGTGAGAAAGACTTTCTCTGGTGCCTCACCTTGCCCAGGGTGTACATCTCCTCCCCCCTGAATGCACTGAGGACTTTCAATCTTGTCTCAATCTGCTTATGCAAAGAGGTCTTTCAATCTGCTCTTTCCTGCACTCGCTCAAAGGCGAGGAGGACTTCTTCTCTTTCTTGCCTGCACTCGGTCAAGGGCGAGGAGGACTTCTTTTCTTTCTCGCCTGCACTCGCTCAAGGGCGAGGAGGACTTCTTCTTTCGCCTCAAGATGCATGAGATTGTTGAGGGCTTTTTACATTACTGGTGCCTCCGATCGCCGAAAGACAATGAGGTCTTTAAAACTTTTAACTATTGCCACCGATTGCCGAAAAACGACGGGGACTTTAAAACCTTTAACTATTGCCACCGATCGCCGAAAACGATGGAGACTTTAAAACTTTTAACTATAACGCATGCGATATAACTTTACTGTTGCCTTGGATCACGTACAAGTGATAAGGTCTTTTTTCTAAAAACTTTCAAAACAACAAGCATGCAATCTTAGAAGCTTTAAACTTGAAAACTCTTCTTTATTGGGTGGCCTCATTAAAAACCCTCCTTAGGGAAAAAAGAGTGCCCCCTTGAAACTGTTTTAACAGAAACTATTCAAATCTCTTCATGTTCGTCTTTACTTACAAGGCTTTAACTGTAATACAATTTGAGATGTGTGGCGTTCCGAGTGCGAGGAATCGCCCCTCCTTCTAGCGTCTCCAAGCGGTAGGCGCCGTTCCCTAGCACCTCGATTATTCTGAACGGTCCCGTCCACTTAGGCGATAACTTGTTCTCCATCTCGTACTGATGGGCCTTCCTCATCACTAGGTCGCCACTCCTAAACTGCCTTGGCATTACCTTAGAGTTATACCTTCGCTCAATTCTTCTCTTTACTGCTTCGGCCTTCACTCTCGCCTCCTTCCTGACCTCATCCAGCAAACCCAGGTTCATTCTTCTTTCTTCGTTCGAATCTTCCACCACAAAGTTCTGGAATCTCGGCGAGCTTTCCTGGATTTCAACTGGAATCATCGCGTCACATCCATAAACCAGGCTAAACGGAGTCTCGTGGGTTCCTGACTGTTTAGTGGTATGGTACGCCCAAACTATGCGGGGTACCTCTTCAGCCCACGATCCCTTAGCTTTCTCTAGTCTTCTCTTTAAACCTCTCAACAACACCCGATTGGTAGACTCCACTTGGCCATTCGTCTGTGGGTGCTCGACGGATGCAAACACCTGTTGTATTCCCACCTCTTCACACAGCTTTTTCAACAGGTGACTTGCAAACTGAGTCCCATTGTCTGACACCAGGCGTTTAGGCACACCAAACCGGCACACGATGTTCTTCCATACAAAGCTCTCGATCTTGTGTGCGGTGATCTGGGCCACTGGCTCCGCTTCGGTCCACTTGGTGAATTATTCAATCGCCACTACCAAGTACTTCATCTGCCTGACCGCCAATGGGAAGGGTCCCAGAATGTCAATTTCCCAAGTATGAAACGGCCAGGGGCTGTAAATTGACTTCAGCTCTTTTGGGGGTGCCTTGTGCCAATCGGCGTGCTGTTGGCATTGCTTGCAACATTGAGCATACTTGCAATCTTCCCTCATCGTTGGCCAGTAATAACCTACACGGAGAGCTCTTGCAGCTAGAGCTCGACCCCCGATGCGACTCCCACATATACCCTCATGGAGCTCGGCCATAATTCTTGTGCATTTCTCTCCGTGTACACATTCTAGGAGTGGGTGTGTAACCCCAAACCTGAACAGCTCGCCATCGATCAGGGTGAACTTGCTAGAGTTCTTCTTTATCTTCCTAGCCTCCGTTGGATCCAGCGGGAGAACGCCATCTGCCAAGCAGCGCTGGTATTGCGTTATCCACGTGTTTGGCCTATGCGTAGCGCAGACCTGCGCCATGTTCACCCTTTCCCCTCGACATGCCCTTATCCTTGGCGTTCTCAAGGTCTCCTGGGTCAAGGACCTGTGACTCCTCGCCACTTTCTCCATCGACTTACTTATCTGAAGAACCTGGTGATCTGCTACAAACGCTCTGGGTATCTTCAGAGTTTCTTGAATAACGGTCCTCTGCCTACCCCCCTTGCCCGAATTGGCGAGCTTGGCTAGCAAGTCAGCTCGGGCATTTTGCTCCCTGGGTACATGCACCACCTCAGAAAAGGCAAAGGAACCCTTCAACTCCTGCACATACTCCAAGTAGGCCGCCATCTGCGGGTCCTTGGCCTGGAATTCGCCTGTTACCTGCCCCGTGACTAACAACAAGTAACTCTTGGCCACCAACACCTTAGCTCCCATCTCCTTAGCCAACAAGATACCTGCAATCAACGCCTCATATTCTGCTTGATTGCTGTTGGCTTTGAAGGCAAATCTCAGGGACTGTTCTATCAGCACGCCGTTGGGCCCCTCCAGAATGACTCCAGCACCGCTGCCCTGCTGGTTGGATGATCCATCCACCAAAAGCACCCAACGAAAATCATCCCCCTCAACTTGTGGTGCCTCTGAAGAAAGCTCGACCACAAAATCAGCGAAAATCTGCCCCTTGATCGGTCCTCGGGGTTCATATTTGATGTCGAACTCCGACAGCTCCACTGCCTACTTCACCATTCTCCCAGCTACATCAGGCTTCTTTAAAACTTTCTGGATAGGCAAGTCGGTCATCACCAGCACCGTAAAGCTTTGAAAATAGTGGCGCAACCTCCTCGCCGAGAATACAACCGCCAACGTGGCTTTCTCCAAGGCCTGATACCTTACTTTTGGGCCCTGTAACACCTTGCTAACGAAATAAATAGGTTGCTGGGTCTGTTCTTGATCTTGGGCGAGCACCGCACTCACCGCCCTCTCAGTTACAACAAAATACAACCTGAGAGGCGTTCCCACCAAAGGCTTGCACAGAACCGGCGGGCTCGCCAGATACTCCTTAAGCTTTACGAAAGCTTTTTCACACTCCTTCGTCCAGACAAACCTATTGTTCCGCTTTAAGCACTGGAAATACGAATGGCCTTTCTCTTCTCCACTAGCTGACACGAAACTGGATAGGGCGGCCATCCGACCTGTAAGCTGCTGCACTTCCTTCACGGTAGCCGGGCTTTTCATCGCCAAGATGGCAGCACACTTAGCAGGGTTTGCTTCAATTCCTCTCTCAGTCAAGAGGAAACCTAGGAATTTCCCTGCCTCCACACCAAAAATGCACTTCTCGGGATTCAGCTTCAACTTATACTTGGCAATCGTGGTAAACAACTCCTCAAGATCTAAGATGTGCTTGCCCTTTTCTAGTGAGGTCACGACCATATCATCAACATACGCTTGTACATTCCTCCCCAGCATCGACGCAAGTACCTTGTCCATCAGCCTTTGGTACGTGGCCCCCACATTCCCCAGCATCGACGCAAGTACCTTATCCATCAGTTATGAAGGCAGTCTTCTCTTCATCCATAGGATGCATCTTAATATGGTTGTACCCCGAGAAGGCGTCCAGAAAGCTCAACAACTTGCACCCTGCTGCACTGTCGACCAGGGCATCTATACTTGGCAAAGGGTATGAGTCTTTCGGACAAGCCTTGTTTAGATCTGTGAAGTCGACCCACATGCGCCACTTCCCGTTGCTCTTCTTTACCAGCACGACATTAGCCAACCACTCAGGGTACTGGACCTCCCACATGCGATCTGGTCTTGTGTCTCATATTCCAAAGATCTTCCCAACTTGAAGACATTACCCCTGATCTCCCTCTCAAGCCACTCTTCGACGGGTTTGGGCCTGGTTTCACTGGTGATCACCGCCTTGGCGATTCCCGACTCCCTAGCCTCCCCTGGGCGGTTTCTCGCTTCTTTCTCCTGATCGGCGCTCTCTCCCCCCGCCTCGGCGTCTATCATGATCTCGTCACCTTCGGTGATCACCCCCATCGTCGTGTCAACAACCCGCCCCTCTGCTGACTTGGGCTCCACACCGGGGGGCGGCGTTGTGGTGATGTAGCTCACCGACCTCTTATTCTTGAGGCTATTTTCGTAACATTTCTTTGCCTCCTTCTGGTCAGACCTTATGGTGATCACCACTCCCTCCATTGACGACAACTTAACTTTCATGTGCCTTGTTGAGGGTACAACCCCTATCCTGTTGAGGGTCGGCCTTCCCAACAGAATGTTATACGCCGAGGGGGCATTCACGACGAGGTACTTGATCTTCCCCGTTCTCGAGGCCGCCTCGTCCGTGAATGTAGTTCTCAACTCGATGTACCCCCTGACCTCCACCTGGTCGCCAACAAACCCATACAAGCACCCTCCATAGGGCCTTAGCTGGTCAAGGGGTAGTTGCAACTTGCTGAAAGTCGGCCAAAACATGACATCTGTCGAGCTTCCTTGATCCACCAGCACCCGGTGGACCTTCCTTCCCGCCGTGACTAGCGAGACAACTATGGGATCGTTGTCATGAGGCACAACGTCCTTGAGGTCCTCCTTGGTGAACGTAATGTCCACATCCGACGAGTGATCTTCAAACGTTTCTACTGCCATCACAAACCTTGCATATTTCTTCCTCTGTGATGCAGTGCACCCACCCCCTGAAAAACCTCCGGCTATGGTGTGGATCTCGCCGTGAGTGGGCACTTCATGCTGCTGGCCTTCACTGCTCGCCGGCTGGGAGCTCGACGCTTGCCCCGTTCTGTTGTCCAGTAGGTAATCCTTCAAAAAACCGCATTTGACCAATTCGTCGAGTTGGTAACCTAGGGCCTCTCCGGTTTTGGTCCCAACACCTTGTCTGAAACTTTCTCAGGCACTTTAAGCCTGGAAGCTATGTTGGGGATGGCGATTAGGTCTGCCAATCCCATGACGAACTCGTACCTCGGAGGGTGGTTGAACTCTCTAGGGCGCCCTGGCCCTCTCCCCTTGTTTTTCTTTGGATCATAAGGATGGCGAGTCCTTTGATCCTTCTTGGCTGCCGCCGTCTCCAACACCCTCTGCGGCTGAATTCTAGTTTGGGCCCGTGGCTTATTAGGAGCCACGTACCCTCTCTTTTCAGCGACCTCACTCTCAGCGGTGATGTGAGCCACAACACGTCGCCGGATTTCGGCAAACGTGGCGGGGTGTGATGAGAATCAAATAAATGAGGCTTTTATTAATGGAGGAAGAGGACATCCACCCTCACATTTGAAGTTCTTCCTTCTAGTCTTCTCAAAATTAAAAGAAGACATAAAATAAAGATGAGGCCCAAGCCCAAAGCCCAAGCCCAAGCCCAAGCCCAAAAAGGCCAAAGCCCAAAGAGCCCAAGTCCATCCCATGAGGGGCAAGGCCAAGCTTTGAAATACTCTTGTATAGTTTTAGGAGGTGTGGTTATTAAATAAAGGAGTGTGAAAATGTAAAATAAAGTCACATTACCCATGTGACTTAGGAGAGTGGTGTAGGTGTAGTTTTTGGGAGGTGTCATAGTAGAAAAAGGTCACACCTCCCATGTGACTTGTTTTTGGTGGGAATTTCAAATGAGTTTATTTGAAATTTCCCACCTATTTTTCAGCACCTTAGGCTATAAATAGAGGTGCTTCCTTTGTAAAATTGAGATTGGAATTAATCTAAGAAAACTCTACTCAAATTTTGAGTGAACTTTGGAGAGCTTTTGGAGCCTTCTTCTCTAGTCTTATCTTGATGGATCAATGGAGTCCTCAAGTGGCGGCATCACTCTCATCTAGGAGCATTCCACACTTCTAGTGGCGAGATCATCCATCCTCCTTCCATCTTCATGAGCATTTCTTCTCTCCTTCCTTTCTCCTCTTTCATTTGTTTTTGTTAGCTTGTGTTCTTGAGTTTGGTTTGGTGTTCTTGCTGTTTTTATGAGTATTTTGGTTCGGCAGTTTTATAATTCTGTCCATTCATCTTGTTCCTTTGCTTTTCTTACTCTTTTGTTCGGTTCAATTTGACTAAAATTGGTTCATCCAAATGAGTTTGGGATTTGGTACTAGTTTTTGGTGAGTTGTTGTCTTAGAACAATGATCCAACTCTAAGAAAAGTGCCTCTATAATGTCCAACTCAAGGTGATTCCTAAGAAGGTCAAGAACCTTTCTCTATATGGCGCTAGTGGAATCACATCAGGGTGGCTCCTAATCAGCGACTCGCTGAAAGGTCCATGCAGCATGCCCTTTTTGAAGGCGTGCACGAACATCTCCTCGTCCTTGCCAGGCAAGCGGACTATCTGTGCTCCAAACCTATTCAGATAGGCCCTGAGGGACTCTCCCTGATGCTGCCTTATGTCGAACAAGTAATAAGACACCATAGGTGGCGCCTTGTTCACGATGTACTGGTCGACGAAAAGCTTAGAGAACTGCTGGAAACTGGTTACGTGACCTGTAGGCAGGCTGACGAACCATTCCAGCGCTGTTTCATGGAGCGTGCTCATGAACATCTTACAATAAACTGCATCTGAGCTCCCTAACAGCATCATCTGCGTATGAAACGCGGTGAGATGTGCTTCAGGATCCTCCACGCCGGTGAAAGAGGCTTTCACAGCCACTATGCTCGCAGGGATCACCGTGTCCATGACCGCCTGAGAAAACGGCATCGGAAAAACGCGCAGTGGTGGCGACGGTGCAACTTCTTCACCGATTGTGCGTCCTCTCTGTTCCTGAAGAGCTTGACGCAGCTCCTCATTAACCTTGCTGAGCTCTTCATTTCTGTCCTGAGATGCGACCAGGTCCTCGTGCATCTTCGCTTGCTCAACGCGCGACACCTCCACATTCTCTTGCAACGTGCGCATCATCTCCATCATTTGCGCCATGGTTACGACGCTCTCTTCAACAGTTGGCACAACGGGACTTGGACGCGTACTCCTCATCTTTCGCATGAAATATCAACGGATCAAACTCCAACGACCAGAACCTTCACCACCGGAACGACTGATCCAACAATCAATCGGTCAGAACTTTCTCTAACTTTGAAAACTTCCAAGGAAACTATCGCGACAGCACACGATCGATTCGGATGTTCAAACTTCCACAGAAACTCGCAAACTCAACACAAACTTCCTACTTCTCCACTGAAACCCCCGATTCACCGATCGAAAACTCAAACGAACGGAGAAAAACTCGATTCACCGATTGAAAACGTCAAACGAACGGAGAAAAACTTGATTCACCGATTGAAAACGTCAAACGAAAGGAGAAAAACTTCAGAAAATGGTTGCACCAGCACACAACCACACAAGAACTGCAGAAACTTCAAGAAACTCACGTTGTGGATCGGAAACATGTTTTACACGGCCCCACGGTGGGCCCTGATGATCCTACCGGTTGACTTGAGTGCAAAAGTCTTGCCACGCCAAAGATCTCTCCTTTGGATCAGCTTCGCACCACGTCAGTTTTCGCTCCTCACGTCTTAATTCCTCGCAAGAACCTGAAGAAAACAAAGTGGCGCCACTGCGGCCGATTGCGCTCCGACGCTCAAGTCAATGGAAGGATCACCAAAAACTCAGAGAATATCTCAACTCAAGGAACCGTGCGTAGTGAATCTCAATGTACTAGAAAGTATTCTGAAAGCGTACCTCAAAAGTCCGTTAAATGTTCCTTATATACCTGAGCTTTCTCTCTCTCCTAACGGTTACGCCTCCAGACACGTGGCCCACATCCATTTGTACACGTGTCAGCATCTGGAGCTTTCACAACTTGAGCGTTACTTCTACTCTTTTCGCCATTCGACTAAGTTATCCATATAGGGAGTAACTTGGTGCACAACTTTCCTGATCGTTCGACAATGTGCCCCCTTCGGCGGTGTGTAAACCACCCGATCTCCTAGCATTCTCGGCGATCTCTAACCACCTGACCTCCTAGTACTCACATACGGCGACTGTGATGCAACTCTGGTGACCGCCGGTTACGCATACGAGAGATCGGAGAACGCCAATTCAGCGATTGGCGACTATACTGACTTCCTGATTTACTTCCCTTCTGTCGGCAAGGTGTCCCATTCAACACGCCTATATTATCGCTTGCTGCCACGTCATCACACCCGATGACCTGATCGGTACAATAATCAATTATATGATTCTTTTATGCCTTTATAATCGATTATCTCTTCTAACGAAACAAACATGATGATTTTGAGACTTTTATATTACTTGTTCCCGCCGGTTGACCAGGGTCGTCTTTGTGCGTGGCTTGTCCTCGCGAGCTAGGGTTCCTTCGTTTTGCTCCGTCTGTGAGTACCTGAAAAGAAATGGACAAAGGGGCGCCCTCGCGGCCGTTTGCACTCCGATGATCAAGTCAGCTAGTGACAAACATCAAAGGGACACAACTCCGTATCGGAACACCGTGAATGGATGCTCCGAAGGTGGTCCTATAACTGAATAACTGAATAACTAGTGCTTTCTGCCCTAACTACCTGTGCGTACAGTGGGTGCGCCAACAAGACAACTAGGGTTTCTGTGTGTGTAAAACTGCGAGAATTAGGTCAAAACTCGGAAAACTCTCTCAAACGTCCAAAGCCCCTTTTAAATGCCTCTAGCATTTAAAGCGTCTTAAAGCGCATTTAAAGCGTATAAAAACGTTCCATGCGTTTAAAACGTTTAAAGCATTTAAAGCATTTAAAGGGCTTTCAAGCGTTCGAAACGTAAACTAAATGAATGCATACCTTAGCGAACTTTTAGGAAATCATGAATGTTCCAATGATTACTGCCACGTATTCTTCTGACTTGATCATTACTATTCGTGGAGGGCCTTACGACATTGTAACCCAACTTAGGGATAATCCATTGTGTAAGTCCTCCTTTCTCAAAGTGCATCCAGCGCAAAGGGGTGATTTTCTGGGTGCCAACTCATGCGCCCAAACCTCTAGTCACTCGCCCTGGGAGCGTATCTACATTTCTCTCGTACCATGCACGTGGTTCTCCCCTGGGCGTGGCCCTCTCATGGGTTGTATCTGTCCCAGGGTCTCCCAGCGGTGGCGTAGGTACTTCACGAGTCAGGTTACCCCCTACTGGTACTAGAACTATGGCCTTGAAGCCACCTTTCTCTTCTCTTTATTACTGTTCTGAGGTACTGAGGACTCTCTCGGTGTCGCCCCCTCCACGGTCTTTCCTACCCATGGGTATCAGGGGGTGGCACCGTTGATGCCTTAACCTGGCGACGCCTCATCTTAGCGACGCCTCATGATGGCATTTTCATGAAGTTCTTCTTGAATCAATGTAGAGTATGGGGCGGAAGCAATGGGTGAGATGATCAAGACCCTCCTAGGAGTTGTGTTGGCCTTGTAGGTGCATGATGAGTATGGTGTTTGAGTGGTTCGGCCAACTCAAGGGAGAAGGTGAAAGGATTGAAGTTTAGAGCCTAGATTTCTAGGAGAAGTAAAGCTTGTGCACAAAAATGGCAGCATAACCTTACTCAATTAAACTTGAAAAATACAATGAGATAGCCTTCCTATTTATAGGCTATCTTGGACGTAAATGTTAAGCTGAATTCTAAGGAAAAGAAAACCAAAATTAAATCTAAATTCTAAGCCATGTGCCATGTGCAATGACCGGCCACACAACCCTAGATTCTAGAATGTTTCCATCCAAAAGTGCTTTCTACACTATCCTATCTACTAAGTACCCCTAATGGGCCTTTATGCAAACATATACAAAGCCTTCTCTCTTCCATCCGTGGCTTCATTTATTTGTGTTTGAGCATGTTTGGCCATTGATCTTGTAAGGGGGCCTAGACGGTCTAGCTCCATGGATAGCCTCCCTCCTTCACGTCCTAGACGCTCACCTTGGTCTTGGTCTAGACGCTCTCCTTGGCTTGGGCCTTGGCTTCCTTGGGTAGGTGTGCTTGGCCCTCCTCCATCACCTCATCTTGGCGATGCCTCATCTAGGCGACACCTACACCTGGCGACGCCTCACCTCGTTGACGCCTCACCTTGGCGACGCCTTCAACGGTCAACCTGTTGACTTTCTTCCCTTGGGCCCCCTTGAGGGGTCCTAACATACGTTGACTTTGGCTTTGACTTTGACTTTGGTCAACGCCCGGGGACAGGACGGTACACAAGCCCCCCAATCTTGAGCTGACACTTGTTTCAGCAAAAGGACTAAGGCCTCGCCCTATCATCCACGTGGCATTCCTGCTAACATGACATTCTCTGAACAACTGACATGACATTTTCTTGAACAGCTGACGTGACATTCTCTGCGCTGAGGATGTGACACTTTAAGTTGTGTTTTAATCTCTTGACACGACCATCACTTAGCGCCTCTCACGCTTCTCAAGTTAACGTTACATCTTTCAAAAATGCGCGCTCCAAACCATTGTTTCATTCACTTTGCGCATTCTCTCTACTGTTCATCTTCCCAAGCTTTCCCTGCAACCTGCGCTCTCTCTTGCGCCTTCGATCTTCGTCTACCCAGATACTCAAAAGGTATGATTTTTCTCCTTCAATGGCTCTCCCTTTAACTTTCGTATTGATATAACTGCCTGTGACTATTTATTTTCTTTGCCTCTGGGATATTTTTCCCCATTCCTCTGTTTTCTCTTTTCTGAATCTCTCGCGGGGGTAGGGGTTTTTCCTAGGGTTTCTTTCCCTTTTACGCCTTAACCTCATTCGCTGAACCCTTCCTCTTCTTTATTCTTCAGCTCTTCTCATCAAACAATGGCGCGTACAAAAACGTCGTCCAACCCTCCACCCCCAAAAATCAACTATAGGGCCCTTTACCCTTGGGCTCCCGACGAGCTGCTCAACGAGTACTCGAGCCTGGTCTCCACAAAAGCCTGGAGGGATCACGTAGGAGAGTCGAGAACCTACGACCGTCGCGCCTTTGCGAAAAGGCACGACGAAGACATAACAGTGCTCCCTTGTACCCTAGGGGAACCTGTATGTGGGGACGAACGGGCCAACAATGGAGTCCCCTTCTTTTACTTCTACCAGGTGGTCTTCAAACGCATAAGGATGCGCCTTCCCTTCTCTAGGTTCGGAAGAGAACTTCTGACGAAATCAGCGTTGCCCCAGCCCAACTACACCCTAATGGCTGGGCCTTTGTCAAAGCATTCGACATTTTGTGCGGGTTCTTCGGACATGCCCCCTCTATCGACATCTTCCTTCATTTCTTCAAAGTGAAGAATCAGGGGAAAATCTGCTGGGTGAGCCTTAGCGACATATCTGGAAGGGTCCTCCTGACATTATTCCAACCGTCCTTCAAGGGGTGGAAGGGCAAATTCTTCAAAGTTTGCTGTTCTGACTTTGATCCCTCCGCCCTCGACGGCTTCCCCCTGTACCGGGTGAAGGAAGTGAAGCACACGAAGCCCAAATCCCTTGAAGAGCTGCCCTCGACTGATCGAGAGGCTTGCCAAATTCTGGCCAGCGTGGGGGCCTTCAACACCTCCACCCTGATAAGCCTTGAGTACAACGCCGAGGCCCTAGCGAAATACATAAGTATGAGAGCCTCCCTCATAGCCTTCTATTCACTGCCCTTGCCTGTTCTTACTTTGTGTATGACTTATCTGCTTTCTTTGTATAGTACTTAACTTGTGCCTAACCCCTACTGCATTTATCTTCTTGGTGCAGGTTCAAAGATGGACAAGCAACGAAGGTTGAGGCTTGCTCAAATTCTGAAGTCTAAGGGCGGGGCTCCCTCACAAGGGGTTGGAGATTCCACACCTCCCACTTCTGCGACCCCCCTACTGTTCCCAACTCTTGCCCTCAACACCTTCCAACGCCATCAACTCCACCAACACAACTCTCTCCTTATCAACCTCCAAACTCACCCCCTCCCATCGCGGCCATGCCCCTTGCGCTGGTCGAAACTGCTACTTCATCAGCCCCCCTTGACAAAGGGAAAAGGGTAGTGGAGGTGACTTCCGACGACGATGAAGACTCCTTTGAGGGGCAAGTCTTCAAGCGACAAAGGACCACCCAGCATGGCCCTCAGACAGTCACCTCTGCCACTTCCTCCTCACATGGGGCCGAATCCTTGAGGGAGGATCTTCCAAGTGCCACTTCCCCCCCTCAACCGATGGCCCTAGAGGGTGGGATTGAAGCTGAGCCCACAACAATTCCACCGCCTGCCCCAGAACTCCCCCTCCCAATGCAAGACTCGCTGAGGGGTTTCCTGGGTAGGATGTTCCCGTGCGGCCAGGCTGAAGGGCCTCAGAAGGAAAGCATTTACTATTACATGGGCGCCTTCATGTCTTGTGCCCAGACCTGGCATGCGCACGCCAAGGTCAAAGGCGTCGAAGCCTCTGCCTTCCAAACGCTGGAGAAAGAGGTCGCCTCTCTGAAAGAGGAGAAGGAGAGGTTGGCCACTCACTAGGGCGTCAAGAGGATGCTTACAAGATTTCTATAAGGGTGGCACAGAAGGCAAAGGAGGAGGCTAATAAGCGGCTGCATGAGGTGTCGCAAGCCAACGCTGAACTCCTTAATCAGGTGGTGCCCCTCCGCGTACGAGTCGCTGATCTTGAAGTAGAGGCGGAGACATCAAAGGTGCAGCAAAAGAAACTCGAGGACCAGTGCGTGGATCGGGAGCAGACACTGAGGAAAACTGAGGTCGCGCTCTAGGACAAGACCAGTGAGTGCTCCAAGCTAGTCGCCGAGAACGCCACCCTCCAAGCCAAAGTCCAAGAGTTGATGGCTGCTTTGGCCTCCAAAGAACAAGAGATGACCACTCAGGCAGCAAACTTCAAGGTTGCTGAGGAAAAGCTGAACGAGGAGGCTGCCACTGGGTTCGCCGATGGGTTTGCAGAGGCTCTTGTCCAAGCGGCCTGTGCCAACCCTGGCATCGACGTCTCTAGGTGCAGCCCTTTGAATGAAGTGGTTGACGGAAAAATTGTGCCTTTGGAGGCCTTTGAGGAATAGCCTCTTTCTGTAATAGCAACAAACATTATTTGTACCTATCTGTAATTATAACTCTTAATTTTGCTTAAATGCCTATTCGAACTTTGTCTTTGCCTTCTCGTGAGTCTTTTAATTTCTCTTACACTCTTATTCTTGGTAACTCGTGCTTCCATCCTTCTTCTTCTTCTTGCTCGTCGGTTTTTACTTGCCTTCTGAACTCGTAAAAGTCTTCAACTTGCTTTGTACATACTTGTTTTGAGCCCTCTGGCACTCACTGCAAAAGGTATTGCTGGCTTTTCCATCACTTCAAGGTGGAAAAAGGGGGTCTCATCTCTTCTCTGGCCTCGACGTTGCTCGAGGGCGTGGAGGGCTTATTTGTTCTTATGTGGCCTCGACATAGCTCGAGGGCGTGGAGGGCTTATCTCACCTGTACTGTGTGTCCACGCTCGAGGAGAGAGCTGCTTTGGGTGTCCTCGCCCATGGAGAGGCCTATACAACAGCGCCGTATTGTCCATGGAGTGTCTAAAACACCAAGGCAACTTAGCCCTTATCTCTTCACGCTTGGTGCCCACGCCTGAGGAGAGGCCAACTACAGTAGCGTCGTATCGTCCTCAGGGTGTCTAAAAACACCAAGGCAAAGTGTTTAAACGCTAGGCACCGGGGCTAGCTATTCATACCAGAGGAGGGGGCGTCTCGAAGGAATCCCTTTACCCCTGCTCAGGGACTAGGTACTCAGATTTTAACTTCTATCAAACATCTGACACCGGGGCTAGCTATTCATACCTGAGGAGGGGGTGTCCCGAAGGAATCCCTTAACCCCTACTTAAGGGCTAGGCTCCCGGATTTCAACTTCTATCAAACATCTGCCACCGGGGCTAGCTATTCATACTTGAGGAGGGGGCGTCCCGAAGGAATCCCTTAACCCCTGCTCAAGGACTAGGCTCCCATATTTTAACTTATACTAAACATGCCTGTATCTTTGATCTCTGCACACGAGTATGTGCTCCCTTTACTTGCTCTGATTTTGACGCTAGCTCCCTTATCTGGCGATGTCTCAACTTGGCAACGCCTACGCCTGGCGACGCCTACTCTTGGCGACGCCTACACCTGGCGACGCCTCATCTTGGCGACTCCTTGTCTGGGCGATGCCTTATCTTGGCGACGCCTTGTCTGGGCGACGCCTTAGCTTGGCGACGCCTACCTCAGGCGACACCTTGAGTCTTTGTCTTTCGTTTCTTAATCTTTGCTCTTACATCGTGTGGGAGGGAAAAACTGAAACAAAGCTTTACTTGAACTTTCCTTTTTACTTGGGTGACCTCATTAAAAAACCCCCGAGAGGGAAAAAGAGTGTCCCCTTTACAATTGTGTGATTCATAACTTTCAACTGAAATAAAATTTTAAATTGGCCACATTCCAATTGCGTTGAATGGGCCCTCCTTCTAAAGTCTCTAGATTGTACGAACCGTTTCCCTTGGCTTCGGTTACTCTGAAGGGTCCGGTCCACTTGGGAGACAACTTGTTCTCCAACTCGTAAGGATGAGCCTTCCTCATGACCAGGTCGCCAACTTGGAACTGTCGTAGCTTCACCTTAGAGTTGTACTGATGCTCTACTCTTCTCTTCACAGCTTCAACCTTTATCCTTGCTTCCTCTCTGGCCTAGTCCAATTAGTCTAGATTTACCCTTCTTTCCTCATTGGATTCTTCTGCCACAAAGCTTAGGAAACGTGGAGAACTCTCATGAATCTCTACTGGGATCATGGCATCTGACCCGTATACTAGGCTGAAAGGCGTCTCCATGGTGGAGGATTGAGGCGTGGTGTGGTAAGCCCACACTATTCTTGGTACCTCTTCTGCCCACGCCCCTTTAGCCTTCTCAAGCCTTCGCTTTAATCCCCTCAAAAAAACTCTATTCGCTGACTCGACCTGCCCATTTGTCTGGGGGTGTTCGACTGATGCGAACACCTGCTTGATTCCCACTTCTTCACACAATTTCCCCAACTGTTGGCTCGCAAATTGAGTGCCATTATCTGAGATGAGACGCCTTGGCACCCCGAAACGACACACAATGTTCTTCCAAACAAAGTGTTGTACCTTGTGCGCAGTGATCTGTGCCACTGGTTCTGCCTCTATCCACTTCGTGAAGTACTCGATGGCGACTATCAAATACTTCATCTTCCTTATCGCCAGAGGGAAAGGCCCCAAAATATCAATTCCCCATGTGTGGAAGGGCCATGGGCTGTAAATCGATCTCAGCTCCTCTGGAGGTGCCTTATGCCAGTCTGCATGTATCTGGCATTGCTTGCATTGCTGGGCGTATCTTACACAATCTTCTCTCACTGAGGGCCAATAAAACCCTGCGCGAATCACCTTGGAAGCTAATGATCTTCCCCCCACGTGGCTTCCGCAAATCCCCTCGTGAATCTCTAACATGATCCTCGTACACTCATCTCCACTCACACATGTCAGGATTGGATGCGTGAACCCATGCCTAAATAGCACTCCATCAACGAGGGTGTACCTTGCAGAGTTCTTCTTTATCTTTTTCCGCTCTCTAGGCTCTGCTGGGAGAATTCCATCTGCAATGTATTGCCTATAAGGCGTTATCCACGTGTCGCCTTCTTCCAAGGCGCATACATGCACGCCCTTCTTTCCTTCGGGCGAGGCCGCGTAGGTGCTGATGTGGGGTGCCCTCGCCGTATCTTGAATCAAAGAGCGATGGCTCCTTGGCTTTCCTCTTGCTGCCCTAATATGAAGAACATCCACACTATTGTCCGCCACGAACTTTCGCGGCGTTTTGAGCGTCTCTTGGATGACCGTCCTCTGCCTTCCCCCCTTGCCTGAGCTGGCCAGCTTGGCGAGCAAGTCGGCTCTGGCATTTTGTTCTCTAGGGACATGCACCAGCTCAATCGTAGCGAAGGCTCCCTTCAACGCTTCGACGTACCTCAAGTACGCAGCCATATGTGGATCCTTTGCCTGGTACTCCCCTATTACTTGCCCTGTGACCAATTGGGAATCACTGTTCGCCAAGAGGCTTTGAACGCCCATTTCTTTGGCCAGGAGCATTCCAGCGATCGGTGCCTCGTACTCAGCTTGGTTATTGCTTGCTTTGAAGGCGAAGCGTAAGGCTTGCTCGATCAACATTCCGTTAGGCCCTTCCAAGATTATTCCAGCGCCACTCCCCTGCTGGTTGGAGGACCCATCCACCGAGAGCATCCACTGTGACCCCAACTCCACCTCTTGAGGGTCTCCTCCTGGTGAGAGCTCTGCCACGAAATTTGTATAGACTTGCCCCTTGATGGATCCCCTGGGTTCATACTGGATGTCAAATTCTGATAGCTCCACTGCCTAGCGAACCATCCTCCCAGCTACATTTGGCTTTTAAAGTACTTTTCTGGATGGGGAGATTCGTCATCACCACCACTGTGAAACTGTGGAAGTAATGGCGAAGCCTCCTGGCTGAGAACACTACTGTTAGTGACGCCTTCTCCAGAGATTGGTATCTCATCTCTGGACCTTGCAAGGCCTTGCTTACAAAGTAGATGGGCCTCTGCACTTGGTCTTGCTCCTGGACCAGCACAGAGCTGATGGCCCACTCTGTTACTGCGAAGTATAATCGGAGGGGGACGCCTGCCCGTGGCTTGCAAAGCACAGGTGGCGTCGCCAGGTACTCCTTCAACTTGAGGAATGCTGCTTCACACTCATCTGTCCATGTAAAACGGCTATTCCTCTTTAGGCACTGGAAGTAGGGGTGGCCCTTCTCCCCTCCAGCAGACACAAACCTTGACAGGGCTGCCATCCTCCCAGTCAATTGCTGAACTTCTTTAACTGAGTTTGGGCTCCTCATGGCGATGATGGCTGCACACTTATCAGGGTTCGCCTCTATCCCCCTCTCAGTGAGCATAAATCCCAAGAACTTCCCTGCCTCTACGCCAAAAACACACTTTTATGGGTTTAATTTGAGGCGGTACTTTGATATGGTAGCAAACAGCTCTTCCAGATCCGCTGCGTGCTGCCCTCTCTCGTGCGAAGTCACCACCATGTCATCTACGTAGGCCTGCACGTTCCTTCCCAGCATAGGTGGAAGGACCTTGTCCATTAGCCTTTGGTAGGTGGAGCCTGCATTCTTCAACCCAAATGGCATTACCTTATAACAGTAACTGCATGTCTCCGTCATGAACGTCGTTTTACTCCCATCCCTTGGATGCATCTTGATCTGATTGTAACCTGAGAATGCATATAAGAAACTCAGCATCTTGCAGCCCGAGGCGTTATCCACCAACGCGTCGATGTTGGGCAGCAGGTACAAATCTTTGGGGCACGCCTTGTTCAAATCTGTGAAGTCGACGCACATCCTCCACTTCCCATTCGCCTTCTTCACTAGCACTACGTTGGCCAGCCACTCAGGGTATTGTATATCCCTAATGTGCCCGGCGCTTAGCAACTTCTGTGTCTCTTCCTTCACGACGAGGCATCGTTCTTCGTTGAACTTCCTCCTTCTCTGTCGAACAGGGCGAATCTTGGCGTCCATGGTAAGATGGTGGCACAAAAAATCTGGGTCGATGCCTGACATGTCCGTAGCAGTCCACGCGAATGCATCTAAGTGGCGTGAGATCACTGCTGCCACTTCACCTTGCTCTTCCTAGCTCAACAAGCGTCCCAATTTGAACACCTTACCCACTATCTGCCTTTCCACCACATTGTCTACTGGTTGGGGTCGCCTATCCCGCACGCTCTCTGCCCGAGACTCGCTTTTGTGATCCTCTTCTGTTGGCGTCGCCCTATCGGATGCATCCGAGCCTCTTCTTGATCAGATTTGATCACAATCACCTTGCCACTTAGATCTGGCAACTTCATCTTCATGTGGCAGGTGGAGGACACCGCCCTTAGCGATTCAGCACCGGTTTGCCCAATAAGATGTTGTAGGCTGAACTGGCATTCACAACTAAGTACCGAATGCTCTCGGTACTGGCTCTTCCTCCCTGTCGCGGCCTCATGGACCCTGGCGGGTTGTGCACGCGTCTGTGCTCTTGGGCGTGCGGGCGCAACACTCGTGCGTTTCTCATATACTTCACCCTCAGAGGCGATGTGTGCCACCGCGCGACGCCTTATCTCAGCAAAAGTCTTGGGGCAGTTGAGGATGATTGACTCGCAGAAAGGCCGGGGGCGTACACGATCATGGGTTCTTCTGTGGTGCCAACCTTCTTCACTTGTGCCCTAAAGCGGTTTATGTTTTTCTTCAAGGTCTCGCCTTGATATTGCTTCACGTCGAACAAGTCGTATGAAACTAAGGGTGGAGCCCTGTTGGCTAGGTACTGCTATCTTAAAGCGCATTTAAAGCGTATAAAAACGTTCCACGTGTTTAAAACGTTTAAAGCATTTAAAGGGCTTTAAAGCGTACGAAACGTAAACTAAATCAATGCGTACCTTAGCGAACTTTCAGGAAATCATTGATGTTCCAATGATTATTGCCACGTATTCTTCTGACTTGATCGTTACTATTCGTGTAGGGCCTTACAATGTCGTAACCCAACTTAGGGATAATCCATCGTGTAAGTCCTCCGTTCTCGAAGTGCATCCAGTTCAAAGGGGTGACTTTTCTGGGTGCCAACTCATGCACCCCAACCTCTAGTCACTCGCCCTGGGAGCGTATCTACCTTTCTCTCGTACCATGCACGTGGTTCTCCCCTGGGCGTGGCCCTCTTATGGGTTGTATCTGTCCTAGGGTCTCTTAGCGGTGGCGTGGGTACTTCACGAGTCAGGTTACACCCTACTAGTACTAGAACTATGGCCTTGAAGTCACCTTTCTCTTCTCTTTATTACTGTTCTGAGGTACTGAGGACTCTCGCGGTGTCGCCCCCTCCACGGTCTTTCCTACCCATGGGTATCGGGGGGTGGCACCGTTGATGCCTTAACCTTGCAATGCCTACACCTGGCGACGCCTCATCTAGGCGACGCCTACACCTGGCGACGCCTCACCTCGTTGATGCCTTACCTCTGCGACGCCTCACCTTGGCGACGCCTTCAGCGGTCAACCTGTTGACTTTCTTCCCTTGGGCCCCCTTGAGAGGTCCTAACATACGTTAACTTTGGCTTTGACTTTGACTTTGGTCAACGTTCGGGGACGGGACGGTACATTACTAAATTATAGTAATGTCACTTCTCATTCTCTTTTTTTAACACTCTAGCAAGAAACACCACACCACATTCTTCTCTCACATTCCTCTACTCTTATTTCCTTTGGCTGATTTAAATCTGTGTTATACTCGCTTCTCTATCCAAATGAAGAGTACTAACTCGGATAGATCCAAATATACTTCAAATTTAAGACTTCATTCCCTAGATCTTTAGAATGATTATCCTAAGACCAACTTGATAACCAAAAATTTTAAATATAAAATTCCTTATTTTGTATTAGAGAAAGGACAAGATCTCTAACATAAAAAACTATTTTTTTTACAGAAATTCTAAAAATGTTCAAAATAATAATAATAAAATATTTAAATTATTTTCGATTAAAATAGTTAAATCTACCAAAAATAATTGAAATCTTGCGTGTTTAATCTACTGCAATTGGACATGGATTTTAAAATTGTGGGTGGTTAGATGGGATATGATAGTATAATAATAAATAAAGCATGGGGTGTGATTATAAGACGAAAACAATCAGAAATTTTGCAAAACCTAAACCATGAGCGTCTCCGGGAAAGTAGAAAACAACACAGACAACATGGCAATGGCGACAAATATGGAGAATAAGGTTGCACGGAAAGAAGATGAAGTGTGTGTGTGCCGTGTCCCGAAATCCTTGAGCAGCGACCACCCAGAAGCTTTCACCCCTCACTTTGTGGGCCTTGGACCCTACCATCATACCCGTTTTGATCTCACCATGACAGATGAACTCAAGCTAGCTGCAGCAAGGAGGATCCTCAATCACGCCTTCGAAATCCACGTCTCCGATGTTCAACCTTTCTACCACCAAGAAGCCTTCACCTCCTACGGCTACAAGGGTGACCAGATCCTCCGTGATATCACCATCGATGGCTTATTCTTGTTGGCTTTACTCTACCGGAGTCTTGATGCCCAACCTCACCAACACACTTACTTCTTAACGGGAAAACACGGCATGCCCTTCGTCAACACCTTTGGTGTAGAGTTGACCATCCACGCTATCATCAGGGACATTTTCATGGTCGAGAACCAAATTCCCACCCATCTCCTTCACCAAATCAACCAAGCCAGCACCCACCTCGAAATTCAATCACATGATTTGGGTGCAAAAATGCAAATTTTCTGTCAACACTACTGTCCACTCGTCAACTTCGAAAAACCCTCCAAAAACACAGAAGAGCATGCTCATTTGTTGGATCTCATGTACCATATGGTAGCACCTAAGCCCGACCCCAACTCTGCACCCAAACCTAAGCCTAAACCTAAGGCTGACCCCGACCCTAGGCCAGATACAGCGACGAATGAGAACCCCGAGTCTGCGGCAGTGACGACTGAGAAGCCTAAGTGTACGGCAGTGACGACTGAGAAGCCCGAGTCTGTGTTAGTGACGATTGAGATGCCCGAGTCTCCGGATAAGCCCGCGGGTTATACGGAAAACGGCGAGAGCCCAGAGAAGAGTGATAGTAAGACAAAGACAAGCAGATGCTTTTACATATTTTTGTTTTTCATGATCATAGGCTTAATTTTGTGGTATTTCCTTTGTTTCATCGGGAAAATAATTTTGGGGGTGTTACGTATTCTATATGGTATTCTTAAAAGCGTGTCATCAGTGTTTGTGAAACTGTCAACTTCATTTCTCCCTCTGGTTGATGACACTATGAAGGTACTACCCTCGTCTCAACGAGAAAAGATTACACCATTCATCAACAACGCTAAGCAATCAGGTGAAACAATACGGCGGCACTTCTTTGGGGAAAAGGATACACGTCCCGCTGTTACAATCCAATCCGTGACAGAACTGGATGGTGCTGGGATTCATTTCAAACCCGCGAAAGGTGGCATAAAAGACCTTAAATTCGACGAGGGAACGAAACAATTGTTTTTGCCTGTTATCCAATTGGATGAGAACTCAGAGGTGATAATGAGAAACCTGGTGGCGTACGAGTCATTGACTAGACCCACTTACTTAATCTTCACAAGGTACGTTGAAATAATGAGAGCTATCATCGACACTCCTAAGGATGTGAATCTGTTGGTGAATAAGCAAATCATTGTGACAGAGCTGAGTGATAAAGTGGTGGCAGATCTTTTCAATGGGATGAGTGTATCCATTAGGCCTACCAACACTCCTGAACTGGAACAAGTGATTAAGAAAGTGAAAACAAAGTTCGAAGAAAGCGAGTGGCTAAAGAAGGTGGCGGTGGAGTATGCATATTCTTCTTGGAAAATCCTGACAATTATTGCGGCTCTTTCATTTTTTGTTCTGACGGCTGTGCAAACCTATTGCTCTATTTATGACTGCGCTTCTCGTTCCTCATCAACATTTGGGACACTTCCAGCAGTATCGGATGATGGTTTAATAAGTTCTATGTAAGTGTATGAGTATAGTAGTTCTTCTGTGTGCATGTGCGCCATATGTGTGTACTCTGTTCTCATTTGCAAAAGTCAAATAATGAAAGTTGTGTTTGGGCTCTACCAAGTATTCATTCAGCTATCAGGCTGGTGACCAAAAGTAGGACTTTTTTATTAGCATTTTTTCTTACAAAAATGGGTTTGTGGTTAGGACTTTCCCAACTTGGTAATATTTTAAAGCGATCACATTTCGATGGCTTTTTTATTAGCATTTTTTCTTACAAAAATGGGTTTGTGGTTAGGACTTTCCCAACTTATTAATATTTTAAAGCGATCACATTTGGATAAAAAAATGTTTTATACTCACCCTACATTTCAATAAATATTAATATTTTAATTATTTATAAAAAATTTATAATTTTGAAACATTTGTAAAAAAAATTATAATTTTGAAACATTTGTATTTTCATTAAGGAAGTTTTTTTTTTTTTTAAATTTTTTTATTAATATTTATTGTGGACGTAGGATGGTAGGATGGAGTAAGGGTCAAAATATCATATAATAAAGACTAAAAGTGACTCATGCTAGTAAAAAACCGAAAATGATTGTTTGACATACTGCGCCTTGCGCCTGTATACAACCAAAGTATGTGGCAGATTTGATGACATGGCAAAGGGTAAATGTGTCTTTTCATTTTAAAATTAAAAATAAGGTTAAAGAAAATGGTTGTTGATTCGAATGAAGCCCCCAAATCAGAAATGTGGTGGGAGCTTTCACCTTTAATTTCTATTGTCCGAAATGTGGTTTTAGGGTTGTTCCATTCCGCCTTCACTTGGCAGTGGTTTTTATGCTTGCTTTGATTGCGTCTTCATTTCGCCTTTCTGGGGCATTTATAGTTCATTTTGCTGTGCGAATTTGGGTCTTCAAAGGAGTGTGAATTGAGGCTTCAAAAGAGGTGATTTCGCCTTCAATTCGCAATGGGGTTTTAGGGTTGGTTCAATTGCATCTTGAAATCGCATATTTAGGGCAGTTGGAGTTCATTTTGCAGTGCGATTTTGGGGCTTTAAGAAAGGTATGTTTTCGTTTGGTTTAGGGTTTTTTTTTTTGCATTATGGTTGCGATTTTGGTCTCTGGTTTTGTAATTGGTTGGCATTCACTCACTAGCGCAAAAATGCTAAACAAGGGCGGCTATTTTACATTTACAATGGCGGCTATAGAGCCGCATTTGATCAGCAGGCATTCGTAAATCAAAGACGGCTATATAGCCGCATTTGTAAATATTATTTATAAGGGCGGTTATTTCTAGTAGTCGCATTTGTATATGCTTATGAATCAAGTGATAGGGTTTAGGGGTATAGCATTTACAAATGCGGCTTTGGTAATAGCCGCATTTGTAAATCATGCGCTGGATTTATAAATGCGGCTATGGTAAATAGCCGCACTTGTGGTTTTTTTTAGTGCAATCTGTTTAGTGTTAATCCCATATAAATTAACCTGTTCAATTATATATACCCAGCCAGAAAAATACATAAATTCAGAGAATCAAATATATATTGATCAAAATGTACATTACAAACACAAATCAAATTACATATAATCCCTACACTATTGATCAACTATCCTAGAGTTATAAAAATTTATGAAATATGTGGACCAAGAATGTCTCACCTATGCTATGGCATCCGAAGTCATTGGTGCTTCATCCGTGAAGAACTGCATTTCAAAATATGGTTGACATAAATTAGTTTTAAGATACATATATGTTCAAGAATTATAAAAATAATTTAACATATCATGTTACCTCTTTCCAATCACTTTTAAGGCCCAGTCTTACAATGGTAATCATCCATTGCATAACGTAATAGCCACACTCATAGTTTCCTGGTTGTTTATTACACTATAATCCAACAAAAAGTAAAAGTTAGTATATTGATAAACAATGATAAGAGAAAGAAAAAAAATTACAAACTTTTATTCTTATCCAGTTCAAATTATTTGAACTAGATCGACCTTTTAGGATGTTATATCCACGTCATGAACTGGTTAATACAAAAAACCTCGTTAGTAGATGGTTAATTAGTAACATACAAAGTTAACTTTATAGTGTACTTACGTATCAATTATATTCTTAAAATTTGTGGATATCTTCTTGTGTAGGGAACACAACCAAACAACAGTCTTATCAACCATTGATAAGACAAGTAATTACCAATGATGCCTATATCATCCATGAAAAGAGTTAGTAAATATTTAAAACATGAAATACTAATAATTGACAACATATAATCAAACTCACTCATTAATATAAGGACATAAATAAATTTGTTTTCCCTCTTTTTCCAAGGTGTTAGTGATGTATGCTTAGGTCTCATATGACCTTGGTCCAACGGGATTAGTATATACATGATCTAAGAATCCATACACATTTCCCTTCTCCTTAGTGAGATAGACTCCATGCAAAAACCTACAAGTTATTAGTTAAAGCATAATCAATAATAATTTAACATAAAGTAAATTGAAATATAGGTAAAAATACTTACATCATAAAAAATTGAATTATATTTATATTGAGCTCCTGATTCCCAGCTATAAATTCTAATAAATCTGTGTTGTACATGAACAGTGGCAGTTCAGTGTTTATTTGAAAAAACATATCATCCCACAGAACTTCAAAAGGATGATGGTCAATATGACTAGCAACTAGACCTAAGGAAGCTATATGATCGTCAACTGGAACCTCATGCTTCTTCTCCGGACTTGGTTTATGAAGAGGTTTCTACAAAATAAAGAACATTTGTATTAAATTATATGTAATATATAAATATAAATATTGTACCGCCCTGGTAGTCGGGAGTGATGACGTGGCATCCTGCTACAGTATAGGCGTGTTGGCAAGGCGCCAGGCTGGCAGAAGGGAAGGAAGTCGGGGGGCTCGTGAAGCCGCCAGTTATTAAGTTGGCGTGTTCCGATCTCCAGCATATCAGAATAGGCGATCACCGGGTTAAATACGAAGTCGCCAGATGTGAACTCGGGCGACCAAGCAGTTGGAGATCGCCGGAGAAAGCACATCGCCGAAGATGAAGGAGAAGCAAATTATGAAGGCGGCCGGCGAGACCACAGGGAAGGTGTATAAGGACACCCTAACTCGCCAACTCCAGTAGAGATCGCACTCCCAAGTTAGCTATGCACTGGGCAGTACCATGCATAAGTAACTTAGCCAAAATGAGAGTAGAAGCAGCGCCAAGTCAAGGAGGCTCCAGATGATGGCACGTGTACGACTGGATGCAAGCCACGTGTCCAGGTCTGTAACTGCCAGGAGAGAGAAAACAACCAGGTATATAAGAGTTCTCAACAAACTTTCTGAGGTACGCACGTTCAGTTTATACTCTTTACGCTTGCGAGTTGTAGAGCTGACTGTGAGAGAGGATTTGCACGGTTCTTGTTCTCTTAGTATTTGGTGATTCGGTCACTGACTTGAGCGTTGGAGTGCGATCGGCCGCAGCGGCGCCGCTCTGTTTCTTTGCAGGTTCTTGAGGTGGATCTCGAAGAGGAACGGAGGTGAGAAGCGGTGCGCACGTCGATCCTTTGACGAGGCAGTTTCCAGCGTTCCGGTCAACAGGCAGGATCATCAGGCGCCCACCGTGGGGTCGTGTAAAACTTGCTCCCATCCACAGCGTGAGTTCTTGGAGGTTTTCGAAGTTTTCTGCGTGGTTGTGTGCTGGTGCAACCATCGTTCGCTGTTTGCTTGAGTTTCGTTCGGTGAATTCGTGTTTTATACCGTTCGTTTGGCTTTTCGATCGGTGGAGTGAGGTTTCCTGCTGTTTACACGTAATTTGTTTGGTGGAAGTTCGAGTTCTTTCGCTCGTTTGGTTGTCCGTGGGGAAGCGGTGGTTTCTGGTGAAGTTGTGGTTTTCTTTGAAGGTTTACGGTGTTCTTGAGTTTTCTTGCGCAGTTTCGCACTGTTTTCTCCGATTGATCGCTGATTCGATCGTGGTTGAAGTGTCGTTCGCTGCATTCTGAGATTCGCTGGGTTCATGAGAAAAATGAGAAGCAATCGTTCAAGTCCAGTTGCGCCCGTTGCTGCCGAAGGCGCCGCCGCCATGACCATGGCGCAGATGGCAGAAATGATGCGTTCGTTGCAGGCAACTGTGGAAGCCTCACGCGTAGAGCAGGCGAGAATGCATGAGGACCTGGTCGCCGCTCGCGCCAGGAACGAGGAGCTTAGCAAGGTGACTGAGGAGCTGCGTCAAGCTCTTCAGGAGCAGCAAGGGCGTTCTTCTGCTGAAGAGGTGGCGCCGTCGACGCCACCTCGTGTTTTCCCTATGCCTTTTGTTCAGGCGATTACTGACACGCCTATTCCCACGAGCGTGGTTCCGGTTAAGGCTGTCTTTACCGGCGTAGAGGATCCAGAGGCTCATCTAACCACGTTCCATACGCAGATGATGCTGTCGGGAGGGTCAGACGCCGTCTACTGCAAGATGTTCGTGAGTACGCTCCAAGGAACGGCGATGGAGTGGTTTGTGAGCCTGCCTAACGGCCACATAACCAATTTTCAACAGTTCTCGAAGATTTTTGTCGAGCAGTACATCGTGAATAAGGCACCGCCCAGGGTGTCTTATGATCTGTTTGATATAAGGCAGTACCATGGAGAGTCCCTCAGAGATTACCTGAATCGCTTTGGAGCGCAGATGGTCAGATCGTCGACCAAGGATGAAGAGATGCTGGTCTATGCCTTCAAGAAGGGCGTGCAGCCAGGACCATTCTGCGAGGCCTTGATCAGGGCTCACCCCGCGACGTTTGCTGAAGTCAGGCGACTTGCGGTGGCTCACATCGCCGACGAGAGTGAAGTCGCCGAGAAGAGAGGAAGCGTGGCTCCCGCCAGGCCACGCGCCCAGACCAGGATCCAGCCGCAGAGGGTGCTGGAAACAGCGGCGGCGGCCAGGAAGGACCAGAGGACTCGCCATCCTTACGACAGGAGGAACAAGGGAAGGAGCCAGGGGCGCCAGCAACCAGCACGCCGGGAATACAATCGCCCGCCTAAGCACAAGTTTGTCATGGGACTAGCGGATCTAATCGCCATTCCTAATATATCTGCTAGGTTGAAAGCGCCTGAGAAGGTGGGCGACAAGGTGCTGGGGTCAAAGCCGGATGCCTGGTGTGAGTTTCACCAAGGTTTTGGCCACACTTTGGACTCGTGTTTGTCTTTGGGATATCAGCTCGACGATCTGGTTAAGAGCGGGTTCCTAAATGACTATCTGCTGGACAGGAGGACGGGGGGAGCGTCGAGTTCCCAGCCAGCAGGTGGAGAAGCCCAACAACACGAGATGCCTATCCACGGGGAGATCCACACCATTGCAGGGGGCTTCTCAGGTGGTGGATGCACCGCATCGCAGAGGAAGAAGTACGCGCGATCGGTGATGACAGTGGATATGTTTGAAGATCACTCGCCGGAAGTGGACATTACGTTCACCAAACAGGATCTTCGGGACGTTGTGCCCCATGACAACGATCCCATAGTCATTTCGTTGGTTACAGCGGGAAGGAAGGTCCACAGAGTTCTGGTGGACCAAGGAAGCTCGGCAGACGTGATGTTCTGGCCGACTTTCACGCAGCTGGAGTTGCCCCTTGACCAGCTAAGGCCCTATGGAGGGTGTCTATATGGGTTCGCTAGTGACCAGGTGGAGGTCAGGGGGTACATTGAGCTGAGAACCACGTTTACAGATGAGGCTGGGTCAAGGACGGAGAAAATCAAGTACCTCATCGTAAACGCTCCTTCAGCATACAACATCCTGTTGGGAAGGCCCACGCTTAACAGGATAGGCGCCATCCCGTTGACTCGGCACATGAAGGTAAAGTTGCCGTCCATGGAAGGGGTGGTGATCACGATCAAGTCTGATCAGAAAGAAGCGAAAAAGTGCTATGAGAATAGCCTGAAAAACAAGAGATCAGTGAGTTATGTAACAACCACCCCACCTCCCGGTGTGAAGCCCAGATCGACGGTAACAGAGGAGGCCGCCGGAAGAGACGTGGAGATGGTGGACGCTGAGCTGGGGGAGAAGAATGCTGGTCTGGAGGAGGAAGAGGAGCGGAATCACCCTGAGGAAGCGAGGGAGCAGGGAATCGCCAGGGCGGTGATCGCCAGAGAATCCAGGCCAAAACCCGTCGAGCAGTGGCTCGAAAAGGAGATCGGAGGAAAGATCTTCAGGCTGGGAAGATCTCTGGAGGTCGAGCTCCAGGACCAGATCGCCGAGGTGATTGAGCGGCATCTGGACGCGTTTGCATGGTCCGCTTCGGACATGCCCGGGATTGATCCCGACTTCTTGTGCCATCATCTGGCGATGGACAATTTGGTGAGACCGGTGCGACAAAGGAGAAGAAAGTTCAACGAGGAGAGGAGGCAGGCGATCAGGGACGAAACACAGAAACTCCTCGCTGCAGGCCACATCAGGGAAGTCCAGTACCCTGAGTGGCTGGCAAATGTCGTGCTGGTGAAGAAGAGTAACGGGAAATGGCGCATGTGCGTCGACTTCACCGACCTGAACAAAGCTTGCCCAAAGGATTCGTATCCTTTACCAAGCATAGATGCCCTGGTCGATAGTGCTGCAGGGTGTAAGTTGCTGAGTTTCCTGGATGCCTTCTCAGGATATAATCAGATCAAGATGCATCCCATGGATGAAGAGAAGACAGCCTTCATGACGGAGAGATCGTGCTATTGCTATAAGGTGATGCCGTTTGGGCTGAAGAACGCGGGGGCCACATACCAGAGGCTGATGGATCGAGTACTTGCACCAATGCTGGGAAGGAACGTGCAAGCGTACGTCGATGACATGGTCGTGACCTCGCAGGAAAAAAGTAAACACGTTGCAGACTTGGAAGAATTGTTCACGACGATCGCCAAGTTCAAGTTAAAGCTCAATCCGGAGAAATGCATTTTCGGCGTGGAGGCTGGAAAGTTTTTGGGTTTCCTCTTGACTGAAAGAGGAATAGAAGCCAACCCAGACAAGTGTGCCACCATCTTGGCGATGAGGAGCCCAGCTACGGTAAAAGAAGTCCAGCAGCTAACAGGTCGGATGGCAGCCCTATCTCGCTTCGTGTCAGCTAGCGGAGAAAAGGGGCATCCCTATTTTCAGTGTCTGCGGCGCAATAATAAGTTTGTTTGGACGAAAGAGTGCGAGGAAGCTTTCGTCAAACTGAAGGAGTATCTGGCGAGCCCGCCGTTTCTGTGCAAACCGCTGGTGGGAATCCCTCTCAGGTTGTATTTTGATGTAACTGAGAGGGCGGTGAGTGCGGTGCTCGCCCAGGATCAAGATCAGGCTCAGAAGCCTATCTATTTTGTGAGCAAGGTGTTGCAGGGCCCCGAAACGAGATATCAGGCCCTGGAGAAGGCTGCGCTGGCTGTGGTGTTTTCGGCGAGGAGGTTGCGCCACTACTTCCATAGTTTCACAATACTGGTGATGACTGACCTGCCCATCCAGAAGGTCTTGAAGAAACCCGACGTTGCGGGAAGGATGGTGAAGTGGGCAGTAGAATTGTCAGAGTTTGATATTAAATATGAGCCCCGAGGCCCGATCAAGGGGCAAATCTTTGCAGATTTCGTGGTTGAGCTCTCATCAGAGGTGACGCGGGTTGAAGGAGACGATTTCCGTTGGGTACTTTCAGTGGATGGATCGTCGAACCAGCAGGGCAGCGGTGCTGGAGTCATATTGGAAGGACCCAACGGCGTGCTGATCGAACAATCTCTGAGGTTCGCCTTCAAAGCCAGCAACAATCAAGCAGAGTATGAGGCGCTGATCGCCAGGATTCTGCTGGCCAAGGAGATGGGAGCTAGGGTGCTGATGGCTAAGAGTGACTCACTGCTAGTCATAGGGCAAGTAACAGGCGAGTTCCAGGCTAAAGATCCACAAATGGCGGCTTACTTGGCGTACGTGCAGGAATTGAAGAGTTCCTTTGCCTCCTTTGAAGTAGTACATGTACCCAGAGAGCAGAATGCCCGAGCTGACTTGCTAGCTAAGCTCGCCAGCTCAGGCAAGGGATGTAGGCAGAGGACGGTGATTCAAGAAACTCTGAAGACGCCGAGAGCATTTGTGGCAGATCACCTGGTCCTTCAGATCAGCAAGTCGACGGAGAACGCCGCGAGAAGCCATAAGTCCCTGACGCAAGAAACTCTGAGATCGCCGAGAATTAGAGCATGCCGAGGAGAGAAGGTGAATGTGATACAGGTCTGCGCTACCCATGAGCCAGACACTTGGATAACACAGTACAAGCGGTGCCTGGCAGATGGCCTTCTCCCGCTGGATCCGACTGAGGCTAGGAAGGTAAAGAAGAATTCTAGCAAGTACACCCTGATTGATGGCGATCTGTACAGGTTTGGGTTCACTCACCCGCTCCTGGAATGTATATACGGCGAGAAGTGCACGAGAATCATGGCGGAGCTCCACGAAGGTATATGCGGAAGCCACGTCGGGGGTCGAGCTCTGGCCGCGAGGACTCTCCGTGCAGGATACTACTGGCCATCCATGAGAGAAGATTGCAAGAAGTATGCCCAATGTTGTAAACAATGCCAGCAGCACGCCGATTGGCATAAGGCGCCTCCCGAGGAGTTGAAGTCGATTTATAGCCCTTGGCCATTTCATACCTGGGGAATCGACATCCTGGGACCTTTCCCGCTGGCGATCAGGCAGATGAAGTACTTGGTGGTGGCGATTGAATATTTCACCAAGTGGATCGAAGCAGAACCAGTGGCCCAGATCACCGCACGCAAGATCGAAGGTTTCGTGTGGAAGAACATCGTGTGCCGATTTGGAGTGCCTAAATGCCTGGTGTCGGATAATGGGACTCAGTTTGCAAGCCACCTGCTGAAGAAGCTCTGCGAAGGGGTGGGAATTCAACAAGTGTTTGCATCCGTCGAGCACCCTCAGACAAACGGCCAGGTGGAGTCAGCTAATCGGGTGTTGTTGAGAGGTTTGAAGAGAAGGCTTGAGAAAGCCAAGGGAAGTTGGGCTGAGGAGGTACCCCGTATAGTCTGGGCGTACCACACCACCGAGCAGTCAGGAACCCATGAGACCCCGTTCAGCTTGGTCTATGGGTGTGATGCCATGATCCCAGTAGAGATCCAGGAGAGCTCGCCGAGATTCCAGAACTTCGTAGAGGAACACTCGAATGAAGAGAGAAGGCTGAACCTGGATCTACTGGACGAGGTCAGGGAAGAGGCGAGACTGAAAGCTGAGGCGGTGAAGAGGAGGATCGAACGAAGATACAACTCGAAGGTGATGCCAAGGCAGTTTAGAGAGGGCGATCTGGTGATGAGGAAGGCCCACCAGTACGAGATGGAGAATAAACTGTCGCCCAAGTGGACTAGACCGTTCAGAATAACCGAGGTGCTCGGGAACGGCGCCTACCGCTTAGAGACGCTGGAAGGAGGGGCGATTCCTCGCACCTGGAACGCCACGCACCTGAAGTTGTACTATAGTTAAGAGCTTTGTAAGTAAAGACAAACACAAAGGTCATATTACAATGTCTCTGATGAAACAGTTTGAAGGGGGCACTCTTTTTTCCCTAAGGAGGGTTTTTAATGAGGCCACCCAATAAAAGAAGAGTTTTCGAAGTATAAGGCGTTTTCAGATTGCATGTTTGCTTTTTCCCAAAAGTTTTGAAGAAAGACCTTGTCGCTTGTACGTGATTTAAGGCAAGTAAAGATATATCGCATGTTTTCTAAAAAGTTTTTAAGTCCTCATCGTTTTTCGGCGATTGGAGGCACCAGTAAAAGTTTTTAAGTCCTCATCGTTTTTCGGCGATTGGAGGCACCAGTTAAAGTTTTTAAGTCCTCATCGTTTTTCGGCGATTGGAGGCACCAGTTAAAGTTTTTAAGTCCTCATCGTTTTTCGGCGATTGGAGGCACCAGTTAAAGTTTTAAAGCCCTCATCGTCTTTCGGCGATCGGAGGCACCAGACGAAAGACCTCAACGCCCTCGTGCGTTCTGAGGCAAGATAAAGACCTCCTCGCCGTCGAGCGAGTGCAGGCGAGGAAGAGTGAAAAGTCCTCCCTGTTTCTGGGGTCGAGAAGATGTAACCCCTGGGGCAATGTAGAGGCACCAGTGAAAAGTCCTCCCTGTTTCTGGGGGCGAGAAGATGTAACCCCTGGGGCAATGTAGAGGCACCAGTGAAAAGTCCTCCCTGTTTCTGGGGGCGAGAAGATTTAACCCCTGGGGCAATGTAGAGGCACCAGTGAAAAGTCCTCCCTGTTTCTGGGGGCGAGAAGATGTAACCCCTGGGGCAATGTAGAGGCACCAGTGAAAAGTCCTCCCTGTTTCTGGGGGCGAGAAGATGTAACCCCTGGGGCAATGTAGAGGCACCAGTGAAAAGTCCTCCCTGTTTCTGGGGGCGAGAAGATGTAACCCCTGGGGCAATGTAGAGGCGCCAGTAAAAAGTCCTCCGTGTTTCTGGGGGCGAGAAGATGTAACCCCTGGGGCAATGTAGAGGCGAGTTAAAGACCTTCTCGCCGATGAGCGAGTTCAGGCGAGTTAAAGACCTTCTCGCCGATGAGCGAGTTCAGGCGAGCTAAAGACCTTCTCGCCGATGAGCGAGTTCAGGTAAGTTAAAGACCTTCTCGCCGATGAGCGAGTTCAGGCGAGTTAAAGACCTTCTCGCCTACATGCGAGCTTAGGCAAGATAAAATCCTTCTCGTCTCGAATGAGTTCAGGTATGGTGCAGAGGGTGGAAGAAGTTTGGAAGGTGGCTAAGGTAGGTTCGAAGAGAACGCCTAGTCAACCGGTCTTTTGTTCTGAAGTTCAGGGAGGTAAAGAAGGATCCCAAAAGGCGTTTCTACCCCTAGACAAAGAAACAATGGCCAAAGCATGAGGCTAGAAAGAAGCTGATATCACCAAGAGTCTTTGGCGATCGGGAAGAGTTCAAACAGCGGCGAGAAGGTTAAAAGACCTGTTTGGTGAAGCAGGTCGAGTGGAGCGGTGTTTAAGCCAGTGACTGAGTTACAGTTCGTTGCTTGAGGGATATTTTTACGATAAGGTTAATTGCCTTAAGGTTACGAATTGTTAAGTGTTTGTTGCTTAAGGCTGAAGTGATCCGAAGCAGTTAAGCCAAAGGTTGTACCTACAGTTTTCCTAAGTCATTTCTTTGAAATTAAACAAGCAAGGAAAGTTGAAGCGAGTGAAGAAGTTATAAAAGGGAAAACGTAGCCTTTGTCATTAACAGTTAACAGTTCAGAGCATATACACGAAGGGACATAAAGTTTATTACAAGTTATAATACAAGGGAAAGCACAAAGGTAGCAGATGAAGAAGAATTGATTAGTCTTCAGCAGGAACGACTTTTCCATCCACCACTTCATTGTTCAGCGACACCATGCTGAGATCCAGGTCGGGGAACAGGCAAGCAAATTGTTCCCGCGCAGCTTCGAATCCAGCAGCCAGAATTTGAGCGGAGTTCAGCTTGAGTTCTTCAATTTGCTTCTGAAGTTCCTCAATCCGCTTCTTGAGGTCTTCAGTTTGCTCTTTCAGCTCTTTATTCTGTTGCTCCAGCTCTTTAACCTGTTTCTTGAGTTGTTCATTGATCTCTTGAGCCTGGAGAAGGTCTTCAGTAACCTTTTTGGATTCCGCTTGCGCTTGGGCCAGTTCAGCAACTGCCTTTCCTTTCTCTTCGTTGGCTTTGGCAAGATCAGCTATGGCGTCGTCCCTCGCCTTTTCCACCTGCCCAAGGAGGGTCTCTCGGTCAGCTGACCTTTTCTCTAGTTTTTGCACCTTGACGGCGTCAGCCTTCATGAGAGCCTCCAGGTCAACCACTCTGACGCGAAGGGGCACAATCTTGCTCTCCAGTTCAACCTTCTCTTGAGCAAGTTGATGCACCTTGTGGCGAAGGTCAGCGGCCTCCTTGCGCGCCAGCCTGAGCTCGGTGTTCATGGCATCCTCCACTCGGGAGTGTTCGATTTCTACGAGCGTCAGGTTGAAAGACAACTTCTCCACCTCGACCCTCATAGTGCTGTTTTCGGTTTTGAGGTTGAAGAGGTCGTCTTGGAGCCTCCTTGATGGAAGAGGGCCCAAGCTCACCACACTATGAAAGCCAAGCTTCCAAGACCAAGACCGTCTAGCCTTCCAAAAGGAGCGTCTAGCCTCACAAGGAGCGTCTAGCCTCACAAAGGGAGCGTCTAGCCATGATGAGGAGCGTCTAGGCCAAGGCTACATGAGGAGCATCTATGAAGAGTCCTAGACTGTCTAGCTTCACACACACAAGGGCCAAAGCTACGGTTTGGGAGAGAAGAGGCTTTGTTGCATAAAAGGCCCATTAGGGGTACTTAGTAAGATAGGTAGTGTAGAAAGAACTTTGTGAAGGAAACCTTCTAGAACCTAGGGTTGTGTGGCCGGTCATTGCATGGCACATGGCTTAGAATTTAGATTTAATTTTGGTTTTCTTTTCCTTAGAAATGTAGCTTAACATTTAAGCCCAAATAGCCTATAAATAGGAAGGCTATCTCTTTGTATTTGACAAGTTTATTTGAGTATTGTTATGCTGCCCATTTTGTGCACTAGCTATACTTCTCCTAGAAATCTAGGCTATAAACTTCACTCCCTTCACCTTTCTTCATAGAGCTGGCCGAACCTCTCTAATTCATACTCATCATGCACCTTCAAAGCCATCACAACTCCTAGGAGGGCTTTGTTTCACTCACCCATTGCTTCCGCATCCATTTTTTACTACTTTGATTCAAGAAGAACACATGAAATGCCATCATTTGGTATCATGAGCTATTGGTTCTTCAAGATGAGTAGCTTGTCTTTTTAATTTCATTTCTTCTTTATTTTCATCTTTGTCATTTCAATTCCTTACTTGTCTTGCTGTTTTTTATATTTTAATTTGTTCTTGGTGTGCTTTGTGGAAGATCCAACCCAAGCACTCTTGTTCATTTGATCTTGAACAAGTTCTTGTGCAATTTGTGATAGGATTCCATACACCTTTGTGTTGCTATTTTGTTTTAGGCTTTGAGTCTTTATTGCTTTCATTATTTTTGCTTCATATTATGCTTTGAGTCTTTAATTTTCTGAATCTATACATGTTTTGTCAAGTCATGTTCATCCATATTGTCATCAATTCTTAGTAGTCCTATTTTTTGGCTTGATTGTTTCTTGTTTTGGGTCTCTTTATATTGCTTTAATCTGCTGTTATTTTGATCCTTTGATGCTTTTTATTTTTAGTTTGAGTTCATAATTGTGTCTTAGTTCATACACAATTTCCATTCTCACATTTTCCATTGTGTTATTTTTGGTTATCTTGCTGTTTTCTTCCAGTTTTCCAGATTTCCCCTGTATCACCTCTCTGTTCTGGGCTGTTTTGTTTAACAAAATTTTTTCCACCCATAGGAAAATTCTGAATTTCTGGAAAATGCAAGTTTAAGGTGTTATAGAAAAGACAAAAAAAGAATGAGGTCAAAAGGAGCAACAGAAAAAAATGATAAATCTCACAAAATCAGAGTGCGAATCTTGAGCGTTACAGCTGGCCTAACTGCACACCAAATTTGCAAAAATTATTAAAAAAAAATGGTGCATGAGTTTTAGGTGATTCCAAAGCCAAAATTTAGCTAAGATCCTGAATTTTCTTGTATCCAAATTTCAGAAACAAATTTTACAATTACAGCTCAGCATAAATCGGGGAACAAAACTGTTTTCTGGCCCACAACATTTTCCAGTGGTGCTGTTTTTTTATTTGGTCATCTAATCTAGTGCTTTTCTTTAGGAATTCCTTTTGTGTGCCAACTTTTATTGAGTACCTTTAATTGTTTGCTTTAATTTCTTGAATCTCTTTCTAAGTTGTCATATTATAAATCCTTTTGGTGGTACTGTTTTCTTTCAATTAAATTTGTTTCTTGCTTTTGTTTCTTGACCTCTCTTTTGTGGGTGCTGGAAATTAATTCTCTCTTGGTGCTTATGTGCATGGAAATTGACTTGGTTTAAGGTTAAGCCTTTGTGAATAGGTGCTGGAAATTGGAGAATTAAAGCCAACTTTCTAAGGAGGAGTCAAAGCTAAGGCGAAACAAGCTTCTTGAAACAAACACTACAAACACCTAGAAGATCAACAAACAAGACAACAAAGAAAGTGCACTAACCAAAAAGAGGAACAACAAAGGGGGTTTTCTTATCTCCTTTACAACTTGGATTATTGTTAATTACCTCTTTTAAATTACGTTTTAGACGGTGAGTGTGTCTTCAAGGGCTCCAAGTGTCCAAGGAGCCTCACCTAGGGCCGAATAGCATAGTCATTTTGCTTAGTAATTTGTTGCTTGTTTGAACTTGTATTTCTTTTGTTTTGGTAGAAACGTTTTGCATGTTTAGTATTGTTTAAATTTGTGCTATACCGACTAGTTTGCTGCATATCCAGCTTACATAATTTTCTTGCTTTTTGATTTCTCAACTTTTTGTGTTCTAAGTGTTCTACTAAGAGAAAATTTTGTGTGAAGTCATTGGAGGAAAAGTTTTTGGCAAGGAAAAGGCTTGGTACTTAAGTAGTCCATTGTGACTCACCTCCCTTACCTGGAAAACTCCCTTCTCTAACTTTCCTAAACTTTCTCCAAGTAAAACACCTATATACACAAAGTTTTAGCCATGTCTTCTTCTTCTCACTCTCCAAAGTCTATAGAAAGTGAAGTAAAATCTTTGAAAACTCTTTTAAAAGAAGTATCCCAAGCGGTACAATTAATCTCTTTTAGACAATTGGAGAATGAGAACAAAATCAATGAGTTGGCTAAAGCTCAAGAAGAGAAGTCACAAAAATCACAAAAATAAAAAAAAACTCATGCATCACATTCTCAAAGTATTGAATCTCTAGGGGAGGGAAGCCGTAGAATCAATGATTATTACCAACCACCCCCTAGAAGAACTAGGCAAAGGGAACAAGAGGTGCCAAGGGAAACTAGAGTAGACCTACCTCATTTTCATGGAAAGGAAAATGTAGAAATATATCTAGATTGGGAGATGAAGGTAGAGCAACTCTTTGCTTGCCATAGGGTAAGTGAGGAACGTAAGGTACCCTTAGCCACCCTTAGTTTCCAAGGAAATGCTATGTATTGGTGGACCTCTTTAGAGAGAGACCGACGTCTTCATAGGGAACCTCCCATAGAATATTGGAATGACCTTAGGGGAGCCCTAAGACGTCGACATATACCTTTTTACTACCATAGGGAGTTGATGGACAAGCTCCAAAGACTCCAACAAAAGAATATGAGCGTAGAAGAGTATAGACAAAAGATGGAGCTCTACATGATGAGAGCCTCCATTAGAGAAGAGGAGGAAACCACCATATCTAGGTTCCTTAGTGGCCTATCACTTGAGATAAGAGATAGAGTAGAACTATTACCCTATCAAGACTTGAATGATTTGGTTCAACTTTGCATTAAAGTTGAACAACAAAATTTGCGCAAAACTTCAAGTCAAAGGGTAGGTTCTTACTCCAACTCTTATCCCAAGAAAGACTTTAAAAGGGAGGGTAGTACACCTAGAGACGAACCCAAAGAGACTACCAAACCCTTAGTGAAAGATGCCTCCACCCCATACATCCGTGCTAGGGACACCAAATGTTTTAAATGTTTTGGAAGAGGGCATGTGCAAGCACAATGTCCAAACCAAAGAATTTTGTTTTTAAAAGGAAAAGATGAATACACAAGTGGTGAAGAGGAACCTAGTACCCAAGAAAAAGGGGAAGGAGAAAGGATAAATTCTTTGGAGGGGGACTTATTGATGATTCAAAGAATCCTCCACAATCAACCTAGTGCACCCATTGAGCCACAACGAGAGAACATTTTTCATACTAGATGCAATGTTTTAGAAAATATATGCTCTCTTATTGTGGATGGTGGGTCATGCTGCAATTGTTGTAGCACTAGATTGATTGAAAAATTACAACTACAAGTAGTTCCTCATCCACAACCTTACAATTTACAATGGATCAATGAGGATGGAGAACTACGTGTAGACAAACAAGTGGAAATCGAGTTTTCTATAGGCAACTACAAAGACAATGTTTTGTGTGATGTAGTACCTATGGAAGCTTGCCACATCTTATTAGGTAGACCATGGCAATTTGATAAGAAAACCTCACATAATGGTCTAACTAACGAGATTTCTTTTATCCACAAGCATAAAAGGTTTGTACTTAGCCCTTTACCACATTCCCAAGTGGTAAAAGACCAAATACAAATGAAACACAAAAGGGATGAAGAAAAAATAGAAAAAGAAAAAAAATTTGGGAAACAAAAGGCGTGGGAGAATAGTGTTCCTTCCCACAAGGTCATTCAACAAGTCAAGCATATTGAAAATACCTTCACAAACATGCTTCTTGTTGAACAACCTAGCCTTTCCTTTTGTAAAGGAACACTTGCAAGCATGAGCACAAAAGAAAAGTCCTTACAAGAAGCTTGCATAGATCAAGAAGGAGAACTCATGGGACAAAAGAAAGTTGATCAAACGCTAGAGCTTTTAAGAGGAAAACTTTTGTCACCCATGAGAAAAGAGGTTCAAAGACATTACTTTAAGTACAACTCATGTTTTCAAACTACACCTAAAGTAAAGTCTCATGAACTCTATACTCCTTCACCTTTTGCAAATGATCCTTGGGAAGATACAAATTTCATTTTAAAATTCCCTAGGACAACAAAAGGTTTTAATTCAATCTTCATGGTTATGGATAAACTCTTCTCTAGAGAAGTGATACATCTCCATGGTTTATTCTCAAGCATAGTATTGAATAGAGCTCCAACTTTCGCAAACCATGATTTGAGGATTTCCTTTGGAAAACTTGCAACTAAGTTGCACACTTTAAATGCTTATCATCCTCAAACGCATGGTCAAAATATTTTTGAAAATATAGCTCTTTCTATTATGCCTAGAATAATCATGAAGTGCACACACAATTTTAGAGATGAGCAAACATACCATCAAGTAGTTCACAAAACTACTTCTCCTTTTAAAGTTATGTGTGTGCTCAATCATCTTTCTTCTTTTAAGTTGTTACCATCTCCTATAGGATTTATGCCTCAAGAGAAGGTAACCACAAATGACCATTTTAAAATACAAAAGATGATTAGAGGCCACACACAACCCTTAAAAGAGAAATCTTGTCCAAGGTTGCCAACACCAAAAGACAAACAACAATGGCAACCTAGTAAAATTAATCTGCAAACTAACACCTATGCTTTATTTGATTATTTCTATAGGAGGACGTTTGATCCAGGAGGACAAGTTTTGAAGAAACAAGATGCTGCTATCCGAGATCAAGCCTGAAGATCTGAGGATAGATCTTCTCAAAAGAAGGAGGAGATGATGGACACCATCCAGCCACAACCATTCCCCTAAGCAAAAGCATTGGATTTGAGGACAAATCCTTTTCAAGAGGGAGGGGATGATGGAAGAGGGCCCAAGCTCACCACACTATGAAAGCCAAGCTTCCAAGACCAAGACCGTCTAGCCTTCCAAAAGGAGCGTCTAGCCTCACAAGGAGCGTCTAGCCTCACAAAGGGAGCGTCTAGCCATGATGAGGAGCGTCTAGGCCAAGGCTACATGAGGAGCATCTATGAAGAGTCCTAGACCGTCTAGCTTCACACACACAAGGGCCAAAGCTACGGTTTGGGAGAGAAGAGGCTTTGTTGCATAAAAGGCCCATTAGGGGTACTTAGTAAGATAGGTAGTGTAGAAAGAACTTTGTGAAGGAAACCTTCTAGAACCTAGGGTTGTGTGGCCGGTCATTGCATGGCACATGGCTTAGAATTTAGATTTAATTTTGGTTTTCTTTTCCTTAGAAATGTAGCTTAACATTTAAGCCCAAATAGCCTATAAATAGGAAGGCTATCTCTTTGTATTTGACAAGTTTATTTGAGTATTGTTATGCTGCCCATTTTGTGCACTAGCTATACTTCTCCTAGAAATCTAGGCTATAAACTTCACTCCCTTCACCTTTCTTCATAGAGCTGGCCGAACCTCTCTAATTCATACTCATCATGCACCTTCAAAGCCATCACAACTCCTAGGAGGGCTTTGTTTCACTCACCCATTGCTTCCGCATCCATTTTTTACTACTTTGATTCAAGAAGAACACATGAAATGCCATCACTCCTGGTTGAGCTCTCCATAGCTCTGGTTATGATCGCTGGGATATCTTCTGCTATGGTCTTCAACTTGGCAGTTAGAGGCTCCCACATCCTTGTGACCTCCAAAGGGAGGTTTGCTGCTTGTAGAGGCACCAGGTGAGCCTGTTGTTGGTTCTCGTCGCCACCTTCCTTAGCAGGTTCTTCAGTAGGCACTTTCTGGCGTGGCGACGGAATCGGGGATTCGGTGATCAGAATCGGAGAGGTATGAGCAACCTCATCCCCGATTGGAGCAGCTTCTGCAGCTGAGGCGTTTGAAGGGGGACCCCCTCCAGCTGACACATATGGTGTAGAGGCGCTTGGGGGGTCCTCCATGAAGTTTGGCTCTTGGGCCTCAACTGCAGGTGGCGCAGTGGCCAGTGGCCAGTGGGACCGCTTGGACTGGTGAGGCAGGAGCCCGTGGGGGTGGCGATGATGGAGGAGGAGCAGGCGTCGATGGAGGTGTTGAGGTTGGAAGAGGGGGTGGAGCAGGCGGTGAAGAAGGTGCCACCCTCTTCCTCTTTGAGACCAAACCATCTTCGGTGGCCTCGTCATCTTCTTCCTCTTCCTCGTGGATCACCTGAGGGGCTTTCCTTTTAGGTCTCTTGAGGACCAATTTCTTGCGTTGGGCAGGTTCCTTGGGAGGTGATCGCCCTTGGACGATGGCTGTCTCTACCACCGAGTTGGGCACCGTTTGAGAACCTGTCGCCAACCCGTGGTTTCGGACGAGCGCCTTCAGTTCAGCGAGCATGCCTTTGCCCAACATGTTATCTGCATGGAACGAAAATGCATGGGTTAACTCAAGGAAAAAATAAGTGCATAAGGTAGTACACAGCAAAGCAGATGATATGTGCAGGAAAGATAAAACCAAAGTCTTGCGCATAAGGTAGTGCATAAGACGCCCAGAAACAGCTAAACAGAAGCAGTATTAAAACAACAGCTTTTAATGTTCTAACCTATTCAAATTTCTAGCTGGTCTTCGTAAAATTCGAAGCAGATCAAGGTGGTGGTAAGGAAAGTAATGTTGGCGTCCGCCACCCTTTTCCAGAAGAGACAGAGATCTCTGTCCAATGCTCCCATGCTGTCAGGACTTCTGGGTCTCCTGAAACAGCTCTTGGACTCTTTCTTCCCCTTGTCCACCCAGTACAAGGGGAAGCCATCGAGAAGGGAGGCGTCCTTGTCATTAGCGCGCACTTGGACGAATTTCCCCTTCCAGTCCTTGTAGGATTGCTGGAAGATAGTAAAGATGGACCTCCCAACAATCGCGTTCAAGCTAACCCACAGGCGGTCTCCTGGGTGCTTGGCTTCAAAGAGAAACAGGAATACATCCACGGATGCGGGCAACCCCAGGTGGTCGCACATCACTTGAAAAGCTCGAACAAACGCCCAGCTGTTGGGGTGAAGCTGGGCGGCGGCAATGTTGAGCTCGGTATGGAGTTCCCTCTCGAATTGGGTGAAAGGGAACTTGAGCTTCACCTTCTTAAATAAGGTCGTGTAGACGAAGCAGAAGGGCACGTCGGCGCTCACCTTGTCATCGGCACAAACAGGCAGATCGGGGGGGCAAGGCAGCACCATCATCTTCTTGTCGTGCTCCTTGTGAAATGATTGATGAAGCTCATCCCCCTTAGTCAGCCGCAAAACTGCTCCCGCAGTGTTCACAGAGGATGTCTCCCTCAGAAGGGTCGAGTTGGCCCAGGGATACAAGGTTTTGAAGTCCGGCAGGGGAACGGGGGCTCCTCCAGCGATAGGTGGAGTCGCCTGGGCCAGGACAGGACGGGAAGACGCAGGCCTCTCAGCCTGGGAAGATGAAGCGCCACGAACTCGTGGTGGATCGTGTGCTTGTGAAGGGGGGTTTCTTGATGAAGGAGGAGGATTCGGGGTGATCTTTGTGCGAGTCATGGTTGTAGCTGCAAGGGAAGAAGAAAACGAAAAATGATCAGGGGTTACAGAGGCTGACTCGATCATAGAAGGAAGGTGAAAAACGAACGAATGTAGGTTCGTTGCGACGATTGACGAAGCCCTAAGTTACGCATAAGGAGAAATGGAAAGGCAACCCACAACGTATGCACCAGGCAGTTACAGGATGATGCGAATCGGTTAAAATGCAAGGAAAACCAGCAGAAGAAGGAAAGTAGGTACCTTTTGATGATCAGGAAAACGATGAAGGTTGATGGTGATTCAGAATGCTGGAGAGCGCTGAGAGTTTTCCGCAGAAGAAAGTTAGAGCGTTCGTGAATGCGAGGGAAAGTGATGGAACAGTGTTGAGTGAAAATGGGTTTAAGGGTTTTTTCGAAATGGGTTTAGGAAGCGCAAACGGCAGCTGGAGAGAGCCGTTGATGAAGCCACGTGTCGAGCGATGAGTGAGGGGTTTGGTGGAGCGTCAGAAAAGCAGAAGGTACAACCGTTTGGAATTCTGCGTCAGTGCCACGTAGACCGGTGTTGACGTGACTCTTTCAGTCTTTTCGCTAGACAAGTCTTCGCTTAAGACTGGGGGCTTGTGTACCGCCCTGGTAGTCGGGAGTGATGACGTGGCATCCTGCTACAGTATAGGCGTGTTGGCAAGGCGCCAGGCTGGCAGAAGGGAAGGAAGTCGGGGGGCTCGTGAAGCCGCCAGTTATTAAGTTGGCGTGTTCCGATCTCCAGCATATCAGAATAGGCGATCACCGGGTTAAATACGAAGTCGCCAGATGTGAACTCGGGCGACCAAGCAGTTGGAGATCGCCGGAGAAAGCACATCGCTGAAGATGAAGGAGAAGCAAATTATGAAGGCGGCCGGCGAGACCACAGGGAAGGTGTATAAGGACACCCTAACTCGCCAACTCCAGTAGAGATCGCACTCCCAAGTTAGCTATGCACTGGGCAATACCATGCATAAGTAACTTAGCCAAAATGAGAGTAGAAGCAGCGCCAAGTCAAGGAGGCTCCAGATGATGGCACGTGTACGACTGGATGCAAGCCACGTGTCCAGGTCTGTAACTGCCAGGAGAGAGAAAACAACCAGGTATATAAGAGTTCTCAACAAACTTTCTGAGGTACGCACGTTCAGTTTATACTCTTTACGCTTGCGAGTTGTAGAGCTGACTGTGAGAGAGGATTTGCACGGTTCTTGTTCTCTTAGTATTTGGTGATTCGGTCACTGACTTGAGCGTTGGAGTGCGATCGGCCGCAGCGGCGCTGCTCTGTTTCTTTGCAGGTTCTTGAGGTGGATCTCGAAGAGGAACGGAGGTGAGAAGCGGTGCGCACGTCGATCCTTTGACGAGGCAGTTTCCAGCGTTCCGGTCAACAGGCAGGATCAAATATAAATTAATATAATGAAATGAAATTATTACATGAGGTTGTGACATAAATCGAATGAGGTGTTTGGTACATGCCATCACATTTCCTCTCATCTACATGTCATATAAGATTCTTAGCGTCGTTTGGGTTTGCAAACAAATGCTTCATCCTTGGAATGTTGGGGGTCCATGCTTAGTATCATCATCTCTTTGTTTCAACTTATAATGTGATAACTCACACCTCAGACAACTTTTCAACAATTCAAAATCTTTTCGGTATAATATACAATCATTAGGACATGCATGTATCTTTTTATACTCCATACCCATTGGACAAAGAATCTTTTTGGCCTCATAATTACGATTAGGTAGAGTATTTCCCTCTGGAAGCATATCCTTCAACAACTGAAGCAACTCTGTGGAGCTTTTATCAATCCATCCATTTATTGCCTTCAAATTGATCAATCTTAACATTGCCAACAACCGTGTGAAGTTAGTTGATCCAGGATACAATGGACTCTTTGCATCGCTTGACATACTTCCATATCCATGCGCTTCTACAAAAGACTCAGCTCCCACATCACGAATCATGTCCTCCAATAGATCATAATCTACATCATCATGTACTGCATCATCCATGGTGGACCCCACATATTCTTCAGGTACGGAAACACGTGGTAAATTTAACAATTCACCATGCCATGTCCAAGTTTTATAAGATCGAAGAAACCCTTCACATAGAAGGTGTTCCCTCATTATCTTAACATCCAATATCCTTCCATTTAAACAGTTAACGCACGGACACCTGATCTTTGCTCCATCATGACCACTATTAATCACGTTACGTTGTGCAATTTGTATAAATTCTTCTACTCCTCTTTCGTACTCATCACTTATGCGAAGAGAATTAATCCAATTTCGATCCATTCTATTCTGAAATAGTCATGCAGGCGATTTTTAATCAGTGTTCTACCTAACGCGTTTGTCGAGGGTCGAACACCGCCGGACTCAATACCAACACGTATCAATTGTCGAGGGTGGAACACCCTCAGACTCAATACAAACACGATAATTATATTCTATACTAACAACTAACATAATATAAATTAAAATTAAAATAAACACTAAATAATATAAATTTTAAAAAATAAAAATTATAATACATAAAAAAAATTCATAACATTAAAACAAAATTCAAAAAATACAACCAACCTTGTGTGTGAAGGTAACGTTCCCAAGGTGCCACGACAGCGGCAGCAGACGCGACGACGACAACGAACAAGGCGACGGTAGCGGACGCGGCGACGGAGCACAAAAGCAAGAAGAGAGAAACCTACAAAGGCAATGTAACAGTATCAATGAAGGCAGTTCAACAATATGAACAGTAAAATAACGCTGTATGAACGAAGGCACGAACGCATGAAGAAGAAAGAAAGCTCACAAACTTACCACGAAGGCACGAAAGCTTCAAGAACAGAGGAACGCGAAGCGCAAATGAGAGCACAATCAATGGCGAAACGCTTCTGGAGAAAGAAAAAGTAGTGAATGGCGCGCTTCTGAAGTGAGTTAGGGTAAAAAAAGATTTACAAATGCGGCTATTTGTAACAGCCACATTGATAAATCAAGGGCTTTGATTTACGAATACGGCTGTTACAAATAGCCGCATTTGTAAATGAACTTAATTTCAAAAATGCCACCACGTTTTTTACCAGTGCGTTTGTTCGTAAAACCGCACTTAATAAGGAGCCCTTGTTTTGCCTTTCTGGACTAGTGATTTCCGATTTCATTGTGTGTATTTTGTATTTCCGTTTTGGATTGTGATTTTTAGGGGTTATTTAGGGTTTCATTTTGAGTTGTTATTTTAGGGTTTGTGTAGGATTCCGGTTTGGGATTTAAATTTATGGGTTGTTTAGGGTTTAGTTTTGGGTTTTGATTTTAGTGATATAGGATTTAGGGATTATGATTTTTGCTTTTCTTTGATTTGGATTATGCATGTTTGTATTTCTGATGCGTTGAATTTCGTCACAGTAGCCCGTTTGTTTTGTCACGGTGTTGGAATGACATTTTTGTGAGCTAAGTCCAACATGAGCAGAATGGTTGAATCCCGCGTAAAGACAACCATATTGTTGACATGGGTCTTGGTCTTTGTTTACTTGTTAGTGCATTTTTGTGTCTAGAATTTTGCCCTTAATTTGATTTTAGGGATATAGGATTTAGGGATTATGATTTTTGCACTTATTTGATTTGGATTATGTATGTTTGTATTTATGCTATGTTGAATTTGGTGACATTAGCCCGTTTGTTCTGTGATGGTGTTGGAATGACTTTGTTATGAGTTGAGTCCAACATGAGCAAAATGGCTGAATCCCGCGTAAACACAACCATATTGTTGACATGGGTCTTGGTCTTTGTTTACTTGCATGTGCATTTTTGTGCCTGAAATTTTGCGGCTAATCTTTCTGTTTTGTTGTTCATATTATTAACAATTTGCCTACTTAAAGTACATTGAAAAGAATTTTGGAAAACAAGTTTTGCTATTTGGTCCGCTTGAGCCCGAGCCATCAAGGGATGTGCTGGAGAAAAAGTTGTACAAATGGTTAGACATTTTCCTTGCCAAATCTATCATGTTATGCTCCTTTGGTAGTGACATTTTTGTGAATGATGATCAAATCAGAGAAGTAGGCAGTGGGTTAGAACTTAGTGGCTTACCTTTCATTTCTGTTCTAAATTTCCCATCCGATGTCTTTGCCCAATCTGAGTTGGACATAATAGTACCAAAAGAGTTCTTGGAAAGAGTGAACAATAGGGCAATGGTGCATAATGGTTGGTTTCAACAAAAACTTGTGCTAAAACACCCTAGTGTGGGGTGGTACGTGTGTCATGCTAGGTTTAGTTTTGTGATAGAAGCTATGGTGAATGAGTGTCAACTTGTTCTGTTGCCTTTGAAGGGTGACCAGTTTGTGAACTCCAAGTTGGTAGCGAATGATTTGGAGGGAGGGGTAGAGGTAAATAGGAGGGAAAAAGATGGGTACTTTCACAAAGACGGTGTAGTAAAGTGATGTGAATGCAATAACAAGAATACATGATTCTTTGACATTCTTAGGAACAACTTAAGTTGGTCATGAAATGGCACTTTACTTAGAATTGGATCAATGTTCTAATTCAAGAACTCACCAAGACTTTGCACGAAACCAAAGCTCATATGGAAGTCCATATATTGTCAAATGGAATCAAACAACAAGGAATGAAGAACAAGAATGGAAAACCGAACAGAATTGCAAGATTAAGCTACTGTACCGAACAAAAATTGAAAACAAAGCTGGAAAACCAAATTTTAACGGTGAAAATGAAAGGAAACACTAAGCATTAAGAAACTACTGAATGGAATTGAAAGGAATGAAAGAAAGAACACTTATGAAGTGAAGCTTGCTGGATTTGAGACTTGGAAAAAGCAGTCACGCCACTTGGAGCCTTGTTCCAAGATAAGTGAAGGAATGCCGCCACTTGAAGCTCACCATTGGCACACAAGATAAGGCAAAGGAAGAAGAAGACAACAAGACTCACAATTTCTCTCTAAATTTGAGTATAGTCTCTCTATTTCTAATTTCCAAATCTGATTTGTACAAGGGCAGCACCTTTATTTATAGCCTATAAGGTGCTGAAATGCAAAGCCAAATGTGCCCCAAATGCCACTCAAATTCGGCGCCAACTAGTGCATGATGGAAGTGTGACTTTCATTCCTAGTTTGGCACCTCCTAACTCGTATCTACACTCCCCCTAGCATCCCTTACTACTTACACACCTATTTATTACATCCGCACCCTACACTATAAAAGAAATAAGAAGAGCCATCTTTTGATATTCTTGCCATGCTCCTAGTGATTCGTTGGGCTTGGGCCCCTTGTTGGGCTTGGGCTTCATGGGCTTGAGCATTCTCTACTTGGTTTCCATCATACTCCCCGGGTTGGAGAGAATTCGTACACGAATTTGGGAAACCTGCAGCAAAAGGAGTGAGATCAGTAATATTGAAAGAATTACTACCAAGATAAGTAGTAGGCATATCTAACTCATAGGCATTATCATTAATCCTCTTGATGACTTGGAAAGGACCATCACCACGAGACATAAGTTTGGACTTCCTTAGAGAAGGAAATCTATCCTTTCTCAAATGAAGCCAAACCCAATCACCGGGCTCAAAGATTAATGCCTTTCTCCTTTGGTTGGCAGTGTCAGCATACTTACCAACTTTCTTCTCAATTTGTAACGATGCGGTTATGCAAATCCTTAATAAAAGAGGCCTTTTCAAAATCGTCCTTGCATAGAACCTCATCAAGTACAGGAATGGAAAGAAGATCTAGAGGTGTGAGGGGATTAAACCCATAAACAACCTCAAAAGGAGAATGGTTAGTGGTGGAATTTACTACCCTGTTATAAGCAAACTCAACATGAGGTAGTAAATCCTCCCAAGCCCTTGGATTCCCGGAAATAAAGCATCGCAATAATTGACCCAAAGTTCTATTAACCACTTCAGTTTGACCATCAGTTTGAGGGTGACAAGTAGTAGAAAACAGAAGTTTTGTGCCAAGTTTCCCACATAAGGTCCACCAAAAGTGACTTAAGAACTTAGAATCCCTATCGGATACTATACTTCTAGGAAGTCCATGTAAACGAACAAATTCCTTGAAGAAGAGATTTGCAATATGGCATGCATCATCTATTTTGTGGCATGGAATAAAATGAGCCATTTTAGAAAATCGGTCCACTACCACAAAGATGGAATCCTTACCCTTCGATGTCTTCGGCAGTCCTAAGATAAAATCCATAGAAATGTCAACCCAAGGCATTGTAGGGATAGGAAGAGGGGTATATAAACCATGGGGTTGGACCTTAGATTTAGCCTTCCTACATGCTATACATCTATCACAGAAGGTATGTACGGATTTGCGCATGTGAGGCCAAAAGAAATGTTCATGCAATGTTTCTAAAGTCTTAGCTACCCCAAAATGTCCCATAAGCCCACCCTCATGAGCCTCTCTAACAAGAGATTGTCTTATGGATCCTTGGGGAACACAAAGTCTTTTTCCTTTGAAAAGAAAACCATTATGTAAGAAAAAGTCTTTGTGACCTCCCTTGGAACACTCTTGATAGATTAGAGAGAAATCTAAGTCATCATGATAAAGTTCCTTTATGTGATCAAATCCTAAATATTGAACATTCAAAACATTTAACAAGGTATATCTTCTTGAAAGAGCATCGACAACCACATTAATTTTACCTTGTTTATGTTTGATCACATAAGGAAATTGCTCAATAAACTCCACCCACTTAGCATGTCTCTTATTAAGCTTGCTCTGGCTTTTCAAATATTTAAGGGACTCATGATCACTATGGATCACAAATTCCTTTGGAAAAAGATAGTGTTGCCAATTTTGCAAAGCTCTAACAAGAGCATAAAGTTCTTTATCATAAGTGGAGTAATTGAGATGACTCCCTTTGAGTTTCTCACTAAAATAAGCTATGGGGTGTCCTTCTTGAAGGAGAACGGCCCCAATGCCTATATTAGAGGCATCACATTCTATTTCAAATGTCTTAGCAAAGTTAGGAAGGGCTAGAATGAGGGCTTTAGTTAATTTATCCTTCAAAGTTTGAAAAGCGTTTTCTTGCTCTTGTCCCCACTTAAAAACCACATCCTTCTTTACTATGGCATTTAAAGGTGCGGCAATTGTACTAAAGTCTTTCACAAACCGCCTATAAAAACTAGCAAGTCCATGAAAACTTCGTACTTCATTGACATTGGTGGGTGTAGGCCAATGTTGAATTGCTGCAACTTTTGTTTGATCTACATGCACCCCTTTATGACTTACCACAAACCCTAGGAAGTCTATATGATCTAATGCAAAGAAACATTTAGCATGATTAGCATACAATTTCTCCTTCCTAAGGGTTTCTAATACTTGTCTAACATGTGACTCATGATCTTCTAAAGACAAGCTATATATAAGAATATCATCAAAGTAAACCACAACAAACTTGCCAATGAATGCTCTTAATACATGATGCATGAGTCGCATGAAGGTACTAGGAGCATTAGTCAAGCCAAAAGGCATGACCAACCACTCATATAAACCAAATTTGGTCATAAAAGCGGTTTTCCATTCATCACCATGTTTAATTCGAATTTGATTGTAACCACTCTTAAGATCAATTTTGGAAATATTTTAGACCCATGTAATTCATCCAACAAGTCATCTAACCTAGGAATGGGATGCCTATATTTGATAGTAATGTTATTTATAGCGCGACAATCCGTACACATCCTCCATGTCCCATCTTTTTTTGGGACAAGTATGACATGTGTACCGCCCTGGTAGTCGGAAGTGATGACGTGGCACCAAGCTACAGTGTGGGCGTGTTGACAAGATGCCAGATTCGTAGAAGGGAAGGAAGTCGGGGGGCTCGTGTAGTCGCCAGTTATTAAGTTGGCGTGTTCCGATTTCCAGCATACCAGAATCGGCGATCACCGGGTTAAAGATGAAGTCGCCAGATGTAAACTCAGGCGACCTAGTGATTGGAGATCGCCAGAGCAAGCACATCGCCGGAGATGAAGATGGTGCAGATTATGAAGGCGGCCGGCGAGACCACAGGGAAGGTGTACGAAGGCGCCCTAACTCGCCAGTTCCAGTAGAGATTGCACTCCCAAGTTGGCTATACACTGGGCAGTACCATGCATAAGTAACTTAGCCAAAAGAGAGTCAGAAGCAGCGCCCAAGTCAAGGAGGCTCCAGATGGTGGCACGTGTATGACTGGATGTGAGCCACGTGTCTAGGTCTGTAACTGCCAGGAGAGAGAAAGTGACCAGGTATTTAAGGGTTTCTCAACGAACTTTCGAGGTACGCACGTTCAGATTATACTCTTTACGCTTGTGAGTTCTTGAGCATACTGGGAGAGAGAACATTGCACGGTTCCTTGAGAGTTCTTGAGTGTTATTGCTCTTAGTATTTGGTGGTTCGGTCACTGACTTGGGCGTTGGAGTGCGATCGGCCGCAGCGGCGCCGCTCTGTTCTTTTGCAGGTTCTTGAGGTGGATCTTGAAGAAGGACGGAGGTTTGAAGCGGTGCACACGTCGATCCTTTGACGAGGCAGGTTCCAACGTTCTGGTCAACAGGCAGGATCATCAGGCGCCCACCGTGGGGCCGTGTAAAACTTGTTCCCATCCGCATCGTGAGTTCTTGGAGGTTTTCGCGATTTCCTGTGTGGTTGTGTGCTGGTGCAACCACTGTTCGCTGTTCGTCTGAGATTTGTTCGGTGATTTCGCGCTTTTCACCGTTCGTTCGGGTTTTTGTTTAGTGAAGTTTGAGTTCTTTGGCTCGTTGTGTCATCCGTAGGAGAAGCGGTGGTTTCTGGTGGAGTTGCAGGTTTCTTTGGAGGATTCGCGGTGTTCTTGAGTTTTGCGAAGTTTTGCGAGGTTCTGACCGATTGATCGCTGAATCAATCGTAGCTGAAGTAAGTGTTGTTCGCTGCATTCTGTGATTCGCCAAATTTCATCAGAAAAATGAGAAGCAATCGTTCAAGTCCAGTTGCGCCCGTCGCTGCTGAAGGCGCTGCCGCCATGACCATGGCGCAGATGGCAGAGATGATGCGTTCGTTGCAGGCAACTGTGGAAGCCTCGCGCATAGAACAGGCGAGAATGCATGAGGACCTGGTCGCCTCTCGCGCCAGGAATGATGAGCTTAGCAAGGTGACTGAGGAGCTGCGTCAAGCTCTTGAGTTGCAGCAAGGGCGTTCTATTGCTGAAGAGGTCGCGCCGTCGTCGCCACCTCGTGTTTTTCCTATGCCTTTCGCTCAGGCGATTACTGACACGCTTATTCCTGCGAGTGTGGTTCCCGTTAAGGCTGTTTTCACCGGCGTGGAGGATCCTGAGGCTCATCTCACCACGTTCCATACGCAGATGATGTTGTCAGGGGGATCAGACGTCGTGTACTGCAAGATGTTCGTGAGCACACTCCAGGGAACGGCGCTGGAATGGTTTGTAAGCCTGCCTAGCGGTCACATTACCAATTTCCAACAGTTCTCGAAGATTTTCGTCGAGCAGTACATCGTGAATAAGGCACCGCCCAGGGTGTCTTATGATTTGTTTGATATAAGGCAATATCAGGGAGAGTCCCTCAGGGACTACCTAAATCGCTTTGGGGCGCAGATGGTCAGATCGCCGGCCAAAGATGAAGAAATGCTGGTCTACGCGTTTAAGAAGGGCGTGCTGCCGGGACCATTCTGCGAGGCATTGATCAGGGCTCACCCCGCCACGTTTGCTGAGGTTAGGCGACTTGCGGTGGCCCACATCGCCGACGAGAGCGAAGTCGCCGAGAAGAGAGGAAGCGTGGCTCCTGCTAGGCCACGCGCCCAGACCAGGATCCAGCCACAGAGGGTGCTGGAGACAGCAGCGGCCAGAAGGGATCAGAGGACTCGCCATCCTTATGATCCAAGGAAGAACAAGGGTAGGGGCCAAGGACGCCAGCAACCAGCACGCCGGGAATACAATCGCCCGCCTAAGCACAAGTTTGTCATGGGTTTGGCGGACCTGATCGCCATTCCCAATATATCTGCTAGGTTGAAGGCGCCAGAAAAGGTGGGCGACAAGGTGCTGGGACCAAAGCCAGACGCCTGGTGTGAGTTTCACCAGGGCTTTGGCCATACAGTGGACTCGTGCTTGGCATTAGGATACCAGCTCGACGATCTGGTTAAGAGCGGGTTCCTAAACGACTATTTGCTGGATAGAAGGACGGGGGGTGCGTCGAGCTCCCAACCAGCAGGTGCTGAGGCTCAGCAGCACGAGATGCCTACGCACGGAGAGATCCACACCATTGCAGGGGGTTTCTCAGGAGGTGGATGCACCGCATCACAGAGGAAGAGGTACGCAAGGTCTGTGATGACGGTGGATATGTTTGAGGACCACTCGCCGGAAGTGGATATTACCTTCACCAAGCAAGATCTTAGGGATGTTGTGCCTCATGACAACGATCCCATAGTAATTTCGCTGATAACAGCAGGAAGAAAGGTCCACAGGGTGCTGGTGGACCAAGGAAGCTCGGCAGACGTGATGTTTTGGCCGACTTTCACGCAGCTGGAGCTACCCCTTAACCAGCTGAGGCCCTATGGAGGGTGCTTGTATGGCTTCGCTGGTGACCAGGTGGAGGTCAGGGGGTACATAGAGTTGAGGACAACGTTTACAGATGTGGCGGGTTCAAGAACGGAGAAAATTAAATACCTCGTTGTAAACGCCCCTTCAGCATACAACATCCTGTTGGGAAGACCCACGCTCAACAGGATAGGCGCCATACCGTCGACCCGGCACATGAAGGTGAAGTTGCCGTCTATGGAGGGGGTGGTGATCACCATCAAATCCGATCAGAAAGAAGCAAAGAAGTGCTATGAGAATAGCCTGAAAAACAAAAGATCAGTGAGTTACGTGACAACCACCCCGCCTCCCGGTGTGAAGCCCAGGTCGACGGAAATAGAGGAAACCGCCGAAAGAGACGTGGAGATGGTGGATGCTGAGCCAGGGGAGGGGAACGCTGGTCTGGAGAAGGAGGAGGCAAGGAATCGCCCCGAGGAAGCGAGAGAACTGGGAATCGCCAGAGCGGTAATCGCTAGAGAAACCAGACCAAAACCCGTCGAGCAGTGGCTCGAGAGAGAAATCGGGGGAAAGATCTTCAAGCTGGGAAGATCCCTGGAGGGTGAGCTCCAAGACTAGATCGCCAAGGTGATTGAGCGGCATCTGGATGCCTTTGCATGGTCCGCTTCGGACATGCCCGGGATCGATCCCGACTTCTTGTGCCATCATCTGGCGATGGACAACTTGGTGAGACCAGTGCGACAAAGAAGAAGGAAGTTCAACGAGGAGAGGAGGCAGGCGATCAGGGACGAAACACAGAAACTCCTCGCCGCAGGCCACATCAGGGAAGTCCAGTACCCTGAATGGCTGGCAAATGTCGTGCTGGTGAAGAAGAGTAATGGGAAATGGCGCATGTGCATCGATTTCACTGATCTGAACAAGGCTTGCCCAAAGGATTCATATCCTTTACCAAGCATAGACGCCCTGGTGGATAGTGCTGCAGGGTGTAAGTTGTTGAGCTTCCTGGATGCCTTCTCGGGGTATAATCAGATCAAGATGCATCCAATGGATGAAGAGAAGACAGCCTTCATGACCGAGAGATCGTGCTACTGCTACAAGGTGATGCCGTTTGGGCTGAAGAACGCGGGGGCCACGTACCAGAGGTTGATGGATCGAGTACTTGCACCGATGCTGGGAAGGAATGTGCAAAGGTACGTTGATGACATGGTCGTGACCTCGCCAGAGAAAAGCAAGCACGTTGCGGACCTGGAAGAATTGTTCACGACGATCGCCAAGTTCAGACTGAAGCTGAATCCAGAGAAATGCATCTTTGGCGTGGAGGCTGGAAAATTCCTGGGATTTCTCTTGACTGAAAGAGGAATAGAAGCCAACCCAGATAAGTGTGCCGCCATCTTTGCGATGAGGAGCCCAGCTACGGTGAAGGAGGTTCAACAGCTAACAGGTCGGATGGCAGCCCTGTCTCGCTTCGTGTCAGCTAGCGGAGAAAAGGGCCATCCCTATTTTCAGTGCCTAAGGAGGAATAACAAGTTTGCTTGGACGAAGGAGTGCGAGGAAGCCTTCGTCAAGCTGAAGGAATATCTGACGAGCCCGCCGGTTCTGTGTAAGTCGCTGCTGGGAACCCCTCTCAGGTTGTATTTTGCTGTAACTGAGAGGGCGGTGAGCGTGGTGCTCGCCCAGGATCAAGATCAGGCTCAGAAGCCTATCTATTTTGTTAGTAAGGTGTTGCAGGTCCCCGAAACGAGATATCAGGCCCTGGAAAAGGCTGCGCTGGTTGTGGTATTTTCGGCGAGGAGGTTGCGCCACTATTTCCATAGCTTCACCATACTGGTGATGACTGACCTACCCATCCAGAAGGTCTTGAAGAAGCCTGACGTTGCGGGAAGGATGGTGAAGTGGGCGGTAGAATTGTCAGAGTTTGATATTAAGTATGAGCCCCGAGGCCCGATCAAGGGGCAGATCTTTGCAGATTTCGTGGTCGAGCTCTCATCCGAAGCGACACGAGTTGAAGGGGACGACTTCCGTTGGGTACTCTCGGTGGATGGATCGTCAAACCAGCAGGGTAGCGGTGCTGGAGTCATCTTGGAAGGACCCAACGGCGTGCTGATCGAACAATCTCTGAGATTTGCTTTCAAAGCCAGTAACAATCAAGCAGAATATGAGACGCTGATCGCCGGGATTTTGCTGGCCAAAGAGATGGGAGCCAGGGTGTTAATGGCTAAGAGTGACTCGCTGCTAGTCACAGGGCAAGTAACAGGCGAGTTCCAGGCTAAAGATCCACAAATGGCGGCTTACTTGGAGTATGTGCTGGAATTGAAGAGTTCCTTTGCCTCTTTTGAAGTGGTGCATGTGCCCAGAGAGCAGAATGCCCGAGCTGACTTGCTGGCCAAGCTCGCCAGCTCAGGAAAGGGGGGTAGGCAGAGGACAGTGATTCAAGAAACTCTGAAGACGCCGAGGGCATTTGTAGCAGATCACCTGGTTCTTCAGATAAGCAGGTCGACGGAAAAAGCGGCAAGAAGTCACAAGTCTTTAACACAAGAGACGTTGAGATCGCCGAGAATTAGAGCATGTCGGGGAGAGAGGGTGAACATGACACAGGTCTGCGCTACCCATGAGCCAGACACCTGGATAACACAGTACAAGCGGTGCCTGGCAGATGGCCTTCTCCCGCTGGATCCGGCAGAGGCTAGGAAGGTAAAGAAAAATTCTAGCAAGTACACATTGATTGATGGCGATCTGTACAGGTTTGGGTTCACTCACCCACTCCTGGAATGTATACATGGCGAGAAGTGCACGAGAATCATGGCAGAGCTCCACGAAGGAATATGCGGAAGCCACGTCGGGGGTCGAGCCCTGGCCGCAAGGACTCTACGCGCAGGTTACTATTGGCCATCGATGAGAGAAGACTGCAAGAAGTATGCCCAATGTTGCAAACAATGCCAACAGCACGCCGGATGGCACAAGGCGCCTCCCGAAGAGTTGAAGTCGATCTACAGCCCTTGGCCGTTTCATACTTGGGGAATCGACATCCTGGGACCATTCCCACTGGCGATAAGGCAGATGAAGTACTTGGTGGTGGCGATTGAGTATTTCACCAAGTGGATTGAAGTAGAACTAGTGGCCCAGATCACCGCGCACAAGATCGAAGGTTTCGTGTGGAAGAACATTGTGTGCCGATTTGGAGTGCCTAAGCGCCTAGTGTCGGACAATGGGACTCAGTTTGCGAGCCACCTGTTGAAGAAGTTGTGCGAAGGGGTGGGAATTCAACAAGTGTTTGCATCCGTCGAGCACCCTCAGACAAACGGCCAGGTGGAGTCAGCGAATCAGGTGTTGCTGAGGGGTTTGAAGAGAAGGCTAGAGAAAGCCAAAGGAAGCTGGGCTGAGGAGGTACCCCGCATAGTCTGGGCGTACCACACCACCGAGTAGTCAGGAACCCATGAGACCCCGTTCAGCTTGGTCTATGGGTGTGATGCAATGATTCCAGTAGAGATCCAGGAGAGCTCGCCGAGATTCCAGAACTTCGTAGAGGAAGACTCGAATGAAGAGAGAAGGCTGAACCTGGATCTACTGGATGAGGTCAGGGAAGAGGCGAGATTGAAGGCCGAAGCGGTGAAGAGAAGGATTGAACGAAGATACAACTCAAAGGTGATGCCAAGACAGTTTAGAGAAGGCGATCTGGTGATGAGGAAAGCCCACCAGTACGAGATGGAGAATAAACTGCCGCCCAAGTGGACGGGGCCATTCAGAATAACCGAGGCGCTCGGGAACGGCGCCTACCGCTTAGAGACATTGGAAGGAGGGGCGATTCCTCGCACTTGGAACGCCACGCACCTGAAGTTGTATTACAGTTAAGAAGCTTTGTAAGTAAAGACAAACACGAAGTTATATTACAATGTCTCTGTTAAAACAGTTTGAAGGGGGCACTCTTTTTTCCCTAAGGAGGGTTTTTAATGAGGCCACCCAATAAAGAGAAGTTTTCAAAGTACAAGTTGTTTTAGATTGCGTGCCTGTTCCTTTCAGAAAGTTTTGAAGAAAGACCTTGTCACTTATACGTGACTTAAGGCAAGTTAAAGATATATTGCATGCTTTCTAAAAAGTTTTAAGTCCTCATCGTCTTTCGGCGATCAGAGGCACCAGTTAAAAGTTTTAAGTCCTCATCGTCTTTCGGTGATCAGAGGCACCAGTTAAAGTTAAAGTCCTCATCGTCTTTCGGCGATCGGAGGCACCAGTTAAAAGACCTCAACGCCCTCGCGCGTCCTGAGGCGAGTTAAAGACCTCCTCGCCGTCGAGCGAGTGCAGGCGAGGAAGAGTGAAAAGTCCTCAGTGTTTCTGGGGGCGAGAAGATGTAACCCTTGGGGCAATGTAGAGGCACCAGTGAAAAGTCCTCAGTGTTTCTGGGGGGAGGAGATGTAACCCCTGGGGCAATGTAGAGGCACGATTTAAAGACCTTCTCGCCTATGAGCGACTTCAGGCAAGTTAAAGACCTTCTCGCCTATGAGCGACTTCAGGCAAGATAAAATCCTTCTCGTCTCGAACGAGTTCAGGTATGGTGTAAAGGGTGGAAGAAGTTTGGAAGGTGGCTAAGGTAGGTTCGAAGAGAGCGCCTAGCCACCTGGTCTTTTGTTCTGATGTTCAGGAAGGTAGAGAAGGATCCGAAAGGCGCCTCTACCCCAGATAAAGAACAATGGCCAAGGTATGAAGCCAGAAGGAAGCTGATATCGCCAAGAGTCTTTGGCGACCAGAAAAAGTTCAAACAGTGGCGAGAAAGTTAAAAACCCGTTTTGATGAAGCAGATCGGGTGAAGCAATGTTTTAAGCCAATAGTTGAGTTAAAGTTCTTTGCTTGAAGAGTAATTTTGCGCTAAGGTTGATTGCCTTGAGATTACAAGTTGTTAAAAGTGATTATTATTCGAAGTTAAAGCGGTTCGAAACAGTCAAGTATAAGATCGTGCCTACGAAATTGCTAAGTCATTTCTCTAAAGTAAATTGCGCAAGGGAAGTTAAAGCAGCTAAAGAAGATATAAGAGGGAATGCGAAGACTTTGTCATTAAAGTGAGTATCAAATTCAGAACACATGTACAAGAAAATATGAAGTTTATTACAAGTTATATGCAAAGAGAAGGCATAAAGGCAGTGGATGGAGGGAATTGATCAGTCTTCAGCGGGAACCACCTTCCCATCCACCACCTCATTGTTTAGGGACACCATGCTGAGATCCAGATCGGGGAACAAGCAGGCGAACTGTTCCCGTGCAGCCTCGAATCCAGCAGCCAGAATTTGGGCAGAACTCAGATTAAGTTCTCAATCTGTTTCTGGAGTTCTTCAGTTTGTTCCTTCAGTCCCTTATTCTGCTGCTCCAGCTCTTCGACTTGCTTCTTGAGTTTTTCGTTGGTTTCTTGAGCTTGGATTCTGCTTGCACCTTGCCCAGTTCAGCAGCAATCTCCCCTTTTTCCTTGTTGGCTTCGGCAAGCTCAGCCATGGCGTCATCCCTCGCTTTCTCCACCTGATGGCATTTTCATGTGTTATTCTTGAATCAAAGTAGAAAATAAGGTGCGGAAACAATGGGTGAGATGATCAAGACCCTCCTAGGAGTTGTGTTGGCCTTGTAGGTGCATGATGAGTATGGTGTTTGAGTGGTTCGGCCAGCTCAAGGGAGAAGGTGAAAGGATTGAAGTTTAGAGCCTAGATTTCTAGGAGAAGTAAAGCTTGTGCACAAAAATGGCAGCATAACCTTACTCAATTAAACTTGAAAAATACAATGAGATAGCTTTCCTATTTATAAGCTATCTTGGACGTAAATGGTAAGCTAACTTCTAAGGAAAAGAAAACCAAAATTAAATCTAAATGCTAAGCCATGTGCCATGTGCAATGACCGGCCACACAACCCTAGTTTCTAGAATGTTTCCATCAAAAGTGCTTTCTACACTATCCTATCTACTAAGTACCCCTAATGGGCCTTCATGTACCAATTACAAGGCTTTCCCAAACCGTAGCTTGATCCATGTGTGGTGAGCTAGACGGTCCTTCTAGATGCTCCTTATGTAGCCACTCCTTATCATGGTCTAGACGCTCCATATCTTAGGCTAGACGCTCCTCTTTGAGTCTAGACGCTCCTCTTCATAAGCTAGACGGTCTTAGCCTTGGAAGCTTGGCTTTCATAGTGTGGTGAGCTTGGGCCCTCCTCCATCATCCCCTCCCTCTTGAAAAGGATTTGTCCTCAAATCCAAGGCTTTTGCTTGGGGGATGGTTGTGGCTGGATGGTGTCCATCATCTCCTCCTTCATGAGAAGATCTATCCTCAGATGTGCATTCTTGATCTCGGATAGCAGCCTCTTGCTTCGTCAAGATGTATCCTCCCGGATCAAATGTCAATCTATGTGAATCCTGAAACAAAGCAAAGGAGTTAGGGTGAGCCTTTGGAAAACAATTAATTGTGTGAAGTTGCCATCTTTGTTTTTCTCTTGTTTTGGTCAACTTCTCACAGTATCTCCCTTTTGAGGGTTGTAGGTGTCCTCTAATCCTCTTATATTTTCTAAAATTTTCAAAAGTAGTTACTTTTTCCTTAGGCATAATACCTTTAGGAAATGGTGACAACTTTAAAAAGGCAAGAGGACTATGTTCACATACAACTTCAAATGGAGAGATATGAGTAATCTTGTGGACTACTCCATTGTATGCATGTATAAAAGGAAAAGGATTCTCATCCCAAGAATTGTGGGTGTCCCTCATGATTTCGTGAAGCATAGAAGGGAGAGCTATGTTTTCAAATTTTGGAGCTCTATCCCTTATTTTTGAAAATAAATCATGGAGGCTTGTCACTTTTCTTAAGAAGAGTTTATCCACTTCCATGAAGAAAGAATCAAGACCTTTTGTTGTCCTAGGAAGCTCTAATATAAAATGTGTGTCTTCCCAAGTATCTTTTACAAAAGGTGAAGGAGTATAGAGTTCTTGAGACTTTGCTTTAGGTGTAGTTTGAAAACAAGAGTTGTACCTAAAGTAATGTCTTTGAACCTCTTTTCTCATGGGTGACAAAAGTTTTTCTCTTATGTGCAAAGAGAGTCTCGTTGGTACAACCATTGTTTATGAAAATTTGTACATTTTGCAATGGTTGTCTCAATAAGACATGGCAAGTTGTTGTAGGCACTACTTCATACAAAAATTGGTAGGTGCTTATAGATAACTTGTCATTCTTTTGGGGATATCTTAACACATTGGAGAAATAGTCTTGATCTATGCAAGCTTCTTTTAAAGACTTTTCTTTTGTGCTCATGCTTGCAAGTGTTCCTTTACAATAGGAAAGGCTAGGTTGTTCAACAAGAAGCATGTTTGTAAAGGTAGTTTCATTGTGCTTGACTTGTTGAATGACCTTGTGGGAAGGAACACTATTCTCCCACGCCTTTTGTTTCCCAAAATTTTTTTCTTTTTCTATTTTTTCTTCATCCCTTTTGTGTTTCATTTGTATTTGGTCTTTTACAACTTGGGAATGTGGTAAAGGGCTAAGTACAAATCTTTTGTGCTTGTGGATGAAAGAAATCTCGTTAGTTAGACCATTATGCGAGGTTTTCTTATCAAATTGCCATGGTCTACCTAATAAGATGTGGCAAGCTTCCATAGGTACTACATCACATAAAACATTGTCTTTGTAGTTACCTATAGAAAACTCGATTTCCACTTGTTTGTCTACACGTAGTTCTCCATCCTCATTGATCCATTGTAAATTGTACGGTTTTGGATGAGGAACTACTTGTAGTTTTAATTTTTCAATCAATCTAGTGCTACAGCAATTGCAGCATGACCCACCATCCACAATAAGAGAGCATATATTTTCTAAAATATTGCATCTAGTATGAAAAATGTTCTCTCGTTGTGTCTCGTTGGATGCACTAGGTTGATTGTGGAGGATTCTTTGAATCATCAATAAGTCCCCCTCCAAAGGATTTATCCTTTCTCCTTCCCCTTTTTCTTGAGTACTAGGTTCATCCTCACCACTTGTGTACTCATCTTTTCCTTTTAAAAACAAAACCCTTTGGTTTGGACATTGTGCTTGCACATGCCCTCTTCCAAAACATTTAAAACACTTGGTGTCCCTAGCACGGATGTATGGGATGGAGGCATCTTTCACTAAGGGTTTGGTAGTTTCTTTGGATTCGTCTCTAGGTGTACTACCCTCCCTTTTAAAATATTTCTTGGGATAAGAGTTGGAGTAAGAACCCTCCCTTAGACTTGAAGTTTTGCGCAAATTTTGTTGTTCAACTTTAATGCAAAGTTGAACCAAATCATTCAAGTCTTGGTAGGGTAATAGTTCTACTCGATCCCTTATCTCAAGGTTGAGCCCACTTAGAAACCTAGATATGGTGGTGGTTTCTTCCTCTCTAATGGATGCTCTCATCATGTAGAGCTCCATTTTCTGCCTATACTCTTCCACACTTAAGTTCTTTTGTTGGAGTCTTTGGAGCTTGTCCATCAACTCCCTATGGTAGTAGGAAGGTATGTGCGACGTCTTAGGGCTCCCCTAAGGTCATTCCAATATTCTATGGAAGGCTCCCTATGAAGACGTCGGTCTCTCTCTAAAGAGGTCCACCAATACATGGCATTGCTTTGGAAACTAAGGGTTGCTAAGGGTACCTTCCTCTCTTCACTCACCCTATTGCAAGCAAAGAGTTGCTCTACTTTCATCTCCCAATCTAGGTAGGCCTCTACGTCTTCCTTACCATAGAAATGGGGTAGGTCTACCCTTACTTCCTTTGGGCTCTCTTGCTCCCTTTGTCTAGTTCTTCCAGGGGGTGGTTGGTAATAATCATTGATTCTACGGCTGCCCTCCCCTAGAGACTCAATACTTTGAGAATGGGATGCATGAGTTTTTTTTTATTTTTTTGATTTTTGTGATTTCTCTTCTTGAGCTTTAGCCAACTCATTGATTTTGTTCTCATTCTCCAATTGTCTAAAAGATATCAATTGTACCGCTTGGGATACTTCTTTTAAAAGAGTTTTCAAAGATTTTACTTCACTTTCTATAGACTTTGGAGAGTGAGAAGAAGAAGACATGGCTAAAACTTTGTGTATATAGGTGTTTTACTTTGAGAAAGTTTAGGAAAGTTAGAGAAGGTAGTTTTCCAAGTAAGGGAGGTGAGTCACAAAGGACTACTTAAGTACCAAGCCTTTTCCTTGCCAAAAACTATCCCCCAATAACTTCACACAAGACTTTCTCTTAGTGAAACACTTAGAACACAAATAAGTTGAGAAATAAATGCAAGAAAACAATGCAAGCTAACTATGCAATCAAAGCTAGTCGGTTTAGCACACAAATTAAACAAAAATAAACAAGCAAAACGTAGTTATGAAAGCAAAAGAAAAGCAATTACAAACAAGTAACAATTACTAATCAAGATTGCTATACTATTCGGCCCTAGGTGAGGCTTCTTGGACACTTTGAGCCCTTGAAGACACACTCACCGTCTAAAACGTAATTAAAAGAGGTAATTAACAATAAACCAAGTTGCAAAGGAAAATAAGAAAACTCCCTTTGTTGTTCCTCCTTTTGGTTAGTGCACTTCTTTGTTGTCTTGATTGTTGATCTCCTAAGTGTTTGTAGTGTTTGTTTCAAGGAAGCTTGTTTCGGTTTTGGCTTTGTCTCCTCCTTAGAATGTTGGCTTTAATTCTCCAATTTCCAGCACCTATTCACAAGGGCTAAACCTTAAACCAAGTCAAATTCCATGCACATAAGCACCAAGGAAGAAATTAAATTCCAGCACCCAAAAGAGAGGTCAAGGAACAAAAGCAAGAAACAAATTTAATTGAAAGAAAACAGTACCACCAAAAGGATTTATAATATGACAACTTAGAAAGAGATTCAAGAAATTAAAGCAAACAATTAAAGGTACTCAATAAAAGATTGGCACACAAAAGAATTCCTAAAGAAAAGCACTAGATTAGATGACCAAATAAAAAAACAGCACCACTGGAAAATGTTGTGGGCCAGAAAACGTGTTTGTTCCCCGATTTATGCTGATCTGTATTTTTGGAATTTGGCTCTGAAATTTGTTATGCAAGATATTCAGGATCTTATCTAAAATCTGGCTTTGGATTCACTCAAAACGGATGCACCATTTTTTTTTAATAAATTTTGCAAAATTGGTGTTCGGTTAGGCCAGCTGGAGCGCTCAAGATTTGCACTCTGATTTTGTAAGATTTATCATTTTTTTTCTGTTGCTTCTTTTGACCTAATTCTTTTTTTTTTCTTTTCTATAACACTTTAAACTTGCATTTTCCAGAAAATCAGAATTTTTCTATGGGTGGAAATATTTTTCTGGGTTAAAACAGCCAAAACAGAGAAGGTGTAAACAGGGGAATCTGAAAACTGGAAACAAAAACAGCAAGATACCAAAGTTTAGACACAATGGAAATTTGTGAAATAGAATTGTGTATGATCTAAAACACAATATGAACTCAAACTAAAAATTAAAAAGGCACCAAAGGATCAAAGAACAGCAGATTCAAACAAATTAAAGAGACCCAAAAGCAAGAAACAATCAAGCCAATAATAGGACTACTAAGAATTGTTGACAAATATGGATTCACATGACTTGACACAACATTTATAGATTCAGAAAATTAAAGACTCAAAGCATAATATGAAGCAAAATTAAGAAAGCAATAAGGACTCAAATTCCTAAAAGAAAACAACCACTCAATGGTGTAAGGAATCCTATCACAAGCTGCACAGAATTTGTTCAAGATCAATTGAACAATTGTGCTTTGGTTGGATCTTCCATAAGCACACCAAGAACAATTTAAAAAGTAAAAAACAGCAAGACAAGTATGGAATTTAAATTACAATATGAAATAAAGAAGAACTGAAAATTTAAAAGACCAAGCTACTCATCTTGAAGAACCAAAAGCTCTGATACCAAATGATGGCATTTTCATGTGTTCTTCTTGAATCAAAGTAGAAAATAAGGTGCGGAAGCAATGGGTGAGATGATCAAGACCCTCCTAGGAGTTGTGTTGGCCTTGTAGGTGCATGATGAGTATGGTGTTTGAGTGGTTCGGCCAGCTCAAGGGAGAAGGTGAAAGGATTGAAGTTTAGAGCCTAGATTTCTAGGAGAAGTAAAGCTTGTGCACAAAAATGGCAGCATAACCTTACTCAATTAAACTTGAAAAATACAATGAGATAGCTTTCCTATTTATAAGCTATCTTGGACGTAAATGGTAAGCTAACTTCTAAGGAAAAGAAAACCAAAATTAAATCTAAATGCTAAGCCATGTGCCATGTGCAATGACCGGCCACACAACCCTAGTTTCTAGAATGTTTCCATCAAAAGTGCTTTCTACACTATCCTATCTACTAAGTACCCCTAATGGGCCTTCATGTACCAATTACAAGGCTTTCCCAAACCGTAGCTTGATCCATGTGTGGTGAGCTAGACGGTCCTTCTAGATGCTCCTTATGTAGCCACTCCTATCATGGTCTAGACACTCCATATCTTAGGCTAGACGCTCCTCTTTGAGTCTAGACGCTCCTCTTCATAAGCTAGACGGTCTTAGCCTTGGAAGCTTGGCTTTCATAGTGTGGTGAGCTTGGGCCCTCCTCCATCACCACCTTTCCAAGGAAGACCTCTCGGTCGGCTGACCTTTGCTCCAATTTCTTCACCTTGGCGGTGTCAGTTTTTATGAGGGCCTCCAGGTCAGCCACCTTGACGCGATAGGGTATGATCTTGCTCTCCAACTCGATCTTTTCTTGAGCCAAGAGTTGTACCTTATGGCGGAGATCAGTGTGCTCCTTGCGCGCCAACCGGAGCTCGGTGCTCATCGCATCTTCTACTCGGGAGTGTTCAACCTCCGCGAGTGTCAGATTGAAGGACAACTTCTCCACCTCAACCCTCATAGTGCTATTCTCAGTTCGAAGGTTGAAGAGGTCGTCCTGGAGCTTCCTGGTGGATCTCTCCACAGCTCTAGAGATAATGGTGGGGAAGTCTTCTGCCATCATCTTCAGTTTAGCAGAAAAAGGCTCCCACATCCTCTTAACCTCAATGGAGAGACCTGCCTGTGGAGGCGCCGGTTGGGCCTGTTGTTGGCTCTCGCCGCCACCTTCTTTAGTTGGTTGATCAGCAGGTGCTTCTTGGCGAGCTGGCGACGTCGGGGATTCAGTAATTAGAATGGGAGAGTTATGAGCAGCTTCATCCCCGATTGGAGCAACGTCTGCGGCTGAGGCATTTGAAGGAGGACCCCCTCCAGCTGTTGCACAAGGCGTGGAGGCGCTCGGGGGGTCCTCCATGAAGTTTGGCTCGGGGGCCTCCACCGCAGGTGGCGCAGATGCCAATGGAATGGCTTGGACTGGTGAAGCAGGGGCTGGTGGAGGTGGCAATGATGGAGGAGGAGCAGGCGTAGACGGCGGTGTTGATGTTGGAAGAGGGGGTGGAGCAGGTGGAGAAGAAGGTGCCACCCTCTTCCTCTTCGTGATCAGTCCATCTTCTGTTACCTCGTCGTCTTCCTCTTCCTCCTCATGGCTTACTTGGGGAGCTTTCCTCTTGGGTTTCCTTAGGACAAGCTTCTTTCTTTGGTTGGCGGGTTGGGCCTCAGAGGAAGTTGGGCCCCTGGGTGGCGATCTGCCTTGAGCAGCGGCGATCTCCACCACAGAGTTTGGCACGGTTTGTGAACCCGATGCCAACCCGTGGGTTCGGGCGAGCGCCCTCAGTTCAGCAAGCTTGCCCTGGCCCAACATATTATCTGCATAGAGCAAAAATGCATGGGTTAGTTCAGAGAGAAAATAAATGCATAAGCCAATATGCAGCAAAGCAGATAAAGGGTGTAGAAAAATAAAACCAAAGTCTTGCGCACAATGCACAAGACGCCCAGAAACAGTTAACAGAAGTAGTATTAGAACAAGAACTTAAACGTTCTAACCTATTCGAATTTCGAGTTGGTCCTCGAAGAACTCGAAGCAGATGAGTGTGGTGGTAAGGAAGGTGATGTTGGCGTCTGCCACACTCTTCCAGAAAAAACAGAGATCTCTGTCCAAAGCGCCCATGCTATCAGGACTTTTGGGTCTCCTGAAGCAACTTTTGGACTCTTTGTTCCCCTTGTTTACCCAGTACAAGGGGAAGCCGTCGAGCAAGGAAGCGTCCTTGTCGTTGGGGCGTATCTGGATGAACTTGCCTTTCCAGTCTTTATAGGATTGCTGGAAGATGGAGAGGATCGACCTCCCAGCAATCCCATTCAAGCTTACCCATAGGCGATCTCCTGGGTGCTTGGCTTCAAAAAGAAATAAGAATACATCTACAGATGCTGGCAACCCCAGATGGTCGCACATGACTTGGAACGCTCGCACAAACGCCCAGCTGTTGGGATGGAGCTGGGCGGCGGCGATGTTGAGCTCGGTGAGAAGCTCCCTCTCGAAACGAGTGAAGGGAAACCTGAGTTTCACCTTCTTGAATAGGGTTGTGTAAACGAAGCAGAAGGGTCCACCGTTGTTTGCCTTGTCGTCAGCGCAAACTGGCAGGTCATGGGGGCAAGGTAGCACCGTCATCTTCTCGTCGTGCTCCTTGTGGAATGATTGGTGAGGCTCATCCCCCTTCGTCAATCGCAGAACTGCCCCAGCAGTGTTCACAGAAGACGTTTCCCTCAACAAGGTCGAGTTGGCCCAGGGATATAGCTTTTTGAAGTCTGGTGGGGGAACGGAGGCTCCTCCGGTGACAGGCGGGGTCGCCTGGGTCAGGTTGGGACGGGAAGGTGCAGGCCTCTCAGCCTGAGAAGATGAAGCGCCGCGTGCTCGCGGTGGATCGTGTGCTTGTGAGGAAGGGTTTCGTAATGAAGGAGGAGGATTTGGGGTGATCTTTGAGCGAGTCATTGTTGAAGCTGCAAAGGAAGAAGAAAAGGAAAAATGATCAGGGTTCGCAGAGGCTGACTCGATCATGAAGGAAGGGTGAAAAACGAATGAACGTATGTTCGTTGTGAACGTTGACGAAGCCCTAAGTTACGAAGAAGGAGAAATAGCAAAAAACAACCCACAACGTATGCACCAGACAGTTAAAGGATGATGCGAATCGGTTAAAATGCAGGAAAAACCAACAGAAGAAGGAAAGGAAGTACCTTTTTATGATCGAGAAGGCGATGAAAGATGTTGGTGATTCAGAATGTTGAAGAACGCTGAGAGCTTTTTCCCAGAAGAAGAGTTGGAGCGTCTGAGAATACGAAGAAAGTGATGGAACAGTGAAGCGAAAATGGGTTTAAGGGTTTTTCGAAATGGGTTTGGGAAGCGCAAACGTTAACTGAAGGTAACCGTTGATGAAGCCACGTGTCGAGCGATGGGTGAGGGGTTTGGTGGAGCGTCAGAGGAGCAGAAAGTACAACCGCTTGGAATTCTGCGTCAGTGCCACGTAGATCGGTGTTGACGTGACTCTTTTAGCCTTTTTGCTGGACAAGTCTTCACTTAAGACTGGGGGGCTTGTGTACCGCCCTGGTAGTCGGAAGTGATGACGTGGCACCAAGCTACAGTGTGGCCGTGTTGACAAGGCGCCAGATTCGTAGAAGGGAAGGAAGTCGGGGGGCTCGTGTAATCGCCAGTTATTAAGTTGGCGTGTTCCGATTTCCAGCATACCAGAATCGGCGATCACCGGGTTAAAGATGAAGTCGCCAGATGTAAACTCAGGCGACCTAGTGATTGGAGATCGCCAGAGCAAGCACATCGCCGGAGATGAAGATGGTGCAGATTATGAAGGCGGTCGGCGAGACCACAGGGAAGGTGTACGAAGGCGCCCTAACTCGCTAGTTCCAGTAGAGATTGCACTCCCAAGTTGGCTATACACTGGGCAGTACCATGCATAAGTAACTTAGCCAAAAGAGAGTCAGAAGCAGCGCCCAAGTCAAGGAGGCTCCAGATGGTGGCACGTGTATGACTGGATGTGAGCCACGTGTCCAGGTCTGTAACTGCCAGGAGAGAGAAAGTGACCAGGTATTTAAGGGTTTCTCAACGAACTTTCGAGGTACGCACGTTCAGATTATACTCTTTACGCTTGCGAGTTCTTGAACATACTGGGAGAGAGAACATTGCACGGTTCCTTGAGAGTTCTTGAGTGGTATTGCTCTTAGTATTTGGTGTTTCGGTCACTGACTTGGGCGTTGGAGTGCGATCGGCCGCAACGGCGCCGCTCTGTTCTTTTGCAGGTTCTTGAGGTGGATCTTGAAGAAGGACGGAGGTTTGAAGCGGTGCACACGTCGATCCTTTGACGAGGCAGGTTCCAACATTCTGGTCAACAGGCAGGATCAACATGCATAGCACATGGGCTCATGCTATCTTGTACCCACCCTTTAGCTAATAAATCCTCAACTTGTTGTTGAATTTCTTTGGCCTCTTGGGGATTGGTCCTATATGCAGGGCGATTTGGTAAAGAAACCCCGAGCATGAAGTCTATTTGGTGTTCAATCCCTCTTAGAGGTGGTAAGCCTTTAGGAGGATCTTGAAACACATCTTCATATTCCTTTACCAAATTGTCCAAACATGTGGGACTATCCTTAGCCAACTCACATTCAATAAGGCTAGGAATAGCTAAAAAAACAGGCTTGTGAGTAACTATTACCTTTTTAACTTGTTGGGTAGATATGAGAAGGCCTCTCTTGGAACTTTGTTTATCATTTTCTTTCTCTCTCTTTTCTCTCATTTTGACTTGGTCCTCATGCACTTCGTTTGGAGAGAGAGACTTAAGAATGACTTTGTGCCCATGGAAGTTAAAAGAAATTTTGTTGGTAAAGCCATCATGAAAAACTTTTCTATCAAATTGCCATGGCCTACCTAAAAGAATATGAGTAGCTTCCATTGGAACAACATCACACAAGACCTCATCTTTATATTTACCAATGGAAAATGTAATGAGGACTTGCTTGTTCACCACTAACTCACCCACCTCACTCAACCATTGTAATTTGTAGGGCTTGGCATGAGAGATGGTAGATAATCCAAGCTTGTCTACCACTCTTGTGCCTGCCACATTAGCACAACTCCCCCCATCCACAATCACAGAGCATACCCTATCATTAATAAGACACCTTGAATGAAAAATATTTTCTCTGAGTTTCATCAAAAGGTTTTAAAACTTGTCCAAGCATGCGTCTTATTACTAATAGGTCACCCTCATGTGGGCTCTCACTCTCACTTGGGGATCTCGATGGTGAGAAATGTCTAGAAGATTCGGACTCATGCTCACTACCATCTACCCCATCATGCATATACATAGTTCGTTTAGAAGGGCAATTAGAAGCAATATGTCCATAGCTTAAGCATTTAAAACACTTCTTACTAGACGATTTAGGTGGAGATTTAGGCCAAGAAGTGGAAGTGGAAGGCTTAGACTCTCTAGGTTTGAAAGTAGAGTCCTTAGAAGGGATATTTGAAAAAGAGTTATTTTTATTTTTCCAAGAAGAGTGGTAGTAGTTATCCTTAAAAGAATTTTTGAAAGCATTTTTCCTTGCAAGTTGATTTTCAATTTTACTAGCAAGGTGCACCACATTTTCCAAAGAAGAATATTCTTGCAACTCTACCACGTCTTGAATGTCCCTTCGAAGGCCACTCACAAACCTAGCTATCTTAGCTTCGTCACTCTCATCCATATTAACTCGAATTAAAACGTGTCTAGTTGTTTAAAGTAATCATCCACACTTAGCGTGCCTTGATGAAACCGTTGGAGTTTTAACAATAGGTCTTTCCAAAAGTGTGGGGTACGAATCTAGCGCGTAAACAAGCTTTCAAATCGTTCCAAGAGACCACGGGCGGCCTCTTGTGTAGGTCAATGTCCATGAGATATTGATGCCACCATTGCATGGCATAGTCCAAAAATTCTAAAGAAGCTAATCTAACCCTATGCTCAACCTTAGCCTCCCATCCTAAGTATACATTGGGATCACTTGCACCACTAAAGCTAGGAAGTTTTACATTAGGAGAACAAGGGCCAGCCACATGTTGGTGCCTCTCTTGATGGTGATGATGCCTTGGTCGTGCATTGTCTTCATAATAACCATGAGAAGAATGAGAATGCCTTGAAGAATGCCGAAGAGGAGGATGAGGTCTTCTCTCCCGGTTTTGATGGATTTCTTCACGGCTTAACTCCAAACTTTGGAGCCTTGCCTCCATTTGTCTTATCACATCAAGATAGTGAGCATTTGATCGCTTGGCATTCTTTAAGTCTTCAAAAAGGGCTGCCTTTTGAGGTGAGCAAGGTTTGGAGGATTCTCCACTAGAAAAATGAGCCATGATCAACAAATACAAAAAAATAGAAACAAACAGTGAAAGAAACTTGTTAGACAAATAAAGTGAGATATAGGTTGCTGGAAAATGCCCAAGAAAGTACTCAAGCCACTCCAAGAAAGTATTCTGTCCTCAACCAAGCCTTTCTTGTGGAATGGAGGAGCTTCAAATGAAACAATGTCACAGCAAACCAACTCACTTAAGAACAAGTCTCCACGAAACTTTTAGAAGAACAAAAAGACAAGCAAGAAAAGGTATAAACAAGAAAAGCTAAACCAAAAAACAGAAAGCAATGTATGACAAACTGGAAAAGAATATGAATGAAAGACAAGCAAGAAAATAAGGAACTTAATGAATAAAGAAGGCACACCAAAAGAGTCCTAAAGAAAAGTGTTAGAGTAGATTCAAGAAAACAGAAAACAGCTACTGGAAAAAAAAAATTTAAATGCAAACTGTGCTATGTTTACAGATTTAACTGGAATGATTGAAAGCGAACTGGAATGTGAAAAATTAACCACAGAAACTTCAATGTCTTAACTCAATAATGGCACTGGAATGAGGTAAAAAAAGTAAGCCAATTGAGAGAAATAAATTTTTCAAAATTGCTGCCCAATTACCGTATTCTTTTCGGCAGTATTGTACACTTTTCGTATTTTATTTATCATTTTTTGTGTACTTGGAATTTTTGAGTAATTATTTTTTCTATGCTTTTGTAACACTTTGAATAATGTAAATCCAAATTTTCACAAATTTCCAGTGAGCCAATTAATTTCAGTAAATTAAAAACAGTAGCACGTTTGTAAGAAAACAGAGTATCCTATTTAGGAATGAAAAACAGTATGATGAACTAGCAAAGACATAATGGAAATTGTGTAAAGGAACTTGTATAGAATGAAAATACAAGCATGAAATCAAATATAAAAATGAAAATGCACAAAGGATCAAGTAATAAACTAAAAAAAAACAGAGAGTAAACCTAATGTGATTCCACTAGCCATATAGAGAAAGGTTCTTGACCTTCTTAGGAATCACCTTGAGTTGGACATTATAGAGGCACTTTTCTTAGAGTTGGATCATTTGTTCTAAGACAAGAACTCACCAAAAACTAGTACCAAATCCCAAACTCATTTGGATGAACCAATTTTAGTCAAATTGAACCAAAAAAGAGGAGAAACTAAAAGGAACCGAACAGAATTGAAATTAAAAGGCAAGAACAGAACATAGGTGCTGGAAAAACAGGAAAAAACCAAACTAAAAAACTCAAGAACACAAGACAACATGAACAATTGAAAGAGAAGAAAGGAAGGAGAAGAGAGTGCTCATGAAGATGGAAGAATGTTGGATGATCTCGCCACTAGAAGTGTGGAATGCTCCTAGATGAGAGTGATGCCGCCACTTGAGGACTCCAATGATCCATCAAGATAAGACTAGAGAAGAAGGCTCCAAAAGCTCTCCAAAGTTCACTCAAAATTTGAGTAGAGTTTTCTTAGATTAATTCCAATCTGAATTTTACAAAGGAAGCACCTCTATTTATAGCCTAAGGTGCTGAAAAATAGGTGGGAAATTTCAAATAAACTCATGGGAGGTGTGACCTTTTTCTACTATGACACCTCCCAAAAACTACACCTACACCACTCTCCTAAGTCACATGGGTAATGTGACTTTATTTTACATTTTCACATTCCTTTATTTAATAACCACACCTCCTAAAACTATACAAGAGTATTTCAAAGCTTGGCCTTGCCCCTCATGGGATGGACTTGGGCTCTTTGGGCTTTGGCCTTCTTGGGCTTGGGCTTGGGCTTGGGCTTTGGGCTTGGGCCTCATCTTTATTTTATGTCTTCTTTTAATTTTGAGAAGACTAGAAGGAAGAACTTCAAATGTGAGGGTGGATGTCCTCTTCCTCCATTAATAAAAGCCTCCTTTATTTGATTCTCATCAAAACCAAAGCAAGAAACAATCAAAGCAATAAAAGTACTACAAGAAGTAATGACAATTATGGAATAACATGACTAAGACAAAACTTGACATGATTACAAAATTAAAAGACATATCACAAGATAGAACAATAAGTGAAAAGGAAGCTTAAGGTCAGCTCTAGGAAGGAGAATTCCATTCCAAAAGAGCAGCCATACTCATATGAACAATGAGTGCCATAATCCTTTTCACAAACACTTGGTGTAACAAAAGAAAAACAACAAGGAAACTCAAAATAAATCCTAAAACAGAATGGTAAACAACTTGAATTAAAGAGCTCTTGAAAGTAAAGTGCAATACAACTCAAAATTTAAGCAAAAACAAGCCTAGGCTCTGATACTAGATGATGTGAATGCAATAACAAGAATACATGATTCTTTGACATTCTTAGGAGAAACTTGAGTTGGTCATGAAATGGCACTTTACTTAGAATTGGATCAATGTTCTAATTCAAGAACTCACCAAGACTTTGCACCAAAACCAAAGCTCATATGGAAGTCCATATATTGTCAAATGGAATCAAACAACAAGGAATGAAGAACAAGAATGGAAAACTGAACAGAATTGCAAGATTAAGCTACTGTACCGAATAGAAATTGAAAACAAAGCTGGAAAACCAAATTTAAACGGTGAAAATGAAAGGAAACACTAAGCATTAAGAAACTATCGAATGGAATTGAAAGGAATGAAAGAAAGAACACTTATGAAGTGAAGCTTGCTGGATTTGAGACTTGGAAAAAGCAGTCACGCCACTTGGAGCCTTGTTCCAAGATAAGTGAAGGAATGCCGCCACTTGAAGCTCACCATTGGCACACAAGATAAGGCAAAGGAAGAAGAAGACAACAAGACTCACAATTTCTCTCTAAATTTGAGTATAGTCTCTCTACTTCTAATTTCCAAATCTGATTTGTACAAGGGCAGCACCTTTATTTATAGCCTATAAGGTGCTGAAATGCAAAGCCAAATGTGCCCCAAATGCCACTCAAATTCGACGCTAACTAGTGCATGAAGGAAGTGTGACTTTCCTTCCTAGTTTGGCACCTCCTAACTCCTATCTACACTCCCCTAGCATCCCTTACTACTTACACACCTATTTATTACATCCGCACCCTACTCAGAAATAAGAAGAGCCATCTTTTGATACTCTTGCCATGCTCCTAGTGATTCGTTGGGCTTGGGCCCCTTGTTGGGCTTGGGCTTCATGGGCTTGAGCATCCTCTACTTGGTTTCCATCATAAAGGCATATCATGTGTTTATAGTTTATATTGTTTATAATTTATAAATTCACTTAAAAATTACAGGAATATCATGTCTTTATTGTGGTTTTGGGTGTATTTGCATGTGTGTCAGTGGTAAGTGCAGGAATCACACCCAACTTACTGCATCAATCCATACTCCTTCTCACAAAAACCCAGTTAAAAAATTGCACAATTCATGCATGGGGCAGAAACTTATACTGTCATAACCACTTATATATACAGGGATGAGCACATACTATCAGCAATGTGACAGTGAAAAAAGTAAAGGCTGGACCAAATTAAGTTAAATTCATAAATGTACCGTCCCGTCCCCGGGCGTTGACCAAAAGTCAAAGTCAACGTATGGTGGGACCCCTCGAGGGGTCCAAGGAAGAAAGTCAACAGATTGACCACTTGAAGCATCGCCAGAAGGAGGCGTCGCCAAGTTAAGGCATTGCCAGTAGGAGGCGTCGCCTCGCTGAAGCGTCGCCTAAGGAAGGCGTCGCGAGGTTAAGGCATCACCAAGCTAAAACATCACAAGGAGGCTTCGGGCCTCGACAGTTCAGAATAGTGACAAAGGAAGGTGGCTTCAAGGCCACAGTCCTAGGACTAGTAGGGAGTAACCTAACTCGTGAAGTACCCATGCCACTGCTGGGAAACCCTGGGACAGATATGACCCATAAGGGGGCCACTCCCAGGGGAGAACCACGTGCATGGTATGAGAGAAAGGTAGATACACTCCCAAGGTGAGTGACTAGAAGTTGGGGCGCATGAGTTGGCACCCAGAAAGTCACCCCCTTGCGCCAAATGCATTTCAAGAAAGGAGGGTTTGCACGATGGATTAACCCTAAGTTGGGTTGTGGCGCTATGGGGCCCTCCACGAAGAGTCGCGATCAAGTCAGAAGAACACGTGGCAATAAGCACTCAAAACATCAAGGCCTTCCTAAAAGTTCGCTAAGGTACGCGTTAATTCAGTTAAGATTCGAACGTTCCAAGGAATATTTTTATACGCTTTCAATGCGCTTTAACGCGTTTTAAATGCGAGAAATGTATAAAAAGGGACCTTGGGGCGTTTGAAAAGGGATCCCGAGTTTTGACCTAATTCTCGCATTTTTACACAGAACACAAACCCTAGTTGTTCTCGCTGCGCACCCACTGTGTGCACAAGAGGATTAGGGCACCATAATTTCAGTCATTCAGTATAGTTTTCGACCACCCTCAGAGCATTCAGTCATAGTGTTTAACTCGGGGGTGTGTCACCTTGATGTTTCTCGCTAGCTGACTTGATCTTCGGAGTGCAAACGGCCGCGAGGGCGCCCCTTTGTTCACTTCTTTTCAGGTACTCACGGACGGAGCATAACGAAGGTGACATAGCTCGCAAGGGCAAGCCACGCGTAAAGACGACCCTGGTCAACCGGCGGGAACATCTGGCGCCCACCGTGGGGCCGATATAAAACATCAGTCCCATTACACAGCCTTACAATTCCAGTTGCGGTTTCCAACCTAGTTCCAGCTATCGAATCAGAAACAGTTAAGGGGGGCTTCCAGAAAGCACGAATATGAGACCTGCACGTGCTATAAGTGAAGAGATGACCATGCAACAACTCATGGGCATGATGCAAGGGCTACAAGAAGCAATGGCAGCATCGAAAGCAGAACAAGAACGCATGCAGGCGGATCTCACAGCATCTCAAGAAAGAAACGATGAGCTTCACCGCGCCAATGAGGAGCTACGACGTGGATGGCGCGATGTAGATGAGCCTGAAACTGCTACCCCACCCAGAGAATTCTCAACGCCATTCTCACAGGCAATGTTAGAGACAGCAATCCCCAACACGTTCACGAGGCCCAAAGTAACCTTCACAGGGATGGATGATCCTGAGGCACACCTCACTGCATTCCACACACAGATGATGCTGGTAGGCGGTTCTGATGCCGTAAGGTGCAAGCTCTTTATGAGCAGCTTGACTGGGATGGCCATGGACTGGTTCATCAGCCTCCCAGAGGGTCACATCACATCTTTCGCACAGCTGTCGCGGCTATTCAAAGAGTAGTATTTGGCTAACAGGGCCCTGGCCCTAGTCTCATACGACCTATTCGACGTAAAGCAGTATCAAGGGGAGACCCTGAAAGAGTACATAAGCCGTTTTGGGGCGCAGGTGGTAAAGGTAGGTACCACAGACGAATCCATGATTATGTACGCATTTAGGAAGAGGGTGTGTCCTGGATCTTTTAGCAAGTCGCTCAATCGCAGCCGCCCCAAAACTTTTGCTGAAGTAAGGCGTCGGGCTGTGGAACACATTGCCTCCGAGGGTGAGGCATACGAGAAGTGCGCGACTGCTGCGCCCACACGCCCAAGGGCGAAGATGCGCGCACAGCCTGCTAGAGTCCACGAAGCCACTACAGAAAGGAAGAATCAAGATAGAAGGCGCACCTACGAGAAAAGGAGAACCCAACCTAAGGGTCGATAAGAAGGAAGGAGAGAGGGCAATAGACCTCTAAGGCACAACTTTGTGGTGGAGCTCAAAGACCTCATCGTTGTGCCCAACATAGCTGACAGGTTGAGGCCATCGGTGAAGTCTGACAAGGTACTGGGACCTCACTAGGAATCATGGTGCGAATTTCACGAAGCATTCGGACACCATATTAACAACTGCTTAGCGTTGAGCTATCAGTTGGATGAGCTTGTGAAGAATGGTTTTTTGAAAGATTATCTCGCTGGGACCATTGCGACCACTGCCACGGCGGCGCCAGAGACAGGTCAAGCGCACGAAGTCCCAACTCACGGAGAACTGCACACCATCTCTAGCGGTTTTTCCGAAGGAGGACCCACTGCCTCTCAACGAAAGAAATATGTGAGGTCAATGAGTTCGGTTGCAGAGGAATTTCCAGACGACCCATGGGAGTCAAACCTCGTTTTCACAAGGGCTGACCTGCGGGATGTTGTCCCACACGAAAATGACCCAGTGGTCATTTCAATAGTCACGACAGGAAGAAAGGTACATAGGGTCCTCGTCGACCAAGGCAGTTCTGCAGACGTCATGTTTTGGTCGACCTTCAATAAGCTACAGTTGTCCCCCGACCTTTTGAGACCCTATACTGGATGTTTATATGGGTTTGCAGATAATCCAGTAGAGGTACGTGGCTACTTGGAGCTGAGGACGACGTTCACTGATGGAGCGGCATCACGCACCGAGAGCATCCGGTACTTGGTGGTTAACGCCAGCTCAGCTTACAACATTTTGTTACGCAGACCTGCCTTAAACAGATTAAGGGCAGTGTCCTCCACGCGCCACATGAAGATGAAGCTACCAGATCTTAGTGGTAAGGTGATCGTGATCAAGTCAGATCAAGAAGAGGCCCGCAAGTGCTATGAAAATAGCCTAAAGACAAAGAGAGGCGTGGTCATGGTAATGGAGCGACCACTCGTTTCAGATTCGCATATGGAGTTGGAGCCGTTGGAAGAAGCGACGCTCGAGAAGTCCAAGCCGGTCAAAGCCACCATAGGGGCGACGCCTATGGAAGATGCACATACTGAAGGAAGTAACGACGATGCCTCGCTCGTTGGAGAAGAGCCAGAAGAGGCGATGCCCGATGTATCCGTGGGGGCGACGCCTATGGAAGGGGATCCCAAGAGTGAGTCTCTTGAAGAGAATGTGCAGAACGAGCGACCCCGACCAGAAGACAACATGGTAGAAAGACAAATAGGGGGTAAGGTGTTCAAATTAGGACGCTTGCTGAGCCAAGGAGAACAAGAAGAGGTAGCTGCAGTAATCTCGTGCCACCTAAACGCTTTCGCGTGGACTGCGGCGGATATGCCAGGTATTGACCCAGATTTTTTGTGCCACCATCTTACCATGGACGCAAAGGTTCGCCCTGTGAGACAAAGAAGGAGGAAGTTCAACGAAGAGCGATGCCTCGTCGTGAAGGAAGAAACACAGAAGCTGCTTAGTGCTGGACACATAAGGGATATACAATACCCTGAGTGGTTAGCCCATGTAGTTCTAGTGAAGAAGGCGAATGGGAAGTGGAGGATGTGCGTTGACTTCACAGATTTGAACAAGGCATGCCCCAAGGATTCGCACCCACTACCCAATATCGACGCATTAGTGGATAGCGCCTCGGGTTGCAAGATGCTGAGTTTCCTGGAGGGATTCTCAGGTTACAATTAGATCAAGATGCATCCCAGGGACGAGAGTAAAACGTCATTCATGACGGAAACGTGCAGTTACTGTTATAAGGTAATTCCGTTTGGTTTGAAAATGCAGGCGCCACCTACCAGAGGCTGATGGACAAGGTCCTTGCACCCATGCTGGGAAGGAACGTGCAGGCCTACGTGGATGACATGGTGGTAACTTCGCACGAGAGAGGGCAGCACGCAGCTGATCTAGAAGAGCTATTTGCTACCATATCGAAGTATCGACAGAAGTTAATGATGTGAATGTAACAACAAGAATACATGATTCTTTGACATTCTTAGGAGCAACTTGAGCTGGTCATAAATGGCACTTTACTTTAGAATTGGATCAATGTTCTAATTCAAGAACTCACCAAGACTTAGCACCAACCAAGACTCATATGGAAGTCCATATATTGTCAAATGGAATCAAAACACAAGGAATGAAGAACAAGAATTGAAAACTGGACAGAATTGAGAAGCTAAGCTACTAAACCGAACCGAAATAAAGAAACAAAGCTGGAAATACAGAATTAAACGGTGCAAATGAAAGGAAAGACTAGGAAATTAAAAACTGCCGAATGAAATTGAAAGCACATGAAGGAAGAAGAACTCTTATAGAAGAAGCTTGCTGGATTTTGAGAATTGGAAGAACACTTCACGCCACTTGGTTCCTTGATCCAAGATAAGTGATGGAGTGCCGCCACTTGAAGCTCACCATTGCTCACAAGATAAGGCAAAGGAAGAAGAAGACTCAAGACTCACAATTTCTCTCCAAATTTGAGTATAGTCTCTCTACTATAAAATTCCAATCTCAATTGTGAAGGACCTAAGCCCTCCTTTTACAGGAGTAAGGGCTGGTCATTTGCATAGCTTATTCCCTAAGCTACCCAAAAAGCACCTAAGATCACACCCCCCTTACTAAGCTCACTCCCCAAGCTTCTAGAATTTGCTAAACTAAAACCTAAAGATGCATTTACAAAAGAGGTGTCTAATGTTTCCCTCTAAGCACCTTTCTAAACATTATTCTATATTATTTACAATTTAAAAGAAACTATAAAGAGAGATATTTAATATGAAGCCTATTATTAGAGAGTTTGTAGACTTCTTTATCTTTAGGCTTGATCTTCTCTTTGACTTCTTTTAATTTGTGAGAAGACTAGAAGGAAGAACTTCAAATGTGTAGGTGCAAATCCTCTTCCTTCATTAATAAAATCCTCTCCTATTGGATATCCATCATACTCCTCGAGTGGGAGAGAATTCGTCTACGAATTCAGTACTCCTGCATAAAACAAAGTCAGTTTGCTATTATATAAGAGATTACAAGAAGAAATGGGCAAACATGACTTATCACGTTGAAATGTTGGGAGTTCAGAAAAAGATGGTCTATACACAGACCATGTTGGAAAAGATTGTTTAGGAATGATATTATTTGGTAAAATAGGAGATATGAAAAAATCATCCTTAACATTCTTTATCCAATATGGTGGGGAAGTAGGAACCTTAGGTAATGAAAATGACAAAGAAGAAGAATACCTTGTAGGCGTAGCACGAGTCAAAAAAAGTGATTTAGTTGAGAAGGTATTCAGACTCGGTTTATCATGTACTTCAATTTCCTTGTCATTTTGTTTTTGAGTTTCTTTAGGATTGGTCCTATATGCTAGACGATTTGGTAAAGAAACCCCGGGCATTAAGTCTATTTGGTGTTCAATCCCTCTTAGAGGTGGTAAGCCTTTAGGAGGATTTTGAATCACATCTTCATAGTCCTTTACCAAATTGTCCAAACATGTGGGACCATCCTTAGCCGACTCACATTCAATAGTCCTAGGAATAGCTAAAAAAATAGGCTTTTGAGTAACTATTACCCTTTTAACTTGTTGTGTGGACATGAGAAGGCTTCTCTTGGAACTTTTTATATCTTTTTCTTTCTCTCTCTTTTCTCTCATTTTAACTTGGTCCTCATGTACTTCCTTTGGAGAGAGAGACTTAAGAATGACTTTGTGCCCATGGAAGGTAAAAGAAATTTTGTTGGTAAAGCCATCATGAAAAACTTTTCTATCAAATTGCCATGGCCTACCTAAAAGAATATGTGTGGCTTCCATTGGGACAACATCACGCAAGACCTCATCTTTATATTTACCAATAGAAAATGTAATGAGGACTTGCTTGTTAACAACAATCTCACCTACCTCACTTAACCATTGTAATTTGTAGGGCTTGGCATGAGAGATGGTAGGTAATCCAAGTTTGACTACCACTCTTGTGCTTGCCACATTAGCACAACTCCCCCCATCCACAATTAAAGAGCATACCCTATCATTAATAAGACACCTTGAATGAAAAATATTTTCTCTTTGAGTTTCATCAAAAGGTTTCAAAACTTGTCCAAGCATGCGTCTTATTACTAATAGGTCACCCTCATGTGGGCTTTCACTCTCACTCTCACTTGGGGATCTAGAAGGTGAGGAATGTCTAGAAGATTCGGACCCATGCTCACTACTATCTACCCCATCATGCATATACATAGCTCGTTTAGAAGGGCAATTAGAAGCAATATGTCCATAGCTTAAGCATTTAAAACACTTCTTACTAGACGATTTATGTGGTGATTTAGGCCTAGAATTGGAAGTGGAAGGCTTAGACTCTCTAGGTTTGAAAGTAGAGTCCTTTGAAGGGATATTTGAAAAAGTGTTATTTTTATTTTTCCAAGAAGAGTGGTAGTAGTTATCCTCAGAAGAATTTTTGAAAGCATTTTTCCTTGCAAGTTGATTTTCAATTTTGCTAGCAAGGTGCACCACATTTTCCAAAGAAGAATATTCTTGTAACTCTACCACGTCTTGAATGTCCCTTCGAAGGCCACTCACAAACCTAGCTATCTTAGCTTCATCACTCTCATCCATATTAACTCGAATTAAAAGCGTGTCTAGTTGTTTAAAGTAATCATCCACACTTAGCGTGCCTTGATGAAACCGTTGGAGTTTCAACATAAGGTCTTTCCTAAAGTGTGGGGGTACAAATCTAGCGTGTAAACATGCTTTCAAATCGTTCCAAGAGACCACGGGCGGCCTCTTGTGTAGGTCAATGTCCATGAGGTATTGATGCCACCATTGGACGGCATAGTCCAAAAATTCTAAAGAAGCTAACTTAACCCTATGCTCATCCCTAACCCCATTTACATCAAAAATTTGGTCCACCTTAGCCTCCCATCCTAAGTATACATTGGGATCACTTTCACCACTAAAACTAGGAAGTTTTACATTAGGAGAACAAGGGCCAGCCACATGTTGGCGCCTCTCTTCATGGTGATGATGTCTTGGCCTTGGATTATCTTCATAATAACCATGGGAGTGCCTTGAAGAATGCCGACTAGGAGGAGGAGTTCTTCTCTCACGGTTTTGATGCATTTCTTCTCGGTTTAACTCCAAACTTTGGAGCCGTGCTTCCATCTTCCTTATCACCTCAAGATAGTGAGCATTGGATTGCTTGGCATTCTTTAAGTCCTCATAAAGGGCTGCCTTTTGTGGTGAGCACGGTTTGGAGGACTCTCCACTAGACAAATGAGCCAAGAGCAGAAAATACACAAAAACAGAAAACAAAATAGTGAAAGAAACTTGTTAGACAATTAAAAAACAGTGAGATATAGGTTGCTGGAAAATGCCCAAGAAAGCACTCAAACCACTCCAAGAAAAAATTCTGTCCTCAACCAAGCATTGCTTGTGGAATGGAGTAGCTTCAAGTGAAATATGTCACAGCAAACCAACTTACTTAAGAACAAGTATCCACACAACTTTAAGAAGAACAAAAAAGACAAGCAAGAAAAGGTATAAACAATAAAAGCTAAACCAAAAACAAAGAGCAATGTATGACAAACTAGAAAGAATATGAATGAAAGACAATGAAGAAAAATAAGGAACTCAATGAAGAAAGAAGGCACACAAAAAGAGTCCTAAAGAAAAGTGCCAGAGTAGATTAAAGAAAAACAGAAAACAGCTACTGGAAAAATAAAAATTTGTTGTTTTTTTTTTTTTAAGCAAACTGTGCTATGTTTACAGATTTAACTGTACTGATTGAAAGCGAACTGGAATGTGAAAAATTAACAACAGAAACTTCAATGTCTTAACTCAATAATGGCACTGGAATGAGGTAAAAACTGTAAGCCAATTGAGAGAAATAAAGTTTTCAAATTTGCTGCCCAATTACCGTATTCTTTTCGGCAGTATTGTACACTTTCCCTATTTTATTTATCATTTTTTGTGTACTTGGAATTTTTGAGTAATTCTTTTTTCTATGCTTTTGTAACATGTTGAAGTATGGAAATCAAAATTTTCACAAATTTCCTATGAGCCAATTAATTGCAGTAAATTGAAAACAGTAGCACGTTTGTAAGAAAACAGAGGAGCCTATTTAGGAATGAAAAACAATATGATGAACTAGCAAAGACATAATGGAAATTATGTAAAAGGAACTTGTATAGAATGAGAATACAAGCATGAACTCAAATCTAAAAATGAAAATGCACAAAGGATCAAGCAATAAACTCAAAAACAGAAAGTAACCCAAAGCAAGAAACAATTACAGCAATAAAAGTACTAAGTAATGACAATTACGGAATAACATGACTAAGACAAAACTTGACATGATTACAAAATTAAAAGACATATAACAAGATAAAACCACAAGTGAAAGGAAGCTTAAGATCAGCTCTAGGAAGGAGAATGCCATTCCCCAAGAGCAGCCATACTCATATAAACAATGAGTGCCACAATCCTTTTCACAAACACATGATGTAACTGATCCTGCCTGTTGACCAGAACGTTGAAGCTTGCCTCGTCAAACTTGGATCGACGTGTGCACCGCGTCAACCTCCGTCCTTCGCCACGATCCACCTCAAGAACCTGCAAAAGAACAGAGCGGCGCCGCTGCGGCCGATCGCACTCCAACGCCCAAGTCAGTGACTGAACCACCAAATACTTCAAGAGTAACACTCAAGAACTCTCAAGGAACCGTGCAATGTTCTCTCTCACAGTATACTCAAGAACTCGCAAGCGTAAAGAAGATAATATGAACGTGCGTACCTCCGAAGTTCGTTGGGAAACCCTTATATACCTGGGCACTTTCTCTCTCCTGGTAGTTACACACCTGGACACGTGGCTCGCATCCAGTCGTACACGTGCCATCATCTGGAGCCTCCTTGACTTGGGCGCTGCTTCTGACTCTCCTTTGGCTAAGTTACTTATGCATGATACTACTCAGTGCATAGCTGTCCTGGAGTGCGATCTCTACTGGATTGGCGAGCTAGGGTGCCTTCGTACACACCTTCCCTGTGGTCTCGCCGGCCGCCTTCATAATCTGCACCACCTTCATCTTCGGCGATGTGCTTGCTCCGGCGATCTCTAATCACTTGGTCGCCTGAATTTACATCTGGTGACTTCATCTTTAACCCGGTGACCGCCGGTTCTGGTGTGCTGGAGATCGGAGCACGCCAACTTAATAACTGGCGACTTCACGAGCCCCCCGACTCCCTTCCCTTCTGCCAACCTGGCGTCTCGTCAACACGCCTACACTGTAGCTTGATGCCACGTCATCACTTCCGACTACCAGGGCGGTACACAAGCCCCCCAGTCTTAAGCGAAGACTTGTCCAGCGAAAAGACTAAAGGAGTCACGTCAATACCGATCTATGTGGCGCTGGCGCAGAATTCCAAGCGGTTGTAATTTCTGCTTTCCTGACGCTCCACCAAACACTCCCCCCATTGCTCGACACGTGGCTTCATCAACGGTTACCTTCAATTGACGTTTGCGCTTCCCAAACTTATTCGAAAAACCCTTAAACCCATTTCGCTCCACTGTTCCATCACGTTCTTCGTATTCTCAGATGCTTCAACTTTCTTCTGCAAAAGCTCTCAACGTTCTTCAACCTCCTGAATCACCAACTTCCTTCATCACTCTTCCGATCACAAAAAAGGTACTTCCTTTACTTCTTCTGCTAGTTTTTCCTGCATTTTAACCGATTCGCATCATCCTTTAACTGTCTGGTGCATACGTTGTGGGTTGTTTTTTCTATTTCTCCTTTCTCGTAACTTAGGGCTTCGTCTTCGTTACAACGAACCTTCGTTCGTTCGTTCTTCACCCCTCTTTCACGATCGAGTCAGCCTCTGCGAACCCTGATCACCTTTTCTTTTCTTCTTCCTTTGCAGATGGTTCGCTCAAAGATCACCCCAAATCCTCCTCCCTCGTCATGAGACCCCCCATCTCAAGCACACAACCAACCGCGAGCACCTGGTGCTTCTTCTTCCCAGGCTGAGAGGCCTGCACCCTCCCGCTCCAACCTGGCTCAGGCCACTCCCCTTGTCGCCGGAGGAGCCTCCGTTCCCTCCCCAGATTTCAAAAAACTGTACCCATGGGCCACCTCGACTCTGTTGAAGGAGACATCTTCTGTAAACTCTGCTGGGGCAGTTCTTCGTTTGAAGAAAGGGGACGAGCCTCACCTATCGTTCCACAAGGAGCACGACGAGAAGATGATGGTGCTACCTTGCCCCCCCGACTTGCCAGTGTGCGTCGACGACAAAGGGAACACCGGCGGGTTGTTTTGCTTCGTCTATACCACCCTGTTCAAGAAGGTGAAACTTAGGTTTCCCTTCACTCGCTTTGAAAGAGAACTACTTACCAAGCTCGACATCGCCGCCGCCCAGCTCCATCCCAATAGCTGGGCGTTCGTGCGGGCCTTCCAGATCATGTGCGACCACTTGGGGCTGCCAGCGTCAGTGGACGTCTTCCTCTTTCTTTTTGAAGCCAAGCACCCAGGAGATCGCCTGTGGGTGAGTTTGAATGGGATTGCTGGGAGGTCGATCCTCTCTATCTTCCAGCAATCCTACAAAGACTGGAAGGGCAAGTTCGTCCAGGTGCGCCCCAATGACAAGGACGCTTCTCTGCTCGACGGTTTCCCCTTGTATTGGGTAAACAAGGGGAACAAAGAGTCCAAAGGCAGCTTCAGGAGGCCAAGGAGTCCTGACAGCATGGGTGCCTTAGACAGGGACCTCTGCTTCTTCTGGAAGAGTGTGGCAGATGCCAGCATTACTTTCCTCACTACCACACTCATCTCCTATGAGTTCTTCGAAGATCAACTCGAAGTTCGCATAGGTTAGACCTCACCTCAACGTTTAAGTCTTTATTTTGACATTATCTCTGTTAACTGTTTCTGGGCGTCTTGTGCGTTGTGCACAAGACTTTGGTTTTATTTTCTGCACCACTGGTCTGCTTTTGTTGCACACTGTCTTATGCATTTATCTTCTTCTCTGAACTAACCCATGTATCTTTGCATTATGCAGATCGTATGTTGGGTCAAGGTAAACTCGCTGAACTGAGGGCGCTCGCCCGAGCCCACGGGTTGGCATCGGGCTCCCAAACCGTGCCAAACTCGGTGGTGGAGATCGCCGCCGCACAGGGCAGGTCGCCACCCAAAGGCCCAACTCCTCCCGAGGCCCAACCCGCCAACCAATGCAAAAAGCTTATCCTCAGGAAACCAAAGAGGAAAGCCCCCCAAGTAGTCCATGAGGAAGAAGAAGAAGATGATGAGGCGATGGAAGATGGCCTTGTCACCAAGAGGAAGAGGGTGGCGCCTTCTTCACCATCTGCCCCACCCCCTCTTCCAACATCAACACCGCCATCCACACCCGCTCCGCCTCCAACATTGCTTCCTCCACCAGCTCCCGCCTCGCCAGTCCAAGCGATTCCATTGGCGTCTGCGCCTCCTGTGGTTGAGGCCGCCGAAGCCAACTTCTTGGAGAACCCCCCGAGCGCCTCCACGCCTTATGTATCAGCGGGAGGGGATCCTCCTTCAAACGCTTCAACCGCAGGGGCTGCTCCAGTCGGGGATGAGGGTGCTCACAACTCTCCAATTCTGATTACTGAATCCCCGACGTCGCCACCACGCCAAGAAGCACCCGCTGAGCAACCAACTCAAGAAGGTGGTGGCGAAAACCAACAACAAGCCCACCCGGTGCCTCCACAAGCAAACCTCTCTCTTGAGGTCAAGAGGATGTGGGAGCCCTTCTCAGCAAAACTAAAGATGATGGCGGAGGATTTCCCCTCCATTATGTCTAAAGCTGTGGAGAGCTCCACCAGGAAGCTCCAGGACGACCTCTTCACACTCCGAGCTGAGAATAACTCCATAAGGATTGAGGCGGAGAGGTTATCCTGCAATCTGACACTCGCCAAGATCGAGCACTCCCGAGTAGAAGATGCCATGAGCACCGAGCTCCGGGTGGCGCGCAAGGAGGCCACCGATCTACGCCATAAGGTGCAGCTCTTGGCTCAAGAGAAAATTGAGCTGGAGAACAAGCTAGTACCTTATCGCGTCAAAGTGGCTGACCTGGAGGCCTTGATTAAAACTGACACCGCCAAGGTGAAGAAGCTCGAGCAAAGGTCAGCCGATCGGGAGGTCTTCCTGGGGAAGGTGGAAAAGGAGAGAGACGACACCATGGCTAAGCTTGCCGAAGCCAATGAAGAAAAAGGGAAGATCGCCGCTGAACTGGGCCAGGTGAAGGCAGAATCCAAGAAGGTTGTTGAAGACCTTCTTCAAGCTCGAGAAACAATTGAAGATCTTAAGAAACAAGCTGAAGAGCTGAAGCAACAGAACGAGGGGCTGAAGAAACAGATTGAAGAACTTAAGAAACAGATCGAAGAACTTGACCCGAGTTCTGCCCAGATTCTTGCTGCTGGATTTGAGGCCGCCCGGGAACAGTTCGCCTGCTTGTACCCCGACCTAGATCTCACCATGGTGTCTCTCAACAACGAGGTTGTGGATGGGAAGGTTGTTCCCGCTGAAGACTGATCGATTCCCTCCATCCACTACCTTTATGCTTTCTCCTTACATATGTTTGTAATAAACTTTTCTATTTTCCTGTACATATGCCTTGAACTGATGTTTAGTTAATGATAAAGTCCTTGTATTCTTCTAGTAACTTCTCTGTCTGCTTTATCTTTCCTTGCATAATTTTCTTCAAGAAATTAACTTAGCGATTCTGTAAGCGCGACTATATACTTAACTGCTTCAAACCACTGACTTTCGAAAAGCAATCACTCTAACAACTTGTAACCTCAAGGCAATGAACCTTAGCGTAAAATCGCCCTTCAAACAACGAACTTCAACTCAACTAATGGCTTAAGACATTGCTCACCCGATCTGCCTTATCAAAACGGGTCTTAACTTTCTCGCCATTGCTTGAACTTTTCCTGGTCGCCAAAGACTCTTGGCGATATCAGCTTCTTCCTGCCTTCATAACTTGGCCATTGTTCCTTCATCTGGGGGTAGAGGCGCCTTTCGGATCCTTCTCTACCTCCCTGAGCTTCAGAACAAGAGACCGGGTGACTAGGCGTTCTCTTCGAACCTACCTTAGCCACCCTCCAAACTTCTTCCACCCTTTACACCATACCTAAACTCGTTCGAGACGAGAAGGATTTTATCTTGCCTGAACTCGCTCATCGGCGAGAAGGTCTTTAACTCGCCTGAACTCGCTCATAGGCGATAAGGTCTTTAACTCGCCTGAACTCGCTCATAGGCGAGAAGGTCTTTAACTCGTGCCTCTACATTGCCCCAGGGGTTACATCTCCTCTCCCCCAGAAACACTGAGGACTTTTTGCTGGTGCCTCTACATTGCTCCAGGGGTTACATCTTCTCGCCCCCAGAAACACTGAGGACTTTTTCACTCTTCCTCGCCTGCACTCGCTCGATGGCGAGGAGGTCTTTTATCTCGCCTCAGGACGCGCGAGGGCGTTGAGGTCTTTTAACTGGTGCCTCCGATCGCCGAAAGACGATGAGGACTTTAAAAACTTTTTAGAAAGCATGCAGCATATCTTTACTTGCCTTAAATCACATATAAGTGACAAGGTCTTTCTTCAAAACTTTGGAAAACAGCAAGCATGCAATCTAAAACACTTCAAACTTCGAAAACTCTTCTTTATTGGGTGGCCTCATTAAAAACCCTCCTTAGGGAAAAAAGTGCCCCCTTCAAACTGTTTTAACAGAAATATTGTAATATAACTTCGTGTTTATCTTTACTTACAAAGTTCTTAACTGTAATACAACTTGAGGTGCGTGGCGTTCCAAGTGCGAGGAATCGCCCCTCCTTCCAATGTCTCTAAGCGGTAGGCGCCGTTCCCGAGCGCCTCGGTTATTCTGAACGGTCCCGTCCACTTGGGCGACAGTTTATTCTCCATCTCGTACTGGTGGGCTTTCCTCATCACCAGGTCGCCTTCTTTGAACTGTCTCGGCATCACCTTCGAGTTATATCTTCGTTCAATCCTTCTCTTCACTGCCTCAGCTTTCAATCTCGCCTCTTCCCTGACCTCATCCAGTAGATCCAGGTTCAACCTTCTCTCCTCATTCGAGTCTTCCTCCACGAAGTTCTGGAATCTCGGCGAGCTCTCCTGGATCTCCACTGGAATCATTGCGTCGCACCTATAGACCAAGCTGAACGGGGTCTCGTGGGTTCCTAACTGCTCGATGGTGTGGTACGCCCAAACTATACGGGGTACCTCCTCAGCCCAACTTCCTTTGGCTTTCTCTAGCCTTCTCTTCAAACCTCTCAGCAACACCCGATTGGCTGACTCTACTTGGCCATTCGTCTGAGGGTGCTCGACGGATGCAAATACTTGTTGAATTCCCACCCCTTCGCACAGCTTCTTCAACAGGTGACTTGCAAACTGAGTCCCGTTGTCCGACACCAGGCGCTTGGGCACACCAAACCGGCACACAATGTTCTTCCACACGAAACCCTCAATCTTGTGTGCGGTGATCTGGGCCACTGGTTCTGCTTCGATCCACTTGGTGAAATATTCAATCGCCACCACCAAATACTTCATCTGCCTGATCGCCAGCGGGAATGGTCCCAGGATGTCGATTCCCCATGTATGAAACGGCTAAGGGCTGTAAATCGACTTCAACTCCTCGGGAGGCGCCTTGTGCCAATCGGCGTGTTGTTGGCATTGTTTGCAACACTGCGCATACCTCTTGCAATTTTCTCTCATCGTTGGCCAGTAGTACCCTGCACGGAGAGTCCTTGCGGCCAGAGCTCGACCCCCGACGTGGCTTCCGCATACCCCTTCATGGAGCTCTGCCATAATTCTCGTACATTTCTCGCCATGCACACATTCCAGGAGTGGGTGAGTGAACCCAAACCTGTACAACTCGCCATCAATCAATGTGAACTTGCTAGAATTCTTCTTTATCTTCCTAGCGTCTGTCGGATCCAGCGGGAGAAGGCCATCTGTCAGGCACCGCTTGTACTGTGTCATCCAGGTGTCTGGCTCATGGGCAGCGCAGACCTGCGTCATGTTCACCCTCTCCCCCCGACATGCTCTTGAGTCAGGGATTTGTGACTCCTCGCCGCTTTCTCCGTCGACTTGCTTATCTGAAGGACCAGGTGATCTGCCACAAATGCTCTCGGCGTCTTCAGAGTTTCTTGAATCACCGTCCTCTGCCTACCCCCCTTGCCTGAACTGGCGAGCTTAGCTAGCAAGTCAGCTCGGGCATTCTGCTCTCTGGGCACATGCACCACATCAAAGGAGGCAAAGGAACTCTTCAACTCCTGTACATACTCCAGGTAAGCCGCCATTTGTGAATCTTTAGCCTGGAACTCGCCTGTTACTTGCCCCGTGACTAGCAGCGAGTCACTCTTAGCCATCAGGACCCTTGCTCCCATCTCTTTAGCCAGTAAGATACCGACGATCAGCGCCTCATATTCTGCTTGATTGTTGCTGGCCTTGAAGGCAAACCTTAAAGATTGTTCGATCAGCACGCCGTTGGGTCCCTCCAAGATGACTCCAGCACCGCTACCCTGCTGGTTCGACGATCCGTCCACCGAGAGCACCCAACGGAAATCGTCCCCTTCAACTCGTGTCGCCTTAGATGAGAGCTCGACCACGAAATCTGCGAAGATCTGCCCCTTGATCGGGCCTCGGGGCTCATACTTAATATCAAACTCTGACAGCTCCACTGCCCACTTCACCATCCTTCCCGCCACGTCGGGCTTCTTCAATACCTTCTGGATGGGGAGGTCGGTCATCACCAGTATCGTGAAGCTATGGAAATAGTGGCGCAACCTCCTCGCCGAAAATACCACAGCAAGCGCAGCCTTCTCCAGGGCCTGGTATCTCGTTTCGGGGCCCTACAGCACCTTACTAACAAAATAAATAGGCTTCTGAGCCTGATCTTGGTCCTGGGCGAGCACCGCACTCACCGCCCTCTCAGTTACGGCAAAATACAACCTAAGGGGGGTTCCCACCAGCGGTTTGCACAAAACCGGCGGGCTCGCCAGATACTCCTTAAGCTTGACGAAGGCTTCCTCACACTCCTTCGTCCAGGCAAACTTGTTATTGCGCCTCAAACACTGGAAATATGGGTGGCCCTTCTCTCCGCTAACTGACACGAAGCGAGATAGGGCGACCATCCAACCTGTGAGCTGTTGCACTTCCTTCATAGTGGCCGGGCTCCTCATCGCCAAGATGGCGGCACACTTATCTGGGTTGGCCTCTATTCCTCTTTCAGTTAAGAGAAATCCCAGGAACTTTCCAGCCTCCATGCCAAAGATGCATTTCTCAGGATTCAGCTTCAACCTGAACTTGGCGATCGTCGTGAACAACTCCTCCAAGTCTGCAACGTGCTTGCTTTTTTCTGGCGAGGTCACGACCATGTCATCTACGCACGCTTGCACATTCCTTCCCAGCATCGGTGCAAGTACTCGATCCATCAACCTCTGGTACGTGGCCCCCGCATTCTTCAGCCCAAACGGCATCACCTTGTAGCAGTAGCACGATCTCTCGGTCATGAAGGCAGTCTTCTCTTCATCCATGGGATGCATCTTGATCTGGTTGTACCCCGAGAAGGCATCCAGGAAGCTCAACAACTTACACCCTGCAGCACTATCCACCAGGGCGTCTATGCTTGGTAAAGGATATGAGTCCTTTGGGCAAGCCTTATTCAGATCAGTGAAATCGACGCACATGCGCCATTTCCCATTACTCTTCTTCACCAGCACGACATTGGCCAGCCACTCAGGGTACTGGACTTCCCTGATATGGCCTGCAGCAAGGAGTTTCTGCGTTTCGTCCCTGATCGCCTGTCTCCTCTCTTCATTGAACTTTCTTCTCCACTGTCGTACCGGTCTCACCAAGTTGTCCATCGCCAAATGATGGCACAAGAAATCGGGATCGATCTCGGGCATGTCCGAGGCGGACCATGCAAACGCATCCAGATGCCGCTCTATCACCTTGGCGATCTGGTCCTGGAGCTCGACCTCCAGGGATCTTCCCAACTTGAAGATCTTTCCCCCGATCTCTCTCTCGAGCCACTGCTCGACAGGTTTTGGCCTGGTTACTCTGGCGATCATCGCCCTGGCGATTCCCAGCTCTCTCGCTTCCTCAGGGCGATTCCTTGCCTCTTCTTCCTCCAGACCAGCGTTCCCTTCCCCCAGCTCAGCATCCACCATCACCACGTCTCTTCCGGCGGTCTCTTCTATCACCGTTGATCTGGGCTTCACACCGGGAGGCGGGGTGGTTGTTACGTAACTCACCGATCTCTTGTTTTTCAGGCTATTCTCATAGCACTTCTTCGCTTCTTTCTGATCGGATTTGATGGTGATCACCACCCCCTCCATAGACGGCAACTTCACCTTCATGTGTCGGGTCGACGGTATAGCACCTATTATGTTGAGCGTGGGTCTTCCCAGCAGAATATTGTATGCTGAAGGAGCGTTTACGACAAGGTATTTGATTTTCTCTGTTCTCGAACCTGCCTCATCTGTAAACGTAGTCCTCAACTCTACGTACCCCCTGACCTCCACCTGGTCGCCAGCGAAACCATACAGACACCCTCCATAGGGCCTCAGCTGGTCAAGGCGTAGCTCCAACTGCGTGAAAGTCGGCCAGAACATCACGTCTGCCGAGCTTCCTTGGTCCACCAGAACCCTGTGGACCTTTCTTCCTGCGGTGATCAACGAGATGACTATGGGATCGTTGTCATGAGGCACAACGTCCCGAAGATCCTGCTTGGTGAACGTAATGTCCACATCCGGCGAGTGGTCTTCAAACATATCCACCGTCATCACAGACCTCGCGTACCTCTTCCTCTGTGATGCGGTGCATCCACCACCTGAGAAACCCCCTGCAATGGTGTGGATTTCCCCGTGATGCTGAGCCTCTACACCTGCTGGTTGGAAGCTCGACGCGCCCCCCGTCCTTCTATCCAGCAAATAGTCATTTAGGAACCCGCTCTTAACCAGATCGTCGAGCTGGTATCCTAAAGCCAAGCACGAATCCACGGTATGGCCAAAGCCCTGGTGAAACTCACACCAGGCGTCTGGCTTTGGTCCCAGCACCTTATCGCCTACCTTCTCGGGCGCTTTCAACCTAGCTGATATGTTGGGAATGGCGATCAGGTACGCCAATCCCATGACAAACTTGTGCTTAGGCGGGCGATTGTATTCCCGGCGTGCTGGTTGCTGGCGCCCTTGGCCCCTGCCCTTGTTCTTCCTCGGATCATAAGGATGGCGAGTCCTCTGATCTCTTCTGGCCGCCGCTGTCTCCAGCACCCTCTGTGGCTGGATCCTGGTCTGGGCGTGTGGCCTAGCGGGAGCCACGCTTCCTCTCTTCTCGGCGACTTCACTCTCATCGGCGATGTGGGCCACCGCAAGTCGCCTAACCTCAGCAAACGTGGCGGGGTGAGCCCTGATCAATGCCTCGCAGAATGGTCCTGGCAGCACGCCCTTCTTAAATGCGTAGACCAGCATTTCTTCATCCTTGGCCGGCGATCTGACCATCTGCGCCCCAAAACGATTCAGGTAGTCCCTGAGAGACTCTCCCTGATACTGCCTTATATCAAACAAATCATAAGACACCCTGGGCGGTGCCTTATTCACGATGTACTGCTCGACGAAGATCTTTGAAAACTGTTGGAAGTTGGTTATGTGACCTGTAGGCAGGCTCACAAACCATTCCAGCGCCGTTCCCTGGAGTGTGCTCACGAACATCTTGCAGTACACGGCGTCCGATCCTCCTGACAGCATCATCTGCGTATGGAACGTGGTGAGATGAGCCTCAGGATCCTCCACGCCAGTAAAAATAGCCTTAACAGGTACCACACTCGCAGGAATAGGCGTGTCAGTAATCGCCTGAGCGAAAGGCATAGGAAAAACACGAGGTGGCGTTGACGGCGCGACCTCCTCAGCAATAGGACGCCCTCGCTGCTCCTGAAGAGCTTGACGCAGCTCTTCAGTCACTTTGCTAAGCTCATCATTCCTGGCCCGAGAGGCGACCAGATCCTCATGCATTCTCGCCAGTTCTATGCGCGAGGCTTCCACATTCGCCTGCAACGAACGCATAATCTCCACCATCTGCGCCATGGTCATGGTGGCGGCACCTTCAGCAGCAACGGGCGCAACTGGACTTGAACGGTTGCTTCTCATTTTTCTCATGAAACTTGACGAATCACAGAATGCAACGAACAACACTTCCTTCAGCGACGATCGATTCAGCGATCAATCGGTCAGAACTTCGCAAGAAAACTCAAGAACACAGAAACCTGCAACTCCACCAGGAACCAACGCTTCTTCCACAAGAAACCAAACAAACCGAAGAACTCAGATCTTCACCGAACAAATCTCGCGAAAGGAGTAGAAAACTTCACCTCACCGAACAAAAATCCAAACGAAAGGTGGAAAACGCGAAATCACCGAACAAATCTTCAAACGAACAGCGAACAATGGTTGCACCAGCACACAACCACGCAGAAAACTACGAAAACCTCCAAGAACTCACGCTGTGGATGGGAACGGGTTTTACACGGCCCCACGGTGGGTGCCTGATGATCCTGCCTGTTGACCAGAACGTTGAAGCTTGCCTCGTCAAACTTGGATCGACGTGTGCACCGCGTCAACCTCCGTCCTTCGCCACGATCCACCTCAAGAACCTGCAAAAGAACAGAGCGGCGCCGCTGCGGCCGATCGCACTCCAACGCCCAAGTCAGTGACTGAACCACCAAATACTTCAAGAGTAACACTCAAGAACTCTCAAGGAACCGTGCAATGTTCTCTCTCACAGTATACTCAAGAACTCGCAAGCGTAAAGAAGATAATCTGAACGTGCGTACCTCCGAAGTTCGTTGGGAAACCCTTATATACCTGGGCACTTTCTCTCTTCTGGCAGTTACACACCTGGACACGTGGCTCGCATCCAGTCGTACACGTGCCATCATCTGGAGCCTCCTTGACTTGGGCGCTGCTTCTGACTCTCCTTTGGCTAAGTTACTTATGCATGATACTACTCAGTGCATAGCTGTCCTGGAGTGCGATCTCTACTGGATTGGCGAGCTAGGGTGCCTTCGTACACACCTTCCCTGTGGTCTCGCCGGCCGCCTTCATAATCTGCACCACCTTCATCTTCGGCGATGTGCTTGCTCCGACGATCTCTAATCACTTGGTCGCTTGAATTTACATCTGGCGACTTCATCTTTAACCCGGTGACCGCCGGTTCTGGTGTGCTGGAGATCGGAGCACGCCAACTTAATAACTGGCGACTTCACGAGCCCCCCGACTTCCTTCCCTTCTGCCAACCTGGCGTCTCGTCAACACGCCTACACTTTAGCTTGATGCCACGTCATCACTTCCGACTACCAGGGCGGTACAGTAACAAAAGAAAAACAGCAAGAAAAACTCAAGTAAGCCTAAAACAGAAACTGAAATTGCAAGAAAGTAAAGAGCTCTTGAAAGTAAAGTGCAATACAACTCAAAATTAAGCAAAAACAAGCCTAGACTCTAGATACCACATGATGTGAATGTAACAACAAGAATACATGATTCTTTGACATTCTTAGGAGCAACTTAAGCTGGTCATAAATGGCACTTTACTTTAGAATTGGATCAATGTTCTAATTCAAGAACTCACCAAGACTTAGCACCAACCAAGACTCATATGGAAGTCCATATATTGTCAAATGGAATCAAAACACAAGGAATGAAGAACAAGAATTGAAAACTGGACAGAATTGAGAAGCTAAGCTACTAAACCGAACCGAAATAAAGAAACAAAGCTGGAAATACAGAATTAAACGGTGCAAATGAAAGGAAAGACTAGGAAATTAAAAACTGCCGAATGAAATTGAAAGCACATGAAGGAAGAAGAACTCTTATAGAAGAAGCTTGCTGGATTTTGAGAATTGGAAGAACACTTCACGCCACTTGGTTCCTTGATCCAAGATAAGTGATGGAGTGCCGCCACTTGAAGCTCACCATTGCTCACAAGATAAGGCAAAGGAAGAAGAAGACTCAAGACTCACAATTTCTCTCCAAATTTGAGTATAGTCTATCTACTATAAAATTCCAATCTCAATTGTGAAGGACCTAAGCCCTCCTTTTATAGGAGTAAGGGCTGGTCATTTACATAGCTTATTCCCTAAGCTACCCAAAAAGCTCCTAAGATCACACCCCCCTTACTAAGCTCACTCCCCAAGCTTCTAGAATTTGCTAAACTAAAACCTAAAGATGCTTTTACAAAAGAGGTGTCTAATGTTTCCCTCTAAGCACCTTTCTAAACATTATTCTATATTATTTACAATTTAAAAGAAACTATAAAGAGAGATATTTAATATGAAGCCTATTATTAGAGAGTTTGTAGACTTCTTTATCTTTAGGCTTGATCTTCTCTTTGACTTCTTTTAATTTGTGAGAAGACTAGAAGGAAGAACTTCAAATGTGTAGGTGCAAATCCTCTTCCTTCATTAATAAAATCCTCTCCTATTGGATATCCATCAGTTAAACCCAGAAAAGTGCGTTTTTGGCGTGGAGGCGGGAAAGTTCTTAGGTTTCATGCTCATAGAGAGGGGAATGGAGGCAAACCCTGACAAGTGTGCAACCATCATCGCCATGAGGAGCCCAACCTCAATGAAAGAAGTTCAGCAACTGACGGGGCGAATGGCAGCATTATCGAGATTCGTATCTGCTGGAGGGGAGAAGGGCCACCCTTACTTCCAATGCCTCAAAAGGAATAGCCGTTTCGTATGGACAGATGAGTGTGAAACAGTGTTTCTCAAGTTGAAGGAGTACTTGGCGACGCCACCTGTGCTTTGCAAGCCACAAGTAGGCGTCCCCCTCCGATTTTACTTTGCAGTGACTGAGTGGGCCATTAGCTCTGTACTGGTCCAGGAACAAAACAAGGTGCAGAAGCCCATTTACTTCGTGAGCAAGGCCTTGCAAGGCCCAGAATTGAGGTACCAGTCACTAGAGAAGGCGGCGCTAGCAGTAGTATTCTCAGCACGAAGGCTCCGCCACTATTTCCACAGCTTCACGGTGGTGGTGATGACAAACCTCCCCATCCGAAAGGTACTTCAAAAGCCAGATGTGGCAGGGAGGATGGTTTGTTGGGTGGTAGAACTATCGGAGTTCGATATCCAGTATGAACCCAGGGGGTCCATCAAAGGGCAAGTCTACCCTCAAGAGGTTGAGTTAGGGTCACAGTGGGTACTCTCAGTGGACGGATCTTCCAACCAGCAAGGGAGTGGCGCTGGGATAATCTTGGAGGGGCCTAACGGAGTGTTGATAGAGCAAGCTTTACGCTGGGATGCTTTTGGCAAGCAACAACCAGGCGGAGTACGAGGCGTTGATCGCTGGGATGCTTTTGACTAAAGAAATGGGTGCGCAGAGCCTCCTGGCAAAGAGTGACTCCCAATTGGTCATAGGACAAGTAACAGGGGAGTACCAGGCAAAGGATCCACAGATGGCTGCGTACTTAAGGTACGTCGAAGTGTTGAAGAGAGCCTTCGCTGCGTTTGAGCTGGTGCATGTCCCCAGGGAGCAAAATGCCAGAGCTGACCTGCTCGCCAAGCTGGCCATCGCAGACAATAGGGTGGATGCTCTTCACGTTAGTAGAGCAAGAGGAAATCCACGGAACCATCGCTCCTTGAGTCAAGATACGGCGAGGGCACCCTGCATCAGCACTTACGCGGCCTCGCCAGAAGAAGGAAAGGGTGTACAAGTATGTGCTTTGGAGGAAGGCGACACATGGATGACCCCTTACAAGCGATACCTAGCGGACGGAATCCTCCCAGCAGAACCAGAAGAAGGCAAGAAGATTAAGAGGAACGCCGCAAGGTACACCTTGGTAGATGGGATATTATTCAGGCATGGGTTTACGCACCCTATCTTGACGTGCGTAAGCGGCGACGAGTGCACCAGGATAATGGCTGATCTCCACGAAGGTATTTGTGGGAGCCACGTGGGAGGAAGATCCTTGGCATCCAAGGTAATACGTGCAGGGTTTTTTTGGCCAATAGTAAGAGAGGATTGTGTGCGATACGCCCAGCATTGCAAGCAGTGTCAGATGCACGCTGATTAGCACAAGGCGCCGCCAGAGGAACTGAGATCCATATACAGCCCATGGCCTTTCCATACTTGGGGAATTGATATCTTAGGCTCGTTCCCATTGGCGATAAGACAGATGAAGTACTTGATCGTTGCCATCGAATACTTCACCAAGTGGATAGAGGCCGAACCAGTGGCACAGATCACTGCGCACAAGGTACAACACTTTGTTTGGAAGAACATTGTGTGTCGTTTTGGGGTGCCAAGGCATCTCATTTTAGACAATGGCACCCAGTTGGGGAAGCTATTTACAGAAGTAGGAATCAAGAAGGTGTTTGCATCAGTCGAACACCCCCACACAAATGGGCAGGTCGAGTAAGCAAACAGAGTTTTGTTGAGGGGTTTGAAACGCAGATTAGAGAAGGCTAAAGGGGCGTGGGCAGAAGAAGTACCAAGGATCGTATGGGCTTACCACACCACGCCTCAATCTTCCACCATGGAGATGCCTTTCAGCCTAGTGTATGTGATGTGATTCCAATAGCAAAGAAGAGAATGATTCTTGACATTCTTAGGAATCAACTTGAGTTGGACAATTGTTAGGCACTTTTTCTTAGAATTGGATCAATGTTCTAAGTCAAGAACTCACCAAAACTAGCACCAAATCCAAACTCATATGGAAGTTCCTCATATTGTCAAATTGAACCAACAAAAAGAGGTAAAAATCAAAAGCACCAAATAGAATTGAATAAGAACCAATATGAACCGAACAAAATGAATTTAAAGCCAAGAGAACTGAAAAGGATTGCTGGAAAATAAGAACAGTCAAACCACAAACTCAAGAACACAAGACAGAATTTCAAGGAAACAAGCTTAAACATGAACAATTGAAAGAGAAGGAAGGAAGGAGAGGAGAAAGCTCATGAAGATGGATGTATGGTTGGATGATCACGCCACTAGAAGGATGGAGACTCCTAGATGAGTGTGCAAGCCGCCACTTGAGGTAACCATGGAACCATCAAGATAAGACTAGTGAAGAAGGCTCAAAGCTCTCCAATGCTCTCTCAAAATTTGAGTATAGTTTCTTTAGTCTAAATTCAAATCTGAATTGTACAAGCTAAGCACCTTTATTTATAGCCTAGAGGTGCTGAAAAATAGGTGGGAAAATTCAAATAAACTCATTTGAAATTCCCACCAAAAACAAGTCACATGGGAGGTGTGACCTTTTTCTACTATGACACCTCCTAAAAACTACACCTACACCACTCTCCTAAGTCACATGGACAATGTGACTTTATTTTACATTTTCACACTCCTTTATTTAATAACCACACCTCCTAAAACTATACAAGAGTATTTCAAAGCTTGGCCTTGCCCCTCATGGGATGGACTTGGGCTCTTTGGGCTTTGGCCTTCTTGGGCTTGGGCTTGGGCTTTGGGCTTGGGCCTCATCTTTATTTTATGTCTTCTTTTAATTTGGAGAAGACTAGAAGGAAGAACTTCAAATGTGAGGGTGGATGTCCTCTTCCTCCATTAATAAAAGCCTCCTTTATTTGATTCTCATCAGTACGGATCGGATGCCATGATCCCAGTGGAGATCCACGAGAGCTCGCCTCGTTTCCTAGGATTCGTGGCAGAAGAGTCCAACGAAGAAAGGAAGGTGAACCTAGATCTGATAGACGAAGCCAGAGAAGAGGCGAAAATCAAGGCCGAGGCTGTAAAAAGAAGAGTGGAGCGTCAGTACAACTCTAAGGTGAAGCTACGACAATTCCAGGTTGGTGATCTGGTCATGAGGAAGGCTCACCCGTATGAGTTAGAGAAGAAGTTGTCTCCCAAGTGGACTGGACTATTCAGAGTAACCAAAGCTAAGGGAAATGGTTCGTATAAGTTAGAGACTCTAAAAGGAGGCCCCATCCCACGTAGTTGGAATGCGGCTAATTTAAAGTTTTATTTCAGTTGAAATTTTGGAAAGGGGACACTCTTTTTCCCTCCAGGGGTTTTTTTAATGAGGTCACCCAAATAAAGAAAAGAAAAGTTTAAGATGTTTCTGCCTTAGTTTTCCCCTTTCTTGTAAGATCAAAGATTAAAGATCAAAGAAACAGAGACAAAGATAAGGCGTCGTCCAGATAAGGCGTCGCCAAGACAAGGTGTCGCCAAGACAAGGCGTCGTCCAAATAAGGCGTCGCCAAGACAAGGCGTCGTCCAGATAAGGCGTCGCCAAGACAAGGCGTCGCCAAGACAAGGCGTCGCCAAGATAAGGCGTCGCCAAGGTAAGGCGCCGCCAAGATAAGGCGTCGCCTAGGTATGGTGTCGTCAAGATAAGGGGTCGCCAAGGTAAGGCGCCGTCAAAAAATGTAGCGCCACCAAGATGAGGCGTCGCCAAGTTAGCAACGCCACGATAAGGCGTCACCAGAACAAGGTGTCGCCAGAAGTAGGCATCACCAGATAAAGAAGCGGGAGTCAGATGCGAAGCAAGATAACAGGTATGTTGAGTACAACTTAAAAATTCGGGAGCCTAGTCCTTGAGTAGGGGTTAAGGGATTCCTTCGGGACGCCCCCTCGTCAAGTATGAATAGCTAGCCCCCGATACTAGATATCAGTATAAGTTGAAAAACCGGGCGTCTAGTCCGTGAGCAGGGGTTAAGGGATTCCTTCGGGATGCCCCTTTCTCAGGTATGAATAGCTAGCCCCGGTACCAGATGTTAGACATAAGTTAAAAACCTGGGCGCTTAGTCCTTGAGTAGGGGTTAAGGGATTCCTTCGGGACGCCCCCTCCTCAGGTATGAATAGCTGGCCCCGGTATCAGACGCTAGATGTAAGCTACAATCTGGGTGCCTAGTCCTTGAGCAGGAGTTAAGGGATTCCTTCAGGACGCCCCCTTCTCAGATATGAACAGCTAGCCCCAGCGTCTGATGTTTAGAACATTTCGCCTTGGTGTTTTCTGACACCCTGAGGACGATACGGCATTGCTGTAGCAGGCCTTTCCTCAGGCGTGGGCACCAAATGCAAAAAGATAAGGGCTAGGTTGCCCTGGTGCTTTAGACACTCCATGGACGATACGGTGCTATTGTATAGACCTCTCCGTGGGCGCGGGCACCAGAGCACGACTTTTGTCCCAAAGTGTTTAGACATGCTGAGGACACCCAGAGCAGGTCTTTCCTCGAACGTGGATACCCAGTACAGGTGGGATAAGTCCCCCTCGCCCTTGAGCGATGTCGAGGCCAAAAAAGAAGAGACTCCCCTTTTCACCCTAAAGCGATGTCGAGGGTGAAGATTTTACAAGTTCAGAGGGAAAAAGAAACTCGAAAAGTAAGAAAGAGAAGCATAAAAGCATGAGTTATCAGAGACAAGGAAAATACGCAAAGTTAAAATCCTCCCTTGCCTTTGGGCAATGACGAGATAGGCGACGCCTTCATGAGGAACATTCCTCGCAGATAGAAAAGACAAGTGGGGTTATAAGTGAAAAGATCAGGGGAAGGGTAAAGGAAAAGGTCACGTACTACCTAAAGAGTTAAAGTCGAACGCGACGAAGAGATGTATCGAAGGTAACACAATCGATAGAGTAAAAAAAAACGGGGGGGGGGGGGGGGGCAGAAGCTAAAAGTACACAAGTATGCAAAGATAAAGCAAATAGGCATTCAAGTAAAAATCAAGAGTTATAATTACAGATGAAGTTCATGACAGTTGCAAATTAAGCAAAAGGCAATTATATTGTATACACATCAAATGTTTGGTTGAAACGCAAAATAAGGCTATTCTTCATGAGCCTCTAATGCCACGATCTTGCCATCAACCACCTCGTTTAAAGGGCTGCACCCGAAGACGTCGATGCCAGGGTTGGCACATACTGCCTGGACCAGAGCCTCCGCAAACCCATCAGCAAACCTAGTGGCAACCTCCTCGACCAGCTTCTCTTCAGCAACTTTGAAGTTGGCAGCTTGAGCGGTCATCTCTTGGTCCTTGGAGGCCAAGGCAGAAATCAACTCTTGGATTTTGGCTTGGAGGGAGGTGTTCTCAGTAGTTAACCGGGAGTATTCATCAGTTTTGTCCGCGAGTGCGACCTTAGTCTTTCCCAGTGTTTGCTCCCGATCCACACACTGGTCCTCAAGTTTCTTCTGGTATGCCTTGGAGGTTTCTGTTGCCGCCTCGAGTTCAGCGATCTTTGTTCGAAGGGGCACCACTTCATTAAGGAGCCCAGCCTGGGCTTGAGCCGCCTCATGCAGCCGTTTATTGGCCTCCTCCCTCGCTTTCTGCACCACCCTCAGTGAGGTCTTGTATGCATCCTCCTGACGTCCCCAGTGGGAGGCTAGCCTCTCCTTCTCCTATTTTAGATGCTCGGAGGATCCTCCCTCAAGGACTCAGCTCCATGAGAAGAAGAGCTGGCAGAAGTAACTGTCTGAGGGGCATGTTGGGTTCTTTGTCGCTTGAAGGCTTGCCCCTCAGCAGAGTCTTCATCGTCGGAAACTACCTCCACCACCCTCTTCCCTTTGTCAAGGGGGCTGAGGAAGCACCAGCCTCGACCAGCGCGAGAGGCATGGCCGCGATGGGTGGTGGTGAGCTTGGAGGTGGATTGGGAGAAGGTTGGACCGATGGGGTTGACGGTGTTGTGGCAGATTGAGGTTGGGGGTTGGGAGAAGATGAGGGGGCGCCGGAGGATGGTAGGGGGGATGCCGAAGCCCCATCTTTGGACTTCAGCACCTGGGCCATTCGCAACCGTGGTTGCCTATCCATCTTAGAATCTACACCAAGAAGACATACTAGGTAAAGGTTAGACACAAGCTAAAGTTGAAACATAAAGAGAGTAGATAAATCATGCATCAAACAAAAATCCAACAAAAGCAGGAAATAAAAGGTTATGGGGGGAAGCTCTCATACTTATGTATTGTGTTAGAGCTTCAACGTTGTACTCTAGACTTATCAGGGTGGCGGTGTCAAAGCCCCCCACGCTGGTCAAGATTTGACAGGCCTCTCGATCCTTCGAGGGTAACTCGTCCAACGACTTGGGTTTCACAGTCTTTACCTCCTTCACCCAGTAGAGAGGAAAACCGTCAAGGGCAGAGGGGTCGTAGTCGGAGCAGAAAACCTTGAAGAATCTGCCCTTCCACCCCTTGAAAGATTGCTGGAATAGGGATAGGAGGACCCTTCCAGGGATATTGCTGAGGCTCACCCAGAGGCTCTTCCCCTGTTTCTTCACCTCGAAGAAATGTAGGAAGATGTAGACAGAGGGTGCGCACTCGAAGAACCCGCACAACACGTCAAAAGCCTTGACGAAGGCCCAGCCGTTGGGGTGCAGCTGATTGAAGAGGGCCAAGCACACCCTTCCATGAAAGGCAAGAGACAAGTCAAGAACGTCTAGACCCCAAGGCAAGAGCATCTAGACCATCCAAGACCAAGCTAGGAGCGTCCAAGACCAAGCTAGGAGCGTCTAAAGATCCAGCTAGGAGCGTCTAAGACCAAGATAGGAGCATCTAAGACCAAGCTAGGAGCATCTAAGATCAAGCTAGGAGCGTCTAAGACCAAGCCAAGAGCGTCTACAACAAGAAGACTTGGGTCAAGCTATGAATGGAAAAAGGCCTAATAGCACATATTCCGTGAAGGCCCATCAAGTGTAGTTTAGCTTTAAATGAGGTGTAAATAGCATAACCATGTGGACAATTGTTTAATTTTCTGCACATTAGAATTAAGGAAGCATTAACCTTGATTAGCTAAAGGTTTCTAGAAGCCTTTACTAATAAAGGACCATGTGCACCCATGTGCTTCACATTTACATTTCATTTGGCTTACATTTGTGTAGCATTTAGGTCATCAAATTTGGTCCTCCTTAGCCTATAAAAGGAGGAGCCAACCTCATGTATTGGAAGATTATTGTGAGTAAAGTTATGCTGCCAACATTGTGCCATGCTTTGCTTCTACCTAGTTTCTAGGCTCTAATCTTCATCTTCCTCACTTACCATAGGGTTGGCCGAACCTCCCTACTTCCATACATATGATGCACCTTCAAGATCACCATAGCTCTTAGGAGGATCTTGCTCATACACATCCATAGCTTCCGCACCATTCTTCACATGATTCAAAGAAGAACTTCATGAATTTGCCATCATTTGGTATCATGAGCATAGGTTCTTCAAAGATGAGTTGTGATCCTGCCTGTTGACCAGAACGCAAGAGCCTTGCCTCGTCAAATCTGGATCGACTTTGCACCGTGCTAGCTTTCGTCCTTCGCCTTGATTCACCTCAAGAACCTGCAAAAGACAGAACGGCGCCGCTGCGGCCGATCGCGCTCCGACGCGCAAGTCAGCGACTGAACCACCAAAATACTAAGAGAAAACTGATCCTGCCTGTTGACCAAGACGATGGAGCCTTGCCTCGTCAAACCTGGATCGACTTCTGCGCCGTGTTAACCTCCGTCCTTCACCGTGATTCACCTCAAGAACTTGCAAAAGACAGAACGGCGCCGCTGCGGCCGATCACGCTTCGACGCCCAAGTCAGCGACTGAACCACCAAATACTAAGAGAAAACTCAAGAACTCTAAGAAACCGTGCAAAATTCTCTCTCAGCGTACTCAAACTCTCGCAAGCGTAAAGAAGTAATCTAAACGTGCGTACCTCTGAAGTTCGTTAGAATCTCTTATATACCTGTGCACTTTCTCTCCCCTGACAGTTACACATCTGGACACGTGGCTCGCATCCAGCTGTACACGTGTCACCATCTGGAGCATCCTTGACTTGGGTGCCACTTCTCATTCTTCAGGCTTTTGGCTAAGTTACTTACGCGTGAAACAACTCAGCGCATAGCTGCCTTGGAGCGTGATCCCTTCTGCGTGGCGAGTTCGGGTGCCTTCATACACACCTTCCCTGTGGTGTCGCCGGCCGCCTTCATGATCTACTTCACTTGCTTCACCGTGTATGTTCAGGTAAGCTGTTTCCCGACCTCAACCTCTGGCTAGCTAGGAAATGACTATCTGACGATCTCAACTTTGGCGATGTCTTTGTTTCGGCGATCTCTAACCATTAGGTCGTCTGGGTTCGCATCCGGCGACTTCATCTCAAACCCGGTGACCACCGGTTTAGGTATGCTAGATGTCGGAGCACGCCAACTTAAGGACTGGCGACTACACGAGCCCCTCGACTTCCTTCACTTCTGCCAGCCATGGGCCCCACTCAACACGCCTGCATAATAGCTCGCTGCCACATCATCACTTCCGACTACCAGGACGGTACACAAGCCCCCCAGTCTTAAGCGAAGACTTGTCCAGCGAAAAGACTAAAGAAGTCACGTCACTACCGATCTACGTGGCGCTGGCGCAGAATTCCAAACGTTCGTACTTTCTGCTTTCCTGACGCTCCACCAAACACTCTTCCAATCGCTCGACACGTGGCTTCATCAACGGTCCTCTTTAGCTGTCGTTTACGCTTCCAAAAATCGTTTGAAAAACCCTTAAACCCACTTCATTTCTACTGTTCCATCATCTCTTTGCCTTCCCAAATGCTCTGAACTTCCTCTGCAAACCCACGACGCTCTTCAACTCTTCTCAATCCCCAACTCCCTTCAGCGTTTGTCTGATCATGGAAAGGTACTTCTTTTACTTCTTCTGTTGATGTTTGCTGCATTTTAACCGATTCGCATCATCCATTAACTGTCTGGTGCATACGTTGTGGGTTGTTTCTTCTTCTTCCTCCTTTTCGCAACTTAGGGCTTCGTCTTCCATTTCCTCTATTACAACGAACTTTCGTTCGTTCGTTTTTCACCCTTTGTTCACAATCAAGTCGACCTCTGCAACCTTCGCTCACCTTTCTTTTCCTTTTTCCTTTGCAGTTCCCGCGATGGCTCGAACAAAGACCACCGCGAATCCTCCTCCTTCGTCTCGAAACCCTCCACCCCAAGTGCATAACCCACCGCGAGCACTCGGTGCTCCCTCTTCCCAGGCTGAGAGGCCTGCAACCTCTCGCCCCAACCTTGCTCAGGCAACTCCACCAGTCGCCGGAGGAGCCTCCATTCCCTCTCCAGACTACAAGAAACTATACCCATGGGCCACCTCAACTCTGCTGAAGGAGACTTCTTCAGTGAACTCTGCACTGGCGGTGCTACGCCTGAAGAAAGGGGACGAGCCCAACCTCTCGTTCCATAAGGAGCATGATGATAAGCTGATGGTGCTGTCTTGCCCTCCTGACGTGCCGATCTGCGCGGACGACAAGGGAAACAACGGCGAGCTGTTCTACTTCGTATATACCACCCTCTTCAAGAAGGTGAAACTCAGGTTTCCCCTTACCCGTTTTGAACGGGAACTCCTAACCGAGCTCGACATCGCCGCCGCCCAGCTTCATCCCAACAGTTGGGCCTTCGTGCGGGCGTTTCAAATTATGTGCGCGCCTCGGTAGATGTATTTCTCTTCCTGTTCGAGGCCAAAAATCCTGGAGATCGCCTTTGGGTGAGCCTGAACGGAATTGCTGGGAGGTTGATTCTTTCGATCTTTCAGCAATCTTACAAAGATTGGAAGGGAAAATTCGTCCAAGTGTGCCAGAATGACCAAGACCCCTTGCTGCTCGACGGATTTCCCTTGTACTGGGTAAACAAGGGAAACAAGGACTCCAAGGGAAGCTTCAGAAGGCCTAGAAGTCCTGACAACATGGGCGAGCTGGACAAGGATCTATGCCTCTTCTGGAAGAGCGTAGCAGCCGCCAACATCACCTTCCCTACCTCTTCAATAATCACCTTCGAGTTCCTCGAGAGCCAACTCGAAGCTCACATAGGTTAGCACTTCTTCATCCTTTAGGGTTTACCTTGTGCTGCATTTCTGTCATTTGTTGTTGGGCGTCCTGCTGGTTGTACACTAGATTTGGCTTTTATCTCCTGCACCATTAGTTTGTCTTGCTTGCACATGTACTCATATATTTTACTTTCGTCTTTGGGCTTACTTGTATACTTGCACTGTGCAGATCTCATGCTGGGCAAGGGCAAACTAGCTGAATTGAGGGCGCTCGCCCGCACCCATAAATTGGCATCGGGGTCTCAAACCGTGCCAAATTCAGTGGTGGAGATCGTCGCTGCCTAGGGCAGATCGCCCCCTAAAGGCTCGACACCTCCAAAAGCTCTGCCCGCTCCTCAGCGAAAGAAACTCATCTTGAGGAAACCAAAGAGGAAAACTCCTCAAGTGGTCCAAGAAGATGAAGAAGAGGACGATGAGGCAACAGAGGATGGCCTTATCACCAAAAGGAGAAGGGTGGCGCCTTCTTCACCATCTGTTCCGCCTGTCCTTCCAACGCCAACACCACCTTCTCCCCAGCTTCAACACCAACACCACCTTCTCCCCCAGCTCCAACGCCGCCAGTCCAAGCAGTGCCCTTGGCGGCTGCACTTCCTGCGGTTGAGGCCAACGAGCCCAACTTCATGGAGAACCCTCCGAGCGCCTCCACGCCATTCGTATCCGCTGGAGAGGGTCCTCCTTCAACTGCCTCAATCGCCGAAGCTGCGCCAGGTGGGGATGAAGGTGCTCATAACTCGTCAATCATCATCACCGAGTCCCCCACGTCACCACCACGCCAAGAAACTCAAAATCAACAACCAATCCAAGAGGGCAGTGGTGAGAGCCAGCACCAGGCTCCTTCAGCGCCTCCACCAACAGCGGTTGCAAACCTTCCCCTTGCGGTTACAGGGATCTGGGGACCCTTCACAGCCAAACTCAGAATGATGGCAGAGGACCTCCCCTCCATCATATCAAAAGCTGTGGAGAGCTCCAGCAAGAAACTTCAGGACGACATCTCCGTGCTCCAAGAGGAGAATCGCCTAATAAGGATCGAGGCGGAGAAGTTGTCTTGCAACCTTACAATGGCGGAAATCGAGCATTCGAGAGTGGACGACGCCATGAGCACTGAGCTGAGGGTGGCGCGTAAGGAGGCCACCGATCTGCGCCATAAGGTGCACCTCCTAGCTCAAGAGAAAATTGAGCTGGAGAGCAAACTGGTCCCCTACTGACTCAAGGTGGCTGACCTGGAGGCGTCGATCAAAGCAGATGCAGCCAAGGTAGAGAGCCTTGTGAAGAGGTCAGTAGATCGGGAGGTTCTCCTAGGGAAAGTTGAAAAGGAGAGGGATGAAGCCATGGCCGAGCTCGTCGAAGCTAGAGCGGAAAAGGCAAAGATTGCTGCAGAGCTGGCCCAGGCGTGGGAGGAAAACCTGAAGGTTGCTGAAGACCTCGCTCAGACTCGCAGGGAAACTGAAGAACTGAAGAAGCGAGCTGACGAGTTGAAACAGCAAACCGAGGGGCTCAAGCAACAAAACGAAGAGCTTGAGCTTAGCTCCGCCCAAGTCCTCGCCGCCGGGTTTGATGCTGCCCTGGAGCAATTCGCTTGCCAGTACCCCGAGCTGGACCTCTCCATGATCTCAATATGCAACGAAGTGGTGGATGGGAAGATCGTCCCTTCTGAAGATTAGCTGCTTCCCTTCATCACTTATCTGCTTATTTGCTTTACACAAACTTACTTGTAATAACTTTCCTTTTTTGTATATGTATTTCGAACTGATACCACTTTGTTATGAAGTTTTCCGCTTCTTCATATAATCTCTCTGTCAGCTTTATTTCTTCTTGCACAAATCGCTTAAACGAAATTGACTTAGCAATTCTGCGAGCGCAACTGTTCACTAACTGCTTCAAACTATCAACTTTCGAATGACAGCATTCTAATAACTCGTAAACTTTAAAGCAGCAAACTTCATCGTAAAACTACTCGCTAAACAGCAATTTTCAGTTCAACTGATAGCTTAAGGCATAGTTCACCTGATCTGCTCCATCAAATGGGCCCTTACTTGTGCCATTGCCTGCATGTCTTCTGATCGCCAGAGGGTCTTGGCGATGCATGCTTCCTCTTGCCTCCACAACTTGGCCATTGTTCCCTCATCTGGGGGTAGAGGCGCCTTTCGGATCCTTCTCTACCTCCCTGAGCTTCAGAACAAGGAACCGGGTGGCTGGGCGTTCTCTTCGAACCTACCTTAGCCACCCTCCGAACTTCTTCCACCCTTTACACCGTACCTGAACTCGTTCAAGACGAGAAGGATTTTATCTTGCCTGAACTCGCTCGACGGCGAGAAGGTCTTTAACTCGCCTGAACTCGCTCGACGGCGAGAAGATCTTTAACTCGTGCCTCTATATTGCCCCAGGGGCTACATCTTCTCTCCCCTGGAGGCACTGAGGACTTTTTACTGGTGCCTCTACATTGCCCGGGGCTACATCTTCTCTCCCCTGAAGGCACTGAGGACTTTTCACTCTTTCTTGCCTCAGGACGCGCGAGGGCGTTGAGGTCTTTTAGCTGGTGCCTCCGATCGCCGAAAGACGATGAGGCCTTTTAAAACTTTAACTGATGCCGCTAATCGCCGAAAAGCGATAGGGACTTAAAACCTTTTAGAAAGCATGCAACATAACTTCAACTCGCCTTAAACCACATATAAGTGACAAGGTCTTTCTTCAAAACTTCCGGGAAAACAACAAGCATGCAATCTAAAACACTTTAAACTTTGAAAACTCTTCTTTATTGGGTGGCCTCCCCAGGGAAAAAAGAGTGCCCCCTTCAAACTGTTTTAATCAGAAACATTGCAAAGCTCTTCGTATTTGTTTTTACTTACAAAGTTTTCAACTGTAATACAACTTGAGGTGCGTGGCGTTCCAAGTGCGAGGAATCGCCCCTCCTTCCAATGTCTCTAAGCGGTAGGCGCCGTTCCCGAGTGCCTCGATTATCCTGAACGGTCCCGTCCACTTAGGCGACAACTTGTTCTCCATCTCGTACTGGTGGGCCTTCCTCATCACCAGGTCGCCTTCTCTAAACTGTCTTGGCATCACCTTCAAGTTGTACCTTCGTTCAATCCTTCTTTTCACCGCCTCAGCTTTTAATCTCGCCTCCTCCCTGACCTCATCCAGTAAATCCAGATTCAACCTTCTTTCCTCGTTCGAGTCTTCCGCCATAAAGTTCTGGAATCTCGGCGAGCTCTCCTGGATCTCCACTGGAATCATTGCGTCTCACCCATAGACCAAGCTAAACGGGGTCTCATGGGTTCCTGACTGCTCGGTGGTGTGGTACGCCCAAACTATGAGGAGTCACAGGTCTCTAACTCAGGAGACCTTGAGATCACCGAGAATAAGAGCATGTCGGGGAGAGAGGGTGAACATGACGCAGTCTGCGCTACGCATGAGCCAGACACGTGGATAACGCAGTACCAACGATGCCTGGCAGATGGCCTTCTCCCGCTAGATCTGACGGAGGCTAGGAAGATAAAGAAGAATTCTATCAAGTTCACAATGATTGATGGCGAGTTGTATAGGTTTGGGTTCACACACCCACTCCTGGAATGTGTGCACGGAGAGAAATGTACCAGAATCATGGCCGAGCTCCACGAGGGGATATGCGGAAGCCACGTCGGGGGTCGAGCTCTGGCCGCAAGAACCCTCCGTGCAGGTTACTATTGGCCTACAATGAGAGAAAACTGCAAGAAGTATGCACAGTGCTGCAAGCAATGTCAGCAGCACGCCGATTGGCACAAGGCGCCTCCCGAGGAGTTGAAGTCGATTTACAGCCCTTGGCTGTTTCATACATGGGGAATCGACATTCTGGGACCTTTTCCATTGGCGATCAGGCAGATGAAGTACTTGGTGGTGGCGATTGAATATTTCACCAAGTGGATCGAAGCAGAACCAGTGGCTCAGATCACCGCACACAAGATCGAGAGCTTCGTATGGAAGAACATCGTATGCCGGTTTGGTGTGCCTAAGCGCCTGGTGTCGGACAATGGGACTCAGTTTGCAAGTCACCTGTTGAAGAAGCTGTGCGAAGGGGTGGGAATTCAACAAGTATTTGCATCCGTCGAGCACCCTCAGACAAATGGCCAAGTAGAGTCCGCCAATCGAGTATTGCTAAGAGGCTTGAAGAGAAGGCTAGAGAAAGCCAAGGGATCGTGGGCTGAGGAGGTACCCCGCATAGTTTGGGCGTACCACACCACCGAGCAGTCAGGAACCCATGAGACCCCGTTTAGCTTGGTCTATGGGTGCGACGCAATGATTCCAGTGGAGATCCAGGAGAGCTCGCCGAGATTCCAGAACTTTGTGGCGGAAGACTCGAACGAGGAAAGAAGGTTGAATCTGGATTTACTGGATGAGGTCAGGGAGGAGGCGAGATTAAAAGCTGAGGCGGTGAAAGGATCGAGCGAAGGTACAACTCGAAGGTGATGCCAAGACAGTTTAGAGAAGGCGACCTGGTGATGAGGAAGGCCCACCAGTACGAGATGGAGAACAAGTTGTCGCCTAAGTGGACGGCACCGTTCAGGATAACCGAGACACTCGGGAACGGCGCCTACCGCTTGGCAATGTTTCTGATTAAAACAGTTTGAAGGGGGCACTCTTTTTTCCCTAAGGAGGGTTTTTAATGAGGCCACCCAATAAAGAAGTGTTTTCAAAGTTTAAAGCGTTTTAGATTGCATGCTTGTTGTTTTTTCGAAAGTTTTGAAGAAAGACCTTGTCACTTATATGTGATTTAAGGCGAGTTGAAGTTATGTTGCATGCTTTCTAAAAAGTTTTAAGTCCCTATCGCTTTTCGGCGATTAGCGGCATCAGTTAAAGTTTTAAAAGTCCTCATCGTCTTTCGGCGATCGGAGGCACCAGCTAAAAGACCTCAACGCCCTCGCGCGTCCTGAGGCAAGAAAGAGTGAAAAGTCCTCAGTGCCTTCAGGGGAGAGAAGATGTAGCCCCGGGCAATGTAGAGGCACCAGTGAAAAGTCCTCAGTGCCTTCAGGGGAGAGAAGATGTAGCCCCGGGCAATGTAGAGGCACCAGTAAAAAGTCCTCAGTGCCTCCAGGGGAAAGAAGATGTAGCCCCTGGGGCAATGTAGAGGCACGAGTTAAAGACCTTCTCGCCGTCGAGCGAATTCAGGCGAGTTAAAGACCTTCTCGCCGTCGAGCGAGTTCAGGCGAGTTAAAGACCTTCTCGCCGTCAAGCAAGTTCAGGCAAGATAAAATCCTTCTCGTCTTGAACGAGTTCAGGTACAGTGTAAAGGGTGGAAGAAGTTCAGAGGGTGGCTAAGGTAGGTTCGAAGAGAACGCCCAGCCACCCGGTTCCTTGTTCTGAAGCTCAGGGAGGTAGAGAAGGATCCGAAAGGCGCCTCTAACCCCAGATGAGGGAACAATGGCCAAGTTGTGAAGGCAAGAGGAAGCATGCATCGCCAAGACCCTCTGGCAATCAGAAGACATGCAGGCGATGACACAAGTAAGGGCCCATTTGATGGAGCAAATCAGTTGCACTCGCAGAATTGCTAAGTCAATTTCGTTTAAGCGATTTGTACAAGAAGAAATAAAGCTGACAGAGAGATTATATGAAGAAGTGGAAAACCTCATAGCAAAGTAGTATCAGTTCGAAATACATATACAAAAGAGGAAAGTTATTACAAGTAAGTTTGTGTAAAGCAAATAAGCAGATAAGTGATGGAGGGGAGCAGCTAATCTTCAGAAGGGACGATCTTCCCATCCATCACTTCGTTGCATATTGAGATCATGGAGAGGTCCATCTCGGGGTACTGGCAGGCGAATTGCTCCAGGGCAACATCAAACCCGGCGACGAGGACTTGGGCGGAGCTCAGCTCAAGCTCTTCGTTTTGTTGCTTGAGCTCCTCGGTTTGCTGTTTCAACTTGTCAGCTCGCTTCTTCAGTTCTTCAGTTTCCCTGCGAGTCTGAGCGAGGTCTTCAGCAACCTTCAGGTTTTCCTCCCGCGTCTGGGCCAGCTCTGCAGCAATCTTTGCCTTTTCCGCTCTAGCTTCGACGAGCTCGGCCATGGCTTCATCCCTCTCCTTTTCAACTTTCCCTAGGAGAACCTCCCGATCTACTGACCTCTTCTCAAGGCTCTCTACCTTGGCTGCATATGCTTTGATCGACGCCTCCAGGTCAGCCACCTTGAGACGGTAGGGGACCAGTTTGCTCTCCAGCTCAATTTTCTCTTGAGCTAGGAGGTGCACCTTATGGCGCAGATCGGTGGCCTCCTTACGCGCCACCCTCAGCTTAGTGCTCATGGCGTCCTCCACTCTCAAATGCTCGATTTCCGCCATTGTAAGGTTGCAAGACAACTTCTCCGCCTCGATCCTTATTAGGCGATTCTCCTCTTGGAGCACGGAGATGTCGTCCTGAAGCTTCTTGCTGGAGCTCTCCACAGCTTTTGATATGATGGAGGGGAGGTCCTCCGCCATCATTCTGAGTTTGGCTGTGAAGGGTCCCCAAATCCCTTTAACCGCAAGGGGAAGGTTTGCAACCGTTGTTGGTGGAGGCGTTGAAGGAGCCTGGTGCTGGCTCTCACCACCGCCCTCTTGGATGGGTTGTTGATTTTGAGCTTCTTGGCGTGGTGGTGACGTGGGGGACTCGGTGATGATGATTGGCGAGTTATGAGCACCTTCATCCCCACCTGGCGCAGCTTCGGCGATTGAGGCAGTTGAAGGAGGACCCTCTCCAGTGGATACGAATGACGTGGAGGCGCTCGGAGGGTTCTCCATGAAGTTGGGCTCGTTGGCCTCAACCGCAGGAAGTGCAGCCGCCAAGGGCACTGCTTGGACTGTCGGCGTTGGAGCTGGGGGAGAAGGTGGTGTTGGTGTTAGAGCTGGGGGAGAAAGTGGTGTTGGCGTTGGAAGGGCAGGTCGAGCAGATGGTGAAGGAGGCGCCACCCTTCTCCTTTTGGTGATAAGGCCATCTTCTGTTGCCTCATCGTCCTCTTCTTCATCTTCTTGGACCACTTGAGGAGTTTTCCTCTTTGGTTTCCTCAAGATGAGTTTCTTTCGTTGAGGAGCGAGCAGAGCTTCTGGAGGAGTCGAGCCTTTTGGGGGCGATCTGCCCTGGGCAGCGGCGATCTCCACCACTAAGTTTGGCACGGTTTGAGACCCCGATGCCAATTTATGGGTGCAGGCGAGCGCCCTCAATTCAGCTAGCTTGCCTTTGCCCAGCATGAGGTCTGCACAGTGCAAGTATACAAGTAAGCCCAAAGACGAAAGTGAAATATATGAGTACATGTGCAAGCAAGACAAACAAATGGTGCAGGAAATAAAAACCAAGTCTAGTGCGTAGCAAGCAGAACGCCCAACAACAAATAACAGAAATGCAACACAAGATAAAGCCTAAAGGTTGAAGAAGTGCTAACCTATGTGAGCTTCGAGTTGGCTCTCGAGGAACTCGAAGGTGATTATTGAAGAGGTAGGGAAGGTGATGTTAGCGGCTGCTACGCTTTTCCAGAAGAGGCATAGATCCTTGTCCAGCTCGCCCATGTTGTCAGGACTTCTAGGCCTTCTGAAGCTTCCCTTGGAGTCCTTATTTCCCTTGTTTACCAGTACAAGGGAAACCTGTCGAGCAGCGCGGGGTCTTGGTCATTCTGGCGCACTTGGACGAATTTTCCCTTCCAATCTTTGTAAGATTGCTGAAAGATCGAAAGAATCGACCTCCCAGCAATTTTGTTCAGGCTCACCCAAAGGCGATCTCCAGGATTTTTAGCCTCGAACAGGAAGAGAAATACATCTACCGAGGCCGGTAGTCCCAAGTGCGCGCACATGATTTGAAACGCCCGCACGAAGGCCCAGCTGTTCGGATGAAGCTGGGCGGCGGCGATGTCGAGCTCGGTTAGGAGCTCCCGTTCAAAACGGGTAAGGGGAAACCTGAGTTTCACCTTCTTGAAGAGAATGGTATATACGAAGCAGAACAACTCGCCGTCGTTTCCCTTGTTGTCCGTGCAGATCGGCACGTCAGGAGGGCAAGACAGCACCATCAGCTTATCATCATGCTCCTTGTGGAACGAGAGGTTGGGCTCGTCCCCTTTCTTCAGGCGTAGCACCGCCAGTGCAGAGTTCACTGAAGAAGTTTCCTTCAGCAGAGTTGAGGTGGCCCATGGGTATAGTTTCTTGTAGTCTGGAGAGGGGATGGAGGCTCCTCCGACGACTGGTGCAGTTGCCTGAGCAAGGTTGGGGTGAGAGGTTGCAGGCCTCTCAGCCTGGGAAGAGGGAGCACCGAGTGCTCGCGGTGGGTTATGCACTTGGGGTGGAGGGTTTCGAGACGAAGGAGGAGGATTCGCGGTGGTCTTTGTTCGAGCCATCGCGGGAACTGCATAGGAAAAAGGAAAAGAAAGGTGAGCGAAGGTTGCAGAGGTCGACTTGATTGTGAATGAAGGATGAAAAACGAACGAACGAAGGTTCGTTGTGATGAAAGAAATGGAAGGCGAAGCCCTAAGTTACGAAAGGGGAGAAGAAGAAGAAAAAACCCACAAGGTATGCACCAGACAGTTAATGGATGATGCGAATCGGTTAAAATGCAGCAAACATCAACAGAAAAAGTAAAAGAAGTACCTTTCGATGATCAGACAAACGCTGAAGGGAGTTGGGGATTGAGAAGAGTTGAAGAGCGTTGTGGGTTTGCAGAGGATGTTCAGAGCGTTTGAGAAGGCAAAGAGACGATGGAACAGTAGAAATGAAATGGGTTTAAGGGTTTTTCAAACGATTTTTGGAAGCGTAAACGACAGCTAAAGAGGACCGTTGATGAAGCCACGTGTCGAGTGGTTGGAAGAATGTTTGGTGGAGCGTCAGGAAAGCAGAAAGTACGAACGTTTGGAATTCTGCGCCAGCGCCACGTAGATCGGTAGTGACATGACTTCTTTAGTCTTTTCGCTGGACAAGTCTTCGCTTAAGACTGGGGGGCTTGAGTACCGTCCTGGTAGTCGGAAGTGATGACGTGGCAGTGAGCTATTATGCAGGCGTGTTGAGTGGGGCCCAGGGCTGGCAGAAGGGAAGGAAGTCGGGGGGCTCGTGTAGTCGCCAGTCCTTAAGTTGGCGTGCTCCGACCTCTAGCATACCTAAACCGGTGGTCACCGGGTTTGAGATGAAGTCGCCGGATGCGAACCCAGACGACCTAGTGGTTAGAGATCACCGAAACAAGGACATCGCCAAAGTTGAGATCGTCAGATAGTCATTTCCTAGCTAGCCAGAGGTTGAGGTCGGGAAACAGCTTACCTGAACATACACGGTGAAGCAAGTGAAGTAGATCATGAAGGCGGCTGGCGAGACCACAGGGAAGGTGTGTATGAAGGCACCCGAACTCGCCACGCAGAAGGGATCACGCTCCAAGGCAGCTATGCGCTGAGTTGTTTCACGCGTAAGTAACTTAGCCAAAAGCCTGAAGAATGAGAAGTGGCGCCCAAGTCAAGGATGCTCCAGCTGGATGCGAGCCACGTGTCCAGATGTGTAACTGTCAGGAGAGAGAAAGTGCACAGGTATATAAGAGATTCTAACGAACTTCTGAGGTACGCACGTTTAGATTACTTCTTTACGCTTGCGAGAACTTGAGTACGCTGAGAGAGAATTTTGCACGGTTCCTTAGAGTTCTTGAGTTTTCTCTTAGTATTTGGTGGTTCAGTCGCTGACTTGGGCGTCGGAGCGTGATCGGCCGCAGCGGCGCCGTTCTGTCTTTTGCAGGTTCTTGAGGTGAATCAAGGCGAAGGACCGAAGCTAACACGGCGCAGAAGTCGATCCAGATTTGACGAGGCAAGGCTCCAGTGTCTTGGTCAACAGGTAGGATCAGTAATGAAGTGGTGGATGGGAAGATCGTGCCTTCTGAAGATTAATCGTCTCCCTCCATCACTTATTTTTTGGGAATTAATGCTTGTTCCTTTTTGCACAAACTTTACCTGTAATAACTTTTCTTTTCTTCTTATGCATTCAAACTGATACCACTTTTATTATAACTTCTCCCGCTTCTGCACATGGTCTCTCTGTTTACTTCGCTTTTCCTTGTAGAAACCGCTTAAACAAATTAACTTAGCGATTCTGCAGGCTCAATCGTTTACTTACTGCTTCAAACTCGAGCAAACTATCAACTTTCAAACGATGGCATTTTAATAACTTGTGAACTTAAGGCAACGAACCTCAGCGTGAAACTACTTACTAAACAACAAGTTTCAATCCAACTGATAGTTTAAGATATAGTTCACCTGATCTGCTCCATCGAAATGGGCCCTTACTCTTGCCATCGCCTGGACTTCTTTTGATCGCCATAGGGTCCTGGCGATGTAAGCTTCCTTTTTCCTTCATAACTTGGCTATTGTTCCCTCATCTGGGGGTAGAGGCGCCTTTCGGATCCTTCTCTACCTCCCTGAGTTTCAGAATAATAAGCCGGATAGCTAGGCGTTCTCTTTGAACCTACCTTAGCCATTGATGAGAGTCAAGTAAAGGAGGTTTTTATTAATGAAGGAAGAGGCAATTCACCATCACACTTGAAGTTCTTCCTTCTAGTCTTCTCAAAATTAAAAAAAGACATAAAATAAAGTGAGGCCCAAGCACAAAGCCCAAGCCCAAACCCAAGTCCATCCTATGAAGGGCAAGGCCAAGTATAAAATAATAAAGAATATTGTTGAAGGTGCTTAGAGGGAAACATTAGAAACCTCTATTGTTAAAGCATCTTTTAGTCTTTAGTTAGGAGTTTTAGGGGGGGGGGGGGGGGTGTTAGTAGATAGGTGTAAGAGTAGAAAAGGAGGTGCCAAAGTGAAGGAAGAGGTCACACCTTCCTCATGCTTTGTTTTAGGCGCAATTTCTAGAAGCTTTTTGGGAGGGAGTTTTTGAATATGTGTAGCTTATATTTCAGCACCTTAGGCTATAAATAGAGGTGCTCTCTTTGTATTTTTCAGATTTGAATTTATCTAAAGAAACTATACTCAAAATTGGAGTGAGCATTGGAGAGCTTTTGAGCCTTCTTCTCTAGTCTTATCTTTAAGGATCATGGTTTCCTCAAGTGGCGGCTTGCACACTCATCTAGGAGCATCCATACTTCTAGTGGCGTGATCATCCAACCATTCTTCCATCTTCATGAGCATTCTCTTCTCCTTCCTTTCTTATCTTGTTAATTTCCTTGTCTTAGCTTGTTTCCTAGTTGTTTTGGTTCGGCAATTTCAGCTTGTTTTGTGTAGCTATGGTTCATTTGTGTTCTTGGCTGTTTTTCATCTTTTCTTCTTCAATTCCAGCAATTTGATTCGGTTCCTTACTGTTTTGTGTTGTTAATTAGTGTTTTTGCCTTTCCTCCATCTCTTTTGGTTCAATTTCACAATATGTGGAACATCCAAATGAGTTTGGGATTTGGTACGAGTTTTTGGTGAGTTCTTGTCTTAGAACAATGATCCAACTCTAAGAAAAGTGCCTCAATAATGTCCAGCTCAAGGTGATTCCTAAGAATGTCAAGAATCATTCTCCATATGGCTAGTGGAATCACATCAGCCATCCTTTAAACTTCTTTCACCCTTCACACCATACCTGAACTCATTTGAGACGAGAAGGATTTTATCTTGCCTCAACTCGCTCGACGACGAGAAGGTCTTTATCTTGCCTGAACTCGCTCGACGGCGATAAGGTCTTTATCTTGCCTGAACTCGCTCGATGACGAGAAGGTCTTTATCTTGCCTGAACTTGCTCGACGACGAGAAGGTTTTTATCTTGCCTGTACTCGCTCGACGGCGAGAAGGTCTTTATCTGGTGCCTCTACTTTGCCTAGGGATTACATCTCCTCTTCCCTGGATGCACTGAGGACTTTTAACTTGTTCTCGCCTGCACTCGCACAAAGTCGAGGAGGACTTTAATCTCTTTCTCGCCTCAAGACGCGCGAGGGCGTTGAGGTCTTCTAAACGTTGTTGGTGCCTCCGATCGCCGAAAGACGATGAGGACTTTTAACTTTAACTGATGCCGCCAATCGCCGAAAAGCGATGGGGACTTTAAAACTTTTAGAAAGCATGCAGCATAACTTCAAACTTGCCTTAAATCACGTACGAGTGATAAGGTCTTTTTCTAAAACTTTCGAAACAACAAGCATGCAATATTAGAAACTTTAAACTTTGAAAACTCTTCTTTATTGGGTGGCCTCATTAAAAACCCTCCTTAGGGAAAAAAGAGTGCCCCCTTCAAACTGTTTTAACAGAAAGCTTGCAAATCTCTTCGTGTTTGTTTTTACTTACAAAGCTTCAACTGTAATATAACTTGAGGTGTGTGGCGTTCCAAGTGCGAGGAATCGCCCCTCCTTCCAACGTTTCTAAGCGGTAGGCGCCGTTCTCGAGCTCCTCGGTTATTCTGAACGGTCCCCTCCACTTAGGCGACAACTTGTTTTCCATCTCGTACTGGTGGGCCTTCCTCATCACCAAGTCGCCTTCTTTAAACTGCCTCGGCATCACCTTCGAGTTATACCTTCGTTCAATCCTCCTTCTCACTGCCTCGACTTTTACTCTCGCCTCCTCCCTGACCTCATCCAGCAAATCCAGATTCAACCTTCTTTCCTCATTCGAGTCTTCCGCTACAAAGTTCTGGAATCTCGGCGAGCTCTCCTGGATTTCCACTGGAATCATCGCGTCGTATCCATAGACCAGTTTAAACGGGGTCTCATGGGTTCCTGACTGCTCGGTGGTGTGGTACGCCCAAACTATGCAGGGTACCTCCTCAGCCCAGGATCCTTTGGCTTTTGATCTTGTCTGTTGACCAAAACGCTGGAGCCCTGCCTCGTCAAACTTGGATCGACTTCTGCGCCGTGTTAGCCTCCGTCCTTCACCGCGATCCACCTCAAGAACCTGCAAAAGACGAAACGGCGCCGCTGCGGCCGATCACGCTCCGACGCCCAAGTCAGCGACTGAACCACCAATTACTTAAGAGTAAAACTCAAGAACTCTAAGGAACCGTGACCAGTTCTCTCTCAGCGTACTCTCGTTCTCGCAGTTGTAAAGAAGTAATCTAAACGCGTGCGTACCTCAAAGTTCGTTGGAAACTCTTATATACCTGGGCACTTTCTCTCTCCTGGCAGTTACACATCTGGACACGTGGCTCGCATCCAGCTGTACACGTGCCATCATCTGGAGCATCCTTGACTTGGGCGCTATTTCTTACTCTTCAGGCTTTTTTGGCTAAGTTACTTATGCATGATACAACTCAGTGCATAGTTGCCTTGGAGCGTGATCTCTTCTGGGTGGCGAGTTCGGGTGCCTTCGTACGCACCTTCCCTGTGGTCTCGCTGGCCGCCTTCATGATCTACCTGATGGAAGAGGGCCAAGCACAACCTCACAAGAAAGACAAGAGCCAAGACATAAGCATCCAAAGCCAAACCAAGAGCGTCTAGGCCAATGGAGGAAGCGTCTAGGCCATGGGAGGAGCGTCTAAGCCAATGGAGGAAGCGTCTAGGCCAATGGAGGAAGCGTCTAGTCATATTATGCTTTGAGTCTTTAATTTTCTGAATCTATACATGTTTTGTCAAGTCATGTTCATCTATATTGTCAACAATTCATAGTAGTCATTTTATTTGGCTTAATTGTTTCTTGATTTTGGGTCTCTTTTTTTTGCTTGAATATGCTGTTCTTTGCTCCTTTGGTGCCTTTTTAATTTTTAGTTTGAGTTCATATTGTGTTTAGATCCTACACAATTCTATTTCACAAATTTCCATTGTGTCTAAACTTTGGTATCTTGCTGTTTTTGTTTCCAGTTTTTAGATTCCCCTGTTTTCACCTTCTCTGTTTTGGCTGTTTTAACCCAGAAAAATATTTCCACCCATAGGAAAATTTTGATTCTCTGGAAAATGCAAGTTTAAAGTGTTATAGAAAGGACAAAAAAAGAATTAGGTCAAAAGAAGCAACAGAAAAAAAATGATAAATCTTTTAAAATCAGAGTGCAAATCTGAAGCGCTCCAGCTGGCCTAACAGAACACCAAATTTGCAAAATTTATTAAAAAAAAATGGTGCATCCGTTTTGAGTGATTCCAAAGCGAGATTTTAGATAAGATCCTGAATATCTTGCATAACAAATTTCAGAGCCAAATCCTAAAAATATAGCTCAGCATAAATCGGGGAACAAACACGTTTTCTGGCCCACAACATTTTCCAGTGGTGCTGTTTTTTTATTTGGTCATCTAATCTAGTGCTTTTCTTTAGGAATTCTTTTGTGTGCCAACCTTTAATTGAGTACCTTTATTTGTTTGCTTTAATTACTTGACTCTCTTTCTAGTTGTCATAATCTAAATCCTTTTGGTGGTACTGTTTTATTCAATTAAATTTGTTTCTTGCTTTTGTTCTTTGACCTCTAATTTGGGTGCTGGAATTTAATTCTTCTTTGGTGCTTATGTGAATGGGAACTTGATTTGGTTAAGATTTAGCCCTTTGCTAGGTGCTGGAAATTGGAGGACTAAAGGCCATCATTCTAAGGAGAAGACAAGGCCAAAGCCGAAACAAGCATTCTTGAGAAAACACTACAAACACTTGGAAGATCAACAAGCAAAGACAACAAGGAAGTGCACTAACCAAAAGAGGATCAACAAAAGGAGTTCTCTTATTTCCTTTGCAACTAGGTTTATTGTTAATTACCTTGTTAATTACGTTTAGACGGTGAGTGTGTCTTCAAGGGCTCAAAGTGTCCAAGAAGCCTCACCTAGGGCCGAATAGTATAACATTCTTGATTAGTAATTGTTACTTGTTTGTAATTGCTTTTCTTTTGCTTTCATAGCTACGTTTTGCATGGTTAGTTTAGTTTAAATTTGTGTTAAAGCCGACTAGTTTTGTTGCATAGATAGCTTACATTGTTTTCTTGCATTTATTTCTCAACTTATTTGTGTTCTAAGTGTTTCACTAAGAGAAAGTCTTGTGTGAAGATATTGGAGGATAGTTTTTGGCAAGGAAAAGGCTTGGTACTTAAGTAGTCCTTTGTGACTCACCTCCCTTACCTGGAAAACTACCTTCTTTAACTTTCCTAAACTTTCTCAAAGTAAAACACCTATATACACAAAGTTTTAGCCATGTCTTCTTCTTCTCACTCTCCATAGTCTATAGAAAGTGAAGTAAAATCTTTGAAAACTCTTTGAAAAGAAGTATCCCAAGCGGTATAATTGATATCTTTTAGACAATTGGAGAATGAGAACAAAATCAATGAGTTGGCTAAAGCTCAAGAAGAGAAGTCAGAAAAAACACAAAAATAAAAAAAAACGCTTACTCATGCATCTCAAAGTATTGAGTCTCTAGGGGAGGGCAGCCGTAGAATCAATGATTATTACCAACCACCCCCTAGAAGAACTAGACAAAGGGAGCAAGAGAGCCCAAAGGAAGTAAGGGTAGACCTACCCCATTTCTATGGTAAGGAAGATGTAGAGGCCTACCTAGATTGGGAGATGAAAGTAGAGCAACTCTTTGCTTGCCATAGGGTGAGTGAAGAGAGGAAGGTACCCTTAGCAACCCTTAGTTTCCAAAGCAATGCCATGTATTGGTGGACCTCTTTAGAGAGAGACTGACGTCTTCATAGGGAGCCTTCCATAGAATATTGGAATGACCTTAGGGGAGCCCTAAGACGTCGCCACATACCTTCCTACTACCATAGGGAGTTGATGGACAAGCTCCAAAGACTCCAACAAAAGAACTTAAGTGTGGAAGAGTATAGGCAGAAAATGGAGCTCTACATCATGAGAGCATCCATTAGAGAGGAAGAAACCACCACCATATCCAGGTTTCTAAGTGGGCTCAACCTTGAGATAAGGGATAGAGTAGAACTATTACCCTACCAAGACTTGAATGATTTGGTTCAACTTTGCATTAAAGTTGAACAACAAAATTTGCGCAAAACTTCAAGTCTAAGGGTGGGTTCTTACTCCAACTCTTATCCCAAGAATGACTTTAAAAGGGAGGGTAGTACACCTAGAGACGAATCCAAAGAAACTACCAAACCCTTAGTGAAAGATGCCTCCACCCCATACATCCGTGCTAGGGACACCAAGTGTTTTAAATGTTTTGGAAGAGGGCATGTGCAAACGCAATGTCCAAACCAAAGGGTTTTGTTTTTAAAAGGAAAAGATGAGTACACAAGTGGTGAGGATGAACCTAGTACTCAAGAAAAAGGGGACGGAGAAAGGATAAATCCTTTGGAGGGGGACTTATGGATGATTCAAAGAATCCTCCACAATCAACCTAGTGCATCCAACGAGACACAACGAGAGAACATTTTTCATACTAGATGCAATGTTTTAGAAAATATATGCTCTCTTATTGTGGATGGTGGGTCATGCTGCAATTGCTGTAGCACTAGATTAATTGAAAAATTAAAACTACAAGTAGTTCCTCATCCAAAACCGTACAATTTACAATGGATCAATGAGGATGGAGAACTACGTGTAGACAAACAAGTGGAAATCGAGTTTTCTATAGGTAACTACAAAGACAATGTTTTATGTGATGTAGTACCTATGGAAGCTTGCCACATCTTATTAGGTAGACCATGGCAATTTGATAAGAAAACCTCCCATAATGGTCTAACTAACGAGATTTCTTTCATCCACAAGCACAAAAGATTTTTACTTAGCCCTTTACCACATTCCCAAGTGGTAAAAGACCAAATACAAATGAAACACAAAAGGGATGAAGAAAAAATAGAAAAAGAAAAAAATTTTGGGAAACAAAAGGCGTGGGAGAATAGTGTTCCTTCCCACAAGGTCATTCAACAAGTCAAGCACAATGAAACTACCTTTACAAACATGCTTCTTGTTGAACAACCTAGCCTTTCCTATTGTAAAGGAACACTTGCAAGCATGAGCACAAAAGAAAAGTCTTTAAAAGAAGCTTGCATAGATCAAGACTATTTCTCCAATGTGTTAAGATATCCCCAAAAGAATGACAAGTTATCTATAAGCACATACCAATTTTTGTATGAAGTAGTGCCTAGAACAACTTGCCATGTCTTATTGAGACAACCATTGCAAAATGTACAAATTTTCATAAACAATGGTTGTACCAACGAGACTCTCTTTGCACATAAGAGAAAAAGTCTACAAGAAGGAGAACTCATGGGGCAAATGAGAATTGATGAAACTCTAGAGCTTTTAAGAGGAAAACTTTTGTCACCCATGAGAAAATAGGTTCAAAGACATTACTTTAGGTACAACTCTTGTTTTCAAACTACACCTAAAGCAAAGTCTCAAGAACTCTATACTCCTTCACCTTTTGTAAAAGATACTTGGGAAGACACACATTTCATATTAGAGCTTCCTAGGACAACAAAAGGTCTTGATTCTTTCTTCATGGATGTGGATAAACTCTTCCTAAGAAACGTGACAAGCCTCCATGATTTATTTTCAAAAATAATGGACAGAGCTCCAAAGTTTGAAAACATAGCTCTTCCTTCTATGCTTCACGAAATCATGAGGGACATTCACAATTCTTGGGATAAGAATCCTTTTCCTTATAATCATGCATACAATGGAGTACTCCACAAGATTACTCATATTTCTCCATTTGAAGTTGTATGTGCACATTGTCCTCTTGCCTTTTTAAAGTTGCTACCATTTCTTAAAGGGATTATGCCTAAGGGAAAAGTAACTACTTTTGGAAATTTTCGAAAACATAAGAGGATTAGAGGGCACCTACAACCATCAAAAGGGAGGTATTGTGAGAAGTTGGCCAAAACAAGAGTAAAACAAAAATGGCAACTTCACACAATTAAAATTTCTCCAAATGTTCACACTAACTCCTTTGCTTTGTTTCAAGATTCCCATAGATTGATATTTGATCCGGGAGGACACACCTTGATGAAGCAAGAGGCTGCTATCCGAGATCAAGTCTGCAATCTGAGGATAGATCTTCTCAAGAAGGAGGAGATGATGGACACCATCCAGCCACAACCATTTTCCCTAAGCAACAAAAGCATTGGATTTGAGGATAAATCCTTTTCAAGAGGGAGGGGATGATGGAAGAGGGCCAAGCACAACCTCACAAGAAAGACAAGAGCCAAGACATAAGCATCCAAAGCCAAACCAAGAGCGTCTAGGCCAATGGAGGAAGCGTCTAGGCCATGGGAGGAGCGTCTAAGCCAATGGAGGAAGCGTCTAGGCCAATGGAGGAAGCGTCTAGACCAATGTGAATCCAAGAAAGATTTGTGTAAGATACATGGACGGCCCATTAAGGGTAGCATGGTATTAATTGTGGTGTAAATAGCACACATGGTTTCATAAGGACTTAACCTAGATTTGTTAAGATTTGGTGCGTTTTCTAGAAGGAATCTTTAGGCTACGGCCGGCCATGTGCCTTTAGTCTTTGGATGTAATTTGCATTTCATTTTGGTAGCATTAGGGTTGCATTAAGGTCCTCCTTAGCCTATAAAAGGAGGAGCCTACACCTTGTATTTTCAAGTTTATTGTGAGTAAAGTTATGCTGCCCATTTGTGCTCAACTTTGCTTCTCCCTAGAATCCTTGGCTCTAAACTTCAATTCCTTCATCTTTTCCCTTGAGCTGGCCGAACCACTCAATACCCATACCTATCATGCACCTACAAGATCAACACCACTCTTAGGAGGATCTTGCTCACTCTCATTCATTGCTTCCGCCCCATACTCTACATTGATTCGAGAAGAACTTCATGAAAATGCCATCACTACCCTACCTGCTTCACCGTATATGTTCAAGTAAGCTGTTCCCCGACCTCATCCTCCGGCCAGCTGGGAAATGACTATCTGCCTTCATCCTCGGCGATGTCCTCGTTTCGGCGATCTCTTAATTACTTGGTCGCTTGGGTTCACATCTGGCGACTTCCTCTTCAACCCGGTGACCGCCGGTTTAGGTATGCTGGAGATCGGAGCACGCCAACTTAATAACTGGCGACTACACGAACCCCCCGGCTTCCTTTCCTTCTGCCAGCCAGGTGCCCCATCCAACACGCCTATATAATAGCTCGATGCCACGTCATCACTTCCGACTACCAGGGCGGTACACAAGCCCCCCAGTCTTAAGCGAAGACTTGTCCAGCGAAAAGACTAAAGAAGTCACGTCACTACCGATCTACGTGGCGCTGGCGCAAAATTCCAAACGTTCGTACTTTCTGCTTTCCTGACGCTCCACCAAACATTCCTCCAATCGCTCGACACGTGGCTTCATCAACGACCATCTTTAGTTGTCGTTTACGCTTCCAAAAATCATTTGAAAAACCCTTAAACCCATTTTACTCCTACTGTTCCATCACCTCTTTGCCTTCTCAAACGCTCTAAGTTTCTTCTGCAAAAACCCACGACGCTCTTCAACCTTCTGAATCCTCAACCTCCTTCAGCGTTCTTCTGATCATTGAAAGGTACTCCCTTTACTTCTCCTGTTGAGTTTTCCTGCATTTTAACCAATTCGCATCATCCATTAACTGCCTGGTGCATACGTTGTGGGTTGTTTCTTCTGCTTCTTCCTTCTCGTAACTTAGGGCTTCGTCTCCATTACAACGAACTTTCGTTCGTTCGTTTTTCATCCTTCTCTCACAATCGAGTCAGCCTCTGCAACTTTCGCTTACCTTTCCCCCCCCCCCCCCCTTTTTTTTTCTTTTGCAGTTTCCGCGATGGCTCGCTCAAAGATCACCCCAAATCCTCCTCCTTCATCACGAAACCCTCCATCTCAAACTCATAACCCACCACGAGCACCTGGTGCTTCTTCTTCCCAAGCTGAGAGGCCTTCCCAGGCTGAGAGGCCTGCAACCTCTCGCCTCGACCTGGCTCAGGCTACTCCACCGGTCGCCGGAGGAGCCTCCGTCCCTACTCCAGACTATAAGAAGCTCTACCCCTGGGCCAGCTCGGCTCTACTGAAAGAAACATCTTCAATAAACTCTGCGATGGCGGTGCTCCGACTAAGGAAAGGGGACCAGTCGGATCTTTCTTTTCACAAGGAGCACGACAGTAAAATGGCCGCGCTGCCTTGCCACCCTGAGGAGCCGATCTGCGCTGACGACAAAGCGAGCGATGGCGAGTCGTTCTGCTTTCTCTACACGACGTTTTTCAAGAAGGTGAAGCTCCGACTCCCCTTCACTCGTTTCGACATCGCCCCTGCCCAGCTTCATCCCAACAGCTGGGCGTTCGTAAGGGCATTCCAGATTATGTGCGCACACCTGGGACTGCCAACGTCAGTGGACGTTTTCCTCTTCCTTTTTGAAGCTAAGCATCCAGGAGATCGCCTTTGGGTGAGCCTGAACGGGATTGCTGGGAGGTCGATCCTTTCTATCTTCCAGCAATCTTACAAGGATTGGAAGGGGAAATTCATCCAAGTACGCCAAAACGACCAGGACGCTTCGCTGCTCGACGGCTTTCCCTTGTACTGGGTAAACAAGGGAAACAAAGACTCCAAGGGAAGCTTCAGGAAGCCAAGAAGCCCCGACAACATGGGTGACTTGGATAAGGACCTGTGCCTTTTCTGGAAAAGCGTGGCAGACGCTAACATCACCTTCCTCACTACTGCGCTCATCTCCTTCGAGTTCTTCGAAGACCAACTCGAGGCTCGCATAGGTTAGTGTTTATCTCAACGCTTAAGTCTTTGCCTTGTGCTGCACCTCTGTTAACTGTTGCTAGGCGTCTTATCTGTTGTGCACAAGACTTGGGTTTTATTTTCTGCATCACTTGTTTGTCTCATCTGCATACTTGCTCATGCGTTTATCTTTCTCTTTGAGCTGACTTGTATACCTTTGGATTATGCAGATCTCATGTTGGGCAAGGAAAAACTGGCTGAATTGAGGGCGCTCGCCCGAGCCCATGGGTTGGCGTCGGGCTCCCAGACCGTGCCCAATTCAGTGGTGGAGATCGCCGCTGCCCAGGGCAGATCTCCCCCTAAAGGCCCAGCCCCTTCAGAGGCCCTGCCCGCCCCACAACGCAAAAAACTCGTCCTCGGGAAGCCAAAGAGGAAAACCCCTCAGGTGGTTCATGAGGACGAAGAAGAAGACGATGAGGCGACTGAGGACGGTCTCATCACAAAAAGAAGAAGGGTGGTGCCTTCTTCACTACCTGCTCCACCTCCTCTTCCAATATCAACACCGTCCTCACCACCAGCTCCCACTCCAACACCGCCTTCTCCGCCAGCTGCAACATCGCCAGTCCAAGCAGTTCCCTTGGCGGCTGCACTCCCCGTGATTGAGGCTGCTGAGCCTAACTTCATGGAGAACCCCCCAAGCGCCTCCACGCCATATGTATCTGCTGGAGGGGGTCCTCCTTCGACCGCCTCAATCGCCGAAACTGCGGCAGGTGGGGATGAAGGGGCTCACAACTCGCCCATCATCATCACCGAGTCCCCGTCGTCGCCACCACGCCAAGAAGCTCCAACTCACCAACCAATTCCAGAAGGTGGTGGCGAGAACCAGCAACAAGCTCCCCCGTGCTTCCACGAGCAAACCTCTCCCTTGAGGTCAAAAGGGTGTGGGAACCCTTCTCAGCAAAACTCAAGATGATGGCAGAGGATTTCCCCTCCATCATATCAAAAGCTGTGAAGAGTTCCAGCAAGAAACTCCAGGATGACATCTCCGTGCTCCAAGAGGAGAATCGCCTAATAAGGATCGAGGCGGAGAAGTTGTCCTGCAACCTTATGCTGGCGGAGATCGATCATTCCCGAGTGGAGGATGCCATGAGCACCGAGCTGCGGGTGGCGCGCAAGGAGGCCACCGATCTACGCCATAGGGTGCACCTCTTAGCTCAAGAGAAGATCGAGCTGGAGAGCAAGTTGGTCCCCTATCGTCTCAAGGTGGCTAGCCTGGAGGCGTCAATTAAAGTAGATGCCGCCAAGGTAGAAAACCTTGAGAAGAGGTCCGTAGATCGGGAGGTCCTCTTGGGGAAAACTGAGAAAGAGAGAGACGACACCATGACCAAGCTCGCCGAGGCCAAAAAGGAAAACGAAGGGATCGCCGCAGAGCTGGTCCAAGCGCAGGCGGAGAACAAGAAGGTTACTGAAGACCTTCTTCAAGCTCGGGAGAGGGCTGAAGAACTGAAGCAGCAGAATGACGGGCTCAAGAAGCAGATTGAAGAACTCGAGCTGAGCTCTGCCCAAATCCTCGCTGCTGGGTTTGACGCTGCCTTGGAACAATTCGCCTGCCAGTACCCTGATTTGGATCTCTCCATGGTGTCGCTGAACAACGAAGTGGTGGACGGGAAGATCGTCCCTTCTGAAGACTAGCTGCTTGCTGCTTCCCTCCATCACTTACTCACCTATCTCTTTCTTACACAATTTACTTGTAACAAATTTTTCCCTTCTTTGTACACGTATTTTGAACTGATGCCACTATGTTTTGACCTTTCTTGCTTCTTTACATAATCTTTCTGTTAACTTTATTTTCCTTGTATAAATCTCTTAGACGAAATTAACTTAGCAACTCCGCGAGCGCAATTGTATACTAATTGCTCCGAACCATCAACTTTCGAGCGATAACATTCTAACAACTTGTAACCTTAAGGTAATGAACCTCAGCGCGAAACCGCTTTTTCAAGTAACGAGCTTCAACCCAACTAACAGCTTAAGATGCAGCTTACCTGATCTGCCTTATCAAAATGGGCCTTGGCTTCTCGCCATCACTTGAATTTCTCCTGGTCGCCAAAGAGTCTTAGCGAGACTAGCTTCCTTTTGCCTTCACAACTGGGCCATTGTTCCTTTATCTGGGGGTAGAGGCGCCTTTCGGATCCTTCTCCACCCTCCCTGACCTTGAGAACAGAGAACCGGGTGGCTGGGCGTTCTCTTCGAACCTACCTTAGCCACCCTCTGAACCTCTTCCACCCTTTACACCATACCTGAACTCGTTCAAGACGAGAAGGATTTTATCTTGCCTGAACTCGCTCGACGGCGAGAAGGTCTTTAACTCGTGCCTCTACATTTCCCCAGGGGCTACATCTTCTCTCCCCTAGAAACACTGAGGACTTTTTGCTGGTGCCTCTACATTGCCCCAGAGGCTACATCTTCTCTCCTCTGGAAGCACTGAGGACTTTTTACTCTTTCTATCCCGCACTCGCTCGACGGCGAGGAGGTCTTTATCTCGCATCAGGACGCGCGAGGGCGTTGAGGTCTTTTAACTGGTGCCTCCGATCGCCGAAAGACGATGAGGACTTTAAACTTTAACTGATGCCGCCAACCGCCAAAAGACGATGGGGACTTAGAAACTTTTTAGAAAGCATGCAACATAACTTCAACTCTCCTTAAATCACATATAAGTGACAAGGTCTTTCTTCAAAACTTTCGGAAAACAACAAGCATGCAATCTAAAACACTTTAAACTTTGAAAACTCTTCTTTATTGGGCGGCCTCATTAAAAACCCTCCTTAAGGAAAAAAGAGTGCCCCCTCCAAATTGTTTTAACAGAAACATTGTAAAGCTCTTCGCGTTTGTTTTTACTTACAAAGTTCTTAACTATAATATAACTTGAGGTGCGTGGCGTTCCAAGTGCGAGGAATCGCCCCTCCTTCCAACGTTTCTAAACGGTAAGCGCCGTTCCCGAGCGCCTCGGTTATCCTGAACGGTCCCGTCCACTTAGGCGACAACTTGTTCTCCATCTCGTACTGGTGGGCCTTCCTCATCACCAGGTCGCCTTCTTTGAACTGCCTTGGTATCACCTTCGAGCTATATCGTCGTTCAATCCTTCTTTTCACTGCCTCAGCTTTCAATCTCGCCTCCTCCCTAACCTCATCCAGTAAGTCCAGATTCAACCTTCTTTCCTCATTCGAGTCTTCCTCCACAAAGTTCTGGAATCTCGGCGAGCTCTCCTGGATCTCCACTGGAATCATTGCGTCGCACCCGTAAACCAAGCTGAACGGGGTCTCATGGGTTCCCGACTGCTCAGTGGTGTGGTACGCCCAAACTATACGGGGTACCTCCTCAGCCCAACTTCCTTTGGCTTTCTCTAGCCTTCTCTTCAAACCTCTTAGCAATACCCGATTGGCTGACTCTACTTGGCCATTCGTCTGAGGGTGCTCGACAAATGCAAATACCTGTTGAATTCCCACCCCTTCACACAGCTTCTTCAACAGGTGACTTGCAAACTGAGTTCCGTTGTCTGACACCAGGCGCTTGGGCACACCAAACCGGCACACGATGTTCTTCCACACAAAGCTTTCGATCTTGTGCGCGGTGATCTGGGCCACTGGCTCTGCTTCGATCCACTTGGTGAAATACTCAATCGCCACCACCAAGTACTTCATCTGCCTGATCGCCAAGGGAAAGGGTTCCAGAATATCGATCCCCCACGTGTGAAACGGCCAAGGGCTGTAAATCGACTTCAACTCCTCGGGAGGCGCCTTGTGCCAATCGGCGTGCTGCTGACACTGCTTGCAACACTGTGCATACTTCTTGCAATCTTCTCTCATCGTAGGCCAGTAGTAACCTGCACGGAGGGTCCTTGCGTCCAGAGCTCGACCCCCGACGTGGCTTCCACATATCCCTTCATGGAGCTCTGCCATAATTCTTGTACATTTTTCGCCATGCACACATTCCAGGAGTGGGTGAGTGAACCCAAACCTATACAGCTCGCGATCGATCATTGTGAACTTGCTAAAATTCTTCTTTATCTTCCTAGCCTCTGTCGGATCCAACGGGAGGAGGCCATCCACCAGGCATCGTTTGTACTGCGTTACCCAGGTGTCTGGCTCATGGGTAGCGCAAACCTGTGCCACGTTCGCCTTCTCTCCCCGACATGCCCTTATTCTTGGCGACCTCAAGGTCTCTTGAGTCAAAGACCTGTGACTCCTCGCCGCTTTCTTCGTCGATTTGCTTATCTGAAGAACCAGGTGATCTGCCACAAATGCTCTAGGCGTCTTCAGAGTTTCTTGAATTACCGTCCTCTGCCTACCCCCCTTGCCGGAACTGGCGAGCTTAGCTAGCAAGTCAGCTCGGGCATTCTGCTCTCTGGGCACATGCACCACTTCGAAGGAGACAAAGGAACTCTTCAATTCCTGTACATACTCCAGGTAAGCCGCCATTTGTGGATCTTTAGTCTGGAACTCGCCTGTTACTTGTCCCGTGACCAACAGCGAGTCACTCTTAGCCATCAACACCCTAGCTCCCATCTCCTTGGCTAGCAAGATTCCGGCGATCAGCGCCTCATACTCTACTTGGTTGTTGCTGGCTTTGAAGGCAAACCTCAGGGACTGTTCGATCAGCACGCCGTTGGGCCCTTCCAAGATGACTCCAGCACCACTGCCCTGCTGGTTTGACGATCCATCCACCGAAAGCACCCAACGAAAGTCATCCCCCTCAACTCGTGTGGCTTCTGACGAGAGCTCAACCACGAAATCTGCGAAGATCTACCCCTTAATCGGACCTCGGGGCTCATACTTAATATCAAACTCCGACAGCTCCACCGCCCACTTCACCATTCTCCTGGCGACGTCGGGCTTCTTCAGGACCTTCTGGATGGGCAAGTCGGTCATCACCAATATTGTGAAGCTATGGAAATAGTGGCGTAACCTTCTTGCCGAAAAGACTACTGCCAGTGCAGCTTTCTCCAAGGCCTGATATCTTACTTCGGGGCCTTGCAGCACCTTGCTGACAAAATAAATAGGCTTTTGAGCCTGATCTTGGTCTTGGGCGAGCACCGCACTCACCGCCCTCTCAGTCACAGCAAAATACAACCTGAGAGGGGTCTCCATCAGCGGTTTGCACAAAACCGGCGGGCTCGCCAGGTACTTTTTAGGCTTGACGAAGGCTTCTTCACACTCCTTCGTCCAGGCAAATTTGTTAGTCCGCCTTAAACACTGGAAATATGGATGGCCCTTCTCTACGCTAGCCGACACAAAGCGAGACAGGGCGGCCATCCGACCCGTGAGCTGCTGCACCTCCTTCACGGTCGTGGGGCTCCTCATCGCCAAGATGGCGGCACACTTATCAGGGTTGGCTTCTATTCCTCTCTCAGTTAAGAGGAACCCCAAGAACTTCCCAGCCTCCACGCCAAAGATGCACTTCTCGGGATTCAGCTTTAACCTGAACTTGGCGATCATAGTAAACAATTCCTCCAAGTCCGCAATGTGCTTGCTCTTCTCTGGCGAGGTCACGACCATGTCATCTACGTAGGCTTGCACATTCCTTCCCCACATTGGAGCAAGTACCCGATCCATCAACCTCTGGTACGTGGCCCCCACGTTCTTCAGCCCAAATGGCATCACCTTGTAGCAGTAGCACGATCTCTCGGTCATGAAGGCAGTCTTCTCTTCATCCATGGGATGCATCTTGATCTGGTTATACCCCGAGAAGGCATCCAGGAAACTCAACAACTTACACCCTGCAGCACTGTCCACCAGGGCGTCTATGCTTGGCAAAGGATACGAATCCTTTGGGCAAGCCTTGTTCAGATCAGTGAAGTCGACGCACATGCGCCACTTCCCATTGCTCTTCTTTACTAGCACGACATTGGCTAGCCACTCAGGGTACTGCACCTCCCTGATATGGCCTGCAGCGAGGAGCTTCTGGGTTTCGTCTCTAATCGCCTGCCTCCTCTCCTCATTGAACTTCCTTCTCCTCTGTCGTACTGGTCTCACCTGGCTGTCCATCGCCAATTGATGGCACAAGAAGTCGGGGTCGATCCCGGGCATGTCCGAAGCGGACCACGCGAACGCATCCAGATGCCGCTCTATCACCTTGGCGATCTGGTCCTGGAGCTCAGCCTCCAGAGATCTTCCCAGCTTGAAGATCTTTCCCCCGATTTCCCTTTCGAGCCACTGCTCGACGGGTTTTGGTCTGGTTTCTCTGGCGATCACCGCCCTGGCGATTCCCAACTCCCTCGCTTCCTCAGGGCGATTCCTCGCCTCTTCTTCCTCTAGACCGGCGTTCCCCTCCCTCAGCTCAGCATCCACCATCACCACGTCGCTCCCGGCGGTCTCCTCTATTACCGTCGGCCTGGGCTTCACACCGGGAGGCGGGGTGGTTGTCACGTAACTCACGGACCTCTTGTTCTTCAGGCTATTCTCATAGCACTTCTTTGCTTCTTTCTGGTCGGATTTGATGGTGATCACCACCCCCTCCATAGACGGCAGCTTCACCTTCATGTGCCGGGTCGAAGGTATAATGCCTATTATGTTGAGCGTGGGTCTTCCCAGCAGAATGTTGTATGCTGAAGGAGCGTTCACGACAAGGTACTTGATTTTCTCTGTTCTCGAACCCGCCTCATCTGTAAACGTAGTCCTCAACTCAATGTACCCCCTGACCTCCACCTGGTCACCTGCGAAACCATACAAACACCCTCCATAGGGCCTCAGCTGGTCAAGGGGTAGCTCCAACTGCGTGAAAGTCGGCTAGAACATCACGTCTGCCGAACTTCCCTGGTCCACCATAACCCGGTGGACCTTCCTTCCTGCCGTAATTAGCGAGATGACTATGGGGTCGTTGTCATGAGGCACAACGTCCCGAAGATCTTGCTTTGTGAACGTAATGTCCACATCCGGCGAGTGTTCCTCAAACATATCCACCGTCATCACAGACCTCGCATACTTCTTCCTCTGTGACGCGGTGCATCCACCACCCGAGAAACCTCCTGCAATAGTGTGGATCTCTCCGTGGGTGGGCATCTCGTGCTGCTGAGCCTCACCACCTGCTGGTTGGGAGCTCGATGAGCCCCCTGTCCTTCTATCCAGCAAGTAGTCGTTTAGGAACCCGCTCTTGACCAGATCGTCGAGCTGGTACCCTAGAGCCAAACACGAGTCCACGGTGTGACCAAAGCCCTGGTGGAACTCGCACCAGGCGTCTGGCTTTGGTCCCAATACCTTGTCGCCCACCTTCTCGGGCGTCTTCAGCCTAGCTGATATATTGGGAATGGCGATCAGGTCCGCCAATCCCATGACAAACTTGTGCTTTGGCGGGCGATTGTACTCCCGGCGTGCTGGTTGAGGGCGCCCCGGGCCCCTGCCCTTGTTCTTCCTTGGATCATAAGGATGGCGAGTCCTCTGATCCCTCTTGGCCGCCGCTGTCTCCAGCACCTTCTGTGGCTGGATCCTGGTCTGGACACGTGGCCTAGCGGTGGCCACGCTTCCCCTCTTCTCGGCGACCTCACTTTCATCGGCGATGTGGGCCACCGCAAGTCGCCTAACCTCAGCAAACGTGGCGGGGTGAGCACTAATCAACGCCTCACAGAAGGGTCCTGGCAGCACGCCCTTCTTGAATGCATAGACCAGCATCTCTTCGTCCTTGGCCGGCGAGCGGACCATTTGCGCCCCAAAACAATTCAAGTAGTCCCTGAGGGACTCTCCATGGTACTGCCTTATGTCGAACAGATCATAAGACACCCTAGGCGGCGCCTTGTTCACTATATACTGCTTGACGAAGATCTTCGAAAACTGTTGGAAGTTGGTTATGTGACCTGTAGGCAGCCTCACAAACCACTCCAGCGCCGTTCCCTGGAGTGTGCTCACAAACATCTTGCAGTACACGGCATCCGACCCTCCTGACAGCATCATCTGCGTGAGGAAAGTGGTGAGATGTGCCTCAGGATCCTCCACGCCGGTAAAAACAGCCTTCACGGGTACCACACTCGCAGGGATTGGCGTGTCCGTAATCGCCTGAGCGAAAGGCATAGGGAAAACGCGAGGCGGCGTTGACGGCGCGACCTCTTCAGCGACTGGACGCCCTCGCTGCTCCTAAAGAGCTTGACGCAGTTCCTCAGTCACTCTGCTAAGCTCTTCATTCCTGGCCCGAGAGGCGACCAGGTCTTCGTGCATTCTCGCCTGCTCTATACGCGAGGCTTCCACATTCGCCTGCAGCGAACGCATGATTTCCACCATCTGCGCCATAGTCATGGCGCTTCAGCAGCAACGGGCGCAACTGGACTTGAACGGTTGCTTCTCATCTTTCTCATGAAAACTTGACAAATCACAGAGAGCGATGAACAACACCTTCTTCAGCGACGATCGATTCAGCGATCAATCGGTCAGAACTTCGCAAAACTTTGAAAAGCCTCAAGAACACAGCGAACCTTCACAAAAACTCGCAACTCCACTAAGAACCAACGCTCCCTCCACGAAAATCCAAACGAGCAACAGAACTCATATCTCACCGATTAAAGCTCGCGTCAACAGCGAAAAACCTCACCTCACCGAACAAAAACTGAAACGAACGGTGGAAAATGGTTGCACCAGCACACAACCAAACAGAAACCGCAGAAACCTCCAAGAACTCACGCTGTGGATGGGAACAGGTTTTACACGGCCCCACGGTGGGCGCCTGATGATCCTGCCTGTTGACCAAAACGCTGGAGCCCTGCCTCGTCAAACTTGGATCGACTTCTGCGCCGTGTTAGCCTCTGTCCTTCACCGCGATCCACCTCAAGAACCTGCAAAAGATGAAACGGCGCCGCTGCGGCCGATCACGCTCCGACGCCCAAGTCAGTGACTGAACCACCAATTACTTAAGAGTAAAACTCAAGAACTCTAAGGAACCGTGACCAGTTCTCTCTCAGCGTACTCTCATTCTCGCAGTTCTAAAGAAGTAATCTAAACGCGTGCGTACCTCAAAGTTCGTTGGAAACTCTTATATACCTGGGCACTTTCTCTCTCCTGGCAGTTACACATCTGGACACGGGGCTCGCATCCAGCTGTACACGTGCCATCATCTGGAGTATCCTTGACTTGGGCGCTATTTCTTACTCTTCAGGCTTTTTTGGCTAAGTTACTTATGCATGATACAACTCAGTGCATAGTTTCCTTGGAGCGTGATCTCTTCTGGGTGGCGAGTTCGGGTGTCTTCGTACGCACCTTCCCTGTGGTCTCGCCGGCCGCCTTCATGATCTGCCCTACCTGCTTCACCGTATATGTTCAAGTAAGTTGTTCCCCGACCTCATCCTCCGGCCAGCTGGGAAATGACTATCTGCCTTCATCCTCGGCGATGTCCTCGTTTCGGCGATCTCTTAATTACTTGGTCGCCTGGGTTCACATCTGGCGACTTCCTCTTCAACCCGGTGACCGCCGGTTTAGGTATGCTGGAGATCGGAGCACGCCAACTTAATAACTGGCGACTACACGAACCCCCCGGCTTCCTTTCCTTCTGCCTGCCAGGTGCCCCATCCAACACGCCTATATAATAGCTCGATGCCACGTCATCACTTCCGACTACAAGGCAAACTTATTGTTTCGCCTTAAACACTGGAAGTGCGGATGGCCTTTCTCTCCACTAGCCGACACGAAACGAGACAGGGCGGCCATCCGACCTGTAAGCTGCTGCACTTCCTTCACGGTAGCCGGGCTCCTCATCGCCAAGATGGCGGCACACTTATCGGGATTTGCCTCTATTCCTCTTTCAGTTAAGAGGAATCCCAAGAACTTCCCTGCCTCCACGCCAAAAATGCACTTCTCGGGGTTCAGCTTTAACCCGAACTTGGCGATTGTGGTGAACAACTCCTCCAGGTCCGCAACGTGCTTGCTTGTTTCCGGCGAGGTCACGACCATATCATCCACATACGCTTGCACATTCCTTCCCAACATTGGTGCAAGTATCCTATCCATCAATCTTTGGTACGTGGCCCCCGCGTTCTTCAGCCCAAAGGGCATCACTTTGTAGCAGTAGCACGATCTCTCGGTCATGAAGGCGGTCTTCTCTTCGTCCATAGGATGCATTTTTATCTAGTTGTACCCCGAGAAGGCATCCAGGAAACTCAGCAACTTACACCCTGCAGCACTGTCGATCAGGGCATCTATGCTTGGCAAAGGATACGAGTCCTTTGGGCAAGCCTTGTTCAGATCAGTGAAGTCGACGCACATGCGTCACTTCCCATTGCTTTTCTTCACCAGCACGACATTGGCCAACCACTCAGGGCCTTGAACTTCCCTGATATGGCCTGCGGCGAGGAGCTTCTGTGTTTCATCCCTGATCGCCTGCCTCCTCTCCTCGTTAAACTTCCTTCTTCTCTGCCGCACTGGTCTGACCTGGTTGTCCATTGCTAGGTGATGGCACAAGAAGTCGGGGTCGATTCCCGGCATGTCTGAAGCAGACCATGCAAAAGCATCCAGATGCCGCTCTATCACCTTGGCGATCTGGTCTTGGAGTTCAGCTTCCAAAGATCTTCCCAGCTTGAAGACCTTTCCCCCGATCTCCCTTTCGAGCCACTCCTCGACGGGTTTGGGTCGGGTTTCCCTGGCGATCACCGCCCTGGCGATTCCCAGTTCCCTCACTTCCTCTGGGCGGTTCCTCGCCTCTTCTTCCCGATCGGCGTTCTCCTCCCTTGCTTCAGCATCTACCATGACGACATCGCTACTGGCGGTCGCCTCCACCAACGTCGACCTGGGCTTCACACCGGGAGGCGGGGTGGTCGTGATGTAACTTACTGACCTCTTATTTTTCAGGCTATTCTCATAGCACTTCTTCGCTTCCTTCTGGTCAGATTTGATGGTGATCACCACCCCCTCCATAGACGACAACTTCACCTTCATGTTCCTGGTCGAGGGCACAGCTCCTATTCTGTTGAGTGTTGGTCTTCCCAACAGAATGTTATATGCTGAGGGAGCATTCACGACGAGGTACTTGATTTTCTCCGTCCTCAAGCCCGCCTCATCTGTGAATGTAGTTCTTAACTCGATGTACCCCCTAACCTCCACCTGATCGCAAGCGAACCCATATAAGCACCCTCCATAGGGCCTCAGCTGGTCAAGGGATAGTTGCAGCTGTGTGAAAGTCGGCTAGAACATCACATCTGCCGAGCTTCCTTGGTCCACCAATACCCTATGGACCTTCCTCCTCGCTGTGACGAGCGAGATAACTATGGGATCGTTGTCATGAGACACAACGTCCCTGAGATCTTCTCTTGTGAACGTAATGTCCACATCTGGCGAGTGGTCCTCGAACATGTCCACCGTCATCACAGACCTTGCATACTTCTTCCTCTGTGATGCGGTGCATCCACCAACTGAGAAACCTCCTGCGATGGTGTGGATCTCTCCATGAATGGGCATCTCGTGCTGCTGAGCCAAACCACCTGCCGGCTGGGAGCTCGACGCGCCCCCCGTCTTCCTGTCCAGCAGGTAATCATTCAGGAAACCGCTCTTGACCAGGTCGTCGAGCTGGTATCCCAAAGCTAAACATGAATCGACGGTGTGACCAAAACTCTGGTGCAATTCGCACCAGGAGTCTGGTTTTGGTCCTAACACCTTGTCGCCCACCTTCTCAGGTGCCTTGAGCCTGGCTGCTATATTGGGGATGGCGATCAGGTCCGCCAACCCCATGACAAACTTGTGCTTTGGCGGGCGATTGTACTCCCTGGGGCGCCCTGGGCCCCTGCTGATGGAAGAGGGCCAAGCACAACTTCACAAGAAAGACAAAAGCCAAGACATGTGCATCCAAAGCCAAACCAAGAGCGTCTAGGGCTAAGGGAGGAGCGTCTAGGCCAAAGGGGAGGAACGTCTAGCTCAAGGTGGAGAGCGTCTAGGCCAATGAAAGGAGCGTCTAGGACCAAATTGCTAAGCCGATGGCCAAGCGAATCCATGCAGATTTGTTTATTCTACATGAAGGCCCATTAGGGGTAGCTTAGTATTAGTTGTGGTGTAAATAGCATAAACTTGATTCCATGAGACTTGACCTAGATTTGCTAAAGATTTGGTCACTTTCTAGAAGGATTCTCCACATGGCCATGTGCTCCATGTGATGTAAATTTGCATTTCATTTTGATTAGCATTAGGGTTGCATTATGGTCCTCTTTAGCCTATAAAAAGAGGAGCCTACACCTTGTATTTTCAAGTTTATTGTGAGTAAAGTTATGCTGCCATTTTGTGCCAAGCTTTGCTTCTTCCTAGAACTCTAGGCTCTAAACTTCACATCCTTCACCTTTCCTTGGGCTGGCCGAACCTCCCAATGTTCATACACATCATGCACCTTGAAGATCAACATCACTCTTAGGAGGATCTTGCACACACTCATACATAGCTTCCGCACCATATCTTACATGATTCAAGAAGACCTTCATGAAATTTGCCATCATTTGGTATCATGAGCTATGGTTCTTCAAGATGAGTTGCTTTTGGTCTTTCATTTTTAGTTCTTCTTTACCTTCATGTTGTTCATCTTATTTTCCATAATTGTCTTGCTTTTTTTTTACATTTTAATTTGTTTGGTGTGCTTTGTGGAAGATCCAACCAAAGCACTCTTGTTCAATTGATCTTGAACAAGTTCTTGTGCAATTTGTGATAGGATTCCATACACCTTTGAGTTGTTATTTTCTTTTTAGGCTTTTGAGTCTTTATTGCTTTCATTATTTGGTTCATATTATGCTTTGAGTCTTTAATTTTCTGAATCCATACATGTTTTGTCAAGTCATGTTCATCCATATTGTCAACAATTCATAGTAGTCCTTTTATTTGGCTTGATTGTTTCTTGATTTTATGTCTCTTTAATTGTTTGAATCTGCTGTTCTTTGCTCTTTTGGTGCCTTTTTTAATTTTAGTTTGAGTTCCATTTGTGTTTAGATCCTACACAAATTCTATTTCACAAATTCTATTGTGTTTAAATTTTGGTATCTTGCTGTTTTTGTTTCCAGTTTCCAGATTCCCCTGTTTTCACCTTCTCTGTTTTGGCTGTTTTGATCCAGAAAAATATTTCCACTCATAGGAAAATTTTGATCCTCTGGAATATGCAATTTTAAAGTGTTATAGAAAGGACAAAAAAAGAATTAGATCAAAAGAAGCAACAGAAAAAAATGATAAATCTTTTAAAATCAGTGTGCAAATCTGAGGCGCTCCAGCTGGCGTAACTGAACACCAAAATTGCAAAATTTATTAAAACAAATTGGTGCATGCGTTTTGAGTGATTCCAAAGCCATATTTTAGCTAAGATCTTGAATATCTTGCATATTAAATTTCAGAGTCAAATTTTAAAAACACAGCTCAGCATAAATTGGGGAAAAACACGTTTCTGGCCCACAACATTTCCAAGTGGTGCTGTTTTTTTTTATTTGGTCACCTAATTCTAGTGCCATTCTTAGGATTCTTTTGTGTGCCTACCTTTATTTTGGTACCTTTTATTTGCTTGCTTAATATTTCTTGGACCTCTTTCTAGTTGTCATAATCTAACTCCTTTTGGTGGTACTGTTTTATTCAATTAAATTGTTTCTTGCTTTTGTTCTTTGACCTCTAATTTGGTGCTGGAATTTTTTTCTCCTTTGGTGCTTAATTGAATGGAAACTTGACTTGGGTAAGGTCTAGTCTTTTGATAGGTGCTGGAATTGGAGAATTAAGACCTTCATTCTAAGGGGAAACAAAGCCAAGGCCGAATCAAGCTTTCTTGAAAAACACTACAAACACTTGGAGGGCCAACAAGCAAAGACAACAAGGAATTGCATTTAGCAAAAAGAGGATCAACAAAGGGAGTTTTCTTAATTTCCTTACAACTTAATTTGTGTTAATTACTTCTTAATTACGTTATTAGACGGTGAGTGTGTCTTCAAGGACTCCAAGTGTCCAAGAAGCCTCACCTAGGGCCGACTAGTATAGAACTCTTTAATTAGCAATTGTTAATTATTTTTAGTTGTTTCTATATTGCTTACTTAGTAACGATTTGTATGTGTGGTTGTTTTAAGCTTTGTTAAAACCGTCTACCTTTGTCAATTAGTTAGCTTACATTGTTTTCTTGCATTGAAAAAAAAAATGATTTCTCAACTTAATTGTGTTTTAAGTGATTTACTAAGAGAAAGTTTTGTGTCAAGCATTAAGGGATAGTCTTTGGCTAAGGCAAGGCTTGGTACTTAAGTAGTCCACTGTGACTCACCTCCCTTACCTGGAAGACTACCTTCTTTGACTTCCCTAAATTTTCTCAAGGTAAAATACTTGTATACACAAAGTTTTAGTCATGTCTTCTTCTTCTCATTCTACAAAGTCTATTGGAAGTGAATTAAAATCTTTAAAAACTCTTTTGAAAGAAGTTTCACAAACTGTGCAATCAATTGCATATAGACAATTGGAGAGTGAGACTAAACTTAATGTATTGACTAAAGCAAAGGATGAGAAGTCTCACATTTTAAAAAAATTACCTTCTCATGCATCTATCTCTAAAGATCATGATTCTTTTGGGGAGGGAAGCCTTAGAATAAATGATTATTATCAAGCACCCCCTAGAAGACATAGAAGAGATAGAAAAGAACAAGAAAACCTAAGAGAGGTTAGGGTAGACCAACCCCATTCCCATGGAAAAGAAAATATAGAAGCTTGCCTAGATTGGGAAATGAGGGTAGAAAAATTGTTTGCTTCCCATAAAGAAAGAAAGGAAAGAAAAATACAAAAGAAAAGAGAGGAAGTCGAAAGGGAAGCTAAAGAAAAAGAAAAAGAAAAAGAAAAGCATGAGAAGATCCTTGAGGAACAAAAGGCGTGGGAGAAGAGTGTTCCTTCCCACAAGGTCATTCAACAAGACAAAAGATCTAAAAATACCTTTGAAAATATGTGTCTTGTTGAACAACCTCAAAGCCTTACCTTTTGTAAAGGAACACTTGCCAGCCTAAGCAAAAAAGAAGAGTCTTTAAAAGAAGCTTGCATAGATAAAAATGAAATAGATTATTTCTCATATGTGCTAGGATATCACCAAGTGAATGTCAAGTTTTCTATAAGCATCTACAAAAACAAATTTTTATGTGAAGTAGTGCCTAAAGAAACTTGTCATGTCTTATTGAGACAACCATTGCAAAGTGTACAAATTCTCATAAACAATGGTTGTAACAACAAGACTATCTTGACACATAAGAGAAAAAGTCTTCAAGAAGGAGAACTCATGGGTCAAATTGGAGTTGATAAAACTCTAGAGCTTTTAAAAGGAAAACTTTTGTCCCCCATGAGAAAAGAGGTTCAAAGACATTACCTTAGGTACAATTTTTGTTTGATGATTTTCAAACTAACACCTATGCTTTATTTGATGATTTCTATAGGTGGACGTTTGATCCAGGAGGACAAGCTTTGGCGAAGCAAGAGGCTGCTATCCGAGATCAAGTCTGTAGATCTGAGGATAGATCTTCTCAAGAAGGAGGAGATGATAGACACCATCTAGCCACACTCATCCCCCTAGTTGAAGAAAAAGCTTTGGATTTGAGGACAAATCCTTTTCAAGAGGGAGGGGATGATGGAAGAGGGCCAAGCACAACTTCACAAGAAATACAAAAGCCAAGACATGAGCATCCAAAGCCAAACCAAGAGCGTCTAGGGCTAAGGGAGGAGCGTCTAGGCCAAAGGGGAGGAACGTCTAGCTCAAGGTGGAGAGCGTATAGGCAATGAAAGGAGCGTCTAGGACCAAATGATGGCATTTCATGAAGGTCTTCTTGAATCATGTGATAAAAAGTGGTGCGGAAGCTATGAAGGTGTTTGAGCAAGATCCTCCTAAGAGTGGTGTTGATCTTGAAGGTGCATGATATGTATGAAGCTAGGGAGGTTCGGCCAACCCAAGGTGATGGAGGAGGGCCAAGCACACCTACCCAAGGCCCAAGCCAAGGAGAGCGTCTAGACCAAGACCAAGGTGAGCGTCTAGGACGTGAAGGTGAGCGTCTAGGACGTGAAGGAGGGAGGCTATCCATGGAGCTAGACCGTCTAGGCCCCCTTACAAGATCAATGGCCAAACATGCTCAAACACAAGTAACTGAAGCCACGGATGAAAGAGAGAAGGCTTTGTATATGTTTGCATAAAGGCCCATTAGGGGTACTTAGTAGATAGGATAGTGTAGAAAGCACTTTTGATGGAAACATTCTAGAAACTAGGGTTGTGTGGCCGGTCATTGCACATGGCACATGGCTTAGCATTTAGATTTAATTTTGGTTTTCTTTTCCTTAGAAGTTAGCTTACCATTTACGTCCAAGATAGCTTATAAATAGGAAAGCTATCTCATTGTATTTTTCAAGTTTATTGTGAGTAAAGTTATGCTGCCAATTTGTGCTCAACTTTGCTTCTCCCTAGAATCCTAGGCTCTAAACTTCAATTCCTTCATCTTTTCCCTTGAGTTGGCCGAACCACTCAAACACCATACTCATCATGCACCTACAAGGCCAACACAACTCCTAGGAGGGTCTTGATCATCTCACCCATTGCTTCCGCACCTTATTTTCTACTTTGATTCAAGAAGAACACATGAAAATGCCATCATTTGGTATCATGAGCTTTTGGTTCTTCAAGATGAGTAGCTTGGTCTTTTAAATTTTCAGTTCTTCTTTATTTCATATTGTCATTTAAATTCCATACTTGTCTTGCTGTTTTTTACTTTTTAAATTGTTCTTGGTGTGCTTATGGAAGATCCAACCAAAGCACAATTGTTCAATTGATCTTGAACAAATTCTGTGCAGCTTGTGATAGGATTCCTTACACCATTGAGTGGCTGTTTTTCTTTTAGGAATTTGAGTCCTTATTGCTTTCTTAATTTTGCTTCATTTTATGCTTTGAGTCTTTATTTTCTGAATCTATAAATGTTGTGTCAAGTCATGTGAATCCATATTTGTCAACAATTCTTAGTAGTCCTATTATTGGCTTGATTGTTTCTTGCTTTTGGGTCTCGTTAAATTGTTTGAATCTGCTGTTCTTTGATCCTTTGGTGCCTTTTTATTTTTAGTTTGAGTTCATAATTGTGTCTTAGTTCTTACACAATTTCCGTTCTTACAATTCCATTGTGTTAAATTTTGGTTATCTTGCTGTTTTTTTCCAGTTTTCCAGGATTCCCCTGTTTACACCTTCTCTGTTTTGGCTGTTTTAACCCAGAAAAATATTTCCACCCATAGGAAAATTCTGATTTTCTGGAAAATGCAATTTTAAAGTGTTATAGAAAAGAAAAAAAAAGAATGAGGTCAAAAGAAGCAACAAAAAAAAAATGATAAATCTTACAAAATCAGAGTGCAAATCTTGAGCGCTCCAGCTGGCCTAACCGAACACCAATTTTGCAAAATTTATTAAAAAAAAATGGTGCATCCGTTTTGAGTGATTCCAAAGCCAGATTTTAGATAAGATCCTGAATATCTTGCATAACAAATTTCAGAGCCAAATTCCAAAAATACAGATCAGCATAAATCGGGGAACAAACACGTTTTCTGGCCCACAACATTTTCCAGTGGTGCTGTTTTTTTATTTGGTCATCTAATCTAGTGCTTTTCTTTAGGAATTCTTTTGTGTGTCAACCTTTTATTGAGTACCTTTAATTGTTTGCTTTAATTTCTTGAATCTCTTTCTAAGTTGTCATATTATAAATCCTTTTGGTGGTACTGTTTTCTTTCAATTAAATTTGTTTCTTGCTTTTGTTCCTTGACCTCTCTTTTTGGGTGCTGGAATTTAATTTCTCCCTTGGTGCTTATGTGCATGGAATTTGACTTGGTTTAAGGTTTAGCCCTTGTGAATAGGTGCTGGAAATTGGAGAATTAAAGCCAACATTCTAAGGAGGAGACAAAGCCAAAACCGAAACAAGCTTCCTTGAAACAAACACTACAAACACTTAGGAGATCAACAATCAAGACAACAAGAAGTGCACTAACCAAAAGGAGGAACAACAAAGGGAGTTTTCTTATTTTCCTTTGCAACTTGGTTTATTGTTAATTACCTCTTTTAATTACGTTTTAGACGGTGAGTGTGTCTTCAAGGGCTCAAAGTGTCCAAGAAGCCTCACCTAGGGCCGAATAGTATAGCATTCTTGATTAGTAATTGTTACTTGTTTGTAATTGCTTTTCTTTTGCTTTCATAACTATGTTTTGCATGTTTATTTTTGTTTAATTTGTGTGCTAAACCGACTAGCTTTGATTGCATAGTTAGCTTGCATTGTTTTCTTGCATTTATTTCTCAACTTATTTGTGTTCTAAGTGTTTCACTAAGAGAAAGTCTTGTGTGAAGATATTGGGGAATAGTTTTTGGCAAGGAAAAGGCTTGGTACTTAAGTAGTCCTTTGTGACTCACCTCCCTTACCTGGAAAACTACCTTCTCTAACTTTCCTAAACTTTCTCAAAGTAAAACACCTATATACACAAAGTTTTAGCCATGTCTTCTTCTTCTCACTCTCCAAAGTCTATAGAAAGTGAAGTAAAATCTTTGAAAACTCTTTTAAAAGAAGTATCCCAAGCGGTACAATTGATATCTTTTAGACAATTGGAGAATGAGAACAAAATCAATGAGTTGGCTAAAGCTCAAGAAGAGAAGTCACAAAAATCACAAAAATAAAAAAAAACTCATGCATCCCATTCTCAAAGTATTGAGTCTCTAGGGGAGGGAAGCCGTAGAATCAATGATTATTACCAACCACCCCCTAGAAGAACTAGGCAAAGGGAACAAGAGGTGCCAAGGGAAACAAGAGTAGACCTACCTCATTTTCATGGAAAAGAAAATGTAGAAGTATATCTAGATTGGGAGATGAAGGTAGAGCAACTCTTTGCTTGCCATAGGGTAAGTGAGGAACGAAAAGTACCCTTAGCCACCCTTAGTTTCCAAGGGAACGCCATGTATTGGTGGACCTCTCTCGAAAGAGATAGACGTCTTCATAGGGAACCTTCCATTACATATTGGAATGACCTTAGGGGAGCCCTAAGACGTCGACATATACCTTCCTACTACCATAGGGAGTTGATGGACAAGCTCCAAAGACTCCAACAAAAGAACATGAGTGTGGAAGAGTATAGGCAAAAAATGGAGCTCTACATGATGAGAGCCTCCATTAGAGAAGAGGAGGAAACCACCATAGCTAGGTTCCTTAGTGGCCTATCACTTGAGATAAGAGATAGAGTAGAGCTCTTACCTTATCAAGACTTGAATGATTTGGTTCAACTTTGCATTAAAGTTGAGCAACAAAACTTGCGCAAAACCTCAAGTCAAAAGGTGAGCCCCTATTCTAGCTTTTATCCCAAGAAAGAGTTTAGAAGGGAGGGTAGTACATCCAAGGAAAAACCAAAAGAGCCTACCAAGCCCTTCACCAAAGAAACCTCAACCCCACCCATCCGAGCTAGAGATGTTAAATGTTTTAAGTGCTATGGTAGAGGGCATGTGCAAGCACAATGTCCAAACCAAAGGACTTTGTTTCTTAAAGGTGTAGATGAGTACACTAGTGGCGAGGATGAGCCTAGTGAGAGAGAGGAAGGGGGAGAGGATGAGAGGGTAGCTCCACTAGAGGGAGAATTGCTTATGATTAGGAGAACCCTCAACAATCACCCTAGCACATCCATGGAAACACAAAGGGAGAACATCTTTCATACAAGATGCAATGTTTTAGAAAATATATGTTCCCTCATTGTGGATAGTGGATCTAGTTGTAATTGTTGTAGTGCTAGGATGGTTGAAAAGCTTAAGCTACAAGTAGTTCCTCACCCAAAACCTTACAAACTTCAATGGCTTAATGAAAATGGGGAACTACATGTAGACAAGCAAGTGGAAATCAAGTTTTCCATAGGGAACTACAAAGACAAAGTTTTATGTGATGTAGTGCCTATGGAAGCTTGCCATATCTTATTGGGGAGACCATGGCAATTTGATAAGAAAACCTTGCATGATGGTCTCACTAACGAGATTTCCTTCACCCATAAGTATAAAAAGTTTGTACTTAGTCCTTTACCACATTCTCAAGTGGTGAAAGACCAAATACAAATGAAACAAAAGAGGGATGAGGAAAAAAAAAAAAAAAGAGAGCTAGAAAAAGAGAAAATCCTTAGGGATAAGAAGGCGTGGGAGAAGAGTGTTCCTTCCCACAAGGTTGGTCAACAAGAAAAACCTCTTGAAAATGTTTTTGAAAACTTGCTTCTTGTTGAACAACCAAGCCTTATCTTTTGTAAAGGAGCACTTACATGCACTGCCACAAGTAGTGAACTTATGGTTTTACCTCCTCAAGTAGAAAACCTTTTGAGTGAATTTGAAGATCTATTCTCCCAAGAAGGACCCATTGGGCTTCCTCCTCTTAGGGGGATAGAACATCAAATTGACTTTATACCGGGGGCAAGCCTACCAAATAGGCCTGCTTATAGAACCAACCCCGAGGAGACAAAGGAGATAGAATCACAAGTTCAAGACTTGTTGGAGAAGGGTTGGGTTCAAAAGAGCCTAAGCCCTTGTGCTGTACCTGTCTTGTTGGTGCCCAAAAAGGATGGAAAATGGCGTATGTGTTGTGATTGTAGAGCAATCAACAACATCACCATCAAGTATAGGCATCCAATCCCGAGGCTTGATGATATGCTTGATGAATTGCATGGGTCAACTCTATTCTCCAAGATTGACCTTAAAAGTGGATATCACCAAATTCGAATCAAGGAGGGTGATGAGTGGAAAACCGCTTTTAAGACCAAATTTGGATTATATGAGTGGTTGGTGATGCCCTTTGGGCTTACTAACGCTCCAAGAACATTCATGAGGCTTATGAATCACACCTTGAGGGATTGTATAGGTAAATATGTAGTAGTTTACTTTGATGATATCTTAGTATATAGTAAAACCCTAGAAGACCATCTAAGCCACCTTAGGGAAGTTCTTCTAGTCCTTAGGAAAAATAGTCTTTTTGCCAATAGGGATAAGTGTACCTTTTGTGTAGATAGTGTAGTCTTCTTAGGCTTTATAGTAAACAAAAAGGGGGTGCATGTAGATCCCGAGAAAATCAAAGCCATCCGCGAGTGGCCAACTCCACAAAATGTAAGTGAAGTAAGAAGTTTTCATGGGTTAGCTAGCTTCTATAGAAGGTTTGTGCCTAATTTTTCTAGCCTAGCTTCTCCTTTGAATGAACTTGTAAAAAAAGATGTTGCATTTTGTTGGAATGAAAAGCATGAGCAAGCCTTTCAAAGGCTAAAAGCTCAACTCACCAATGCACCCATCCTATCTCTCCCAAACTTTTCCAAAACTTTTGAGATAGAGTGTGATGCATCGGGGGTAGGCATAGGTGCGGTTTTGTTGCAAGGTGGACACCCCATTGCTTATTTTAGTGAAAAACTCCATGGTGCCACCCTCAACTACCCCACCTATGACAAAGAGCTATATGCCCTTGTGCGAGCCCTAAAGACTTGGGAACACTACCTTGTGTCCAAAGAATTTGTTATCCATAGTGATCACGAGTCTTTAAAATATTTAAAGGGCCAACACAAGCTCAACAAGAGACATGCTAAATGGATGGAATTTCTTGAACAATTTCCTTATGTAATCAAATACAAGAAAGGGAGCACCAATATAGTGGCCGATGCTCTTTCAAGACGGCACACACTCTTTTCAAAGCTAGGTGCCCAAATTCTTGGATTTGACCACATAAGAGAGCTTTACCAAGAAGATCAAGAACTCTCATCCATCTATGCCCAATGTCTACATAGAGCACAAGGAGGTTACTATGTGTCCGAGGGATATCTTTTTAAAGAAGGAAAACTTTGCATTCCCCAAGGAACACATAGAAAACTCCTTGTCAAAGAATCACATGAAGGGGGACTCATGGGCCATTTTGGAGTTGATAAGACTCTAGATCTTTTAAAAGCAAAATTTTGTTGGCCACACATGAGGAAAGATGTCCAACGACATTGTTCTAGATGTATCTCATGTTTAAAAGCGAAGTCTAGAACAATGCCGCATGGACTCTACACCCCTTTGCCGATTGCAAATGCTCCTTGGGAAGACATTAGCATGGACTTCATTTTAGGACTTCCTAGGACTGCAAGAGGCCATGACTCTATCTTTGTGGTAGTGGACCGTTTTAGCAAAATGTCCCACTTTATTCCATGCCACAAAGTAGATGATGCTCAAAATATTTCTAAACTCTTCTTTAGAGAAGTGGTGAGACTCCATGGTCTCCCTAGAAGTATAGTGTCCGATAGAGATCGCAAGTTTATAAGCCACTTTTGGAAAACTCTTTGGGGTAAACTTGGAACAAGACTACAATTTTCAACTTCTTGTCATCCTCAAACGGATGGGCAAACCGAAGTAGTCAATAGATCTCTTGGAACTATGCTTAGGGCTATCATGAAGGGCAGCCACAAATCTTGGGATGAGTACCTTCCCCACATTGAATTTGCTTACAATAGAGTAGTTCACAAGACTACTAATGCTTCTCCTTTTGAGGTAGTATATGGTTTTAATCCTCTCACGCCCATGGATTTGATACCCCTTCCTAATCCACAAGATTTGTTGCATAAGGAAGGAGTACTCAAAGCTGATTTTGCCAAGAAAATGCATGAGAAGATTAAAATTCAAATACAACAACAAAATGAGAAGTACACAAAATACAACAATAAAGGGAAGAGAGAAATAATTTTTGAGGAAGGAGACTTAGTTTGGCTTCACCTTCGCAAAGATAGATTTCCAAATCAAAGGAAGTCCAAACTAAGTCCCCGAGGTGATGGACCTTTCCAAGTTCTCAAGCGAGTCAACAACAATGCATATAAGTTGGACCTACCTCTTGAATATGGAGTACATGACACTTTTAATGTAATTGATCTTTCTCCATTTGTAGGTACCAATGACGATGACGAGCTGGATTTGAGGACAAATCCTTTCCAAGGGGGAGGGGATGATGGAGGAGGGCCAAGCACACCTACCCAAGGCCCAAGCCAAGGAGAGCGTCTAGACCAAGACCAAGGTGAGCGTCTAGGACGTGAAGGTGAGCGTCTAGGACGTGAAGGAGGGAGGCTATCCATGGAGCTAGACCGTCTAGGCCCCCTTACAAGATCAATGGCCAAACATGCTCAAACACAAGTAAATGAAGCCACGGATGGAAGAGAGAAGGCTTTGTATATGTTTGCATAAAGGCCCATTAGGGGTACTTAGTAGATAGGATAGTGTAGAAAGCACTTTTGATGGAAACATTCTAGAAACTAGGGTTGTGTGGCCGGTCATTGCACATGGCACATGGCTTAGCATTTAGATTTAATTTTGGTTTTCTTTTCCTTAGAAGTTAGCTTACCATTTACGTCCAAGATAGCTTATAAATAGGAAAGCTATCTCATTGTATTTTTCAAGTTTATTGTGAGTAAAGTTATGCTGCCAATTTGTGCTCAACTTTGCTTCTCCCTAGAATCCTAGGCTCTAAACTTCAATTCCTTCATCTTTTCCCTTGAGTTGGCCGAACCACTCAAACACCATACTCATCATGCACCTACAAGGCCAACACAACTCCTAGGAGGGTCTTGATCATCTCACCCATTGCTTCCGCACCTTATTTTCTACTTTGATTCAAGAAGAACACATGAAAATGCCATCACAAGGTGAGGTGAAGGAGATGATAGACACCATCTAGCCCACTCATCCCCCTAGTTGAAGAAAAAACTTTGGATTTGAGGACAAATCCTTTTCAAGAGGGAGGGGATGATGGAAGAGGGCCAAGCACAACTTCACAAGAAAGACAAAAGCCAAGACATGAGCATCCAAAGCCAAACCAAGAGCGTCTAGGGCTAAGGGAGGAGCGTCTAGGCCAAAGGGGAGGAACGTCTAGCTCAAGGTGGAGAGCGTCTAGGCCAATGAAAGGAGCGTCTAGGACCAAATTGCTAAGCCCATGGCCAAGCGAATCCATGCAGATTTGTTTATGCTACATGAAGGCCCATTAGGGGTAGTTTAGTATTAGTTGTGGTGTAAATAGCATAAACTTGATTCCATGAGACTTGACCTAGATTTGCTAAAGATTTGGTCACTTTCTAGAAGGATTCTCCACATGGCCATGTGCTCCATGTGATGTAAATTTTCATTTCATTTTGATTAGCATTAGGGTTGCATTATGGTCCTCTTTAGCCTATAAAAAAAGGAGCCTACACCTTGTATTTTCAAGTTTATTGTGAGTAAAGTTATGCTGCCATTTTGTGCCAAGCTTTGCTTCTTCCTAGAACTCTAGGCTCTAAACTTCACATCCTTCACCTTTCCTTGGGCTGGCCGAACCTCCAAATGTTCATACACATCATGCACCTTCAAGATCAACATCACTCTTAGGAGGATCTTGCACACACTCATACATAGCTTCCGCACCATATCTTACATGATTCAAGAAGACCTTCATGAAATTTTCCATCACCTGCCCTTGTTTTTCCTTGGATCATAAGGATGGCGAGTCCTTTGATCCCTCTTGGCCGCCACTGTCTCCAGCACCCTCTATGGCTGGATCCTGGTCTGGGCACGTGGCCTAGCGGGGGCCACGCTCCCTCTCTTCTCGGTGACCTCATTCTCATCGGCGATGTGGGCCACCGCAAGTCGCCTAACCTCAGCAAACGTGGCGGGGTGAGCCCTGATCAGCGCCTCACAGAAAGGTCCCGGCAGCACGCCCTTTTTAAAGGCATATACCAGCATCTCCTCGTCTTTCGCAGGCGAGCGGACAATCTGTGCTCCAAAACGATTCAGATAGTCCCTGAGGGACTCTCCCTGGTATTGCCTTATGTCGAACAGGTCGTAAGACACCCTAGGTGGTGCCTTGTTCACAATGTACTGCTCGACGAAAAGCTTCGAAAACTGCTGGAAATTGGTTATGTGGCCGGTAGGATTCTTTTTGTGTGCCTACCATTATTTGAGTACCTTTATTTGCTTGTCTAATATTCTTGGAACTCTTTCTAGTTGTCACAATCTCACAATCTAACTCCATTTGTGTGGTACTGTTTTCCAATTAAATTGTTTCTTGCTTTTATTCTTTGGCCTCTAAATTTGGTGCTGGAATTTATTCTCTTTTGGTGCTGGAATTTATTCTCTTTTGGTGCTTAATTGAATAGAAATTTGACTTGGGTAAGGTCTAGTCTTCTTGATAGGTGCTGGAATTGGAGAATTAAGTCCTTAATTCTAAGGAGAACAAAGGCAAAGGAAGAATCAAAACACTTCTCAAAACACCACAAACACTTGGAGGGCCCAACAAGGAAAGACAACCAAGGAAGTGCCAATAGCAAAAACAAAAAAATATCAACAAAGGGAGTTTTCTTAATTTTTGTCTTTGCTACTTAACTTGTGTTAATTACTTCTTTAATTACGTGATTAGATGGTGAGTGTGTCTTCAAGGGCTCTAAGTGTCCAAGAAGCCTCACCTAGGGCCGACTAGTGTAGAGTTTTCTAATTCGCAATTGTTAATTGTTTTTTATTGCTTAATTAGTTTCGTTTTTGTAAATTGTGTTGCTTTGTTAAGTTTTGTTAATTCTTTTTGCTTGGTTAATTAGTTAGCTTGCATTGTTTTTCCTTGCATTAAAATCTGATTTCTTCAACTTGATTGTGTTTAAGTGGTCTACTAAGAGAAAGTTTTGTGTGAAGCATTAAGGGATAGTCTTTGACTAAGGCAAGGCTTGGTACTTAAGAAGTCCACTGTGACTACTCCCTTACCTGGAAGACTACCTTCTTTGACTTCCCTAAATTTTCTCAAGGTAAAATACTTGTATACACAAAGTTTTAGTCATTTCTTCTTTTTCTCATTCTACAAAGTCTATTGGAAGTGAATTAAAATCTTTAAAAACTCTTTTGAAAGAAGTTTCACAAACTGTGCAATCAATTGCATATAGACAATTGGAGAGTGAGACTAAACTTAATGTTTTGACTAAAGCAAAGGAAGAGAAGTCTCACATTCTAAAAAATTACCTTCTCATGCATATATCTCTAAAGATCATGATTCTTTTGGGGAGGGAAGCATTAGAGTAAATGATTATTATCAAGCACCCCCTAGAAGACATAGAAGAGATAGAAAAGAACAAGAAAACCCAAGAGAGGTTAGGGTAGACCAACCCCATTCCCATGGAAAAGAAAATATAGAAGCTTGCCTAGATTGGGAAATGAGGGTAGAAAAATTGTTTGCTTCCCATAAAGAAAGAAAGGAAAGAAAAACACAAAAGAAGAGAGGAGAAGTCGAAAGGGAAGCTAAAGAAAAAGAAGAAAAAGAAAAGCATGAGAAGACCCTTGAAGAACAAAAGGCGTGGGAGAAGAGTGTTCCTTCCCACGAGGTCATTCAACAAGACCAAAGATTTAAAAATACCTTTGAAAATATGTGTCTTGTTGAAGAACCTCAAAGCCTTACCTTTTGTAAAGGAACACTTGCAAGCCTAAGTGAAAAAGAAGAGTCTTTAAAAGAAGCTTGCATAGATAAAAATGAAATAGATTATTTCTCATATGTGCTAGGATATCACCAAGTGAATGTCAAGTTTTTTATAAGCATGTACAAAAACAATTTTTTATGTGGAGTAGTGCCTAAAGAAACTTGTCATGTCTTATTGAGACAACCATTGCAAAGTGTACAAATCCTTATAAACAATGGTTGTCACAACGAGACTATCCTTACACATAAGAGAAAAAGTCTTCATAAAGGAGAACTCATGGGACAAATTAGAGTTGATAAAACTCTAGAGCTTTTAAAAGGAAAACTTTTGTCCCCCATGAGAAAAGAAGTTCAAAGACATTACCTTAGGTACAATTCTTGTTTTCAAACTACGCCCAAGGCAATGTCTCATAAACTCTATACTCCACCTTTTGCAAATGATCCTTGGGAAGATATAAATTTCATATTAAAACTCCCTAGGACAACAAAAGGTTGTGATTCAATCTTCATGGTTATGGATAAACTCTTCTCTAGAGAAGTGATACATCTTCATGGTTTATCTTCAAGCATAGTGTTGAATAGAGTTCCAAATTTCGCAAACCATGATTTGAAGATTTCCTTTGGAAAACTTGCAACTAAATTGCACACTTTAAATTCCTATCATCCTCAAACGCATGGTCAAAATATATTTGAAAATCTAGCTCTTTCTACTATGCCTAGAATAATCATGAAGTGCACACACAAATCTAGAGGTGAGCAAACATACCATAAAGTAGTTCACAAAACTACTTATATTTCTACTTTTAAAGTTTTGTGTGGGTTCAATTATCTTTCTCCTTTTAAGTTGTTACCATCTTCTATAGGATTTATGCCTAAAGACAAAGTAACCACAAATGAACATTTTAAAATACATAAGATGATTAGAGACCACACACAACCATTAAAAGAGAAACTTTGTCCAAGGTTGCCAAAACCAAAAGAAAAACAAAAATGGCAACCTAGTAAAATTAATTTGCAAACTAACACCTATGCCTTATTTGATTATTTTATAGGTGGACGTTTGATCCAGGAGGACAAGCTTTGGTGAAGCAAAAGGTTGCTATCCGATATCAAGTCTATAGATCTGAGGATAGATCTTCTCAAGAAGGAGGAGATGATGGACACCATCCAGCCACAATCATTCCCCTAGGAAGCAAAAGCATTGGATTTGAGGACAAATCCATTTCAAGAGGGAGGGGATGATGGAAGAGGGCCAAGCACACCCTTCCATGAAAGGCAAGAGACAAGTCAAGAACGTCTAGACCCCAAGGCAAGAGCATCTAGACCATCCAAGACCAAGCTAGGAGCGTCCAAGACCAAGCTAGGAGCGTCTAAAGATCAAGCTAGGAGTGTCTAAGACCAAGCTAGAAGCATCTAAGACCAAGCTAGGAGCATCTAAGATGAAGCTAGGAGCGTCTAAGACCAAGCCAAGAGCGTCTAGAACAAGAAGACTTGGATCAAGCTATGAATGGAAAAAGGCCTAATAGCACATATTCCGTGAAGGCCCATCAAGTGTAGTTTAGCTTTAAATGAGGTGTAAATAGCATAACCATGTGGACAATTGTTTAATTTTCTGCACATTACAATTAAGGAAGCATTAACCTTGATTAGCTAAAGGTTTCTTGATGGCAAATTCATGAAGTTTCTCTTAGAATCATGTGAAAGATGGTGCGGAAGCCATGGATTTGTATGAGCAAGATCCTCCTAAGAGCTATGGTGATCTTGAAGGTGCATGGTGTGTAAGGAAGTTGGGAGGTTCGGTCAGCCCAATGAGAGGTGAAGGATGTGAAGATTAGAGCCTAGAAACTAGGTAGAAGCAAAGCTTGGCACAAAGTTGGCAGCATAACTTTACTATCAATAATCTTGGAAAATACATGAGATGGCCTTCCCTTTTATAGGCTATATGGTCGTGAAAGCTAAGCTAAGTCAAATGAAATGAGAGCAAAATGAAATGCAAGATGACAAGGCACATGGCACATGTGCTCATGACCGGCCAAGCAAAATGAGCTTCTAGAATATTCACTCATTTATGCTTTCTAACACTACTCTAATTACTAAGCACCCCTAATGGGCCTCCATGTAACATGTACAAGGCTTTCTCTCTTCCATCCGTGGCTTCATCCAATTGGGCGTGAATGTGCTTAGCCATTGACCTTGTAATAGGGCCTAGAAGGTCTAGGTCTCCTCCTAGACGCTCCATGTGTAGCCTTCCCTCATCACGTCCTAGACGATCCTTCCTTGAGTCTAGACGCTCATCACGGTCTAGCTTTGGGTCTTGGCTTCCATGGTGAGATGTGCTTGGCCCTCCTCCATCATCCCCTCCCCCTTGGAAAGGATTTGTCCTGAAATCCAGCTCGTCATCGTCATTGGTACCTACAAATGGAGAAGGATCAATTACATTAAAAGTGTCATGAACTCCATATTCAAGAGGTAGGTCCAATTTATATGCATTGTTATTGACTCGCTTGAGGACTTGAAAGGGTCCATCACCTCGGGGACTTAGTTTGGACTTCCTTTGATTTGGAATCTATCTTTGCGAAGGTGAAGCCAAACTAAGTCTCCTTCCTCAAAAATTATTTCTTTCTTCCCTTTATTGTTGTATTTTGTGTACTTCTCATTTTGTTGTTGTATTTGGAGTTTAATCTTCTCATGCATTTTCTTCACAAAGTCAGCTTTGATTACTCCTTCCTTATGCACAAATTCTTGTGGATTAGGAAGAGGTAACAAATCCATGGGTGTGAGAGGATTAAAACCATATACTACTTCAAAAGGAGAAGCATTAGTTGTCTTGTGAACTACTCGATTGTAAGCAAATTCAATGTGGGGAAGATACTCATCCCAAGATTTATGGTTGCCCTTCATGATAGCCCTAAGCATAGTCCCAAGAGATCTATTGACTACTTCGGTTTGGCCATCCGTTTGAGGATGACAAGAAGTTGAAAATTGTAGTCTTGTTCACAGTTTGCCCCAAAGAGTTTTCCAAAAGTGGCTTATAAACTTGGGATCTCTATCGGATACTATACTTCTAGGGAGACCATGAAGTCTCACCACTTCTCTAAAGAAGAGTCTAGAAATATTTTGAGCATCGTCTACCTTGTGGCAAGGAATAAAATGGGACATTTTGCTAAAACGGTCCACTACCACAAAGATAGAGTCATGGCCTCTTGCAGTCCTAGGAAGTCCTAAAATGAAATCCATGCTAATGTCTTCCCAAGGAGCATTTGCAATCGGCAAAGGGGTGTAGAGTCCATGAGGCATTGTTCTAGACTTTGCTTTTAAACATGATATGCATCTAGAACAATGTCTTCGGACATCTTTCCTCATGTGTGGCCAACAAAATTTTGATTTTAAAAGGTCTAGAGTCTTATCAACTCCAAAATGGCCCATGAGTCCCCCCTCATGTGATTCCTTGACAAGGAGTTTCCTATGTGTTCCTTGGGGAATACAAAGTTTTCCCTCTTTAAAAAGATATCCCTCAGACACATAGTAACCTCCTTGCGCTCTATGTAGACATTGGGCATAGATGGATGAGAGTTCTTCATCTTCTTGGTAAAGTTCTCTTATGTGATCAAATCCAAGAATTTGGGCACCCAATTTTGAAATGAGTGTATGCCGTCTTGAAAGAGCATCGGCCACTATATTGGTGCTTCCTTTCTTGTATTTGATTACATAAGGAAATTGTTCAAGAAATTCCATCCATTTAGCATGTCTCTTGTTGAGCTTGTGTTGGCCCTTTAAATATTTTAAAGACTCGTGAACACTATGGATGACAAATTCTTTGGACACAAGGTAGTGTTCCCAAGTCTTTAGGGCTCGCACAAGAGCATAGAGCTCTTTGTCATAGGTGGGATAGTTGAGGGTGGCACCATGGAGTTTTTCACTAAAATAAGCAATGGGGTGTCCACCTTGCAACAATACCGCACCTATGCCTACCCCCGATGCATCACACTCTATCTCAAAAGTTTTGGAAAAATTTGGGAGAGATAGAATTGGTGCATTGGTGAGTTGAGCTTTTAGCCTTTGGAAGGCTTGCTCATGCTTTTCATTCCAACAAAATGCAACATCTTTTTTAACAAGTTCATTCAAAGGAGAAGCTAGACTAGAAAAATTAGGTACAAACCTTCTATAGAAGCTAGCTAACCCATGAACACTTCTTACATCACTTACATTTTGTGGAGTGGGCCACTCGCGGATGGCTTTGATTTTCTCGGGATCTACATGCACCCCCTTTTTGTTTATCTACACAAAAGGTACACTTATCCCTATTTGCAAAAAGACTATTTTTCCTAAGCACTAGAAGAACTTCCCTAAGGTGACTTAGATGGTCTTCTAGGGTTTTACTATACACTAGGATATCATCAAAATAAACTACTACATACTTACCTATACAATCTCTCAAGGTTTGATTCATAAGCCTCATGAATGTACTTGGGGCATTAGTAAGCCCAAAGGGCATCACCAACCACTCATATAATCCAAATTTGGTCTTAAAAGCGGTTTTCCACTCATCACCCTCCTTGATTCGAATTTGGTGATATCCACTTTTAAGGTCAATTTTTCAGAATAGAGTTGGCCTATGTAATTCATCAAGCATATCATCAAGCCTTGGGATTTGATGCCTATACTTGATGGTGATGTTGTTGATTGCTCGACAATCACAACACATGCGCCATTTTCCATCCTTTTTGGGCACCAACAAGACAGGTACAACACAAGGGCTTAGGCTCTTTTGAACCCAACCCTTCTCCAACAAGTCTTGAACTTGTGATTCTATCTCCTTTGTTTCCTCGGGGTTTGTTCTATTAGCAGTCCTATATGGTAGGCTTGCCCCCGGAATGAAGTCAATTTGATGTTCTATACCTCTAAGGGGAGGAAGCCCAATGGGACCCTCATTAGAGAATAGATCTTCAAATTCACTTAAAAGGTTTTCTATTTGAGGAGGTAATTTCATAAGTTCACTACTTGTGGCAGTGCATGTAAGTGCTCCTTTACAAAAGATAAGACTTGGTTGTTCAACAAGAAGCAAATTTTCAAAAACGTTTTCAAGAGGCTTTTCTTGTTGATCAACCTTGTGGGAAGGAACACTCTTCTCCCACGCCTTCCTATCCCTAAGGATTTTCTCTTTTTCTAGCGCTCTTTTTTTTTCTGTTTTCCTCATCCCTCTTATGCTTCATTTGTATTTGGTCTTTCACCACTTGAGAATGTGGTAAAGGACTAAGTACAAACTTTTTATACTTGTGGGTGAAGGAAATCTCGTTAGTGAGACCATCATGCAAGGTTTTCTTATCAAATTGCCATGGTCTCCCTAATAAGATATGACAAGCTTCCATAGGTACTACATCACATAAAACTTTGTCTTTGTAGTTCCCTATGGAAAACTTGATTACCACTTGCTTGTCTACATGTAGTTCCCCATTTTCATTAAGCCATTGAAGTTTATAAGGTTTTGGGTGAGGAACTACCTGTAGCTTAAGCTTTTCCACCATCCTAGCACTACAACAATTACAACTAGATCCACTATCCACAATGAGGGAACATATGTTTTCTAAAACATTGCATCTTGTATGAAATATGTTCTCTCTTTGTGTTTCAATGGATGTGCTAGGGTGATTGTTGAGGGTTCTCCTAATCATAAGCAATTCTCCCTTTAGTGGAGCTACCCTCTCATCCTCTCCCCCTTCCTCTCTCTCACTAGGCTCATCCTCGTCACTAGTGTATTCATCTACACCCTTAAGAAACAAAGTCCTTTGGTTTGGACATTGTGCTTGCACATGCCCTCTACCATAGCACTTGAAACACTTAACATCTCTAGCTCGGATGGGTGGGGTGGAGGTTTCTTTGGTGAAGGGTTTGGTAGGTTCTTTTGGTTTTTCTTTTGATGTACTACCCTCCCTTCTAAACTCTTTCTTGGGATAAAAGTTAGAGTAAGGGCTCACCTTTTGAATTGACGTTTTGCGTAAGATTTGTTGCTCAACTTTAATGCAAAGTTGAACCAAGTCATTCAAGTCTTGGTAAGGTAAGAGCTCTACCCTATCTCTTATCTCAAGTGATAGGCCACTAAGGAACCTAGCTATTGTGGTATCCTCCTCTTCTCTAATGGATGCTCTCATCATGTAGAGCTCCATTTTTTGCCTATACTCTTCCACACTCATGTTCTTTTGTTGGAGTCTTTGGAGCTTGTCCATCAACTCCCTATGGTAGTAGGAAGGTATGTGGCGCCGTCTTATGGCTCCCCTAAGGTCATTCCAATATGTAATGGGAGGTTCCCTATGAAGACGCCTTTCTCTTTCGAGAGAGGTCCACCAATACATGGCGTTCCCTTGGAAGCTAAGGGTGGCTAGGGGTACCTTACGTTCTTCACTCACCCTATGGCAAGCAAAGAGTTGTTCTACTTTCATCTCCCAATCTAGGTAGGTTTCTACATTCTCCTTACCATGGAAGTGAGATAGGTCTACTCTAGTTTCCCTTAGCCCCTCTTGCTCCCTTTGCTTATTCCTTCTAGGGGGTGGTTGGTAATAGTCATTAATTCTAAGGCTTCCCTCCCCTAGAGACTCATTACTCCTAGATGCATGAGTATGAGTTTTCTTTGATTTTTGTGATTTTTGGGATTTCTCTTCTTGGGCTTTAGCCAATTCTAATTTTTGCCTCATTCTCCAATTGTCTAAAAGAAATCATTTGCACAGCTTGTGAAACTTCTTTTAAAAGAGATTTTATAGATTTTACTTCACTTTCAATAGACTTTGGAGAGTGAGGAGGAGAAGACATGGCTAAAGTTTTTGTGTATATAAGTGTTTTACCTTGAGGAAATTTAGGAAAGTCAAAGAAGGTAGTTTTCCAGGTAAGGGAGGTGAGTCACAAAGGACTACTTAAGTACCAAGCCTTTGCCTTAGCCAAAAACTATCCCTCAATGTCTTCACACAAAACTTTCTCTTAGTAAACTACTTAGAACACAATTAAGTTGAGAAATCAAATTTGTTTTTTCAATGCAAGAAAACAATGTAAGCTACTAATTAAGAAAGCTAGACGGTTCAACAAGCTTAAACAAACCAAACACACATGCAAAGCGTAACTAAAGAAGCAAGTTATGTAATTAAAACAATTAACAGTTTGCTAATTAAAACTCTACACTAGTCGGCCCTAGGTGAGGTTTCTTAGACACTTTGAGCCCTTGAAGACACACTCACCGTCTAAGTACGTAATTAAGAAGTAATTAACACAAACTAAGTTGCAAAGAAATTAAGAAAACTCCCTTTGTTGATCCTCTTTTTGCTTTTGGCACTTCTTTGGTTGTCTTTGCTTGTTGGGCCTTCCAAGTGTTTGTGGTGTTTTGGGAAAGTGTTTGATTCTGCCTTGTCTTTGTTTCCCCTTAGAATGAAGGTCTTAATTCTCCAATTCCAGTACCTATCAAATGACTAGACCTTACCCAAGTCAAGTTTCCATTCAATTAAGCACCAAAGGAGAATAAATTCCAGCACCAAATTAGAGGTCAAAGAACAAAAGCAGAAAACAATTTAATTGAATAAAACAGTACCACCAAAAGGAGTTAGATTATGACAACTAGAAAGAGGTCCAAGAAATATTAAGCAAGCAAATAAAAGGTACTCAAATAAAGGTAGGCACACAAAAGAATCCTAAGAATAGCACTAGAATTAGATTACAAAATAAAAAACAGCACCACTGGAAAATTGTTGTAGGCCAGAAACGTGTTTTTCCCCAATTTATTCTGAGCTGTGCTTTTTATATTTGATTCTGAAATTTGATATGCAAGATATTCAAGATCGTAGCTAAAATATGGCGTTGGAATCACTCAAAACACATGAACCATTTATTTTTAATAAATTTTTCAATTTCAGTGTTCAGTTACGCCAGCTGTAGCGCCTCAGATTTGCACACTAATTTTAAAATATTTATCATTTTTTTTCTGTTGACTCTTTTGAGCTAATTATTTTTTTGTCTTTTCTGTAACACTCTAATATTGCATATTCCAGAGAATCAAAATTTTCCTATGAGTGAAAATATTTTTCTGGAACAAAACAGCCAGCACAGAGAATGTGAAACAGGGGATTTTGGAAAAACTGGAAAAAATAGTAAGATACCAAAATTTAAACACAATGGAATTGAGAAAAGGAATTTGTGTAAGATCTAAACACAAATATGAACTCAAACTAAAATTAAAAAGGCACCAAAAGATCAAATGAACAGCAGATTCAAAGCAAAAGTATATACCCAAAATCAAGAAACAATCAAGCCAAACAAAGGACTACTGTGAATTGATGACATTGTGGATGAACATGACTTGACAAAACATATATGGATTCAGAAATTAAAAACTCAAAGAGCATAATATGAACCAAATTAAAAGTGCAATAAAGACTCAAAAACCTAAAAGAAAACAGCAACTCAAAGGTGTATGGAATCCTATCACAATTTGCACAAGAATTGTTCAAGATCAATTGAACAAAGTGCACCGGTTGGATCTTCCAAATAGCACACCAAAACAAATTAAAATGTAAAAAACAGCAAGACAATTATGGAAATAAGATGAACAACATGAAATAAAGAAGAACTAAAAATGAAAAGACCAAGAACAACTCATCTTTGAAGAACCTAAGCTCATGATACCAAATGATGGCAAATTCATGAAGTTCTTCTTAGAATCATGTGAAAGATGGTGCGGAAGCCATGGATGTGTATGAGCAAGATCCTCTTAAGAGCTGTACCGACCAGGTAGTCGGGAGTGATGACGTGGCAGCAAGCGATAATATAGGCGTGTCGAACGGAACACCTGGCTGACGGAAGGGAAGGACATCGGGAAGCTCGTGTAGTCGCCAATCGTTAAGTTGGCGTGCTCCGATCTCTAACATTCCTAAACCGGCGGTCACCAGGCTTGTGTCGTAGTCACCGTATGCGAGCTTAGGCGACCAAGTGATCAGAGATCGCCGAGAAGGGGACATCGCCGAAAGATCAGGAAAGCTTGTTCAAGGCTTTCAAAGGGCACGAGTACGAAGGATGAAGTTATCAGATGATCATTCCCTAGCCAGAGGTTGAGGCCAAGGAACAGTTTACCAGAACATGCACGATGAGCAAGTAATGCAGATCGTGATAGCGGCAGGCGAGACCACAGAGAAGGTGTGCATGGTGACACCCCGTGCTCGCCATTAGAAGAGATCGCGCTCCAAGGCAGCTATGCACCGAGTTGCTCCTCACCTGAGTAACTTAGTCGAACAGCCTGAAGAGTAGAAGTGGCGCTCAAGCAGAAGACGTTCCAGATGGTGACACGTGTACAACTGGATGCGAGCCACGTGTCCAGAGGTGTAACCGTCAGGAGAGAGAAAATGCACAGGTATATAAGGAACTCTTAACAGATTCTGAGGTACGCGCGTTTAGAACACTTCTTTACGGTTTGAGAACACTTGAGTACGCTGAGAGAGATTTTTCACGGTTCCTCGAGTTTCTAGCTTTTCTCTCTTAGAATTTTGGTGATTCCGTCACTGACTTGAGCGTTGGAGCGCGATCGGCCGCAGCGGCGCCACTTTGTGTTTTGCAAGTTCTTAAGGAGAATCGAGGTGTGAAGGACGGAAGCTAACGTGGTGCAAAGCCGATCCAGAGGAAGATACCTTTGACGTGGCAAGACTCTTGCGCTCTGGTCAACCGGCAGGATCAAGAGCTATGGTGATCTTGAAGGTGCATGGTGTGTATGGAAGTTGGGAGGTTCGGCCAGCCCAATAAGACGTGAAGGATGTGAAGATTAGAGCCTAGAAACTAGGTAGAAGCAAAGCTTGGCACAAAGTTGGCAGCATAACTTTATCAAAAGCCATTGTTCGTTGAAAAATTGGTGCAGTTCTTAAGGAGAATCAAGGTGTGAAGGACGGAAGCTAGTGTGGTGCAAAGCCGATCTAGAGGAAGATACCTTTGACGTGGCAAGACCCTTGCGCTCTGGTCAACCGGCAGGATCATCAGGCGCCCACCGTGGGGTCGTGTAAAACCTGTCCCCATCCACAGCGTGATTTCTTGAAGTTTCTGTAGTTTCTGTGTGGTTGTGTGCTGGTGCAACCATTTTCCACCGTTCGTTCGAGCTTTTGTTCGGTGATTTCGAGTTTTCCACCGTTCGTTCGAGTTTTCGATCGGATTCTTGAAGTTTCTTGCTGTTTGCGCGGTTTTCAATCGGTTGATTTGAAGTTTTTTCCGTTCGTTTGCATTTCTAGTTGGTGAATCGGGAGTTTCGCTGGAGGAGCGGTAGGTTCGTGGTGAGATTGCAAGTTTCTGTGAAGGTTTCGACGTCCGAATCTATCGGCGTGCTGTTGTGGTTGCGTTTTTGGAAGTTCTTGGGAGTTTGAGAGTTTCTGACCGATGGATTGCTGGATCGATCGTTTGCTGGAGAAGGTTTTGTTCGTTAAAGTTTGGTTTGCTAAGTTTTCGTGAGAAAGATGAGAAGCAACCGTTCAAGTCCCGTTGTGCCAGTTGCTACAGAAGGCGCCATGACCATGGCGCATATGATGGAGATTATGCGTGCGCTGCAGGCGAATGTGGAGGCATCGCGCATAGAGCAAGCGAAGATGAATGAAGACCTGGTCGCCTCTCAAGCCAGGAATGAAGAGCTCAACAAAGTGACTGAGGAGTTGCGTCAAGCTCTTCAGGAGCAGAGAGGACGCCCAGTTGTTGAAGAGGTCGCGCCGTCGTCGCCACCGCGCGTTTTCCCTGTGCTGTTTGCTCAGGCGATCACAGACACACATATCCCTGCGAGCGTAGTACATGTGAAAGCTTCTTTCACCGGCGTGGAGGACCCTGAGGCACATCTCACCACGTTCCACACGCAGATGATGCTGTCAGGAGGCTCGGATGCTGTATATTGCAAGATGTTTGTGAGCACGCTCCAGGGAACAGCGTTGGAATGGTTTGTGAGCTTGCCTACAGGTCACATAACCAATTTCCAGCAGTTTTCGAAGCTTTTCGTCGAGCAGTACATTGTGAACAAGGCGCCACCTAGGGTGTCTTAAGACCTGTTCGACATCAGGCAATACCAGGGAGAGTCCCTCAGGGACTATTTGAATCATTTTGGAGCACAGATGGTCCGCTCGCCTGCTAAAGACGAGGAGATGTTGGTATACGCCTTCAAAAAGGGCGTGCTGCCGGGACCTTTCTGTGAGGCGCTGATTAGGGCTCACCCCACCACGTTTGCTGAAGTTAGGCGACTTGCGGTGGCCCACATCGCCGACGAGAGTGAGGTCGCCGAAAAGAAAGGGAGCGTGGCCCCTGCTAGGCCACGTGCCCAGACTAGAATCCAGCCACAGAGGGTGCTGGAGACGATGGCGACCAAGAAGGATCAGAGGACTCGCCATCCTTATGATCCGAGGAAGAACAAGGGAAGGGGCCCAGGACGCCCTAGGGAGTATAATGGCCCACCAAAGTACAAGTCTGTCATGGGCTTGGCGAACCTAATCGCCATTCCCAACATAGCAGCCGGGTTTAAGGCGCCTGAGAAAGTGGGCGACAAGGTGTTAGGACCAAAACCAAATGCCTGGTGTGAGTTCCACCAGAGTTTTGGTCACACAGTTGATTCGTGTTTGGCCCTGGGATACCAGCTCGACGATCTGGTCAAGAGTGGGTTTCTGAACGATTACCTGCTGGACAAGAGGACAGGAGGTGCGTTGAGCTCCCAGCCGGCGGGTGGTGAGGCTCAGCAGCATGAGATGCCCACTCATGGCGAGATCGACACCATCGCTGGAGGATTCTCGGGTGGTGGATGCACTGCGTCACAGAGGAAGAAATACGCAAGGTCTGTGATGACGGTGGATATGTTCGAGGATCACTCGCCAGATGTGGACATCACGTTCACAAAAGAGGATCTTAGGGACGTTGTGCCTCACGACAACGATCCCATAGTCATCTCGCTTGTCACGACGGGAAGGAAAGTCCACCGGGTAGTGGTGGACCAAGGAAGCTCGGCGGATGTAATGTTCTGGCTGACTTTCACACAGTTGCAACTACCCCTTGACCAGCTAAGACCCTATGGAGGGTGCTTGTACGGGTTCGCTGGCGATCAGGTGGAGGTCAGGGGGTACATCGAGCTAAGAACAACGTTCACGAATGAGGTGGCCTCGATGACGGAGAAAATCAAGTACCTCGTTGTGAATGCCCCCTCAGCATATAACATTCTGTTCGGGAGACCAACCCTCAACTAGGCACATGAAGGTTAAATTACCATCGATGGAGGGGGTGGTGATCACCATCAGATCTGACCAAAAGGAGGCGAAGAAATGCTATGAGAATAGCCTCAAGAATAAGAGGTCAGTAAGTTACATCACCACGACGCCGCCTCCCGGTGTGAAGCCCCAGCCAATAGAATGGCGAGTTGTTGGTGCGGCGATGGAAGTGGCCGCCGAAGGCGATGTCACCATGGTGGATGTTGAGGGAGAGAGCGTCGGACGGGAGGAAGAAGCGAGGAACCGCCCAGAGGAAGCGAGGGAATTGGGAATCGCCAGGGCGGTGATCGCCAGGGAAACCAGACCCAAACCCGTCGAGGGGTGGCTCGAAAGGGAGATCGAGGGAATGGTCTTCAAGCTGTGAAGATCTTTGGAGGCTGAGCTCCAAGACCAGATCGCCAAGGTGATAGAACGACATTTGGATGCTTTTGCATGGTCTGCTTCAGACATGCCGGGAATTGACCCCAATTTCTTGTGTCACCATTTGGAAATGGACACACAAGTCAGACCAGTGTGGCAGAGAAGAAGGAAGTTTAACGAGGAGAAGAGGCAGGCGATTAGGGATGAAACACAGAAGCTCCTCGCCGCAGGCCATATCAGGGAGGTCCAGTACCCTGAGTGGTTGGCTAATGTCGTACTGGTGAAGAAGAGCAATGGGAAGTGGCGCATGTGCGTCGACTTCACTGACTTGATCAAGGCTTGTCCAAAGGATTCGTATCCTTTGCCAAACATAGATGCCCTGGTCGACAGTGCAGCAGGGTGCAAGTTACTGAGTTTTCTGGACGCCTTCTCGGGGTATAATCAGATAAAGATGCATCCTATGGATGAAGAGAAAACTGCCTTCATGACTGAGAGGTCGTGCTACTGTTACAAGGTGATGCCCTTTGGGCTGAAGAATGCGGGGCCACGTACCAAAGATTGATGGATAAGGTACTTGCACCAATGTTGGGGAGGAATGTGCAAGCGTACGTAGACGACATGGTTGTGACCTCATTAGAGAAAAGCAAGCACGTCTCGGATCTGGAGGAGTTGTTCACCACGATTGCCAAGTTCAGATTAAAGTTAAACCCTGTAAAGTGCATTTTCGGCGTGGAGGCAGGGAAAGTCTTGGGATTCCTCTTAACTGAAAGAGGAATAGAGGCAAACCCTGATAAGTGTGCTGCCATATCGGCGATGAGGAGCCCGGCTACCGTGAAGGAGGTGCAGCAACTTATAGGTCGGATGGCCGCCCTGTCTCGTTTCGTATCAGCTAGCGGAGAGAAAGGCCATCCGTATTTCCAATGTTTGAGGCGAAACAACAAGTTTGTCTGGTCGAAAGAGTGTGAAGAAGCCTTCGTGAAGCTTAAAGAGTACTTGGCGAGCCCGCCGGTTTTGTGCAAACCCTTAGTAGGAACCCCTCTCAGGTTGTATTTTGCTGTGACTGAGAGGGCGGTGAGTGCGGTGCTCGCCCAAGATCAAGACCAGGCTCAGAAGCCTATTTATTTCGTCAGCAAAGTGTTGCAAGGCCCGGAGGTAAGGTATCAAGCCTTGGAGAAAGCTGCACTGGCGGTAGTATTTTCGGCGAGGAGGTTACGCCACTATTTTCACAGTTTTACAGTGCTGGTGATGACCGACTTACCCATCTAGAAAGTCCTGAAGAAGCCTGATGTAGCTGGGAGAATGGTGAAGTGGGCGGTAGAGCTGTCGGAGTTCGACATCAAGTATGAGCCCCGAGGTCCGATCAAGGGGCAGATTTTCGCTGATTTTATGGTCGAGCTCTCGTCAGAAGCAGCACGAGTTGAAGGGGATGATTTTCGTTGGGTGCTCTCGGTGGACGGATCGTCAAACCAGCAGGGTAGCGGTGCTGGAGTCATTTTAGAAGGGCCCAATGGCGTGCTGATAGAACAGTCCCTGAGGTTTGCCTTCTAAGCCAGCAACAATCAAGCGGAGTATGAAGCGTTGATCGCCGAAATCTTGCTGGCCAAGGAGATGGGGGCTAGGGTGCTGATGGCTAAGAGTGACTCGTTATTAGTCACGGGACAAGTAACAGGCGAGTTCCAGGCCAAGGATCCACAAATGGCGGCTTACTTGGAGTATGTGCAGGAGTTGAAGAGTTCCTTTGTCTCATTTGAAGTGGTGCATGTGCCAGAGAGCAGAATGCCCGAGTAGACTTGCTAGCTAAGCTCGCCAGTTCGGGCAAGGGGGGTAGGCAGAGGACAGTGATCCAAGAAACTCTGAAGACGCCTAGGGCATTTGTGGCAGACCACCTGGTTCTTCAAATAAGCAAGTCGTCGGAGAAAGCGGCGAGAAGTCACAGGTCCTTGACTCAGGAGACCTTGAGATCGCCGAGAATAAGAGCATGACGGGGGGAGAGGGTGAACATGACGCAGGTCTGCGCTACGCATGAACCAGACACATGGATAACACAGTACCAGCGCTGCCTGGCAGATGGCCTTCTTCTGCTGGATCCGACGGAAGCTAGGAAGATAAAGTAGAACTCCAGCAAGTTCACCATGATCGATGGCGAGCTGTATAGGTTTGGGTTTACACACCCACTCCTAGAATGTGTGCACGGAGAAAAATGCACTAGAATTATGGCCGAGCTCCATGAAGGGATATGTGGAAGTCACGTCGGGGGTCGAGCTCTGGCTGCAAGAACTCTCCGTGCAGGTTATTACTGGCCAACGATGAGGGGGGACTGCATGAAGTATGGACAGTGTTGCAAGCAATGTCAGCAGCATGCCGATTGGCACAAAGCGCCTCTAGAAGAGTTAAAGTCAATTTACAGCCCTTGGCTGTTTCATACGTGAGGAATTGACATTCTGGGACCTTTCCCATTGGCGATCAGGCAGATGAAGTACTTAGTGGTGGCGATTTTATACTTCACCAAGTGGATCGAAGTAGAACCAGTAGCCCAGATCACCGCAGACAAGATCGAGAGTTTTGTATGGAAGAACATCGTGTGTCGGTTTGGCGTGCCTAAGCGCCTGGTGTCAGACAATGGGACTCAGTTTGCAAGTCACCTACTGAAGAAGCTGTGCGAAGAGGTGGGAATACAGCAGGTGTTTGCATCCATCGAGCACCCTCAGACAAATGGCCAAGTAGAGTCCGCTAATCGGGTGTTGCTAAGAGGCTTGAAGAGAAGGCTAGAGAAAGCCAAGGGATCGTGGGCTGAGGAGGTACCTCGCATAGTTTGGGCGTATCACACCACCGAGCAGTCAGGAACTCACGAGACCCTGTTCAGCTTGGTCTACGGATGTGATGCGATGATTCCAGTGGAAATCCAGGAGAGCTCGCCGAGATTCCAGAACTTTGTGGCAGAAGACTCGAACGAAAAAAGAAGGTTGAATTTGGATTTACTGGATGAGGTCAGGGAGGAGGCAAGGGTAAAGGCTGAGGCAGTGAAAAGGAGGATTGAGCGAAGGTATAACTCGAGGGTGATGCCAAGGTAGTTTTGAGAGGGCGACCTGGTGATGAGGAAGGCCCACTAGTACGAGATGGAAAACAAGTTATCGCCTAAGTGGACAGGACCGTTCAGAATAACCGAGGGCTCGAGAACGGCGCCTACCGCTTAGAGACGTTGGAAGGAGGGGCGATTCCTCGCACTTGGAACGCCACACACCTCAAGTTATATTACAGTTAAAGCTTTGTAAGTAAACGAACATGAAGAGATTTGCAAGCTTTCTGTTAAAACAGTTTGAAGGGGGCACTCTTTTTTCCCTAAGGAGGGTTTTTAATGAGGCCACCCAATAAAGAAGAGTTTTCAAAGAGTTTAAAGCTTCTAAAATTGCATGCTTGTTGTTTCGAAAGTTTTAGAAAGAAGACCTTATCACTCGTACGTGATTCAAGGCAAGTTTAAAGTTATGCTGCATGCTTTCTAAGAAAAAGTTTTAAAGTCCCCATCGCTTTTCGGCGATTGGCGGCATCAGTTAAAGTTTTAAAGTCCTCATCGTCTTTCGGCTATCGGAGGCACCAGCGACGACTAAAGACCTCAACGCTCTCGTGCGTTTGGAGGCAAGAAAAGAAAAAGACCTCCTCGCCCTCGAGCGAGTGCAGGCGAGAAAGAGTAAAAGACCTCCTCACCCTCGAGCGAGTGCAGGCGAGAAAGAGAAAAAGTCCTCAGTGCATCCAGGGGGGAGGAGATGTACACCCTGGGCAAGTTGAGGCACCAGATAAAGTCCTTCTCGCCTTTGAGCGAGTTCAGGGCAAAGAAATTCCTTCTCGCCGTTGAGCGAGTTCAGGCCAGAGAAAGTCCTTCTCACCTCAGAGTGAGTTCAGGCAAGAGAAAGTCCTTCTCGCCGTCGAGCGAGTTCAGGCAAGATAAAGTCCTTCTCGTCGTTGAGCGAGTTCAGGCAAGATAAAGTCCTTCTCACCTCAGAGTGAGTTCAGGCAAGAGAAAGTCCTTCTCGTCGTCGAGCGAGTTCAGGCAAGATAAAGTCCTTCTCGCCGTTGAGCGAGTTCAGGAAAGATAAAGTCCTTCTCGCCGTTGAGCGAGTTCAGGCGAGAAAAAGTCCTCCTCACCTCAGAGTGAGTTCAGGCAAGATGAACTGAAAAGTCGGGGGTGTTTGTGACCTTAAACGGCGGGAAGGGAAGGAAGACGCCTTTCCCCCTTTAAGTGAAACATCAATATTGACTTAGTAAGACCAGAGAAAGCTTCCACGCTTGTAGGCGGTGTGAAGACAGATAAAATCCTTCTCGTCTTGAACGAGTTCAGGTATGGCGTGAAGGGTGAAAGAGGTTTAAAGGATAACTAAGGTGGGTTCGAAGAGAACACCTCGCTACCCAGTTCTTTGCTCTAAAACTCAGGGAGGTAGAGAAGGATCCGAAAGGCGCCTCTACCCCCCAGATGAGGGAACAATAGTCAAGCAATGAAGGCAAAGAAATCCTACAGTGCCAAAACCCTATGGCGATAAGAAGAATTCCAGACGATGATGAGCGTAAAGGCTAGCCTTGCCGGGTAGATCAGGTAAACTATGTTGTGATACAAGTTTAAGTTAAAACCTGCTGCCTAGTAAGTAACTTATTGCCTTAACTTTGCAAGTTGTGTTAAATGTCATCGTTTGAGAGTTGATAGTTGCTCAGATTTTACTTTGAGTTAACAGTTCGATAGATTGTTATAAGATCAACAGTTTGCTCGAGTTCAAAGCAGTGGACGGTTAAGCCCGAGGAATCGCTAAGTTAGTTTGTTTAAGCGAGTTCTACCGGTTATGTTGGTTGATCACACAGCGAGTAAAAAGCGTTCGAGGCACGGTGTTAGACAACAGCGTCTTAAGCAGAAGGAGTTATATAAAGCAAAGTAGTTCAAATACCTAAGAAGAAAAATTACATATAAAGTTCTTACAAACAAAAATAAGCGCCAAGTTTAAAAAAAAACAAGTGATGGAGGGAGGTGATTAATCTTCAGAGGGCACGATCTTCCCATCCACCACTTCGTTGCAGATTGACACCATGGAGAGATCGAGCTCGGGATATTGGCTCGAGACTTGCTCCAAAGCGGCGTCGAACCCGGCGGAAAGGACTTGGGTGGAGCTTTGCTCGAGCTCTTGAGCTTGCTTTCTTGTTTTCCTCCCGAGCTTGGGCCAGCTCTGCAGCAATCCTCGTGTTTTCCTCTTTAGCTTTGCCGAGCTCAGCCTTGTTGTTGTCCCTCTCCTTCTCGACTTTCCCGAGGAGCACCTCCCGATCTGCTGACCTCTTTTCAAGGTTTTCCACCTTTGCCGCATCTGCTTTCATTGATGCCTCCAAGTTGGCCACCTTGAGCCTGTAAGGTACTAGCTTGCTCTCCAGCTCGATTTTCTCTTGAGCTTGGAGGTGCAGTTTTTGGCGCAGATCGAAGGCCTCCTTACGCGCACCCCTTAGTTCAGCCTCCATGGCGTCCTCCAGCCTTGAATGGTCGATGTCCGCCATCATCAGGTTGCAAGAGAGTTTTTCCGCCTCCATCCTTATCAGGCAGTTTGCCTCCTTAAGCGCCGCATTCTCGTCTTGGAGCTTCTTGCTCGAGTTCTTCACAGCCTTCGTTATGATTGAGGGGAGATCCTCTGCCATCATATTCAGTTTGGCTGTGAAGGGCCCCCAGATCTCTTCGATGGAGGGGGGGAGGTTTGTAGTTGTTGCTGGTGGAGGTGCTGGAGGAGCTCGGTGCTGACTTTCACCACCACCCTCTTGAGTTTGAAGGGCGAGGGGGTTTTCCTGGCGTGGTGGTGAAGTCGGAGACTCAGTTATCAAGATTGGCGAGTTATGGTCACCTTCATCTCCTCCTGGTGCAGCCCCAGCGATAGAGGTGGTTGAAGGAGGACCCTCTCCAGCGGATACAAATGGCGTGGAGGCGCTTGGAGGATTCTCAATGAAGTTGGGGTCGCTGCTTTCAACCACAGGGGGCGCGACAGCCAATGGTGTTGCTTGGACTGGCGGTGTTGGAGCTGGAGGTGAAGGCGGTGTTGGAGCTGGAGGTGAAGGCGGTGTTGGAGTTGGGAGTGCAGGTGGCGAAGAGGGAGCCACCCTTGTCCTCTTGGTAACGAGGCCATCCTCGTTGGTCTCTTCATCCTCTTCATCCTCTTGTACCACTTGGGGAGTTTTTCTTTTTGGCTTCCTCAAGATCAGTTTTTTTCGTTGAGGGGCGGGTAGTACCCCGGAAGAGGTTGCACCTCGGGGGGGAGTTTTGCCCCGAGCAACGGCGATTTCCACCACCGAGTTGGGCACGGTTTGGGAGCCCGCTGCCAACTTATGAGATCGGGCGATCGCCCTTAGTTCAGCCAGTTTGCCTTTTCCCAACATGAGGTCTGCACAGGGTAGAAAACAGATGAGTAGGCCCCAAAGCAGAAACAGGTTATACAAGCATATGCACGCAGAAGTAACGCAAGCAAGTAGCACATGGATTAAAAATCAAGACCAGTACACAAAAAACAGAACGCCAAATGATAGATGGTAAAAATGCGAAGTCATTTCCAACACAAAGTGAAGGCCTTGGTGTCGAGGTAAGGGCTAACCTATGTGAGCTTCAAGTTGGCCCTCGAGGAACTCGAAGGAGATTATTGAGGCGGTGGGGAAAGTGATGTTGGCGGCTGCTACGCTCTTCCAGAAAAGGCAGAGATCCTTGTCCAACTCCACCATGTTGTCGGGGCTCCTTGGCCTCCTGAAGCTTTCTTTGGAGTCTTTGTTCCCCTTGTGTAACCAGTACAAGGGGAAGTCGTCGAGCAGGGAAGGGTCTTGTTCGTTTGGGCGCACCTTGACGAATTTTCCTTTCCAGTCTTTGTAAGATTGCTGGAAGATCGAGAGGATTGACCTCCCAACAATCCTGTTTAAGCTAACCCATAGACGATCTCCGGGATTCTTAGCCTCGAACAGAAACAGGAAGACGTCAACTGAAGCTGGCAGCCCCAAGTGGGCACACATGATTTGGAACGCCCTCGCGTACGCCCAGTTGTTGGGATGAAGCTGGGCGGGGGCGATGTTGAGCTCCGTTAGTAGCTCTCTCTCGAAGCGGGTAAAAGGAAGCCTGAGCTTCACTTTCTTGAAGAAGGTGGCGTAGATAAAGCAGAACGACTCGCCGTCGTCCCCTTTATCATCCGCGCAAATCGGTTCACCCGGGAAGCAGGGCAGCACGACCACTTTGCTGTCGTGCTCCTTATGGAATGTGAGCTCGGATTGGTCCCCTTTCCTTAATCGGTGCACGCCCAACTCCGTGTTTATTGAAGAAGTTTCTTTTAAAAAAGTTGAGGTGGCCTAAGGGTAGAGTTCCTTGTAGTCTTTTGGAGGTAGGGAAGCCCCTCCGGCGATCGGCGGAGTTGCCTGAGCGAGGTTGGCTTGAGAAGAAGCAGGCCTCTCAGCCTGGTTAGAAGGAGCATCAGAGGCTCGTGGTGGATTGCGCGCTGGCGGAGGATTTGCTCCAGGAGCAACCCTACGTGCTTGGGGTGGAGGGTTTCGTGACGAAGAAGGAGGGTTCGCGGTGGATTTTGTGTGAGCCATCGCAGGAACTGCAAAGAAAAATGAAAGGGATGAAACAAAGCCAACAGAACGACTCGATTGAGAACGAAGAAGACAGAGCGAACGAACAAGAGTTCGCTGGGATGAACGTGATGAAGAACGAAGCCCTAAGCTACGAGAGAAGGAGAAAAGAAAAAAAAAGAACAGCCAACAACGTATGCTCCAGACAGATAATGGATGATGCGAATCGGTTAAAATGCAGCAAATATCAACATAAGAAGTAAAAGAGGTACCTTTTTGTGATCGGATGAGCGTTGAAGAGAGTTGGAGATTGAGAGAGTTGAGAAGCTTCGTGGGTTCGTAGAGAAAAACTTAAAGCGTTTGAGAATGCAGAAAGATGATGGAACAGTGGAAGTGCAAGGGGTTTAAGGGTTTTTCGAACGTTTTCGGAAGCGCAAACTGATGGAAGAGAGCCAAGCACATCTAGCCATGGGAGCCAAAGCCCAAACCATGAAGAGCGTCTAGACCAAGAAGAGCGTCTAGCTACAAGAAAGGAGCGTCTAGGACGTGAAGAAGGGAGGCTACCCATGGAGCGTCTAGATGTGGAACTAGACCGTCTAGGTCCTCTCACAAGGTCAATGGCTAAGCATGTTCAAGCCCAAGTGAATGAAGCCACGGATGGAAGAGAGAAAGCTTTGTATATGTTGCATAAAGGCTCAATAGGGGTACTTAGTAATTAGAGTAGTGTAGAAAGCATATTGGAGTGAAACTTTCTAGAAGCTTTCTATGTGTGACCGGTCATGGCACATGGCTTATGATTTGCATTTCATTTGGTTTCCATTTCATTAGCTATTAGCTTAGCTTCTACGTCCAAATAGCCTATAAATAGGAAGGCTATCTCTTGTATTTTCCAAGTTTATTGTGAGTAAAGTTATGCTGCCATTTTGTGCCAAGCTTTGCTTCTCCCTAGAATTCTAGGCTCTAAACTTCATCTCCTTCACCTCTCCTTGGGTTGGCCGAACCTCCCTAGCTTCATACATATCATGCACCTTCAAGATCAACACCACTCTTAGGAGGATCTTGCTCACACACCTTCATAGCTTTCGCACCACTTTTTATCACATGATTCAAGAAGACCTTCATGAAATGCCATCATTTGGTATCATGAGCTATGGTTCTTCAAGATGAGTTGCTTTTGGTCTTTCATTTTTAGTTCTTCTTTACTTTCATGTTATTCATCTTATTTTCCATAATTGTCTTGCTGCTTTTTACATTTTAATTTGTTTGGTGTGCTTTGTGGAAGATCCAACCGAAGCAGTCTTGTTCAATTGATCTTGAACAAGTTCTTGTGCAATTTGTGATAGGATTCCATACACCTTTGAGTTGCTATTTTCTTTTTAGGCTTTTGAGTCTTTATTGCTTTCATTATTTGGTTCATATTATGCTTTGAGTCTTTAATTTTCTGAATCCATACATGTTTTGTCAAGTCATGTTCATCCATATTGTCAACAATTCATAGTAGTCCTTTTATTTGGCTTGATTGTTTCTTGATTTTGGGTCTCTTTAATTGTTTGAATCTGCTGTTCTTTGCTCTTTTGGTGCCTTTTTTAATTTTAGTTTGAGTTCCATTTGTGTTTAGATCCTACACAAATTCTATTTCACAAATTCTATTGTGTTTAAATTTTGGTATCTTGCTGTTTTTGTTTCCAGTTTCCAGATTCCCCTGTTTTCACCTTCTCTGTTTTGGCTGTTTTGATCCAGAAAAATATTTCCACTCATAGGAAAATTTTGATTCTCTGGAATATGCAAGTTTAAAGTGTTATAGAAAGGACAAAAAAAGAATTAGATCAAAAGAAGCAACAGAAAAAAAATGATAAATCTTTTAAAATCAGTGTGCAAATCTGAGGCGCTCCAGCTGGCGTAACTGAACACCAAAATTGAAAAATTTATTAAAACAAAATTGGTGCATGCGTTTTGAGTGATTCCAAAGCCAGATTTTAGATAAGATCTTGAATATCTTGCATATTAAATTTCAGAGTCAAATTTTAAAAATACAGCTCAGCATAAATTGGGGAAAAACACGTTTCTGGCCCACAACATTTTCCAGTGGTGCTGTTTTTTTTTTTGGTCATCTAATTCTAGTGCCATTCTTAGGATTCCTTTGTGTGCCTACCTTTATTTTGGTACCTTTTATTTGCTTGCTAAATATTTTTTGGACCTCTTTCTAGTTGTCATAATCTAACTCCTTTTGGTGGTACTGTTTTATTCAATTTAATTGTTTCTTGCTTTTGTTCTTTGACCTCTAATTTGGGTGCTGGAATTTATTCTCCTTTGGTGCTTGTGTGAATGGAAACTTGACTTGGTTAAGGTTTAGCCCTTTGATAGGTGCTGGAAATTGGAGAATCAAGACCTTCATTCTAAGGAGAAGACAAAGACAAAGCTGAAGCACACTTTCTCAAAACATTATACACATTTGGAGGGCTAACAAGCAAAGACAACAAGAGGGAGTGTCACTAGCAAAACGAGGATCAATAAAGGGGGTTTTTTCTTAAATTCCTTACAACTTAATTTTTGCTAATTACCTTTTAATTACGCTTTAGACGGTGAGTGTGTCTTCAAGGGCTCAAAGTGTCCAAGAAGCCTCACCTAGGGCCGAATAGTATAGCATTCTTGTTTAGTAATTGTTACTTGTTTGTATTTGCTTTTCTATTGCTTTAGTATTGACGCTTTGCATGGTTAGTTTTGTTTAAATTTGTGTTAAAACGACTAGTTTTGTTGAATAGATAGCTTACATTGTTTTCTTGCATTTATTTCTCAACTTATTTGTGTTCTAAGTGTTTCACTAAGAGAAAGTCTTGTGTGAAGATATTGGAGGATAGTTTTTGGCAAGGAAAAGGCTTGGTACTTAAGTAGTCCTTTGTGACTCACCTCCCTTACCTGGAAAACTACCTTCTTTAACTTTCCTAAACTTTCTCAAGGTCAAACACCTATATACACAAAGTTTTAGCCATGTCTTCTTCTTCTCACTCTCCAAAGTCTATTGAAAGTGAAGTAAAATCTTTGAAAACTCTTTTGAAAGAAGTATCACAAGCGGTACAATTAATTTCTTTTAGACAATTGGAGAATGAGAACAAAATCAATGAGTTGGCTAAAGCTCAAGAAGAGAAATCACAAAAATCACAAAAATAAAAAAAAAACTCATACTCATGCATCTAGGAGTAATGAGTCTCTAGGGGAGGGAAGCCTTAGAATTAATGACTACTACCAACCACCCCCTAGAAGGAATAGGCAAAGGGAGCAAGAGGTGCCAAGGGAAACTAGAGTAAACCTACCTCATTTTCATGGAAAAGAAAATGTAGAAATCTATCTAGATTGGGAAATGAAGGTAGAGCAACTCTTTGCTTGCCATAGGGTAAGTGAGGAACGTAAAGTACCCTTAGCCGCCCTTAGCTTCCAAGGGAATGCCATGTGATCCTGCCTGTTGACCAAAACGCTGGAGCTTTGCCTCGTCAAACTTGGATCGACTTCTGCGCCGTGTTAGCCTCCGTCCTTCACCGCGATCCACCTCAAGAACCTGCAAAAGACAAAACGGCGCCGCTGCGGCCGATTGCGCTCCGACGCCCAAGTCAGCGACTGAACCACCAATTACTTAAGAGTAAAACTCAAGAACTCTAAGGAACCGTGACCAGTTCTCTCTCAGTGTACTCAAGACTCGCAAGCATAAAGAAAACAATCTGAACGTGCGTACCTCAGAAGTTCGTTGGAAACTCTTATATACCTGGGTACTTTCTCTCTCCTGGCAGTTACACATCTGGACACGTGGCTCGCATCCAGCTGTACACGTGCCTTCATCTGGAGCATCCTTGGCTTGGGCGCTACTTCTGACTCTTCTTTCGCTAAGTTACTTATGCATGACACTACTCAGTGCATAATTGCCTTGGAGCGTGATCTCTTCTGGGTGGCGAGTTCGGGTGCCTTCGTACACACCTTCCCTGTGGTCTCGCCGGCCGCCTTCATAATCTGTGCTACCTGTTTCACCGTGTATGTTCAAGCAAGCTGTCCCCCGACCTCATCCTCCGGCCAGCTGGGAAATGCCTATCTGCCTTCATCTTCGGCGATGTCCTTGTTTCGGCGATCTCTAATCACTTGGTCGCCTGGGTTCACATCTGGCGACTTCATCCTCAACTCGGTGACCGCCGGTTTAGGTGTGATGGAGATCGGAGCACGCCAACTTAATAATTGGCGACTACGCGAACCCCCCGACTTCCTTCCCTTCTGCTAGCCAGGTGTCCCATCCAACACGCCTATATAATAGCTCGACGCCACGTCATTACTCCCGACTACCAGGTCGGTACACAAGCCCCCCAGTCTTAAGCGAAGACTTGTCCAGCGAAAAGACTAAAGGAGTCACGTCACTACCGATTTACGTGGCGCTGGCGCAGAATTCCAAACGTTTGTACTTTCTGCTTTCCTGACGCTCCACCAAACACTCTTCCAATCGCTCGACACGTGGCTCCATCAACGGTTACCTTTAGCTGTCGTTTACGCTTCCAAAACCCATTCGAAAAACCCTTAAACCCATTTCACTTCTACTGTTCCATCACATCTTTGCTTTCTCAAACGCTCTGAGTTTCTTCTGCGAAAACCGACGACGCTCTTCAACCTTCTGGATTCTCAACTTCCTTCATCGTTCTTCTGATCATAGAAAGGTACTCCCTTTACTTCTTCTGCTGAGTTTTCCTGCATTTTAACCGATTCGCATCATCCATTCACTGTCTGGTGCATACGCTGTGGGTTGTTCCTTCCGTTTCTCCCTTCTCGTAACTTAGGGCTTCGTCTCCATTGCTACGAACCTTTGTTCGTTCATTTTTTCATCCTTCTTTCACGATCGAGTCAGCCTCTGCAAACCCTGCTCACCTTTCCCTTTCTTTTTCCTTTGCAGCTTCCGCGATGGCTCGCTCAAAGATCACCCCAAATCCTCCTCCCTCGTCACGAAACCCTCCACCTCAGGCTCATAACCCACCAAGAGCACCTGGTGCCTCTTCTTCCCAGGCTGAGATGCCTGCAACCTCTCGCCCTGACCTGGCTCAGGCTACTCCACCGGTCGCCGGAGGAGCCTCCGTCCCTACTCCAGATTATAAAAAGCTTTACCCCTAGGCCAGCTCGGCTCTGCTGAAAGAAACTTCTTCGATAAACTCTGCAATGGCGGTACTCCGACTAAGGAAAGGGGACCAGTCGGATCTTTACTTTCACAAGGAGCATGATAGCAAGATGGCCGTGCTGCCTTGCCACCCTGAGGAGCCGATCTGCGCTGACGACAAAGCGAGCGATGGCGAGTCGTTCTGCTTTCTCTACACGACGTTTTTCAAGAAGGTGAAGCTCCGACTTCCCTTCACTCGTTTCGAGCAAGAGCTGCTGACCGAGCTCGACATCGCCCCCGCCCAGCTTCACCCCAACAGCTGGGCGTTCGTAAGGGCGTTCCAAATCATATGTGCACATCTGGGACTATCAACGTCAGTGGATGTTTTCCTCTTCCTTTTTGAAGCCAAGCATCCAGGAGATCGCCTTTGGGTGAGTCTGAACGGGATTGCTGGGAGGTCGATCCTTTCTATCTTCCAGCAATCTTATAAGGATTGGAAGGGGAAATTCATTCAAATACGCCAAAATGACCAGGATGCCTCGCTGCTCGACGGGTTTCCCTTGTACTGGGTAAACAAGGGAAACAAAGACTCCAAGGGAAGCTTCAAGAGGCCAAGAAGTCCTGACAGCATGGGCGCTTTGGACAAGGATCTGTGCCTCTTCTGGAAGAGCGTGGCAGACGCCAACATTACCTTCCTCACCACTGCGCTTATCTCCTTCGAGTTCTTCGAAGACCAACTCGAGGCTCGAATAGGTTAGAGCTCACCTCAATATCTAAGTCATTACTCTTGGCGATACTTCTGCTAACTGTTTCTGGGCGTCTTGTCTGTTGTGCACAAGACTTGGGTTTATTTTCTGCACCACTTATCTGCTTTACTTGCATACTGACTTATGTGTTTATCTTTCTCTCTGAGCTGACCCATGTACCTTTGCATTATGCAGATCTCATGTTGGGCAAGGGAAAACTGGCTGAATTGAGGGCGCTCGCTCGAGCCCATGGGTTGGCATCGGGCTCCCAAACTGTGCCCGATTCAGTGGTGGAGATCGCCGCTGCCCAGGGCAGATCGCCGCTACCCAGGCCCAGCCCGCCCAACAACGCAAAAAACTCGTCCTCAGGAAACCAAAGAGGAAAACCCCTCAGGTGGTTCATGAGGACGAAGAAGAAGACGATGAGGCGACTAAGGACGGTCTCATCACGAAAAGAAGGAGGGTGACGCCTTCTTCACTACCCGATCTACCTCCTCTTCCCACATCAACACCGCCCCCTCAGCCAGCTCCGCCTTCAACACCGCCTCCTCCCTCAGTTCCCGCATCACCAGTCCAAGCAGTTCCCTTGGCAGCTGCATTTCCTGTGGTTGAGGCTGCCGAGCCCAACTTTATGGAGAACCCCCCGAGCGCCTCCACGCCATATGTATCTGCTGGAGGGGGTCCTCCTTCAACCGCCTCAACCGCGGAAGCCGCACCAGGCGGGGATGAAGGTGCTCACAACTCGCCTATCATCATCACCGAATCCCCGTCGTCGCCACCACGCCAAGAAGCTCCCACTCAACAGCCAACTCAAGAAGGTGGTGGCGAGAACCAGCAACAGGCTCCCCTGGTGCCCCCACGAGCAAACCTCTCCCTTGAGGTCAAAAGGGTGTGGGAACCCTTCTCAACAAAACTTAAGATGATGGTAGAGGATTTCCCCTCCATCATATCAAAAGCTGTGGAGAGTTCCAGCAAGAAGCTCCAGGATGACATCTCCGTGCTCCAAGAGGAGAATCGCCTAATAAGGATCGAGGCGGAGAAGTTATCCTGCAACCTCATGCTCGCGGAGATCGATCACTCCCGAGTGGAGGATGCTATGAGCACCGAGCTTCGAGTGGCACGCAAGGAGGCCACCGATCTACGCCATAAGGTGCAGCTCTTAGCTCAAGAGAAGATCGAGCTGGAGAGCAAGCTGGTCCCTTATCGCGTCAAAGTGGCTGACCTGGAGGCGTCGATCAAAGCAGATGCCGCCAAGGTAAAAAACCTTGAGAAGAGGTCAGCAGATCGGGAGGTCTTCTTGGGGAAAGTCGAAAAGGAGAGAGACGATACCATGGCCAAGCTTGCCGAGGCCAGAAAGGAAAACGAAGGAATCGCCGCAGAGCTGGTCCAAGCGCAGGCGGAGAACAAGAAGGTTACTGAAGACCTGAAGAACTGAAGCAACAGAATGAGGGGCTCAAGAAGCAGATTGAAGAACTCGAACTGAGCTCTGCCCAAATTCTCGCTGCTGGATTCGATGCCGCCTTGGTGCAGTTCGCCTGCCAATATCCTGACCTGGACCACTCCATGGTGTCTCTGAACAACGAGGTGGTGGACGGGAAGATTGTTCCTTCTGAAGACTAGTTGCTTCCCTCCATCCATTATTCCTATGCTTTCTCCTTTACACATATTTACTTGTAATAAATTTTTCCCTTTTTCTGCACATGTATTTTGAACTGATGCCATTATCTTATGACATTTCCCGCTTCTTTTTATAGTCTCTCTTGTCAACTTTTATCTTCCTCGCATAAATCTCTTACACAAATTAACTTAATAACTCCGCGAGCGCGATTGTATACTAACTGCTTCGAACCATCAGCTTTCGAACGATAACATTCTAATATCTTGTGACCTCAAGGTAATGAACCTCAACGCGAAATCACTTTTTCAAATAACGAGCTTCAACCCAATTAATGGCTTAAGACATAGCTCACCTGATCTGCCTTATCAAAACGGGCCTTGGCTTTCTCGCCATCGCTTGAATTTCTCCTCGTCGCCAAAGACTCTTGGACCTCTTGCCTTCACAACTTGGCTATTGTTCCTTTATCTGGGGGTAGAGGCTCCTTTCGGATCCTTCTCCACCTCCCTGAGCTTCAGAACAAGGAACCGGGTGGCTGGGCGTTCTCTTCGAACCTACCTTAGCCACCATCCGAACTTCTTCCACCCTTTACACCATACCTGAACTCGTTCGAGACGAGAAGGATTTTATCTTGCCTGAACTCGCTCATCGGCGAGAAGGTCTTTAACTTCACCTGAACTCGCTTATCGGCGAGAAGGTCTTTAACTTCGCCTGAACTCGCTTATCGGCGAGAAGGTCTTTAACTTGCCTGAACTCGCTCATCGGCGAGAAGGTCTTTAACTCGTCTGAACTCGCTCATCGGCGAGAAGGTCTTTAATTCGTGCCTCTACATTGCCCCAGGGGTTACATCTTCTCTCCCCCAGAAACACTGAGGACTTTTTGCTGGTGCCTCTACATTGCCCCAGAGGCTACATCTTCTCTCCTCTGGAAGCACTGAGGACTTTTTACTGGTGCCTCTACATTGCCCCAGAGGCTACATCTTCTCTCCTCTGGAAGCACTGAGGACTTTTTACCCTTCCTCGCCTGGACTCGCTCGATGGCGAGGAGGTCTTTATCTCGCCTCAGGACGCGCGAGGGTGTTGAGGTCTTTTAACTGGTGCCTCCGATCGCCGAAAGACGATGAGGACTTTAACTTTAACTGATGCCGCCAATCGCCGAAAGACGATGGGGACTTAGAAACTTTTTAGAAAGCATGCAACATAACTTCAACTTGCCTTAAATCACATATAAGTGACAAGGTCTTTCTTCAAAACTTTCGGAAAACAACAAGCATGCGATCTAAAACACTTTAAACTTTGAAAACTCTTCTTTATTGGGCGGCCTCATTAAAAACCCTCCTTAGGGAAAAAAGAGTGCCCCCTCCAAACTGTTTTAACAGAAACATTGTAAAGCTCTTCGTGTTTGTTTTTACTTACAAAGTTCTTAACTGTAATATAACTTGAGGTGCGTGGCGTTCCAAGTGCGAGGAATCGCCCCTCCTTCCAAAGTTTCTAAGCGGTAGGCGCCGTTCCCGAGCGCCTCGGTTATTCTGAACGGTCTCGTCCACTTAGGCGACAGCTTGTTCTCCATCTCGTACTGGTGAGCCTTCCTCATCACCAGGTCGCCTTCTCTGAACTGTCTTGGCATCACCTTCGAGTTATATCTTCGTTCAATCCTTCTTTTCACCGCCTCATCTTTCAATCTCGCCTCCTCCCTGACCTCATCCAGCAAATCCAGATTCAGCCTTCTTTCCTCATTCGAGTCTTCCGCTACAAAGTTCTTGAATCTCGGCGAGCTCTCTTGGATTTCCACTGGAATCATTGCGTCGCATCCATAGACCAGGCTGAATGGGGTCTCATGAGGTCCTGACTGCTCGGTGGTGCGGTACGCCCAGACTATACGGGGTACCTCCTCAGCCCAACTTCCTTTGGCTTTCTCTAGCCTTCTCTTCAAACCTCTTAGCAACACCCGATTGGCTGATTCTACTTGGCCATTCGTCTGAGGGTGCTCGACGGATGCGAATACTTGTTGAATTCCCACCCCTTCGCACAGCTTCTTCAACAGGTGACTTGCAAACTGAGTCCCATTGTCCGACACCAGGCGCTTGGGCACACCAAACCGGCACACAATGTTCTTCCACACGAAACCCTCGATCTTGTGTGCGGTGATTTGGGCCACTGGTTCTGCTTCGATCCACTTGGTGAAATATTCAATCGCCACCACCAAGTACTTCATCTGCCTGATCGCCAACAGGAAGGGTCCCAGGATGTCAATCCCCCACGTATGAAACGGCCAAGGGCTGTAAATCGACTTCAACTCCTCGAGAGGCGCCTTGTGCCAATCGGCGTGCTGCTGGCATTGCTTGCAGCACTGCGCATACTTCTTGCAGTCTTCTCTCATTGTTGGCCAGTAGTAACCTGCACGGAGAGTCCTTGCGGCCAGAGCTCGACCCCCGACGTGGCTTCCGCATATCCCTTCATGGAGCTCTGCCATAATTCTTGTACATTTCTCGCCATGCACACATTCCAAGAGTGGGTGAGTGAACCCAAACCTATACAGCTCGCCATCAATCATTGTGAACATGCTAGAATTCTTCTTTATCTTCCTAGCCTCTGTTGGATCCAGCGGGAGAAGTGATGTGATTCCACTAGCCATATAGAGAATGATTCTTGACATTCTTAGGAATCACCTTGAGCTGGACATTATAGAGGCACTTTTCTTAGAGTGGGATCATTGTTCTAAGACAAGAACTCACCAAAAATTAGTGCCAAATCCCAAACTCATTTGGATGCTCCACATATTGTCAAATTGAACCAACAAAGAGAGGTAAAATTGAAAGGACCGAACAAAATTGAATAAGCAAACATATGAACCGAACAAAATTGAAATTAAAAGACAAGAACAGAATATAGGTGCTGGAAAAACAGAAAAACTGAACCAAACAACTCAAGAACACAAGACAACATGAACAATTGAAAGAGAATAAAGGAAGGAGAAGAGAATGCTCATGAAGATGGAAGAATGTTGGATGATCTCGCCACTAGAAGTGTGGAATGCTCCTAGATGAGAGTGATGCCGCCACTTGAGGACTCCAATGATCCATCAAGATAAGACTAGAGAAGAAGGCTCCAAAAGCTCTCCAAAGTTCACTCAAAATTTGAGTAGAGTTTTCTTAGATTAATTCCAATCTCAATTTTACAAAGGAAGCATCTCTATTTATAGCCTAAGGTGCTGAAAAAAATAGGTGGGAAATTTCAAATAAACTCATTTGAAATTCCCACCAAAAACAAGTCACATGGGAGGTGTGACCTTTTTCTACTATGACACCTCCCAAAAACTACACCTACATGGGCTCTGATACCACATGATGTGATTCCAATAACCACATAGAACAAGATTCTTGACACTTTGAGGAATCACCTTGAGCTGGAAAATGTAGAGGCACTTTCTTAGAAGTTGGATCATGGTTCTAAGTCAAGAACTCACCAATACAAGTACCAATTCCCAAACTCATTTGGATGAACCAAATATTGTCAAATTGAATCAACAAATGAGAATGAAAAGAAGAGACCGAACAGAATTGAATTAAAAATAAAAGTACCGAACAGAGTGGTGAAGCAAACAGAAAAAATAGATGCTGGAAAATTATAGGAACCGAAACAAAAAACAACTCAAAACTCAAGGCAACAAGAACAAATTGAAGAAGAAGAAAGGAAGGAGAAGAGAATGCTCATGAAGATGGAGGAATGGTTGGATGATCACGCCACTAGAAGAATGGATGCTCCTAGATGAGTGTGGAAGCCGCCACTTGAGGAAACCATGGTCCTTCAAGATAAGACTAGAGAAGAAGCTCAAAGCTCTCCAAATGCTCACTCCAATTTTGAGTATAGTTTCTTTAGATAAAATTCAAATCTGAATTTTACAAAGGAAGCACCTCTATTTATAGCCTAAGGTGCTGAAAAATAGGTGGGAAATTTCAAATAAACTCATTTGAAATTCCCACCAAAAACAAGTCACATGGGAGGTGTGACCTTTTTCTACTATGACACCTCCCAAAAACTACACCTACACCACTCTCCTAAGTCACATGGACAATGTGACTTTATTTTACATTTTCACACACCTTTATTTAATAACCAAACCTCCTAAAACTATACAAGAGTATTTCAAAGCTTGGCCTTGCCCCTCATGGGATGGACTTGGGCTCTTTGGGCTTTGGCCTTCTTGGGCTTGGGCTTGGGCTTTGGGCTTGGGCCTCATCTTTATTTTATTTCTTCTTTTAGTTTTGAGAAGACTAGAAGGAAGAACTTCAAATGTGAGGGTGGATGTCCTCTTCCTCCATTAATAAAAGCCTCCTTTATTTGATTCTCATCAACTCTCCACTAGAGAAATGAGCCATGAGCAGAAAATACACAAAAACAGAAAACAAAACAGTGAAAGAAACTTGTTAGACAATTAAAAAACAGTGAGATATAGGTTGCTGGAAAATGCCCAAGAAAGCACTCAAACCACTCCAAGAAAATATTCTGTCCTCAACCAAGCCTTTCTTGTGGAATGGAGTAGCTTCAAGTGAAATATGTCACAGCAAACCAACTTACTTAAGAACAAGTCTCCACACAACTTTTAAGAAGAACAAAAAGACAAGCAAGAAAAAGGTGTAAACAATAAAAGCTAAACCAAAAACAGAGAGGAATGTATGACAAACTAGAAAGAATATGAATGAAAGACAATCAAGAAAAATAAGGAACTCAATGAATAAAGAAGGCACACAAAAAGAGTCTTAAAGAAAAGTGCTAGAGTAGATTAAAGAAAACAGAAAACAGCTACTGGAAATTTTTTATTTTTTATTTTTTAAAGCAAACTGTGCTATGTTTACAGATTTAACTGTACCGATTGAAAGCGAACTGGAATGTGAAAAATTAACCACAGAAACTTCAATGTCTTAACTCAAAAATGGCACTGGAATGAGGTAAAAACAGTAAGCCAATTGAGAGAAATAATTTTTTCAAAATTGCTGCCCAATTACCGTATTCTTTTCGGCAGTATTGTACACTTTTCGTATTTTATTTATCATTTTTTGTGTACTTGGAATTTTTGAGTGATTCTTTTTTCTATGCTTTTGTAACACTTTGAAGTATGTAAATCCAAATTTTCAGAAATTTCCTATGAGCCAATTAATTGCAGTAAATTGAAAACAGTAGCACGTTTGTAAGAAAACAGAGGAGCCTATTTAGGAATGAAAAACAGTATGATGAACTAGCAAAGACATAATGGAAATTGTGTAAAGGAACTTGTATAGAATGAAAATACAAGCATGAACTCAAATCTAAAAAGGAAAATGCACAAAGGATCAAGCAATAAACTCAAAAAACAGAAAGTAAACCAAAGCAAGAAACAATCAAAGCAATAAAAGTACTACTAGAAGTAATGACAATTATGGATTAACATGTCTAAGACAAAACTTGACAAGATTACAAAATTAAAAGACATATTACAAGATGTAACAACAAGTGAAAGGAAGCTTAAGGTCAGCTCTAGGAAGGAGAATGCCATTCCACAAGAGCAGCCATACTCATATGAACAATGAGTGCTAGAATCCTTTTCACAAACACATGGTGTTACAAAAGAAAACAGCAAGAAAAACTCAAAATAAATCCTAAAACAGAATGGTAAACAACTTGAATTTAAGAGCTCTTGAAATGTAAAGTGCAATACAACTCAAATTTAAGCAAGAAACAAGCCTAGACTCTAGATGATGGAAGAGGCCCAAGCACAAGCCCACATGCAAGCCCACCAAAGGGTAGATTTGGGCCAACCATAGAGTTATGGCCAAGAGAATCCAAGAAGACGTTCTTTTACATGTTCAAATGCCATAAACTCTAGTATAGAGTAGACTTTAATTTCTTGTCAAAATTAGCATAGGAACTTTATTTGTAACTTTCTTAGAAATAATTTTGGCACCTAAAACACCAACCTAGGTAAACTTAGAGTTTCTAAAAAAACCTCTAAATTTACCAAGGCCGGTCTAGAAAGCCCATGGAGGGGGTGAGCATAAAAACTAGACAAACCCCTCCCCATGTGCTCATTTGTGCACCCATGTGCTTCACATTTACATTTCATTTGGCTAGCATTAGGGTTGCATTATGGTCCTCCTTAGCCTATAAAAGGAGGAGCCTACACCTTGTATTTTCAAGTTTAATTGAGTAAGGTTATGCTGCCATTTTTGTGCACAAGCTTTACTTCTCCTAGAAATCTAGGCTCTAAACTTCAATCCTTTCACCTTCTCCCTAGAGCTGGCCGAACCACTCAAACACCATACTCATCATGCACCTACAAGGCCAACACAACTCCTAGGAGGGTCTTGATCATCTCACCCATTGCTTCCGCACCTTATTTTCTACTTTGATTCAAGAAGAACACATGAAAATGCCATCATTTGGTATCATGAGTGTACCGCCCTGGTGGTCGGGTGTGATGACGTGGCATCTTGCTACAGTGTAGGCGTGTTGACAAGGCGCCAGGTTGGCTGAAGGGAAGGAAGTCGGGGGGCACGCGTAGTCGCCAGTTGTTAAGCTGGCGTGTTCCGACTTCTAGCTTACCAGTATGGGCGATCGCCAGGTTGAAGATGAAGTCGCCAGATGTAGACCCAGGCGACCAAGCAGTCGGAGATCGCCAGAACAAGCACATCGCCGAAGATGAAGGAGAAGCAGATTATGAAGGCGGCCGGCGAGACCACAGGGAAGGTGTATGAAGGCCCCTAACTCGCCAGTTCCAGTAGAGATCGCACTCCTAAGTTAGCTATGCACTGGGCAGTACCATGCATAAGTAACTTAGCCAATATGAGAGCAGAAGCAGCGCCAAGTCAGGGAGCCTCCAGATGATGGCACGTGTACGGTTGGATGCGAGCCACGTGTCCAAGTCTGTAACTGCCAGGAGAGAGAAAGCCACCAGGTATATAAGAGTTCTTAACAAACTTTCTGAGGTACGCACGTTCAGTTCATACACTTTACGCTTGCGAGTTAGAGCTGACTGTGAGAGAGGATTTGCACGGTTCTAGTTCTCTTAGTTTTTGGTGATACCGTCACTGACTCGAGCGTTGGAGTGCGATCGGCCGCAGCGGCGCCGTGCTGTTTCTTTGCAGGTTCTTGAGATTGATTCCGAAGAGGAACGGAGGTGAGAAGCGGTGCGCACGTCGATCCTTTGACGAGGCAGTTTCCAGCGTTCCGGTCAACAGGCAGGATCATCAGGCGCCCACCGTGGGGCCGTGTAAAACTTGCTCCCATCCACAGCATGAGTTCTTGGAAGTTCGAGGTTTTCTGCGTGGTTGTGTGCTGGTGCAACCGTCGTTCGCAGTTTCTTTGAGTTTCGTTCGGTGAATTTGCGTTTTGAACCGTTCGTTTGGCTTTTCGATCGGTGGAGTAAGGTTTTCTGCGGCTTACGTGTAATCTGTTTGGTGGAAGTTCGAGTTCTTTCGTTTGTTTGGTTGTTCACGGGGAAGCGGTGGTTTCTGGCGAAGTCGTGGTTTTCTTTGAAGGCTTACGGTGGTCTTGAGTTTTCTTGCACTGTTCGCACTATTTCTCCGATTGATCGCTGATTCGATCGAGGCTGAAGTGTTGTTTGCTGCTTTCCTGTGATTCGGTGAAGTTAATGAGAAAAATGAGAAGCAATCGTTCCAGTCCCGTGGCGCCTGTCGCTGCTGAAGGCGACACCGCCATGACCATGGCGCAGATGGCAGAGATGATGCGCTCGTTGCAGGCAACTGTGGAAGCCTCGCGCGTAGAGCAGGCGAGGATACATGAGGACCTGGTCGCCTCTCGCGCCAGGAACGAGGAACTCAGCAAGGTGACTGAGGAGCTGCGTCGAGCTCTTCAGGAGCAGCAAGGACGTTCTTCTGCTGAAGAGGTGGCGCCGTCGACGCCACCTCATGTTTTCCCAATGCCTTTCGTTCAGGCAATTACCGACACGCCTATTCCCACGAGCGTGGTTCCGGTTAAAGCTGTCTTTACCGGCGTGGAGGATCCGGAGGCTCATTTGACCACGTTCCACACGCAGATGATGCTGTCGGGAGGGTCAGACGCCGTCTACTGCAAGAAGTTCGTGAGTACGCTCCAGGGAACGACGATGGAGTGGTTTGTGAGCCTGCCTAACGGCCACATAACCAATTTTCAACAGTTCTCGAAAATCTTTGTCGAGCAGTACATTGTGAATAAGGCACCGCCCAGGGTGTCCTATGATCTGTTTGATATAAGGCAGTACCATGGGGAGTCCCTCAGAGACTACCTCAATCGCTTCGGAGCGTAGATGGTCAGATCGCCGGCCAAGGATGAAGAAATGCTGGTCTACGCCTTCAAGAAGGGCGTGCAGCCAGGGCCATTCTGCGAGGCCTTGATCAGGGCTCATCCAGCGACGTTTGCTGAAGTCAGGCGACTTGCGGTGGCCTACATCGCCGACGAGAGTGAAGTCGCCGAGAAGAGAGGTAGTGTGGCTCCCGCCAGGCCAAGCGCCCAGACCAGGATCCAGCCGCAGAGGGTGCTGGAAACGGCGGCGGCGGCCAGAAAAGACCAGAGGACTCGCCATCCTTACGACAGGAGAAAAAAGGGAAGAAGCCAAGCGCGCCAACAACCAGCACGCCGGGAATACAATCTCCCGCCTAAGCACAAATTTGTCATGGGACTAGCGGACCTGATCGCTATCCCTAACATATCTGCTAGGTTGAAGGCGCCTGAGAAGGTGGGCGACAAGGTGCTGGGGTCAAAGCCGAACGCCTGGTGCGAGTTCCACCAATGTTTTGGCCACACCTTGGACTCGTGTTTGTCTTTGGGGTATCAGCTCGACGATCTGGTTAAGAGCGGGTTCCTAAATGACTATCTGCTGGATAGAAGGACGGGGGGAGCGTCGAGTTCCCAGCCAGCAGGTGGAGAAGCCCAGCAACACGAGATGCCTATCCACGGGGAGATCCATACCATTGCAGGGCGTTTCTCAGGTGGTGGATGCACCGCATCGCAGAGGAAAAAGTATGCGCGATCGGTGATGACAGTGGACATGTTTGAAGATCACTCGCCGGAAGTGGACATTACGTTCACCAAGCAGGATCTTCGGGACGTTGTGCCTCATGACAACGATCCCATAGTTATTTCGTTGGTTACAGCAGGGAGGAAGGTCCATAGAGTTCTGGTGGACCAAGGAAGCTCGGCAGACGTGATGTTCTGGCCGACTTTCACGCAGCTGGAATTGCCCCTTGACCAGCTAAGGCCCTATGGAGGGTGCTTATATGGGTTCGCTGGTGACCAGGTGGAGGTCAGGGGGTACATTGAGCTGAGAACCACGTTTACAGATGAGGCCGGGTCGAGGACGGAGAAAATCAAGTACCTCATCGTAAACGCCCCTTCAGCATATAACATCCTGTTGGGAAGGCCCACTCTTAACAGGATAGGCGCCATTCCGTCGACTCGGCACATGAAGGTGAAGTTGCCGTCCATGGAAGGGGTGGTGATCACGATCAAGTCTGATCAGAAGGAAGCAAAAAGGTGCTATGAGAATAGCCTGAAAAACAAAAGATCAGTGAGTTATGTAACAACCACCCCACCTCCCGGTGTGAAGCCCAGACCGCCGGTAACGGAGGAGGCCGCCGGAAGGGATGTAGAGATGGTAGACGCTGGGCTAGGGGAGAGGAATGCTGGCCTGGAGGAGGAAGAGGCGCGGAATCGCCCCGAGGAAGCAAGGGAACAGGGAATCGCCAGGGCGGTGATCGCCAGAGAATCCAGGCCTAAACCTGTCGAGCAGTGGCTCGAGAAGGAGATCGGAGGGAAAATCTTCAAGCTCGGAAGATCCCTAGAGGTCGATCTCCAGGACCAGATTGCCAAGGTGATTGAGCGGCATCTGGACGCGTTTGCTTGGTCCGCTTTGGACATGCCCGGGATTGATCCCGACTTCTTGTGCCATCATCTGGCGATGGACAACATGGTGAGACCGGTGCGACAGAGGAGAAGAAAATTCTACGAGGAGAGGAGGCAGGCAATCAGGGATGAAACACAGAAACTCCTCGCTGCAGGCCACATCAGGGAAGTCCAGTACCCTGAATGGTTGGCAAATGTCGTACTGGTGAAGAAGAGTAACGGGAAATGGCGCATGTGCGTCGATTTCACCGATCTAAACAAAGCTTGCCCAAAGGATTCGTATCCTTTACCAAGCATTGATGCCCTGGTTGATAGTGCTGCAGGGTGCAAGCTGCTGAGTTTCCTGGATGCCTTGTCGGGCTATAATCAGATCAAGATGCATCCCATGGATGAAGAGAAAACAGCCTTCATGACGGAGAGATCGTGCTACTGCTATAAGGTGATGCCGTTTGGGCTGAAGAACGCGGGGGCCACGTACCAGAGGCTGATGGATCGAGTACTTGCACCAATGCTGGGAAGGAACGTGCAAGCCTACGTCGATGATATGGTCGTGACCTCGCAGGAAAAGAGCAAGCACGTTGCAGACTTGGAGGAATTGTTCACGACGATCGCCAAGTTCAAGTTAAAGCTCAACCCGGAGAAATGCATTTTCGGCATGGAGGCTGGAAAGTTTTTGGGTTTTCTCTTGACTGAAAGAGGAATAGAAGCAACCCAGACAAGTGTGCCGCCATCCTGGCGATGAGAAGCCCGGCTACGGTGAAAGAGGTCCAGCAGCTAACAGGTCGGATGGCAGCCCTATCTCGCTTCGTGTCAGCTAGCAGAGAAAAGGGGCATCCCTATTTTCAATGTCTGCGGCGCAATAATAAGTTTGTTTGGACGAAAGAGTGCGAGGAAGCTTTCGTCAAACTGAAGGAGTATCTGGCGAGCCCGCCGGTTCTGTGCAAACCGCTGGCGAGAATCCCTCTCAGGTTATATTTCGCTGTGACTGAGAGGGCGGTGAGTGCGGTGCTCGCCCAGGATCAAGATCAGGCTCAGAAGCCTATTTATTTCGTGAGCAAGGTGTTGCACGGCCCAGAAACGAGATATCAGGCCCTGGAGAAGGCTGCGCTGGCTGTGGTGTTTTCGGCGAGGAGGTTGCGCCACTACTTCCACAGTTTCACAATACTGGTGATGACTGACCTGCCCATCCAGAAGGTCTTGAAGAAACCCGATGTTGCGGGAAGGATGGTGAAGTGGGCGGTAGAGTTGTCAGAGTTTGATATTAAGTACGAGCCCCGAGGCCCGATCAAGGGGCAAATCTTTGCAGATTTCGTGGTTGAGCTCTCATCAGAGGCGACGCGGGTTGAAGGAGACGATTTCCGTTGGGTACTTTCGGTGGATGGATCGTCGAACCAGCAAGGCAGCGGTGCTGGAGTCATATTGGAAGGACCCAACGGCGTGCTGATTGAACAATCTTTGAGGTTTGCCTTCAAAGCCAGCAACAATCAAGCAGAGTATGAGGCGCTGATCGCCGGGATTCTGCTGGCCAAGGAGATGGGAGCTAGGGTGCTGATGTCTAAGAGTGACTCGCTGCTAGTCACAGGGCAAGTAACCGGCGAGTTCCAGGCTAAAGATCCACAAATGGCGGCTTACTTGGCGTATGTGCAGGAATTGAAGAGTTCCTTTGCCTCTTTTGAAGTAGTACACGTGCCCCGAGAGCAGAATGCCCGAGCTGACTTGCTTGCCAAGCTCGCCAGCTCAGGCAAGGGGGGTAGGCAGAGGACGGTGATTCAAGAAACTCTGAAGACGCCGAGGGCATTTGTAGCAGATCACCTGGTCCTTCAGATAAGCAAGTCGACGGAGAGAGCAGCGAGAAGCCATAAGTCCTTGACGCAAGAAACTCTGAGATCGCCGAGAGTTAGAGCATGTCGAGGAGAGAAGGTGGATGTGATGCAGGTCTGCGCCGCCCATGAGCCAGACACTTGGATAACGCAATACAAACGGTGCCTGGCAGATGGCCTCCTCCCGCTGGATCCGACAGAAGCTAGGAAGGTAAAGAAAAATTCTAGCAAGTATACGTTGATTGATGGCGATCTGTACAGGTTTGGGTTCACTCACCCGCTCCTGGAATGTATACACGGCGAGAAGTGCACGAGAATCATGGCGGAGCTCCACGAAGGTATATGCGGAAGCCACGTCGGGGGTCGAGCTCTGGCCGCAAGGACTCTCCGTGCAGGCTACTACTGGCCATCCATGAGAGAAGATTGCAAGAAATATGCCCAATGTTGTAAACAATGCCAGCAGCACACCGATTGGCATAAGGCACCTCCCGAGGAGTTGAAGTCGATCTATAGCCCTTGGCCGTTTCATACTTGGGGAATCGACATCCTGGGACCTTTCCCGCTGGCGATCAGGCAAATGAAGTACTTGGTGGTGGCGATTGAGTATTTCACCAAGTGGATTGAAGCAGAACCAGTGGCCCAGATCACCGCACACAAGATCGAAGGTTTTGTATGGAAGAACATCGTGTGCCGGTTTGGAGTGCCTAAGCGCCTGGTATCAGATAATGGCACACAGTTTGCAAGCCACCTGTTGAAGAAGCTTTGCGAAGGGGTGGGAATTCAACAAGTGTTTGCATTCGTCGAGCATCCTCAGACAAATGGCCAGGTGGAGTCAGCTAATCGGGTGTTGTTGAGAGGTTTGAAGAGAAGGCTTGAGAAAGCCAAGGGAAGTTGGGCTGAGGAGGTGCCCCGTATAGTCTGGGCGTACCATACCACCGAGCAGTCAGGAACCCACGAGACCCCGTTCAGCTTGGTCTATGGATGTGATGCCATGATTCCAGTGGAAATCCAGGAGAGCTCGCCGAGATTCCAGAACTTCGTAGAGGAAGACTCGAATGAAGAGTGAAGGCTAAACCTGGATCTGCTGGATGAGGTCAGGGAAGAAGCGAGGTTGAAGGTTGAGGCCGTGAAGAGAAGGGTTGAACGAAGATACAACTCAAAGGTGATGCCAAGGCAGTTTAGAGAGGGCGACTTGGTGACGAGGAAGGCCCACCAGTACGAGATGGAGAATAAATTGTCACCCAAGTGGACTGGACCGTTCAGAATAACCGAGGCGCTCGGGAACGGGGCCTACCGCTTAGAGACGCTGGAAGGAGGGGCGATCCCTCGCACCTGGAACGCCACACACCTGAAGTTGTACTATAGTTAAAAGCTTTGTAAGTAAAGACAAACACAAATGTTATATTACAATGTCTCTGATGAAACAGTTTCAAGGGGGCACTCTTTTTTCCCTAAGGAGGGTTTTTAATGAGGCCACCCAATAAAGAAGAGTTTTTGAAGTATAAGGCGTTTTCAGATTGCATGTTTGCTTTTTTCCAAGAGTTTTTGAAGAAAGACCTTGTCGCTTGGAAGTGATTTAAGGCAAGAAAAGATATATCGCGTGCTTTCTAAAAAGGTTTTAAGTCCTCATCGTTTTTCAGCGATTGGAGGCACCAGTTAAGTTTTAAGTCCTCATCGTTTTTCGACGATTGGAGGCACCAGTTAAGTTTTAAGTCCTCATCGTTTTTCGGCGATTGGAGGCACCAGTTAAGTTTAAAGTCCTCATCGTCTTTCGGCGATCGGAGGCACCAGATGAAAGACCTCAACGCCCTCGCGCGTCCTGAGGCAAGTTAAAGACCTCCTCGCCGTCGAGCGAGTGCAGGCGAGAAAAAGAAAGGTCCTCAGTGCATCCAGGGGGGAGGAGATGTACACCCTGGGCAAGTTGAGGCACCAGATAAAGTCCTTCTCGCCGTTGTGCGAGCTAAGGCCAGTTAAAGACCTCCTCGCCGTCGAGCGAGTGCAGGCGAGAAAAAGAAAAGGTCCTCAGTGCATCCAGGGGGGAGGAGATGTACACCCTGGGCAAGTTGAGGCACCAGATAAAGACCTTCTCGCCGTTGAGCGAGTTCAGGCGAGTTAAAAGACCTTCTCGCTTACATGCGAGCTTAGGCAAGATAAAATCCTTCTCGTCTCGAACGAGTTCAGGAATGGCGCAGAGGGTGGAAGAAGTATGGAAGGTGGCTAAGGTAGGTTCGAAGAGAACGCCTAGTCAGCCGGTCTTTGTTCTGAAGTCCAGGAGGGTAAAGAGAGATCCCTAAAGGCGTCTTTGCCCCCATGCAAAGAAACGATTGCCAAAGCATGAGGCTAGGAAAAGCTAATGGTACCAAGAGTTCTTGGCGATCGGGAAAAGTTCAAACAGCGGCGAGAAGGTTGAAAGACTTGTTTGATAAAGCAGGTCGAGTGGGACGCTGCTTGAGCCAATAATTGAGTTACCGTTCGTTGCTTGAAGGGTATTCTCGTGATAAGGTTAGTTGCCTTAAGAGTACAAGTTGGTTAAAGTAATTTTTACTTGAGTTTGAAGTGGTTCGAAGCGGTTAAGTCAAAAGGTTGTGTTGCAAAAATCGTTAAGTTAAATCCGACAAAGTTAAACATGCAAAGAAGGTTAAAGCGCTTAAAGAAGTCAAGAGAGTGAATACCCAAACTTTGTCATTGAGATAAGTATTTGTTAAAAGCACACATACAAGAGTTTTTACAGAATAATACAAGGGAAATCATAAAGTAGCAGATGAGGTGGAGTTGATTAGTCTTCAGCGGGAACGACCTTTCCATCTACTACTTCGTTGTTCAACGACACCAAGCTGAGATCCAGATCGGGAAATAGGCAAGCGAATTGTTCCCGCGCAGCTTCGAATCCAGCAGCCAGAATCTGAGCAGAATTTAGCTTGAGTGCTTCGATTTGCCCCTGAAGTTCCTCAATCCGCTTCTTGAGGTCTTCGGTTTGCTCTTTCAGCTCTTTGTTCTGCTGTTCCAGCTCTTCGACCTGTTTTTTAAGTTGTTCGTTGGTCTCTCGAGTCTGGAGAAGGTCTTCAGTAACCTTCTTGGATTCCGATTGTTCTTGGGCCAACTCAGCAGCCAGTTTTCCTTTCTCTTTGTTGGCCTCGACGAGATCAGCCATGGCGTCGTCCCTCGCCTTTTCTACTTGCCCAAGTAGTTTCTCCCGGTCAATCGACCTTTGCTCCAGTTTTTGCACCTTAGCGGTGTCAGCTTGCATGCGAGCCTCCAGGTCGACCGCCTTGGCACGAAGGGGCACAATTTTGCTTTCTAGCTCGACCTTCTCTTGGGCAAGATCATGAACTTTGCGGCGAAGGTCAGTAGCCTCCTTGCGCGCCAGCCTGAGCTCGGTACTCATTGCATCCTCCACTCGGGAGTGTTCGATTTCTGCGAGCGTCAGGTTGAAGGATAACTTCTCCACCTCAATCTTCATAGTGCTGTTTTCGGTTTTGAGGTTGAAGAGGTCATCTTGGAGCCTCCTGGTTGAGCCTTCCACGGCCCTGGTTATAATCGATGGGATATCCTCTGCTATGGTTTTGAGTTTGGCAGTCAGAGGTTCCCACATCCTTGTGACCTCAAGGGGAAGGTTTGCCGCTTGGAGAGGCGCCAGGGGGGCTTGTAGCGGGTTCTCGTCGCCACCTTCCTTAGCAGGTTCTTCAGTGTTTGCTTCCTGGCGTGGCGACGCAATCGGGGATTCGGTAATCAGAATCGGAGAGGTATGAGCAACCTCATCCCCGATTGGAACGTTTTCTGCAGCTGAAGTGTTTGAAGGGGGGCCCCCTCCGGCTGACACGTATGGCGTAGAGGCGCTTGGGGGGTCCTCCAGGAAATTTGGCTCTTGGGCCTCAGCTGCAGGTGGCGCAGTGGCCAGTGGAACCGCTTGGACTGGTGATGAAGGAGCTTGTTGTGTTGGCGATGAGGGAAGAGGAGCAGGCGTTGATGGTGGTGTTGAGGTCGGAAGAGAGGGTGGGACAGGTGGTGAAGATGGTGCCACCCTTTTCCTCTTCGTAACGAGGCCATCCTCGGTGACCTCGTCGTCCTCTTCTTCCTCCTCTTGGACGACTTGGGGGGCTTTCCTTCTGGGTCTCTTAAGGACCAATTTTTTGCGTTGAGCGGGCTCCTTGGGTGGTGATCGCCCTTGGACAATGGCGGCCTCCACCACCGAGTTGGGCACCATTTGAGAACCGGTTGCCAACCCGTGGTTTCGGGCGAGCGATTTGAGTTCAGCGAGCATGTTCCTGGGCAACATGTTGTCTGCAGGGGACAGAGATGCGTGGGTTAACTCAAGGAAAACAGATAAGTGCATAGTGTAATAAACAGCAAAGCAGATAATATGTGCAGGAAAAGTAAAGCCAAAGTCTTGCGCATAACGCACAAGACGCCCAGAGACAGCTAAACAGAAGCAGTATTAAAGCAATGGTTCAAATGACCTAACCTATTTGAAATTCTAGCTGATCTTCGAAGAATTCAAAGCTGATCAGGGAGGTGGTGAGGAAAGTTATATTTGCGCCCGCCACTTTCTTCCAGAAGAGACAAAGGTCTCTGTCCAAAGCTCCCATGCTATCAGGACTTCTGGGCCTCCTGAAGCAGCTCTTGGACTCCTTTTTCCCCTTGTCCACCCAGTACAAGGGGAAGCCATCAAAAAGGGAGGTGTCCTTGTCGTTTGCACGTACTTGGACGAATTTCCCCTTCCAGTCTTTGTACGATTGCTGGAAGATGGTAAAAATGGATCTCCCAGCAATCGCATTCAAGCTGACCCACAGGCGGTCTCCTGGGTGCTTGGCTTCGAAAAGGAACAAAAACACGTCCACCGACGCGGGCAACCCCAGGTGGGCGCACGTTACTTGGAAGGCTCGAACAAACGCCCAGCTGTTGGGATGAAGCTGGGCGGCTGCAATGTTGAGCTCGGTGAGAAGTTCCCTCTCGAATCGGGTAAGAGGGAACCTGAGCCTGACCTTCTTGAACAGAGTCGTATAGACAAAGCAGAAGGGCCCGTCGGCGCTTACTTTGTCATCAGCACACACGGGCAGGTCGGCGGGGCAAGGCAGCACCATCATCTTTTCGTCGTGCTCCTTGTGAAACGATTGGTAGATCTCGTCCCCCTTAGTCAGCCGCAAGACTGCTCCTGCGGTGTTCACAGAGGACGTTTCTTTCAGAAGGGTTGAGTTAGCCCAGGGGTATAAAGTTTCAAAGTCTGGCGGAGGAACGGGGGCTCCTCCAGCGTTAGATGGAGTCACCTGGGCCAGGGCAGATTGGGAAGACGCAGGCCACTCAGCCTGCGAAGAGGGAGCGCCACGAACTTGTGTTGAGTCGTGTGCTTGTGAAGGAAGGTTTCGTGCTGATGGAGGGGGGTTCGGGGTAATCTTTGTGCGAGTCATGATAGCAACTGCAAAGGAAGAAGAAAGGAAAATGATCAGGGGGTTACAGAGGCTGACTCGATCATAGAAGGAAGGTGAAAAAACGAACGAATGTAGGTTCGTTGCGACGATCGACAAAGCCCTAAGTTACGCAGAAGGAGAAATGGAAAAACAACCCACAACGTATGCACCAAGCAGTTACAGGATGATGCGAATCGGTGAAAATGCAAGGAAAACCAGCAGATGAAGGAAAGTAATTACCTTTTGATGATCGGGAAGGTGATGGAGGAAGATGGTGATCTAGAGCGTTGAAGAGCGTTGAGAGTTTTTGCAAAAGTAAGTTGGAGCGTTTGCAAGCACGAAGAAAGTGATGGAACAGTGAAGCGAAATGGGTTTAAGGATTTTTCGAAATGGGTTTAGGAAGCGCAAACGGCAAATGAAGAGAGCCGTTGATAAAGCCACGTGTCGAGCGATGAGTGAGGGGTTTGGTGGGGCGTCAGAGCAGCAGAAGGTACAACCGCTTGGAATTCCGCGTCAAGGCCACGTGGATCGGTGTTAACGAAGGCTCTTTCAGTCTTTTCGCTAGACAAGTCTTCGCTTAAGACTGGGGGGCTTGTGTACCGCCCTGGTGGTCGGGTGTGATGACGTGGCATCCTGCTACAGTGTAGGCGTGTTGACAAGGCGCCAGGTTGGCTGAAGGGAAGGAAGTCGGGGGGCACGCGTAGTCGCCAGTTGTTAAGCTGGCGTGTTCCGACTTCTAGCTTACCAGTATGGGCGATCGCCAGGTTGAAGATGAAGTCGCCAGATGTAGACCCAGGCGACCAAGCAGTCGGAGATCGCCAGAACAAGCACATCGCCGAAGATGAAGGAGAAGCAGATTATGAAGGCGGCCGGCGAGACCACAGGGAAGGTGTATGAAGGCCCCTAACTCGCCAGTTCCAGTAGAGATCGCACTCCTAAGTTAGCTATGCACTGGGCAGTACCATGCATAAGTAACTTAGCCAATATGAGAGCAGAAGCAGCGCCAAGTCAGGGAGCCTCCAGATGATGGCACGTGTACGGTTGGATGCGAGCCACGTGTCCAAGTCTGTAACTGCCAGGAGAGAGAAAGCCACCAGGTATATAAGAGTTCTTAACAAACTTTCTGAGGTACGCACGTTCAGTTCATACACTTTACGCTTGCGAGTTAGAGCTGACTGTGAGAGAGGATTTGCACGGTTCTAGTTCTCTTAGTTTTTGGTGATACCGTCACTGACTTGAGCGTTGGAGTGCGATCGGCCGCAGCGGCGCCGTGCTGTTTCTTTGCAGGTTCTTGAGATAGATTCCGAAGAGGAACGGACGTGAGAAGCGGTGCGCACGTCGATCCTTTGACGAGGCAGTTTCCAGCGTTCCGGTCAACAGGCAGGATCAATGAGCTTTGGTTCTTCAAGATGAGTAGCTCCTTGTCTTTTCAATTTTAGTTCTTCTTTATTTCATATTGTCATTTACTTCCCTTACTTGTCTTGCTGTTTTTTACATTTTAATTTGTTCTTGGTGTGCTTTGTGGAAGATCCAACCGAAGCACTCTTGTTCATTTGATCTTGAACAAGTTCTTGTGCAATTTGTGATAGGATTCCATACACCTTTGTGTTGCTATTTTCTTTTAGGCTTTGAGTCTTTATTGCTTTCATTATTTTGCTTTATATTATGCTTTGAGTCTTTAATTTTCTGAATCTATACATGTTTTGTCAAGTCATGTTCATCCATATTGTCAACAATTCATAGTAGTCCTTTTATTTGGCTTAATTGTTTCTTGATTTTGGGTCTCTTTATTTGCTTGAATCTGCTGTTCTTTGCTCCTTTGGTGCCTTTTTAATTTTTAGTTTGAGTTCATATTGTGTTTAGATCATACACAATTCTATTTCACAAATTTCCATTGTGTCTAAACTTTGGTATCTTGCTGTTTTTGTTTCCAGTTTTCAGATTCCCCTGTTTACACCTTCTCTGTTTTGGCTGTTTTAACCCAGAAAAATATTTCCACCCATAGTAAAATTCTGATTTTCTGGAAAATGCAAGTTTAAAGTGTTATAGAAAAGACAAAAAAAGAATTAGGTCAAAAGAAGCAACAGAAAAAAAATGATAAATCTTTTAAGATCAGAGTGCAAATCTGAAGCGCTCCAGCTGGCCTAACCGAACACCAATTTTGAAAAATTTATTAAAACAAAATGGTGCATCCGTTTTGAGTGAATCCAAAGCCAGATTTTAGATAAGATCCTGAATATCTTGCATAACAAATTTCAGAGCCAAATTCCAAAAATACAGATCAGCATAAATCGGGGAACAAACACGTTTTCTGGCCCACAACATTTTCCAGTGGTGCTGTTTTTTTTTTATTTTTTTGTCATCTAATCTAGTGCTTTTCTTTAGGAATTCTTTTTGTGTGCCAACCTTTATTTGAGTACCTTTAATTGTTTGCTTTAATTTCTTGAATCTCTTTCTAAGTTGTCATATTATAAATCCTTTTGGTGGTACTGTTTTATTCAATTAAATTTGTTTCTTGCTTTTGTTCTTTGACCTCTAATTTGGGTGCTGGAATTTAATTCTTCTTTGGTGCTTATGTGAATGGGAACTTGATTTGGTTAAGGTTTAGCCCTTTGCTAGGTGCTGGAAATTGGAGGATTAAAGGCCATCATTCTAAGGAGAAGACAAGGCCAAAGCCGAAACAAGCATTCTTGAGAAAACACTACAAACACTTGGAAGATCAACAAGCAAAGACAACAAGGAAGTGCACTAACCAAAAGAGGATCAACAAAGAGAGTTCTCTTATTTCCTTTGCAGCTTGGTTTATTGTTAATTACCTTGTTAATTACGTTTAGACGGTGAGTGTGTCTTCAAGGGCTCAAAGTGTCCAAGAAGCCTCACCTAGGGCCGAATAGTATAGCATTCTTGATTAGTAATTGTTACTTGTTTGTAATTGCCTTTTCTTTTGCTTAGTTAGTGACGCTTTGCATGGTTATTTTGTTAAGTTTGTGTTAAACCGACTAGCTTTGTTGATTAGTAGCTTGCATTGTTTTCTTTCATTGAAAATTTGATTTCTCAACTTAATTGTGTTCTAAGTGGTTTACTAAGAGAAAGTTTTGTGTGAAGACATTGAGGGATAGTTTTTGGCTAAGGCAAAGGCTTGGTATTTAAGTAGTCCTTTGTGACTCACCTCCCTTACCTGGAAAACTACCTTCTTTGACTTTCCTAAGTTTTCTCAAGGTAAAATACTTGTATACACGAAGCTTTAGCCATGTCTTCTTCTTCTCATTCTACAAAGTCTATTGGAAGTGAATTAAAATCTTTAAAAACTCTTTTGAAAGAAGTTTCACAAATTGTGCAATCAATTGCTTATAGACAATTGGAGAGTGAGACTAAACTTAATGTTTTGACTAAAGCAAAGGATGAGAAGTCTCACATTCTAAAAAAATTACATTCTCATGCATATATCTCTAAAGATCATGATTCTTTTGGGGAGGGAAGCATTAGAGTAAATGATTATTATCAAGCACCCCCTAGAAGACATAGAAGAGATAGAAAAGAACAAGAAAACCCAAGTGGGGTTAGGGTAGACCAACCCCATTTCCATGGAAAAGAAAATATAGAAGCATGCGTAGATTGGGAAATGAGGGTAGAAAAATTGTTTGCTTCCCATAAAGAAAGAAAGGAAAGAAAAACACAAAAGAAGAGAGGGGAAGTCGAAAGGGAAGCTAAAGAAAAAGAAAAGCATGAGAAGACCCTTGAAGAACAAAAGGTGTGGGAGAAGAGTGTTCCTTCCCACAAGGTCATTCCACAAGACCAAAGATTTAAAAATACCTTTGAAAATATGTGTCTTGTTGAACAACCTCAAAGCCTTACCTTTTGTAAAGGAACACTTGCAAGCCTAAGTGAAAAAGAAGAGTCTTTAAAAGAAGCTTGCATAGATAAAAATGAAATAGATTATTTCTCATATGTGCTAGGATATCACCAAGTGAATGTCAAGTTTTTTATAAGCATCTACAAAAACAATTTTTTATGTGAAGTAGTGCCTAAAGAAACTTGTCATGTCTTATTGAGACAACCATTGCAAAGTGTACAAATCCTTATAAACAATGGTTGTCACAACGAGACTATCCTTGCACATAAGAGAAAAAGACTTCATGAAGGAGAACTCATGGGACAAATTAGAGTTGATAAAACTCTAGAGCTTTTAAAAGGAAAACTTTTGTCCCCCATGAGAAAAGAAGTTCAAAGACATTACCTTAGGTACAATTCTTGTTTTCAAACTACGCCCAAGGCAATGTCTCATAAACTCTATACTCCTTCACCTTTTGCAAATGATCCTTGGGAAGATATAAATTTCATATTAAAACTCCCTAGGACAACAAAAGGTTGTGATTCAATCTTCATGGTTATGGATAAACTCTTCTCTAGAGAAGTGATACATCTTCATGGTTTATCTTCAAGCATAGTGTTGAATAGAGTTCCAAATTACGCAAACCATGATTTGAGGATTTCCTTTGGAAAACTTGCAACTAAATTGCACACTTTAAATTCTTATCATCCTCAAACGCATGGTCAAAATATATTTGAAAATCTAGCTCTTTCTACTATGCCTAGAATAATCATGAAGTGCACACACAACTCTAGAGGTGAGCAAACATACCATAAAGTAGTTCACAAAACTACTTATATTTCTACTTTTAAAGTTATGTGTGGGTTCAATCATCTTTCTCCTTTTAAGTTGTTACCATCTTCTATAGGATTTATGCCTAAAGAGAAAGTAACAACAAATGAACATTTTAAAATACATAAGATGATTAGAGACCACACACAACCATTAAAAGAGAAACTTTGTCCAAGGTTGCCAAAACCAAAACAAAAACAAAAATGGCAACCTAGTAAAATTAATTTGCAAACTAACACCTATGCCTTATTTGATTATTTCTATAGGTGGACGTTTGATCCAGGAGGACAAGCTTTGGCGAAGCAAAAGGTTGCTATCCGAGATCAAGTCTGTAGATCTGAGGATAGATCTTCTCAAGAAGGAGGAGATGATGGACACCATCCAGTCACATCCATTCCCCTAGCCATGAAGAAGAAGAAGCAATGGATTTGAGGACAAATCCTTTTCAAGAGGGAGGGGATGATGGAAGAGGCCCAAGCACAAGCCCACATGCAAGCCCACCAAAGGGTAGATTTGGGCCAACCATAGAGTTATGGCCTAGAGAATCCAAGAAGACGTTCTTTTACATGTTCAAATGCCATAAACTCTAGTATAGAGTAGACTTTAATTTCTTGTCAAAATTAGCATAGGAACTTTATTTGTAACTTTCTTAGAATTAATTTTGGCACCTAAAACACCAACCTAGGTAAACTTAGAGTTTCTAAAAAAACCTCTAAATTTACCAAGGCCGGTCTAGAAAGCCCATGGAGGGGGTGAGCATAAAAACTAGACACACCCCTCCCCATGTGCTCATTTGTGCACCCATGTGCCATGTGCACCCATGTGCTTCACATTTACATTTCATTTGGCTAGCATTAGGGTTGCATTATGGTCCTCCTTAGCCTATAAAAGGAGGAGCCTACACCTTGTATTTTCAAGTTTAATTGAGTAAGGTTATGCTGCCATTTTTGTGCACAAGCTTTACTTCTCCTAGAAATCTAGGCTCTAAACTTCAATCCTTTCACCTTCTCCCTTGAGCTGGCCGAACCACTCAAACACCATACTCATCATGCACCTACAAGGCCAACACAACTCCTAGGAGGGTCTTGATCATCTCACCCATTGCTTCCGCACCTTATTTTCTACTTTGATTCAAGAAGAACACATGAAAATGCCATCACTAGATACCACATGATGTGAATGTAACTACAAGAACACATGATTCTTGACATTCTTAGGAACAACTTGAGCTGGATTTAAAAGGCACTCTACTTTAGAATTGGATCAATGTTCTAAATTCAAGAACTCACCAAAACTAAGCACCAACCAAGACTCATATTGAAGTCCATGTATTGTCAAATTGAATCAAAACAAAAGGAAAGAAGAACAAGAATTAAAACTGGACAGAATTTAAATGATAGCTACTGAACCAAAACAGAATTAAGAACACAATGCTGGAAACACAAAATAAACGGTAGAAAAAGAAGTAAACTCTAGGAATCAAAACTACCGAATGGAAAATTGAAGAAAAGGGAAGAAGAACACTTATAGAATAAGATGCTTGCTGGATTTTGAGAATTGGAAGAAGCCATTCACGCCACTTGGAACCTTGAACCAAGATAAGTGATGGAGTGCCACCACTTGAAGCTCACCATAGCTCACAAGATAAGGCAAAGAAGAGGAAGACTCAAAACTCACAAATTCTCTCCAAAATTGAGTATAGTCTCTCTACTATAAAATTCCAATCTGAATTGTACAAGCTAAGCACCTTTATTTATAGCCTAGAGGTGCTGAAAATGCAAGCTAAATGGCACACAAATGCAATGAAATTCGGTTTGGCACCCCCTAGGCTCCTATCTACACTCCCCCCTAGACTCCCTTACTACTTACACCTTTTTATTACACTCACACCCCTATTCTACAAAAGAAATAAGAAGAGCCATTTTATTATACTCTTGTCCCAAAGCTCTTGCCATGCTCCTAGTAATTCGTTGGGCTTGGGCCCCTTGTTGGGCTTGGACCCCTTGATGGGCTTGGGCCCCTTGTTGGGCTTGGGCTTCATGGCCTAGAGCATCCTCTACTTGGTTTCCATCATTGAGTGGCCATCTCTTGGTCCTTGGAGGCCAGGGTAGAAATTAGCTCTTGGACTTTGTCTTGGAGGGTGGCATTCTTGGCGGCTAGTCGGGAGCATTCACTAGTCTTTTCCTCGAGCGCAGCTTTGGTTTTCCCCAGTGTTTGCTCCCGATCAATGCACTGGTTCTCAAGTTTCTTCTGCTGTGCCTCAGAGGTCTTGACTGCCTCCTCGAGATCGATGATCTTCACTCGGAGGGGCACCACCTGATTGAGGAGTTCGGCTTGGGCTTGCGACACCTCATGCAGCCGTTTGTTAGCCTCCTTTTTTGCTTTTTGTGCCACCCTCAGAGAGGTCTTGTACGCGTCCTCCTGACGCACCCAGTGGGTGGCCAACCTCTCCTTCTCATCCTTCAGAGAGGCAACCTCTTTCTCTAACGCTTGGAAAGCAGAAGCCTCGACAGCTTTAGCCCTGGCCTGCGCATGCCAGGAGTGGGTGCAAGACATGAAGGCGCCCATATAGTAATAAAGGCTTTCCTTTTGGGGCCCTTCAGCCTGGCCGCACGGGGAGAGCCTACCCTGTTCTTTGACCTCTAATTTGGTGTTGGAATTTATTCTCCTTTGGTGCTTAATTGAATGGAAACTTGACTTGGGTAAGGTCTAGTCTTTTGATAGGTGCTGGAATTGGAGAATTAAGACCTTCATTCTAAGGGGAAAACAAAGCCAAGGCCGAATCAAGCTTTCTTGAAAAACACTACAAACACTTGGACGGCCAACAAGCAAAGACAACAAGGAAGTGCATTTAGCAAAAAGAGGATCAACAAAGGGAGTTTTCTTAATTTCCTTGCAACTTAATTTGTGTTAATTACTTCTTAATTACGTTATTAGACGGTGAGTGTGTCTTCAAGGGCTCCAAGTGTCCAAGAAGCCTCACCTAGGGCCGACTAGTATAGAACTCTTTAATTAGCAATTGTTATTTGTTTTTAGTTGTTTCTATATTGCTTAATTAGTAACGCTTTGTATGTGTGGTTGTTTTTAAGCTTTGTTAAAACCGTCTAGCTTTGTTAAATAGTTAGCATACATTGTTTTTCTTGCATTGGAAAAAAAAGTTTTGATTTCTCAACTTAATTGTGTTGTAAGTAGTTTACTAAGAGGAAGTTTTGTGTGAAGACATTGAGGGATAGTTTTTGGCTAAGGCAAAGGCTTGGTACATAAGTAGTCCTTTGTGACTCACCTCCCTTACCTGGAAAACTACCTTCTTTGACTTTCCTAAATTTCCTCAAGGTAAAACACTTATATACACAAAAACTTTAGCCATATCTTCTCCTCCTCACTCTCCAAACTCTAATGAAAGTGAAGTCAAATCTATAAAATCTCTTTTAAAAGAAGTTTCACAAGCTGTGCAAGTGATTTCTTTTAGACAATTGGAGAATGAGAATAAAATTAATGAATTGGCTAAAGCCCAAGAAGAGAAATCCCAAAAATCACAAAAATCAAAGAAAACTCATACTCATGCATCTAGGAGTAATGAGTTTCTAGGGGAGGGAAACCTTAGAATTAATGACTATTACCAACCACCCCCTAGAAGGAATAGGAAAAGGGAGCAAGAGGGGCCAAGGGAAACTAGAGTAGACCTACCTCACTTCCATGGTAAGGAAAATGTAGAAACCTACCTAGATTGGGAGATGAAGGTAGAACAACTCTTTGCTTGCCATAGGGTGAGTGAAGAACGTAAGGTACCCTTAGCCACCCTTAGCTTCCAAGGGAACGCCATGTATTGGTGGACCTCTCTCGAAAGAGAAAGGCGTCTTCATAGGGAACCTCCCATTACATATTGGAATGACCTTAGGGGAGCCTTAAGATGCCGACACATACCTTCCTACTACCATAGGGAGTTGACGGACAAGCTCCAAAGACTCCAACAAAAAAACATGAGTGTGGAAGAGTATAGACAAAAAATGGAGCTCTACATGATGAGAGCATCCATTAGAGAAGAGGAGGATACCACAATAGCTAGGTTCCTTAGTGGCCTATCACTTGAGATAAGAGATAGAGTGGAGCTCTTACCTTACCAAGACTTGAATGACTTGGTTCAACTTTGCATTAAAGTTGAGCAACAAATCTTACGCAAAACGTCAAGTCAAAAGGTGAGCCCTTACTCTAACTTTTATCCCAAGAAAGAGTTTAGAAGGGAGGGTAGTACATCAAAAGAAAAATCAAAAGAACCTACCAAACCTTTCACCAAAGAAACCTCCACCCCACCCATCTGAGCTAGAGATGTTAAGTGTTTCAAGTGCTATGGTAGAGGGCATGTGCAAGCACAATGTCCAAACCAAAGGACCTTGTTTCTTAAGGGTGTAGATGAATACACTAGTGGCGAGGATGAGCCTAGTGAGAGAGAGGAAGGGGGAGAGGATGAGAGGGTAGCTCCACTAGAGAGAGAATTGCTTATGATTAGGAGAACCCTCAACAATCACCCTAGCACATCCATTGAAACACAAAGAGAGAACATATTTCATACAAGATGCAATGTTTTAGAAAACATATGTTCCCTCATTATGGATAGTGGATCTAGTTGTAATTGTTGTAGTGCTAGGATGGTGGAAAAGCTTAAGCTACAAGTAGTTCCTCACCCAAAACCTTATAAACTTCAATGGCTTAATGAAAATGGGGAACTACATGTAGACAAGCAAGTGGAAATCAAGTTTTCCATAGGGAACTACAAAGACAAAGTTTTATGTGATGTAGTACCTATGGAAGCTTGTCATATCTTATTAGGGAGACCATGGCAATTTGATAAGAAAACCTTGCATGATGGTCTCACTAACGAGATTTCCTTCACCCACAAGTATAAAAAGTTTGTAGTTAGTCCTTTACCACATTCTCAAGTGGTAAAAGACCAAAGACAAATGAAGCATAAGAGGGATGAGGAAAACAAAAAAAAAAAGAGTGCTAGAAAAAGAGAAAATCTTTAGGGATAGGAAGGCGTGGGAGAAGAGTGTTCCTTCCCACCAGGTTGATCAACAAGAAAAGCCTCTTGAAAACGTTTTTGAAAATTTGCTTCTTGTTGAACAACCAAGCCTTATCTTTTGTAAAGGAGCACTTACATGCACTGCCACAAGTAGTGAACTTATGAATTTACCTCCTCAAATAGAAAACCTTTTAAGTGAATTTGAAGATCTATTCTCTAATGAGGGTCCCATTGGGCTTCCTCCCCTTAGAGGTATAGAACATCAAATTGACTTCATTCCGGGGGCAAGCCTACCAAATAGGCCTGCTTATAGAACAAACCCCGAGGAAACAAAGGAGATAGAATCACAAGTTCAAGACTTGTTGGAGAAGGGTTGGGTTCAAAAGAGCCTAAGCCCTTGTGCTGTACCTGTCTTGTTGGTGCCCAAAAAGGATGGAAAATGGCGCATGTTTTGTGATTGTCGAGCAATCAACAACATCACCATCAAGTATAGGCATCCAATCCCAAGGCTTGATGATATGCTTGATGAATTACATGGGTCAACTCTATTCTCCAAAATTGACCTTAAAAGTGGATATCACCAAATTCGAATCAAGGAGGGTGATGAGTGGAAAACCGCTTTTAAGACCAAATTTGGATTATATGAGTGGTTGGTGATGCCCTTTGGGCTTACTAATGCCCCAAGTACATTCATGAGGCTTATGAATCACACCTTGAGAGATTGTATAGGTAAATATGTAGTAGTTTATTTTGATGATATCTTAGTGTATGGTAAAACCCTAGAAGACCATCTAAGTCACCTTAGGGAAGTTCTTCCAGTGCTTAGGAAAAATAGTCTTTTTGCAAATAGGGATAAGTGTACCTTTTGTGTAGATAGTGTAGTTTTCTTTGGCTTCATAGTAAACAAAAAGAGGGTGCATGTAGATCCCGAGAAAATCAAAGCCATCCGCGAGTGGCCCACTCCACATAATGTAAGTGATGTAAGAAGTTTTCATGGGTTAGCTAGCTTCTATAGAAGGTTTGTGCCTAATTTTTCTAGTCTAGCTTCTCCTTTGAATGAGCTTGTTAAAAAAGATGTTGCATTTTGTTGGAATGAAAAGCATGAGCAAGCCTTCCAAAGGCTAAAAGCTCAACTCACCAATGCACCAATTCTATGATGGCATTTCATGTGTTCTTCTTGAATCAAAGTAGTGAAAAATGGGGCGGAAGCAATGGGTGAGTGAAACAAAGCCCTCCTAGGAGTTGTGATGGCTTTGAAGGTGCATGATGAGTAGGGATTAGAGAGGTTCGGCCAGCTCTATGAAGAAAGGTGAAGGGAGTGAAGTTTATAGCCTAGATTTCTAGGAGAAGTATAGCTAGTGCACAAAATGGGCAGCATAACAATACTCAAATAAACTTGTCAAATACAAAGAGATAGCCTTCCTATTTATAGGCTATTTGGGCTTAAATGTTAAGCTACATTTCTAAGGAAAAGAAAACCAAAATTAAATCTAAATTCTAAGCCATGTGCCATGCAATGACCGGCCACACAACCCTAGGTTCTAGAAGGTTTCCTTCACAAAGTTCTTTCTACACTACCTATCTTACTAAGTACCCCTAATGGGCCTTTTATGCAACAAAGCCTCTTCTCTCCCAAACCGTAGCTTTGGCCCTTGTGTGTGTGAAGCTAGACGGTCTAGGACTCTTCATAGATGCTCCTCATGTAGCCTTGGCCTAGACGCTCCTCATCATGGCTAGACGCTCCCTTTGTGAGGCTAGACGCTCCTTGTGAGGCTAGACGCTCCTTTTGGAAGGCTAGACGGTCTTGGTCTTGGAAGCTTGGCTTTCATAGTGTGGTGAGCTTGGGCCCTCTTCCATCATCCCCTCCCTCTTGAAAAGGATTTGTCCTCAAATCCAATGCTTTTGCTTAGGGGAATGGTTGTGGCTGGATGGTGTCCATCATCTCCTCCTTCTTTTGAGAAGATCTATCCTCAGATCTTCAGGCTTGATCTCGGATAGCAGCATCTTGTTTCTTCAAAACTTGTCCTCCTGGATCAAACGTCCTCCTATAGAAATAATCAAATAAAGCATAGGTGTTAGTTTGCAGATTAATTTTACTAGGTTGCCATTGTTGTTTGTCTTTTGGTGTTGGCAACCTTGGACAAGATTTCTCTTTTAAGGGTTGTGTGTGGCCTCTAATCATCTTTTGTATTTTAAAATGGTCATTTGTGGTTACCTTCTCTTGAGGCATAAATCCTATAGGAGATGGTAACAACTTAAAAGAAGAAAGATGATTGAGCACACACATAACTTTAAAAGGAGAAGTAGTTTTGTGAACTACTTGATGGTATGTTTGCTCATCTCTAAAATTGTGTGTGCACTTCAGGATTATTCTAGGCATAATAGAAAGAGCTATATTTTCAAAAATATTTTGACCATGCGTTTGAGGATGATAAGCATTTAAAGTGTGCAACTTAGTTGCAAGTTTTCCAAAGGAAATCCTCAAATCATGGTTTGCGAAAGTTGGAGCTCTATTCAATACTATGCTTGAGAATAAACCATGAAGATGTATCACTTCTCTAGAGAAGAGTTTATCCATAACCATGAAGATTGAATTAAAACCTTTTGTTGTCCTAGGGAATTTTAAAATGAAATTTGTATCTTCCCAAGGATCATTTGCAAAAGGTGAAGGAGTATAGAGTTCATGAGACTTTACTTTAGGTGTAGTTTGAAAACATGAGTTGTACTTAAAGTAATGTCTTTGAACCTCTTTTCTCATGGATGACAAAAGTTTTCCTCTTAAAAGCTCTAGCGTTTGATCAACTTTCTTTTGTCCCATGAGTTCTCCTTCTTGATCTATGCAAGCTTCTTGTAAGGACTTTTCTTTTGTGCTCATGCTTGCAAGTGTTCCTTTACAAAAGGAAAGGCTAGGTTGTTCAACAAGAAGCATGTTTGTGAAGGTATTTTCAATATGCTTGACTTGTTGAATGACCTTGTGGGAAGGGACACTATTCTCCCACGCCTTTTGTTTCCCAAAATTTTTTTCTTTTTCTATTTTTTCTTCATCCCTTTTGTGTTTCATTTGTATTTGGTCTTTTACCACTTGGGAATGTGGTAAAGGGCTAAGTACAAACCTTTTATGCTTGTGGATAAAAGAAATCTCGTTAGTTAGACCATTATGTGAGGTTTTCTTATCAAATTGCCATGGTCTACCTAATAAGATGTGGCAAGCTTCCATAGGTACTACATCACACAAAACATTGTCTTTGTAGTTGCCTATAGAAAACTCGATTTCCACTTGTTTGTCTACACGTAGTTCTCCATCCTCATTGATCCATTGTAAATTGTAAGGTTGTGGATGAGGAACTACTTGTAGTTGTAATTTTTCAATCAATCTAGTGCTACAACAATTGCAGCATGACCCACCATCCACAATAAGAGAGCATATATTTTCTAAAACATTGCATCTAGTATGAAAAATGTTCTCTCGTTGTGTCTCAATGGGTGCACTAGGTTGATTGTGGAGGATTCTTTGAATCATCAATAAGTCCCCCTCCAAAGGATTTATCCTTTCTCCTTCCCCTTTTTCTTGGGTACTAGGTTCATCTTCACCACTTGTGTATTCATCTTTTCCTTTTAAAAACAAAATTCTTTGGTTTGGACATTGTGCTTGCACATGCCCTCTTCCAAAACATTTAAAACATTTGGTGTCCCTAGCACGGATGTATGGGGTGGAGGCATCTTTCACTAAGGGTTTGGTAGTCTCTTTGGGTTCGTCTCTAGGTGTACTACCCTCCCTTTTAAAGTCTTTCTTGGGATAAGAGTTGGAGTAAGAACCTACCCTTTGACTTGAAGTTTTGCGCAAATTTTGTTGTTCAACTTTAATGCAAAGTTGAACCAAATCATTCAAGTCTTGATAGGGTAATAGTTCTACTCTATCTCTTATCTCAAGTGATAGGCCACTAAGGAACCTAGATATGGTGGTTTCCTCCTCTTCTCTAATGGAGGCTCTCATCATGTAGAGCTCCATCTTTTGTCTATACTCTTCTACGCTCATATTCTTTTGTTGGAGTCTTTGGAGCTTGTCCATCAACTCCCTATGGTAGTAAGAAGGTATATGTCGACGTCTTAGGGCTCCCCTAAGGTCATTCCAATATTCTATGGGAGGTTCCCTATGAAGACGTCGGTCTCTCTCTAAAGAGGTCCACCAATACATAGCATTTCCTTGGAAACTAAGGGTGGCTAAGGGTACCTTACGTTCCTCACTTACCCTATGGCAAGCAAAGAGTTGCTCTACCTTCATCTCCCAATCTAGATATATTTCTACATTTTCCTTTCCATGAAAATGAGGTAGGTCTACTCTAGTTTCCCTTGGCACCTCTTGTTCCCTTTGCCTAGTTCTTCTAGGGGGTGGTTGGTAATAATCATGGATTCTACGGCTTCCCTCCCCTAGAGATTCAATACTTTGAGAATGTGATGCATGAGTTTTTTTTTATTTTTGTGATTTTTGTGACTTCTCTTCTTGAGCTTTAGCCAACTCATTGATTTTGTTCTCATTCTCCAATTGTCTAAAAGAGATTAATTGTACCGCTTGGGATACTTCTTTTAAAAGAGTTTTCAAAGATTTTACTTCACTTTCTGTAGACTTTGGAGAGTGAGAAGAAGAAGACATGGCTAAAACTTTGTGTATATAGGTGTTTTACTTGGAGAAAGTTTAGGAAAGTTAGAGAAGGGAGTTTTCCAGGTAAGGGAGGTGAGTCACAATGGACTACTTAAGTACCAAGCCTTTTCCTTGCCAAAAACTTTTCCTCCAATGACTTCACACAAAATTTTCTCTTAGTAGAACACTTAGAACACAAAAAGTTGAGAAATCAAAAAGCAAGAAAATTATGTAAGCTAGATATGCAGCAAACTAGTCGGTATAGCACAAATTTAAACAATACTAAACATGCAAAACGTTTCTACCAAAACAAAAGAAATACAAGTTCAAACAAGCAACAAATTACTAAGCAAAATGACTATGCTATTCGGCCCTAGGTGAGGCTCCTTGGACACTTGGAGCCCTTGAAGACACACTCACCGTCTAAAACGTAATTTAAAAGAGGTAATTAACAATAATCCAAGTTGTAAAGGAGATAAGAAAACCCCCTTTGTTGTTCCTCTTTTTGGTTAGTGCACTTTCTTTGTTGTCTTGTTTGTTGATCTTCTAGGTGTTTGTAGTGTTTGTTTCAAGAAGCTTGTTTCGCCTTAGCTTTGACTCCTCCTTAGAAAGTTGGCTTTAATTCTCCAATTTCCAGCACCTATTCACAAAGGCTTAACCTTAAACCAAGTCAATTTCCATGCACATAAGCACCAAGAGAGAATTAATTTCCAGCACCCACAAAAGAGAGGTCAAGAAACAAAAGCAAGAAACAAATTTAATTGAAAGAAAACAGTACCACCAAAAGGATTTATAATATGACAACTTAGAAAGAGATTCAAGAAATTAAAGCAAACAATTAAAGGTACTCAATAAAAGTTGGCACACAAAAGGAATTCCTAAAGAAAAGCACTAGATTAGATGACCAAATAAAAAAACAGCACCACTGGAAAATGTTGTGGGCCAGAAAACAGTTTTGTTCCCCGATTTATGCTGAGCTGTAATTGTAAAATTTGTTTCTGAAATTTGGATACAAGAAAATTCAGGATCTTAGCTAAATTTTGGCTTTGGAATCACCTAAAACGCATGCACCATTTTTTTTTTAATAATTTTGGCAAATTTGGTGTGCAGTTAGGCCAGCTGTAACGCTCAAGATTCGCACTCTGATTTTGTGAGATTTATCATTTTTTTTCTGTTGCTCCTTTTGACCTCATTCTTTTTTTGTCTTTTCTATAACACCTTAAACTTGCATTTTCCAGAAATTCAGAATTTTCCTATGGGTGGAAAATATTTTATAAACAAAACAGCCCAGAACAGAGAGGTGTTACAGGGGAAAACTGGAAAACTGGAAGAAAACAGCAAGATAACCAAATTAACACAATGGAAAATGTGAGAATGGAAATTGTGTATGAACTAAGACACAATTATGAACTCAAACTAAAAAATAAAAAGCACCAAAGGATCAAAATAACAGCAGATTATAGCAATATAAAGAGACCCAAAACAAGAAACAATCAAGCCAAAAAATAGGACTACTAAGAATTGATGACAATATGGATGAACATGACTTGACAAAACATGTATAGATTCAGAAATTTAAAGACTCAAAGCATAATATGAAGCAAAATAATGAAAGCAATAAAGACTCAAAGCCTAAAACAAAAATAGCAACACAAAGGTGTATGGAATCCTATCACAAATTGCACAAGAACTTGTTCAAGATCAAATGAACAAGAGTGCTTGGGTTGGATCTTCCACAAAGCACACCAAGAACAAAATTAAAATATAAAAACAGCAAGACAAGTAAGGAATTGAAATGACAAAGATGAAAATAAAGAAGAACTGAAATTAAAAAGACAAGCTACTCATCTTGAAGAACCAATAGCTCTGATACCAAATGATGGCATTTCATATGTTCTTCTTGAATCAAAGTAGTGAAAAATGGGGCGGAAGCAATGGGTGAGTGAAACAAAGCCCTCCTAGGAGTTGTGATGGCTTTGAAGGTGCATGATGAGTAGGGATTAGAGAGGTTCGGCCAGCTCTATGAAGAAAGGTGAAGGGAGTGAAGTTTATAGCCTAGATTTCTAGGAGAAGTATAGCTAGTGCACAAAATGGGCAGCATAACAATACTCAAATAAACTTGTCAAATACAAAGAGATAGCCTTCCTATTTATAGGCTATTTGGGCTTAAATGTTAAGCTACATTTCTAAGGAAAAGAAAACCAAAATTAAATCTAAATTCTAAGCCATGTGCCATGCAATGACCGGCCACACAACCCTAGGTTCTAGAAGGTTTCCTTCACAAAGTTCTTTCTACACTACCTATCTTACTAAGTACCCCTAATGGGCCTTTTATGCAACAAAGCCTCTTCTCTCCCAAACCGTAGCTTTGGCCCTTGTGTGTGTGAAGCTAGACGGTCTAGGACTCTTCATAGATGCTCCTCATGTAGCCTTGGCCTAGACGCTCCTCATCATGGCTAGACGCTCCCTTTGTGAGGCTAGACGCTCCTTGTGAGGCTAGACGCTCCTTTTGGAAGGCTAGACGGTCTTGGTCTTGGAAGCTTGGCTTTCATAGTGTGGTGAGCTTGGGCCCTCTTCCATCATTCTATCTCTCCCAAATTTTTCTAAAACTTTTGAGATAGAGTGTGATGCATCGGGGGTAGGCATAGGTGCGGTATTGTTGCAAGGTGGACACCCCATTGCTTATTTTAGTGAAAAACTCCATGGTGCCACCCTCAACTACCCCACCTATGACAAAGAGCTCTATGGTTTTGTGCAGGCCCTAAAGACTTGGGAACACTATCTTGTGTCCAAAGAATTTGTCATCCATAGTGATCACGAGTCTTTAAAATATTTGAAGGGCCAACACAAGCTCAACAAGAGACATGCTAAATGGATGGAATTTCTTGAACAATTTCCTTATGTAATCAAATACAAGAAAGGAAGCACTAATATAGTGGCCGATGCTCTTTCAAGGCGGCATACACTCTTTTCAAAATTGGGTGCCCAAATTCTTGGATTTGATCACATAAGAGAGCTTTACCAAGAAGATCAAGAACTCTCATCCATCTATGCCCAATGTCTACATAGAGCGCAAGGAGGTTACTATGTGTCCGAGGGATATCTTTTTAAAGAGGGAAAACTTTGCATTCCCCAAGGAACACATAGGAAACTCCTTGTCAAAGAATCACATGAGGGGGGACTCGTGGGCCATTTTGGAGTTGATAAGACTCTAGACCTTTTAAAAGAAAAATTTTGTTGGCCACACATGAGGAAAGATGTCCAAAGACATTGTTCTAGATGCATCTCATGTTTAAAAGCAAAGTCTAGAACAATGCCTCATGGACTCTACACCCCTTTGTCGATTGCAAATGCTCCTTGGGAAGACATTAGCATGGATTTCATTTTAGGACTTCCTAGGACTGCAAGAGGCCATGATTCTATCTTTGTGGTAGTGGACCGATTTAGCAAAATGCCCCATTTTATTCCATGCCATAAGGTAGATGATGCTCAAAATATTTCTAGACTCTTCTTTAGAGAAGTGGTGAGACTTCATGGTCTCCCTAGAAGTATAGTATCCGATAGAGATCCCAAGTTTATAAGCCACTTTTGGAAAACTCTTTGGGGCAAACTTGGAACAAGACTACAATTTTCAACTTCTTGTCATCCTCAAACGGATGGCCAAATCGAAGTAGTCAATAGATCTCTTGGGACTATGCTTAGGGCTATCATGAAGGGCAACCATAAATCTTGGGATGAGTATCTTCCCCACATTGAATTTGCTTACAATCGCGTAGTTCACAAGACTACTAATGCTTCTCCTTTTGAAGTAGTATATGGTTTTAATCCTCTCACACCCATGGATTTGATACCTCTTCCTAATCCACAAGAATTTGTGCATAAGGAAGGAGTAATGTTAAACTCCAAATACAACAACAAAATGAGAAGTACGCAAAATACAACAATAAAGGGAAGAAAGAAATAATTTTTGAGGAAGGAGACATAGTTTGGCTTCAAGCGAGTCAATAACAATGCATATAAATCAGACCTACCTCTTGAATATGGAGTTCATGACACTTTTAATGTAATTGATCTTTCTCCATTTGTAGGTACCAATGACGATGACGAGCTGGATTTGAGGACAAATCCTTTCCAAGGGGGAGGGGATGATGGAGGAGGGCCAAGCACATCTCAGCATGGAAACCAAGACCCAAGGCTAGACCGTGATGAGCGTCTAGCCTCAAGGAAGGAGCGTCTAGGACGTGATGAGGTAAGGCTACACATGGAGCGTTTAGGAGGAGACCTAGACCGTCTAGGACCCATTACAAGGTCAATGGCTAAGCACATTCACGCCCAATTGGATGAAGCCACGGATGGAAGAGAGAAAGCCTTTTACATGTTACATGAAGGCCCATTAGGGGTGCTTAGTAATTAGAGTAGTGCTAGAAAGCATAAAAGAGTGAACATTCTAGAATCTCTCCTTACTTGGCCGGTCATGAGCATGTGCCATGTGCCTTGTCATTTTTGCATTTCATTTGGCTGTCATTTCATTTACACTTAGCTTAGTATTTATGGCCCTATAGCCTATAAATAGGGAGGCCATCTCTTGTATTTTTCAAGTTTATTGTGAGTAAAGTTATGCTGCCAATTTGTGCTAAGCTTTGCTTCTCCCTAGAATTCTAGGCTATAAACTTCACATCCTTCACCTTTTCCTTGGGCTGGCCAAACCTCCCAATGTTCATACATACCATGCACCTTCAAGATCAACATCACTCTTAGGAGGATCTTGCACACACACATCCATGGCTTCCGCACCATCTCTTACATGATTCAGGAAGAACTTCATGAATTTTGCCATCACTGGGGGCTTTCGTTTTAGCCTTCTTCAGGGGGAGTTTCTTACATTGGGGGGCTGGAGGAGCAGCAGTTGTGGGTGGACCAACTGGCGGGGACTTGTCTTGAGCAGCGGCGAGCTCCGCAACAGAGTTTGGCACGGTTTGGGAACCCGCCGCGAGTTTGTGGAGCTTGCCTATGGCGCGTAGCTCAGCAATCCGATCCTTTCTCAACATCATATCTGCATTAGCGACACACAATTATCACAAAGTTTCGACAGTCAACGAGGTACAGACAGATAAACAAAAGAAAACAATGCGTGGGAAAGTTAAAACGACATAAGAGTCATAACAGCAACATCAAAGCAAAGGCAGGGCGACACAAGTATAAGCTAAGGGATCTCAAAGACCCGAGAACGAACCTATGTGAACATCTAGCTGGTCTTCGAGAAACTCGAAGGTGATGATGGAGGAAGTGGGCAGAACCACGTTGGAAGAGGCGACCCTTTTCCAGAGCCACACAAGTCCTTGTCGAGGTCTCCCATTTTCTCTAGCCCCCGGGCCTTCCTGAAGCTTGAGTCTTTCTTTCCCTTGTTCACCTAGTACGAGGGAAATCCGTCGAGAAGGGAAGGGTCTTGATCGTTGCAACACACTCGCACGAACTTCCCCTTCCAATCCTTATAGGATTGCTGGAAAATGGAGAGGATAGACCTCCCAGCGACCCCGTTGAGGCTGACCCATTGGCGATCACCCGGGTTCTTCGCCTCGATCAAGTATAAGAATACGTCGACGGAGGCCGGGAATCCCAAGTGGGCGCAGAGAATCTGGTAAGCTCGTACAAACGCCCAGCTGTTGGGATGGAGCTAGGCGGGGGCGATGTCGAGCTCGGTCAGAAGCTCCCTCTCGAAGCGTGTGAAGGGAAATCGGAGTTTGACCTTCTTGAACATAGTTGTGTATATGAAGCAGAAGGGTGTCTCGTCGCTCCCCTGATCATCGGTGAAGATTGACTCACCGGGAGGACAAGTCCGCACGACCAGTCTGTCGTCATGCTCTTTACTAAAAGACAGGTTTTGCCTGTCACCCTTCTTGAGGCGGAGGATGTCGAGGTCAGAGTTAACGGTTGAAGTCTCACCTAGCAAAGTTGCAGAGGTTTCGCTTAGACGCTTATAATTTGGGAGAGGTTTCGCCATCGCATTAGTTTGTGGTGGGTTTGGTTGTGGTTGGCTGGGATGAGAGGACGCGGGTCTCGCGACTCGGTCGGAAGGGACGTTGGAACCCCTTGGGGGGTCGCGGGAAGATGAGGGGTTTGCCCTACGGGTTTTCGCCGGAGGGTTGCGAGGAGATGGAGGAGGGTTCAGTGTGGTTTTTGGACGAGTCATTGACGAAGCTGCAAGAAGACGAAAAGGCATAAGAGTTCGCAAACAGAAAGACTTGACGGAAGGGGAGAAGAAGGAAGAACAATAGGGGTTCGCAGAGAAAGGTTCAGAAACCCTAAGCGAGGAAAAAGGAAAACAAAACAAGAGAAACATCCCACAACGTATGCTCCAGACAAGTATTGGATGATGCAAACCGATTAAAATGCAGCAAATATCAGCATGAGTGACAAAAGAGTTACCTTTGTATGATTAGAAGAGTGGCCAAAGGATGGAGGTTGGGAGAATCGGAGCGTTAGCTGGAGCGTTTTGACAGTTCGAAGAGAGGTGGAAGATAATGAAACAGTGAAATGGCGCGAAGGGTTTAAGAGTTTCGAAGAATGTCGAACGTTGCGAGAAGCGCAAACGACAGTGAACAATGGTCGTTAATGGGTCCACGTGTCGAATGATCGAAGGAGTTGGTGAAATGTCAAGTCGGTGAACAGTTTTAGCGCCAACGCGCAAAGCCACGTAAGCCGCCGGATTTAAACCTCTTTAGTCTCCTTGTTGAACAAGTCGCAGCTCGAGACTGGGAGGCTTGTGTATCGACCAGGTCATCGGGTGTGATGACGTGTCTTGCATGTGCCTAGGTGGGGCGTGCTTAGTGGAACACGTAGGCAAGAAAAGACGGATGGTTCAGAGGTGAGCATGGTCGCCGGTTCATGGAACTGGCGTTCTGCAATGAACATGCCCGGTTGTTGCAGGGTTGGCTCGTCCTCGACGTGTTTGGCGATTAGCGATCATGTAGCTTGACATCGCCGCAGGAAGCACGTCGCCAAATCTTCCGACAAGCTCAGATTGAAGCTGATGAAGGCCCAGAGGTGTAAGTTCAAGTGTACAACTCCAGTGAGGCGATTGTTGCGCCAGCATGGGGCGTGAAGGGTGTTTGGGTTGAGGGGACAGCTCGCCTATCAGCGACGGGATTCCCAGAGTGGACATTCGTTGATGGCAAGGTTTCCTCAGCCAGAACATGCATGGCGCAGCAGTAAGGAGGGTGCCGTTAGAGACGAGCGATATCACAGAGATGGTGCACTTTGTTGCACTCGATACTCGCCTTGTCGGGTGGTGCTCTAGAGCATGTCGCGTGTTAGTTTACTCCTTGAGTTGAGGACTTAGCCGCGCGACTGGCTACTACGCAGAAGTGATGTTCAAGTTGCCCCAGCCCAGATGACGACACGTGTAGGGTTTGATGCTCTCAGTTACTCCAACCCAAGTGATGACACGTGTAGGGCTGGGAGAAATAAAGAAGTGACGCTCGAGTTATCCTAGCTCAGATGATGACACGTGTAGGGCTGGGTGCTACCTGCCATCCCAGCCCAGATGGCGACACGTGCAGGGCTGGATGCGAGCCACGCGTCCAAAAGCATAACGGCTTGGAGAGAGGAAAAACCTAGCTCTAAAGGTAACCTTAACAGAATTTGCAGAGGTACGTTTTCATTACGGCTCATTCTGCTAGGGTTGTGTGCTTTTTAGTACGGTCCTACAGAACATATTTTCTCTCAGTTTTGGGTGTTCTTGTCACTGACTTGAGCGTCGGAGCGCCACCGGCCGCAGAGGCGCCACCGTGTGTTTTTCAGGTTCTCAGAGAGGCTATCCATGGTGTGGACTTGGAGGGCATGTGGAGTCAAGCTGGTGAGGAAGACCGTGACGAGGCAACGCTCTTGCACTAAGTCAACCGGCAGGATCAAATGATGATGAGGTTAATAAATATGCTTGAATTTTTTCCTACAAAGAACACAAGAAGAAATAAATTAAACTTACATTAAGTGTGATTGAAAATTATAGACTTTATTAAAATTGAACTTACACCAATTTCTTTTGCTTTATCACTCACAAATGTTCCATTAGCATGCTTGCTTATGTGTAGATATCCATATATCTCCTCTAGTAACCTTGTGGCCACACTTTTTTTCCTATTAAAATGAAAAAAAATTATATGACACATTGTAAGAGAGATTAAAACATAAATTTGATATGAACATATATTATTGTCACCATTTCATCTTTTTTCCTTACAATGTTCTTAGATCCACCCGTGTGAGCAATGGTTTGCTTTGTCCTATTCTCTTTATTTTTTTAGAGTATTTTCCTAATCATCAATATTTGCAATGCTTATATTTCAAATATTCTAGCTCTCTAATAGAATGAACGGTATGCTATACCCTAGATAATTGATTGATTAGTAATTATATCCAACCATGGACCACATTCATAAGAGACACAGGTCACTGTGATATGTGCCAGTGCCCAACAACCATGTTCAACTGTCAAATTAACTCCGAAGGATGGCAGAGGAATAATGCTAGCTAGTTTGATAACTGTCTAATAATGAATAAAGTTTAGGTTTAGATTATTCTACACTGTCATGAATAAAGTATTATTCTTATGAATTTTAAGATAATTTTTATAAATATAATAAACATGTTATATAAGTAATGATTTGTGATTGGATGTATCTCTTACAATATGGTCAATAAGTGTGGATAAATATTTCTATAAATATTTTTGAGGAAAGCAAAAAAGAAAAATAAAAAAAAGACAAGAAAGAGAAATCGAAAAGAGAAAAAGAACATGAAAAATTAACTTCTTAATTCTAGTAAAATTTAAAATTTAAAAATTTTAAACCATCAAACTACTTTTATGTATGTATATAAAAGCATCTTCTTTTAATCTTATTCTCATTAATATAATATTATAATGTTATGTAAAAAAAATTCAAAAAATTGTCGGTCATTTAAGTTTTGCTCCTTTTTAATCAATTTGTGTAAAATGAAATAAATTGATATCTCAAATATCCTTAACAGAATAAAATGATTCCAACAACATTCATGATAAATAAAAAATGAGTGCACGAATATGTATGTTTTATAATTGCTGCAGCCATAGTATGTACTAAGGCAGCACTGTTATCTTATGCTTTTTTTACTGCATAATCTGCATAAATACTGCATATTTGGAGCATAATTTTTTTTCTAGCAGCTGTTACTGCAGGCATAGCACGTACAAAGGCACCACTGCTATCTTATGCTTTTTCTGTTGCATAACCTGCATAAAAATTAAAGATTTGGTGCATAATTGATGCATGTTTATGGAGCCTAGGCATTGGTGTATTTATGTCCCGCAGCTGATTCTAATGCAATGGTAGATGTACCGTCCCGTCCCCGGGCGTTGATCGAAGGTCAAAGTCAACGTGTGGTAGGACCCCTCGTGGGATCCAAGGAAGGAAGTCAACAGATTGACCGACTGAGGCATCACCGGGTAGAGGCGTCGCCAATAGGAGGCATCGCCAATAGGAGGCATCGCCTTGATAAGGCGTCGCATTGATAAGGGATCGCCTTGATAAGGCGTCGCCTTGCTAAGGCGTCGCCAGGTTAAGGCGTCGCCAGGATAAGGCATCGCCAAGCTAAGACGTCGCAAGGAGGCTTCGGGCCTCGACGGTTCAGGACAGTAACAAAGAGAAGAGAAAGGTGGCTTCAAGGCCATAAGTTCTAGTACCAGTAGGGGGTAACCTGACTTGTGAAGTATCCACGCCACTGCTGGGAGACCCTGGGATAGATACAACCCATGAGAGGGCAACGACCAGGGGAGAACCACGTGCATGGTACGAGAGAAAGGAAGATACACTCCTAGGGCAGGTGACTAGAGATTGGGGCGCATGAGTTGGCACCCAGAAAGTCATCCCACACGCCAGATGCACTTCAAGGAAGGAGGACTCACACAACGGATTAACCCTAAGTTGGGTTACGGCGCTGTGAGGCCCTCCGCACAGAATAACGATCAAGTCAGAAAGGCACATGGCAATGCACACGTGTTCATTAAAGGTTTCAGTGAAAGTTTGCCAAGGTACGCGTTAACTTAGCTTACGTATCAAATGTTTCAAGGCACATTTTTATACGCTTTCAATGCGCTTGAACGCGCTTTAAATGTGAGAGGTGTATAAAAAGGGACCTTGGGGCATTTGAAAAGGGATCCGAGTTTTAACCTAATTCTCACAGTTTTACACAGAGCACTAACCCTAGTTGTTCTCGCTGGGCACCCACTGTGAGCACAAGGCAATTAGGGCAACTCAATTTTAGTCATTCAGCATAGTTTTCGACCACCTTCAGAGGGTTTTTCACCTTTGATGTTTCTCGCTAGCTGACTTGATCGTCGGAGTGCAAACGGCCGCGAGGGCGCTCCTTTGTTCACTTCTTTTCAAGTATCAAAGACAGAGAGCATAACGAAGGTGCCCTAGCTCGCAAGGACAAGCCACGCACAAAGACGACCCCGGTCAACCGGCGGGAACATTTGGCGCCCACCGTGGGGCCCGATATAAAACATCAGTCCCACTACACGGGTTTTTCAGTTCCAGTCTCAAAGCCCAGATAAGTTAAGAAGGTTTCCAGAGAAGCCATGAACACGAGGCCTGCACGTTCTAGGAGTGAGGAGATGACCATGCAACAACTGGTGGGCATGATGCAAGGGCTGCAAGAGGCAATGACAACATCAAGAGCGGAGCAAGAACGCATGCAGGCGGATCTCACAGCATCTCAGGCAAGGAATGATGAGCTCCACCGCGCCAATGAGGAGTTAGGTCGTGGCTGGCGCGACGTAGACGAACCTGAGACTGCCTCCCCACCCAGAGAATTCACAACACCATTCTCACAAGCGATCCTAGAGACAGTGATCCCCAGTACGTTCACGGGGCCCAAGGTAACCTTCACAGGGATGGAGGATCCTGAGGCGCACCTCACTGCGTTCCACACACAGATGATGTTGGTTGGCGGTTCTGATGCCGTAAGGTGCATCAACCTCTCAGAGGGTCATATCACGTCCTTTGCACAACTCTCACGACTATTCAGGGAGCAGTATCTAGCCAACAGGGCCCCAGCCCCAGTTTCGTACGACCTTTTCGACGTAAAGCAGTATCAAGGGGAGACCCTGAAAGAGTACATAAGTCGCTTCGGGGCACAAGTGGTGAAGGTGGGTACCACTGACGATCCCATGATCGTGTACGCATTTAGGAAAGGAGTGCGCCCTCGGTCTTTTATCAAGTCACTCAATCCCACCCGCCCCAAGACTTTCGCTGAAATAAGGCGTCGGGCGGTGGAACACATTTCCTCGGAGGGCGAAGCATACGAGAAGTGTACAACAGCTGCGCCTACACGCCCCAGAGCACAGATGCGTGCGCAACCCGCCAGAGTCCACGAAGCTACTACAGAAAGAAAGAATCAGGATAGGAGGCGCATCTTCGAGACAAGGAGAGCTCAACCTAAGGGTCGATCAGAAGGAAGGTACGTAGGGTTTTCGTCGACCACGGCAGTTCCGTAGATGTCATGTTCTGGACGACCTTCAACAAGCTAAAGTTATCCTCTGACCTCTTGAGACCCTATATTGGATGCTTGTATGGATTTGCAGATAACCCGGTAGAGGTACATGGCTACTTGGAGTTGAGGACGACGTTCACTGATGGAACAACGTCACGTACCGAAAGCATCCGGTACTTGGTGGTTAACGCCAACTCAGCATATAACATTCTGTTAGGTAGACCCGCCTTGAACAGGTTAAGGGCAGTGTCCTCCACGCGCCACATGAAGATGAAGTTGCCAGATCTTAGTGGCAAGGTGATAGTCATCAAGTCAGACCAGGAAGAAGCCCGAAAGTGCTATAAGAATAGTTTAAAAATAGAGAGAAGCGTGGTCATGGTGATTGAACGACCACCCGTGATGTGATTCCAATAACAAAGAAGAGAATGATTCTTGACATTCTTAGGAATCAACTTGAGTTGGACAATAGTTAGGCACTTTCTCTTAGAATTGGATCAATGTTCTAAGTCAAGAACTCACCAAAACTAGCACCAAATCCAAACTCATATGGAAGTTCCAATTATAGTCAAATTGAACCGATTAAAATGAAAGAATAAGCAATTGCACCGAGTAGAATTAGCTAAAAACTGAAATGAACCGAACATAAAGGCTGGAAATGAAAAAGAACAACAATGAACAACAAGGAAACAAAGGAACCGAACCAAAACACCTAAGAATTGAAAACTGCCGAACAGAAATTCAAGAACAACAAGCTAAACATGAACAATTGAAAGAGAAGGAAGGAAAGAGAGGAGAAAGCTCATGAAGATGGATGTATGGTTGGATGATCACGCCACTAGAAGGATGGAGACTCCTAGATGAGTGTGCAAGCCGCCACTTGAGGTAACCATGGAACCATCAAGATAAGACTAGTGAAGAAGGCACAAAGCTCTCCAATGCACTCTCAAAAATTGAGTATAGTTTCTCTAATCAAAATTCAAATCTGAATTGTACAAGCTAAGCACCTTTATTTATAGCCTAGAGGTGCTGAAAAATAGGTGGGAAAATTCAAATAAACTTATTTGAAATTCCCACCAAAAAATAAGTCACATGGGTGGTGTGACCTTTTTCTACTATGACACCTCCTAAAAACTACACCTACACCACTCTCCTAAGTCACATGGACAATGTGACTTTATTTTACATTTTCACACTCCTTTATTTAATAACCACACCTCCTAAAACTATACAAGAGTATTTCAAAGCTTGGCCTTGCCCCTCATGGGATGGACTTGGGCTCTTTGGGCTTTGGCCTTCTTGGGCTTGGGCTTGGGCTTGGGCTTTGGGCTTGGGCCTCATCTTTATTTTATGTCTTCTTTTAATTTTGAGAAGACTAGAAGGAAGAACTTCAAATGTGAGGGTGGATGTCCTCTTCCTCCATTAATAAAAGCCTCCTTTATTTGATTCTCATCATACTCCTCGAGTTGGAGAGAATTCGTCCACGAATTCTGAATCCCTGCATATAACAAAGTCAGTTTATTCTTACAATTAAAAGTGGAAGAACAAGGAAAACATGACTTAGCATTTGGAAACAATGGGATTTCAGAAAAGGAGGTTCTATAAAATGACCGAGTTGGAAAAATTTGTTTAGGAATGATGATATCTTTTGGAAAAAGTCCTCTTAAATGGTGACAACCATTAGGAGGTATGAAAAAATCATCCCTAACATTTTTTAACCAAGATGGTGGTGAAGTAAGAACCTTTGGTAATGAAAAAGATAAGGAAGGAAAACACCTTGGATGTGAAAGTATAAGACCCATGTCAACTTGGCCTTCTTTGTCTTTTTCATTTTTACTTGTGGTAGGTGGGTGAGGGAGGTCTTGTTTTACCTTGTTTAGCTTTAAGATTTTCTTTTGTGGACAATGAAGACCTATGTGCCCAAAATCTAAACATTTAAAACATTTGATATTTGAAGTTTTGGTAGGTGACTTAGGAGTAGAAGGATTCGTAGTAGAAACTTTTTTTGGAAACATGGTTTGTTTGGAAAAATTGGAAGAAGAATTTTGAGTAGAAATTTTGTGGACATCCTTCCTAGAAGAGTTGTAGAAATCATCATCATGAGTATTTTTGAAAGTTTTGTTCAAAAGATATGATTCTACCTTGATGGCTTTGCAAAACACTTTCTTTAAAGAACAGTACTCGTTTAATTCTACAAATTCTCTAATATCTCTTCTCAAACCACGTACAAACCATTTTATCTTTGACTCCTCATTAGCATGTATATTCATTTTAGTCAAAGTTGTTTCAAAATCTTTAAAGTATTCATCTACCATCCTATGTCCTTGAGGAAGCCTTTGGAACTTCAACAAGTGTTCCTTCCTAGAAGGAGGAACAAACCTCGCGCGCATACACTCTTTCAAATCATTCCAAGAAACCACGGGAGGTTTCTTGCGATATATAATGTCCATTACAATTTTATGCCACCATTCTTCGGCATAGCCCAAAAAGGATAAAGAAACTAAACTAAGTTTTTGGTCATCTTGGACCTTATACACATGAAAATAATGGTCAACCTTAGTCTCCCATTCTAAATACACATTAGGATCATTATCACCATTAAAACTAGGGACTTGTCCACAAGAAATGTTGAACACTTGGTGATAACTTTGGTCACGGTTATAGCTCTATTCATGAGAATGATGGTGAGGCTTCCTTCTTCTATGTTCCTCTTCACGGCCAAAGTCATTTGAAGAACCTCTTGAAGAAGGTCTATGTGAATGATGCCCACCATTGATAGAGTGAGCTGGCCTAGCTTGTTGCACCTCAATCTTTTGCAATTTTTCTTCCAAACGCCGAATGGTACATTGAGCTTCATGCAATTCACCAAGGACTGAAGCTTTGGAAGGAGAGTGTTGCTTGTAAGATTCACCACTTGAATAGCTAGCCATTTGCAAATAAAAACAGCAAACAAGTCAAGAAACAAAGTTAGCAAAAACAATGAGTTTGGCAACCAAATTGCCGAAGTGAATTTGGCCAAAAAAAGAAGTCACTCTCAAAGAAATAATGTCCCTGCACCAATCTGATCTTGGGGTCTTGGAATCCTCAAATGAAATATGTCAAAGCAAGGCACACCAATCTCAAAGCCAACCACCACAAAACCAATGAAGCAATAAAGACAAACAAGAAAAAGTATAAGTAATGAAAGGCTAGAACAAAAGGAATACTAGATGTTTGACAAAGTCAAAGATTAATGGACAAAAGACAAGCAAGAAAAATAAGGAACTCAATGAGAAAGTAGGCACACAAAATAATACTTAAAGAAAAGCACTAGAGTAGATGAAGAAAACAAAAATAAGCTACTGGAAAATATTTTTTATGCAAACTGTGCTTGATATTCACTGATTTAACTGGAACGATATAAAGTGAACTTGATTATGAAATTTAAACCACAGAAACTTCAAGATCTTAGCTCAAAAATGGCACTGGAATTATGCAAAAACAGTAAGCCAATTAATTGAGATAAATTTTTCAAAATCGCTGCCAGATTACCGTATGTTTTTCGGCAGAATTGTACACTTTTTGTATTTTATTTATCATTTTTTTTGTACTTTGAATTTTTGAGTACTTATTTTTTCTACTCTTTTCTAACACTTTGAATATCACAAATCCAGAATTTCAGAATTTTCCAGTGAGTAAATAAATTGCAATAAGGAAAAACAGTAAGCACGTTTTCAGAAAACAGAGGAATCCTAATAGGAATGAAAAACATAATTATGAATTAGCAAAGACATAATGGAAAATGATGTATAGGAACTTGTATAGGTCTAAAATACAAGCATGAACTCAATCTAAAATAGAAAATGCACAAAGGATCAAATATCAAACTCAGAAAATTATATGACACTAAAGCAAGAAACAACAAAATCAATAAAAGTACTACAAGAAGTGATGACAATTATGGAAAAACAAGACTAAGACAAAACTTGTATGGATTCAAAAAGGAAAATACTCAAACATATGATAGGCAAAAGAATTAAAACATCAAGCAAACTCAAATAAACCTAAAAACAGAACCAAAAATTGCAAGAAATTAAAGAGCTCTTGAAAAAAAGTGCTACACAACTCAACAATTAAACAAGAACACACCTAAACTCATGATACCGCATGATGTGATTCTAATAGCAAAGAAGAGAATGATTCTTGACATTCTTAGGAATCAACTTGAGTTGGAAAAGAGTTAGGCACTTTCTCTTAGAATTGGATCAATGTTCTAAGTCAAGAACTCACCAAAACTAGCACCAAATCCAAACTCATACGGAAGTTCCAATTATAGTCAAATTGAACCGATTAAAATGAAAGAATAAGCAATTGCACCGAGTAGAATTAGCTAAAAACTGAAATGAACCGAACATAAAGGCTGGAAATGAATAAGAACAACAATGAACTACAAGGAAACAAAGGAACCAAACCAAAACAACTAAGAATTGAAAACTGCCGAACAGAAATTCAAGAACAACAAGCTAAACATGAACAATTGAAAGAGAAGGAAGGAAGGAGAGGAGAAAGCTCATGAAGATGGTTGTATGGTTGGATGATCACGCCACTAGAAGGATGGAGACTCCTAGATGAGTGTGCAAGCCGCCACTTGAGGTAACCATGGAACCATCAAGATAAGACTAGTGACGAAGGCACAAAGCTCTCCAATGCACTCTCAAAAATTGAGTATAGTTCTCTAATCAAAATTCAAATCTGAATTGTACAAGCTAAGAACCTTTATTTATAGCCTAGAGGTTCTGAAAAATAGGTGGGAAAATTCAAATAAATTCATTTGAAATTCCCACCAAAAAACAAGTCACATGGGAGGTGTGACCTTTTTCTACTATGACACCTCCTAAAAACTACACATACACCACTCTCCTAAGTCACATGGACAATGTTACTTTATTTTACATTTTCACACTCCTTTATTTAATAACCACACCTCCTAAAACTATACAAGAGTATTTCAAAGCTTGGCCTTGCCCCTCATGGGATGGACTTGGGCTCTTTGGGCTTTGGCCTTCTTGGGCTTGGGCTTGGGCTTGGGCTTTGGGCTTGGGCCTCATCTTTATTTTATGTCTTCTTTTAATTTTGAGAAGACTAGAAGGAAGAACTTCAAATGTGAGGGTGGATGTCCTCTTCCTCCATTAATAAAAGCCTCCTTTATTTGATTCTCATCAACCCGCCTCAGATTCGCTCGCAGAAGATGAGCCAGTGGAGGCGATGCCCGATGCGTTCGTTTGGGCGACGCCTATGGAAGAGGACTCTTCAAACGAGTCTCTTGCAGAGAATGTGCAGAAAGGGCGACCCTGACCAGAAGACAACATAGTAGAAAGGCAAATAGGGGGTAAGGTGTTCAAATTAGGATGCTTCTTGAGCCAAGAAAAACAAGAGGAGGTGGTTGCAGTGATCTCGCGACACCTAGATGCATTCGCGTGGACCGCGGCAGACATGCCAGGCATCGAACCAGATTTTTTGTGCTACCGACTTACCATGGACGCCAAGGTTCGCCCTGTGCAACAGAGAAGGAGGAAGTTCAACGAGGAGCGATGCCTCGTCGTGAAGGAAGAAACGGAGAAGCTGCTAAGCGCTAGGCACATCAGGGAGATACAAAACCCTGAGTGGCTAGCCAATGTAGTTCTAGTGAAGAAGGCGAATGGAAAGTGGAGGATGTGCGTTGATTTCACAAACCTGAACAAGGCATGCCCCAAGGATTCATACCCACTGCCTAACATTGACGCATTAGTAGATAGCGCTTCGGGCTGCAAGATGTTGAGTTTCTTGGATGCATTCTCAGGTTACAATCAGATCAAGATGCATCCCAGGGACGAGAGCAAAACGGCATTCATGACGGAGACGTGCAACTACTGTTATAAGGTGATGCCGTTTGGTGTGGAAAATGCAGGCGCCACCTACCAAAGGCTAATGGACAAGGTCCTGGCACCCATGCTGGGAAGGAACGTACAGGCTTACGTGGATGACATGGTCGTGACTTCACACGAGAGGGGGCAACACGTAGCTGACCTGGAGGAGCTGTTTACCACCATATCGAAATATCGCCTCAAATTAAACCCAGAAAAATGCGTTTTTGGCGTGGAAGCAGGGAAGTTCTTGGGATTTATGCTCACTGAAAGGGGAATAGAGGCGAACCCTGATAAGTGTGCAGCTATTATAGCGATGAGGAGCCCAACCTCAGTTAAAGAAGTTCAGCAATTGGCTGGGAGGATGGTAGCTTTGTCTAGGTTTGTGTCTGCTGGAGGGGAGAAAGGCCACCCTTATTTCCAATGCCTCAAGAGGAATAGCCGCTTTGCATGGACGGATGAGTGTGAAGCAGCGTTCCTCAAGTTGAAGGAATACCTGGGGACGCCACCGGTGCTTTGCAAGCCCCAGATAGGCGTCCCCCTCCGATTATACTTTGCGGTAACGGAATGGGCCATTAGTTCTGTGCTGGTCTAGGAGCAAGACCAAGTGCAGAAACCCATTTACTTCGTGAGCAAGGCCTTGCAAGGCCCAGAATTGAGGTACCAGTCAGTAGAGAAGGCGGCCCTAGCAGTGGTGTTCTCGGCTCGAAGGCTCCGCCATTATTTCCACAACTTCACGATGGTAGTAATGACAAACCTTCCCATCCAGAAAGTACTTCAAAAACCAGATGTAGCAGGGAGGATGGTCCATTGGGCAGTAGAGCTGTCGGAGTTCGATATCCAATATGAACCTAGGGGATCCATCAAAGGGAAAGTCTATGCAGATTTCGTGGCAGAGCTAGGGTCGCAGTGGATGCTCTCCGTGGATGGGTCCTCCAACCAGTAGGGGAGCGATGCTGGGATCATCTTGGAGGGGCCTAACGGAGTGTTGATTGAGCAAGCTTTACGCTTCGCCTTCAAAGCAAGCAACAACCAAGCGGAGTACGCGGCGCTAATCGCTCGGATGCTTTTGGCCAAGGAAATGGGGGCGTAAAGCCTCTTGACAAAGAGTGACTCACAATTGGTCACAGGGCAAGTAACAGGGGAGTATCAGGCGAAGGATCCACAAATGGCACATACTTGAGGTACGTCGAGGTGTTGATGAGAGCCTTCGCTGCGTTTGAGTTGGTGCATGTCCCCAGGGAGCAAAATGCCAGAGCTGATCTGCTTGCCAAACTGGCCAGCTCAGACAAGGGGGGAAGGCAGAGGACCGTAATACAGGAACCCCTCAAGACGCCGCGAAAGTTCGTTGCAGACAACAGAGTGGACGTCCTTCATGTCAGTACAATGAGAGGAACGCTGCAAGGTACACCCTGGTAGACGGGATATTGTTCAGGCATGGGTTTACGCACCCTATTTTGACATTTGTAAGCGGCGATGAGTGCACCAGGATAATGGCTGAGCTCCACGAAGGTATTTGTGGGAGCCATGTGGGAGAAAGATCCTTGGCATCCAAGGTATTACATGCAGGGTTTTTCTGGCCAACAATAAGAGAAGATTGTGTGCGATACGCCCAACATTGCAAGCAGTGTCAGATGCACGCTTATTGGCACAAGGCACCGCCAGAGGAACTGAGATCAATATACAGCCCATGGCCTTTCCATACGTGGGGGATTGACATCCTAGGCCCATTCCCATTGGCGATAAGGCAGATGAAGTACTTGATCGTTGCCATCGAGTACTTCATCAAGTGGATAGAAGCCGAACCAGTGGCACAGATCACCGCGCACAAGGTACAACACTTTGTTTGGAAGAACATTGTGTGTCGTTTCGGGGTACCAAGGCGTCTCATCTCAGACAATGGCACCCAGTTTGCGAGCCAACAGTTGGGGAAGATATGTGCAGAAGTAGGAATCAAGCAGGTGTTTGCATCGGTCGAACACCCCCAGACAAATGGGCAGGTCGAGTCAGCAAACAGAGTTTTGTTGAGGGGTTTGAAACGCATATTAGAGAAGGCTAAAGGGGCATGGGCAGATGAAGTACCAAGGATTGTATCGGCTTACCACACCACGCCTCAATCCTCCAATATGGAGACATCTTTCAGCTTAGTGTATGGATCATACGCCATGAACCCAATGGAGATCCACGAAAGCTGGCCCCGTTTCCTGGGTTTCGTGGCGGAAGAGTCCAACGAAGAAAGGAGGGTGAACCTGGACCTGATAGATGAAGCTAGAGAAGAAGCGAAAATCAAGGCTGAGGCTGTGAAAAGAAGGGTGGAGCGTCAGTACAGCTCCAAGGTGAAACTGCGACAGTTCCAGGTTGGTGATCTGGTCATGAGGAAGGCCCACCCCTACGAATTAGAAAACAAGTTGTCTCCCAAGTGGACTGGACCGTTCAGGATAACCAAGGCCAAAGGGAATGGTTCGTATAAGCTAGAGACTTTAGAAGGGGGCCCCATCCCACGTAGCTGGAATGCGGCAAATTTAAAGTTTTATTTCAGTTGATGTTATTCCAGTTGAAGTTTGTAAAAGGGACACTCTTTTTCCCTCTCGGGGGTTTTTTAATGAGGTCACCCAAATAAAGAAAAGAGAAGTTTAAGATATTTTTTCCCTAGTTTTTCTCTCATTCGAATGTAAGATCAAAGGTTAAAGAAACAAAGACGAAAAGATGAGGCGTCGCCAAGATGAGTCGTCGCCAAGAAGAGGCGTCGCCCAGATGAGGCGATGCCAAGATAAGGCACTGCCAAGATAAAGCGTCGCCAAGATAAGGCATCGCTAAGATAAGGCGTCGCCAAGATAACGATGCCAAAACAAGGTGTCACTAGAACAGGGCGTCGCCAGCACAAGGCGTCGCCACCAGATAATCAAGCGGAGGTCAAGATACTAGGTATGTCTAGTATAAGTTAAAATCCGGGAAGCCTAGTCCTTGATCATGGGTTAAGGGATTCCTTCGGGACGCCCCCTCCTCAAGTATGAACAACTAGCCCCAGTACCAGATATCAATATAAGTTAAAAACCTGGGCGCTTAGTCCTTGAGCAGGGGTTAAGGGATTCCTTCGGGACGCCCCCTCCTTATGTATGATTAGCTGGCCCCGGTATCAGACGATAGATGTAAGCTAAAATCTAGGTGCCTAGTCCCTGAGCAGGGATCAAGGGATTCCTTCAGGACGCCCCCTCCTCAGGTAGGAACAGCTAGCCCCAGCGTCTGATGTTTAGAACGTTACACCTTGGTGTTTTCAGACACCCTGAGGACAATACGGTGTTGCGGTAGCAGGCCTCTCCTCAGTCGTGGGCACCAAATGCAAAAAGATAAGGGCTGAGTTGCCCTGGTGTTTTAGACACTCCATGGACGATACGGTACTAAGGTTTAGATCTCTCCATGGGCGTGGGCACCAGAGCGCGACTTTTGTCCCAAAGTATTTAGACACACTGAGGACACCCAGAGTAGGTCCCTCCTTGAGTGTAGACACCCAGCACAGGTGAGATAAGTCCTCCTCGCCCTCGAGCGACGCTGAGGCACCAGAGAGGAAAAAATATAGTCCTCCCTCGCCTTCGAGCAATGTTGAGGCCCTAGTAGAGACCAAATCCTTCCTTGCCTTTGGGCAATAACGAGACAGGCGACACTTTCATGGGGAAGATTCCTCGTAGATACGAAGGTCGAGTAAGTTTCTTGGTGGAGAGACCAAGGGAAGGGTACGCATCACGACTTAAAAAGGGGGAGTAGGGGAAGAGGTCACGTGCTACCTAAAGGGTTTAAGTCACACACGATGAGGGAGAGTATCGAAGGTAACGCACGCGATATAGCAAAGGAAAGCAGAAGCAGACACAAACATGCAAAGATAAAGAGAATGCCATGTAAGCATAAATCGAGAGTCATAACTACAAATAAGGTTCCTGGCAGTTGCAAGTTAAGCAAAAGGCAATTATATACAGATCCGATGTTTGTGGGAAACACGAAGTCAGGCCACTCTTCAGGGGCCTCCAGAGGTTGGGCAGGGCGACGCTGAGGTCCCATCTTCGAACCTCAACACTTGAGCCAACCGCGACCTTCGCTGCCTGTCCATCTTCGAATCTGCGTCAAGAGGACAAACATAGTAAAGGACAGGCACAAACTAAGGTGCTACGCAAAGAGACAAGATAAACCATGCATCAAGCAAGAATCCAGCAAAAGCAAAGAATAGAAGGTTGTAAAGGGAAGCTCTCATACTTATATATTTTTCCAGAGCCTCGGCGTTATACTCTAGGCTTATCAAGGCGGCGGCGTCAAAGCCCCCCGCACTAGCCAGAATCCGGCAAGCCTCTCGATCGTTCGGAGGCAGCCCCTCAAGAGACTTGGACTTTAGGGTTTTTGCCTCCTTCACCCAATACAAAGGAAAGCCATCAAGGGCAGAGGGTACAAGGTCGGAGCAGCAAACCTTGAAGAACTTGCCTTTCCACCCCTTGAAGGAGTGCTGGAATAGGGTTAAGAGGACCCTCCCAGGAATGTTGCTGAGAGTCACCCATAGGTTATTCCTTTGTCTCTTCACTTCGAAGAAATGAAGGAAGATATCAACCGAAGGTGCACACCCGAAGAAACCGAACAGTATGTCGAAGGCTTTGACAAAGGCCCAGCTGTTAGGATACAGTTGGGCTAGAGAAAGGTAAGCGCACACCTACACACTTAAAGACCACCTGATAGAAATAAAAAAAGGGGACCCTGTTGTTGGCCCGCTCATCCCCACACACCGGCTCCCCTAGAGTGCAAGGGAGCACTGCAATATCATCATCATGACTTCTCGCGAAGGCATGATGATCGTAGGTGGTTGGATCCCCAACATGGTCCCTCCAAGCTTTGGAAAAACCATACCTTTAAGGGGTAAAGACAATGAAAATTGAAGGTGCGAGGAGAGAATGTAGAGAATGTTCTTTGGAAAGCAAGATGAGTAGTATGAAAAATGCGAAAGAATGAAAATAGTGAGTTGGAGCGCGGGATTTCGAGGACCCAAACGTTGCAACTCAAGCGCAAAGGACGTTGAATGGGCATCGTGCGATTGAGCCACGTGTTAGGAGATTAATGTACGACCCAAGACGTCACTTTTCTCGCTCAGAAAGTGTCACGTCGTCAGGGTCCTCGAAGGTACGTCGCGTCAGCGGCGTAGAGAATGCCACGTCAACCGATCAGAAAGTGACACGTTATCAAAATGACACGTGGACAATAGGGCGAGGCCTTAGTCTTTTCGCTGAAATAAGTGTCAACTCAAGACTGGGGGGCTTGTGTACCGTCCCGTCCTCGAGCATTGACCGAAGGTCAAAGTCAACGTGTGGTAGGACCCCTCGTGGGATCCAAGGAAGGAAGTCAACAGATTGACCGACTGAGGCATCGCCGGGTCGAGGCGTCGCCAATAGGAGGCGTCGCCTTGCGAAGGCGTCGCTAGGTTAAGGCGTCACCAGGATAAGGCATCGCCAAGCTAAGACGTCGCAAGGAGGCTTCGGGCCTCGACGGTTCAGGACAGTAACAAAGAGAAGAGAAAGGTGGCTTCAAGGTCATAAGTTCTAGTACCAGTAGCGGGTAACCTGACTCGTGACGTATCCACGCCACTGCTGGGAGACCCTGGGATAGATACAACCCATGAGAGGGCCACGACCAGGGGAGAACCACGTGCATGGTACGAGAGAAAGGAAGATACACTCCTAGGGCAGATGACTAGAGATTGGGGCGCATGAGTTGGCACCCAGAAAGTCATCCCACACGCCAGATGCACTTCAAGGAAGGAGGACTCACACAATGGATTAACCCTAAGTTGGGTTACAGCGCTGTGAGGCCCTCCGCACAGAATAACGATCAAGTCAGAAAGGCACGTGGCAATGGACACGTGTTCATTAAAGGTTTCAGTGAAAGTTTTCCAAGGTACGCGTTAACTTAGCGTACGTATCAAATGTTTCAAGGCACATTTTTATACGCTTTCAATGCGCTTGAACGCGCTTTAAATGTGAGAGGTGTATAAAAAGGGACCTTGGGGCATTTGAAAAGGGATCCGAGTTTTAACGTAATTCTCGCAGTTTTACACAGAGCACTAACCCTAGTTGTTCTCGCTGCACACCCCCTATGAGCACAAGGCAATTAGGGCAACTCAGTTTTAGTCACTCAGCATAGTTTTTTACCACCTTCAGAGGGTGTGTCACCTTTGATGTTTCTCGCTAGCTGACTTGATCGTCGGAGTGCAAACGGCTGCGAGGGCGCCCCTTTGTTCACTTCTTTTTAGGTATCAAAGACGGAGCATAACGAAGGTGCCCTAGCTCGCAAGGACAAGCCACGCACAAAGACGACCCCGGTCAACCGGCGGGAACAGTAGAATAAGTTTTGCCTAGTTTTTTAGGCGCAGCTTGCTGCCATCTATTTTGTCATCTGTTTTGTAGGAGCACACTTTAGCTTAAGATACAATTGTGTTATGTTAAAGCAAGTGTCAAAGAAGCTTAGGCCTTTCTGCTTGTTATTTTTTTTTCGGTTGGTATCTTTGAAGATGAGGTCTGTATAAGGGTTGAAACAGTGTTGAAGTGTCATTTTTAATTCATTTATTCATTGTTGATAAAAAATATAGATGTGCCTTGTGCGACTGCTCTATGGAGTCCACTAGTCACTTATTCTTCACTTGTAAGGTAGCATGGTTGGTTAGGGTTTTCTTCAGTACATCACAACTCTTCTTGACAAAACTTCCTAGGGTTCGAACAAATCGACCTTAATAAAAAAAGTAATCAAGTGTGGAAAATAGTATGGATTGCTACAATGCAGTCCTTATGGACTCATAGAAATAACGTTGTCTTCTATAATTCTAAATCGAGTGGTATTAAAGTGTTTATGATGATTCAGATTAAAATTTGGACATGGATAATAAATAAGTATCCTAAGGCTTTTTTCTCTTACTCTAATTGGTGTTTGTGTTTAACAATGTGCTGAAATCTTTTTGTTGATTTACTTGTATGAATACCTTGTTGGCCAATATAACTATGAGATTCAAATTTATCAGACTCAAAGCCTAGATGTTCATCTTTTTGTAGGTGTATACGCAACAACATCATATATGCACTAGTAGAAAATAGTCCAACCACGCCTACGAATGACATTTGATGCAAAATCGTCGCAAAAAAAAAAAAGTGGTCACATTTTTAAAATAATTGACTATCCAATCGCGACTGTGTGTTAGACCTCTTCGACATATACTACAAATGCTATTTTTTTTTTTTTGTTTTAGGTTAGTTTGTTTTGTTTTGTTTGTTGTTGTTTTTAAATAATTTTATAATAAATGTGTGTGTGTATGTTTTGAACATGTTGATTTTGAGTCTGGGGGTGTTCAACCCTCAACAATTTTGATTTATTTTTACAATGAATTAGGTAATATTTATATGTATTAAACACATTGATTTTGAGTTTGGGGATGTCCGACTCTCGACAATTTTGATTTATATTTTCTTAGTCTACTAGTTCTATGGAATGGAGTTTGATTAATACACCACGTATAAGTGATACATATGAAAAAGACATGGAAGAATACATATAGTTTGCCCAACATAATCCATCACCACTACATTAAAGAATAGAAGAAAACAATTTTATATTGCTCCGTGTATCCCTGAGTAAATCCATATGTTTTAAGTTATACTAAATTATTGAAAAAAGACAGACTAACTAATTTTTTATATAGACATCATTGACATATATGTTCAAGATCATACCACTGCATGATTTTGCTTCTTGCAGAAGAAAGCTCCTAATTATTTTAAACACATTATAGATAGGTTAGACAATTTCATTTAACATATATTATTACTTCTACATTGCATAATGTTATGTCTTCTAACATGAAACATAAGGTATTTAAAGTAAAGTTTTTCACTCACTTCAATGTGTGTCATCGATTTATTTAATAACATTTATTTTGACTTGTAGTTTTTTTATCAACAACGAATAAATTAAATTAAATGAGACACTTTAGGGGTGTCCCAATCCTTATATAGACAAACCCAGCTCATTTTGCATTAACCTAAGCATACTTAACCTTAAGGAAAAATACCAAACTACAAGTTATCATCCAAAGTAAACATAAAAGATAGCTTATAGATTATCCTATGATCCTGCCGGTTGACCAAGCGCAAGAACGATGCCTCGTCACGATCTTTCCTCACCAGCTTTAACACCATGTGCGCTTCAAGTCCACACTACAGATTTTCTCTCTGAAAACCTGAAAACACAGTATGGCGCCTCTGTGGCTGGTGGCGCTCCGACGCTCAAGTCAGCAACAGGAACACCCAAAAACTGAGGAAAAACTAGGTGCTGTAGAACCGTGCTGAAGTGTTCTCAATAAGAAAAAAGATTCGTAATGAACGTACCTCCAAATTCTGTTAAGTTTACCTTTTATACCTAGGTATTTTTTCTCTCCAGACAGTTACACTTTGGACGCGTGGCCTGCATCCAACTCTACACGCGTCATCATCTGGGCTAGGGTAACTTAAGCGTCATTTCTATGTAGCATCCAACTCTACACGTGTCATCATCTGGGTCGGGGTAACTTAAGCGTCATTTCTATGTAGCATCCAACTCTACACGTGTCATCATCTGGGCCGGAGTAACTTAAGCGTCATTTCTATGTAGCATCCCGTTAAACGGCCAAGTCTCCTGTTCAAGGTCTAACCTAGCTCGTAACACACTCTGGAACGCCACCCGACAAAGCGAGTATCGGATGCAACAAAGTACATCATCTCTGTGATATCGCTTGTCATAGGTGCCACCTTCTTCGCTCCCACGCCATGCATGTTCTAGCTAAGGAAACCTCGCCATCGACGAATGTCAACTCTGGGAATCCCGTCATCGATGAGTAAGTTGTTTCCTCCAACTCACTTAACCTCCATGCTTCATGCTGACGTAATAATCATCTTTACTGAACTTACACGCCTGAACTTACTCGCCTGAACCTCCAACAGCTTCAACTAAGTTTACTTGGAAATCTGACAAAGTGCCTTTTGTGGCGATTCCTGACCACCTGATCTTCCATTATCTAACACGGCGATGATACGAAAACCTGGCGACAACCGACTATGTACACTAAAGAACGCCACTTCCACAAACGGCGACTATGTTAACTTCTTGACCACTCATCTTTCTCTTGTCCACGTGTCCCGCCAAGCACGCCCCACGTAGTTACTAATCCTGCCTGTTGACCAGAACGCTGGAGCCTTGCCTCGTCGAATCTAGATCGACTTTGCATCGTGCTAGCTTCCGTCCTTCGCCTTGATTCACTTCAAGAACCAGCAAAAGACAGAACGGCGCCGCTGCGGCCGATCATGCTCCGACGCCCAAGTCAGCGACTGAACCACCAAAATACTAAGAGAAAACTAAGAACTTCAGGAACCGTGCAATATTCTCTCTCAGCGTACTCAAGTTCTCGCAAGCGTAAAAGAAGTATTCTAAAACGCGCGTACCTCAGAAGTTCGTTAGGATTTCTTATATACCTGTGCATTTCCTCTCTCCTGACAGTTACACATTTGGACACATGGCTCGCATCCAGCTGTACACGTGTCACCATCTGGAGCATCCTTGACTTGAGCGTGACCTCTTATTCTTCAGGCTTTTGGCTAAGTTACTTATGCAGGAAGCAACTCAACGTATAACTGCCTTGGAGCGTGATCTCTTCTGCGTGGCGAGTACAGGTGTCTCCATACGCACCTTCCCTGTGGTCTCGCCGGCCGCCATTATACTCTACTTTACTTACTTCATTGTGCATGCTCGGGCGAGCTGTTCCCCGACCTCAACCTCTAGCCAGCTAGGGAATGACCATCTGACAACTTCATCCTTTGCTTCGAAAGCCTGGAACAAGCTTTCCTGATCTTTCGGCGATGTCATCCTCTCGGCGATCTCCGATCGCGTTGTTGCCTGGGTTCGCATCTGGCGACTACAACACAAACTTGGTGACTGCCGTTTTAGGTATGCTAGAGATCAGGGTACGCCAACTTAACGACTGGCGATCACACGAGCCTCCCGACGTCCTTCCCTTCTACCAGCCAGGTGTCCCGTTCAACACGCCTATACTATTGCTTGTGGCCACGTCATCAATTCCGACTACCTGGGCGGTACAGTTACTTACTGTCCACGTCATCACACCCGATGACCTGATCGGTACACAAGCCCCCCAGTCTTAAGTTGTGGCTTCTCCAGCGAAAAGACTAAGAAGTTGAAATTTCGGCGATCTACGTGGCTTTGCGTGCTAGCGCCCATACTATTTACTGATTTGACATTTCGCCAACCCCCTCCGATCAAATGACACGTGGACTTATCAACGAGTATTATTCACTGCCGTTTGCGCATCTTGCAACGTTCAAAACTCTTAAAACCTTCGCGCCACTTCACTGTTTCGTTACCTTCTTCTTGATTCATAACGTTCGAAATACCTTTGCGAATTCTTCATCTGCTTCGATCATCATCTTGCTCAACACACCCTTGATCATCAAAAGGTAACCTTTTTATCTCTCCCACTGACATTTGCTGCATTTTAATCGGTTTACATCATCCATTAACTGTCTGGAGCATACGTTGTGGGCTGTTTTTTCTTTACTTCGCTTTTTCCTGCGTTTAGGTTTTCTAGCTTTCTCTCTGCGAGCCCCCCTTGTTCGTTTTGTCTTCTTCTTTTCAGTCGAGTCATTCTGTTTATGAACTTTCATCTCTTCCCTTTTTCATCTTCTTTGCAGTTCTTCTGATGGCTAGCATCAAAATCACTCCAAACCCTCCTTCATCTCTTCAAAACCCTCCGCCGAAAACTCGCAAGGTCATCCCTTCCTCTTCCCGCAATCCACCAAGGGATCCTAGTATCCCTAAAAGCCAGGCCGAGAGATCCGCATCCTCTCGACCCAACCAACCGCAACCAACCCCACCTCAAACCAGCGCAGCTGTGAGACCCCCTCCTGATTACAAATAGTTGTACCCTTGGGGCACTTCAGCTTTGCTGGGTGAGACCTCTTCCATCAACACCGACATTGACGTCCTTCGCCTCAAGAAAGGTGATAAAGCTCATCTTTCCTTTAGCAAAGAGCATGATGACAAGGTGATCGTTCGTCCTTGTCCCCCTAGGGAGCCCATCTGCATCGACGACCAGGGGAACAATGGCGAACCCTTCTGCTTCGTCTATGCTACCATGTTGAAGAAGGTCAAGCTCCGCTTCCCCTTCACTCGCTTCGAGAGGGAGCTCTTGACCGAGCTCGACATAGCCCCCGCCTAGCTACATCCCAACAACTGGGCATTCGTCAGGGCGTACCAGATCGTTTACGCGCATCTGGGGCACCCAGCCTCCGTGGACGTGTTCCTCTTCTTGTTCGAGGCCAAGAACCCAAGTGATCGTCTATGGGTCAGCCTCAACGGGATTGCTGGGAGGTACATCCTCTCCATCTTCCAGCAATCCTACAAGGACTGGAAAGGCAAATTTGTGCGTGTTTTCCGCAACGACCAGGACCCTACCCTCCTCGACGGATTTCCCTTGTACTAGGTGAATAAGGGAAAGAAAGAGTCCAAGGACAACTTCAGGAGGGCTAGAAGTCCAGAAAAGATGGGGGAGCTTGACAAGGATCTATGCAACTTTTGGAAAGGAGTTTCCTCCTCCAACATAACCCTGGCCACCTCCTCCATCATCACCTACGAATTCCACGAAAGTCAACTGGACTTTCATATAGGTTTGTCTTCCCCTCATCTCCAAGTTTCCTTTTCCTTGAATTCGCATCACTCTATCTTTTACTAATGTTGCTTGTGCCATTCTGATATGCATGTAGTCTTGACTGGTTAACCCATGCATTAGTTCTCACTGCTTATTTTCCTGTGCATCATCAACTGCTTGAACTGGACTGGTTTGTGATCGTTGATTTCTTTATGCAGATACAATGTTGGGAAAGGAGCATATGGCGAGACTGCGCTCAATAGCCAAGCTTCATAATCTGGCGGCGGGCTCCCAAACCATTCCCAACTCTGCCGCAGAAGCCGCTGCTGCCCAAGGCAGATCTCCACATGTTGGCCCATCCCCTCCTATCGCTCTTCATGCTCCTGAGCGAAAGGAGCTGCCACCAAAAAGGGCTAAGAGGAAGACCCCCAGAGTGGTGTCAGATGAGGAGGAAGACGAAAGCATTGAAGACGGGCTAGTCTGCAAGAGAAAAAGGGCGACCGTAGCTGAGCCACCAGTAGTTGGAGGCACCAGCCCCAACTACACCGAGAACCCCCCCCAGCGCCTCCACACCCTTCGAGTCTACTAGGGATGCTCTCCCTTCAAATGCCTCAGCTGCTGGAGCTACAAAAGAATAGCTTGCAGATACGCAAGCTTCCCCTCAACCTACAGCAGAGCTCCTGCCTCACCACCACTCCACGAGGCCCCCCTCGCTATCCAAACTTGTGAGGGTGGTGGTGAGAATCAACCTTCAACGCCTCCTCCAGCTCCAGCTCTTCCAGCTCTTACCGTTGCCTTAAATCACGCAAGGGCGACAAGGTCTCTTTTCCGAAAACTTAAAATCGATAAGCATGCAAACTTAGTGAACTTGGAAACTTTGATAAACTTCGAAACCTTCTTTGTTGGGTGTCCTCGTTAAAAACCCTCCTTAGGGTAAAAAGAGTGCCCCCTTGAAAAACTGTTTTAACTGAAACTACTTTAAACTGTTCAAGTTAATCACTACTTACAATGCTTTAACTGTAATAAAACTTGAGATGGGTGGCGTTCTGTACCGTCCCATACCCGGGCGTTGACGAAGTCAAGGTCAAAGTCAGCGTTGAGGTAAAAGTCAACATAAGGCGTCACCCAGGTGGGTGACGCCAAGCGCAAGCGTCGCCAAGAGGAAGCATCGCCAAGAGGAAGCGTCGCCAAGAGGAAGCATCGCCAAGATAAGGCGTCGCCTAGCAGGGCGTCGCCAAGATAAGGCGTCGCCAAGCAGGGTGTCGCCAAGGTGGAATGACACAAAAGCGAGGTGACCACAGCGCTTCTCCCCGACACCCATGGGTAGGAAAGACCATGGAGGGGGCGACGCCGTGGGAAGGCCTCAGACCCCTGATAACCAGGGAACAGTGATAAAGAGAAGAGAAAGGTGGCTTCAAGGCCACAGAAATAGCACCAGTATAGAGCAACCTGACTCGTGAAGTGCCCCTGCCATCCAAAAACGCCCTTGGGATAAATACGACCCAGGAGAGGGGTCATGCCCGGGGGCAGCCAGGCACAGGGCACGAGAGGAAGGTAGATACGCTCTCACAATGAGTGACTAGAGGCTTGGGGGCATGAGTTGGCACCTAAAAAGTGACCCCTTGCGCAGTTGCACTCCCAGGTAGGAGGGCTCACGCGAGGAAACACCCTCAGATAGGGTAACGGTGTTGTGAGGTCCTCCACGTGTACAACAGCCAAGTCAGAATGGAAACGCCACGTTGTCAGGTACAAGGTAATTAAGGTTATTTAATACAGTTTTCCGTTTCGAGTGTTTAAGGTACTATAAATGCTCCCGAACGTTTCGAACGTCTTAAATGCGCTGAGCGTTTTTATAATTAAATGCGCTTTAAGGTGCTTTGAATGTGTGAAGAGCTTAAATAGCGCTTTGAATGTTGGGAACGGGGGTCGAACTTTTGGCAAATTTCCTAGAAACTCTCTAGTTGCTTGCTAGAGCCTTGAGGTAACGCACAAGGGACTAGGGAAAGATTTTTGCTAGAAGGAGAAATATACACTAGACACAGTTTCCTTTTTACCACCTTCAGAGTGCCCATACGCGGTGCTCCGATACGGAGGTGCATAGTTTTTGGTGTTTCTTGCTGGCTGACTTGAGCGTCAGAGTGCAAACGGCCGCTAGGGCGCCCTTTTGTCCTTCTTTGCAGGTTTCAACAGATTGTCGGAGGGAAGGTGTCCCTAGCTGACGGGCAAGGTTGCGCACAAAGACGTCCCAGGTCAATCGGACGGAACATTTGGCGCCCACCGTGGGGCTGATCTAAAACATCAGTCCCATCACAAATTTGAGGAGATTTTTCGAGTTACAGTAATGTTGGAAGAGGTTTGAGAAGACAGTGAAGAATGGCCACCACGAGACGAGGTAATGCACGCGCTACGAGTGAGGAGATGTCCATGCAGCGAGTCATGGAGATAATGCGAGGGCTGCAAGACGATATGGCAGAATCGAAGTTGGAACAGGAGCGCATGCAGGCGGATCTCGAAGCCTCGCATGCGAGGAACGAAGAGCTCCGTCTGGTGAATGAAGAGCTGCGCCAGGGTTTGAGGAACAACCCGAGGCAATGTGAACCAGATGAGATGGAACATCTCACCCCGCCGAGGGAGTTCACCACTCCCTTCTCGCATGAAATCTTAGACGCAGCGATCCCCAACACGTTTGCGGGGCCTAAGGCGATTTTCACCGGAATGGAGGATCCTGAGGCGCACCTCACTGCGTTCCACACGCAGATGGTGTTAGTAGGAGGTTCAGGCGCTGCAAGATGCAAGCTCTTCATGAGCACTTTAACTGGGATGACGATGGATTGGTTTATTAGCCTTCCTAACGGCTATATCACCTCCTTCCAGCAGTTGTCACAGCTATTCAGAGAGCAATACCTGGCGAACAGGGCCCCGCCGCCAGTTTCCTATGACATATTTAATGTGAAGCAATACCAAGGAGAGAGTTTGAAAGAATACATCAACCGCTTCGGGGCCCAAGTGGTGAAAACCGGTACCTCGGAAGAGCCCATGATTGTGTATGCCTTCAGGAAGGGCGTGAGTCCCGACCCCTTTTGCGAGTCTATTATACGCAATCGCCCAAGGACTTTCGCTGAAATACGACGTCGCGCGGTGGAGCATATCGCTTCCGAGGGAGAGGTGTGTGAAAAACGCACCAGCGTCGTGCCCTCACGCCCAAGGGTACAGACGCGGAGTCAGCCCGTCAGGGAAAATGAGACCACGCCGGGAAGAAAAAAACCAGAGGGGAGACGCCCCTACGAGACCAGAAAACCCCAGCCCCGGCCCCGGGGCCCAGCAGGAGGCGATCGTCCTGTCAGGGAGAGGGCCAGACCGGCGAGGTACAACTTCGCGGTGGAGTTGAAGGACCTGATAGCCGTGCCTAATATAGCTGAGAGGTTGAGGCGACCGGCGAAGACTGACAAGGTATTGGGGCCACGAAAAGACTCTTGGTGTGAGTTCCACGAAGCTTTTGGTCATCACATCGACAACTGCCTGTCGTTGGGGTATCAGCTAGACGAGCTTGTGAGAAGCGGTTTGCTGAAGGATTATGTTGCAGAACCCGCCGAGACACCCACCCTGCCGGCGCCCACAGAAGAACAGGCGCACGAGATGCCCGTGCTCGGCGAGGTCCATACCATCGCCGGAGGCTTCTCTGGTGGCAGACACACCGCCTCCCAGCGGAAGAAATACGCGAGGGGGGTCAACTCAATTGAAGAGAGAATCTCGGGTGAGCCATGGGAGTCGGACCTCGTGTTCACGAGAGGGGACCTCCGAGATGTTGTACCCCACGACAACGACCCCGTAGTCATTTCAGTCGTCACAGCGGGCCGTAAGGTACACAGGGTCCTTGTCGACCAAGGGAGCTCCGCGGACGTCATGTTTTTGTCGACGTTCAACAAGCTGCGTTTGTCCCCTGACCTTCTGAGGCCCTACACAGGCTGCCTATATGGGTTCGCAGACAACCAAGTGGAAGTCTGAGGCTACTTGGAGCTGAGGACGACATTCACAGATGGAGAAGCCTCGCGCACCGAAAGCATACGATACTTGGTCGTAAACGCCAATTCCACCTACAACATCTTGTTGGGGAGACCGGCGCTGAATAGGCTCAACGCGGTATCCTCCACGCGTCATATGAAGATGAAGCTGCCAGACCTCAGCGGCAAGGTAATAGTTATCAAGTCGGACTAGGAGGAAGCGCGGAAGTGTTATGAAAACAGCCTAAAATAGAGGAAAAGTGTGTTCATGGTGTTTGAGCGTCCGCCAAGTGTCGACGTGACAATGATAGAGGCGACGCCCTCCGGGTCAACGCCTGTTGAGGCCACGCCCGTGGGGGCGACGCCCGAAGCTGACACACTCATGGGAGAGGGTCCCGACCGCACGGCGCCAGCGGAAAAGGCGACGCCCATTCAGGATAACAGCAGGGACCAACAAGCGACTAACGTGGTGGATAGGAACATTAGCGGCAAGACGTTTAAACTAGGGCGTCTGCTGAGTCAAGAAGAGCAGGAGGCGGTGGCAGAGGTGATCTCACGCCATTTGGACGCCTTCGCGTGGTCTGCCTCGGACATGCCCGGCATCGACCCTGATTTCTTATGTCATCACCTCAGCATGGACGCCACGGTTCGCCCCGTGCGCCAAAGGAGGAGAAAATTCAATGAAGAGAGGCAGCTGGTGGTACGCGAAGAAACGAAGAAGCTGCTGAGGGCTGGCCACATCAGGGAAATCCAATACCCCGAATGGCTAGCCAACGTCGTCCTGGTAAAGAAGGCGAATGGGAAGTGGAGGATGTGCGTGGACTTCACTGACCTAAACAAGGTGTGCCCGAAGGACTCGTACCCACTGCCCAGCATTGACGCGTCGGTAGATAGCGCCTTCGGCTGCAAGGTGCTAAGTTTCCTGGATGCGTTCTCGGGGTACAACCAGATTAAAATGCACCCGAGAGATTAAAGCAAAACCGCATTCATGACGGAAACTAGCAGTTACTGTTACAAGGTGATGCCTTTCGGCTTGAAGAATGCGGGTGCCACCTACCAAAGGCTGATGGACAAGGTTCTAGCACCCATGTTAGGAAGAAATGTATACGCCTACGTGGATGATATGGTAGTGGCGTCGAGGGATAAGGCACAGCATGTGGCGGACCTGGAGGAATTATTCGTCACTATATCCAAGTACCACCTCAAACTAAACCCCGAGAAGTATGTCTTCGGGGTAGAGGCTGGGAGGTTCCTAGGTTTCATGCTCACGGAGAGGGGAATAGAAGCGAATCCCGACAAGTGCATAGCGATCATCGCCATGCGTAGCCCGACGTTAGTAAAAGAAGTACAACAGCTGACGGGGTGGATGGCGGCGCTCTCGAGGTTTGTTTCTGCCGAAGGAGAGAAGGGGCACCCATATTTCCAGTGCCTTAAGAGGAACAGTCGTTTCGCATGGACGGACGAATGCGAAACGGCTTTCATCAAGCTAAAAGAATACCTGGCGGCACCACCGATCCTCTGCAAACCGGTAGAAGGCGTGCCCCTCCGGCTGTACTTCACGGTGACGGAACGAGCTATCAGCTCTGTGTTAGTCCAAGAGCAGGACCAGATTCAAAGGCCTATCTACTTCGTAAGCAAGGCCCTACAAGGCGTGGAGACGAGGTACCAGGCGTTGGAGAAGGCAGCGCTGGCGGTGGTGTTTTCCGCCAGGAGGCTTCGTCATTACTTCCACAGCTTCACGGTGGTAGTGATGACGAACCTCCCTATACAGAAGGTACTGCAGAAGCCCGATGTAGCTGGAAGGATGGTGCGCTGGGCGGTGGAGCTTTCAGAATTCGACATCTAGTATGAGCCCAGAGGGTCCGTCAAAGGGCAGGTATACGCAGATTTCGTGGCAGAACTCTCGCCCGGAGGCGAACAGGAGGTGGAGGCAGGCTCACAGTGGTCGCTCTCAATGGATGGCTCTTCCAACCAGCAAGGAAGTGGTGCGGGAATAGTCTTGGAAGGACCAGACGGTGTACTGATCGAGCAGGCCCTGCGCTTCGCTTTCAAAGCTAGTAATAATCAGGCTGAGTACGAAGCCCTGATTGCAGGAATGCTTTTAGCCAAAGAAATGGGCGTGCGGAACCTATTAGTGAAGAGTGACTCTCAACTGGTTACGGGGCAAGTGTTGGGTGAGTTCCAGGCGAAAGACCCACAGATGGCGGCATATTTAAGGTACGTCGAATCGCTAAAGGGAGCCTTTAGTGCTCTTGAGCTGGTGCATGTCCCAAGGGAGCAGAATGCCAGAGCTGACCTGCTCGCCAAGCTGGCCAGCTCAGGCAAGGGGGCCAGGCAGAGGACTGTAATCCAATAAACGCTTAAGGCTCCGAGGAAATTCATAGAGGATAACAGGGTGGATGTCCTCCATATAAGCACCGCGAGAGGAAGGCCAAGGAGTCATCGTTCCTTGACTCAGGATACGTTGAAGGCGCCTCACATTAGCGTATACACGGACACGCCCGAAGGAGGGAGGCAAGCGCAGATACATGTTTTAGCCCAAGGAGACACCTGGATGACGCCATACAGGCGGTACCTAGCGGATGGGGTTCTCCCAGTGGAGTCTGAAGAAGGTAAGAAGGTTAAGAGAAATGCTGCAAGGTACACCCTGGTAGACAGAGTGTGATGGAGATCAAGCTCAAGAGGACATGGAGGCCAATCAACAAGATCAAGAAGAGGTGGAGGCACAAATGGAGGACGCCCATGGAGGTCAAAGTCCACCTCAAAGGATTACAAGAAGCATGTTCAAAGCTTTGGGAGCTAGAGGACATTTATTTTCTCTTTTTGTAATTTCTTTAGTTGAAGGTGCTTAGAGGGAAACATTAGAAACCTCTTTTATTTTAGCATCTTTTAGGCTTTAGTTAGGAGCTTTAGGAGGGGGGGTGTATTAGTAGATAGGTGTAGGTGTAGTTTTTGGGAGGTGTCATAGTAGAAAAAGGTCACACCTCCCATGTGACTTGTTTTTGGTGGGAATTTCAAATGAGTTTATTTGAAATTTCCCACCTATTTTTCAGCACCTTAGGCTATAAATAGAGGTGCTTCCTTTGTAAAATTCATATTGGAATTTGATCCTGCCTGTTGACCAGAACATTGGAACCTGCCTCGTCAAAGGATCGACGTGCGCACCGCTTCAAACCTCCGTCCTTCTTCAAGATCCACCTCAAGAACCTGCAAAAGAACAGAGCGGCGCTGCTGCGGCCGATCGCACTCCAACGCCCAAGTCAGTGACCGAACCACCAAATGCTAAGAGCAAGAACACTCTAGAACTCTCAAGGAACCGTGCAATGTTCTCTCTCACAGTATGCTCAAGAACTCGCAAGCGTAAAGAGTATAATCTGAACGTGCGTACCTCAGAAAGTTCGTTGAGAACTCTTATATACCTGGTCACTTTCTCTCTCCTGGCAGTTACAGACCTGGACACGTGGCTCGCATCCAGTCGTACACGTGCCATCATCTGGAGCCTCCTTGACTTGGGCGCTGCTTCTGACTCTCTTTTTGGCTAAGTTATTTATGCATGGTACTGCCTAGTGCATAGCTAACTTGGGAGCACGATCTCTACTGGAATTGGCGAGTGAGGGTGCTCTCGTACACCTCCCCTGTGGTCTCGCCGGCCGCCTTCATAATCTGCACCACCTTCATCTTCGGCGATGTGCTTGCTCTGGCGATCTCCAATCGCTTGGTCGCCTGAGTTTACATCTGGCGACTTCACCTTCAACTGGGCGATCGCTGGTCCTGGTATGCTGGAGACCGGAACACGCCAACTTAATAACTGGCGACTACACGAACCCCCCCCCGACTTCCTTCACTTCTGCGAATCTGGCGCCTTGTCAACACGCCTACACTGTAGCTTGGTGCCACGTCATCACTTCCGACTACCAGGACGGTACACAAGCCCCCCAGTCTTAAGCGAAGACTTGTCCAGCGAAAAGACTGAAAGAGTCACGTCAACACCGACCTACGTGGCACTGACGCAGAATTCCAAGCGGTTGTACTTTCTGCTTCTCTGACGCTCCACCAAACCCCTCACCCATCGCTCGACACGTGGCTTCATCAACGGTTACCTTCAGTTACCGTTTGCGCTTCCCAAACCCATTTCGAAAAACCCTTTTAAACCCATTTTCACTCCACTGTTCCATCACTTTTCTTCGTATTCGCAAACGCTCTAACTTCCTTCTGCAAAAAAGCTCTCAGCGTTCTCCAATATTCTGAATCACCAGCATCCTTCATCGTCTTCCTGATCATCAAAAGGTACCTCCTTTCCTTCTTCTGCTGGTTTTTCTTGCATTTTAACCGATTCGCATCATCCTGTAACTGTCTGGTGCATACGTTGTGGGTTGTTTTTGCGATTTCTCCTTCTTCGTAACTTAGGGCTCTGTCAACGTCACAACGAACCTACGTTCGTTCGTTTTTCACCTTTCTTCCATGATCGATTCAGCCTCTGTGACCCCTGATCATTTTTCCTTTTCTTCTTCCTTTGCAGCTGCAACAATGACTCGCTCAAAGATCACCCCAAATCCTCCTCCTTCATCACGAAACCCCTCTTCACAAGCACACGACCCACCGCGAGTACGTGGCGCTTCGTCTTCTCAGGCTGAGAGGCCTGCACCTTCCCGCCCCAACCTGGCCCAGGCTACTCCGCCTGTCACCGGAGGAGCCTCCGTCCCCCCACCAGACTTCAAAAAACTATACCCCTGGGCCAACTCGACCCTGTTGGGGGAAACATCTTCTGTGAACACTACGGGGGCAGTTCTGCGACTGACGAAGGGGGATGAGCCTCACCAATCATTCCACAAGGAGCACGATGAGAAGATGACAGTGCTACCTTGCCGCCCTGGCTTGCCAGTTTGTGCTGACGACAAGGCAAACACCGGTGGAGCCTTCTGTTTCGTCTACACAACCCTATTCAAGAAGGTGAAACTCAGGTTTCCCTTCACCCGCTTTGAGAGGGAGCTTCTCACTGAGCTCAACATCGCCGCCGCCCAGCTTCATCCCAACAGCTGGGCGTTTGTGCGAGCGTTCCAAGTGATGTGCGACCATCTGGGGTTGCCAGCATCTGTAGATGTATTTTTATTTCTCTTCGAAGCCAAGCACCCAGGAGACCGCCTGTGGGTAAGCTTGAATGGGATTGCTGGGAGATCAATCCTTTCCATCTTCCAGCAATCCTATAAAGACTGGAAGGGCATATTTGTCCAGATACGCCCCAACGAGAAAGACGCGTCGCTGCTCAACGGTTTCCCCTTGTATTGGGTAAACAAGGGGAACAAAGAGTCCAAAAGCTGCTTCAGGAGACCCAGAAGTCCTGATAGCATGGGCACTTTGGACAGAGATCTCTGTTTTTTCTGGAAGAGTGTGGCAGACGCCAACATCACCTTCCTCACCACCACACTTATCTGCTTCGAGTTCTTCGAGGACCAACTCGAAATTCGAATAGGTTCGAATGCTTAAGCTCTTGTTTTAATACTTACTTCTGTTAACTGTTTCTGGGCGTCTTGTGCGTTGTGCGCAAGACTTTGGTTTTATTTTTCTGCACCCTTTATCTTTTTTGCTGCGTATTGCCTTATGCATTCATTTTCCCTCTGAACTAACCCTTGCATTTTTGCTCTATGCAGATAACATGTTGGGCCAGGGCAAGCTTGCTGAATTAAGGGCGCTCGCCCGAATCCACGGGTTCCCAAACAGTGCCAAATTCTGTGGTGGAGATCGCCGCACAGGGCCGATCGCCACCCAAGGGCCCAGCTCCTTCCGATGTCTAACCCGCCGCTCAACGCAAGAAACTTGTCCTCAAAAGACCCAAGAGGAAAACTCCCCAGGTAGTCCACGAGGAGGAGGAGGAAGACGACGAGGCCACTGAAGATGGCCTTGTTACGAAGAGGAAGAGGGTGACACCTTCTTCACCATCTGCACCACCCCCTCTTCCAGCATCAACACCGCCATCCACGCCTGCCCCTCCTCCATCATTGCCACCTCCATCAGCTCCTGCTTCACCAGTCCAAGCCATTCCATTGGCATCCGCGCCACCTGCGGTTGAGGCCCCCGGGCCAAACTTCATGGAGGACCCCCCGAGTGCCTCCACACCTTGTGCAATAGTTGGAGGGGGTCCTCCTTCAAATGCCTCAGCCGCAGACGTTGCTCCAATCGGGGATGAGGTTGCCCATGCCTCTCCAATTCTGATTACCGAATCCCCGACGTCGCCACCACGCCCAGAAGCGCCTACTGAAGAACCAACTAAAGAAGGTGGCGACGAAAACCAACAACAGGCCCACCCAGCGCCTCTACAAGCAGCAAACCTCCCTCTTGAGGTCACGAGGATGTGGGAGCCTTTATCTGCCAAGTTGAAGACGATAGCAGAAGACATCCCCGCCATCATAACTAGAGCTGTGGAGAGCTCCACCAGGAAGCTCCAGGACGACCTCTTCAACCTTAGAACTGAGAACAGCACCATGAGGGTTGAGGTGGAGAAGTTGTCCTTCAATCTGACACTCGCGGAGATTGAACACTCCCGAGTAGAAGATGCGATGAGCACCGAGCTCCGGTTGGCGTGCAAGGAGGCCACCGATCTTCCCCACAAGGTGCAGCTTCTGGCTCAAGAGAAGATTGAGCTGGAAAGCAAGATTGTGCCTTATCGCGTTAAGGTGGCTGACCTAGAAGCCTTGATAAAAACTGACGCCGCCAAGGTGAAGAAATTGGAGCAGAGGTCCGCTGATCGGGAGATCTTCCTGGGAAAGGTGGAAAAGGCGAGGGACGACGCCATGGCTGAGCTTGCCGAGGCCAACAAAGAGAAGGGGAAGATCACTGCTGAATTGGGCCATGTGCAAGCAGAATCCAAGAAGGTTGTTGAAGACCTTCTCCAGGCTCAAGAGATCAACAAAAAACTCAAGAAGCAAGTCGAAGAGCTGGAGCAGCAGAATAAGGGGCTGAAGGAACAAACTGAAGAACTCCAGAAACAGATTGAAGAACTTAATCTGAGTTCTGCCCAAATTCTGGCTGCTGGATTCGCGACTGCACGGGAACAGTATGCATGCTTGTTCCCCGATCTGGATCTCAGCATGGTGTCCCTAAACAACGAGGTGGTGGATGGGACGGTGGTTCCCGTCGAAGACTGATCAATTTCCCCTCATCCACCACCCTTATGCTTTTTCTTTGTATTTTGTAATGAACTTTCTTCTTTTTCTGTTTACGTACCCCGAACTGATATTTACTTAATGAAATTGCCTTTGTATTTCCTCTTGTAACTTCCTTGGCTGCTTTAACTTCCCTTGCGCAATTTACTTCAGAGAAATAACTTAGTAATTTCGTAGGCACGATCTTGTACTTAACTGTTTCGAACCATTTCAACTTCAAACAATAATCACTTTAACAACTCGTAACTTAAGGCAATTAACCTTAGCGTAAGATTACTCTTCAAGCAACGAACTTCAACTCAACTACCGGCTTAAAGCACTGCTTCACCCGATCTGCTTCATTAAAATGGGTCTTTAACTTTCCCGGCACTGTTTGAACTTTTCCTGGTCGCCAAAGACTCTTGGCGATATCAGCTTCTTTCTGGCTTCATGCCTTGGCCATTATGCTTTTATCTGGGGGTAGAGGCGCCTTTCGGATCCTTCTCTACCTTCCTGAACTTCAGAACAAAAGACCGGGTGGCTAGGCGTTCTCTTCGAACCTACCCTAGCCACCTTCCAAACTTCGTCCACCCTTAACACCATACCTGAACTCGTTCAAGACGAGAAGGATTTTACCTTGCCTGAACTCGCTCATCGGCGAGAAGGTCTTTAGCTCGCCTGAACTCGCTCATAGGCGAGAAGGTCTTTTACTTGCCTGAACTCGCTCATAGGCGAGAAGGTCTTTTACTTGCCTCTACATTGCCCCCGGGGGTTATTCTGAACGGCCCCGTCCACTTGGGCGACAGTTTATTCTCCATCTCGTACTGGTGGGCTTTCCTCATCACCAGGTCGCCTTCTCTAAACTATCTTGGCATCACCTTCGAGTTGTATCTTCGTTCAATCCTTCTCTTCACCGCTTCAGCCTTCAATCTCGCCTCTTCCCTGACCTCATCCAGTAGATCCAGGTTCAGCCTTCTCTCTTCATTCGAGTCTTCCTCTACAAAATTCTTGAATCTCGGCGAGCTCTCCTGGATCTCTACTGGAATCATTGCATCACACCCATAGACTAAGCTGAACGGGGTCTCATGGGTTCCTGACTGCTCGGTGGTGTGGTACGCCCAGACTATACGGGGTACCTCCTCAGCCCAGCTTCCTTTGGCTTTCTCTAGCCTTCTCTTCAAACCTCTCAGCAACACCCGATTAGCTGACTCCACCTGGCCATTTGTCTGAGGGTGCTCGACGGATGCAAACACTTGTTGAATTCCCACCCCCTCGCAAAGCTTCTTCAACAGGTGGCTTGCAAACTGAGTCCCATTGTCCGACACCAGGCGCTTAGGTACACCGAACCGGCACACAATATTCTTCCACACGAAACCTTCGATCTTGTGTGCGGTGATCTGGGCCACTGGCTCTGCTTCGATCCACTTGGTGAAATACTCAATCGCCACCACCAAGTACTTCATCTGCCTGATCGCCAGCGGGAATGGTCCCAGGATGTCGATTCCCCAAGTATGAAACGGCCAAGGGCTGTAGATCGACTTCAACTCCTCGGGAGGCGCCTTGTGCCAATCGGCGTGTTGTTGGCATTGTTTGCAACATTGGGCATACTTCTTGCAGTCTTCTCTCATCGATGGCCAGTAGTACCCTACACGGAGAGTCCTTGCGGCCAGAGCTCGACCCCCGACGTGGCTTCCGCATATACCTTCGTGGAGCTCTGCCATGATTCTCGTGCACTTCTCGCCATGTACGCACTCCAGGAGTGGGTGAGTGAACCCAAACCTGTACAGATCGCCATCAATCAATGTGTACTTGCTAGAATTTTTCTTTACCTTCCTAGCCTCTGTCGGATCCAGTGGGAGAAGGCCATCTGCCAGGCATCGCTTGTATTGTGTTATCCAGGTGTCTGGTTCATGGATAGCGCAGACCTGCGTCACGTTCACCTTCTCTCCTCGACATGCTCTAATTCTCGGCGATCTCAAAGTTTCTTGCGTCAGGGACTTATGACTTCTCGCTGCTTTCTCCGTCGACTTGCTTATCTGAAGGACCAGGTGATCTGCTACAAATGCTCTCGACGTCTTCAGAGTTTCTTGAATCATCGTCCTCTGCCTACCCCCCTTGCCTGAACTGGCGAGCTTAGCTAGCAAGTCAGCTCGGGCATTCTGCTCTCTGGGCACATGCACTACTTCAAAGGAGGCAAAGGAACTCTTCAATTCCTGCACATACTCCAAATAGGCCGCCATTTGTGGATCTTTAGCCTGGAACTCGCCTGTTACTTGCCCTGTGACTAGCAGCGAGTCACTCTTAGCCATTAGCACCCTGGCTCCCATCTCTTTGGCCAGCAAAATCCCGGCGATCAGTGCCTCATATTCTGCTTGATTGTTACTGGCTTTGAAGGAAAATCTCAAAGATTGTTCGATCAGCACGCCGTTGGGTCCTTCCAAAATGACTCCAGTACCGCTACCCTGCTGGTTCGACGATCCATCCACCGAGAGTACCCAACGGAAGTCGTCCCCTTCAACTCGTGTCACCTCAGACGAGAGCTCGACCACGAAATCCGCAAAGATTTGCCCCTTGATCGGGCCTCGGGGCTCATATTTAATATCAAACTCTGACAATTCTACTGCCCACTTCACCATCCTTCCTGCAACGTCAGGCTTCTTCAAGACCTTCTGGATGGGCAGGTCAGTCATCACCAGTATGGTGAAACTATGGAAATAGTGGCGCAACCTCCTCGCCGAAAATACCACAGCCAGCGCAGCCTTTTCCAAGGCCTGATATCTCATTTCGGGGCCCTGCAACACCTTACTAACAAAATAAATAGGCTTCTGAGCCTAATCCTGATCCTGGGCGAGCACCGCACTCACCGCCCTCTCAGTTACAGCAAAATACAACCTGAGAGGGGTTCCCACCAGCGGTTTGCACAAGACCGGTGGGCTCGCCAGGTATTCCTTCAGCTTGACGAAGGCTTCCTCGCACTCCTTCGTCCAAGCAAACTTGTTATTGCGCCTTAAGCACTGAAAATAGGGATGGCCCTTTTCTCCGCTAGCTGACACAAAGCGAGATAGGGATGCCATCCGACCTGTTAGCTGTTGAACTTCCTTCACCGTAGCTGGGCTCCTCATCGCCAAGATGGCGGCACACTTATCAGGGTTGGCCTCTATGCCTCTTTCAGTCAGGAGGAAACCCAAAAACTTTCCAGCCTCCACGCCGAAAATGCATTTCTCTGGATTAAGCTTTAATTTGAACCTGGCGATCGTCGTGAACAATTCCTCCAAGTCGGCAACGTGTTTGCTTTTTTCCGACGAGGTCACGACCATGTCATCGACGTACGCTTGCACGTTCCTTCCCAGCATCGGTGCAAGTACTCGATCCATCAGCCTCTGGTACGTGGCCCCCGCGTTCTTCAGCCCAAACGGCATCACCTTATAGCAATAGCACGATCTCTCCGTCATGAAGGCTGTCTTTTCTTCATCCATGGGATGCATCTTGATCTGATTATACCCCGAAAAGGCATCCAGGAAGCTCAACAACTTACACCCTGCAGCACTATCTACCAGGGCGTCTATGCTTGGTAAAGGATATGAATCCTTTGGGCAAGCCTTGTTCAGGTCAGTGAAATCGACGCACATGCGCCATTTCCCGTTACTCTTCTTCACCAGCACGTCATTTGCTAGCCATTCAGGGTACTGGACTTCCCTGATGTGGCCTGCAGCGAGGAGTTTCTGTGTTTCGTCCCTGATCGCCTGCCTCTTCTCTTCGTTGAACTTTCTTCTTCTTTGTCGCACTGGTCTTACCAAGTTGTCCATCGCCAGATGATGGCACAAGAAGTCGGGATCGATCCCGGGCATGTCCGAAGCGGACCATGCAAACGCGTCCAGATGCCGCTCAATCACCTTGGTGATCTGGTCCTGGAGCTCAACCTCCAGGGATCTTCCCAGCTTAAAGATCTTTCCCCCGATTTCTCTCTCGAGCCACTGCTCGACGGGTTTTGGTCTGGTTTCTCTGGCGATCACCGCCCTGGCGATTCCCAGCTCTCTCGCTTCCTCAGGGCGATTCCTTGCCTCTTCCTCCTCCAGACCAGCGTTCCCCTCCCCCAGCTCAGCGTCCACCATCTCCACGTCCCTTCCGGCGATCTCTTCTGTTACCGTCGATCTGGGCTTCACACCAGGAGGCGGGGTGGTTGTTACGTAACTCACCGATCTCTTGTTTTTCAGGCTATTCTCATAGCACTTCTTCGCTTCCTTCTGATCGGACTTGATGGTGATAACCACCCCCTCCATGGACGGCAACTTCACCTTCATGTGCCGGGTCGACCGTATGGCACCTATCCTGTTGAGCGTGGGTCTTCCCAACAGGATGTTGTATGCTGAAGGAGCGTTTACAACGAGATATTTGATTTTTCCCGTTCTTGAACCCGCCACATCTGTAAACGTTGTCCTTAATTCTATGTACCCCCTGACCTCCACCTAGTCACCAGCGAAACCATACAAACACCCTCCATAGGGCCTCAGCTGGTCAAGGGGCAGCTCCAACTGCGTGAAAGTCGGCCAGAAAATCACATCTGCCGAGCTTCCTTGGTCCACTAGCACCCTGTGGACCTTTCTTCCTGCTGTTATCAGCGAAATTACTATGGGATCGTTGTCATGAGGCACAACATCCCGGAGATCTTGCTTGGTGAATGTAATATCCACTTTCGGCGAGTGGTCTTCAAACATATCCACCGTCATCACAGACCTTGCATACTTCTTCCTCTGTGATGCGGTGCATCCACCTCCTGAGAAACCCCCTGCAATGGTGTGGATTTCTCCGTGCGTAGGCATCTCGTGCTGCTGAGCCTCAGCACCTGCTGGTTGGGAGCTCGACGCGCCCCTCGTCCTTCTGTCCAGCAAATAATCATTTAGGAACCCGCTCTTAACCAGATCGTCGAGCTGGTATCCTAATGCTAAGCACGAGTCCACTGTATGGCCAAAGCCCTGGTGAAACTCACACCAGGCGTCTGGCTTTGGTCCCAGCACCTTGTCGCCCACCTTTTCTGGCGCCTTCAACCTAGCGGATATGTTGGGAATGGCGATCAGATCCGCCAATCCCATGACAAACTTGTGCTTAGGCGGGCGATTGTATTCCCGACGTGCTGGTTGCTGGCGTCCTTGGCCCTTGCCCTTGTTCTTCCTTGGATCATAAGGATGGCGAGTCCTCTGATCCCTCCTGGCCGCCGCTGTCTCCAGCACCCTCTGTGGCTGGATCCTGGTCTGGGCGCGTGGCCTAGTAGGGGCCACGCTTCCTCTCTTCTCGGCGAGTTCGCTCTCGTCGGCGATGTGGGCCACCGCAAGTCACCTGACCTCAGCAAACGTGGCGGGGTGTGCCCTGATCAACGCCTCGCAGAATGGTCCCGGCAGCACGCCTTTCTTAAATGCATAGACCAGCATTTCTTCATCCTTGGCCGGCGATCTGACCATCTGCGCCCCAAAGCGATTTAGGTAGTCTCTGAGGGACTCTCCCTGGTACTGCCTTATATCAAACAGGTCGTAAGACACCCTGGGCGGTGCCTTATTCACGATGTACTGCTCGACGAAAATCTTCGAGAACTGTTGGAAACTGGTTATGTGACCGTTAGGCAGGCTCACAAACCATTCCAACGTCGTTCCCTGGAGCGTGCTCACAAACATCTTGCAATACACGGCGTCTGATCCCCCTGACAGCATCATCTGCGTATGGAACATGGTGAGATGAGCTTCAGGATCCTCCACGCCAGTGAAAACAGCCTTAACCGGAACCACACTCGCAGGAATAGGCATGTCAGTAATCGCCTGATCGAAAGGCATAGGAAAGACACGAGGTGGCGACGACGGCGCGACCTCTTCAGCAACAGAACGCCCTTGCTGCTCCTGAAGAGCTTGACGCAGCTCCTCCGTCACCTTGCTAAGCTCATCATTCCTGGCCTGAGAGGCGGCCAGGTCCTCGTGCATTCTCGCCTGTTCTATGCGCGAGGCTTCCACAATTGCCTGCAACGAGCGCATAATCTCTACCATCTGCGCCATGGTCATGGCGGCGGCGCCTTCAGCAGCGACGGGCGCAACTGGACTTGAACGATTGCTTCTCATTTTTCTCATGAAACTTGGCGAATCACAGAATGCAGCGAACAACACTTACTTCAGCTACGATCGATTCAGCGATCAATCGGAAAAAACTGCGCGAAACTCTGCAAGAAACTCAAGAACACCGCGAACCTCCAAAGAAACCTGCAACTCCACCAGAAACCACCGCTTCTCCCATGGATAACCAAACGAGCGAAAGAACTCAAACTCCACCGAACAAATCGCGCGTAAACAGCAGAAAACCTCACTTCACCGAACAAAATTCCAAACGAACGGTGGAAAATGCGAAATCACTGAACAAATCTTAAGCGAACAGCGAACTACGGTTGCACCAGCACACAACCACACAGAAAATCACGAAAACCTCCAAGAACTCACTCTGTGGATGGGAACAGGTTTTACACGGCCCCACGGTGGGTGCCTGATGATCCTGCTTGTTGACCAGAACGTTGGAACCTTCCTCGTCAAAGGATCGACGTGCGCACCGCTTCAAACCTCCGTCCTTCTTCAAGATCCACCTCAAGAACCTGCAAAAGAATAGAGCGGCGCCGCTGCGGCCGATCGCACTCCAACGCCCAAGTCAGTGACCGAACCACCAAATACTAAGAGCAAGAACACTCTAGAACTCTCAAGGAACCGTGCAATGTTCTCTCTCACAGTATGCTCAAGAACTCGCAAGCGTAAAGAGTATAATCTGAACGTGCGTACCTTAGAAAGTTCGTTGAGAACTCTTATATACCTGGTCACTTTCTCTCTCCTGGCAGTTACAGACCTGGACACGTGGCTCGCATGCAGTCGTACACGTGCCATCATCTGGAGCCTCCTTGACTTGGGCGCTGCTTCTGACTCTCTTTTTGGCTAAGTTATTTATGCATGGTACTGCCCAGTGCATAGCTAACTTGGGAGCGCGATCTCTACTGGAATTGGCGAGTGAGGGTGCTCTCGTACACCTCCCCTGTGGTCTCGCCGGCCGCCTTCATAATCTGCACCACCTTCATCTTCGGCGATGTGCTTGCTCTGGCGATCTCCAATCGCTTGGTCGCCTGAGTTTACATCTGGCGACTTCACCTTCAACTGGGCGATCACCGGTCCTGGTATGCTGGAGATCGGAACACGCCAACTTAATAACTGGCGACTACACGAACCCCCCCGACTTCCTTCACTTCTGCGAATCTGGCGCCTTGTCAACACGCCTACACTGTAGCTTGGTGCCACGTCATCACTTCCGACTACCAGGACGGTACAGAATTAATCTAAGAAAACTCTACTCAAATTTTGAGTGAACTTTGGAGAGCTTTGAGCCTTCTTCTCTAGTCTTATCTTGATGGATCATTGGAGTCCTCAAGTGGCGGCATCACTCTCATCTAGGAGCATTCCACACTTCTAGTGGCGAGATCATCCAACATTCTTCCATCTTCATGAGCACTCTCTTCTCCTTCCTTTCTTCTCTTTCTATTGTTTTTGTTAGCTTGTGTTCTTGAGTTTTGGTTTGGTGTTCTAAGCACATTCTTAGGTAGTCATACTTTTAATGTCACCGATCTAACTCCCTTTTCTGTAGGTCTCCAGAATTCGTGGTCGAATTCTCTCCAACTCGGGGAGTATGATGGAGATCAAGCTCAAGAGGACATGGAGGCCAATCAACAAGATCAAGAAGAGGTGGAGGCACAAATGGAGGACGCCCATGGAGGTCAAAGTCCACCTCAAAGGATTACAAGAAGCATGTTCAAAGCTTTGGGAGCTAGAGGAAGATTTATTTTCTCTTTTTGTAATTTCTTTAGTTGAAGGTGCTTAAAGGGAAACATTAGAAACCTCTTTTGTTTTAGCATCTTTTAGGCTTTAGTTAGGAGCTTTAGGAGGGGGGGTGTATTAGTAGATAGGTGTAGGTGTAGTTTTTGGGAGGTGTCATAGTAGAAAAAGGTCACACCTCCCATGTGACTTGTTTTTGGTGGGAATTTCAAATGAGTTTATTTGAAATTTCCGACCTATTTTTCAGCACCTTAGGCTATAAATAGAGGTGCTTCCTTTGTAAAATTCATATTGGAATTAATCTAAGAAAACTCTACTCAAATTTTGAGTGAACTTTGGAGAGCTTTGAGCCTTCTTCTCTAGTCTTATCTTGATGGATCATTGGAGTCCTCAAGTGGCGGCATCACTCTCATCTAGGAGCATTCCACACTTCTAGTGGCGAGATCATCCAACATTCTTCCATCTTCATGAGCACTCTCTTCTCCTTCCTTTCTTCTCTTTCTATTGTTTTTGTTAGCTTGTGTTCTTGAGTTTTGGTTTGGTGTTCTTGCTGTTTTTTTATGAGTTTTGGTTCGGCAGTTTTATATTTCAGTCCATTCATCTTGTTCCTTTGCTTTTCTTACTCTTTTGTTCGGTTCAATTTGACTAAAATTGGTTCATCCAAATGAGTTTGGGATTTGGTACTAGTTTTTGGTGAGTTCTTGTCTTAGAACAATGATCCAACTCTAAGAAAAGTGCCTCTATAATGTCCAACTCAAGGTGATTCCTAAGAAGGTCAAGAACCTTTCTCTATATGGCTATTGGAATCACATTATGTGGTATCATGAGTCTTAGGTTCTTCTTGTTTAATTGTTGAGTTGTGTGCACTTTAATTTCAAGAGCTCTTTAATTTCTTGCAATTTAAGTTTCTGTTTTAGAATTTTAATTGAGTATTCTTGTTGTTTTTCTTTTGCACCAAGTGCTTGGGAAAAGGTTTATGGCACTCATAATTCTTATGAGTATGGTTGCTCTTTTGGAATGGCATTATCCTTCCTAGAGTTTACCTTAAGCTTCCTTTCACTTGTTGTTAAAATTTGTGATGTGTCTTTTAATTTTGTAATCATGTCAAGTTTTGTCTTAGTCATGTTATTCCATATTTGTCATTACTTCTAGTAGTACTTTTATTGTTTTGATTGTTTCTTGCTTTGGTGTCATATAATTTTCTGAATTGATGTTGATCCTTTGTGCATTTTCTTTTTAGAATTGAGTTCATACTTGTATTCTAGACCTATACAAGTTCCAATACATCATTTTCTATTATGTCTTTGCTACTTCATCATCCTGTTTTTTTATTCCTATTAGGATTCCTCGGTTTCTAAAAAAAAGTGCTTACTGTTTTTCCTTATTGCAATTGATTTACTTACTGGAAAATTCTGAAATTCTGGATTTGAGATATTCAAAGTGTTAGAAAATAATAGAAGAAAGAATCATTCAAAAATACGAAGTACACAAAAAATGATAAATAAAATAAAAAAAAGTGTACAATTCTGCAGAAAAAAATACGGTAATCTGGCAGCGATTTTGAAAAATTTATTTCTCTGAATTGGCTTACTGTTTTTAATTGATTCCAGTGCCATTATTGAGTTAACATCTTGAAGTTTCTGTGGTTTAAATTTCATAATCCAGTTCGCTCTACATCATTCCAGTTAAATCAGTGAATATCAAGCACAGTTTGCCTTTTAAAAAAAAAATAAAATTCCAGTAGCTAATTTTTTGTTTTCTTCATCTACTCTAGAACTTTTCCTTAAGTATTCTTTTGTGTGCCTACTTTTCTCATTGAGTTCTTTATTTTCTTGATTGTCTTTCATTCTTACTCTTTGAGTTTGTCTCACATATAGTTTTCCTTTTGCAATTACCTTTCTTTGCTTATACCTTTTCTTGTTTGTCTTTATTGTTTCATTGGTTTTGTGGTGGTTGCTTTTGAGATTGGTGTGCTTGCTTTGACATCTTTCATTTGAGGATTCCAAGGCCTCAAGATCAGATTGGTGCAAGAACATTATTTCTTTGAGAGTGACCTCTTTTTCTACCTCATTTCACTTCGGCAGTTTCAATTGCAAAGCTCACTGTTTTTGCTAATTTTTTAACTTGTTTGTTGTTTTGTGTGTTTGCTGTTTTTAATTACAAATGGCTGGATTTTCAAGTGATGCATCCTACAATCAGAATTCTCCTTCCAAAGCTTCAATTCTTGGTGAATTACATGAAGCTCAAAGAACAATTAGACGGTTGGAGGAGAAAATGCAAAAGATGGAGGTCCAACAAGCTAGACCATCTCCTTCTATCCATGATGGACATCATTCTCATAGACCATCTTCAAGAGCTTCTTCAAATGATGTTGGCCGTGAAGATGAGCATAGAAGAAGGAGACCTCCACCCCAAGTCCATGGACAAAGACATCATCACCAAGGGGAAAGAATTCACTACGGCAATGGCTTCTATCATGATGCAAAGTCCAAGCTTCCTTCGGTCAAGTTACCTTGTTTTAATGGTTCTAGTGATCCAAATGTATATTTAGATTGGGAGGCTAAGTGTGAACAAATTTTTGAGATCCATGAGATCCAAGATGAGCATAAGCTCAAGCTAGCCACCCTAGAGTTTAGTGATTATGCCATGAAATGGTGGCATGGAATTGTAAAGGACATTATCTATCACAAGGGTCCTCCCGTGGACTCTTGGAACTCTTTAAAGGATCACATGCGCGCTAGGTTTGTGCCCCCACATTTTAGGAAAGACCTCATGTTGAGACTCCAACGGTTTCAACAAGGCACGCTAAATGTGGATGAATATTATAAGGAGCTTGAGACGCTTGTGCTTAAAATTGAATTAGAAGAAAGTGAAGAAGCCATGGTTGCTAGGTTTGTGAGTGGTCTTAGGAAGGATATTCAAGACATTGTTGAGTTACAAGAGTATTCATCATTGGGCTCTTTAGTTCATCTTGCAATGAAGGTGGAAGCCCAACTTGCTAAGAAAAACTCTTTTAAAAATGCTTCCAATGATGGATACTACTCCAAGTCTTGGAGAAACAAAACTTCTTTTTCTAAACATCCTTCCAAAGATTCTTCTTTCAAACCCAAGGAATCTAAGCCATCAACTTCTAGACCTAAGTCTCCCACTAGAACATCTAATACTAAATGCTTTAAATGTATGGGTTATGGTCATATTGCTGCAAATTGTCCTTCCAAACGAAGTATGTACATGCATGAGGGCATTGTAGTTAGTGAGCATGATTCGGATTCTCCTAAGCATTCATTGCATTCTCATGCATCTAGTGAGGAAGAGAGTGAATGTCCACTTGAAGGGGACTTGTTAGTTGTGAGAAGACTTCTTGGACAAGTTTCACAACCTTTTGATGAAAGTCAAAGGGAAAATATTTTCCATACAAGATGTCTTATTCAAAACAACATTTGTTCCTTGATAGTGGATGGGGGTTGTTCTGTCCGGTTGACCTGGACGTCGTTGTGCGTGGCCTCAATCGTCAGCTAAGATCTCCTTCCCACTAGTTGCCTGCAAATTCCTGCAAAAAAGAGGACAAAGAGGCGCCCTAGCGGCCGTTTGCACTCCGACGCTCAAGTCAGCCAGCAAGAAACACCAAAAAACTGTCCACCCACGTATCTGAGCACCGCGTGTGGCACTCTGAAGGGTGGTAAAAGAACTGTGTATATGTGTGTGTGTTGTCTCCTTCAGGCAAAAATATTCTCCAGTCACTTGTACGTAATCCTAAAGTACGGGCAAGCAACCAGAGAGTTTCTCCTCAATTTGCCAAAGGTTCCAACCCTTTTTCCGACATTCCCAGCGCTATTTAAACTGCCCCCAGCATTTAAAGCGCCTTAAAGCGCTTTTAAACTCAAACGTAACGCGCTCATTAAAGCGCTTAATTATGAAACGTAGCGCATTTAAGACGTTGAAACGCTTGGGAGCCATAATAGTACCTGAATGCCAAAAAGGGAAACTGTATTGAATATCTTTAATTACCTGGCACCTGACTAGAGGGTGTTTCTATTCAGGCATTGCTGTCATACACGTGGAGGGCCTCACGACGCCTTGACCCCATCTGGGGGCGTTTCTGCCCATCTGGGGACGTTTCTACGTATGGGTCCTCCTGCTTGGGAGTGCTACTGCGCTAGGGGTGGCTTTTTGGGTGCCAACTCATGCCCCCAAGTATCTAGCCACTTACTCTGAGAGCGTATCTGCCTTCCTCTCACACCCCGCACCCGGTTATCCTGGGCGTGACCTTCCTCTTGGGTCGTATCTGTCCCGAAGGCGTCTCTGGGGCGGCAGGGGTACTTCGTGAGTCAGGCTGCCCTTCACTGGTACTATTACTATGGCCTTGGAGCCACCTTTTCCTTCTCTTTATCACTTTCCCGAGATATCGGGACCTGAGGCTTTCCCACGACGTCGCTCCCTCCATGGTCTTTCCTACCCATGGGTATCGGGGAACCACACCGTGATTGCCTTGCTTTTACACCGTTTAATCTGGCGACGCCCTCACCTGGGCGACGCCTTCACCTAGGCGACGCCTTCGCTTAGGCGACGCCTTGCCTTAGCGACGTCTTGTCCTGCCTTGGCGACGCTTCCTCTTGGCGACGCTTCCTCTTGGCGTCTCTACATCTGGGCGACACCTCGAGCTGACTTTGACTTTCCAGTTGTTGTCTTTGACCTTGACTTAGTCAACGCCCTGATACGGGACGGTACACAAGCCCCCCAGTCTTAAGCCGAAGACTTGTCTTCAGCGCAAAGACTAAAGCCTTGCCCCCGCCATCCACGTGCTTTCTTGATGACGTGTCATTCTCTGCTGACTCAGCAAATTTTCGAATTACTGACGCGACATTATCTGAACCACAGGGGTATTCTTAATGACCGATTGGACATTCCCTGCAATGGGGATGATTACACCTTTTGGGCTACCCTTTATCGCGCGCCACGTGGCCCATCGCGTGGCCCTCCTTTAGAGACCTTTGCGCTTCCCCTGGGCAATCGACCTTCTGACGCGTGGCTCGATCCTGCGGCCCTCAATTTGCGCCTCTTGGGTTACGAAATGTAACGTTTAAGTTACCCCAAACCCCGCGCTCACTCTACTGTTACATTCATTCACTCTGCAATTTCGCACTGTTCATCGCCTTCAAAACCCCTTTCTCTGCAATCGCGATTCTCTCCTTCCTGCGCTCTCCTACTGCCTCCAAAGGTACGGTTTTTCCCTCCTTGATGATTCTCTTTACTGTATGAACTGCCTGGGACTGTCCATATTACCGCATTTCTCTGGATGTTGCTTGTATGCTTCGTTATTCCTCTTGTTTCCCTTCGTTCTTTTGCGGGTAGGGCGCTCCTTCCATTTTCCCCTTTTCTTCTCTCCAAACCCCTTTTCTCTGAACCCTTTCTTTCTCTTTTGATCTTCAGCATTGGTGTTGATGGAAAAAACCAAGACCACCGCGCCTCCCCCGCTCCCCAAGTCTCATTATAAGGACGAATATGACTGGGCCCCCGACGAACTTCTGGACGAATGTTCTCTCCTGAACTCCGTTGAGGACGTGGAGGCCCACAGGGGGGACCCTGCCCTCTATAATTTCAATGCTTTCCACAAGAGTCATGACTCCCAAGTCCTGGTAAGCCGAGTGCGACCTGGGATACCCGTTTGCGCGGACTCAAGGGATACTGGGGGATGCGCTTTCTTCTTCCTTTACCAGATGGTGTTGAAAAGGGTGGGCCTGCGTCTGCCCCTAACTCCCTTCGAAAAAGAGCTATTGACAGAGATAAACACTGCTCCCGCCCAACTCCATCCCAACAGTTGGGCTTTCGTGAGGGGGTTCCAAATTCTCTGCGGCTACCTAGGAGTTCCCTCCTCTGTGGACGTTTTTCTTCACTTCTTCGAGGTAAAGAAACAAGGGAAAAGTCTCTGGATGAGCTTTTCTGGCATCGCCGGGCGCATTATCCTGACGCTCTTCCAGAATTCGTTCAAAGGCTGGAAGGGGAAATTTTTCAAGGTACGCGCGACCAAGCGCGATCCTACTATTCTAGAGGGCTTTCCCCTGTACTGGACAGACAAGCCCATAACTATGAAGCCCTTGGCTCTGGACGAACTTGCCCCGCCTGACCGGGATATATGCAAAGCCTTGGCGGGATTGGGAATAATCTTTGATACCGCTAAGCTCATCGCGAACGAATTCAATGCCCATGGGCTTTCTACATACTTCGGTATCTGTTCTTGGCGATTTATGATGCATTAGTTGCTATAGTTATCTGCATTACCGTTTTTCACTGCACAATGTTACTTGCATTTCGCATCTCTTCCTGTATTGCGAATCCACATAACCACTCCAATGCTAATCCTTGTTGTTTGGCCTGTCTTGATGTAGGATCGGTGATGGGTACTTCCAAAAGAATAATGTTGGCGAAAGCACTGAAGGAGGCTCGTGCCGCCAAGGCAGGCGCCTCCTCCAGCCCTGCTGCCAATCCGATTCTCCCGCCGGCTCCGACACCGCCGCCTCTAGTCACGGCTGAAGGTGCTTCTAGCCCATCTCCGACGTCTCCACCTGGCTCCGACGTGCTTCCAACTCCCAACTCTCCTTCGCCTATCGCCGCTGTGCCCCTAGCTGCGGCCTCGTCACCGGCTCCAACCCCCCTTGACAAAGGAAAAAGGGTTTTGGAGATTCTGTCAGATGATGAGGAATCAGAAGGCGTGGCACCCTTCAGGAGGAGAAAATCCGCGCGGGTTCCTCTTTTGGTAGAGACGCCGTCGCAGGGAGGGAACCCCTTTATGGACAACCCTCCGAGCGCAACCTCACTCCCTCCTATGATTCTCCAAGAGGAAAGGGGCGAAGGTGCTGAATCTGCGCCGCCTCTGCCGCCGCCAGAAACCACTGCTTCCCCGGCTCCCGACGCTGCAGCCCCCGACTTCATTGCCATCCCCCCTCCAATCATGCATCTGATGAGGGGTTTCAGTGGCGGGACTATGCCGGAAGGTACCGACAGGAGGGAGGGTATGCCTTTCTATTTGGGGGCCTTCTTGGCGGTGGCTCTTGAATGGCGCTCCTAGGCCAGAAACGCTGTCTTGCAAACCCAAACCCTCCAGGCCTTGGAAACGAAAGCAACCACCCTGGAGGAGGAGATGAAGGCCCTGGGACGCCAGAACGAGGCTTATTGTTCCTCTCTGAAACAAGCACAAGAGTCCAGGGCAGAGGCTGAGAGGAAATTGGCAGAGGCCTTGGAGCTTCAGGCTGACTTCTACGCTCGTGAAGTTGCTCTCCAAGTACAAGTAGCGGGTCTTCAGGAATTGGTCAAAGCAGACGCGAAAACCCAAAAGGACCTGAAGGACCGTTGCTGTGAACAAACTGCCAAGGTTGAACGGATAGAGGAGGAAATGGCCACGCAGGCCAAAGCTATGGACCTTCTCCGAGTCGACTACGACGAACTGCAGGTCGAGGTTAGCCGGCTTCGTGTGGAGAAAGAGGCTCTGGAGAAGCAGGTGGCCTCCGGAGACGCCGCCATTGAGGAGCTGGAGAAGGAGAAAAAGTCCCTTATCCAGGAGATGGCGGGCACCTTCGAGGAGGGGTTCCAAGAAGCCCTGTCCCAGGCGTCCTGCGAGAATCCCGGCGTCAACCTTTCAAACTGCGACCCCACACACCACGTAGTCGACGGGAAGGTCGTGCCCATGGATCTGAACGACTGAACTGCTGCCCCTCATCCGCCACCTTCCTCTTCAAGCTTAACTCTTCATTCTTTACCTTCGCTTTTTAATTTCATCTGCCAAAAACTTGTAATTCTTTGAACTATCCACACTCTTGTTACTGATTCGGGACATTCGCATGGTTGTCCTTATTTCTTTTTCACATCCGACTCCGCCTATGCGATCTCGTTCTCATCTTTTCCCTTCATACGCTTTACTTATTTTATCTGTATTCTGCCCGTTTCTCACACTTCGTTGGGTGGTTTGGTATGATGGGGTAAGGTCGCTCGCCAACCCTTACGCCCATGGAGAGGCTCACTAAGTGGCGTCGTATCGTCCACGGGACGACTCTGATACCGAAAGGCTCTTTCTTTGATCCTTTAACACTCGGCGCCCACGCCTAAGGAGAGGCCTGCCAAAGCAGCACCGTATCGTCCCCGGGTGTCTAAAACGCTGAGTGCTGTGGGGTTTTTGTTCCCTCCATGGTCTTTCCTGCCCATAGGTATCGGGGAACACCCTGCCAGTGACTCGCTGGCGTTTGACGGTCTCGTCTCCCTCCACAGTCTTTCCTACCTGTGGGTATCGGGGAGGCGACGCCTGCAACTAACTTTGCCTTTCTCTGATTTCTTCTCCCTCCTCAGTCTTTCCTACCTGTGGGTATCGGGGAGGTAACGCCAGTCGGTATTTGGGTTGGCGACGCCCGCGACTTCTCGTTTGTCGTCGCCCTTTACGTCTTTCCTGGCAACGCCTCGGGCGTTACCTTTACTTCGACATTGACTTTAATTCTTGCCTTGGTCAACGCCTGATAACAGCGAAGAGCCCAAGGCTTTGCCTGTGCCATCCACGTGGCGCTCCTTGTACAGCTGATGGGACCTTCTGTCATTCGACTTGATCCACGTGGCGCTGCTTACATGGTCGGTGGGGTATCTAGTCATTTAATTTTCTGACTCCTGCTGTACCCCTGGCTCATTTTCGACGGCGCATCGTACCACTGGATATTCTGCTTATACGACGTTTTCTGATTTAAACCAGTGGTGCCAGCGTCATCCTTTCACCTTCTGCCACGTGTATCAATCGCACGGTGCATCCGTTCGCGTCGTTTGGCGCTCTAACCGCTTTATTTAACTCTTCAAACTCTGGAACTATCTTCACCATTTTCTCACTCTTCATAACCTACTTGCGTTCTTTCTCCTTGCACCCTTTCTTCTTGTACCCTTTCTTCTTGCACCCTTTCTTCTTGCACCCTTTCTTCTCTGTCGAAGGGCTGTTCTAACTGCTCCCCTCGCTCAACTCTTGCATTTCCAGCCATCTTGATCTTGTTAAAGAATGTCTTCTCACGATGCTTCCTCCAGGGTCCGTCCCAAAGACTTGTACCCTTGGGCCTCGAGTGAACTTCTTGATAAGTGTTCATGCTTGCTCTCCACTAGGGCCGTACGGGAACACAAAGGGGAGTTGTGTTCTTACGACCATCGGGCCTTCGCGAGGAGGCACGATGACGACATCGCTGTGCTCCCTTGTACTCTGGGGGAGCCAGTGTGTGGAGACGGACGAGCGAACGACGGGATCCCTTTCTTTTACTTTTACCAGGTGGTGTTCAAGACCATCGGGGTGCGCTTACCCTTCTCCCGGTTCGAGAAGGAACTGCTGACGGAGATCAGCGTGGCTCCAGCCCAGTTATATCCCAACAGCTGGGCCTTTGTCAAAGCCTTCGATGTCCTCTTTGGGTTTCTGGGTTGTGCACCCTCGGTTGACCTCTTTCTTCACTTTTTTGAGGTGAAGAGACAGAGACACAACCTCTGGGTAACTCTCAGCAATGTTCCCGGAAGAGTTCTCTTCGCACCCTTCCAAAGCTCGTTCACGGGGTGGAAAGGCCGGTTCTTCAAGATCTGCTGTACTGATCTTGTTCCCGACGCCCTCGATGGGTTTCCGCTGTACTGGGTGAGAGAGGAAAAGGCCCTCAAAGCCAAACCCCTCAAGAATCTGGCTCCAAGTGATCAAATAGCTTGCCGGATTCTTGCTGAGTCGGGAGGTTTTGACTCCGCTACGGTGATCAGCTTGGAGTTCAATGCTAGGACTCTTGAGAAGTACATAAGTAAGAAACACTGCCTTAGGAAACTTCGGCCTTCGTTACCTTCTAACTGTGCCTGTCTTTCTTCATGGTGTCTCTAACACATCTTTTCCCCTTGTGAAGGTTCGAAAATAAGCCAAGAAAAGAGGACACGACTTACTCGAGCGCTGCGGGCTGGGAAAGGGGCTTCGCCTTCCTCCAGTGATGACTCTGATGAGCGCTGAGAAGCGGCCTGTTTGTGTTTTTGCATTTTGTATTGAACATTGCTTGTAACAACAATTTTCCAATATCGTAATTCTTTACAATGCCACTTTACTTTTCATATGCCTCATATACCGCGCAACTTCCTTTCGTCTCGTTCTGCCAACGATGCATGCCTTTACTTGGGCGACGCCTTCTTTCTGGGCGACGCCAAGACCCAGGCGACGCCTTCTTCCCTGGCGACGCCATGGCCTGGGCGGCGCATCTCATTACTTCTAACAAGGAAAATAATGGCTGAAAACCAAAGCACTTCTTTTTCTCAACTGGTTTTTCCATTTATTAGGGTGACCTCATTAAAAAACCCCCGAAAGGGAAAAAGAGCGTCCCCTTCAACTAAACTGTTACATGTTGCTTACATAGATCAACTAAAATAAAATTTTAAGTTGGCTGCATTCCAACTGCGCGGGATAGGGCCTCCATCTAAAGTCTCCAGGTTGTACGAACCGTTGCCCTTGGCCTCAGTAACTCTGAAGGTCCCGGTCCACTTGGGAGACAGCTTATTCTCCAGCTCGTAAGGGTGAGCTTTCCTCATCACCAGGTCGCCCACCTGAAACTGTCGCGGCTTTACTTTAGAGCTATATTGCCGCTCCACTCTTCTCTTCATCGCTTCAGCTTTTATTCTAGCTTCTTCCCTGGCCTCTTCTAGCAGATCCAGGTTTACCCGCCTCTCCTCATTAGATTCCTCCACCACAAAGTTTTGAAAACGCGGTGAGCTTTCGTGTATTTCTACTGGAATCATCGCGTCCGACCCGTACACCAAACTGAAAGGCGTCTCCATAGTAGAGGATTGGGGCGTGGTGTGGTATGCCCATACAATCCTTGGCACCTCTTCCGCCCACGCCCCTTTGGCCTTCTCTAACCTTCTTTTTAACCCCCTCAGCAGAACTCTGTTTGCTGACTCTACTTGTCCATTGGTCTGGGGGTGTTCAACCGACGCGAACACTTGCTTGATTCCCACTTCAGCGCACAGATTTCTCAACTGCTGACTGGCGAACTGGGTCCCGTTGTCAGATATCAGGCGCCTGGGTACGCCAAAGCGACACACGATGTTTCTCCACACAAAATGTTGTACCTTATGCGCAGTGATTTGTGCCACGGGCTCTGCCTCTATCCACTTAGTGAAGTATTCTATGGCGACGATCAGATACTTCATCTGCCTGATTGCTAGTGGGAAAGGGCCCAGGATGTCAATTCCCCACGTGTGGAAAGGCCACGGGCTGTATATGGACCGCAACTCTTCAGGCGGCGCCTTGTGCCAGTCGGCGTGCTTTTGGCATTGCCTACACCGCTGGGCGTGCCGTGCGCAATCCTCTTTCACTGTTGGCCAGAAGAAACCTGCGCGTATTACCTTGGAGGCTAAGGATCTTCCTCCTACATGGCTTCCGCAGATGCCTTCGTGTAGCTCCGCCATTATCCTGGTGCACTCATCGCCACTGACGCATGTTAGGATAGGGTGAGTGAAGCCGTGCCTGAACAGCACCCCATCCACCAAGGCATATCTTACGGCGCTCCTTTTGATTTTCTTACCCTCTTCAGGGTCCACTGGAAGGGCCCCATCCGCCAGGTATCGTTTATAGGGCGTCATCCAGGTGTCTCCCGTGGACAGGACACAAACCTGCATCTGCTCTTCCTCAGACACACCCGCGTATATACTGATGCGGGGCGCCCTCTGCGTATCTTGGGTTAATGAGGAATGATTCCTCGGCCTTCCCCTTGATGCATAAATCTGGAGGACATCCACTCTGTTGTCTTCCACGAATCGACGCGGAGCTTTGAGGGTCTCCTGGATCACTGTCCTCTACATCCACTCTGTTGTCTTCCACGAATCGACGCGGAGCTTTGAGGGTCTCTTGGATCACTGTCCTCTGTCAATCCCCCTTGCCTGAGCTGGCCAGCTTTGCGAGCAGGTCAGCTCTGGCATTCTGCTCCCTCGGGACGTGTATCAACTCAAGAGCGTTGAACGCCCCTCTCAACAACTGGACGTATTTGAGATAAGCCGCCATCTGTGGGTCCTTCGCCTGGAACCCACCCGACACCTGCCCCGTGACCAACTGGGAGTCGCTCTTCACCAGGAGGTTCTGTGCGCCCATCTCCTTGGCCAAGAGCATTCCTGCAATCAAGGCTTCGTATTCTGCTTGGTTGTTACTTGCCTTGAAGGCAAAATGCAAGGCCTGCTCGATCAGTATGCCGTCGGGTCCTTCCAGCACTATTCCCGCACCACTCCCTTGCTGGTTTGAGGAACCATCAACCGAGAGCAGCCAATGTGAACCCGCTTCCACTTCTTGCTCACCTCCGGGCGAAAGTTCTGCTACAAAATCCGCGTACACCTGCCCTTTAATGGATCCTCTAGGCTCGTACTGTATGTCGAATTCCGACAGTTCCACAGCCCAGCGTACCATTCTTCCTGCCACATCGGGCTTCTGCAGCACCTTCTGTATGGGGAGGTTGGTCATTACCACCACCGTGAAACTGTGAAAGTAATGACGGAGCCTCCTAGCCGAGAACACTACCGCCAACGCCGCCTTCTCCAGCGCCTGGTACCTTGTCTCGGCTCCCTGTAAGGCTTTGCTTACAAAGTAGATGGGCTTCTGACTCTGGTCCTGCTCTTGTACCAACACAGAACTGATGGCCCTATCTGTTACAGTAAAATACAAACGGAGGGGCACGCCCGTTACCGGTTTGCAGAGAACCGGAGGCGTCGCCAGGTACTCCTTCAGTTTAACGAAAGCCGCTTCGCATTCCTCAGTCCATGCAAAGCGACTGTTTCTCTTGAGGCACTGGAAGTACGGGTGCCCCTTTTCTCCTCCGGCGGAAACAAACCTCGAGAGCGCTGCCATCCGCCCTGTCAACTGTTGAACCTCCTTTACCGATGTCGGACTCCGCATGGCAATAATAGCCGCACATTTGTCGGGGTTCGCCTCTATCCCCCTCTCGGTGAGCATAAAACCCAAGAATTTACCGGCCTCTACCCCAAAAACACACTTCTCGGGGTTCAACTTGAGGCGGTATTTGGATATTGTGTTGAACAATTCCTCCAAGTCTGCCATGTGCTGCATCCTGTTCTGCGACGCCACCACCATGTCGTCTACGTAGGCGTATACATTCCTCCCGAGCATTGGCGCCAGGACCTTGTCCATTAACCTCTGGTACGTGGCGCCCGCATTTTTGAGCTCGAAGGGCATCACCTTATAGCAATAACTGCATGTTTCAGTCATGAACGCAGTCTTGCTCTCGTCCCTAGGGTGCATCTTGATTTGGTTATAACCTGAGAAGGCGTCCAGGAAGCTTAACACTTTGCTGCCAGACGCGCTGTCCACTAGGGCGTCGATGCTGGGCAGCGGATAGGAATCCTTTGGGCACGCCTTATTCAGGTCTGTGAAGTCAACGCACATTCTCCATTTTCCGTTTGCCTTCTTCACCAAAACGACGTTGGCGAGCCACTCAGGGTACTGAATCTCCCTAATGTGGCCAGCACTCAGCAGCTTCTGCGTTTCGTCTTTCACCACCTGTTGTCGCTCCTTATTGAATTTCCTCCTTCTCTGACGCACGGGGCGAACCGTGGCGTCCATGCTGAGGTGGTGGCACAGGAAATCGGGGTCGATGCCCGGCATGTCCGAGGCGGACCACGCGAAGGCATCCAGGTGGCGCGAAATCACTTCCGCCACCCCTTCCCGTTCTTCTGGACTTAGCGAGCTTCCTAACTTGAAAGCTTTGCCGCCAATCTCCCTTTCTAGGATGTTGGTCGCGGGTTGCTCCCTATTACCGTCATCGGCGGGCGCCGCTTCTTCTATGGGCGCCGCCTCTTCCACGTGTGCTTCCTCCATTGGCACATCTGCTTCGGGCATCGCCCTTTCCGCTATGGCCTCTTCGAGGGTCTGCCCGGCGGGCGTCGCCTCGATCATCGTTGCGTCCGCGCTCGGCGGACGTTCGTACACCATGAACACGCCTCTCTTCGTCTTCAGGCTGTTTTCGTAGCATTTTCTTGCCTCCTCTTGGTCTGATCTGATGACTATCACCCGGCCACTGAGGTCCGGTAGCTTCATCTTCATGTGTCGGGTGGAGGATATTGCACTCAGACGGTTTAACGCCGGCCTGCCCAGCAAAATATTATAGGCAGAATTGGCGTTCACGACGAGGTACCGAATGCTCTCTGTTCGGGAGGCCTCTCCGTCTGTGAACGTAGTCCTCAACTCCAGGTACCCCCGGACCTCTATCTGGTTATCCCCGAACCCATACAAACATCCCGTATAGGGACTTAGTAGATCGGGGGACAGCCGTAACTTATTAAAAGTCGACAGAAACATGACGTTTGCCGAGCTTCCTTGATCAACAAGCACTCGGTGGACCTTCCTTCCAGCCGTGACGACCGAGATGACAACGGGATCGTTGTCATGGGGCACCACATCTCGGAGATCCCTTCTTGTGAACACAATATCTGACTCCCAGGGCTCCCCCGAGAGCCTCTCTTCGATTGAATTCACCCCCCTCGCGTATTTCTTCCGCTGGGAGGCGGTGGGTCCTCCGCCGGAAAAACCTCCAGCAATGGTGTGGACCTCGCCAAGCACAGGCATCTCGTGTGCTGGCTCATCCGCCGGCGACGGCAGGGTGGCGGTCGTGGTGGACTCTGCGACATAATCTTTCAAAAACCCAGTCCTCACCAGCTCATCTAGCTGGTAGCCCAACGACAGGCAATTATCAATTTGGTGCCCGAAAGCCTCGTGAAATTCGCACCAAGAGTCTTTACGGGGCCCTAACACCTTGTCGGTCTTCGCCGGTCGCCTCAGCCTCTCGGCTATGTTGGGCACGGCGATCAAATCCTTCAACTCAACTACGAAGTTGTACCTCGCCGGTCTTGCTCTTTCTCTGATGGGGCGTTCGCCTCCTGCGGGGCCCCGAGGCTGGGGCTTTCTGGCCTCGTAGGGGCGTCTCGCTTCTGGCTTCTTTCTCCCCGTCGTGGTCTCATTGACTCTGACGGGTTGAGCTCGCGCCGGTCCCCTCGGGCGTGAGGGCACGGTACTGGTGCGCTTCACACATACCTCCCCTTCCGAAGCGATATGCTCCACTGCCCTACGCCGTAATTCTGCGAAAGTCCTAGGGCGATTGCGGATAATAGATTCTCCAAAGGGGCCTGGGCATACGCCTTTCACAAATGCGTACACGATCATAGGCTCCTCTGTTGTACCAACCTTCACGACCTGGGCCCCGAAGCGATTGATATACTCCTTCAGGGTCTCCCCCTGATACTGCTTCACGTCAAACAGGTCGTAGGAGACCGGCGGCGGGGCCTTGTTGGCCAAATACTGTTCTCTGAATAACCGCGACAACTGGCGGAAAGATGTGATATGGCCCTCGGGGAGGCTAATGAACCAGTCCACAGCCATCCCGGTCAGGGTGCTCATGAAGAGCTTGCACTTGGCGGCATCAGAACCGCCTATCAGGACCATCTGCGTGTGGAATGCCGCGAGGTGCGTCTCTGGGTCCTCCACCCCAGTGAAGATTACCTTGGGTCCCGCGAACGTGTTCGGGATTGCTGCGTCTAGGATCTCCTGCGAGAACGGAGTGGAAAACTCCCTTGGTGGGGAATGGTTCTCCATCTCGTCATGCCCAGGCCGCCTCCTCATTCACACGGTGGAGCTCTTCGTTGCGCTCATGCGAGGCGTCAAGATCTGCCTGCATGCGCTCCTGCTCCATCTTCGAATCCGCCATGTCCTGCTGCAGCCCCCTCATTATTTCCAGGACCTGCTGCATGGATAGGTCTGCTGGGGCTGCGCGCGCTGATCTTTGTCTGGTGGGGCCATTGTCACTCCAACCTCCTTCAGCACTACTATAACCTGGTAGATTTTCTCGAACTTGTGATGGGACTGATGTTTTATATCGGCCCCACGGTGGGCGCCAAATGTTCCGTCCGGTTGACCTGGACGTCTTCATGCGTGGCCTCAATCGTTAGCTAAGATCTCCTTCCCACTAGTTGCCTGCAAATTCCTGCAAAAAAGAGGACAAAGAAGCGCCCTAGCGGCCGTTTGCACTCCGACGCTCAAGTCAGCCAGCAAGAAACACCAAAAAACTGTCCACCCACGTATCTGAGCACCGCGTGTGGCACTCTGAAGGGTGGTAAAAGAACTGTGTATATGTGTGTGTGTTGTCTCCTTCAGGCAAAAATATTCTCCAGTCACTTGTACGTAATCCTAAAGTACGGGCAAGCAACCAGAGAGTTTCTCCTCAATTTGCCAAAGGTTCCAACCCTTTTTCCAACATTCCCAGCACTATTTAAACTGCCCCCAGCATTTAAAGCGCCTTAAAGCGCTTTTAAACTCAAACGTAACGCGCTCATTAAAGCGCTTAATTATGAAACGTAGCGCATTTAAGACGTTGAAACGCTTGGGAGCCATAATAGTACCTGAATGCCAAAAAGGGAAACTGTATTGAATATCTTTAATTACCTGGCACCTGACTAGAGGGTGTTTCTATTCCGGCATTGCTGTCATACACGTGGAGGGCCTCACGACGCCTTGACCCCATCTGGGGGCGTTTCTGCCCATCTGGGGACGTTTCTACGTGTGGGTCCTCCTGCTTGGGAGTGCTACTGCGCTAGGGGTGGCTTTTTGGGTGCCAACTCATGCCCCCAAGTATCTAGCCACTTACTCTGAGAGCGTATCTGCCTTCCTCTCACACCCCGCACCCGGTTATCCTGGGCGTGACCTTCCTCTTGGGTCGTATCTGTCCCGAGTCAGGCTGCCCTTCACTGGTACTATTACTATGGCCTTGGAGCCACCTTTTCCTTCTCTTTATCACTTTCCCGAGATATCGGGACCTGAGGCTTTCCCACGACGTCGCTCCCTCCATGGTCTTTCCTACCCATGGGTATCGGGGAACCACACCGTGATTGCCTTGCTTTTACACCGTTTAATCTGGCGACGCCCTCACCTGGGCGACGCCTTCACCTAGGCGACGCCTTCACCTAGGCGACGCCTTCGCTTAGGCGACGCCTTGCCTTAGCGACGTCTCGTCTTGCCTTGGCGACGCTTCCTCTTGGCGACGCTTCCTCTTGGCGTCTCTACATCTGGGCGACACCTCGAGCTGACTTTGACTTTCCAGTTGTTGTCTTTGACCTTGACTTAGTCAACGCCCTGATACGGGACGGTACAGGGGTAGTTGTGCAAATGTGGCTAGTACAAGAGTAGTAGATAAGCTTGGATTGCCTACTATCTCTCATACAAAGCCCTACAAATTACAATGGCTTAGTGAAGTAGGAGAAATAATTGTTAATAAACAAGTCCTCATCCATTTCTCCATTGGAAAATACAAAGATGAGGTATTATGTGATGTTGTGCCCATGGAAGCTACTCATGTTCTTTTGGGAAGGCCTTGGCAATTTGATTGAAAAGTTTTACATGATGGCTTTACCGACAAACTATCTTTTGAATTCCATGGTCACAAGGTTACTTTAAAATCTCTCTCTCCAAGAGAAGTCCATGAGGACCAAGTTATCATGAAGAAAAAGAGGGAGAGTGAAAAAGATAAAAAAGATAAGAGTTCTAAGCCTACACTCCTTGTGTCTAGGCGTGAAATTGAAAGGGAAATAGTGGCTCATCATCCTCTTTTTTTAGCCATCCCTAGAACTCTTAGAGTAGAATCACTTGTTGATAGTTCTCATTGCTTGGAAAATTTGGTAGAAGAGTTCCAAGATGTGTTTCAAGATCCTCCAAATGGACTTCCACCTTTGAGAGGGATTGAGCACCAAATTGATTTGATACCGGGCTCTTCTTTACCAAATCGTCCAGCATATAGGACCAATCCAAGTGAAACCAACGAAATTCGCCAACAAGTTGAGGCTTTGATTGAGAAAGGGTGGGTGCAAGATAGCATGAGTCCTTGTGCTATGCCTATCATCTTAGTGCCAAAAAAGGATGGCACATGGCGAATGTGTTCGGATTGTAGGGCCATAAATAACATAACCATTAAGTATAGGCATCCCATACCTAGACTAGATGATTTGTTGGATGAATTACATGGTTCTAAAATCTTTTCAAAGATTGATTTTGAAAGCGGCTACAATCAAATCCGTATCAAACCGGGTGATGAATGGAAGACGGCTTTTCAGACCAACTTTGGTTTATATGAGTGGTTAGTTATGCCTTTTGGTTTAACTAATGCACCAAGTACCTTCATGCGCCTCATGCATCATGTTCTTAGACCTTTCATTGGTAAGTTTGTTGTGGTTTACTTTGATGACATTCTCATTTATAGCTTATCTTTGAATGACCATAGGTTGCATGTTAGGCAAGTTTTGGAAACCCTTAGGAAGGAACATTTGTATGCTAACCTTGCTAAATGTATGTTTGCTCTTGATCATATAGAATTCCTAGGGTTTTTTGTGAGTTGTAAAGGGGTCCATGTGGACAAAACAAAGGTGGTGGCCATTCAAAATTGGCCTACACCGAAATCTTTGAATGAGGTCCGAAGTTTTCATGGGCTTGCTTCTTTTTATAGAAGATTTGTCCCAAACTTTGGTACCATTGTCGCACCACTCAATGACATAGTGAAAAAGGATGTGGTCTTTCAATGGGGAGAAGCACAACAAAATGCTTTTGATACTTTGAAAGAAAAATTGACTAATGCTCCCATCTTGGCCCTTCCTAATTTCACTAAGACATTTGAGATTGAGTGTGATGCTTCAAGCATAGCTATTGGGGCTGTTCTCCTTCAAGAGGGCCACCCCATAGCCTATTTTAGTGAGAAATTGAAGGGAAGTCATCTCAACTATTCCACCTATGATAAGGAATTATATGCACTTGTTAGGGCTTTGTTTACTTGGCAACACTATCTTTTTCCCAAAGAGTTTGTGATACATAGTGATCATGAATCTCTTAAATATTTGAAAAGCCAAAACAAACTTAACAAGAGGCATGCTAAGTGGGTGGAATTCATTGAGCAATTTCCTTATGTGATCAAACACAAGCAAGGTAAAATAAATATTGTGGCGGATGCTCTTTCTAGAAGATACACCTTGCTAAATCTTTTAACCTCTCAATATCTTGGTTTTGATCACATTAAGGAACTTTATCATGATGACCTTGATTTTTCTCCCATCTATCAAGAGTGTCTTAAAGGAGGACATAAAGACTTTTTTATTCAAGATAGCTTTCTTTTTAAAGGAAAACGTCTTTGTGTTCCCCAAAGCTCTATTAGATTATCTCTTGTTAGAGAAGCTCATGAGGGGGGTTTAATGGGACATTTTGGGGTTGCTAAAACTTTGGATGTGTTGCATGAACATTTCTTTTGGCCACATATGCATAAACATGTTCATAGTTTGTGTGATAAATGCATAGCTTGCCGCAAAGCTAAGTCTAAAATGCATCCCCATGGTCTTTATACTCCTCTTCCTATCCCTTCAATGCCTTGGGTAGATATATCTATGGATTTCATCTTAGGCTTACCCAAGACATCAAAGGGAAAGGACTCCATTTTTGTGGTAGTGGATCGTTTTTCAAAGATGGCTCACTTTATTCCTTGCCACAAAGTGGATGATGCATGCCACATTGCAAACCTCTTCTTTCAAGAAGTGGTTCGCTTGCATGGGATTCCTAGGTCTATAGTGTCCGATAGAGATCCTAAGTTCTTGAGTCACTTTTGGAAGACCTTGTGGGGCAAGCTTGGAACTAAGCTTTTATTTTCTACCACTTGCCACCCACAAACTGATGGTCAAACCGAGGTGGTGAATAGAACTTTGGGACAACTATTGAGATGCTTTATTTCGGGGAATCCTACAGTGTGGGAGAATTTACTACCCCATGTTGAGTTTACATATAACCGAGTAGTAAATTCTACCACCTCCCATTCTCCTTTTGAGGTGGTCTATGGGTTTAATCCCCTAACACCTCTTAATCTTCTTCCTATTCCCCTTCTTGGAGATGTCTTGTGCAAAGATGGGGATGAAAAGGCTTTTTTTGTGAAAACTTTGCATAAAGACATCAAGAAGAGAATTGAGAAGAAGGTTGGCAAGTATGCTAAACTTGCCAATAAAAGGAGAAAAGCATTGTTGTTTGATGAGGGCGATTGGGTTTGGCTTCACTTGAGGAATGATCGTTTTCCTACTCAAAGGAAGTCCAAACTAATGCCTCGAGGGGATGGACCTTTCCAAGTCCTCAAGAGGATTAATGACAATGCTTATGAGTTAGATATGCCTGATACATTCTTAGGTAGTCATACTTTTAATGTCACCGATCTAACTCCCTTTTCTGTAGGTCTCCAGAATTCGTGGTCGAATTCTCTCCAACTCGGGGAGTATGATGGAGATCAAGCTCAAGAGGACATGGAGGCCAATCAACAAGATCAAGAAGAGGTGGAGGCACAAATGGAGGACGCCCATGGAGGTCAAAGTCCACCTCAAAGGATTACAAGAAGCATGTTCAAAGCTTTGGGAGCTAGAGGAAGATTTATTTTCTCTTTTTGTAATTTCTTTAGTTGAAGGTGCTTAGAGGGAAACATTAGAAACCTCTTTTGTTTTAGCATCTTTTAGGCTTTAGTTAGGAGCTTTAGGAGGGGGGGTGTATTAGTAGATAGGTGTAGGTGTAGTTTTTGGGAGGTGTCATAGTAGAAAAAGGTCACACCTCCCATGTGACTTGTTTTTGGTGGGAATTTCAAATGAGTTTATTTGAAATTTCCCACCTATTTTTCAGCACCTTAGGCTATAAATAGAGGTGCTTCCTTTGTAAAATTCATATTGGAATTAATCTAAGAAAACTCTACTCAAATTTTGAGTGAACTTTGGAGAGCTTTGAGCCTTCTTCTCTAGTCTTATCTTGATGGATCATTGGAGTCCTCAAGTGGCGGCATCACTCTCATCTAGGAGCATTCCACACTTCTAGTGGCGAGATCATCCAACATTCTTCCATCTTCATGAGCACTCTCTTCTCCTTCCTTTCTTCTCTTTCTATTGTTTTTGTTAGCTTGTGTTCTTGAGTTTTGGTTTGGTGTTCTTGCTGTTTTTTTATGAGTTTTGGTTCGGCAGTTTTATATTTCAGTCCATTCATCTTGTTCCTTTGCTTTTCTTACTCTTTTGTTCGGTTCAATTTGACTAAAATTGGTTCATCCAAATGAGTTTGGGATTTGGTACTAGTTTTTGGTGAGTTCTTGTCTTAGAACAATGATCCAACTCTAAGAAAAGTGCCTCTATAATGTCCAACTCAAGGTGATTCCTAAGAAGGTCAAGAACCTTCTCTATATGGCTATTGGAATCACATCAGAGTGTTATTCAGGCACGGTTTCACTCACCCTATCTTAACATGCGTAAGCGGCGACGAGTGTACCAGAATAATGACGGAGCTCCACGAAGGCATTTGTGGGAACCATGTAGGCGGAAGGTCCTTAGCTTCTAAGGTAGTGCGCGCAGGTTTTTATTGGCCAACAGTAAAGGAAGATTGCGTGCGACACGCCCAGCGTTGTAAGCAATGCCAAAAACACGCAGACTGGCACAAGGCGCCGCCAGAGGAGCTGCGATCCATATACAGCCCATGGCCTTTCCATACCTGGGGGATCGACATCCTAGGTCCGTTTCCGCTGGCGATAAGGCAGATGAAGTACTTGATCGTCGCCATCGAGTACTTCACCAAGTGGATAGAGGCAGAGCCTGTGGCCCAGATCACTGCGCACAAAGTCCAACACTTTGTGTGGAAGAATATTGTGTGCCGTTTCGGCGTACCTAGGCGGCTGATATCCGATAACGGAACCCAGTTCGCCAGTCAGCAGTTGAGAAACCTGTGTGCTGAGGTAGGCATCAAGCAGGTGTTCGCATCAGTTGAACACCCCCAGACTAATGGGCAGGTAGAGTCAGCAAACAGAGTTTTGCTGAGGGGGCTAAAGAGAAGGCTAGAAAAGTCCAAAGGAGCGTGGGCAGAGGAAGTGCCAAGGATCGTGTGGGCATACCACACCACGCCCCAATCTTCCACCATGGAGACGCCTTTCAGCTTAGTGTATGGGTCGGACGTGATGATCCCAATTGAGATTCACGAAAGCTCACCACGTTTCCAAAATTTCGTGGCGGAAGAATCCAACGAAGAAAGGAGGATGAACCTGGACCTACTGGACGAAGCCAGGGAGGAAGCCAGAATAAAGGCCGAAGTAGTAAAGAGAAGGGTAGAGCGACAATATAGCTCTAAGGTAAAGCCGCGATAGTTTCAGATTGGCGACCTAGTTATAAGGAAGGCTCATCCATACGAGCTGGAGAATAAGCTGTCTCCCAAGTGGACCGGACCCTTCAGAATTACCGAAGCTAAGGGCAACGGTTCGTACAATCTAGAGACATTGGAGGGGGGTCCTATCCCACGCAGCTGGAATGCAGCCAACTTAAAATTTTATTTTAGTTGACTTATGTAAGCAGCCATGTAACAATTTAGTTGAAGGGGACACTCTTTTTCCCTCTCGGGGGTTTTTTAACGAGGTCACCCAAATAAAAATGGAAAAGAAGTTCGAGGAAAAACCTTTGTCTTGGTTTCAGTCTTTATCTTTTTCCCTTTCGAAGTGACGACAGGCATCGCCAAGCACACGCGTCGTCAAGAAAGAAGGCGTCGCCAAGAAGCGCAGAGCGCCGCCAAGAAAGGGGACAGTTGAAAAACGCGCAGTGCACGAAGCGTGTGCAAATGTAAAACAGCGTTAAAGAAATCAAGCATGGCACAGTGGAGTCAAATTTACATGTATGCTCGAAAGGAACGGGAGCAAGGTGAATAGGGCAGTCATTACAGGCCCAGTGCTCATACCGAAAAAGAAAAAAAAATAAATAAAAAAATACAAACGAACCACTCTTCAGTGGCCTTCAGACCTTGGCAGGGAGGAGGACGACGCTTTAGTCTCAGCCCTCAACACCTGGGTGAGATGTGACCTCCGCTGGGGGTTTATCTTTGAACCTGCACCAAGGGAAACAAGAGCAGTGAGGGCACCATGAGTTAGACCACGTAGAGATCTAATGAAGGTAAAAAGCAGAAGTTTCTGAGATAGCCACTCGTACATATGTATTTCTCTAGGGTTCCGGCGTTGAACTCTAGACTGATCAAGGTGGCGGAGTCAAAACCCCCCGCCTCAGCCAGAATCCGACACGCAACCTGGTTGTTCGGGCTTAGTTTCTTGAAGGGTTTGGACTTGAGAGCTCGTGCCTCCCTCACCCAGTACAGCGGGAACCCATCCAGGGCGGAATGCACGATATCAGAACAACAGATCTTGAAAAACCTACCCTTCCACCCCGTGAAGGAGCTTTGGAAGGGAGTCAGGAGAACCCTACCAGGAACGTTGCTGAGGGTCACCCAGAGGTTGTTCCTTTGACGTTTCACCTCGAAAAAATGAAGAAAGAAATCAACTGAGGGCGCACACCCCAGGGACCCGAACAGTACGTCAAAGGCCTTAACAAAAGCCCAGCTGTTGGGGTACAGTTGGGCTGGTGCAGCGTTGATCTCCGTCAGAAGTTCCCTCTCGAACCTGGAGAAGGGCAGACGTACGCCAACGCTCTGGAACACCACCTGATAGAAGTAAAAGAAAGGAATCCCGTTGTTGGCGCGTTCGTCCCCACACACCGGTTCCCCCAGGGTGCAAGGGAGCACGTTGATGTCATCGTCATGCCTCCTCGCGAAGGCACGGTGATTATAAGAGCACGACTCTCCTTTGTGTTTCCTGATGGTCAGGGTGGAAAGAAGGCACGAGCACTCGTCCAGAAGCTCGCTTGAAGCCCAGGGATACAGATCTTTATGGTTAACCCTGGGGAAGGAATACGAGAAGACATGACGGAACAGTGTCAGAAAGAGAGTTTGAGGGTCGAAAGAGGATGGTTCGCTGGAAAGGCGGGGTAATACGTTGGTTAAAGAAGACACCAGAGTGACTCTTTGAGAGGAGGAAGATGGTGTAAGTATGTTACGAGAGCACAGAGACGATGAAGGCAGTTTCAAGATTTTGAAGAATTAAATATTACGGTTAGAGCGCCAAACGACGCGAATGGGTAAACCATGCAACTAAGCCACGTGGCAGAGAATGAGAGGATGGTCCTGGCACCACTGGTTAACACTCAGAAAACGTCGTATCGACAGAATGCTCAGGGGTACGACACGCCGTCGAGAATGGGTCAGAGACTTAGGAGGTGTCAGAACCTAGTCAAGTGGGGGAACGTCCCATCAGCCATACGAAAAGCGCCACGTGGACAGCACGGGCGAGACCTAGGGTCCCTCGCCACCCCGGGCGTCGACCTGAGCCAAAGTCAGAGCCGACGTCGAAGTAAAGTCAACGGTTTAGCCACCCCGCACGTCGCCGGTGGAAGGCGCAGATGGCGTTGCCACCATGAGACATCGAGGGCGTCGCCAATACAAGAGGGCACCACTGAGAGAGGTGGCGTCGCCAAGAGAGAGGGCGTCACCAAGTAGAAGGTATTACCATTGTGAAACGTTTAAAGGCGTCGTGAATACAAGTATCAGCAGCTTCACCTCCCCGATACCCACAGGTAGGAAAGACTGTGGAGGGAGATGAAATCGAAGGAGTCAAAGCTAATCACTAGCGGCGTCGCTTCCCCGATACTCGCAGGTAGGAAAGACTGCGGAGGGAGGCGAGATCGCCAAATGCTGAGTGAATTGCTGGCAGGGTCGTTCCCCGATACCCATGGGGAGGAAAGACCGTGGAGGGAACAACCCCTGGAGGGCTTTGAGCTTTCCCGGTGACTGGCGTTTTTAGACACCCTGAGGACGATACGGCGCTACGGTAGCAGGCCTCTCCTCAGGCGTGGGCGTCGGGCACCGAGAATCAGGGGACAGGCCGCTTAGGTGTTTGAGGCACCCCACGGACGATACGACGCCGTTAGGCAAGCCTCTCCGTGGGCGTGGGCATTGATGTGCGGCCTTATCCCGAACGTTTGAGGCCTGGAGTATGTCTCAACTTTTGCGGTGCAGCAACGGCAAAGCCACTGACGCCTTCACGAGGCAAAGGCCTCACAGATACGAAGGCGGAACGAGCTACGAAGGAACGCGATGGGGGGCAAAGTAATCGGAGCACGTGGAAACGAGAAAGGAAGTTAAAATCATACAGACGGAATTTGATAACGCAAAGGCACGAATTTGTCATTCAAAATCCAAAGTTCCGACAAAGTGCAAAGGAGTTACAAGTTTATCACAGAGTGGCAAAAATAACTATAAAGCTCGAAGGGTAAAGGTGGCGGGTGAGAGACGACGATTCAGTCATCCAAGTCGAAGGGCACGACCTTCCCGTCGACGACATGGTGTGTGGGGTCGCAGTTTGAAATATTGATGCCGGGGTTCTCGCAGGACGCCTGAGTCAGAGCCTCTTGAAAGCCCTCTTCAAACGGGCCCGCCATCTCCCCAATCAGTCCTTGGACCTCCCCTTCTAGTTCCGCAACGCTAGAGTCCTTGGATGTCAACTGTTTCTCCAGGAATTCCTTCTCCACGCGGAGCTTGTTAGCCTCGGCTTGGAGAAGGCTCAAGGCTTCGACCTTCGCAGCTAAGGCGTTCTCTCTCTCACTTAACTTCAGCCTCCAAGCAGCGTCCAGCTCTTCAAATTTTTTCCGCTGTACTGCGGAGGCAAGAGCAGCCTCTTGGAGTCCAATGCTTTGGATTTGGTAGGAAGTGAGCTGGGCCAGCTGATCGACATGCGCCTGTTCAAGTTCGCGCGCGTACGCCTCGGCCCCCTCCCTGCCCTCGTGGGCCAGTTTTAGCGAGGATTGGGAAGCTTCCTCCTTGAGCCCCCAGTTTTGTTTCTCCTCCTTCAACGCTCCCACTTCTTGTCTCAGTTTGCGGAGAGCCTCCCTCCCCTTGATAGCGCTTCGGGCTTGGGTGCGCCACTTGAGTGCCACCGCCAGGAATGCCCCCATACAATAAGGCATGCCTCCCCCCTTGTGAGGATCAGTTGGCGACATTCCTTCAGTGGAACCCTGCGTCAACTCCCTATGGATGGGGCGAGGAATTCGGGGCTTGCGAGAAGTCGAAGCTGGAACTGATGCAGGAGGGGCAGAGCCAGAGGCCTCAGCTGCGTTACGAAGCGGTAACGGCGAGGGCGGGGGAACCGAATCAATCCTTTCCTCTCGTTCCTCGTGGGCTGGTGGGGGTGGAGGAGATGTGGCACTTGGAGGATTGTCCCGGAGAGAACTCCCACCACCGGAAGACGCGACTGTCAAGACAGGGACGCCCGTAGCCCTCCTCTTACTGGAAATCAAGGCGACGCCCGAATCTTCACTGTCAGAATCTACCAGCAGCACCCTCTTCCCTTTGTTGGGGCGTGCTGGGGCAGGAGTCGACGCCATGGCCAATGGTACCGCGGCAATGGGAGAAGGAGAGGTGGACGGAGGAGGAGTCGGCAGGGGTGACCGCGTCTCCACCCTCTTTGGCTGACCTTGCCTTCTTCAGGAATTTGGCAAGGGCGAGTCGCCTCGACGAAGTCATCACTGAACCTGCAGCAGCGAGAATATCAGAGCAAAAACTAATTCAGATATAGCAGAATGGGAGTATTTATAGCTAAACGCGTGCAGATAACCATAGGGTTTCAAGCGGAGCAAGCGAGTTCGTATAACCACGACAACTCATCCAGTATAAACAAGCAGGGGTAGATACCGAAGTAAGTGGAGAGTCCGTGGGCGTTGAACTCATTGGCGATGAGCTTGGCAGTATCAAAGACTACCCCAAGCCCCGCCAAGGCTTTGCACACGTCCCGATCAGCGGGAGCAAGTTGGTCCAAAGCCAGGGCCTTCATTGTTATGGGCTTGTCCGTCCAGTATAGAGGAAAGCCGTCTAGGGCGGTAGGATCGTGCTTGGTTGCACGTGTTTTGACAAACTTCCCTTTCCACCCTTTGAACGAATTCTGGAAGAGTGTGAGGATGATGCGCCCGGCGACGCCAGAGAAGCTCATCCATAGGCTCTTCCCTTGTTTCTTTACCTCGAAAAAATGAAGAAAAACGTCCACGGAAGAAGGGACACCCAGATATCCGCAAAGAATTTGAAACCCCCTTACGAAGGAAGTGAGAGGTAGACACAGGCCCACTCTTTTGAGTACCATTTGGTAAAGGAAGAAGAAGGGGTTTCCTCCAGTGTCCCTTGAGTCCCCACAAACGGGTACCCCGGGTTTCACCCGGCACACCAAGACGTGGGAGTCGTGAGTTTTATGGAAAGCGTTGAAGTTGTAAAGCGCGGGGTCCCCCCTGTGGGCCTCCACGTCATCAACGGAGTTTAGGGTGGAGCATTCGTCGAGGAGATCGTCGCGGGCCCAGTCATACTCATCTTTATAGTAAGACCTAGGGAGCAGAGGAGGCGCGTTGGTCTTAGTTTTCGCCATTGATGCAAGAGCTGAAGAGCAAAAGAGAAAAAGAAAGGGTTCAGAGAAAAAGGGTTTTGGAGGAGAAAAGGGGAAAAAATGGAGGAATCCTAGGTGAACCCTACCCACACAAGAGAAAAAAGGAACGAAGAAGCACAAGAACGACATCCAAAGAAATGCAGTAACAAAAACAGTCCCAGGCAGTTCATGCAGTAAAGGGAATCGTCAAGGAGAGGAAAAACCGTACCTTTGGGGATCGAAGGGTGTGGAGAGCGGAAGCACGAAGGACCAGGGGTCGCGAGAGAAGAAATTCAAAGAAGATGAACAGTGAGGAAGGGCAGAGAAAGTGGATGTAACAGTGGTTTCAAGCGCAGGGTTTTGGTAACTGAAACGTTACACTTGCAACTCAAGGGGCGTTAATTGGGGACCGTTTGATTGCGCCGCGTGTCAAGGGATTGGGCGCTCAAGGGGAGCGCAAGAGGCTCTTGGGGATGACCGCGTGATGAACCACGTGGCACGCGATTAAGCGTGGCCCAAAAAGTGTTGTTTTCCGGTTTCAGAGGATGTCCAATCAGCCATTAAGAGCACCCCAAGGGTTCAGAGAGTGTCATGTCAATGTTTTCAAGGTTGCCACGTCAGAAAGAATGACACATCACCGGGTGCCACATGGATGGCGTGGGCGAGGCCTTAGTCTTTTCGCTGAAGACAAGTCATCAGCTTAAGACTGGGGGGGCTTGTGTACCGTCCCATACCCGGGCGTTGACGAAGTCAAGGTCAAAGTCAGCGTTGAGGTAAAAGTCAACATAAGGCGTCGCCCAGGTGGGTGACGCCAAGCGCAGGCGTCGCCAAGAGGAAGCGTCGCCAAGAGGAAGCGTCGCCAAGAGGAAGCATCACCAAGATAAGGCGTCGCCTAGCAGGGCGTCGCCAAGATAAGACGTCGCCAAGCAGGGTGTCGCCAAGGTGGAACGACACAAAAGCGAGGTGACCACAGCGCTTCTCCCCGACACCCATGGGTAGGAAAGACCATGGAGGGGGCGACGCCGTGGGAAGGCCTTAGACCCCTGATAACCAGGGAACAGTGATAAAGAGAAGAGAAAGGTCGCTTCAAGGCCACAGAAATAGCGCCAGTATAGAGCAACCTGACTCGTGAAGTGCCCCTGCCATCCAGAAACGCCCTTGGGATAAATACGACCCAGGAGAGGGGTCATGCCCGGGGGCAGCCAGGCACAGGGCACGAGAGGAAGGTAGATACACTCTCACAATGAGTGACTAGAGGCTTGGGGGCATGAGTTGGCACCCTAAAAGTCACCCCTTGCGCAGTTGCACTCCCAGGTAGGAGGGCTCACGCGAGGAAACACCCTCAGATAGGGTAACGGTGCTGTGAGGTCCTCCACGTGTACAACAGCCAAGTCAGAATGGAAACGCCACGTTGTCAGGTACAAGGTAATTAAGGTTATTTAATACAGTTTTCCGTTTCGAGCGTTTAAGGTACTATAAATGCTCCCGAACGTTTCGAACGTCTTAAATGCGCTGAGCGTTTTTATAATTAAATGCGCTTTAAGGTGCTTTGAATGCGTGAAGAGCTTAAATAGCGCTTTGAATGTTGGGAACAGGGGTCGAACTTTTGGCAAATTTCCCAGAAACTCTCTAGTTGCTTGCTGGAGCCTTGAGGTTACGCACAAGGGACTAGGGAAAGATTTTTGCTAGAAGGAGAAATATACACTAGACACAGTTTCCTTTTTACCACCTTCAGAGTGCCCATACGCGGTGCTCCGATACGGAGGTGCATAGTTTTTGGTGTTTCTTGCTGGCTGACTTGAGCGTCGGAGTGCAAACGGCCGCTAGGCCGCCCTTTTGTCCTTCTTTGCAGGTTTCCACAGATTGCCGGAGGGAAGGTGTCCCTAGCTGACGAGCAAGGTTGCGCACAAAGACGTCCCAGGTCAACCGGACGGAACACGTTCCAAGTACGAGAAATCGCCCCTCCTTCCAACGTGTCCACGCGGTAGGCGCCGTTTCCGAGTGCTTCGGTTATTCTAAACGGTCATGTCCACTTAGGCGACAATTTGTTCTCCATCTCATACTGGTGGGCCTTCCTCATCACCAGATCGCCATCTCTGAATTGCCTTGGTTTTATTCTAGAGTTGTACTTGCGTTCAACTCTTCTCTTCACTGCTTCAGCCTTTACCCGTGCTTCCTCCCTGACTTCATCCAGCAAATCCAAATTCATTCTCCTTTCTTCATTCGAGTCTTCCGCCACAAAGTTCTGGAATCTCGGCAAGCTTTCCTGGATTTCAACTGGAATCATTGCATCACACCCGTACACCAAACTAAACGGGGTTTCATAGGTTCCTGATTGCTCGGTGGTATGATATGCCCACACTATACGGGGAACTTCTTCAGCCCAAAACCCCTTGGCCTTCTCCAACCTCCTCTTCAAGCCTCTCAACAAAACCCGATTGGCTGACTCCACTTGCCCATTCGTTTGTGGGTGCTCCACAGAAGCAAACACCTGCTATAATCCAACATCCCCGCACAGCTTCTTCAGTAGGTGACTTGCAAATTGAGTCCCATTATCTGATACTAAATGCTTAGGCACGCCAAACCGAAACACAATATTCTTCCACACGAAACTCTGAATCTTGTGTGCGGTGATCTGGGCTACTAGTTTTGCTTCAATCCACTTTGTGAAGTACTAGATCGCCACAACCAAGTACTTCATTTGCCTGATCGCCAATGGAAAGGGTCCCAGAATATCAATTCCCCACGTATGGAATGGCCAGGGGCTGTAAATTGACTTTAGCTCTTCTGGAGGCGCCTTGTGCCAATCGGCGTGCTGTTGGCATTGCTTGCAACACTGGGCATATTTCTTGCAATCTTCCCTCATTGTGGGCCAATAATAACCTGCACGGAGAGTTCTTGTTGCCAAAGCTCGACCTCCGATGTGACTCTCACAAATCCCCTTATGGAGCTCAGCCATAATTCTCATGCACTTCTCTCCGTGTACACATACTAAAATAGGATGTGTAAACCCAAACCTGTACAACTCGCCATCAACGAGGGTGAACCTGTTGGAGTTCTTCTTTATCTTTCTAGCTTCTGTCGGGTCCATTGGGAGCATGCCATCCGCCATGTAGCGCTGGTATGGCGTTATCCATGTATCTGGCTCATGGATAGCACAAACTTGCCATTTCCTTTGCCAACAAAATTCTGGCGATCAAAGCCTCATACTCCGCTTGATTATTGCTGGCTTTGAAGGCAAACCTCAGAGATTGTTCTATCAACACACCGTTGGGCCCCTCCAAAATAACTCCACCTCCGCTACCCTGCTGGTTAGACGACCCATCCACTGAGAGCACCCAACGAAAATCATCCCCCTCACTCTGCGCTGTTTCAGAAGAAAGCTCGACCACAAAGTCAGCGAAGATTTGCCCTTTGATCGGTCCTTGGGGCTCATACTTAATATCGAACTCTGACAACTCCACCGCCCATTTTACCATTCTTCCAGCTACATCCGATTTCTTCAAAACCTTCTGGATGGGTAAATCAGTCATTACTAACACTGTAAAACTCTGGAAGTAATGACGCAACCTCCTTGCCGAAAAGACAACCGCCAGCGCTACTTTCTCTAAGGCCTTATATCTCACTTTTGGGCCCTGCAACACCTTACTGACAAAATAAATAGGTTTCTGGACTTGATCTTGATCATGGACGAGTACCGCACTTATCGCCTTCTCCGTTATTGCACAATAGAACCTGATCATGCCGGTTGACCTAGCGTAAGAGCGTTGCCTCGTCACGAACCTCCTCACCAGCTTGACTCCACGTGGCTCTCAAGTTCGCACCACAGAAAATCTCTCTGAGAACCTGAAAACACAAGGTGGCGCCTCTGCGGCTGGTGGCGCTCTGACGCTCAAGTCAGTAACAAAACACCCAAAACTCAGAGAAAATATGCTCTGCAGAACCATACTAAAGGCACACAACCCTAGCAAAATGAGCCGTAATGAAAACGTACCTCTACAAATTCTGTTAAGTTTACCTTTATAGCTAGGTTTCTTCTCTCTCCAGGCCGTTATGCTTTCGGACGCGTGGCTCGCATCCAGCCCTGCACGTGTCGCCATCTGGCTAGGATAGCAGGTAGCGCCCAGCCCTACACGTTTCATCATCTGAGCTAGGATAGCTTGAACGTCATTTCTCAATGTCATCCAACCTTACACGTGTCATCATCTGGGTTGGAATAACAAGTAGCATCCAACCCTACACGTGTCGTCATCTAGGTTAAGGCAACTTGAGCGTCATTTCTATGTAGTAACCAGTCGCACGGCTAAGTCCTCTACTCAAGGAGTAAGCTAGCACGCGACATGCTCTAGAACACCACCTGACAAGGCGAATATCGGGTGCAACAAAGTGCACCATCTCTGTGATATCGCTTGTCGCTAATGGCACCCTCCTTATCATCGCGCCATGCATGTTCTGGCTGAGGAAACCTTGCCATCAACGAATGTCCACTCTGGGAATCCTGTCGCTAATAGGCAAGATGTTCCCTTCAACCCACACGCCCTATGCTAGCGCAATAATCACCTTACTGAAATTATACGCTTGAACTTACTCTTCCGAGCCTTCAGTAGCTTCAACTAAGTTTACTGGGAAATCCGGCGATGTGCTCCTCGCGGCGGCGTCGGACCACCTGATCTCCCATTGCCGAACATGTCGATGACAGATAACCCGGTGACAACCGACCATGTTCACTACAGAACGCCAGTTCCATGAACCGGCGACTACGCTCACCTCTGAACCATCCATATTTCTCTTGCCCACGTGTTCCGCTGAGCACGCCCCACACAGTCACGTGCAAGACACGTCATCACACCCGATGATCTGGTCGGTACACAAGCCCCCCAGTCTCGAGCTGCGACTTGTTCAGCGAGGAGACTAAAGAGGTTTAAATCCGGCGGCTTACGTGGCTTTGCGCGTTGGCGCTCATACTGTTCACTAACTCGACATTTCACCAACTTCTTCGATCATTCGACACGTGGACTCATCAACGACCATTATTCACTGTCGTTTGCGCTTCTCGCAATGTTCGAAACTCTTAAACACTTCGCGCCATTTCACTGTTGCATTATCTTCTACCTCTCTTCAAACTCTCGAAACGCTCCAGAGAACGCTCCGATTTCCCCAACCACCATCTTTCTGAATATTCTTCTGATCATCTAAAGGTAACTTTTTTATCACTCCTACTGATATTCGCTGCATTTTAATCGGTTTGCATCATCCATTACCTGTCTGGAGCATACGTTGTGGGATGTTTTTCTCTGCTATGTTTTCTCTTTTCTGCATTTAGGGTTTCTGAACCTTTCTCTGCGAGCCCCTCTTGTTCTTCCCTCTCCTCTTCTTCTGTCGAGTCTTTCTGTTTACGAACTCTCATACCTTTTCGTCTTCTTGCAGCTTCTTCGATGACTCGTTCAAAAATCACACCAAACCCTCCTCCATCTCCTCGCAACCCTCCGGCGAAAACCCGTAGGGCAAACCCTTCTTCTTCCCGCGACCCCCCAAGGGGTCCCAACGTCCCTTCCGACCAATTCGCGAGACCCATGTCCTCTCATCCTAGCCAACCACAACCAAACCAACCACAAACCAGCGCGATGGTGAAGCCTCTTCCAGATTACAAACGGCTATACCCGTGGGCCTCCGCAACCTTGCTGGGTGAGACTTCATCCGTCAACTCCGATCGCGACATCCTTCGCCTCAAGAAAAGTGATAAGGAAAACCTCTCTTTCAGAAAAGAGCACGATGACAAAGTAGTTGTGCGGCCTTGTCCTCCCGGTGAGCCAATCTGCAGCGACGATCAGGGGAGCGACGACGCCCCCTTTTGCTTCATATACACTACTATGTTCAAGAAGGTCAAGCTCCGGTTTCCCTTCACACGCTTTGAGAGGGAGCTCTTGACCGAGCTCGACATAGCCCCCGCCCAGCTCCATCCCAACAGTTGGGCGTTCGTACGGGCTTACCAAATAATCTGTGCACACTTGGTACACCCGACCTCGGTGGATGTGTTCCTTTACTTGTTCTAAGCGAAGAACCCGGGCGATCGTGTATGGGTCAGCCTAAATGGGGTCATTGAGAGGTCTATTCTCTCCATCTTCCAGCAATCCTATAAGGATTGGAAGGGGAAGTTCGTGTGTGTATGCTGCAGCGATCAAGACCCTTCCCTTCTCAACGGGTTCCCCTTGTACTAGGTAAACAAGGGGAAGAAGGAGTCAAGCTTCAGGAAGTCCAGGGGGCCAGAAAAAAGGGAGAGCTTGACAGGGACTTGTGCGGTTTCTGGAAAAGAGTCGCCTCTTCCAACGTAGTTCTACCCACTTCCTTCATCATCGCCTACGAGTTTCTCGAAGACCAGCTAGACGTCCATATAGGTTCCTCCTTAAGTCCTTGAGCTCCCTTAGCTTATACTTGCGTCGCCCTGCCTTTGCTTTGATGTTGCTGTTCTGACTTGTGTGCAGTTTTAACTTTCCCCATGCCTTGTCTTACATTGCTTATGTTTTTGTGCATTGTTAACTGCCAAAATTTTTTGTTGATTGGTAACTGTGGGCCACTAATGCAGATATGATGTTGGGGAAGGATAGGATGGCTGAGCTATGCCCCATAGCCAAGTCCCATAAACTTGCAGCGGGCTCCCAAACGATCCTGAACTCTGTTCCGGAGATCGCCGCCGCCCAGGGCCAATCTCCACCAGCTGGTTCACCTGCAGTTTCCGCTCTTCCAGCCCCCCAACGCAAGAAAGTACCCCTCAAGAAGGCCAAGAGGAAAGACCCCAGGGTAGTGTCTGACGAAGAGGCGGACGAAAGCACCGAGGACGGGCTAGTCTGCAAAAGGAAAAAGGTGGCTGTGATCGAGCCCCCAGCGATTGAGAGCGCCACCCCAAACTTCATCGAGAACCCCCCCAGCGCCTCCACACCATTCGAGTCCGCTGGGGATGTTCTCGTTTCGAACGCCTCAGTTGCTGAAGTCGCTCCTAAGCAACTTGCTGATACGCAAGCCTCCTCCCAAGCCGCCGAAAGAGTCGCTGCCGCACCACCACGCCTCGAAGCTCCCCCCGCCATCCAACCTTGTGAGGGTGGTGGTGAGCACCAACCTCCACCTCCTCCAGCAACCTCAAGCCTCCCAGCCCCTCTTCAAGAAGCCATGAAGTCCTTCACCGTGCGCTTAAGTGCTGATCCTGCCGGTTGACTTAGCGCAAGAGCGTTGCCTCGTCACGATCTTCCTCGCCAGCTTGACACCACGTGCCCTCCAAGTCCACTCCACAGATAGCCTCTCTAAGAACCTGAAAAACACACAGTGGCGCCTCTGCGGCCGGTGGCGCTCCGACGCTCAAGCCAGTGACAAGAACACCCAAAAAGTAAGAGAGAATATGCTCTGTAGGACCGTACTGTAGGCACACAACCTGAGCAGTATCATTCATAATGAAAAACGTACCTCTGCAAATTCTGTTAAGGTTACCTTTATAGCTGGGTTTCTTCTCTCTCCAGGCCGTTATGCTTTTGGACGCGTGGCTCACATCCAGCCTTGCACGTGTCGCCATCTGGGATGGGACAGCAGGTAGCGCCCAGCCCTACACGTGTTATCATCTGGACTGGGGCAACTCAAACGTCATTCTTTGTGTAGTAACCAGCCGCACAGCTAAGTCCTCAACTCAAGGAGCAACCCAGCATGTAATGCGCTGTGAAACACCACCCGACAAGGCGAGTATCGGATGCAACAAAGTGCATCATCTCTGTGATATCGGTCATCGCGAATGGCACCCTCCTTACTGCTACGCCATGCATGTTCTAGCTGGGGAAACCTTGCCACCAACAAATGTCCACTCTGGGAATCCTGTCGCTGATGAGCAAGGTGTTTCCCCCAACCCACTCGACTTTCATCCCCAAGCTGGTGCCACCATCGTCTTACTCAACTTACACGCTTGGAATTACCCTTCCGAGCCTTCGACAGCCTTAACTAAGTTCGCTGGGAGACCCGGCGACGTGCCGCTTGTGGCGGTGTGTAAACCACCCGATCTCCTAGTATTCTCATACGGCGACTGCGACGCAACTCTGGTGACCGCCGGTTACGCACACTAGAGATCGGAGAACACCAATCCACCGATCGGCGACTCCGACGCAACTCTGGTGACCACCGGTTACGCACACTAGAGATCGGAGAACACCAATCCACCGATCGGCGACTATGCCTACTTCCGAGCCATTCATCTTTTCTAGCCTACGCGTTCCATTGAGCACGCCCCACTCGAGCACGTGCAAGACACGTCATCATGCCTGATGACCTGGTCGGTACACAAGGCCCCCAGTCTTGAGCTGATAACTTGTTTTCAGCAAAAAGACTAAGAAGTTCACCGTTTCATTTTCTTCTTCGATCCTTATAAAGGTGCGCATGGTTTCGCTTTCATCTGCTGTGTAATCATCTGATATAACTGACTAACTCTTGCTTTAAAGAAATCGACTTGGCGCCAACTGGTGCTTAGCTCTGTGAAAATCAACTTAACTGAAATCTAGCTCGCCTGATCTGCCAAGTGACATGCGCATTTCTAGGTCATCGCCCAAAACTTTGTTGGCCTGGTTCTGCACTGAGGACTTTCGAACTTGCCTCAATTTACTCACGCAAAGAGGTCTTGTATCCTGTTTTGGCCTGCACCCGCTCACGACGAGGAGAATTTACTATTTAACTGACCTCAGCTTCGCTCGAGGGCGAGGAGGATTTATCTGATAACTATTAACTGACCTCAACTTCGCTTGAGAGCGAGGAGGATTTTCTCTGGTGCCTCAACTTGCCCAGGGGCTACCCTTTCCCTGGATGCACTGAGGACTTTTAATCTCATCTCGTACCGGGGCTAGCTATTCATACTTGAGGAGGGGGCGTCCCGAAGGAATCCCTTAACCCCTGCTCAAGGACTAGGTGCCCGGATTTTAACTATTACCTGGTACCGGGGCTAGCTATTCATACTTGAGGAGGGGGCGTCCCGAAGGAATCCCTTAACCCCTGCTCAAGGACCAGGCGCCCAGGTTTTAACTATTATCTGGTACCGGGGCTAGCTATTCATACTTGAGGAGGGGGCGTCCCGAAGGAATCCCTTAACCTCTTCTCAAGGACTAGGCGCCCGGGTTTTAATTGTTATCTTGTCCTGAACTCTCGCCTATACTCGCTCCAGGCGAGTAGGACTTCTTCTCTTGCCTCAAAATGCACGAGAGCGCCGAGGGTTTTTGCACTACTGGTACCTCCGATCGCCAAAAGACGATGAGGTCTCTAAAACTTTTAACTACTGCCATCGATCGCCGTAAAACGACAGGGTCTTTAAAACTTTAACTATTGCCACCGATCGCCGAAAAACGATGGGGACTTTAAAACTTTAACTATTGCCACCGATCGCCAAAAAATGATGGGGACTTTAAAACTTTAACTATTGCCACCGATCGCTGAAAAACGATGGGGACTTTAAAACTTTAACTATTGCCTCCGATCGCCGAAAAACGATGGGGACTTTAAAACTTTAACTATTTGAAGCATGCAATATGACTTTAACTGTTGCCCTAGATCACATACGAGTAATAAGGCCTTTTTTCTAAAACTCTTGAAGCCATAAGCATGCAAACATAGAAGTTTTAAACTTTGAAAAACTCTTCTTTATTTGGTGGCCTCATTAAAAACCCTCCTCGGGGAAAAAGAGTGCCCCCTTGAAATTGTTTTAGCAGAAACTATTCAAATCTCTTCATATTCGTCTTTACTTACAAGGCTTTAACTGTAATACGACTTGAGATGTGTGGCGTTCCAAGTGCGAGGAATCGCCCCTCCTTCTAACGTCTCCAAGCGGTAGGCGCCATTCCCGAGCGCCTCGGTTATTCTGAACGATCCCGTCCACTTGGGCGATAACTTGTTCTGCATCTCATACTGATGGGCCTTCCTCATCACCAGATCTCCGCTTCTAAACTGCCTTGACATTACCTTAGAGTTGTACCTTTGCTCAACTCTTCTCTTTACTGCTTCGGCTTTCACTCTCGCCTCCTCCCTGACCTCATCCAGCAAATCTAGATTCATTCTTCTTTCTTCGTTCGAGTCTTCCGCCACGAAGTTCTGGAATCTCGGCGAGCTTTCCTGGATTTCGACTGGAATCATCGCATCACATCCATAAACCAAACTAAAGGGGGTCTCGTGGGTTCCTGACTGCTCAGTGGTATGGTATGCCCAAACTATGCGGGGTACCTCTTCAGCCCACGATCCCTTAGCTTTTTCTAATCTTCTCTTTAAACCTCTCAGCAACACCCGATTGGCAGACTCCACTTGGCCATTCGTCTGTGGGTGCTCGACGGATGCAAACACCTGTTGTATCCCCACCTCTTCGCACAGCTTTTTCAAGAGGTGACTTGCAAACTGAGTCCCATTGTCTGACACCAGGCGTTTAGGCACACCAAACCGGCACACTATGTTCTTCCATACAAAGCTTTCGATCTTGTGTGCGGTGATCTGGGCCACTGGCTCTGCTTCGATCCACTTGGTGAAGTATTCAATCGCCACTACCAAGTACTTCATCTGCCTGATCGCCAATGGGAAGGGTCCCAGAATGTCAATTCCCCAAGTATGGAACTACCACGGGCTGTAAATCGACTTCAGCTCTTATGGGGGTGCCTTGTGCCAATCGGCGTGCTGCTGGCATTGCTTGCAACGCTGGGCGTATCTCTTGCAATCTTCTCTCATCGTGGGCAAGTAATAGCCTGCACGGATAGTCCTTGTCGCCAGCGATCGACCTCCAATGTGGCTCCCGCAAATTCCCTCATGGAGCTCAACCATAATCCTCGTGCACTTCTCTCCGTGTATACATACAAGAAGAGGGTGTGTGAATCCAAACTTGTACAGCTCGCCGTCAATAAGGGTAAACTTGTTGGAGCTCTTCTTTATTTTTCTGACCTCAGTTGAGTTAACTGGAAGCACACCATCTGCTAAATAACGTTGGTAAGGCGTTATCCACGTGTCTGGCTCGTGGACAGCGCAAACCTGCATCGATCTTGCCCCTTCCGCTGGGCGCGCTCTGACCCTCGGCGCCCTCAGAGTTTCATGCGTTAGGGATCTATGACTTCTCGCCGGTCTTCCCGTTGATCTACAAACGTGGAAAACTTGGTGGTCTGCCACGAATGCTCGAGGCACTTTCAAAGTTTCTTGAATGACAGTCCTATGCCTGCCCCCCTTGCCCGAATTGGCGAGCTTGACTAGCAAGTCAGCTCGGGCATTCTGTTCTCTTGGCACGTGCACCACTTCAAATGAAGCGGAAGATCTTCTTAGCTCTTGCACGTACTCCAAGTAGGCTGCGATCTGTGGGTCCTTGGCTTGGAACTCGCCAGTTACTTGTCCTGTGACCAACAGCGAGTCCCTCTTGGCCATCAGCACTCTCGCCCCCATTTCCTTAGCCAGTAGGATTCCAGCGATCAAAGCCTCATACTCTGCTTGGTTGTTGCTTGCTTTGAAAGCGAACCTCAATGACTGCTCTATCAACACTCTGTTGGGCCCTTCCAAAATGACCCCAGCCCCGCTGCCCAGCTGGTTGGACGACCCATCAACAGAGAGTACCCAGCGAAAGTCACCCTCAGCGTTCTGTGCCACCTTGGAGGACAACTCGACCACGAAATCGGCGAAGACTTGCCCTTTGATCGATCCCCGGGGTTCATACTTGATGTCGAACTCCGAAAGCTCGACCGCCCACTTCACCATCCTTCCAGCCACATCGGACTTCTTCAAAACCTTCTGGATTGGCAGATCAGTCATCACCAGTACCGTGAAGCTCTGGAAGTAATGGCGCAATCTCCTCACCGAGAATACAACCGTCAATGCTGCCTTTTCTAGGGCCTGGTACCTTACCTCCGGGCCTTGCAGCACCTTGCTAACGAAATATATAGGCCTTTGGATCTAGTCCTGATCCTGCACTAGCACTGCGTTGATCGCCCTCTCAGTTATGGCAAAGTACAGCCTGAGGGGTATTATGTCTTGGGGCTTGCACAGAACTGGAGGGCTCGCCAGATATTCCTTGAGCTTTACGAAGGCCTCCTCACACTCCTTTGTCCAAACAAACCTGTTGTTCCTCTTCAAACATTGGAAGTATGGGTGGCCCTTCTGATGGCATTTCATGAAGGTCTTCTTGAATCATGTGATAAAAAGTGGTGCGGAAGCTATGAAGGTGTGTGAGCAAGATCCTCCTAAGAGTGGTGTTGATCTTGAAGGTGCATGATATGTATGAAGCTAGGGAGGTTCGGCCAACCCAAGGAGAGGTGAAGGAGATGAAGTTTAGAGCCTAGAATTCTAGGGAGAAGCAAAGCTTGGCACAAAATGGCAGCATAACTTTACTCACAATAAACTTGAAAATACAAGGTGTAGGCTCCTCCTTTTATAGGCTAAGGAGGACCATAATGCAACCCTAATGCTAGCCAAATGAAATGTAAATGTGAAGCACATGGGTGCACAAATGAGCACATGGGGAGGGGTGTGTCTAGTTTTTATGCTCACCCCCTCCATGGTCTTTCTAGAATGTTCACACAAATATGCTTTCTACACTACTCTAATTACTACGCACCCCTAATGGGCCTTTATGTAACAATTACAAAGGTCTTCTCTTCCCAAAACCGTAGCTTTGACCCATGTGTATGTGAAGCTAGACGGTCTAGAAGGAATCCTCATCATGGCCTAGACGCTCCTTATGTAGCCGCTCCTCATCATGGGCTAGAAGCTCCTCTTCATGGGCTAGACGCTCCTTTTTTAGTCTAGACGCTCCTCATCATAGGCTAGACCGTCTAGTCTTGGAGGCTTGGCTTTCATCGTGTGGTGAGCTTGGGCCCTCCTCCATCATCCCCTCCCTCTTGAAAAGGATTTGTCCTCAAATCCAAAGCTTTTGCTTTTGAGGGGGCTTGTTGTGGCTGGATAGTGTCCATCATCTCCTCCTTCGGGAAAAGATCTATCCTCAGATTTGCTAACTTGATCTCGGATAGCAGCCTCTTGCTTCGTCAAGGTGTGTCCTCCCGGATCAAATATCAACCTATGAGAATCTTGAAACAAAGCAAAGGAGTTAGAGTGAGTATTTGGAGAACAATTTATTGTGTGAAGTTGCCATCTTTGTTTTTCTCTTGTTTTGGTCAACTTCTCACAATGCTTCCCTTTTGATGGTTGTAGGTGCCTTCTAATCCTCTTATGTTTTCTAAAATTTCCAAAAGTAGTTACTTTTTCCTTAGGCATAATCCCTTTAGGAAATGGTGACAACTTTAAAAAGGCAAGAGGACTATGTTCACATACAACTTCAAATGGAGAGATATAAGTAATCTTGTGGACTACTCCATTGTATGCATGCATAAAAGGAAAAGGATTCTTATCCCAAGAATTGTGGGTGTCCCTCATGATTTCGTGAAGCATAGAAGGGAGAGCTATGTTTTCAAATTTTGGAGCTCTATCCCTTATTTTTGAAAATAAATCATGGAGGTTTGTCACTTTTCTTAAGAAGAGTTTATCCACTTCCATGAAGAAAGAATCAAAACCTTTTGTCGTCCTAGGAAGCTCTAATTTGAAATGTGTGTCTTCCCATGGATCTTTTACAAAAGGTGAAGGAGTATAGAGTTCTTGGGACGTTGCCTTAGGTGTAGTTTGAAAACAAGAGTTATACCTAAAGTAATGTCTTTGAACTTCTTTTCTCATGGGTGACAAAAGTTTTCCTCTTAAAAGCTCTAGAGTTTTATCAACTCTCATTTGTCCCATGAGTTCTCCTTCTTGTAGACTTTTTCTCTTATGTGCAGAGAGAGTCTCGTTGGTACAACCATTGTTTATGAAAATTTGTACATTTTGCAATGGTTGTCTCAATAAGACATGGCAAGTTGTTCTAGGCACTACTTCATACAAAAATTGGTAGGTGCTTATAGATAACTTGTCATTCTTTTGGGGATATCTTAACACATTTGAGAAATAGTCTTGATCTATGCAAGCTTCTTTTAAGGACTTTTCTTTTGTGCTCATGCTTGCAAGTGTTCCTTTACAATAGGAAAGGCTAGGTTGTTCAACAAGAAGCATGTTTGTAAAGGTAGTTTCATTGTGATTGACTTGTTGAATGACCTTGTGGGAAGGAACACTATTCTCCCACGCCTTTTGTTTCCCAAAATTTTTTTCTTTTTCTATTTTTTCTTCATCCCTTTTGTGTTTCATTTGTATTTGGTCTTTTACCACTTGGGAATGTGGTAAAGGACTAAGTACAAACTTTTTGTGCTTGTGGATGAAAGAAATCTCGTTAGTTAGACCATTATGCGAGGTTTTCTTATCAAATTGTCATGGTCTACCTAATAAGAAGTGGCAAGCTTCCATAGGTACTACATCACACAAAACATTGTCTTCGTAGTTACCTATAGAAAACTCGATTTCCACTTGTTTGTCTACACGTAGTTCTCCATCCTCATTGATCCATTGTAAATTGTAAGGTTTTGGATGAGGAACTACTTGTAGATTTAGTTTCTCAATCAATCTAGTGCTACAGCAATTGCAGCATGATCCACCATCCACAATAAGAGAGCATATATTTTCTAAAATATTGCATCTAGTATGAAAAATGTTCTCTCGTTGTGTCTCAATGGATGCACTAGGTTGATTGTGGAGGATTCTTTGAATCATCAATAAGTCCCCCTCCAAAGGATTTATCCTCTCTCCTTCCCCCTCTCCTTGTGTACTAGGTTCATCTTCACCACTTGTGTACTCATCTTTTCCCTTTAAAAACAAAACCCTTTGGTTTGGACATTGCTTTTGCACATGCCCTCTTCCAAAACATTTAAAACACTTGGTGTCCCTAGCACGGATGTTTGGGGTGGAGGCATCTTTTACTAAGGGTTTGGTAGTTTCTTTGGATTCGTCTCTAGGTGTACTACCCTCCCTTTTAAAGTCTTTCTTGGGATAAGAGTTGGAGTAAGAACCCACCCTTTGACTTGAATTTTTGCGCAAATTTTGTTGTTCAACTTTAATGCAAAGTTGAACCAAATCATTCAAGTCTTGGTAGGGTAATAGTTCTACTCTATCCCTTATCTCAAGGCTGAGCCCACTTAGAAACCTAGATATGGTGGTGGTTTCTTCCTCTCTAATGGATGCTCTCATCATGTAGAGCTCCATTTTCTGCCTATACTCTTCCACACTTAAGTTCTTTTGTTGGAGTCTTTGGAGCTTGTCCATCAACTCCCTATGGTAGTAGGAAGGTATGTGGCGACGTCTTAGGGCTCCCCTAAGGTCATTCCAATATTCTATGGAAGGCTCCCTATGAAGACGTCGGTCTCTCTCTAGAGAGGTCCACCAATACATGGCATTGCTTTGGAAACTAAGGGTTGCTAAGGGTACTTTCCTCTCTTCACTCACTCTATGGCAAGCAAAGAGTTGCTCTACTTTCATCTCCCAATCTAGGTAGGCTTCTACATCTTCCTTACCATAGAAATGGGGTAGGTCTACCCTTACTTCCCTTGGGCTCTCTTGCTCCCTTTGCCTAGTTCTTCTAGGGGGTGGTTGGTAATAATCATTGATCCTACGACTTCCCTCCCCTAGAGACTCAATACTTTGAGATGCATCAGTAAGCGTTTTTTTTTTATTTTTGTGTTTTTTGTGATTTCTCTTCTTGAGCCTTAGCCAACTCATTGATTTTGTTCTCATTCTCCAATTGTCTAAAAGAAATTAGTTGTACCGCTTGTGATACTTCTTTCAAAAGAGTTTTCAAAGATTTTACTTCACTTTCAATAGACCTTGGAGAGTGAGAAGAAGAAGACATGGCTAAAACTTGGTGTATATAGGTGTTTGACCTTGAGAAAGTTTAGGAAAGTTAAAGAAGGTAGTTTTCCAGGTAAGGAGGTGAGTCACAAAGGACTACTTAAGTACCAAGCCTTTTCCTTGCCAAAAACTATCCCCCAATGCCTTTACACAAAACTTTCTCTTAGTAAAGCACTTAGAACACAAGTAAGTTGAGAAAACAAAACTTGTTTTTCAATGCAAGAAAACAATGTATGCTAACTAATTTTAACAAAGCTAGTCGGTTTAACACAAGATAAGCATGCAAAGCGTTACTACTAAGCAAAAGAAAGACAATCACCAACAAATTAACAATTGCTAAACAAGAATGCTATACTATTCGGCCCTAGGTGAGGCTTCTTGGACACTTGGAGCCCTTGAAGACACACTCACCGTCTAAAACGTAATTAAAAGGGTAATTAACAATAAACCAAGTTGCAAAGGAATTAATAAAACTCCCTTTGTTGATCATCTTTTTGGTTAGTGCACTTCCTTGTTGTCTATGCTTGTTGATTCTCCAAGTGTTTGTAGTGTTTTCAAGAATGCTTGTTTCGGCTTTGGCTTTGTCTTCTCCTTAGAATGATGGTCTTAATTCTCCAATTTCCAGCACCTATCAAAGGACTAAACCTTAACCAAAATTAAGTTGCCCTTCACATAAGCACCAAAAGAAAGTAGATTCCAGCACCCAAATTAGAGGTCAAAGAACAAAAGCAAGAAACAAATTTAATTGAATAAAACAGTACCACCAAAAGGATTTAGATTATGACAACTAGAAAGATAGTCAATAAATTAAAGCAAACAAATAAAAGGTACTCAATTAAAGGTTGGCACACAAAAGAATTCCTAAAGAAAGACACTAGATTAGATGACCAAATAAAAAAAACAGCACCACTGGAAAATGTTGTGGGCCTGAAACGTGTTTGTTCCCCAATTTATTCTGAGCTGTATTTTTAAAATTTGACTCTGAAATTTGATATGCAAGATATTCAAGATCTTAGCTAAATCCTGGCTTTGGAATCACTCAAAACGCATCAACCAATTTTTTTTCACCAATTTTGCAATTTTGCAATTTGCACACTGATTTTAAAAGATTTATCATTTTTTCTGTTGCTTCTTTTGGACTAATTCTTTTTTTGTCCTTTCTATAACACTTTAAAATTGCATATTCCAGAGAATCAAAAATTTCCTATGAGTGGAAATATTTTTCTGGATCAAAACAGCCAAAACAAAGAAGGTGAAAACAGGGGAATCTGAAAACTGGAAACAAAAAACAGCAAGATACCAAAATTGAAACACAATAGAATTTGTGAAATAGAATTTGTGTATGATCTAAACACAAATGGAACTCAAACTAAAATTAAAAAGGCACCAAAAGATCAAAGAACAGCAGATTCAAGCAATTAAAGAGACCCAAAATCAAGAAACAATTAAGCCAAATAAAAGGACTACTATGAATTGTTGACAATATGGATGAACATGACTTGACAAAACATATAAGATTCAGAAATTAAAGACTCAAAAGCATAATATGAACCAAATAATGAAAGCAATAAAGACTCAAAAGCCTAAAAGAAAATAACAACTCAAAGGTGTATGGAATCCTATCACAAATTGCACAAGAACTTATTCAAGATCAATTGAACAAGAGTGCTTCGATTGGATCTTCCACAAAGCACACCAAACAAATTAAAATGTAAAAAACAGCAAGACAATTATGGAAAATAAGATGAACAACATGAAAGTAAAGAAGAACTAAAAATGAAAGACCAAAAGCAACTCATCTTGAAGAACCATAGCTCATGATACCAAATGATGGCATTTCATGAAGGTCTTCTTGAATCATGTGATAAAAAGTGGTGCGGAAGCTATGAAGGTGTGTGAGCAAGATCCTCCTAAGAGTGGTGTTGATCTTGAAGGTGCATGATATGTATGAAGCTAGGGAGGTTCGGCCAACCCAAGGAGAGGTGAAGGAGATGAAGTTTAGAGCCTAGAATTCTAGGGAGAAGCAAAGCTTGGCACAAAATGGCAACATAACTTTACTCACAATAAACTTGAAAATACAAGGTGTAGGCTCCTCCTTTTATAGGCTAAGGAGGACCATAATGCAACCCTAATGCTAGCCAAATGAAATGTAAATGTGAAGCACATGGGTGCACATGGCACATAGGTGCACAAATGACCACATGGGGAGGGGTGTGTCTAGTTTTTATGCTCACCCCCTCCATGGTCTTTCTAGAATGTTCACACAAATATGCTTTCTACACTACTCTAATTACTAAGCACCCCTAATGGGCCTTTATGTAACAATTACAAAGGTCTTCTCTTCCCAAAACCGTAGCTTTGACCCATGTGTATGTGAAGCTAGACGGTCTAGAAGGAATCCTCATCATGGCCTAGACGCTCCTTATGTAGCCGCTCCTCATCATGGCCTAGACACTCCTCTTCATGGGCTAGACGCTCCTTTTTGAGTCTAGACGCTCCTCATCATAGGCTAGACCGTCTAGTCTTGGAGGCTTGGCTTTCATCGTGTGGTGAGCTTGGGCCCTCCTCCATCACCTTCTCTCCGCTTCCCGATACGAATCGAGACAGGGCGGCCATCCGCCCCGTGAGTTGCTGCACCTCCTTCACATTGGCGGGGCTCCTCATTGCCAAAATGGCGGCGCACTTCTCGGGGTTAGCCTCAATTCCCCTCTCTGACAGAAGAAACCCCAGAAATTTCCCTGCTTCTACACCAAAAACGCACTTTTCAGGATTCAGTTTTAGCTTATACCTGGCTATTGTGATGAACAACTCTTCCAAGTCTGTGACGTGCTTGTCTTTCTCCAGGGACGTGGCGACCATGTCGTCGACGTAGGCCTGCACATTCCTTCCGAGCATGGGCGCGAGCACCTTGTCCATCAGCCTTTGGTATGTGGCCCCTGCATTCTTCAACCCGAAGGGCATTACCTTGTAGCAATAACATGACCTTTCCGTCATGAAGGCGGTCTTCTCTTCGTCCTTGGGGTGCATTTTGATTTGGTTGTACCCCGAGAAGGCATCTAGAAAACTGAGCAGCTTGCACCCTAATGCACTGTCTACTAGGGCGTTTATGCTTGACAAAGGGTAAGAGTCCTTCGGGCAGGCCTTGTTCAGGTTTGTAAAGTCAACGCACATCCGCCATTTTCCGCTGCTCTTCTTGACCAGGACAATGTTAGCAAGCCATTCTGGATATTAGATTTCCCTGATGTGGCCCGCTGCGAGTAGTTTCTGCGTCTCTTCTATGATCGCCTATCTCTTCTCCTCATTGAATTTTCTTCTTCTTTGGCTGATGGGCCTGACTTGGGGGTCCATTGCCAAACGATGGCACAAGAAATCAGGGTCGATCCCCGACATATCTGAAGCAGCCCACGCAAACGCATCCAAGTGTCTACTTATTACCTCGGCGATCTGGTCTTGCGTCTTGCTATCCAGGGTTCTCCCCAACTTAAACACCTTACCGCTGATCTCCTTCTCGAGCCATTCCTCTACTGGCTGAGGTTTCCTCTCGCTGGCGATCTCCGAGCAGTTTCTCTCCGACCTCGCCTCTACATTCCCCATCGGCACATCGCCCTCGGCGACCACCTCTAACGCCGCATCCGAAACTCGTCGGGGTTCGCGCTCCGGCTCCACGCCAGGGGGATGCGTTGTGGTTACGTGGCACACAGACCTCTTGTTCTTGAGGCTGTTTTCGTAACACTTCTTCGCCTCCTCCTGGTTGGAGCAAATAGTGATGATCATACCCTCCATAGACGACAACTTGACCTTCATGTGCCTTGTCGAAGGCACAACTCCTGTTCTGTTGAGCGTTGGCCTCCCCAGCAGTATGTTGTACGCTGACGGGGCGTTTACAACAAGATACCTGATCTTCTCCGTTCGTGAGGCCAAGCCCGTCAGTGAAGGTCGTCCTCAGCTCGATATACCCCCTCACCTCCACCTGGTCGCCGACAAAACCGTACAAGCAGCCCCCATACGGTCTTAGCTGATCAGGGGACAGTTGTAGCTTCTCAAAGGTTGGCCAAAACATCACATCTGCTGAGCTTCCTTGGTCGACCAGCACCCGGTGGACGGTCCTTCCCGCCGTGACAAGCGAGATCACAATAGGGTCGTTGTCGTGAGGCACCACGTCCCTGAGGTCCCCCTTGGTGAACGTGATGTCCACGACGGGCGAGTGATCCTCAAAGACTTCCACTGACATTACCGACCTCGCGTACCTCTTTCGTTGCGACGCTGTGCACCCCCCGTCGGAGAATCCGCCAGCTATGGTGTGGATCTCGCCGTGAATAGGCACCTCGAGCTGTTGCCCTCCGCTGCTCGCCGGTTGAGACCCTGATGCTTGGTCTGCTTGCTTCTCTAGCAAGTAATCCTTCAGGAAACCACATTTGACCAGCTCGACGAGCTAGTGTCCCAGAGCCAAACATGAGTTGATAGAGTGGCCAAAACTCTTGTGGAACTCGCACCATGCGTCTAGCTTTGGCCCCAAAATCTTCTCCGCCGTTTTCTGAGGCACTTTGAGCCTGGCATCTATGTATGGGATGGCGATCAAATCCGCCAAACCCATCACAAACTCATACCTCGGGGGGGGGGGGGGGGATTACTCTCCCTGGGGCGCCCTGGTCCCTTGCTCTTATTTTTCTTAGGGTCGTAAGGATGACGCGTCCTTTGATCCCTCTTTCCCGCCGCCGCCTCCATTACCCTCTGAGGTTGTACCCTTGCTTGGGTGCGCGGTTTAGTTGGGGCCACATTTCCTCTCTTCTCGGTGACCTCGCTCTCGGCGGCGATGTGAGCCACAGCACGTCGCCGGATTTCGGCGAACGTGACGGGGTGGCTCCTGATGAGCGACTCACTAAAAGGCCCAGGCAACACGCCCTTTTTGAAGGCGTGTGCGAACATCTCTTCGTCCTTTCCTGGCAAACGGACTATCCGAGCTCCGAATCTGTTCAGGAAATCCTTCAAGGACTCCCCTTGGTACTGCCTTATATCAAACAAGTCGTAAGACACCAAAGGTGGCGCCTTGTTCACTATGTACTGCTCAACAAACATCTTGGAAAACTATTGGAACGTGGTAATGTGGCCAGTGGGTATACTGACGAACCAGTCCAACGCCGTTCCGCTCAAAGTGCTCATGAACACCTTACAATACACCGCGTCTGAGCCCCCTGAGAGCATCATCTGAGTATGAAACGCCGTGAGATGGGCTTCAAGGTCCTCCACCCCAGTGAAAGACCCTTTCACTGCCACAGTGTTGGCCGAGACTACCGAGTCCATGATCTCTTGGGAAAATGGCATAGGAAAGCTGCATGGTGGGGATGGGGGTGCAGATATGTCCCCTGCCGCACACTCCTCCCGCTCCTGAAGGGCTTTGCGCAGCTCTTCGTTGATCCTATTGAGCTCTTCGTTCCTTGCTTGCGAGGCCACCAGCGCCTCGTGCATCCTTTCCTGCTCAGAACGCGATGCAGCCACGTTCTCCTGCAGCGTCCTCATCATGTCCATCACTTGCGTCATGGGCACAACATCTTCGTCTGTTGATGGCGCAACTGAACTGGAGCGCGTTGTCCTCATCCTTCCTCAGCAAACTCATGAGCTCAAAGAACTCCAAACAAACGGTGAAAACTCCAGGAGTCGACTGCGATAGCGAGCAGTCGAACAGAAAACACTCGAAGCACCACAAACACAAACTATGGTTGGGAATCACATTTTATACGGCCCCACGGTGGGCGCCAGATGATCCTGCCGGTTGACTTAGCGCAAGAGCGTTGCCTCGTCACGATCTTCCTCACCAGCTTGACACCACGTGCCCTCCAAGTCCACTCCACAGATAGCCTCTCTGAGAACCTGAAAAACACACAGTGGCGCCTCTGCGGCCGGTGGCGCTCCGACGCTCAAGTCAGTGACAAGAACACCCAAAAACTAAGAGAGAATATGCTCTGTAGGACCGTACTGTAGGCACACAACCTTAGCAGTATCAGTCGTAATGAAAAACGTACCTCTGCAGATTCTGTTAAGGTTACCTTTATAGCTGGGTTTCCCCCAACCCACTCGACTTTCATCCCCAAGCTGGTGCCACCATCGTCTTACTGAACTTACACGCTTGGAATTACCCTTCTGAGCCTTCGACAGCCTTAACTAAGTTCGCTGGGAGACCCGGCGACGTGCTCCTTGTGGCGGTGTGTAAACCACCCGATCTACTAGCATTCTCATACGGCGACTGCGACGCAACTCTGGTGACCGCCTATTACGCACACTAGAGATTGGAGAACACCAATCCACCGATCGGCGAATGCAACGCAACTCTGGTGACCACCGGTTACGCACACTAGAGATCGGAGAACACCAATCCACCGATCGGCGACTATGCCTACTTCCGAGCCATTCATCTTTTCTAGCCTACGCGTTCCATTGAGCACGCCCCACTCGAGCACGTGCAAGACACGTCATCACGCCTGATGACCTGGTCGGTACAAGTGCCATGGTTGATGATTGTCTTCCCCAAATCGTCGGCGAAGGGCTAAGGGACTCCTTGGAGAAGTTTGAACTTGATAACCGGATCAACCAGGAGGTGGCAAGCACCGCGAAAGCCGCAACCGAGAAGACCAAATGCGACATGCTGATGCAAGGCCTCGAGTTTTTACGGGTCGAAAATGACCTCAAGGACGAGCTCCAAAGCGTGCGCAAAGACAACAAAGAGCTGCGCAAGAAACTTCATGACAAACTCCAGGATGTCGTCGAGCTGGAGAATAGGATCGTCCCTCTAAGGGAGAAGATTGCCACGCTGGAGGAGGCAAAGAAAACTGATGCCGAAAAGATGGCCGACTTGGTGAAGAGGTCAATCGAGAGGGAGACTCTTCTGGGAAAGGTTGAGCAAGATCAGGATAAGGCTTCCCAGGAATTAAGTGAAACCGCTCCTGAGCTAGCCCGAGTTCGCGAAGAGAACAGCGGGCTCAAGAAGAAGGCCGACAAGCTCGAGCTTGAAGTCACCCGGGTTCGTGAAGAGAACAGTGGGTTCAAGACGAAGATCGACGAGCTTCAGCTTGAGGCTGCCCAGGTTCTAACTTCCGGATTTGGCGCTGCTTTGGAGCAGTTTGCTTGCAAATATCCTGACCTTGATCTCTCCGAGTTCTCGGTATACAACGAGGTAGTGGACGTCAAGATCGTACCCCCAATTGATTTATCGCCTTGAAAACTCTTATGTTTTACCTTGGTCTGTAATAATTTTCATTCTGTTCAAACTGTTCGAACTGTTCGATACCTTTGGACAGGCTTTATTTAAATCTGTAAAATCAACGCACATTCGCCATTCCCCATTGCTCTTCTTGACCAGAACAACATTGGCGAGCCATTCCGGATACTGAATCTCCCTGATATGACCTGCCGCAAGGAGTTTCTACGTCTCGTCCCTGATCGCCTACCTCTTTTCTTCGTTAAACTTTATTCTTCTTTGTCGGATTGGCTTGAATTGAGGATGGCGATGACACAGGAAATCAAGGTCAATTCCCGGCATGTCTGAAGCAGGCCATGCAAACGCTTCAGATGTCTATCTATCACCTTGGCGATCTGGTCTTGTGTCTCACCATCTAAAGTCTTCCCCAGCTTAAACGTTTTGCCGCCAATCTTCGACCGGCTGAGGCCTCTTCTCACTGGCGATCACCGCTCTCGTGATTCCTGACTCCCTGGCGACTTCCGGGAAGTCCTTCTCTTCCTTCAGCCGAGCGGCATTCTCGCACCTCGCCTCAACATCCGCCCTCGCCACATCTCTTTAAGTGGCCACCTCAAATGCTGTGTCCACAACTTGCCGATTTTCCTGTCCAGGCTCCACACCAGGGGGCAGCGTTGTGGTTACCTGGCACACTGATCTCTTATTCTTGAGGCTGTTTTCATAGCACTTCTTTGCCTCCTTTTGATCAGAGCGGATGGTGATAACCACCCCTTCCATTGAAGGTAACTTGACCTTCATGTGCCTTGTTGAAGGCACAGCTCCTATCCTGTTAAGTGTTGGCCTTCCCAACAGGATCTTATATGCTGAAGGAGTGTTCACAACAAGGTACCTGATCTTCTCTGTGCGCGAGGCTACCCCATCCGTGAACGTCGTTCTTAACTCGATGCACCCCCTGACCTCCACTTGATCACCAGCAAAACCGTATAAGCAACCCACATATGGCCTCAGCTGGTCAGGGGATAACTGTAACTTTCCAAAAGTCGGCCAAAACATAACATTTGTCGAGCTCCCCTGATCGACCAACACCCGATGAACCATCCTCCCCGCTGTAACAAGCGAGATTACAATGGGATTGTTGTCATGGGGCACAACATCCCTATGATCTTCTTTGGTGAACGTGATGTCCACATCGAGCGAGTGATCCTCAAAAACTTATACTGACATCACGGACCTCGCATATTTCTTCCGCTGTGATGCAGTGCACCCACCACCCAAGAATCCACCAACTATAGTGTGGATCTCGCCGTGAATGGGTACTTCATGCTACTGTCCCTCACTGCTCGCCGGTTATGAACCTGACGATTGCCCCGTTTGCTTCTCCAGCAAATAGTCTTTCAAGAACCCACACTTGACCAACACGGCGAGTTGGTATCCCAAAGCCAAGCACGAATTGATGGAGTGGCCAAAACTCTTGTGGAACTCACACCACGCGTTCGGTTTTGGCCCCAACACCTTATCTGTCGTCTTCTCAGGTACTTTGAGCCTGGCAGCAATATTCGGAATGGCGATCAGGTCAGCCAATCCCATCACAAACTCGTACCTCGATGGGCGATTAAACTCTCTAGGCCGCCCTGGCCCCTTCGCCTTGCTCTTCTTTGGATTATAAGGATGATGCATCCTTTGATCCTTCTTCCCTGTCGCCGCCTCCATCACCCTCTGCAGCTGAATCCTCGTCTCAGCGCGTGGCTTAGATGGAGCCACATTTCCTCTCTTTTCGAAAACTTTGCTCTCAGCGGCGATGTGAGCCACGACACGTCGCCGGATTTCAGCGAACGTGGCGGGGTGGCTCCTGATCAGTGATTCACTAAACGATCTAGGCATCACGCCCTTTTTGAAGGCGTGCACAAACATATCTTCATCCTTACCTAGCAAGCAAACAATCTGAGCTCCGAATCTGTTCAAAAAATCCTTCAGAGACTCCCCTTGATACTGTCTCACATCGAACAGATCGTAAGACACCAACAGAGGTGCCTTGTTTACTATGTACTGCTCGACGAACATCTTGGAGAATTGCTGGAAGGTGGTAATGTGGCCGGTAGGTAGACTGATGAACCACTCCAGCGCTGTTCCACTGAGAGTACTCATGAACACCTTGCAGTAGACTGCATCTGAACCGCCTTAGAGCATCATCTGCGTGTGAAACGCAGTGAGATGACCCTCTGGATCCTCCACCCCGGTGAAGGATACTTTCACCGCTACCGTATTCGCAGGAACCACCGTGTCCATGATCTCCTGAGAGAACGGCATTGGAAAATTACGCGGTGGGGATGGGGGTGCAGATTTGTCCCCAGTCGCACGCTCCTTCTGTCCTTGAAGGGCTTTACGTAACTCTTTATTGACTCTGTGAAGCTCTTCATTTCTAGCCTGTGAGGTCACTAGTGCCTCGTGCATTCTCTCTTGTTCAGAACGTGATGCAGCCACGTTCTCCTGCAACGTCCTCATCATTTCCATCACCTGCGCTATAGATACAGCTCCCTTTTCGGTTTGCGGTGCGACTGAACTGGATCGCGTTGCCCTCATCCTTTCTCAATAAACTTCAGGAAATCACACCAAAATCGTAATCACAAACACTCCGAACCAGAACAAAGATTCCAAACTCTTCGAACAAACTTCAGCGAGGCGATTGATCCAGCAATCAATCGATAGAAACTTCAACAACTCAAAGAAACTCCAATTTACTGATTAAAACCCCCAAACAAACGGTGAAACTCCAGAAAACCGACTGCTACAGCAAGCAGTCGAACAGAAATCACGAAAACTTCAATAAACTCGAATCGTGGTTGGGAATCACCTTTTACACGGCCCCACGGTGGGCATTAGATGATCCTGCCGGTTGACCAAGTTCAAGAACGATGCCTCGTCACGATCTTTCCTCACCAGCTTTAACACCACGTGCGCTTCAAGTCCACGCTACAGATTGTCTCTCTGAGAACCTGAAAACACAGTATGGCGCCTCTGCGGCCGGTGGTGCTCTAACGCTCAAGTCAGCAACAGGAACACCCAAAAACTAAGGAAAAACTAGGTGCTGTAGAACCGTGCTCAAGTGTTCTCAATAAGAAAAAAGAGTCGTAATGAACATACCTCCAAATTTTGTTAAGTTTACCTTTTATACCTAGGTATTTTCTCTCTCCAGACAGTTACACTTTGGACGCGTGGCCCGCATCCAACTCTACACGCGTCATCATCTGGGCTGGGGTAACTTAAGCGTCATTTCTATGTAGCATCCAACTCTACACGTGTCATCATCTGGGTCGGGGTAACTTAAGCGTCATTTCTATGTAGCATCCAACTCTACACGTGCCATCATTTGGGCCAGGGTAACTTAAGCGTCATTTCTATGTAGCATCCCGTTACGCGACCAAGTCTCCTATTCAAGGTGTAACCTAGCTCGTAACACGCTCTGGAACGCCACCCGACAAAGCAAGTATCAGATGCAACAAAGTACATCATCTCTGTGATATCGCTTGTCGCCAGTGCCACCATCCTCGCTGCCACGCCATGCATGTTCTAGCTAAGGAAACCTGTCCATCGACGAATGTCCACTTTGGGAATCCTGTCATCGATGAGCAAGTTGTTTCCTCCAACTCACTTAACCTCCATGCTTCATGCTAACGTAACAATCATCTTTACTGAACTTACACGCCAGAACTTACTCACCTGAACCTCCAACAGCTTCAACTAAGTTTACTGGGAAATCCGGCGATGTGCCTCTTGTGGCGATTCCTGACCACCTGATCTTCCATTATCTAACACGACGATGATACGAAAACCTGGCGACAACCCACTATGTACACTGAAGAACGCCACTTCCACAAACGACGACTATGTTAACTTCTTGACCACTCATCTTTCTCTTGTCCACGTGTCCCGCCAAGCACGCCCCACGTACTCACTTACTGTCCACGTCATCAAACCCGATGACCTGATCGGTACATGCTACAAAATACAGAGAAATAGATTCACAAAAGTTTATTTAAGCTATATTTACCAAGCCTTTTCCCTTTTATCCTTTTATTTCTCTGAATCCATCCTTCATTTGCTCCTTCCAATAAACAATTTGGACATTATGAGTGTGGTTACTATGTGTGCAGTGGATGCCATTCATTGTGTGAGTTGGAATTGATACAGGTTGTGATCAGGTAATACATCAATACACAAGGAAATTAAAATTTGGTGTTTATAAATTATGAACTAATTCAAAAAAATTTGAAATGTTACATTTTTTCAATGTTCACAATCGTTAGAATCTGAAGCACTGAAGTATGTTAAGACAATATGGTCAAAATATTTTGTAACCATGTATAACACCTTAATGTAGATAAATAATTAGAATGACATCATAAGTTTACTATTTAATTTTTTCATATACAATTTGTTGTTTAAATTATGATGTTATATGTAGTTTTTCATATGTAACTTTTCATATTTAAATTATGATGTTATACATAGCCAAAATTTCATTACAACACATACCTTGTTTGAGAATTTTGTACATTATGTAGGAGGTAAGAATAGAAATACTAAAAGATATACAAAAAAAACATGGTACTTTTAAAGACGAACCTGACCTAGAATCGTATTTAAAAATCATTCAGAAACACTTTTAACGATGGTTCTAAGCTAGAACCGTCTTTAAAAACCCACTTTCAACGACATTTTAGTTTGGAACTGTTGTTAAAAGTGAGTTCTTCCATATGTTATTCCAATTTCACGACGATTTTAATTCACGTGTCCTATTTTTTGGCTTATAACAACAATTTTATAACCATCGTCGAAAAAAATTTTATAACCTGTTGTTAAAAAATTGCCTTTTTAATCATCATTAAAAGTTATTTTTGTAGTAGTAGTGTTCAAGGGTTCTAAATGCTTCGGGTATGACATGAGATATAATGGGCTCTTTTAATACTTTCTACATTAGTAAATGATCCTGCCTGTTGACCGGAGCGCTGGAGAATGCCTCGTCAAAGGATCGACGTGCGCACCGCTTATCACCTTCGTTCCTCCTCTGGATCTGCTTCAAGAACCTGCAAAGAAACGACACGGCGCCGCTGCGGCCGATCGCACTCCGACGCTCAAGTCAGTGACGGTATCACCAAATACTAAGAACTAGAACCGTGCAAAAACTCTCTCTCACAACAGCTCTGTCACTCGCAAGCGTAAAGTGTATGAACTGAACGTGCGTGCCTCAGAAAATCCGTTAAGAGCTCTTATATACCTGGTGATTTTCTCTCTCCCGGCAGTTACAGACTTGGACACGTGGCTCGTATCCAACTGTACACGTGCCATCATCTGGAGGCTCCCTGACTTGGCGTTGCTTCTACTCTTATTTTGGCTAAGTTACCTATGCATGGTACTGCCCAGTGCATAGCTAACTTAGGAGTGCGATCTCTACTGAAACTGGCGAGTTAGGGCCGTCATACACCTTCCCTGTGGTCTCGCCGGCCGCCTTCATAATCTGCTTCTCCTTCATCTTCGGCGATGTGCTTGTTCTGGCGATCTCCGACTGCTTGGTCACCTGAGTCTGCATCTGGCGACTCCATCCTCAACCTGGCGATCGCCTATTCTGGTAAACTGGAAGTCGGAACACGCCAACTTAACAATCGGCGACTACACGTGCCTCCCGACTTCCTTCTTAACTGCCAACCTGGCGCCTTGTCAACACGCCTACACTGTAGCAAGGTGCCACGTCATCATACCCGACCACCAGGGCGGTACACAAGCCCCCCAGTCTTAAGCGAAGACTTGTCTAGCGAAAAGACTGAAAGAGCCTTCGTTAACACCGGTCTACGTGGCACTGACGCAGAATTCCAAGCGATAGTACTTTCTGCTGCTCTGACGCTCCACCAAACCCTTCGCTCATCGTTCGACACGTGGCTTTCATCAACGGCTATCTTCATCTTCCTTTAGCGCTTCCCCAAACCATTTCGAAAACCCTTAAACCCATTACGTTTCACTGTTCCATCACTTTCTTCGTGCTTGCAAAACGCTCTAACTTCCCTCTGCGAAACTCTCGACGCTCTTCAACGTTCCAGATCTCCATCTTCCTCCCTCGTCTTCCTGATCATTGAAAGGTAATTACTTTCCTTCATCTGCTGGGTTTCCTTGCATTTTCACCGATTTGCATCATCCTGTAACTGCCTGGTGCATACGCTGTGGGTCGTTTCTCCATTTCTCTTCTGCGTAACTTAGGGCTTTGCCGATCGTCGCAACGAACTCACATTCGTTCGTCGTTTCACCTTCCTTCCATGACCGAGTCAGCCTCTGTAACCCCCTGATTGTTTTTCCTTTCTTCTTCCTTTGCAGTTGCTATCATGACTCGCACAAAGATCACCCCGAACCCCCCTCCACCAGCACGAAACCCTTCTTCACAAGCGCACGACCCAACCCAAGTCCGTGGCGCTTCCTCTTCGCAGGCTGAGAGGCCTGCATCTTCCCAAACTGCTCTGGCCCAGGCGACTCCACCAGACGCTGGAGGAGCCCCCGTGCCTCTACTAGACTTCAAAACACTATATCCTTGGGCCACCCCAACCCTTCTAAAGGAGACCTCGTCGGTGAACACTGCGGGAGCAGTTCTGTGGTTGACAAAGGGGGACGAGGCCTATCAATCGTTTCACAAGGAGCACAACGAGAGGATGATGGTGCTGCCTTGCCCCGCCGCTCTGCCAGTGTGCGCTGATGACAAAGTGAGCGCCGACGGACCCTTTTGCTTCGTTTACACAACTTTCTTCAAGAAAGTCAAACTCAGATTTCCTCTCACCCGATTCGAGAGGGAACTCTTGACCGAGCTCAACATTGCTGCCGCCCAGCTTCACCCCAACAGCTGGGCGTTTGTTCGAGCCTTTCAAATAACGTGCGACCACCTGGGGCTGCCTGCGTCAGTGGACGTGTTTTTGTTTCTTTTTTAGGCCAAGCACCCAGGAGACCGCCTGTGGGTCAGCCTGAATGCCATTGCTGGGAGATCCATTTTTACCATCTTCCAGCAATCATACAAGGACTGGAAGGGGAAGTTCATCCAAGTGCGCGCAAACGATAAAGACACTTCCCTTCTCGACGGTTTCCCCTTGTACTGGGTGGACAAGGGGAAAAAGGAGTCCAAGAGCTGCTTCAGGAGGCCCAGAAGTCCTGATTGCATGGGCGCTTTGGACCGAGACCTCTGCCTATTCTGGAAGAGGGTGTCGGATGCCAACATAACCTTCCTGACCCCCACCCTGATCTCCTTCGAATTCTTTGAGGACCAGCTAGAATTCCAAATAGGTTAGGGCGCTACACTCTTGTTTTCTTGTTTTGATATTGCTTCTGATACTGTTTCTGGGCGTCTTGTGTGATACGCACAAGACTTTGGTTTTACCTTTTCTGCATATACCTGTTTTGCTGTTTCATTGCCTCATACACCTATCTCTTTCTTCTCTCAGCTAACTCATGCATTTTCGTTTCATGCAGATAATATGTTGGGTAAAAACATGCTCGCCGACTTAAAGGCGCTCGCCCGAAACCACGGGTTGGCGACCGGTTCCCAGACGGTTCCCAACTCGGCGGTCGAGAAGGCTATCGTTCATGGGCGATCGCCGCCCAAGGAACCCACCCAGCGAAAGAAACTGGTCCTTAAGAGGCCAAAACGGAAAGCCCCCCAAATCGTCCAAGAGGAAGAAGAAGAGGACGACGAGGTCACAGAGGATGGCCTTGTCACAAAAAGGAAGAGGGTGGCACCATCTTCTCCACCTGCTCCACCCCCTCTTCCAACCTCATCACCACCATCAACACCCGCTCCTCCTCCCTCATCGCCAACACCACAAGCCCCTTCATCACCAGTCCAAGCAATTCCACTGGCCACTGCGCCACCAGCAGCTGAGGCTCAAGAGCCAAATTTTCTGGAGGACCCCCCGAGTGCCTCTACACCCCATATCTCAGCTGGAGGGGGCCCCCCTTCAAACGCTTCAGCTGCAGAGAACGTTCCGACCGGGGATGAGGTTGCTCACACCTCTCCAATTCTAATTACCGAGTCCCCTGTTGCGTCGCCACGCCAGGAAGCAAACACTGAAAATCCTGCTAAGGAAGGTGGCGGCGAGAACCCTCCATAAGCCCCCCTGGCGCCTCTCCAGGCATCCAACCTTTCCCTTGAAGTCACAAGGATGTGGGAACCTCTGACCGCCAAACTCAAAACCATAGCAGAGGATATCCCATCGATCATAACGAGGGCTGTGGAGAGCTCCACCAGGCGGCTTCAAGACGATCTCTACAACCTCAAGACCGAAAATAGCACTATGAAGGTTGAGGTGGAGAAGGTGTCATTCAGCCTGACGCTCGCGGAAATGGAACACTCCCGAGTAGAGGATGCCCTGAGTACCGAGCTTAGGCTGGCGCGCAAGGAAGCTGCTGACCTTCGCCGCAAAGTCCATGAACTTGCCCAAGAGAAAGTTGAGCTAGAAAGCAAAATCGTGCCTCTGCGCACCAAGGCGAGCGACCTGGAGGCTCACATTCAAGCTAGTGCCGATAAGGTACAAAAACTGGAGCAAAGGTCAATCGATCGCGAGAAGCTACTTGGGCAAGTAGAGAAAGCGAGGGACGACGCCATGGCTGATCTCGCCGAGGCAAACAAGGAAAAAGGGAAGATGGCTGCCGAGTTGACCCAAGCTCAAACGGAATCCAAGAAGGTTACTGACGACCTTCTCCATGCTCAAGAGACCAACAAACAACTCCGAAAACAGGTCGAAGAGCTGGAGCAGCAGAACAAGGAGCTCAAGAAACAGGTTGAAGAACTTCAAGGGCAGTTTGAAGAACTTAAGCTAAATTCTGCTCAGATTCTGACTGCTGGATTCGAAGCCGCTCTGGAGCAATTCACATGCCTATTCCCTGATCTCGACCTCAGCATGGTGTCGTTAAACAACGAAGTAGTAGATGGAAAGGTCGTTCCCGCCGAAGACTCAACCAACTCCACCCCATCTGCTACTTTATAAATTCACTTGTATTTACCTTGTAAAAACTCTTGCATATGTGTTTTGAACAAACGCTTATTTTAATCACAAAACTTGGATATTCTTTCTTCTGACTTCTCTTGAGCGCTCTAGCCTTCTTTGTATGTTTAACTTTGTCGATTCTAACTTAGCGATTTTGCAAATGCGGCCTTTGACGTAACTGCCTTGAGTCAATTCAAACTTAAGCAATAATCGCTTTAAACAACTCGTGCTCTTGAGGCACTAACCTGATCATAAGAACAGCTTCCAAGCAACAAACTGTAAGTCAATCATCGGTTCAAACAACGTCCCACTCAACCTGCTTTATCAAACAAGTCTTTCAATCTTCTCGCCGTGTTTGAACTTTTCCCGATCGCCAAGACCTCTTGGCAACACCAGCTTTTCCTGGCCCCGTGCTTTGGCAATCGTTTCTTTATCTGGGGTAGAAACGCCCTTTGGGATCTTCCTTTGCCCCCTTGAACTTCAGAGCAAAAGACCGGCTGACTAGGCGTTCTCTTCGAACCTACCTTAGCCACCTTTCAACTTCTTCCACCCTCTTCGCCACACCTGAACTCGTTCAAGACGAGAAGGATTTTATCTTGCCTACGCTCGCATGTAAGCGAGAAGGTCTTTGACTCGCCTGAACTCGCTCATCGGCGAGAAGGACTTTAATGGGCCTTAGTTCGCACAACGGCGATAAGGACTTTATATGGTGCCTCAACTTGCCCAGGGTGTACATCTCCTCCCCCCTGGATGCACTGAGGACCTTTCTCTTTCTCGCCTGCACTCGCTCAACGGCGAGGAGGTCTTTTAACTTGCCTCGACATTGCCCCAGGAGTTACATCTTCTCGCTCCCAGAAACACGGAGGACTTTTTCTCTTTCTTGCCTGCACTCGCTAAACGGCGAGGAGGTCTTTTAACTTGCCTCGACATTGCCCCAGGAGTTACATCTTCTCGCTCCCAGAAACACGGAGGACTTTTTCTTTTTCTCGCCTGCACTCGCTAAACGGCGAGGAGGTCTTTTAACTTGCCTCGACATTGCCCCAGGAGTTACATCTTCTCGCTCCCAGAAACACGGAGGGCTTTTTCTCTTTCTCGCCTGCACTCGCTCAACGGCGAGGAGGTCTTTTAACTCGCCTCGAAACGCGCGAGGGCGTTGAGGTCTTTCATCTGGTGCCTCCAATCGCCGAAAGACGATGAGGACTTTAAAACTTAACTGGTGCCTCCAATCGCCGAAAAATGACGAGGACTTAAAATCTTTTAGAAAGCACGCGATATATCTTTTCTTGCCTTAAATCATGTACAAATGACAAGGTCTTTCTTCAAAACTTTCGAAAATAGCACACATGCAATCGGAAAACACCTTATTCTTCGAAAACTCTTCTTTTATTGGGTGGCCTCATTAAAAACCCTCCTTAGGGAAAAAAGAGTGCCCCCTTGAAACTGTTTTAACAGAGACCTTGTAATATAACATTTGTGTTTGTCTTTACTTACAAAGCTCTTAACTATAGTACAACTTCAGGTGTGTGGCGTTCCAGGTACGAGGGATCGCCCCTCCTTCCAGCGTTTCCAAGCGGTAGGCCCCGTTCCCGAGCGCCTCGGTTATTCTGAACGGTCCAGTCCACTTGGGTGATAGTTTATTCTCCATCTCGTACTGGTGGGCCTTCCTCATCACCAGGTCGCCTTCTCTAAACTGCCTTGGCATCACCTTTGAGTTGTATCTTCGCTCAATCCTCATCTTCACCGCCTCAGCCTTCAGCCTCGCCTCTTCCCTGACTTCATCCAGCAGATCCAGGTTCAGCCTTCTCTCTGCATTCGAGTCTTCCTCTACAAAGTTCTGGAATTTCGGCGAGCTCTCCTGGATCTCCACCGGAATCATGGCGTCACACCCGTAGACCAAGCTAAACGGGGTCTCATGGGTTCCTGACTGCTCGGTGGTGTGGTACGCCCAGACTATACGGGGCACCTCCTCAGCCCAACTTCCCTTGGCTTTCTCAAGCCTTCTCTTCAAACCTCTCAACAACACCCGATTAGCTGATTCCACCTGGCCATTCGTCTGAGGGTGCTCGACGGATGCAAACACTTGTTGAATTCCAACCCCTTCACAAAGCTTCTTCAACAGGTGGCTTGCAAACTGCGTCCCATTATCTGACACCAGGCGCTTAGGCACTCCAAACCGGCACACGATGTTCTTCCATACAAAACCTTCGACCTTGTGTGCGGTGATCTGGGCCACTGGTTCTGCTTCGATCCACTTGGTGAAATACTCCATCGCCACCACCAAGTACTTCATCTGCCTGATCGCCAGTGGGAAAGGTCCCAGGATGTCGATTCCCCAAGTATGAAACGGCCAAGGGCTATAGATCGACTTCAACTCCTCGGGAGGTGCCTTATGCCAATCGGCGTGCTGCTGGCACTGTTTACAGCATTGGGCATACCTCTTGCAATCTTCTCTCATGGATGGCCAATAGTAGCCTGCACAGAGAGTCCTCGCGGCCAGAGCTCGACCCCCGACGTGACTTCCACATATTCCTTCGTGGAGCTCTGCCATAATTCTCGTGCACTTCTCGCCGTGTATACATTCCAGGAGTGGGTGAGTGAACCCAAACCTGTACAGATCGCCATCAATCAATGTATACTTGCTGGAATTTTTCTTTACCTTCCTAGCTTCTGTTGGATCCAGCGGGAGGAGACCATCTGCCAAGCACCGCTTGTATTGCATTATCCAAGTGTCTGGCTCATGGGTGGCGCAGACCTGCATCACGTCCACCTTCTCTCCTCGACATGCTCTGATTCTCGGCGATCTCAGAGTTTCTTGCGTCAAAGACTTATGGCTTCTCGCTGCTCTCTCCGTCGACTTACTTATCTGAAGGACCAGGTGATCTGCTACAAATGCCCTCGGTGTCTTCAGAGTTTCTTGAATCACCGTCCTCTGCCTACCCCCCTTGCCTGAACTGGCGAGCTTAGCAAGCAAGTCAGCTCGGGCATTCTGTTCTCGGGGCACATGTACTACTTCAAAAGAGGCAAAGGAACTCTTCAATTCCTGCACATACGCCAAGTAAGCCGCCATTTGTGGATCTTTAGCCTGGAACTTGCCTGTTACTTGCCCTGTGACTAGCAGCGAGTCACTCTTAGCCATCAGCACCCTAGCTCCCATCTCCTTGGCCAGCAGAATCCCGGCGATCAGCGCCTCATACTCTGTTTGATTGTTGCTGGCTTTGAAGGCAAATCTCAACGATTGTTCGATCAGCACGCCGTTGGGTCCTTCCAATATGACTCCAGCACCGCTACCCTGCTGGTTTGACGATCCATCCACCGAGAGTACCCAACGGAAGTCATCTCCTTCAACCCGCGTCGCCTCTGATGAGAGCTCGACTACAAAATCTGCAAAGATTTGCCCCTTGATCGGGCCTCGAGGCTCATATTTAATGTAAAATTCTGACAACTCCACTGCCCACTTCACCATTCTTCCCGCAACATCAGGTTTCTTCAAGACCTTTTGGATGGGCAGGTCAGTCATCACCAGTATTGTGAAACTGTGGAAGTAGTGGCGCAACCTCCTCGCCGAAAACACCACAGCCAGCGCAGCCTTCTCCAGGGCCTGATATCTCGTTTCTGGGCCCTACAACACCTTGCTCACAAAATAAATAGGCTTCTGAGCCTGATCCTGATCTTGGGCGAGGACCGCACTCACCGCCCTCTCAGTTACAGCAAAGTACAACCTGAGAGGGATTCCCGCCAGCGGTTTGCACAGAACCGGCGGGCTCGCCAGATACTCCTTCAGCTTGACGAAAGCTTCCTCGCACTCTTTCGTCCAAGCGAACTTGTTATTGCGCCGCAGACACTGAAAATAGGGATGCCCCTTTTCTCCGCTAGCTGACACGAAGCGAGATAGGGCTGCCATCCGACCTGTTAGCTGCTGGAGTTCTTTCACCGTAGCCGGGCTTCTCATCGCCAAGATGGCGGCACACTTGTCCGGGTTAGCTTCTATTCCTCTTTCAGTCAAGAGAAAACCCAAAAATTTTCCAGCCTCCACACCGAAAATGCATTTCTCCGGGTTGAGCTTCAACTTGAACTTGGCGATCGTCGTGAACAATTCTTCCAAGTCTGCAACGTGCTTGCTTTTCTCCTGCGAGGTCACGACCATGTCATCGACGTAAGCTTGCACGTTCCTTCCCAGCATTGGTGCAAGTACTCGATCCATCAGCCTCTGGTACGTGGCCCCCGCGTTCTTCAGCCCAAAGGGCATCACCTTATAGCAGTAGCACGACCTCTCCGTCATGAAGGCTGTTTTCTCTTCATCCATGGGATGCATCTTGATCTGATTATAGCCCGAGAAGGCATCCAGGAAGCTCAGCAGCTTGCACCCTGCAGCGCTGTCAACCAGGGCGTCAATGCTTGGTAAAGGATACGAATCCTTCGGGCAAGCTTTATTCAGATCGGTGAAATCGACGCACATGCGCCATTTCCCGTTACTCTTCTTCACCAGTACGACGTTCGCCAACCATTCAGGGTACTGGACTTCCCTGATGTGGCCTGCAGCGAGGAGTTTCTGGGTTTCGTCCCTGATCGCCTGCCTCCTTTCCTCGTTGAATTTCCTTCTCCTTTGTCGCACTGGTCTCACCATGTTGTCCATCGCCAGATGATGGCACAGAAAGTCGGGATCAATCCCGGGCATGTCCGAGGCGGACAATGCAAACGCGTCCAGATGCCGCTCAATCACCTTGGCGATCTGGTCTTGGAGATCGACTTCCAGAGATCTTCCCAGCTTGAAGATTTTCCCTCCGATCTCCTTTTCGAGCCACTGCTCGACAGGTTTGGGCCTGGATTCTCTGGCGATCACCGCCTTGGCGATTCCCAGTTCTCTCGCTTCCTCGGGGCGATTCCGCGCCTCTTCCTCCTCCAGGCCAGCATTCCTCTCCCCCAGCTCTGCGTCTATCATCTCTACATCCCTTCCGGCGGCCTCCTCTGTTACCGGCGGTCTGGGCTTCACACCGGGAGGCGGGGTGGTTGTAACATAGCTCACTGATCTTTTATTTTTCAGGCTATTCTCATAGCACCTTTTCACTTCTTTCTGATCAGACTTTATCGTGATCACCACCCCTTCCATTGACGGCAGCTTCACCTTCATGTGCCGAGTCGATGGAATGGCGCCTATCCTGTTAAGAGTGGGCCTACCCAACAGGATGTTATACGCTGAGGGGGCGTTTACGATGAGGTACTTGATTTTCTCCGTCCTCGACCCTGCCTCATCTGTAAACGTGGTTCTCAGCTCAATGTACCCCCTGACCTCCACCTGGTCGCCAGCGAACCCATACAAGCACCCTCGATAGGGCCTTAGCTGGTCAAGGGGCAATTCCAGCTGCGTGAAAGTCGGCCAGAACATCACGTCTGCCGAGCTTCCTTGGTCCACCAGAACTCTGTGGACCTTCCTTCCCGCCGTGATCAACGAAATAACAATGGGATCGTTGTCATGAGGCACGACGTCCCGAAGATCCTGCTTGGTGAACGTAATGTCCACTTCCGGCGAGTGATCTTCAAACATGTCCACTGACATCACCGATCGCGCGTACTTTTTCCTCTGCGATGCGGTGCATCCACCACCTGAGAAACCCCCAGCAATGGTGTGGATCTCCCCATGGATAGGCATCTCGTGTAGTTGGGCTTCTCCACCTGCTGGCTGGGAACTCGACACTCCCCCCGTCCTTCTATCCAGCAGATAGTCATTTAGGAATCCGCTCTTAACCAGATCGTCGAGCTGGTATCCTAAAGACAAACACGAGTCCAGGTTGTGGCCAAAACACTGGTGGAACTCGCACCAGGCGTCCGGTTTTGACCCCAGCACCTTGTCGCCCACCTTCTCGGGCGCCTTCAACCTAGCAGATATGTTAGGGATAGCGGTCAGGTCCGCCAATCCCATGACGAATTTGTGCTTAGGCGGGCGATTGTATTCCTGGCGTGCTGGTTGTTGGCGCGCTGGTGGTTGGCGTGCTTGGCTTCTTCCCTTATTTCTCCTATCGTAAGGATAGCGAGTCCTTTGGTCTTTTCTGGCCGCCGCCGCCGTTTCCAGCACCCTCTGTGGCTGGATCCTGGTCTGGGCGCGTGGCCTGGCGGGAGCCACGCTGCCTCTCTTCTCGGCGACTTCACTCTCGTCGGCGATGTGGGCCACCGCAAGTCGCCTGACTTCAGCAAACGTTGCTGGATGAGCCCTGATCAAGGCCTCGCAGAATGGCCCTGGCTGCACGCCCTTCTTGAAGGCATAGACCAGCATTTCTTCATCCTTGGCCGGCGATCTGACCATCTGCGCTCCGAAGCGATTGAGGTAGTCTCTGAGGGACTCCCCATGGTACTGCCTTATATCAAACAGATCATAGGACACCCTGGGTGGTGCCTTATTCACAATGTACTGCTCGACAAAGATTTTCGAGAATTGTTGAAAATTGGTTATGTGGCCATTAGGCAGGCTCACAAACCACTCCATCGCCGTTCCTTGGAGCGTACTCACGAACATCTTGCAGTAGACGGCGTCTGACCCTCCCGACAGCATCATCTGCGTGTGGAACGTGGTCAGATGAGCCTCCGGATCCTCCACGCCGGTAAAAACAGCTTTAACCGGAACCACGCTCGTGGGAATTGGCGTGTCGGTAATCGCCTGAACAAAAGGCATTGGGAACACACGAGGTGGCGTCGACGGTGCCACCTCTTCAGCAGAAGAACGTCCCTGCTGCTCCTGAAGAGCTCGACGCAGCTCCTCAGCTACCTTGCTGAGCTCCTCGTTCCTGGCGCGAGAGGCGACCAGGTCCTCATGTATCCTTGCCTGCTCTACGCGCGAGGCTTCCACGGTTGCCTGCAGCGAGCGCATCATCTCTTCCATTTGCGCCATGGTCATGGCGGCGTCGCCTTCAGCAGCGACGGGAGCCACGGGACTGGAACGATTGCTTCTCATCTTTCTCATTAACTTCAGCGAACCACAGGAATACAGCAAACAACACCTCAACCACGATCGAAACAGCGATCAATCGGAGAAAACTCAAGAAACTGCGCAAGAACTCAAGAACACCGCAAACCTTCGAAGAAAACCACAAGAGGACCCGAACTTCCACCAAACAGATTGCGCGCAAGCAACAAAAGACCTCACTCCACCGATTGAAAGTCAAACGAACGGTTCAAAACGCAAACTTCGCCGAACAAAACTCAAAGAAACTGCAAACGACGGTTGCACCAGCACACAATCATGCAGAAAACCTCGAAAACTTCCACGAACTCACGCTGTGGATGGGAGCACGTTTTACACGGCCCCACGGTGGGCGCCTGATGATCCTGCCTGTTGACCGGAGCGCTGGAGAATGCCTCGTCAAAGGATCGACGTGCGCACCGCTTATCACCTTCGTTCCTCCTCTGGATCTGCTTCAAGAACCTGCAAAGAAACGACACGGCGCCGCTGCGGCCGATCGCACTCCGACGCTCAAGTCAGTGACGGTATCACCAAATACTAAGAACTAGAACCGTGCAAAAACTCTCTCTCACAACAGCTCTGTCACTCGTAAGCGTAAAGTGTATGAACTGAACGTGCATGCCTCAGAAAATCCGTTAAGAGCTCTTATATACCTGGTGATTTTCTCTCTCCCGGCAGTTACAGACTTGGACACGTGGCTCGTATCCAACTGTACACGTGCCATCATCTGGAGGCTCCCTGACTTGGCGCTGTTTCTACTCTTATTTTGGCTAAGTTACCTATGCATGGTACTGCCCAGTGCATAGCTAACTTAGGAGTGCGATCTCTACTGAAACTGGCGAGTTAGGGCCGTCATACACCTTCCCTGTGGTCTCGCCGGCCGCCTTCATAATCTGCTTCTCCTTCATCTTCGGCGATGTGCTTGTTCTGGCGATCTCCGACTGCTTGGTCACCTGAGTCTGCATCTGGCGACTCCATCCTCAACCTGGCGATCGCCTATTCTGGTAAACTGGAAGTCGGAACACGCCAACTTAACAATCGGCGACTACACGTGCCTCCCGACTTCCTTCTTAACTGCCAACCTGGCGCCTTGTCAACACGCCTACACTGTAGCAAGGTGCCACGTCATCATACCCGACCACCAGGGCGGTACAGTAAAGTCATGTATTGCCTAATGAATTGGGTACAAAGGTTAGAATATGAGTGTGTCTGCTATGGGAGGGAGCGAAAAAACTTGGACATCTTAAGTTTTCTGCAAGGCATCTTTTTTCATCAGATTTTATATACGTTGCATATAACTTTTATATGCTTGTATCTGTTGTATCCACATGGTTGATGTCTTGTCCCAATTTTATGAACCTATAGGCTTATATTTCTGTTTTATTTTGATGCTAGTCACTAGGTATACAGGTAGTATCTGTAGCGGTGATTCAAATGTGTTGACATTATAAGTGAGGTTCTGAATATGGCTGACACTTCTTTCTTTTTCACAAATTTTCCTGAACACTTTCGGGAGAGAGACTTATGGAGGGTTTTTCAAAGGTGGGGAAGGGTGATGGACGTTTTCGTTTCAAGAAAACTCAATGCAAGGAACCAAAAGTTTGGGTTCGTAAGGTTCCAGGGTGAGAACGACGTTGTATCTCTAGAAAGAGAATTGGACGCAATATGGATTGGACGGTACAAGGGTGCAGAGAAATGAGGGCTCTAGGTTTGACTGGCCGCCAAGGAAGAGAGCGACGCAACCCAGGACGATCTGGAATTGGGTTCGGACGGAGCAGCAACAGTCGTTTGCTCAAGTGGTTTCGGGGGGGGGGGGGGGGGGGGGGGTAGCTCAGGGCGGGAACGAAGGTGGCACACAGAGGGAAGAGGTTACTGATCTGACGGTGGTTTTAGAGCCTCCTACTTGGCTTGAAGGTTGCCACGTGGGTTGCCTTAAGATGGCGCCTTGCACGCAGTCGCTGAAAGAGAGCTTCGTCTTGGGAGGTTTTAGTCATTTCAGTTTAAGGTATCTTGGGGAAAGTTATGTGCTGCTGTCATGTGCTGAAGATGAAGGAATGAGCAAGATTTTAACTGAAAATAAAGTCTGGTTTGATGATTTGTTCTTGACGGTTGTACCATGGGATGAGTCCTTTGCAGTGAAGGAGAGATTGGTGTGGCTTCGGTGTAGAGGCATCCCGCTTCAAATGTGGTGCAATCAGTGCTTTTTCAGGGTAAGGGAGTTGGTAGGGGAGGTGGTGGAGATAGACGAAGCAACAAAAAAGAAAGAAAAGCTGGAATACGCGCGTATCCGGGTTAAAATCCTGTTCAACAGCGAAGTTAAAGTGGCGAAGGTTCTCAACATCAATGGAGTTTTGTGCACGGTGTCGTTTGAAGAAGAGGCAAGTTTCCTGGATTTTGTCCACAAGATGGTTAGATGCATTTGGGATGGAGGAGGTTCTGAGGTGGATATAGAGGCAAGCTCGGAGGAGGGAAGTGTAGGAGCAAGCATAGGTGTTTCTATGGAATCTGAGTTCGAAGCAGCTGGAGGCGGGGATGTAGGCGGAGGTATGGAGGTATGGAGGGTTACGGTGGAGGCGTTGAGGGGAACGAAGGGGCGGTCCAGAGCAGGCGGGATTCTTCAAACCTAGGTAGGTTACGCAAGCAAGGTGAAGGGGTGTTTTCTCAAGGTGCTTTAAGTGGTGCATTAATGGAGAACGAATTTCCAGGATCAAAGGTGGGAAGCGTGAGTTTACCTTTATTGGATGAAGCTTGTATTCCCATTAAGTCCAAGGCAACTTTAGAATGGGGTGGGAGGATCATTGATGAAGGAAGCTCATGCATTGGTGAGCGTGGGTTACGAAGTGAAGAAGAGGAGTTAATAGGGGGGAGTTTCGAAAAGGGTGGAATGGGTTCCAACGTGGAGGGGAGGCCTTCTAGGAGTCTTGTTGGTCGTGGATCCCTTAGGGTGCGCGAAGGAGTTAATGTGGTAGGCGCGGTTTTCTGTAATGTGAGTGGGAAGGAGGTAGGGAGGGAATCTTATGTGGAGGCAGGCCCACAACAGGAATTAAATAAAGAGGTAGGTGGAAAAGAATTGGAAGGTTGCAAAGATGCGGATACCGAGGCTCTTGAAGAAGGTGTTTTGCTGGAACATTTGGGAAGTAAGAGTTGGGTAGGAGATTCAAGAAGGCATGGAATTTCTTTGGAGGTTTCGGAACTAGCAAGAGTAAGGGTGGTTGAAGAGGGCGAGGATGAGATACCTTTTTTAAACAGAAACGGAGAAAGTCACGATTTGGTGACTAAAGGGCCGATTGACGGTAACAAGCTAGAAGTAGTGGAGGATTCACGGAGGTTTGAGACTTTACTTGGAGATAAGGTCGGAAAGCAACTTACGGTGGACCAAGTATTTTTGGTCCATCAATCTGGAATTAAGTTGAATTCAATGTTTGCTTCCGATAGTGCAATCGAGAACTGTAATAGGATTTTTTGGGTGAAGACGGATAAGAATGTAGCCTCTAGTGTCTGGGGAGTCGGGAAAGAGGCATGTTTCTCTTTCCAAGGCCGAGAAGAAATAGTTTTAAATAGTATTTGCTCGTTGTCTAATCAAGGAGGAGTAACTACGAGAAAGATGTGGAAGGAAAGGAGAAAGACTGTTAATGAAGATAATTAGTCTGAATATAAGAGGGGTGAGAGGCACTATAAAGAGGAATTATGTAAGGGATCTGATCAGTAGGGAACAAGTGGATATGGTGTGTTTACAAGAAACAAAGTGCTCGGAGTTTAGGAGGGAGAAGGTGTGTCTTCTTTGGGGTACCAATGAAGTGGATTGGGTGGAAAACAAAGCAATAAATAAAGCAGGGGGAGTGCTTACGATGTGGAGTAAAAAGTCGTTCCAGCTTTCCAGTTTCGTCAATGGGAGAAACTTCACTATTTTAGAGGGTTTGTGGAAGAGAGGAAATGGTGCACACCTAACCATTGTGAATATTTACTGCTCCGGCACTCTTAGGGAGAAGAAAGAGACGTGGAAGGAGGTTGGCGCTTTCAGACAGGGGCAACTTTCAAAGGCATGGTGTATCATCGGGGACTTTAATTCAATAAAAAGCCAGGAGGAAAGGAAGAGCGTGATGTCGGAATCTGACTACTCTAGAGAAATTAAGGGATTTAATGAGTTTATTGAAAGTTCAGAATTGGCGGATATCCCGTTAGTGGGTAGGAAGTGTTGAACCAAGTGGTGTTCAATGTTTTGAAGAATCCAAATCCTTTGAAGGATGATGAAGCCTCTGCTTTGCTTGATGCTGTTGTGCTGTTTTTAGCTTTGTTATGGGGTAGTTCAACGTTGTAATCAACCCTTAGATTAAATCTCAAAGCAATTAGCATCTCAAGTTTATCAAAGCAAAATGTTTTTCAAACTAAGTTGAAACAACCGATTGTTTTGTCAAAACAACCGATTGTTTACACTTAGGTGTTTTGAGAAAGTTTGAAAACTGTTTTTGAATGGTGATTTTGATAAGTAACAAAACAACTGATTGATTCGAGGAAACAATCGATTGTTTGTTTTAAAACCATAACAGAAAAACTGTTTTCTTTGACTGAGCTTTAAATGCTTTAACTGAATACGCTCCAGTCATTAAATGCTTTGACCAATCAATTTTAAATGCAATTAAGAGTTTGTTAAGATTTGATAACAAACTATATTCTTAGACATATTCTGAAAAACTGTTTTTAAGTTTTAAGAATTTTGAAACAAAGTTTTTGATCTAAGAGTTTTTCAAAGAGTTCTGGGATTGCTTAAGAGTTGAGAGATTGATCAAGGTGCTGAATAGGATTTTACTTGTATTGATTTCAGATATTCATCTGTAACAAGTGTAATCTTTGTAAACTGCTGAACAATTCGTGTGTGTGTTTTGCTGAGATTGGCTATGTGTTCTTGAGGTGTTCAAGATCAGCAATCTTAGTGTTGGCCAAGGAGAGTGTGTTTCTTGAGGTGTTCAAGGTCATTCTCTTGGTTGTGGTGTAAGTGATCAAGTGGTGATTGCTTAGTGGATATCCTCAGGGTTTCTGAGAAGACTGGATGTAGCTCTTGTTTGGAGTGAACCAGTATAAACAACTGTGTACAATTTCTCTATCCCTATCTCTTTAATTCAGTTTTGTTATTTTGGAACTGGTATAAACAACCGATTGTTTCGCTAAAACAACCGATTGTTTTTCCAGCTTTATGCTTTTGTTGTTTGTTTTGGAAAAACTGAATCCTTAATCAAGGTTCTTTCAAAGTATTTTCATTCTAAGGTTAAAAGTCTGCGAAAATCTTTCTTAAACAATTCACCCCCCTCTCGTTTAAGGCCATATATTCTAACAGGAAGTTTACTTGGTTCAAACCCAACGGTTTGGTGAATAGCAGAATTGACAGGGTTTTGGTGTCCAAAGAATGGCTGGATCTGTGGCCTAACAGCCAACAATTCGTTTTAAGCAGAACGATCTCGGATCATTGTGCAGTGGTGCTGAAGGAAGTCTCAGTGGATTGGGGTCCGAAACCTTTTAGGTGCTTGGATGTGTGGCAAAGAGATAGCGGTTTTAAGGAGTTTGTGAGATCAAGTTGGGTTTCGTACAAGGTGGTAGGAAGAGGAATTTTTGTGTTCAAAGAAAAATTGAAAAGATTAAAAGCAGATTTAAAGGTGTGGAACAAGGAAGTCTTCGGGGTTGCGAATCAGTCAAGCAAGGAAATCCAACAGAGGTTAGACGAGCTAGACTTGCGTGATGACGAAGACGGGTTAGATGAAACAGAAAGAGAAGAAAGAAAGTCCCTCTTTGCCAAACTATCTGTCGTTAAGTCTAAACAAGTGGCGATTTTGTTTCAGAAAGCTAGACAAAGTTGGATTAAGCAAGGGGATCTTAATACGAAGTATTTCCACTCTTCGGTAAAATGGAGGAGAGCAAGGAATCATTTGCATGGGATTTTGGTCAATAATAAATGGAGGGACAATAGGGACGAGGTGAAGATTAAGGTTTGTGAGTTTTTTGAAGAAAGGTTTGCTAGGATTGATGGTTGCCAGGTCAGACTGGATAAGGTCAATTTCAATTCCATCTCTGAAGCAGACAATGAGATGCTGGTTGGCGAGTTTTCGGATGAAGAGGTGAAAGCAGCGGTTTGGGGGTGTGAAAGCTCAAAGAGTCCCGGTCCGGATGGCTTTAACTTTGGTTTTATAAAATCTTATTGGGACATTCTAAAAGAGGACGTGTTGTTGGCGGTAAAGGATTTTGCGGGTAACAGCAGTTGGCCTAGAGGCTCGAACGCGTCCTTTCTTTGTCTGATTCCAAAAGTAGAAAATCCACAACAGTTAGGGGAGTTTAGACCTATTTCTTTAGTAGGTTGTCTGTATAAGATCATTTCTAAAGCACTTTCCTTGCGTTTGAAAAAGGTGATTGGAAAAATAATAGACACTAGATAGTCGGCTTTTCTTGAAGGAAGAGGTTTAATGGACCGTGTGCTTGTAGCGAATGAGGTTTTGGAAGAATACAGGAGAAAAAGGAAGAGTTGTGTGGTGTTCAAAGTTGATTACGAGAAGGCTTACGACTCGGTGAATTGGGATTTTCTTTACTATATGTTAAGGAGGTTGGGGTTTTGTGATCGTTGGATTCAGTGGATTAAGGGATGATTAGAGTCGGCTTCGGTATCTGTCCTTGTAAATGGGAGCCCAACTAGGGAGTTCCTTCCTAGAAGGGGTCTTCGTCAGGGAGATCCGTTAGCTCCTTTTCTATTCCTCATTGTAGCAGAAGAGTTGGCTGGGGTGGCAAGGGTAGCGGAGGAAAAGAAGTCGGTTGATAGTTTGGAGGTAGGGACGGATAAAGTAAAGGTGAATATGTTACAATACGCAGATGATACTTTGTTTTTTTGTGAAGCAAACGTCAAAAGCGTGTTTAACATTAAGGCGATTTTGCATTGTTTCGAACTTTCTTCTGGTTTAAGGGTTAATTTCGGGAAAAGTAGGATTGGTGGGACGGGTTTGGACCAGGGAATGCTCCAGAGGTTTGCATGTATTCTCAACTGTGAGATGATGACTGTTCCTTTTATATACTTGGGTATGCCAGTCGGAGGGAGTCATAAAAGAGGGGATTTTTGGAATGGGGTGATTGAGAAGGTACAGGCTAGATTAAGCAGATGGAAGGGAAGATGTTTGACGATGGCTGGAAGGGTTTGTCTGATCAAGTCGGTACTTTCCTCTATTCTGTTATTCTATATGTCATTAAAAAATTGCCCTCGGGGGTGGCTGGAAAGCTGATTCGGTTGCAAAAGAAGCTTCCTTTGGGGATGGGGTACAAAAGGAAGGAAGATGGCTTGGGCCTCTTTGAGTCAGGTTTGCAAGCCACGCAAGTTTGGGGGGTTGGGGGTAATTGATGTAAGATTGTTCAACCTGGCTTTATTGGGGAAGTGGTTTTGGAGGGTGGGGTCGACCGAGAGAGGCCTTTGGAAGGAGATCCTCGAGTCTAAATATGGAGGGTGGAGAAGCCTGGGAGAGGAAGGAAAAGATAGGAGGTGTTCTCTATGGTGGAAAGATTTGAAAGAGGTGTGGTTCTCGGAGGGTTGGGGGAGAAGTTTTGCAGACGGTTCAAGTGGAATATAGGGGAAGGGAAGGATATACTTTTCTGGGAAGACAGATGGTTGAACGGCGAGTCACTGAAGAGTTCCTTCCCAAGGTTGTTTTCTATTAGTTCTACCAAGAACGCTAAGGTGTCTGAGGTTGGCTCTTGGTTGAATGGCGAGTGGGTTTGGCAGTTGTCTTGAAGAAGATCGTTTTTTGAGTGGGAGAAGTCGTTGGCGGAGCAGTTGGGTCAGCTTCTGATAGAGGCTCGAGTTGTTTCGGGTGAGGAGGATGGTTGCATCTGGAAGGGAGGGGATTCCAAATCTTATTCGGTTAATTCTGCCTATAATCTTGTTAGAAAGGATATAGAGACTATGTTCTCGCCAATTTACAGTAAGTTGTGGAAGAGCACGGCAATAAGGCAATACCCTCTGCATCTCTTATGGCTTGGAGGTTGTTGGAAAACAAGCTTGCTATCAGGGTAAATTTGAGTAGAAAAGGGGTTTTGGTGGATAGCTCGACGTGTGGTTTGTGTGGGTTGGCGAATGAGTCTTGTTGTCATTTGTTCTTTGATTGCAGTTTTGCTAGGCGGGTGTGGGGGTTGTGCCATAGTTGGCTTGGGGTTTCGGTGGCGCCTCATATACAGCCTAAGTGTAATTTTCATCATTTCAGTTTGAGTTGTGCTTCAGAAACGGTTAATATCGTATGGACCACATTTTGGGTTGAGGTGGTGAGCGAGTTGTGGAAGCACAGGAACAACATTATTTTTAATAGAGGAGTGGGGGATGTAACGTCCCGTCCCCGGGCGTTGACCAAAGTTAAAGTCAACGTATGGTGGGGCCCCTCAAGGGACCCAAGAAAGAAAGTCAACAAATTGCCCGCTGGAGGCGTCGCAAGGGTGTAGGCGTCGCCAGGTGTGGGCGTCGCCAGGATAAGGTGATGGATATCCACTAGGAGAGGATTTTATTAATGAAGGAAGAGGATTTTCACCTACACATTTGAAGTTCTTCCTTCTAGTCTTCTCACAAATTAAAAGAAGTCAAAGAGAAGATCAAGCCTAAAGATAAAGAAGTCTACAAACTCTCAAATAATAGGCTTCATATTAAATATCTCTCTTTATAGTTTCTTTTAAATTGTAAATAATATAGAATAATGTTTAGAAAGGTGCTTAGAGGGAAACATGAGACACCTCTTTTGTAAAAGCATCTTTAGGCTTTAGTTTAGCAAATTCTAGAAGCTTGGGGAGTGAGCTTAGTAAGGGGGGTGTGATCTTAGGAGTTTTTTGGTAGCTTAGGGAATAAGCTATGTAAATGACCAGCCCTTACTCCTATAAAAGGAGGGCTTAGGTCCTTCACAATTCAGATTGGAATTTTATAGTAGAGAGACTATACTCAATTTTGGAGAGAATTTGTGAGTTTTGAGTCTTCCTCTTCTTTGCCTTATCTTGTGAGCTATGGTGAGCTTCAAGTGGTGGCACTCCATCACTTATCTTGGTTCAAGGTTCCAAGTGGCGTGAATGGCTTCTTCCAATCCTCAAAATCCAGCAAGCATCTTCCTATAAGTGTTCTTCTTCCCTTTTCTTCAATTTTCCATTCGGTAGTTTTGATTCCTAGAGTTTTACTTCTTTTTCTACCGTTTAATTTTGCGTTTCCAGCATTGTGTTCTTAATTCTGTTTGGTTCAGTAGCTAGCTTTTAAATTCTATCCAGTTTTAATTCTTGTTCTTCTTTCCTTGTGTTTTGATTCAATTTGACAATACATGGACTTCCATATGAGTCATGGTTGGTGCTTAGTTTTGGTGAGTTCTTGAATTTAGAACATTGATCCAATTCTAAAGTAAAGTGCCTTTCAAATCCAGCTCAAGTTGTTTCTAAGAATGTCAAGAATCATGTGTTCTTGTAGTTACATTCACATCATAAGGCGTCGCCAGGTTAGGCGTCGCCAAGATGATGCGTCGCCAGGTTACGGCATCGCCAAGGGAAGGCGTCGCCAGGCAAAGGCGTCGCCAAGATAAGACATAGCCAAGGTGAGACGTCGACGATGTTACCCCGGATACCCATGGATAGGAAAGACCATGGAGGGGGCGACATCGCTCGAAGGTCTCAGGTCCGACAGCTCAGAACAGTAACAAAGAGAAGAGAAAGGTGGCTTCAAGGCCATAGTTCTAGTACCAATAAGGAGTAACCTGACTCGTGAAGTACCCACGCCACCTTAGGGACACCCCCGTGATAGATACGACCCATGAGAGGGTCATGCCCAGGGGTGAACGAGGTGCATGGTGCGAGAGGAAGGTAGATACACTCCCAAGGCGAGTGACTAGAGGTTGGGGCGCATGAGTTGGCACCCAGAAAGTCACCCCACGTGCCAGATGCACTTCGAGGAAAGAACACTCACACAACGGAATAACCCTAAGTTGGGTTACGGTGCTGTGAGGCCCTCTGTGTAGAATAACGATCAAGTCTGAAGAACACGTGATAATAAGCACGTGTTCATCAATGTTTTAGTGAAAGTTTGCTACTGTACGTGTTAATTTAGTTTACGTATCAAATGTTTCAAGGCACATTTTTATACGCTTTCAATGCGCTTTAACGCGCTTTAAATACAGGAGGTGTATAAAATGGGGGGCCTTGGGACATTTGAAAGGGATCCGAGTTTTAACCTAATTCTGACAGTTTACACAGAGCCCAAAAAACCCTAGTTGTTTCACGGCGCACCCACTGTGCGCATAAGACAATTAGGGCACACAACACTAGCTATCCGGTATTTCAACCACCTTCGGAGCATCCTTTCACGGTGCTCCGATACGGAGGTGTGTCACCTTTGATGTTTCTCGCTAGCTGACTTGATCGTCGGAGTGCAAACGGCCGCGATGGCGCCCCTTTGTTCACTTCTTTTCAGGTACTCACAGACGGAGCAGAACGGAGGTTCCATAGCTCGTGAGGACAAGTCTCGCATAAAGACGACCCAGGTCAACCGGCGGGAACATTTGGCGCCCACCGTGGGGCCGATATAAAACGTTAGTCCCATCACACAGTTTTCCAGTTACAGTTGCAGTTTCCAACCCAATTCCAGGTCTCAAATCGCAGACAGTCAAGAAGGCTTCCAAAAACCATGAACATGAGACCCGCACGCGATAGGAGTGAAGAGATGACCATGCAACAACTCACGTGCATGATGCAAGGGTTGCAAGAAGCAATGGCAGCATCAAAAGCGGAGCAAGAACGCATGCAGGCGGATCTCACAACGTCTCAGGTGAGAAACGATGAGCTCCACTGCGCCAACGAGGAACTACGCCGCGGATGGTGCGACGTAGACGAGCCTGAGACCGCCACCCCACCCAGAGAATTCTCAACGCCATTCTCACAGGCGATCCTAGAGACAGCAATCCTCAACACATTCACGAGGCCCCAAAGTAACCTTCACAGGGATGGAGGACCTTGAGGCGCACCTCATTGCATTCCACACGCAGATGATGTTGGTAGGCGGTTTTGATGCCGTAAGGTGCAAGCTCTTCATGAGCACTTTGATTGGAATGGCCATGGATTGGTTCATCAGCCTCCCAGAGGGTCACATCACGTCTTTCACGCAGCTCTCGCGGCTATTCAGAGAGCAGTATCTAGCCAATAGGGTCCCAACCCCAGTTTCATACGACCTATTCGACGTGAAGCAGTATCAAGGTGAGACTCTAAAAGAGTACATAAGCCGCTTCAGGGCGCAGGTGGTGAAGGTGGATACCACAGACGAACCCATGATCGTGTACGCATTCAAGAAAGGGGTGTGTCATGGGTCTTTCAGCAAGTCACTCAATCGCAGCCGACCCAAGACTTTTGCTGAAGTAAGGCGTCGGGCGATAGAGCACATTGCCTCTGAGGGTGAGGCCTACGAGAAGTGCACGACTGCTGCACCCACACGCCCAAGAGCGCAAGTGCTCACACAACCTGCTAGGGTCCACGAAGCCGCTACAGAAAGAAAGAACCAAGACAGGATGCGCACCTAAGAGGCAAGGAAGACCCAGCCTAGGGGTCGAGCAGAAGGAAGGAGAGAGGGAAATAAACCTCTGAGGCACAATTTTGTGGTGGAACTCAAAGACCTCATCGTTGTGCCCAACGTAGCTGACAGGCTGAGGCCACTGGTGAAGTCTGACAAAGTGTTGGGACCTCACAAAGAATCATGGTGCGAATTTCACGAAGCATTCGGGCACCATATTAACAACTGCTTAGCGCTGGGCTATCAGTTGGATGAGCTTGTGAAGAATGGTTTCCTAAAAGATTATCTCGCTGGGTCTACTACAACCACAGCCACGACCACACTAGAGGAAGGTCAAGTGCACGAAATCCCGACTCACGGAGAAGTACACACCATTTATGGCGGCTTTTCCTGCCTCTCAACGTAAGAAATATGTGAGGTCAGTAAGTTCAGTTGTTGAGGAATTTCCAGACGACCCGTGGGAGTCAGACCTCGTTTTCACAAGGGCTGACCTGCGGGATGTCGTCCCACACGATAATGACCCCGTGGTCATTTCAATAGTCACAACGGGAAGAAAGGTACATAGGGTTCTCGTCAACCAGGGCAGTTCTGCAGACGTCATGTTTTGGTCGACCTTCAATAAGCTACAGTTATCCCCTGACCTGCTGAGACCCTACACTGGATGCTTGTACGGGTTTGCAGATAACCCAGTGGAGGTACGTGGCTACCTGGAGCTGAGAACGACGTTCACTGATGGAGCGACGTCGCACACTGAGAGCATCCGGTACTTGGTGGTTAACGCCAACTCAGCCTACAACGTCTTGTTAGGCAGACCTGCCTTGAACAGATTAAGGGCAGTGTCCTCCACACACCACATGAAGATGAAGCTACCAGATCTTAGTGGCAAAGTAATCGTAATCAAGTCAGATCAGGAAGAGGCCCGTAAGTGTTATGAAAATGGCCTGAAGACGAAGAGAGGTGTGGTCATGGTGATTGAACGACCACCAGTTTCAGATTCGTGAGTAGAGTTAGGACTAGTGCAAGTGGCGACCCCCGCGGAGTCCATGCCTGTCGAGGTCATACCTGCAGGGGCGACACCTATAGAAGATGCACCCACAGAAGAGAGAAACGGTGACGCCTCGTCAATGGAAGAAGTATATGGAGAAGCCTCACCCATGGGAGAAGAGTCAAAGGAGGCGATGCCCGATGCATCCAACAGGGCGATGCCTATAGAAGAAGACTCCATGAATGAGTCCCACTCAGAGAACGTGCAGAGTGAGCAATCCTAACCAGTAGACAACGTGGTGGAAAGACAGATAGGGGGTAAGGTGTTCAAATTAGGACGCTTCTTGAGCCTGGAAGAACAAGAAGAGGTAACTGCGGTGATCTCGCGCCACCTAGATGCATTCGCGTGGACTGCGGAGGACATGCCAGGCATCGACCCAGATTTTTTGTGCCACCATCTTACCATGGACGCCAAGGTTCGCCCTGTGCAACAAAGAAGGAGGAAGTTCAACGAAGAACGATGCCTCGTCGTGAAGGAAGAGACGCAGAAGCTGCTAAGCGCTGGGCACATTAGGGAGATACAATACCTTTAATGGCTGGCCAACGTAGTTCTAGTGAAGAAGGCGAATGGGAAATGGAGATCTGAACAAGGCATGCCCCGAAGATTCGTACCCACTGCCCAACATCGACGCATTAGTGGATAGCGCCTCGGGCTGCAAGATGCTGAGTTTCTTGGATGCATTCTCAGGTTACAATCAGATCAAGATGCATCCCAGGGATGAGAGAAAAACGGCATTCATGACAGAGACGAAACGTTACTGTTACAAAGTGATGCCATTTGGGTTGAAAAATGCAGGCGCCACCTACCAGAGGCTGATGGACAAAGTCCTTGCACCCATGCTGGGAAGGAACGTGAAGGCCTACGTAGATGACATGGTGGTGACTTCAGATGAGAGAGGGCAGCACACAGCGGATCTGTAAGAGCTGTTTGCTACCGTATCAAAGTATCGTCTCAAATTAAACCCAGAAAAATGCGTTTTTGGCGTGGAAGCGGGGAAGTTCTTGGGATTTATGCTCACTGAAAGGGGAATAGAGGTGAACCCTTATAAGTGTGCAGCTATTATAGCCATCAGGAACCCAACCTCAGTTAAAGAAGTTCAGCAATTGACTGGGAGGATGGCAGCTTTATCTAGGTTTGTGTCTGCTAGAGGGGAGAAAGGCCGCTCTTATTTCCAATGCCTCAAGAGGAATAGCCGTTTTGCATGGACGGATGAGTGTGAAGCAGCATTCCTCAAGTTGAAGGAGTACTTGGCGACGCCACCAGTGCTTTGCAAGCCACAGGTAGGCGTCCCCCTCCGATTATACTTTGCGGTAACAGAGTGGGCCATTAGTTCTGTGCTGGTCCAGGAGCAAGACCAAGTGCAGAAGCCCATTTACTTCGTAAGCAAGGCCTTGCAAGGCCCAGATTTGATGTACCAGTCGCTAGAGAAGGTTGCACTAGCAGTAGTGTTCTCAGCCCAAAGGCTCCGCCACTATTTCCACAGCTTCACGGTGGTGGTGATGACAAACCTCCCCATTTAGAAAGTACTTCAAAAGCCAGATGTAGCAGTGAGGATGGTTCGCTGGGCGGTAGAGCTGTCGGAGTTTGATATCCAGTATGAACCCAGGGGGTCCATCAAAGGGAAAGTCTATGCTGACTTCGTGGCAGAGCTCTCACCAGGAGGAGACCCTCAAGAAGTGGAGTTAGGGTCACAGTGGATGCTCTCAATGGATGGATCTTCCAACCAGCAAGGGAGTGGCGCTAGAATAATCTTGGAGGGGCCTAATGGAGTGTTGATCGAGCAAGCTTTACACTTCGCCTTCAAAGCGAGCAACAACCAGGCGGAGTACGAGGCGTTGATTGCTAGGATGCTCTTGGCTAAAGAAATGGGTGCTCAGAGCCTCCTGGCAAAGAGTGACTCACAATTGGTCACAGGGCAAGTAACGGGGGAGTATCAGGCAAAGAATCCATAGATGGCCGCATCCTTAAGCTACGTCGAGGTGTTGAAGAGAGCCTTCGCTGTGATTGAGTTGGTGCATGTCCCTAGGGAGCAGAATGCCAGAGCTGACCTGCTTGCCAAGCTGGCCAGCTCAGGCAAGGGGGGAAGGCAGAGGACTGTAATCCAAGAGACCCTCAAAACGCCGCGAAAGTTCGTTGCGGACAACAGGGTGGATGTTTTTCACGTTAGTACAGTAAGAGGAAAGCCAAGGAACCATCGCTCTTTGAGTCAAGATACGGCGAGGGCACCCTACATCAGTACTTACACGACCTCGCCAGAAGAAGAAAAGGGTGTACAGGTATGTGTTTTGGAGGAAGGCGACACATGGATGACCCCTTACAGGCGATACCTAGCGGACGGAATCCTCCCAGCGGAACCAGAAGAAGGCAAGAAGGTTAAGAGGAACGCCGCAAGGTACACCTTAGTGGATGGGATATTATTCAGACACGGGTTTACGCACCCTATCTTGACATGCGTAAGTGGCGACGAGTGCACCGGGATAATGGCTGAACTCCACGGAGGTATTTGTGGGAGCCACGTGGGAGGAAGATCCTTGGCATCCAAGGTAATACGTGCATGGTTTTTCTGGCCAACAGTAAGAGAGGACTGCGTGCGATACGCCCAGCGTTGCAAGTAGTGCCAGATGCACGCTGATTGGCACAAGGCGCCGCTAGAGGAACTGAGATCCATATACAGCCCATGGCCTTTCCATACTTGCAGAATTGATATCTTAGGCCCGTTCCCATTGGCGATAAGGCAGGTGAAGTACTTGATCGTTGCAATCGAATACTTCACCAAGTGGATAGAGGTAGAACCAGTGGCACAGATCACTGCGCACAAGGTACAACACTTTTTTTGGAAGAACATTGTGTGTCGTTTTAGGGTGCCGAGGCGTCTCATTTCAGAAAATGGCACCCAGTTCGCGAGCCAACAGTTGGGGAAGCTATGTACAGAAGTAGGAATTAAGCAGGTGTTTGCATCAGTCGAACACCCCCAGACGAATGGGCAGGTCGAGTCAGCAAACAAAGTTTTGTTGAGGGGTTTGAAACGCAGATTAGAGAAGGCTAAAGGGGCGTGGGCGGAAGAAGTGCCAAGGATCGTATGGGCTTACCACACCACGCCCCAATCTTCCACCATGGAGACGCCTTTCAACCTAGAGTATGGATCAGACGCCATGATCCCAGTAGAGATCCACAAGAGCTCGCCTTGTTTCCTAGGTTTCGTGGCAGAAGAGTCCAACGAAGAAAGGAAGGTGAACCTGGATTTGATAGACGAAGCAAGAGAAGAGGCGAGAATTACGGCTGAGGCTGTGAAGAGAATAGTAGAGCGTCAGACAGCTCTAAGGTGAAGCTGCGAGAATTTCAGGTTGGTGATCTGGTCATGAGGAAGGCTCACCCTTACGAGTTGGAAAACAAGTTGTCTCCCAAGTGGACTGGACCGTTCAGAGTAATAAAATCCAAAGGGAATGGTTCATATAAGTTAGAGACTCTAGAAGGAGGCCCCATCCCACGTAGTTGGAATGCGGCGAATTTAAAGTTTTATTTCAGTTGAAATTTTGTAAAGGGGACATACACTCTTTTTCCCTCCCGGGGTTTTTTTAACGAGGTCACCCAAATAAAGAAAAGAAAAGTTTAAGATATTCCTGCCTTAGTTTTTCCCTTTCATGTAAAATCAAAGATCAAAGGAACAAAGACAAAGCTAAGGTATCGCCAAGATAAGGTGTCGCCAAGATGAGGCGTCGCCAAGATTATGCGTCGCCAAGATAAGGTGTCGCCAAGATGAGGCGTCGCCAAGATGAGGCGTCGCCATGATAAGGTGTCGCCAAGATCAGGCGTCGCCAATATAAGGTGTCACCAAGATGAGGCGCCGCCAAGATAAGGCGTCGCCAAGATAACACGTCGCCAGAAGTAGGCATCGCCAGATAAAGAGGCGGAGGTCAGACACAAAGCAAGATAATAGGTATGTGGAGTGTAAGTTAAAACCCAGGTGCCTAGTCCTTGAGAAGGGGTTAAGGGATTCCTTCGGGACGCCCCCTCCTCAAGTAGGAATAGCTAGCCCCGGTACCAGATGTCAATGTAAGTTAAAACCCGGATGCCTAGTCCTTGAGCAAGGGTTAAAGGATTCCTTCGGGACGCCCCCTCCTCAAGTATAAAAGCTAACTCGGTACCAGATGTCAGTGTAAGTTAAAATCCGAATATCTAGTCCCTGAGCAGGGGTTAAGGGATTCCTTCGGAACGCAACCTCCTTAGGTATGAATAACTAGCCCCGGTGTCTGGTGCTTTAGACACCCTGAGGACGATACGGCGCTGCTGTAGTAGGCCTCTCTTCAGGCGTGGGCGCTAAACGCAAAGAGATAAAGGCTAAGTTGCACTGGTGTTTTAGACACTCCATGGGTGATACGGCGCTGATTGTATAGGCCTCTCCATAGGCGAGGGCACCAGAGCACGACTTTTGTCCAAAGTGTATAGATACGATGAGGACACCCAGAGCAGGTCTCTCATCGAGCGTGGACACCCAGTACAGGTAAGGATAAGTCCTCCTCGCCCTCGAGCGATCTCGAGGCCAGAGAAGAGATGAGAGCAAGAAGAAGAAGAAACGTGAAAGCACAAGTGCCAGAGGCCAAAAAAGTACGTGAAATTAAATCCACCTTTGCCTTTTTGGGCAATGGCGGGGCAAGCGACGCCTTCATGAGGAAGACTCCTCGCAGATACGAAGGCCAAGCCAGTTTCTGAGTGAAGAGACCAAGAGAAGGGTAGGCGGTACGACTTAGAAAGAAAGAACAAGAGAAGAAGTCACGTGCTACCTAAAGAGTTAAAGCTGAAGCGATGAAGAGATGTATCGAGGGAAACACATTCGATGTAGTAAAGAAGACAGAAACAGATAAAAGGTGTAAGAGAAATTAAAGCAAACAAGGATTTAAAGGCAAAGGTCGAATAAGTATTTGAACAAGAGCCAATTGTCAGAAATACAAATTGATCCGGTCGGTCATCGGTTTGGGATGACGTCAGCGACTGATGGCCACGTGGGCCGTTCTTAGTGAGACAGGTGGGCCAAGGAAGCTGGTGTGTCTTGAAGAGGGTGATCAGGCGGAGATCGGTGGTCAGGAGGAGATCAGAGATCGGAGAGGTTATGCGTTCTACGGTACCATGCATGAGAGTGGTCCAAGGAAGCCAGTCGGTCGGTGATTGAACCCCTCTCGGCCCGTAACTTGCACGGGGCAGGACAGAGGTGATCACCCATGCGTGAGGTAGTACCTGGTATGCGCGCTTGCCCAAGTCGCACCTGGTACCTACGCAAAGGTTGCACGAGACATCCAACGAAAGAAACACGCTAAGTTACTTCGTGCATGAACAACGTGGGAGCGCAGGAGGTTATATAAAGGCATTCCACGTAGTTACAGGGGTACGTTTTGATACTGACAAGGGTCTAGTTTACGCACAGAGAGAAGAGAGAGCATTCACATAGTGCACGAGTCTCACAGAGATTCAGAGTACACGATTCTTTGGTGGTCTTGTTCACTGACTTACGGAAGGCGGAGTTAGACGTAGTGGGGCCTTCAGCAGTCAAGTCACCGGCAAGATCACAAATAAATTCAAATGTATATACCAAGTTACAGGGAAAGGGTTCAAGATATGCATAAGTTCACTCCCCGAGGTCGAGGGGGACAACCTTCCCATCGACAATATGGCTGAAAGGGCTGCAATTGGAGATGTCAATCCCCGGGTTTTCACAGGCGGCTTGAGCTAGGGCCTCCTTGAAACCCACTGCAAAGGTATCGGCCATATCATCGATAAGTTTCCCTTTGGCCTGCTCCAGTCCTTTGATTGTGGAGTCCTGAATCTCCCTCTCCGCAATAAGCTCTTTCTTGGTCCTCTCCAGCTCCTCGATCGCGGAGTCCCCGGAGGCTAGCTGCTTCTCAAGAACTTCCTTCTCCACCTGGAGCCTGTTCAATTCGATCTGGAACTGGCCATGCTCAGTTTGGAGAAGATTGAGCTTCTCCATCTTTTCAGCTAGCTCCCCCTCGGTCTTCTCCAGCGATTGCTCCCGGGCAGCGCATTGGTCAGCAAGTCGTTTCTGTTGTGCCTCGGAAGCTCGCATCGCCGCTTCGAGAGCAACGATTTTGGATTGGAGAGACGCCACCTATGCAAGGAGCTCAGTGGCAGCTTGCCCTACGTCATGTAGCTGTTTCGAGGCTTCCGCATTGACCTCTCGGGCACTTCTCAAAGAGGCTTTGTAAACCTCCTCTTGGCACGCCCAGCCACGGCACAGGCTCTCCTTTTCTTCCTTCAGGGTAGCCATTTCCTGTCGGAGAGTTTGGAAGATGCGTGCCTCATCAGCCTTGGACTTTGCTTGGGCGCGCCACTCCAGTGCGACGGCCAAGAAGGACCCCAGATAATAAGGCATGCCCTCTGACCGTGGCACTCCGGAAGACTCACCTGGCGACAACCTCTCATTGAAACCCCTCGTTAGCTGCATGATGGAAGGGGGAATCGCTATAAGCTCTGGGGCAGGTGTTGGGGCGGCGGGTGTTGGTGTTGGTGTTGGTAAATGATGGCATTTTCATGTGTTCTTCTTGAATCAAAGTAGAAAATAAGGTGCGGAAGCAATGGGTGAGATGATCAAGACCCTCCTAGGAGTTGTGTTGGCCTTGTAGGTGCATGATGAGTATGGTGTTTGAGTGGTTCGGCCAACTCAAGGGAGAAGGTGAAAGGATTGAAGTTTAGAGCCTAGATTTCTAGGAGAAGTAAAGCTTGTGCACAAAAATGGCAACATAACCTTACTCCATTAAACTTGAAAATACAAGGTGTAGGCTCCTCCTTTTATAGGCTAAGGAGGACCATAATGCAACCCTAATGCTAGCCAAATGAAATGTAAATATGAAGCACATGGGTGCACATGGCACATGGGTGCACAAATGAGCACATGGGGAGGGGTGTGTCTAGTTTTTATGCTCACCCCCTCCATGGTCTTTCTAGAATGTTCACACAAATATGCTTTCTACACTACTCTAATTACTAAGCACCCCTAATGGGCCTTTATGTAACAATTACAAAGGTCTTCTCTTCCCAAAACCGTAGCTTTGACCCATGTGTATGTGAAGCTAGACGGTCTAGAAGGAATCCTCATCATGGCCTAGACGCTCCTTATGTAGCCGCTCCTCATCATGGCCTAGACGCTCCTCTTCATGGGCTAGACGCTCCTTTTTGAGTCTAGACGCTCCTCATCATAGGCTAGACCGTCTAGTCTTGGAGGCTTGGCTTTCATCGTGTGGTGAGCTTGGGCCCTCCTCCATCATCCCCTCCCTCTTGAAAAGGATTTGTCCTCAAATCCAAAGCTTTTGCTTTTGAGGGGGCTTGTTGTGGCTGGATGGTGTCCATCATCTCCTCCTTCGGGAAAAGATCTATCCTCAGATTTGCTAACTTGATCTCGGATAGCAGCCTCTTGCTTCGTCAAGGTGTGTCCTCCCGGATCAAATATCAACCTATGAGAATCTTGAAACAAAGCAAAGGAGTTAGAGTGAGTATTTGGAGAGCAATTAATTGTGTGAAGTTGCCATCTTTGTTTTTCTCTTGTTTTGGTCAACTTCTCACAATGCTTCCCTTTTGATGGTTGTAGGTGCCTTCTAATCCTCTTATGTTTTCTAAAATTTCCAAAAGTAGTTACTTTTTCCTTAGGCATAATCCCTTTAGGAAATGGTGACAACTTTAAAAAGGCAAGAGGACTATGTTCACATACAACTTCAAATGGAGAGATATGAGTAATCTTGTGGACTACTCCATTGTATGCATGATTATAAGGAAAAGGATTCTTATCCCAAGAATTGTGGGTGTCCCTCATGATTTCGTGAAGCATAGAAGGGAGAGCTATGTTTTCAAATTTTGGAGCTCTATCCCTTATTTTTGAAAATAAATCATGGAGGCTTGTCACTTTTCTTAAGAAGAGTTTATCCACTTCCATGAAAATGGAATCAAAACCTTTTATTGTCCTAGGAAGATCTAATATGAAATTTAGGCTTATGTCTTCCCAAGGATCATTTGCAAAAGGTGAAGGAGTATAGAGTTCATGAGACATCGCCTTAGATGTATTTTTAAAACACGGAATGTATCTAGGGTAATGTCTTTGAACATCTTTTCTCATGGGTGACAATAATTTTCCTTTTAAAAGCTCTAGAGTTTTATCAACTCTATTTTGACCCATGAGTTCTCCTTCATGAAGAATTTCTCTTTTATGTGTGAAGGTAGTCTCGTTGATACAACCTTTGTTCATGGAAATTTCAATTCTTTGCAAAGGTTGTCTCAATAAGACATGACAAGTTTCTTTAGGCACTACTTCACATAAAAAATTGTCTTTGTAGATGCCTATAGATGACTTGACCTTCACTTGGTGATATCTTGGCATGTATGTAAAATAATCTACTATATTTTTATCTATGCAAGCCTTTTTTAAGGATTCTTCTTTTTTTTCTAGGCTTACAAGTGTTCCTTTACAAAAGGTAAGGCTAGGTTGTTCAACAAGAGGTATATTTTCAAATGTATTTTCAACTTTTCCTTCTTGTTGAATGACCTTGTGGGAAGGAACACTCTTCTCTCATGCCTTTTGTTTTCCAAGGGTTTTCTCTCGCTTTTCTATTTTTACATTTTCTTCACTCTCACTAGCTTCTTTTTCTTGGCTACTATTCTCATCTTTGTCCCTTAAGATCATAGATCTTTCATTGAAACATTGAGATGCTAATTGATCATTGCCAAGGTATTCTAAACATGGAATTTCTCTAGCTTGAGTGTGAGAGATATGCTTGGTTAGGTTTTCTTGTCTCTCTTTCCTAGCTCTCCTAGGGAATTGTTGATGATATTCATTTTTCCTAAGACTTTCTTCCCCAAGATAATCATGATGTTTAGAGCTAGATGCATGAAAATGTAATTTTTTTGAAAATTGAGACTTCTCATTCTTTGCTTTAGTCAATTCATTAGTTTTGATCTCATTCTCCAATTGTTTAGATGAAATGGATTGAATATACTTAGTAAGTTGCTTCAAAAGAGATTTCAAGGATGTCACCTCACTTTTAAGAGATTTAGAGGAGTGAGAAGACATGACTAAAACTTTGTGTGTAGAAGTATTTTACCTTGAGAAAAATTTAGGGAAGTCAAAGAAGGTAGTCTTCCAGGTAAGGGAGGTGAGTCACAGTGGACTACTTAAATACCAAGCCTTTGCCTTAGCCAAAAACTATCCCTCAATGTCTTCACACAAAGCTTTCTCTTAGTAAACCACTTGGAACACAATTAAGTTGAGAAATCAGATTTTAATGCAAGAAAACAATGCAAGCTACTAATCAACAAAGCTAGTCGGTTTAACACAAACTTAACAAAATAACCATGCAAAGCGTCACTAACTAAGCAAAAGAACAGGCAATTACAAACAAGTGACAATTACTAATCAAGAATGCTATACTATTCGGCCCTAGGTGAGGCTTCTTGGACACTTTGAGCCCTTGAAGACACACTCACCGTCTAAACGTAATTAACAAGGTAATTAACAATAAACCAAGTTGCAAAGGAAATAAGAGAACTCCCTTTGTTGATCCTCTTTTGGTTAGTGCACTTCCTTGTTGTCTTGATTGTTGATCTCCTAAGTGTTTGTAGTGTTTGTTTCAAGAGAGCTTGTTTCGGCTTTGGCTTTGTTTCCTCCTTAGAATGTTGGCTTTAATTCTCCAATTTCCAGCACCTATTCACAAGGGCTAAACCTTAAACCAAGTCAAATTCCATGCACATAAGCACCAAGGGAGAAGTTAAATTCCAGCACCCAAAAAGAGAGGTCAAGGAACAAAAGCAAGAAACAAATTTAATTGAAAGAAAACAGTACCACCAAAAGGATTTATAATATGACAACTTAGAAAGAGATTCAAGAAATTAAAGCAAACAATTAAAGGTACTCAATAAAAGTTGGCACACAAAAAGAATTCCTAAAGAAAAGCACTAGATTAGATGACCAAATAAAAAAAACAGCACCACTGGAAAATGTTGTGGGCCAAAAAACGTGTTTGTTCCCCGATTTATTCTGATCTTTATTTTTGGAATTTAGCTCTGAAATTTGTTATGCAAGATATTCAGGATCTTATCTAAAATCTGGCTTTGGAATCACTCAAAACGGATGCACCATTTTGTTTTAATAAATTTTGCAAAATTGGTGTTCGGTTATGCCAGCTGGAGCGCTTCAGATTTGCACTCTGATCTTAAAAGATTTATCATTTTTTTTCTGTTGCTTCTTTTGACCTAATTCGTTTTTTGTCCTTTCTATAACACTTTAAACTTGCATTTTCCAGAGAATCAAAATTTTCCTATGGGTGGAAATATTTTTCTGGGTTAAAACAGCCAAAACAGAGAAGGTGAAAATAGGGGAATCTGAAAACTGGAAACAAAAAAACAGCAAGATACCAAAGTTTAGACACAATGGAAATTTGTGAAAATAGAATTGTGTAGGATCTAAACACAATATGAACTCAAACTAAAAATTAAAAAGGCACCAAAGGAGCAAAGAACAGCAGATTCAAGCAAATAAAGGGACCCAAAATCAAGAAACAATTAAGCCAAATAAAAGGACTACTATGAATTGTTGACAATATGGATGTACATGACTTGACAAAACATGTATAGATTCAGAAAATTAAAGACTCAAAGCATAATATGAAGCAAAATAATGAAAGCAATAAAGACTCAAAGCCTAAAACAAAATAGCAACACAAAGGTGTATGGAATCCTATCACAAATTGCACAAGAACTTGTTCAAGATCAAATGAACAAGAGTGCTTCGGTTGGATCTTCCACAAAGCACACAAAGAACAAATTAAAATGTAAAAACACAGCAAGACAAGTATGGAAATTAAATGACAATATGAAATAAAGAAGAACTAAAATTGAAAAGACAAGGAGCTACTCATCTTGAAGAACCAAAGCTCATGATACCAAATGATGGCATTTTCATGTGTTCTTCTTGAATCAAAGTAGAAAATAAGGTGCGGAAGCAATGGGTGAGATGATCAAGACCCTCCTAGGAGTTGTGTTGGCCTTGTAGGTGCATGATGAGTATGGTGTTTGAGTGGTTCGGCCAGCTCAAGGGAGAAGGTGAAAGGATTGAAGTTTAGAGCCTAGATTTCTAGGAGAAGTAAAGCTTGTGCACAAAAATGGCAGCATAACCTTACTCCATTAAACTTGAAAATACAAGGTGTAGGCTCCTCCTTTTATAGGCTAAGGAGGACCATAATGCAACCCTAATGCTAGCCAAATGAAATGTAAATGTGAAGCACATGGGTGCACATGGCACATGGGTGCACAAATGAGCACATGGGGAGGGGTGTGTCTAGTTTTTATGCTCACCCCCTCCATGGTCTTTCTAGAATGTTCACACAAATATGCTTTCTACACTACTCTAATTACTAAGCACCCCTAATGGGCCTTTATGTAACAATTACAAAGGTCTTCTCTTCCCAAAACCGTAGCTTTGACCCATGTGTATGTGAAGCTAGACGGTCTAGAAGGAATCCTCATCATGGCCTAGACGCTCCTTATGTAGCCGCTCCTCATCATGGCCTAGACGCTCCTCTTCATGGGCTAGACGCTCCTTTTTGAGTTTAGACGCTCCTCATCATAGGCTAGACCGTCTAGTCTTGGAGGCTTGGCTTTCATCGTGTGGTGAGCTTGGGCCCTCCTCCATCAGTAAAGGCACAGACTCCACCACCCCCTCCTCCTGGACTTTTAGTGACGAAGGAGATGGCGAGGGAGACGTGGCGCTGGGAGGGTTGTTCATCAAAGACCCCCATGCGAAGGCGAAGGGGAGCATGAGTAAACGATACGGTTCGTCCTCCTCCTCTTATAGGCAGGTCCCACATCCAAGTCTTCATCCTCGGAGGAGATGGTGAGCACCCTCTTGCCTTTGTCAAGGGGGGCTGTAGGAGGAGTGCCAGCTACAGCCAGTGGGGCTGTAGCAATGGGAGGGGGTGATTTGGGTGTTTGGAGGGTGAGAGGAGAGTTTGGTGTTTGTAGGGAATGGGGAGAGCTGGGTGTTTCGGCAGTATGGGGTAGTGGAGATGGTGGCAACAGATTGTACTGGATAGGGGAGGTGCTGAAGGCGCCGCCCTTTGCCTAAAAACGAGCCTTCAAGGACCTGGCCAGTTCAATTCGCGTGGCGGAATCCATCACTGACGCTGCACCAAACAAATCAAGCAACAAAGGTTAGGGCTGATATTAACGCGGAAATTTGGAGTACAGAATATCAACTCTACTATTAAGGCAAATTTGCGGATCGACAGCAAGTATAGAAATTAAAACAGTCAAGCATCGCATGCATGAGTCATAGAAAGCACGATTAAGAGGCAAGGGTAGGGAGGACAAAGAAAGGGGGAAGTTTCCCTACCAAAGTATGAAGACAAGGTGCGCGCATTGAACTCACAAGCTATGAGCTTCAACGTGTTGAAAACAATCTTCAGGCCAACCAAGGTCTCACACACCCCCTGTCGAAGGAAGATAGCTCGTCCAAAGATTTGGGTTTGACCAGTTTGGGCTTTTCCGTCCAATACAGGGGGAACCCATCAAGAGCTGTGGGGTTGCGCTTGTTCGCACACACCCTAAAAAAGAGGCCTTTCCAACCCTTGAAGGAGTTTTGGAAGAGGGTTAGGAGGATTCTTCCGGCAATTCCAGAGAAGCTTGCCCAGGGGCTCTTCCCCTGCTTCTTCACTTCAAAGAAATGAAGGAAAACATCCACTGAAGGTGGGACGCCCAGGTGCCCACATAGGATTTGAAAAGCCCTGACGAAGGCCCAGCCGTTGGGGTGTAGCTGGGCAGGGGCTGTGTTAATCTCGGTGAGTAACTCCCTCTCAAAGGATGTGAAGGGAAGGCGCACACCAACGCGCTTGAAAACCGCTTGGTACATGAAGATGAAGGGTTTCCTACCATTAAACTGGTTGTCCACACAGACTGGTTCCCCAGTAGTGCCATGGCGAACAGAGATGTGGGAGTCGTGGGTGCTACAGAAGGCGTTAAAGTTGTATAAATGTGGGTCACCTTGGTGCTTCACCACGTCTTCTACGGTGGTTATGCTAGTGCACTCAGCCAAGAGCTCGTCTGAGGCCTAGGGGTACTCAACCTTATAGTCGACCTTTGGGGGAGGATTGGGCGTTGTTTTTGTACGCGCCATAGTTTGATGAGAAGAACTGAAGAATGAAGAAGAGGAAGGGTTCAGCGAATGAGGTTATGACAGAAAGGGGAAGAGAAACCCTAGAAAAACCCTACCCACGCGAGAAATCCAGAAAAGAGGGAAGAACGAGAAAGCAGAGAAAGGGGAAGAACAAAAAAATGCAGAAGAAATAAGCAAGCCCAGGCAGTCATGAATTCAATACAGTAAAGTGCAAGGGGGACCGGAGTAGAAAAACCATACCTTTGGTGATTTGGGAATGGAAAGGGACGAGCTTTGTGAACGAAGAGGGGAGGGATCGCGAGAGCTTCAGAGAAAAGAAGAATGAACAGTAGAGAAGAACGCAAGGGAGAATAAACGTTAGGCGCTGGATTGGGACCGTGCGATTGAGCCACGTGTCGAGAGATTAAGCGCTAACTTGAAGGGCAAGAGGCACCAAGCTCTGGCCATACGATTGAACCACGTGTCGAGAGATTAGAGCATGACCCAAAGCCTCACTTTTCCCGCTCAGAGAATGTTATGTCGTCAAACACTCAGGAAATGTCACGTCCAATGCTCAAGGGAATGTCACGTCAGACGCTCAAGGGAATGTCACGTCAACCACTCAGGAAATGCCACATCATCAGAGTGCCACGTGGACAATAGGGCGAGGCCTTGGGTAGGAAGGACCATGGAGGGGGCGACACCGCTCAGAGGTCTCAGGTCCGACAGCTCAGAACAGTAACAAAGAGAAGAGAAATGTGACTTCAAGGCCATAGTTCTAGTACCAGTAGGGAGTAACCTGACTCATGAAGTACCCACGCCACCTCAGGGAAACCCCCGGGATAGATACGACCCATGAGAGGGTCATGCCCAGGAGTGAACCAGGTGCATGGTGCGAGAGGAAGGTAGATACACTCCCAGGGCGAGTGACTAGAGGTTAGGGCGCATGAGTTGGCACCCAGAAAGTCACCCCACGCGCCAGATGCACTTCGAGGAAAGAGGACTCACACAATGGAATAACCCTAAGTTGGGTTACGGTGCTGTGAGGCCCTCTGCGTAGAATAACGATCAAGTCAGAAGAACACGTGGCAATAAGCACGTGTTCATCAATGTTTTAGTGAAAGTTTGCTAAGGTACGCGTTAATTTAGTTTACGTATCAAATGTTTCAAGGCACATTTTTATACGTTTTCAATGCGCTTTAACGCGCTTTAAATACATGAGGTGTATAAAAAGGGGCCTTGGGAAATTTGAAAGGGATCCGAGTTTTAACCTAATTCTGACAGTTTACACAGAGCCCAAAAAACCCTAGTTGTTTCACGGTGCACCCACTGTGCGCACAAGACAATTAGGGCACACAACACTAGCTATCCGGTATTTCGACCACCTTCGGAGCATCCTTTCACAGTGCTCCGATACGGCCGCGAGGGCGCCCCTTTGTTCACTTCTTTTCAGGTACTCACAGATGGAGCAGAACGGAGGTTCCATAACTCGTGAGGACAAGCCACGCGTAAAGACGACCCAGGTCAACCGGCGGGAATAGGGGATGCTTCTGAAGTTTTTTCCATGGTTCAAGTAAAGGTCTAGTTGTGGGTTTCAGTTAACTGTAGGTCAGCCTTGTTTTCCTTTTCTGACTGGTGTTTAGAACCTTTGGTTTGCATGAGGCTACTATCCTGAGTCTGGCTTGTTTTGTAAGTCTGAAGGTTCTAGGCCGGCACGTGTATAAGGGTTGAACCACCCCTAAAATGGTTCCTATTTATTTATTTATTATTGCCGATAAAAAAAAAGTATACAGGTAGTAACAATGGTTGGGAGGTATTCTAAGGTTATGATGGGACTCTCGTGTGAGTCATATACACTGCTTTGTAATAGCGTCTCATAGAAGTACATTATTTCAGGACATGATTTTACATTATTTTTATAAGGATTGGATCACAAAAGTGATCCTTTTTATTTATTTCATCGTTAATTGATAAAAAAAAATCTTCTTAAAGACATCTTAAATATAAAACTATTAATTTATTTATGATATGATAATAGCACCTTGCACCATATACTAAAGTAAATTAATCCATCTTAAAATTTAAATTTAACCTTAACTTAATCTTCCAAATTCAATTTCTATTTAGTTATATACTTTATTAAGTGAGATATCTAATACTTCCTTTCAGTGTTTTCAAACTACATATCAAAGAAGACACCAATTTAGCCATCATTTTCAGTCATTTTCTTATGTTTGGCCCCTCACACCAATTTAGCCATCATTTTCAGTCATTTTCTTTTGTTTGCCCCTCACTGATTCAGCCATTATCAAACACATCTTTTCTCTCATCTACCTTGGAGGTTCATAGTATAGGTCCAATTTGTGGACCCCCATTAAAACATACCCTTACTTTATTTGCATTATGTTTCCAGCAAAGTGCGTCACTTATTATATCTACATATCTACACAGAACAAAGTACCCCATTAAGGGACTTAGAACCTTTTTCACGCTTTTACACAATTGCTCACTCACAATCCATGAAGATAGGATCACTTATAATTTTCTTTGGTAAATTAACCTTAAAACACATACTTAAATCATCATTTAACACCTACAAAAGCCTTAGGTGACAGATAAGTGATAAAATCTTGCCCGACTTTAGGTAGCTCCTCATGTACAAAAACTTCAACATATGTTCACGCATGCATATTATATTTTTGCATCACAATGGAAATACACGTTTAAATACAAAATATCATAGATACAGATAAATATGTTCATCACCTTTTCCATCAGCAGTTATTAGCTCAGACTTTAAATTTCAGCTCTCACCAAAATGTACCTGTTCAATTAACTGTTCTTCATGTTTCTATTGGTCAAAGAAAATGACAACAAAAGAAAGGGACATTTAACACTGTTAAACTCGCATATAAACATTATACTTTGGCTAGAGAGAATAATTATCAACAGAATTGCACTTATCTTATATATACCGAGGGGAAACGCTAGCTATGACTGAGCCTAATTGTGGTACTTACATGAGAAGAAGAGAGTCTAATATAGCCAAGGCCAACTTGCCGGCAAGAACATGAGTGACGATGGTGATAAACTTGGCTAATGCCGGCAAGTCATCCTTGGCTGCACTGCACTCTCTGCCACTTCATGCAAGTCCCTCTTAGGAGAATGTGCCTCTCATCTTCTGCTTCCATATATCATGCAACTAACTCACTATGGTTGTACATGTATTTATAAGGTTCTAACATATCATGTATACACCTAAGTTCTAAAAGTAGCAAGTGGCCTTATCTGACAATCAAGAGCCATACTGCAAAAGCCAAACCGCTGGATTGCCATATTGCCAAATTCATCCAAAAAACTTGCTTGATTAGGTATAGCAGATAGGGGACCAAGTCAAGAAATTTTGGGCCCACTTTTGGTCTTTTTTTGTCATCCATATCCTAAAGATTATGGAAGAGAGAAAGATAGGAATCTTTCATTGGCCTTTGTGTAGGTAAAGATGATGATTTATAGTATCTCCATTTGTGTCATGAAGCTTGTTCCTTGCTAGATGCCTATATGGGAAAAAAGTAATAGAGCATACGATTTGATACTGACCCATGACAAGTTGGAATCCCTAAGATAAAGGGGTGAGAGGGTTAACAGTGGAGCGCATTCAATTTTCTGGTGGCCAAGGGATCATATATCATGTCGGACATATGCAAGAACAGTGTTTTGTTCTATAACAAAGGTTTCAGTAATATTACGCGAATTTTTAATCTTATCATTGGATAAAGTTTATGACAAGACGTTTCCTTTTGATTTCATTTTCAGATCATTGCTTGAACTTGTTTTTCTTTATTAACTCTGCTTTAGACCAAAAGAACTTGTTTGCAACAAATAAATTACACTTTGATAACCTTTTTAGAGAACATTATTTTAATGTTATTTGTTTTTGCCTGATATTCAACCTCTTTCTAGTATTCGTGAATAATTGAGAGACATATATCCCCATTGGGATAACTGTTAGAGATTTGTTTCATGATTGAGAAATTTGCAACATGCTAAGTACAGAATACGATGCATCCATGCAATAAAAAGTCAGAAAATTTGTTTATGGTACGACTAATATGTAAAAATACATCGCGTAAGTGAAAATGGGCTTATGGGAATATAAAGCTTTGAAGGATATTTAAAGAGCGAGGTAATAAGAACACATACATATGAATGTGTGCAAACTGTAGGAGTTATATCTATTACATATATTCTGAAAGAACCGAGACAACGTGTAATTGTCAGAGCCAGCATGTCAAGTAAACTACGTTTAATAAAAACAAATTATTCAGTAACGCATCTCAGCAAATTAAATGACAAAAAAGTTCTTCTTTAAAGTCATTTCAAACTCCACATGGACGTGTCTTGAACATGTTCCCTAGCTAGTTTATCAACGTCGCATAAATGATTCTCTTTTTAATTATATGTTAATTCATGAGATCAAACATGTCGAACAAATGTGTTTGACTAATGTCTCTGCCTAATGAAAATTTTCCTGACGTAGTTATTCCCTTACCTAATCCTTATATATGCTTAGAATTTGACCTCCAAACAAAACTTTGATCTCATAAAGTTCTTTAAACATTGTTGTTAGGAGGTTAGGAGAAAGCCATCATTTTCACCTATACAATAGTCCACAAAGTTTTCATGATGGAAATTTATTGAAAACAAAAAGACAAGATATAGAATGATATAATTAAATAAACACAAGATTAGGCCACATGTTTCCCCTCTTGTCTATGCTGTTTCAGTGTCTGCTAGACAGATTTAAACCATTTGAACTCGTAATTTTATTGGTTTAAGCTCTAGGGACCTTTATGATACATGTCTGGCCTAAGAAGTTAATCTTTCAGTACTTTGATAAACCTATACCGTCTCTTACTCGGGCGTTGACCAGAAGTCAAAGTCAACACATGGTGGGACTCCTTAAGGGACCCAAGGAAGGAAAGTCAACAGGTCGACCGCTCGTGACGTCGCCAAAGTAAGACGCCGCCCTAAAGTAAGACGTCGCCAAGTAAGACATCGCCTAAAGAAAGACATCGCCGAAGTAAGACGTCGGGCCTCGACAGTCTAGAGCAGTAGCAAAGAGAAGAGAAAGGTGACTTCAAGGCCACAAGTTCTAGGACCAGTAGGGGATACCCTAACTCGTGAAGCATCCACGCCACCGCTGGGAGATCCTGGAACAGATACGACCCATGAGAGGGCCATAACCAGGGGAGAACCACGTGCATGGTATGGGAGAAAGGAAGATACACCCCCAGGGCAAGTGATCAGTGATTGGGGCGCATGTGTTGGCACCCAAAAAGTCAACCCACGTGACAGAAGCACTTCGTAGAAAAGAGGGCTCACGCGATGGAATAACCCTAAGTTGGGTGGCGGCGCTGTGGGACCCTCTGCACAGAATAACGATCAAGTCAGAGGGGCACGTGGCAATACCCACGTGCTCATTAAAGGTTTCAGTGAAAGTTTGTCAAGGTACGCGTTAAGTAAGTTAAGATTCGTATATTCCAAGGAATGCTTTTATACGCTTTCAATGCGCTTTAATGGTGAGAGATGTATAAAAAGGGACCTTGGAAGCATTTGAAAGGAGAGAGTTTTAACCTAATTCTCATAGTCACACAGAGCACAAACCCTAATTGTTCTTGACGGCGCACCCAGCATTGAGCACAAGGCAATTAGGCAACACAGTTCTAGCCCTTCAGTACAGTTATTTCTGACCACCCTTAGAGGATTCTTTACGGTGTTCCGATACTGGGGTGCGCCACCTTTTAATGTTTCTCGCTAGCTGACTTGATCGTCGGAGTGCAAACGGCCGCGAGGGCGCCCCTTTGTTCACTTCTTTCAGGTACTCACAGACGTAGCAAACGAAGACGATTCCGATCAACCGGCGGGAACAAAACCTTTAGACGTTAAATTGTCATCACCACACCTATACAGTCCAAGTAATATATCCTCAGCAAAGAATTATTATTTTAGTTTGTAAGTTTCTCCACTACAGGCCCAGCAACTCGGGACCTAAAATGTCTCCATCAATGTACAACTCTCAAATCTCATATTATATACGTACTAAGTGGTCATGCAAGTTGAATTGATGGGGCAATAGGTAAAAAAATTTACATGGAGGTTTAATCCACTCCAGTCCATAATCAATTAATTTTTTTACTGAGATATACCTGGAAATCTGAGTATTGTGGCAGGAAGATAGCAGAAGAAAGGGAAACATGAAGGAATCTGACATATGAGCCAAAGGTTTTTCTAATCTTAATGATAGTCCTCCATCAATGAAAATATATATATGGGGGACCCATTAGGTTGGTTTTTGATCCCTTTGTTTGAAGGCAACCATGATGGGGAGGTAAGTTCTGTCTCCTTGTTTCTTGATGTATATCTACTTTATGGCCATTTGCTTTCGCGCTTTTCGTAGTGCTTCAAAAAGTCTGAGGTTGCACACATTATCATCAGTTTATCTCAATAATACTACTTTCCAACCATCATTCATTCCCCTCACCGCACCACTTTTTGTTTGCCCCTTATTATATATAGTTTGAATCTGCATAGAACACTTTCAAATGCTCAAAAAATTCTCATATCTAGTAGTCATACTTCACATGACCTGCTTTCGGTGGTTTTTGTTTGGTCCAAGAATATGTTTGTTTCTTACCGTTTTTTGACCAGCATGGGGAATTTTTTCCCTTATTTGACAAAATCGGTTCGATTTTTAAAATAGTAAGAATTCCACTTCATTCTGAAGAAGGCATGACAAAATTTTTATAGTGTCAAAAGTTATATTAAAATGACAGGACTTTATTTTTTTCTTATTACAAAATCGTCTAGTTGACACTATTTTTTCACTATCGTTAAAACGTTCATATTTTGTTAAAAAAGAAAAGAAAAAATAATCCCATGATGATAAAAATCTCGTTTCTTACAATATGGAAAAGAAATATTAGAAGGCAGGATGAACATTTGAAAGGTTTTATTTAAAAACTAGTTTATAAATTTTATTAATAATAAAAATTACTTTAAATATCAATAATTTTTATAATAATATCTAATTTATTTAATATAATAATTAATTATATTTTATATTTAAAAAAAATATTTAATGATTTTTTGGTAATAGTGACACTGACCAATGCCTTATATAGAAAAAAAACCGCCAATTCATATATCTTTTTATTAGCAAAGAATAAATTTAATTAAATCGAAACATTTTAAGAATATTCCAACCCTTAAAAAATAGTACCAGCTCTAAAACCAACTCATATATGTTAAAACTATTTTTTTTTCCTTTTTTCTAAATGTCGAGTTCCTATTATTTTAATGTTGTGTGTCCATCTTTTTTTTTTTATGAAACACTCTACCAACATATGAAGTTATTTGTTATTTTTTTATCTGTTTTTTTTTTCTCACTTGTACAAGAACTTAGGATTTTGGTGTGGGTTTCTATTGTTTTTAACTAAAATATATTTCTCAAAACAAAATAAAGTTCCTCTTACTTTAGATGCTTTCACCACATTAATAAATATAAAAAAAAATAAAGTAATAGTTTTTAAAACATAAAGATTAAAATTAAAGTTGACCCAAAAAAATTGGATGAAAGATTTATAGTATTTTTAAAATGTTATATATGATTTAATAATTAAAGTCAAAGATTTAGAAGATCATTAAATAAAAACTAAGTTAGAGACAAAAAAATAATTAGTCAATATATTGAGTAAATTAGATATTATCTTATAAACTAAAACAATTATTAGTAAGTAAAGTAGTTTCTAAATTTAGAAACTACTTTAGATACTAACAATTTAGATGCCAACTAGTTAATTAGATATCAATTTAAATATTAGTTTCTAAATTTAGGAACTACTTTAGATACCAATAATATTTTTAGTCTCTAAAATAGTATCTAACTTAGTTTTTTTCTTATAAAAAACTTTCATGTTAGAAATCATTATTTAATATAGTGACTAATTATTTGTTATTTGATTTTATTTAGTAATTTTCTTATGGTGTATATATTCTTTTAACATCATGAAACACCATTCACAATAGTATCTTGAATTCAAATTGTACCGGTCGTGGGCGAGTGACGTGAGTGGTCAACTGCATTAAATATACAAATTAACAATGAATGTAAAAAAAATAAGGAAATATTCAATAAATTAGGACTACACCTCGCCAAATCCGGGTGACACCCCAAACATTAGCTAACATTGATATAATGAAGATATGCTCCAAATATACCTTCCTACAAATCTGGATGATTCCTAGAAATCAACTAACACTAATTTATTGACGATATGTACGACCCATCAAGCAAATAGACCATTTTCAAACACTATATACACTTTCATCACTATACAATACACTCTTTTAACACAATACTTACTTGATCATTCGAGAACCTTTTGCAAGTTTACTCCCGACCGAGCGTTGAGGAGTTAAGAAGCCCTACTTTGTGTATACAAGTACACAAATTATAAACCGTAATTGTGTACAGAACTTGAGATTGTAATATTGATATTAAATGTATTTTATATCACTTTGTCTTATGATTTGTATGCTTGAAGGTCAGGTGTGAAAAGTGAATTATCCCTAAAAAAAAAATATGAAAAGCGAAATAGAAAAAAAATACAAATAAGACACAATTAAATTTCTACCTAAATATAACGAGGAAGTGTCAAAAGTTCATTATCTCTTTTATCATGATATAATGTTGTCAATATTTCGTTAATATTTAGGTTACATGTTGTGTTTTATCTAGTAAATATTTTATTAATTTTTACGTTACATAATTGATGATATCATTAAAATTTATAATTTTCTTTAATATAATAATTAATAATTGTACTAACCAGTCCTCGGACTCAGGCGTGGACCAAAGTTATGGTAGAGCCCCCGAAGGCTAGGTCCACTGGGAGGTTGGCAGGACGGGCCAGAGTCTCAGTAGACTCACAGATAAGGGCCGCCGAGGAGGGGGGCATCAAGGCATGGCGTGGAGGCCTCGGGCCTCGGTAACCCAACAATAAAGATGGACCGAAAAAGATGGTTTTCGAGTCACACTCCAGTTATCAGTAAGGGAGAGGCCTAAATCACCAAGCGCCCATGCATGGAGTGTGGACGACACGGTGGGGTGTGCCACAATCAAAGAGCCACTGGGAATGAGACGATTCATAAGGGTCACGTCCTAGGGGTGATCTGCATGCATGGCACGTGAATAAGACATGGAACTCCTAGGGCGGATGACCTAGAGATTGGGTGCATGAGTTGGCATCCAAGTGGTCATCTCGCATCAATTGAACTTCGACAGAGTAGTCTTACGCACTAGATGGCCCTAAGACTGGGTGATAATGTCTCTAAGACGCACCTAGAATAAGCTTAAGCCACAAATAGCAAGAGGGGCAGAGACACTGAAAGGTATATAAAGGGAAACAACTAGCAAGGTACGCATTTCTAATGCAAGTAACACTGAGAGAATACACACACAGAGCTCTCAGAGTTTAGAATTTTTGGTGTTTCTTTGCCCGGTGTTTGACTTGATCATCAGAGTGCAAACGGTCACGAGGGCGCCCTTTGTCTCTTGTGTTTTCAGGTGGTTCGTCAGGGGAAAGGCACATAAGGAGGAGGGATTCTTGGACGCACAACTGTCTTAGACGCATAAGACGCCTTAAGTCAACCGACGGGAACAATAACATTAAAATATTAAATAAAATAGTTAATAATAAGTAAATATATTTTCATTTTTTTTCATTTAATCTACATAATCTTACTTTTTATTATTTTTATCTTTTTTTTTTTCTGTCTTTCACTTTTCATAACAAAACATTAGTCTATTAAACATAGTTCATAACTATAACCAAGCAATGATAGTGAACTTAAGATAAGAACAATTATTATAAATATTATTGTTATTAGATTTGTTAATAATACAACGCATAAGATAAACAAAATATGTAAAAAAATATTTTTACATTATTTATTTTGGATTTTTTGTATGATGAAAATATTAGTTATTGTTCTTGTCGGTTGACTCGATTGCCTTCGTACGACTATGACGATCACACACCCAATTATCCTTGCCTTCGTTCGTGTCTTTCTTCGATCAAACACCTGAAAATGTAAGGACAAAGGGCACCCTAGAGGCCATTTGCACTCCGACGCTCAAGTCAGTACTGGGCTAGGAAACAAAGAAACTTAGCTGTAAAAAGCTTTGTGATGGCAAATTCATGAACCTCTTTTTGGAATCATGTGAAGAATGGTGCGGAAGCCAGGGATGTAAATGTGCAAGATCCTCCTAGGAGCTATGGTGATCTTGAAGGTGCATGATGTGTATGGAAGTAGGGAGGTTCGGCCAGCCCAATGGTAGGTGAGGAAGATGAAGATTAGAGCCTAGAAACTAGGTAGAAGCAAAGCAAGCATAACTTTACTCTCATTAATCTTGGAAAATACAAGAGATGGCTTCTCCTTTTATAGCTGATCCTGCCGGTTGACTCGAGTGCAAGAGTCTTGCCACGTCAAAGGTATCTCCCTCTAGATCGGCTTTGCACCACGCTAGCTTCCGTCCTTCACACCTCGATTCTCCTCAAGAACCTGAAAAGGACAGAGTGGCGCCGCTGCGGCCGATCGCGCTCCGACGCTCAAGTCGGTGACGGAATCACCAAAAATCTAAGAGAGAAAAGCTAAAACTCAAGGAACCGTGCAAAATCTCTCTCAATGTACTCAAGTGTTCTCAAAAGCGTAAAGAAGTGTTCTAAACGCGCGTACCTCAGAAGTTCGTTAGAATTCCTTATATACCTGTGCATTTTCTCTCTCCTAACGGTTACACCTCTGGACACGTGGCTCGCATCCAGCTGTACACGTGTCACCATCTGGAACGTCCCCTACTTGAGCGTCACTTCTAATCTTCAGGCTGTTCGACTAAGTTACCCAGGCAAGGAGTAACTCGGTGCATAGCTGCCTTGGAGCGCGATCTCTTCTAGTGGCGAGGACGGGGTGTCACCATGCACACCTTCTCTATGGTCTCGCCTGCCGCTATCACAATCTGCATTACTTGCACATCATGCATGTTCTGGGAAACTATTCCCTTGCCTTAACCTCTGGCTAGGGAATGATCATCTGATAACCTCGTCCTTCGTACTCGTGCCCTTTGAAAGCCTTAAGCAGGTCTTCCTGATCCTTCGGCGATGTCCCTCCTTCGGCGATCTCTAACCACTTGGTCGCCTAAACCCACATACAGCGACTATGACACAAGCCTGGTGACCACCGGTTAGATATGCTAGAGATCGGAGAACGCCAACTTAACGATTGGCGACTACACAGACTTCCCGATGTACTTCCCTTCTGTCAGCAGGTGTTCCGCTCAACACGCCTATATTATCGCTTGCTGCCACGTCATCACTCTCGACTACCTGGTCGGTACACAAGCCCCCCAGTCTTAAGCGGAGACTTGTTCAGCGAAAAGACTAAGAGGTCACGTCACCGTCGATCTACGTGGCGCTGGTACGGATTTCCATACGTCCGTATCCTCTGCCTTTCTGACGCTCCACCAAACCCCCTTTTTTAATCGCTCGACACGTGGCTTTATCAACGGTCGTCTTCAGCTGTCGTTTGCGCTTCCGAAAACGTTCGAAAAACCCTTAAACCCCTTGCGCTTCCACTGTTCCATCATCTTTCTGCACTCTCAAACGTTCTAAGTTTTTCCTCTGCGAACCACGAAGCTTTTCAACTCTCTCAATCTCCAACTCTCTTCAACGCTCATCCGATCACAAAAAGGTACCCCTTTTACTTCTTCTGTTGATATGTGCTGCATTTTAACCGATTCGCATCATCCATTATCTGTCTGGAGCATACGTTGTGGGCTGTTTTTTCCTTTTCTCCTTTTCTCGTAACCTAAGACTTCGTTCCTCGTAACGTTTATCCCAGCGAACTCTTGTTCGTTCGTTCTTCCTCCTTCGTCCTCAATCGAGTCGTTCTCTGTGATCCTCGTTTCATCCCTTTTCTTTTTCCCTTGCAGTTCTTGCGATGGCTCACACAAAGTCCACCGCTAACCCTCCTTCTTCGTCGCGAAACCCTCCACCCCAAGCGCATAGGGTTGCTCCTGGGGCAAATCCTCCACCAGCGCGCGATCCACCACGAGCCTCTGGTGCTCCTTCTAACCAGGCTGAGAGGCCTACTTCTTCTCACGCCAATCCCACTCAGGCAACTCCACCAGTCGCCGGAGGAGCCTCCCTTCCCCCACAAGACTACAAGGAGCTCTACCCTTGGGCCACCCCAACCTTGTTAAAAGAGACTTCTTCAATAAACACGGAGTTGGGCGTGCTCCGACTAAGGAAAGGAGACCAGTCCGACCTCTCCTTCCACAAGGAGCATGATAGCAAGGCGGTCGTGCTGCCCTGCTTCCCGGGTGAGCCGATTTGCGCGGACGACAAAGGGAACAACGACGAGTTGTTCTGCTTCCTCTACGCCACCTTCTTCAAGAAAGTGAAGCTTAGGCTTCCCTTTACTCGTTTCGATAGAGAGCTGCTAACCGAGCTCGATATCGCCCCCGCCCAGCTTCATCCCAACAGCTGGGCGTTTATAAGGGCGTTCCAAATCATCTGCGCACACCTGGGGCTGCCGGCTTCAGTGGATGTCTTTCTTTTCCTGTTCTAGGCTAAGAATCCCGGAGATCGCCTCTAGATTAGCTTAAACGAGATTGCTGGGAGGTCAATCCTCTCGATCTTCCAGCAATCTTACAAAGACTAGAAAGGAAAGTTCGTCAAGGTGCGCCCAAACGAGCAAGACCCCTCACTGCTCGATGGTTTCCCCTTGTACTGGGTACACAAGGGGAACAAAGACTCCAAGGAATGCTTTAGGAGGCCAAGGAGTCCCGACAACATGGGCGAGCTAGATAAAGACCTTTGCCTCTTCTGGAAGAGTGTGGTTGCTGCCAACATCACTTTCCCTACCACCTCAATCATCTCCTTCGAGTTCTCCGAGTGCCAACTTGAAGCTCACATAGGTTAGCCCTTACCTCAACACCAATACTTTCGTTTTATGTTGGAACTAACTTAGCGTTTCTACCACTCCTTCTTTGGCGTTTTGCTTGTTCTGCGTTGGTCTTGATTATTCATCCATGTGCTACTTGCTTGTATTATTTCTATGTGCATATACTTGTATACCCTGTTTCTGCTTTGGGGCATACTCATCTATTTTTCATCTTGTGCAGACTTCATGTTGGGAAAAGGGAAACTAGCAGAGCTGAGGGCGATCGCCCGATCTCACAAGCTGGCGGTGGGATCCCAAACCATGCCCAACTTGGTAGTGGAGATCGTCGTTGCTCAAGGCAGGACTCCTCCCCAAGGTCCAACTCCTTCGGGGGCACTACCCGCCCCACAAAGAAAAAAGCTTGTCCTGAGGAAACCCAAGAGAAAAACTCCTCAGGTGGTACAAGAAGAAGAAGATGATGAGGCGACTGAGGATGGCCTTGTCACCAAAAGAACAAGGGTGGCTCCCTCTTCACCACCTGCACTCCCAACTCCAACACCGCCCTCACCTCCAGCTCCAACACAACCAGTCCAAGCAACACCCTTGGCTGTCGCACCCCCCGTGGTTGAAAGCAGCGACCCCGATTTCATAGAGAACCCTCCAAGCGCCTCCACGCCGTTCGTATCTGCTGGAGAGGGTCCTCCTTCAACCACCTCTATTGCTGGGGCCGCACCAGGAGGAGATGAGGGTGCTCACAACTCTCCAATACTCATAACCGAATCTCCAACCTCACCACCACGCCAAGAAGCCCCCCTTGCTCTGCAAACTCAGGAGGGTGGTGGTGAAAGTCAGCACCAAGCTCCTCCAGCACCTCCACCAGCAACAACCTCAAGCCTCCCACCCTCCATCGAAGAGATCTTGGGGCCCTTCACAGCCAAGCTGAAGATGATGGCAGAGGATCTCCCCTCAATTGTATCGAAGGCTGTGAAGGACTCCAACAAGAAGCTCCAAGATGAGAATTCAGCGCTTAATGAGTCAAACCGCCTGATAAGGATGGAGGCGGAGAAGCTCTATTGCAACCTGATGATGGCAGAGATCGACCATTCAAGGCTGAAGGACGCCATGGATGCTGAGCTAAGAGGCGCGCGTAAGGAGGCCTCCGATCTGCGCCAAAAACTGCACCTCCAAGCCCAAGAGAAAATCGAGCTGGAGAGCAAGCTTGTACCTTACAGGCTCAAGGTGGCCAACTTGGAGGCTGCAATGAAAGCAGATGCGACCAAGGTGGAAAACCTTGAAAAAAGGTCGGCAGATCGGGAGGTTCTCCTCGGGAAGGTCGAAAAGGAGAGGGACGACTCCATGGCTGAGCTCGCCAAAGCTCGAGAGGAAAACACGAAGATTGCTGCAGAGCTGGCTCAGGCTCGGGATGAAGGCAAAAAGGCAGCTGAAGAACTTGCTCGGGCTCGTGAAGAAACTGAAGAGCTGAAGAAACAAACTGACGAGCTGAAGAAACAAGCACAAGAGCTCGAGCAAAGCTCCGTCCAAGTCCTTGCCGCCGGGTTCGACGCCGCTTTGGAGCAAGTCTCATGCCAATACGCTGAGCTCGACCTTTCCATGGTATCAATCTGCAACGAGGTTGTGGATGGGAAGATCGTGCCATCTAAAGACTAACTGCCTCTCCCCACCACCTCTCTTTTTGAAACTTGGCGCTCATCTTTGTTTGTAAAAACTTTATATATAATTTTTCTGCTTATGTACTTGATCACATTTGCGTTCAAACTTGAATAGCCACTTTTGTATAACTTTCAACGCTGAAAAGCTGTTTCCTAATACTTCTCCTTAAATGCTTCTTGCTTTTACTCGCTGTGTGATTAACCAACATAACCGGTAGAACTTACTCAAATAAATCAACTCAACGATACTCGGGCTTAACCGTTTACTCACTGCTTTGAACTTGAACAAACTGTTAATCTTATAACAATTTATCAAACTGTTAACTCAAAGTAAAACTTGAGCAACTATTAACTCTCAAACAATGACATTTAACACAATTTGCAAACTTAAGGCAATAAGTTACTTACTAGGCAGCAGGTTTTAACTCAAACTAGTATCACATTACAGTTTACCTGATCTGCCCAGCAAAGTGACTCTTATCCCTGTCATCGCCTGGAACTCTTCTGATCGCCGTAGGGTTCTGGCGATGTGAACTTTCTTTGCCTTCATAACTTGACTATTGTTCCCTCATCTGGGGGGTAGAGGCGCCTTACGGATCCTTCTCTACCTCCCTGAGTTTCAGAACAAAGAACTGGATAGCGAGGTGTTCTCTTTGAACCTACCTTAGCTATCTCTTAAACTTCTTTCACCCTTCACGCCATACCTGAACTCGTTCAGGACGAGAAGGATTTTATCTGCCTTCGCACCGCCTACAAGCGTGGAAGCTTTCTCTGGTCTTACTAAGTCAATATTGATGTTTCACTTAAAGGGGGAAAGGCGTTTTCCTTCCCTTCTGATCCGGTCGGTCATCGGTAGTCGATGACGTCAGCAGCAGGTAACCACGTGGACCACTCGCAGGGTGACACGTGGATCAGGTGGCAGAGAGATCAGGGAGGAGATCACCCGGTATGATGATCGGTGGTCAGTAACCGAGTACCACCGACAGATCAGTTCCAAGATAAACACCCCGGGGGAGAACGCAAGAAGCAATAGCGCACCGATCAGTCATCGGGTGCATGGTCATCGGGGTTTCGTGTTACACGTAGTTAAACTGGGACTGAGATTCCCAATGAGAGCGTTACGCATGAACCTCGCATGATCATACCTCAGAGAAAGAAGAGCTCCTCGCCGGTATAATCGTGCACGAGAGTGGCCTGAGGGAGTTAGTAAGCCAGTCAGTGATTGATGACTCTCTCAACCCATTACTTGCATGACATCGTGAAGGGGAAATCGTGTATGCAGAGAGCAGTGCTTGGTGAGTGTGCCTAGTCTAGCCACACCTGGCGTTCTCCTGGGAATGTGCGATTCACCCAGATGGAAGAAATGCGCTAAGTTACTCTGCAAGGGAATAACTTAGGCGCACAAAGAGATGCGCTAGAACCCTTCAGGTAGTGGCACATGTAAGGTTAGATGTGAGTTGCATGCCTCCACGTCTCACTGTCTGAGAGGGGCGTGGCCCAGATAAAGGTGCACTCCGTGTTAGGAAAGGTACAGACAGAAAATACAGACACCCACGTCTTCACTGATTGTGGTACGTTTTCGTGTTAAAGCATAACAGAATTCTGACACACGCAGAGAATAGCGTAACAGAATTCTGTTAGGCACAGACACAGAGAGAATAAAAAGAGTGAATCAGAGAGAGATACACACAGATGATTTTTGTTAGTGATTCTGTGATCTAACTTGAGCGTCGGAGAGCAAACGGCTGCTAGAGGCGCTGTCTGTGTGTTTGCAGGTTGCGTTCGGAGTTCCTAGAGGAGGAGGTTCTAAGAGTATTCTTGCAGATAGCACAGTTGCATAGGCGGAGCAAGGAAGCTACAAAGCAATTCCTCCACGCTTGAGTTGTCGACAGGATCATTTGGCGCCCACCGTGGGGCCCGTTTGAATCGTGGTCCCATCCACACCAAAGTTTCTAGAGTTTCTCAAGGTCTTTGCTCAGTTTTTGCTGAGAAAATGAGGAGAACAAGACAAACATCACCTGAGCCATCTGCTAAGGAAGGAGCCGTGACAATGGCCCAGGTCCTGGAGATGATGCGTGCGCTGCAGGACAATGTCGCAGCGTCGAGAGCTGAACAAGAGAAGATGCAGGCGGAGTTGGCTGCATCGCAGAGTAGGAATGATGAGCTGAACCGTGTTAATGAGGAGCTGAGAAGGGCGTTATAGACGCCGAAGGAACGCGCAGTTGGAGAAGGGATGTCTGTACCGTCCCATACCCGGGCGTTGACGAAGTCAAGGTCAAAGTCAGCGTCGAGGTCAAAGTCAACGTAAGGCGTTGCCCAGGTGGGGTGACGCCAAGCGCAGGCGTCGCCAAGAGGAAGCGTCGCCAAGAGGAAGCATCGCCAAGATAAGGCGTCGCCTAGCAGGGCGTCGCCAAGATAAGGCGTTGCCTAGCAGGGTGTCGCCAAGGTGGAATGACACAAAAGCAAGGTGACCACAACGCTGCTCCCCGACACCCATGGGTAGGAAAGACCATGGAGGGGGCGACGCCGTGGGAAGGCCTCAGACCCCTGATAACCAGGGAACAATGATAAAGAGAAGAGAAAGGTGGCTTCAAGGCCACAGAAATAGCGCCAGTATAGAGCAACCTGACTCGTGAAGTGCCCCTGCCATCCAGAAACGCCCTTGGGATAGATACGACCCAGGAGAGGGGTCATGCCCGGGGGCAGCTAGGCACAGGGCATGAGAGGAAGGTAGATACGCTCTCACAGTGAGTGACTAGAGGCTTGGGGGCATGAGTTGGCACCCAAAAAGTCAGCCCTTGCGCAGTTGCACTCCCAGGTAGGAGGGCTCACGCGAGGAAACACCCTCAGATAGGGTAACGGTGCTGTGAGGTCATCCACGTGTACAACAGCCAAGTCAGAATGGAAACGCCACGTTGTCAGGTACAAGGTAATTAAGGTTATTTAATACAGTTTTCCGTTTCGAGCGTTTAAGGTACTATAAATGCTCCCGAACGTTTCGAACGTCTTAAATGCGCTGAGCGTTTTTATAATTAAATACGCTTTAAGGCGCTTTGAATGCGTGAAGAGCTTAAATAGCGCTTGAGGTTACGCACAAGAAACTCTCTAGTTGCTTGCTCGAGCCTTGAGGTTACGCACAAGAGACTAGGGAAAGATCTTTTCCACAACGAGAAAATCGACATTAGACACAGTTCGTTTAACCGCCTTAAGAGTACCCTTCACGGTGCTCCGATACGGAGGTGCATAGTTTTTGGTGTTTCTTGCTGGCTGACTTGAGCGTCGCAGTGCAAACGGCCGCTAGGGCGCCCTTTTGTCCTTCTTTGCAGGATTTCACAGGTAACCAGTGGGAAGGAGTCCCTAGCTGACGGGTGAGATTGTGCACAAAGATGTCCCAGGTCAACCGGACGGAACATTTGGCGCCACCGTGGGGCCGATATAAAACATCAGTCCCATCACAAATTTGAGGAGATTTTTCGAGTTACAGTAACGTTGGAAGAGGTTTGAGAAAACAGTGAAGAATGGCCACCACGAGGCGAGGTACTGCACGCGCTACGAGTGAGGAGATGTCCATGCAGCAAGTCATGGAGATAATGCGAGGGCTGCAAGACGATATGGCAGAATCGAAGTTGGAACAGGAGCGCATGCAGGCGGATCTTGAAGCCTCGCATGCGAGGAACGAAGAGCTCCGTCGTGTGAATGAAGAGCTGCGCCAGGGTTTGAGGAACAACCCGGGGCAACGCGAACCAGATGAGATGGAACATCTCACCCCGCCGAGGGAGTTCTCCACTCCCTTCTCGCAGGAAATCTTAGACGCAGCGATCCCCAACACGTTCGCGGGGCCTAAGGCGATTTTCATCGGAATGGAGGATCCTTAGGCGCACCTCACTACGTTCCACACGCAGATGGTGTTAGTAGGAGGTTCAGACGCTGCAAGATGCAAGCTCTTCATGAGCACTTTAACTGGGATGGCGATGGATTGGTTTATTAGCCTTCCTAACGGCCATATCACCTCCTTCCAGCAGTTGTCACAGCTGTTCAGAGAGCAATACCTGGCGAACAGGGCCCCGCTGCCAGTCTCCTATGACATATTTGACGTGAAGCAATACCAAGGAGAGAGTTTGAAATAATACATCAACCGCTTCGGGGCCCAAGTGTTGAAAACCGGTACCTCGGAAGAGCCCATGACTGTGTATGCCTTCAGGAAGGGCATGAGTCCCGACCCCTTTTGTGAGTCTATTATACGCAATCGCCCAAGGACTTTCGCCGAAATACGACGTCGCGCGGTGGAGCATATCGCTTCCGAGGGAGAGGTGTGTGAAAAACGCACCAGCGTCGTGCCCTCACGCCCAAGGGTACAGACGCGGAGTCAGCCCGTCAGGGTCAACGAGACCACGACGAGAAGAAAAAAACCAAAGGGGAGGCGCCCCTACGAGACCAGAAAACCCCAGCCCCGGCCCTGGGGCCCAGCAGGAGGCGATCGTCATGTCAGGGAGAGGGCCAGACCGGCGAGGTACAACTTCGCGGTGGAGTTGAAGGACCTGGTAGCCGTGCCTAATATAGCTGAGAGGTTGAGGCGACCGGCGAAGACTGACAAGGTATTGGGGCCACGAAAAGACTCTTGGTGTGAGTTCCACGAAGCTTTTGGTCAACACATCGACAACTGCCTGTCGTTGGGGTATCAACTAGACGAGCTTGTGAGAAGCGGTTTCCTGAAGGATTATGTTGCAGAACCCGCCGAGACACCCACCCTGCCGGCGCCCACAGAAGAACAGGCGCACGAGATGCCCGTGCTCGGCGAGGTCCATACCATCGCCGAAGGTTTTTCTAGTGGCGGACCCACCGCCTCCTAGCGGAAGAAATACGCGAGGGGGGTCAACAAAATTGAAGAGAGAATCTCGGGTGAGCCATGGGAGTCGGACCTCGTGTTCACGAGAGGGGATCTCCGAGACGTTGTACCCCACGACAACGACCCCGTAGTCATCTCAGTCGTCACAGCGGGCCGTAAGGTACACAGGGTCCTTGTCGACAAAGGGAGCTCCGCAGACGTCATGTTTTTGTCGACGTTCAACAAGATGCGTTTGTCCCCTGACCTTCTGAGGCCCTACACAGGCTGCCTATATGGGTTCGCAGACAACCAAGTGGAAGTCCGAGGCTACTTGGAGATGAGGACGACATTCACAGATGGAGAAGCCTCGCGCACCGAAAGCATACGATACTTGGTCGTAAATGCCAATTCCGCCTACAACATCTTGTTGGGGAGACCGGCGCTGAATAGGCTCAACGCGGTATCCTCCACGCGTCATATGAAGATGAAGCTGCCAGACCTCAGCGGCAAGGTAATAGTTATCAAGTCGGATCAGGAGGAAGCGCGGAAGTGTTATGAAAATAGCCTAAAATTGAGGAAAAGCGTGTTCATGGTGTTTGAGCGTCCGCCAAGTGTCGACGTGACAATGATAGAGGCGACGCCCTCCGGGTCAACGCCTGTTGAGGCCACGCCCGTGGGGGCGACGCCCGAAGCAGACACACTCATGGGGGAGGGTCCCGACCGCACGGCGCCAGCGGAAGAGGCGACGCCCATTCAGGATAACAGCAGGGACCAACAAGCGACTAACGTGGTGGATAGGAACATTGGCGGCAAGACATTTAAACTAGGGCGTCTGCTGAGCCAAGAAGAGCAGGAGGCGGTGGCAGAGGTGATCTCACGCCATTTGGACGCCTTCGGTTGGTCTGCCTCGGACATGCCCGGCATCGACCCTGATTTCTTATGTCATCACCTCAGCATGGACGCCACAGTTCGCCCCGTGCGCCAAAGGAGGAGAAAATTCAATGAAGAGAGGCAGCTGGTGGTACGCGAAGAAACGCAGAAGCTGCTGAGGGCTGGCCACATCAGGGAAATCCAATACCTCGAGTGGCTAGCCAACGTCGTCCTGGTAAAGAAGGCGAATGGGAAGTGGAGGATGTGCGTGGACTTCACTGACCTAAACAAGGCGTGCCCGAAGGACTCGTACCCACTGCCCAACATTGACGCGTTGGTAGATAGCGCCTCCGGCTGCAAGGTGCTAAGTTTCCTGGATGCGTTCTCGGGGTACAACCAGATTAAAATGCACCCGAGAGATGAAAGCAAAACCGCATTCATGACGGAAACTAGCAGTTACTGTTACAAGGTGATGCCTTTCGGCTTGAAGAATGCGGGTGCCACCTACCAAAGGCTGATGGACAAGGTTCTAGCACCCATGTTAGGAAGAAATGTATACGCCTACGTGGATGATATGGTAGTGGCGTCGAAGGATAAGGCACAACATGTGGCAGACCTGGAGGAATTATTTGTCACTATATCCAAGTACCGCCTCAAACTAAACCCCGAGAAGTGTGTCTTTGGGGTAGAGGCCGGGAGGTTCCTAGGTTTCATGCTCACGGAGAGGTGAATAGAAGCGAATCCCGACAAGTGCGCAGCGATCATCGCCATGCGTAGCCCGACGTCAGTAAAAGAAGTACAACAGCTGACGGGGCGGATGGCGGCGCTCTCGAGGTTTGTTTCTGCCAGAGGAGAGAAAGGGCACCCATATTTCCAGTGCCTTAAGAGGAATAGTCGTTTCGCATGGACGGACGAATGCGAAACGACTTTCATCAAGCTAAAAGAATACCTGACGGCGCCACCTGTCCTCTGCAAACCGGTAGAAGGCGTGCCCCTCCGGCTGTACTTCACGGTGACGGAACGAGCTATCAGCTCTGTGTTAGTCCAAGAGCAGGACCAGATTCAAAGGCCTATCTACTTCGTAAGCAAGGCCCTACAAGGCGCGGAGACGAGGTACCAGGCGTTGGAGAAGGCAGCTCTGGCGGTGGTGTTTTCCGCCAGGAGGCTTCGTCATTACTTCCACAGCTTCACAGTGGTAGTGATGACGAACCTCCCTATACAAAAGGTACTGCAGGAGCCCGATGTAGCTGGAAGGATGTTGCACTGGGCGGTGGAGCTTTCAGAATTCGACATCCAGTATACGCAGATTTCGTGGCAGAACTCTCGCCCGGAGGCGAACAGGAGGTGGAGGCAGGCTCACAGTGGTCGCTCTCAGTGGATGGCTCTTCCAACCAAGCAAGGAAGTGGTGCGGGAATAGTCTTGGAAGGACCAGATGGTGTACTGATCGAGCAGGCCCTGCGCTTCGCTTTCAAAGCCAGTAATAATCAGGCCGAGTATGAAGCCTTGATTGCAGGAATGCTCTTAGCCAAAGAAATGGGCGCGCGGAACCTATTAGTGAAGAGTGACTCTCAATTGGTTACGGGGCAAGTGTTGGGTGAGTTCCAGGCGAAAGACCCGCAGATGGCGGCATATTTAAGGTACGTCGAATCGCTAAAGGGAGCCTTTAGTGCTCTTGAGCTGGTGCATGTCCCAAGGGAGCAGAATGCCAGAGCTGACCTGCTCGCCAAGCTGGCCAGCTCAGGCAAGGGGGCAGGCAGAGGACTGTAATCCAAGAGACGCTTAAGGCTCCGAGGAAATTCATAGAGGATAACAGGGTGGATGTCATCCATATAAGCACCGCGAGAGGAAGGCCAAGGAGTCATCGTTCCTTGACTCAGGATACGTTGAAGGCGCCTCACATTAGCGTATACACGGACACACCCGAAGGAGGGAGGCGAGCGCAGATACATGTTTTAGCCGAAGGAGACACCTGGATGACGCCATACAGGCGGTACCTAGCGGATGGGGTTCTCCCAGTGGAGCCTGAAGAAGGTAAGAAGGTTAAGAGAAATGCTGCAAGGTACACCCTGGTAGACGGAGTGTTATTCAGGCACGGTTTCACTCACCCTATCTTAACATGCGTAAGCGACGACGAGAGTACCAGAATAATGACGGAGCTCCACGAAGGCATTTGTGGGAGCCATGTAGGCGGAAGGTCCTAAGCTTCTAAGGTGGTGCGAACAGGTTTTTATTTGCTAACAGTAAAGGAAGATTGCGTGCGACACGCCCAGCGTTGTAAGCAATGCCAAAAAGACGCAGACTGGCACAAGGCGCCGCCAGAGGAGCTGCGATCCATATACAGCCCATGGCCTTTCCATACCTGGGGGATCGACATCCTAGGTCCGTTTCCGCTAGCGATAAGGCAGATAAAGTACTTGATCGTCGCCATCGAGTACTTCACCAAGTGGATAGAGGCGGAGCCCGTGGCCCAGATCACTGCGCACAAAGTCCAACACTTTGTGTGGAAGAATATTGTGTGCCGTTTCGGCGTACCTAGGCGGCTGATATCCGATAACGGAACCCAGTTCGCCAGTCAGCAGTTGAGAAACCTGTGTGCTGAGGTAGGCATCAAGCAGGTGTTCGCATCAGTTGAACACCCCCAGACTAATGGGCAGGTAGAGTCAGCAAACAGAGTTTTGCTGAGGGGGCTAAAAAGAAGGCTAGAAAAGGCCAAAGGAGCGTGGGCGGAGGAAGTGCCAAGGATCGTGTGGGCATACCACACCACGCCCCAATATTCCACCATGGAGATGCCTTTCAGCTTAGTGTATGGGTCGGACGCGATGATCCCAGTTGAGATTCACGAAAGCTCACCACGTTTCCAAAATTTCATGGTGGAAGAATCCAACGAAGAAAGGAGGGTGAACCTGGACCTACTGGAGGAAGCCAGAATAAAGGCCGAAGCAGTAAAGAGAAGGGCAGAGCGACAATATAGCTCTAAGGTAAAGCCGCGACAGTTTCAGATTGGCGACCTAGTTATGAGGAAGGCTCAAGAATACGAGCTGGAGAATAAGCTGTCTCCCAAGTGGACCGGACCCTTCAGAATTACCGAAGCTAAGGGCAACGATTCGTACAACCTAGAGACATTGGAGGGGGGTCCCATCCCACGTAGCTGGAATGCAGCCAACTTAAAATTTTATTTTAGTTGACTTATGTAAGCAGCCATGTAACAATTTAGTTGAAGGGGACACTCTTTTTCCCTCTCGGGGGTTTTTTAACGAGGTCACCCAAATAAAAAAGGAAAAGAAGTTCGAGGAAAAACCTTTGTCTTGGTTTCAGTCTTTATCTTTTTCCCTTTCGAAGTGACGACAGGCATCGCCAAGCACACGCGTCGTCAAGAAAGAAGGCGTCGCCAAGAGAAAGCGTCGCCAAGAAGCGCAGAGCACCGCCAAGAAAGGTGATAGAGGAAAAACGCGCAGTGTATGAAGCGTGTGCAAATGTAAAACAGCGTTAAAGAAATCAAGCATGGCACAGTGGAGTCAAATTTACATGTATGCTCGAAAGGAACGGGAGCAAGGTGAATAGGGCAGACATTACAGGCCCAGTGCTCATACAGAAAAAGAAAAAATACAAACGAACCACTCTTCAGTGGCCTTCAGACCTTGGCAGGGAGGAGGACGACGCTTCAGTCTCAGCCCTCAACGCCTGGGTGAGCTGTGACCTCCGCTGGGGGTTTATCTTTGAACCTGCACCAAGGGAAACAAGAGCAGTGAGGGCACCATGAGTTAGACCACGTAGAGATCTAATGAAGGTAAAAAGCAGAAGTTTCTGAGATAGCCACTCGTACATATGTATTTCTCTAGGGTTCCGGCGTTGAACTCTAGACTGATCAAGGTGGCGGAGTCAAAACCCCCCGCCTCAGCCAGAATCCGACACGCAACCTGGTTGTTCGGGCTTAGTTTCTTGAAGGGTTTGGACTTGAGAGCTCGTGCCTCCCTCACCCAGTATAGCGGGAACCCATCCAGCGCGGAAGGCACGATATCAGAACAGCAGATCTTGAAAAACCTACCCTTCCACCCCGTGAAGGAGCTTTGGAAGGGAGTCAGGAGAACCCTACCAGGAACGTTGCTGAGGGTCACCCAGAGGTTGTTCCTTTGACGTTTCACCTCGAAAAAGTGAAGAAAGATATCAACCGAGGGCGCACACCCCAGGAACCCGAACAGTACGTCAAAGGCCTTAACAAAAGCCCAGCTGTTGGGGTACAGTTGGGCTGGTGCAGCGTTGATCTCTGTCAGAAGTTCCCTCTCGAACCTGGAGAAGGGCAGACGTACGCCAACGCTCTGGAACACCACCTGATAGAAGTAAAAGAAAGGAATCCCGTCGTTGGCGCGTTCGTCCCCACACACCGGCTCCCCCAGGGTGCAAGGGAGCACGGTGATGTCATCGTCATGCCTCCTCGCGAAGGCACGGTGATTATAAGAGCACGACTCTCCTTTGTGTTTCCTGATGGCCAGGGTGGAAAGAAGGCACGAGCACTCGTCCAGAAGCTCGCTTGAAGCCCAGGGATACAGATCTTTATGGTTAACCCTAGGGGAAGGAATACGAGAAGACATGACGGAACAGTGTCGGAAAGAGAGTTGGAGGGTCAAAAGAGGATGGTTCGCTGGAAAGGAGGGGTAATACGTTGGTTAGAGAAGACACCAGAGTGACTCTTTGAGAGGAGGAAGATGGTGTAAGTATGTTACGAAAGCACAGAGACGATGAAGGCAGTTTCAAGATTTTGAAGAATTAAATATTACGGTTAGAGCGCCAAACGACGCGAATGGGTAAACCATGCAACTGAGCCACGTGGCAGAGAATGAGAGGATGGTCTTGGCACCACTGGTTAACACTCAGAAAACGTCGTATCGACAGAATGCTCAGGGGTACGACACACCGTCGAGAATGGGTTAGAGACTCAGGAGGTGTCAGAACCTAGTCAAGTGGGGGAACGTCCCATCAGCCATACGAAAAGCGCCACGTGGACGGCACGGGCGAGACATAGGGTCCCTTGCCACCCCGGGCATCGACCTGAGCCAAAGTCAGAGCCGACGTCGAAGTAAAGTCAACGGTTTAGCCACCCCGAACGTCGCCAGTGGAAGGCGCAGATGGCGTTGCCACCATGAGACATCGAGGGCGTCGCCTAGAGAGGTGGCGTCGCCAAGAGAGAGGGCGTCACCAAGAGAAAGCGTAGACAAAGTAGAAGGTATTACCATTGTGAAACGTTTAAAGGCGTCGTCAATACAAGTATCAGCAGCTTCACCTCCCCGATACCCATAGGTAGGAAAGACTGTGGAGGGAGATGAAATCGAAGGAGTCAAAGCTAATCACTAGCGGCGTCGCCTCCCCGATACCCGCAGGTAGGAAAGACTGCGGAGGGAGGCGAGATCGCCAAATGCTGAGTGAATTGCTGGCAGGGCCGTTCCCCGATACCCATGGGGAGGAAAGACCGTGGAGGGAACAACCCCTGGAGGGCTTTGAGCTTTCCCAGCGACTGGCGTTTTTAGACACCCTGAGGACGATACGGCGCTGCGGTAGCAGGCCTCTCCTCAGGCGTGGGCGCCGGGCACCGAGAATCAGGGGACATGCCGCTTAGGTGTTTGAGACACCCCACGGACGATACGGCGCCGTTAGGCAAGCCTCTCCGTGGGCGTGGGCATTGATGCGTGGCCTTATCCCGAATGTTTGAGGCCTGGAGTATGTCTCAACTTTTGCTTTGCAGCAACGACAAAGCAATCGGAGCACGTGGAAACGAGAAAGGAAGGTAAAATCATATAGACGGAATTTGATAACGCAAAGACGAATTTGTCATGCAAAATCCAAAGGTCCGACAAAGGTGCAAAGGAGTTACAAGTTTATCACAGAGTGGCGAAAATAACTATAGAGCTCGAAAGGTAAAGGTGGCGGGTGAGAGACGGCGATTCAGTCATCCAAGTCGAAGGGCACGACCTTCCCATCGACGACATGGTGTGTGGGGTCGCAGTTTGAAATATTGATGCCAGGGTTCTCGCAGGACGCCTGACTCAGAGCCTCTTGGAAGCCCTCTTCAAACGCGCCCGCCATCTCCCCAGTCAGTCCTTGGACCTCCCCTTCTAGTTTCGCAACCCTAGAGTCCTTGGATATCAACTGTTTCTCCAGGAATTCCTTCTCCACGCGGAGTTTGTTAGCCTCGGCTTGGAGAAGGCTCAAGGCTTCGACCTTCGCAGCCAAGGCGTTCTCTCTCTCGCTTAACTTCTTCCTCCAAGCAGCGCCAAGTTCTTCAAATTTTTTCCGCTGTACTTCGGAGGCAAGAGCCGCCTCTTGGAGGCCAATGCTTTGGATTTGGTAGGAAGTGAGCTGGGCCAGCTGCTCGACATGCGCCTGTTCAAGTTCGCGCGCGTACGCCTCAGCCCCCTCCCTGCCCTCGTGGGCCAGTTTTAGCGAGGATTGGGAAGCTTCCTCCTTGAGCCCCCAGTTTTGTTTCTCCTCCTTCAACGCTCCCACTTCTTGTCTCACTTTGCGGAGAGCCTCCCTCCCCTTGATAGCGCTTCGGGCCTGGGTGCGCCACTTGAGTGCCACCGCCAGGAATGCCCCCATATAATAAGGCATGCCTCCCCCCTTGTGAGGATCAGTTGGCGACATTCCTTCAGTGAAACCCTGCGTCAACTCCCTATGGATGGGGCGAGGAATTATGGGCTTGCGAGAAGTCGAAGCTGGAACTGATGCAGGAGGGGCAGAGCCATAGGCCTCAGCTGCGTCACGAAGCGGTAACGGCGAGGGCGGGAGAACCGAATCAATCTTTTCCTCTCGTTCCTCGTGGGCTGGTGAAGGTGGAGGTGATGTGGCACTTGGAGGATCGTCCCTGAGAGAACTCCCACCACCGGGAGACGCGACTGTCAAGACAGGGACGCCCGTAGCCCTCCTCTTACTGGAAACCAAGGCGACGCCCGAATCTTCACTGTCAGAATCTACCACCAGCACCCTCTTCCCTTTGTTGGGGCGTGCTGGGGCAGGAGTCGACGCCATGGCCAATGGTACCGCGGCAATGGGAGAAAGAGAGGTGGACGGAGGAGGAGTCGGCAGGGAAGCGACGGTTGGCACGGCAGGGGTGACCGCGTCTCCACCCTCTTTGGCTGACCTTGCCTTCTTCAGGAATTTGGCAAGGGCGAGTCGCCTCGACGAAGTCATCACTGAACCTGCAGCAGCGAGAATAACAGAGCAAAGACCAATTCAGATATAGCAGAATGGGAGTATTTATAGCTAAACGCATGCAGATAACCATAGGCTTTCAAGCGGAGCAAGCGAGTTCGTATAACCACCACAACTCATGCAGTATAAACAAGCAGGGGTAGATACCGAAGTAAGTGGAGAGTCCGTGGGCGTTGAACTCATTGGCGATGAGCTTGGTAGTATCAAAGACTACCCCAAGCCCCGCAAGGCTTTGCACACGTCCCAATCAGCGGGAGCAAGTTGGTTCAAAGCCAGGGCCTTCATTGTTATGGGCTTGTCCGTCCAGTATAGAGGAAAGCCTTCTAGGGCGGTAGGATCATGCTTGGTTGCACGTACTTTGAAAAACTTCCCTTTCCACCCTTTGAACGAATTTTGGAAGAGCGTGAGGATGATGCGCCCGGCGACGCCAGAGAAGCTCATCCATAGGCTCTTCCCTTGTTTCTTTACCTCGAAAAAATGAAGAAAAACGTCCACGGAAGAAGGGACACCCAGATATCTGCAAAGAATTTGAAACCCCCTTACGAAAGCCCAACTGTTGGGGTGGAGCTGGGCGGGGGCGGTGTTGATCTCTGTGAGCAGCTCCCTCTCGAAGGAAGTGAGAGGTAGACGCAGGCCCACTCTTTTGAGTACCATTTCGTAAAGGAAGAAGAAGGGGTTTCCTCCAGTGTCCCTTGAGTCCCCACAAACGGGTACCCCGGGTTTCACCCGGCATACCAAGACGTGGGAGTCGTGAGTTTTATGGAAAGCGTTGAAGTTGTAAAGCGCGGGGTCCCCCCTGTGGGCCTCCACGTCATCAACGGAGTTTAGGGTGGAGCATTCATCGAGGAGATCGTCGGGGGCCCAGTCATACTCATCTTCTTGAAAACCATAGCTCATGATACCAAATGATGGCATTTCATGAAGGTCTTCTTGAATCATGTAAGGAAAAGTGGTGCGGAAGCTATGAAGGTGTGTGAGCAAGATCCTCCTAAGAGTGGTGTTGATCTTGAAGGTGCATGATATGTATGAAGCTAGGGAGGTTCGGCCAACCCAAGGAGAGGTGAAGGAGATGAAGTTTAGAGCCTAGAATTCTAGGGAGAAGCAAAGCTTGGCACAAAATGGCAGCATAACTTTACTCACAATAAACTTGAAAATACAAGGTGTAGGCTCCTCCTTTTATAGGCTAAGGAGGACCATAATGCAACCCTAATGCTAGCCAAATGAAATGTAAATGTGAAGCACATGGGTGCACATGGCACATGGGTGCACAAATGAGCACATGGGGAGGGGTGTGTTTAGTTTTTATGCTCACCCCCTCCATGGGCTTTCTAGACCGGCCTTGGTAAATTTAGAGGTTTTTTTAGAAACTCTAAGTTTACCTAGGTTGGTGTTTTAGGTGCCAAAATTAATTCTAAGAAAATTACAAATAAAGTTCCTATGCTAATTTTGACAAGAAATTAAAGTCTACTCTACACTAGAGTTTATGGCATTTGAACATGTAAAAGAACGTCTTCTTGGATCCTCTTGGCCATAACTCTATCGGTGGCCCAAATCTACCCTTTGGTTAGAGCATGTGGGCTTGTGTTTGGGCCTCTTCCATCAGCACCCCTCTTCGTCTATACTTTGCTATGACGGAGAGAGCAGTCAGTTCAGTCCTGGTGCAAGAGCAAGATCAGGTCCAGAGGCCTGTGTACTTTGTGAGTAAGGTACTGCAAGGCCCTGAAACAAGGTACCAAGCCCTCGAGAAGGCCGCCCTGATGGTGGTATTTTCAGCAAGAAGACTCAGACATTATTTCCACAGCTTCACAGTAGTGGTAATGACAGATTTGCCCATCCAAAAGGTGCTAAAGAAACCAGATGTAGCGGGAAGGATGGTCAAGTGGGCGGTGGAATTGTCTGAGTTCGACATTCAGTACGAGCCCCGAGGACCGATAAAGGGGCAGGTGTTCGCCGACTTTGTGGTCGAGTTGTCGTCGGTCGCGACACCCTCGGAAGGGTTAGACTTCCGATGGGTATTATCGGTGGATGGCTCTTCCAATCAGCAGGGAAGCGGAGCTGGGGTCATTTTGGAAGGCCCGAACGGAGTGCTGATCGAGCAGTCCCTCCGTTTCGCCTTCAAGGCTAGCAACAATCAGGCGGAGTATGAAGCCCTGATCGCAGGAATGTTGCTAGCAAGAGAAATGGGAGCAAGAAGTCTGGTTGCTAAGAGTGACTCTTTGCTAGTCACCGGGCAAGTTACAGGGGAGTTCCAGGCGAAAGATCCCCAGATGGCAGCTTACCTAGAGTACGTACAGCTCCTGAAGACGTCCTTCACTGAGTTTGAACTGGTTCATGTGCCGAGAGAGCAAAATGCCAGAGCAGACCTGCTTGCCAAGCTGGCCAGCTCAGGCAAGGGGGGAAAGCAGAGGACCGTCATTCAGGAGACCTTGAAGGTACCGCGAGCGTTCGTGTCAGAAAACCAGGTACTTCAAGTGTACAAATCGATGGAGCGTCTGGCGATCGGTCATCGTTCGTTGACTCAAGAGACGTTGAAAGCGCCAAGGGTTAGAGCGCGACCGGCAAAGACCGATGAGGTGATGGAAGTCTGCGCTGTGAGGGAGCTCGACGCGTGGATAACATTGTACCAGCTGTATTTAGAAGATGGTGTACTCCCACTAGACCCGGCAGAGGCAAAAAGAATAAAGCGGAGCTCGAGTAAGTTTACTTTGATTGATGGAAACCTTTGTTTTGTCCACATGGACCCCTTTACAACTCACCACAAACCCTAGGAATTCTATATGATCAAGAGCAAACATACATTTAGCAAGGTTAGCATACAAATGTTCCTTCCTAAGGGTTTCTAAAACTTTCCTAACATGCAACCTATGGTCATTCAAAGATAAGCTATAAATGAGAATGCCATCAAAGTAAACCACAACAAACTTACCAATGAAAGGTCTAAGAACATGATGCATGAGGCGCATGAAGGTACTTGGTGCATTAGTTAAACCAAAAGGCATAACTAACCACTCATATAAACCAAAGTTGGTCTTAAAAGCCGTCTTCCATTCATCACCCGGTTTGATACGGATTTGATTGTAGCCGCTTTTAAGATCAATCTTTGAAAAGATTTTAGAACCATGTAATTCATCCAACAAATCATCTAGTCTAGGTATGGGATGCCTATACTTAATGGTTATGTTATTTATGGCCCTACAATCCGAACACATTCGCCATGTGCCATCCTTTTTTGGCATTAAGATGATAGGCATAGCACAAGGACTCATGCTATCTTGCACCCACCCTTTCTTAATCAAAGCCTCAACTTGTTGGCGAATTTCCTTGGTTTCACTTGGATTGGTCCTATATGCTGGACAGTTTGGTAAAGAAGATCCCGGTATCAAATCAATTTGGTGCTCAATCCCTCTCAAAGGTGGAAGTCCATTTGGAGGATCTTGAAACACATCTTGGAACTCTTCTACCAAAATTTCCATCGCAGGAATGTTGCTAGCAAGAGAAATGGGAGCAAGAAGTCTGGTTGCTAAGAGTGAGTCTTTGCTAGTCACCGGGCAAGTTACAGGGGAGTTCCAGGCGAAAGATCCCCAGATGGCAGCTTACCTAGAGTACGTACAGCTCCTGAAGACGTCCTTCACTGAGTTTGAACTGGTTCATGTGCCGAGAGAGCAAAATGCCAGAGCAGACCTACTTGCCAAGCTGGCCAGCTCAGGCAAGGGGGGAAAGCAGAGGACCGTCATTCAGGAGACCTTGAAGGTACCGCGAGCGTTCGTGTCAGAAAACCAGGTACTTCAAGTGTACAAATCGATGGAGCGTCTGGCGATCGGTCATCGTTCGTTGACTCAAGAGACGTTGAAAGCGCCAAGGGTTAGAGCGCGACCGGCAAAGACCGATGAGGTGATGGAAGTCTGCGCTGTGAGGGAGCTCGACGCGTGGATAACACTGTACCAGCTGTATTTAGAAGATGGTGTACTCCCACTAGACCCGGCAGAGGCAAAAAGAATAAAGCGGAGCTCGAGTAAGTTTACTTTGATTGATGGAAACCTGTTTAGATTTGGGTTTTCTCATCCTGTGCAGATCTGCGTGTATGGCGAGCAATGCACTAGGCTTATGTCAGAACTATACGAGGGGGTGTGCGGAAGTCATGTGGGCGGTCGCGCTTTGGCAAGTAGGATCCTTCGCGCAGGGTACTACTGGCCAACGCTGAAGGAAGACTGCGTGAGGTATGCTCAACGTTGCAAACAGTGTCAACTTCACGTAGATTGGCATAAGGCACCCCCTGAAGAGTTGAAGTCTATCCATAGCCCGTGGCCATTCCACACATGGGGAATCGACATCCTGGGACCTATTCCCCTGGCGATAAGGCAGATGAAGTTCCTCATCGTGGCCATCGAGTATTTCACCAAGTGGGTGGAGGCAGAACCAGTCGCGCACATCACCGCATAGAAAGTCGAACACTTTGTCTGGAAGAACATCGTCTGTCGTTTTGGAGTACCCAAGAGGCTAGTCTCCGACAATGGCACCCAGTTCACGAGTCATCAGCTAAGGAAGATGTGCGAGGAGTTAAAAATACAACAGGTTTTCGCCTCAGTGGAGCACCCACAAACCAATGGGCAGGTGGAGTCAGCCAACCGAGTACTGCTCAGGGGGCTGAAACGAAGACTAGAGAAAGCTAAAGGAAAATGGGCAGAGGAAGTCCCCAGAATCATATGGTCATATCATACCACTCCACAGTCCAGCACCCATGAGACACCCTTTAGCCTTGTCTACGGGACGGATGCCATGATCCCCGTGGAGATACATGAGAGCTCCCCAGGTTTTTGAATTTCATTGCCGAAGAATCCAATGAAGAGCGAAAGGTGAATCTCGACCTACTGGACGAAGTACGAGAAGAAGCCAGAGTTAGTGCTGAAGCCGTCAAGAGAAGAGTAGAACAGAGGCATAACTCCAAGGTGAGGCTCAGGCGCTTCCAGGAAGGTGATCTGGTGATGAGAAAGGCGCATCAGAATGAGATGGAAAACAAGCTGTCTCCAAAGTGGACAGGCCCGTACAAGGTGGTTGAGGCATTGGAGAATGGAGCTTATCGGCTGGAGATTCTGGAAGGAGGAGCAATCCCCAGGACGTGGAACGCCACCCACTTGAAATTTTATTTCAGTTAAGTTGTAAAGTAGTTGCGTTCTCGCGCTAAAGACACATTCAGTGTGTATACAGAAAACAGTTGAACAGATAAGGGGGCACTCTTTTCCCTAAGGAGGGTTTTTAACGAGGCCACCCAATGAAAAGATTATCAGCATATCAAATGTGCGAAAGTTTTCAAGTTAAAATCCTCCTCGCCCCAGGTGCGAGTGCAGGTGATCGGTTAGGCCTCATTCGCCCTAGGTGCGAGTGTGGGCTCTAATCTAAATCCTCCTCACCCCAGGTGTGAGTGCAGGCGATTAGGGTTTGAAAAGCCAGGGGTACTAATAAGACCAAGAGAGGGAAAGGAAGGATTTCGACAAACGTCCTTACCCACTTGGCATATACCAATATTGGCCCAGTAAAGCTCTTAGTTTAAACCCTTCTCACCCCAGGAGTGAGGCAGGGAAAGAATGACCCAATCCGCCCAAGGTTGATGACCTTGGGGAAAGTAAGAGGGGTTACCGAGAAACACTCTTCTTCCCCCAAAACAAGGCATCACCTCTGACGATCGATGTCCTCTATGCACTTAGCGCTAGAGCGACAGAGAAGCAAAGTGAAGTCCGAAGAACGATGACTGATGAGTTGTTGGTGGGTACGCTGCCCGAAGAACGATGACTGATGAGTTGTTGGTGGGTACGCTGCCTGAAGAACGATGACTGATTCGTTGTTGGTGGGTACGCTGCCTGAAGAATGCTAGTGGGTAGTACCTTGTCGGAGGAAGCTTTTCCAAACAAGCTCTTACACAACAAGCTGAGGCAGACAGACTACGCCTAGTCAGTCATCCAGTACGAAGCTGTGCATAAGAGCTATCAAAAAGACAAGCTAAGGGAGTTGTTGGTCGTGATCAAGGTAGATCAAAGAGTACAGATCGCGCTAAACCTAAGCTAGTCAACAGTTAGTTGCGCGCAAGAAGAAAGACGAAGCTTAAGAAAATGCAAGAGAAAAAGACATATAGCTGAAACAAATATATATATTCACACCAAGTTTTATACGGGTTCAAAGTACAGGAATGGTGCAGAAATATAAAGTTACAAGAAAAGTGCTCAAGGAGGAGGAACTGATGGAGATCAAGCCCAAGAGGACATAGAGGCCAATCAACAAGATCAAGAGGAGGTGGAGGCACAAATAGAAGACGCCCATGGAGGTCAAAGTCCACCTCAAAGGATTACAAGAAGCATGTTCAAAGCTTTGGGAGCTAGAGGACATTTATTTTCTCTTTTTGTAATTTCTTTAGTTGAAGGTGCTTAGAGGGAAACATTAGAAACCTCTTTTGTTTTAGCATCTTTTAGGCTTTAGTTAGGAGCTTTAGGGGGGTGTATTAGTAGATAGGTGTAGGAGTAGAATAAGAGGTGCCAAAGTGAAGGAAAGAGTCACACCTTCCTCATGCATGGAATAGGCGCCGGTTTTGAATAGTTTTTAGGAGGGAATTTTGAATTCTCTTAGCTTTATTTTTCAGCACCTTAGGCTATAAATAGAGGTGCTCTCCTTGTAAAATTCAGATTGGAATTAATCTAAGAAACCTCTACTCAAATTTTGAGTGAACTTTGGAGAGCTTTTGGAGCCTTCTTCTCTAGTCTTATCTTGATGGATCAATGGAGTCCTCAAGTGGCGGCATCACTCTTATCTAGGAGCATTCCACACTTCTAGTGGCGAGATCATCCAACATTCTTCCATCTTCATGAGCACTCTCTTCTCCTTCCTTTCTTCTCTTTCAATTGTTCATGTTGTCTTGTGTTCTTGAGTTTTTTGGTTCGGTTTTTCTGTTTTTCCAGCACCTATGTTCTGTTTTTGCCTTTTAATTTCAATTTTTTTCGGTTCCTTTTAGTTTCTCCTCTTTTTTGGTTCAATTTGACTAAAATTGGTTCATCCAAATGAGTTTGGGATTTGGTACTAGTTTTTGGTGAGTTCTTGTCTTAGAACAAATGATCCAACTCTAAGAAAAGTGCCTCTATAATGTCCAACTCAAGGTGATTCCTAAGAAGGTCAAGAACCTTTCTCTATATGGCTAGTGGAATCACATCATGTGGTATCATGAGTCTTAGGTTCATTCTTGTTTAATTGTTGAGTTGTGTGCACTTTATTTCAAGAGCTTTTTTTAATTTCTTGCAATTTAAGTTTCTGTTTTAGAATTTTACTTGAGTATTCTTGTTGTTTTTCTTTTACACCAAGTGCTTGTGAAAAGGTTTATGGCACTCATTCTTCTTATGAGTATGGTTGCTCTTTTGGAATGGCATTATCCTTCCTAGAGTTTACCTTAAGCTTCCTTTCACTTGTTGTTAAAATTTGTGATGTGTCTTTTAATTTTGTAATCATGTCAAGTTTTGTCTTAGTCATGTTATTCCATAATTGTCATTACTTCTAGTAGTACTTTTCTTGTTTTGATTGTTTCTTGCTTTAGTGTCTATAATTTTCTGAATTGATATTGATCCTTTGTGCATTTTCTTTTTAGAATTGAGTTCATACTTGTATTCTAGACCTATACAAGTTCCAATACATCATTTTTTATTATGTCTTTGCTAGTTCATCATCCTGTTTTTTTTATTCCTATTAGGATTCCTCTGTTTCTGAAAAAAGTGCTTACTGTTTTTCCTTATTGCAATTGATTTACTTACTGGAAAATTCTGAAATTCTGTATTTGAGATATTCAAATTGTTAGAAAAGAATAGAAAAAAGAATCATTCAAAAATACGAAGTACACAAAAAATGATAAATAAAATAAAAAAGTGTACATTTCTGCCGAAAAAAATACGGTAATCTGGCAGCGATTTTGAAAATTTTATTTCTCTCAATTGGCTTACTTTTTTTAATTGATTCCAGTTCCATTATTGAGTTAACATCTTGAAGTTTCTGTGGTTTAAATTTCATAATCCAGTTCGCTCTACATCATTCCAGTTAAATCGGTGAATATCAAGCACAGTTTGCATTTTAAAAAAAAAATAAAATTTCCAGTAGCTAATTTTTTGTTTTCTTCATCTACTCTAGTGCTTTTCCTTAAGTATTCTTTTGTGTGCCTACTTTCTCATTGAGTTCTTTATTTTCTTGATTGTCTTTCATTCTTACTCTTTGAGTTTGTCTTACATATAGTTTTCCTTTTGCAATTACCTTTCCTTGCTTATACCTTTTCTTGTTTGTCTTTATTGTTTCATTGGTTTGGTGGTGGTTGCTTTTGAGATTGGTGTGCTTGCTTTGACATATTTCATTTGAGGATTCCAAGGCCTCAAGATCAGATTGGGGCAAGAACATTATTTCTTTGAGAGTGATCTCTTTTTTTCAGCCTCATTTCACTTCGGCAGTTTCATTGCCAAAGCTCACTGTTTTTGCTAATTTTTAACTTGTTTGCTGTTTTTGTGTGTTTGCTGTTTTTTATTTACAAATGGCTGGATTTTCAAGTGATGCATCCTACAAGCAGAATTCTCCTTCCAAAGCTTCAATTCTTGGTGAATTACATGAAGCTCAAAGAACAATTAGACGGTTGGAGGAGAAAATGCAAAAGATGGAGGTCCAACAAGCTAGACCATCTCCTTCTATCCATGATGGACATCATTCTCATAGACCATCTTCAAATGATGTTGGCCGTGAAGATGAGCATAGGAGAAGGAGGCCTCCACCCCAAGTCCATGGACAAAGACATCATCACCAAGGGGAAAGAATTCACTACGGAAATGGCTTCTATCATGATGCAAAGTCCAAGCTTCCTTCGGTCAAGCTACCTTGTTTTAATGGTTCTGGTGATCCAAATGTATATTTAGATTGGGAGGCTAAGTGTGAACAAATTTTTGAGATCCATGAGATCCAAGATGAGCATAAGCTCAAGCTAGCCACCCTACAGTTTAGTGATTATGCCATGAAATGGTGGCATGGAATTGTAAAGGACATTATCTATCACAAGGGTCCTCCCGTGGACTCTTGGAACTCTTTAAAGGATCATATGCGCGCTAGGTTTGTGCCCCCACATTTTAGGAAAGACCTCATGTTGAGACTCCAACGGTTTCAATAAGGCACGCTAAATGTGGATGAATATTATAAGGAGCTTGAGACGCTTGTGCTTAAAATTGAATTAGAAGAAAGTGAAGAAGCCATGGTTGCTAGGTTTGTAAGTGGTCTTAGGAAGGATATTCAATACATTGTTGAGTTACAAGAGTATTCATCATTGGGCTCTTTAGTTCATCTTGCAATGAAGGTGGAAGCCCAACTTGCTAAGAAAAACTCTTTTAAAAATGCTTCCAATGATGGATACTACTCAAAGTCTTGGAGAAACAAAACTTCTTTTTCTAAACATCCTTCCAAAGATTCTTCTTTCAAACCCAAGGAATCTAAGCCATCTACTTCTAGACCTAAGTCTCCCACTAGAACATCTAATACTAAATGCTTTAAATGTATGGGTTATGGTCATATTGCTGCAAATTGTCCTTCCAAACGAAGTATGTACATGCATGAGGGCATTGTAGTTAGTGAGCATGATTCGGATTCTCCAAAGCATTCATTGCATTCTCATGCATCTAGTGAGGAAGAGAGCGAATGTCCACTTGAAGGGGACTTGTTAGTTGTGAGAAGACTTCTTGGACAAGTTTCACAACCTTTTGATGAAAGTCAAAGGGAAAATATTTTCCATACAAGATGTCTTATTCAAAACAACATTTGTTCCTTGATAGTGGATGGGGGTAGTTGTGCAAATGTGGCTAGTACAAGAGTAGTAGATAAGCTTGGATTGCCTACTATCTCTCATACAAAGCCCTACAAATTACAATGGCTTAGTGAAGTAGGAGAAATAATTGTTAATAAACAAGTCCTCATCCATTTCTCCATTGGAAAATACAAAGATGAGGTATTATGTGATGTTGTGCCCATGGAAGCCACTCATGTTCTTTTGGGAAGGCCTTGGCAATTTGATAGAAAAGTTTTACATGATGGCTTTACCAACAAACTATCTTTTGAATTCCATGGTCACAAGGTTACTTTAAAATCTCTCTCTCCAAGAGAAGTCCATGAGGACCAAGTTATTATGAAGAAAAAGAGGGAGAGTGAAAAAGATAAAAAAGATAAAAAAGATAAGAGTTCTAAGCCTACACTTCTTGTGTCTAGGCGTGACATTGAAAGTGATGGAAGAGGCCCAAGCACAAGCCCACATGCAAGCCCACCAAAGGGTAGATTTGGGCCAACCATAGAGTTATGGCCAAGAGGATCCAAGAAGACGTTCTTTTACATGTTCAAATGCCATAAACTCTAGTGTAGAGTAGACTTTAATTTCTTGTCAAAATTAGCATAGGAACTTTATTTGTAATTTTCTTAGAATTAATTTTGGCACCTAAAACACCAACCTAGGTAAACTTAGAGTTTCTAAAAAAACCTCTAAATTTACCAAGGCCGGTCTAGAAAAGCCCATGGAGGGGGTGAGCATAAAAACTAGACACACCCCTCCCCATGTGCTCATTTGTGCACCCATGTGCCATGTGCACCCATGTGCTTCACATTTACATTTCATTTGGCTAGCATTAGGGTTGCATTATGGTCCTCCTTAGCCTATAAAAGGAGGAGCCTACACCTTGTATTTTCAAGTTTATTTGAGTATTGTTATGCTGCCCATTTTGTGCACTAGCTTTACTTCTCCTAGAAATCTAGGCTATAAACTTCACTCCCTTCACCTTTCTTCATAGAGCTGGCCGAACCTCTCTAATCCCTACTCATCATGCACCTTCAAAGCCATCACAACTCCTAGGAGGGCTTTGTTTCACTCACCCATTGCTTCCGCCCCATTTTTCACTACTTTGATTCAAGAAGAACACATGAAATGCCATCATTTGGTATCATGAGCTATTGGTTCTTCAAGATGAGTAGCTTGTCTTTTTAATTTCAGTTCTTCTTTATTTTCATCTTTGTCATTTCAATTCCTTACTTGTCTTGCTGTTTTTATATTTTTAATTTGTTCTTGGTGTGCTTTGTGGAAGATCCAACCCAAGCACTCTTGTTCATTTGATCTTGAACAAGTTCTTGTGCAATTTGTGATAGGATTCCATACACCTTTGTGTTGCTATTTTTGTTTTAGGCTTTGAGTCTTTATTGCTTTCATTATTTTGCTTCATATTATGCTTTGAGTCTTTAAATTTCCGAATCTATACATGTTTTGTCAAGTCATGTTCATCCATATTGTCATCAATTCTTAGTAGTCCTATTTTTTGGCTTGATTGTTTCTTGTTTTGGGTCTCTTTATATTGCTTTAATCTGCTGTTATTTTGATCCTTTGGTGCTTTTTATTTTTAGTTTGAGTTCATAATTGTGTCTTAGTTCATACACAATTTCCATTCTCACATTTCCATTGTGTTAATTTTGGTTATCTTGCTGTTTTCTTCCAGTTTTCCCCTGTAACACCTCTCTGTTCTGGGCTGTTTTGTTTAACAAAATTTTTCTACCCATAGGAAAATTCTGAATTTCTGGAAAATGCAAGTTTAAGGTGTTATAGAAAAGACAAAAAAAGAATGAGGTCAAAAGGAGCAACAGAAAAAAAATGATAAATCTCACAAAATCAGAGTGCGAATCTTGAGCGTTACAGCTGGCCTAACTGCACACCAAATTTGCAAAAATTATTAAAAAAAAATGGTGCATGCGTTTTAGGTGATTCCAAAGCCAAAATTTAGCTAAGATCCTGAATTTTCTTGTATCCAAATTTCAGAAATAAATTTTACAATTACAGCTCAGCATAAATCGGGGAACAAAACTGTTTTCTGGCCCACAACATTTTCCAGTGGTGCTGTTTTTTTATTTGGTCATCTAATCTAGTGCTTTTCTTTAGGAATTCCTTTTGTGTGCCAACTTTTATTGAGTACCTTTAATTGTTTGCTTTAATTCCTTGAATCTCTTTCTAAGTTGTCATATTATAAATCCTTTTGGTGGTACTGTTTTCTTTCAATTAAATTTGTTTCTTGCTTTTGTTTCTTGACCTCTCTTTTGTGGGTGCTGGAAATTAATTCTCTCTTGGTGCTTATGTGCATGGAAATTGACTTGGTTTAAGGTTAAGCCTTTGTGAATAGGTGCTGGAAATTGGAGAATTAAAGCCAACTTTCTAAGGAGGAGTCAAGCTAAGGCCGAAACAAGCTTCTTGAAACAAACACTACAAACACCTAGAAGATCAACAATCAAGACAACAAAGAAAGTGCACTAACCAAAAAGAGGAACAACAAAGGGGGTTTTCTTATCTCCTTTACAACTTGGATTATTGTTAATTACCTCTTTTAAATTACGTTTTAGACGGTGAGTGTGTCTTCAAGGGCTCAAAGTGTCCAAGAAGCCTCACCTAGGGCCGAATAGCATATTCATTTTGCTTAGTAATTTGTTGCTTGTTTGAACTTGTATTTCTTTTGTTTTGGTAGAAACGTTTTGCATGTTTGGTATTGTTTAAATTTGTGCTATACCGACTAGTTTGCTGCATATCTAGCTTACATAGTTTTCTTGCTTTTTGATTTCTCAACTTCTTGTGTTCTAAGTGTTCTACTAAGAGAAAATTTTGTGTGAAGTCATTGGAGGAAAAGTTTTTGGCAAGGAAAAGGCTTGGTACTTAAGTAGTCCATTGTGACTCACCTCCCTTACCTGGAAAACTCCCTTCTCTAACTTTCCTAAACTTTCTCCAAGTAAAACACCTATATACACAAAGTTTTAGCCATGTCTTCTTCTTCTCACTCTCCAAAGTCTATAGAAAGTGAAGTAAAATCTTTGAAAACTCTTTTAAAAGAAGTATCCCAAGCGGTACAATTAATCTCTTTTAGACAATTGGAGAATGAGAACAAAATCAATGAGTTGGCTAAAGCTCAAGAAGAGAAGTCACAAAAATCACAAAAATCAAAAAAAACTCATGCATCCCATTCGCAAAGTATTGAATCTCTAGGGGAGGGAAGCCGTAGAATCAATGATTATTACCAACCACCCCCTAGAAGAACTAGGCAAAGGGAACAAGAGGTGCCAAGGGAAACAAGAGTAGACCTACCTCATTTCCATGGTAAGGAAAATGTAGAAGTATATCTAGATTGGGAAATGAGGGTAGAAAAATTGTTTGCTTCCCATAAAGAAAGAAAGGAAAGAAAAATACAAAAGAAGAGAGGGGAAGTCGAAAGGGAAGCTAAAGAAAAAGAAGAAAAAGAAAAGCATGAGAAGACCTTTGAAGAACAAAAGGCGTGGGAGAAGAGTGTTCCTTCCCACAAGGTCATTCAACAAGAAGGAAAAGTTGAAAATACATTTGAAAATATACCTCTTGTTGAACAACCTAGCCTTACCTTTTGTAAAGGAACACTTGCAAGCCTAAGTGAAAAAGAAGAGTCTTTAAAAGAAGCTTGCATAGATAAAAATGAAATAGATTATTTCTCATATGTGCTAGGATATCACCAAGTGAATGTCAAGTTTTTTATAAGCATCTACAAAAACAATTTTTTATGTGAAGTAGTGCATAAAGAAACTTGTCATGTCTTATTGAGACAACCATTGCAAAGTGTACAAATCCTTATAAACAATGGTTGTCACAACGAGACTATCCTTACACATAAGAGAAAAAGTCTTCATGAAGGAGAACTCATGGGACAAATTAGAGTTGATAAAACTCTAGAGCTTTTAAAAGGAAAACTTTTGTCCCCCATGAGAAAAGAAGTTCAAAGACATTACCTTAGGTACAATTCTTGTTTTCAAACTACGCCCAAGGCAATGTCTCATAAACTCTATACTCCTTCACCTTTTGCAAATGATCCTTGGGAAGATATAAATTTCATATTAAAACTCCCTAGGACAACAAAAGGTTGTGATTCAATCTTCATGGTTATGGATAAACTCTTCTCTAGAGAAGTGATACATCTTCATGGTTTATCTTCAAGCATAGTGTTGAATAGAGTTCCAAATTACGCAAACCATGATTTGAGGATTTCCTTTGGAAAACTTGCAACTAAATTGCACACTTTAAATTCTTATCATCCTCAAACGCATGGTCAAAATATATTTGAAAATCTAGCTCTTTCTACTATGCCTAGAATAATCATGAAGTGCACACACAACTCTAGAGGTGAGCAAACATACCATAAAGTAGTTCACAAAACTACTTATTTTTCTACTTTTAAAGTTATGTGTGGCCTAAATCATCTTTCTCCTTTTAAGTTGTTACCATCTCCTATAGGATTTATGCCTAAAGAGAAAGTAACCACAAATGAACATTTTAAAATACATAAGATGATTAGAGACCACACACAACCATTAAAAGAGAAACTTTGTCCAAGGTTGCCAAAACCAAAAGAAAAACAAAAATGGCAACCTAGTAAAATTAATTTGCAAACTAACACCTATGCCTTATTTGATTATTTCTATAGGTGGAGGTTTGATCCAGGAGGACAAGCTTTGGCGAAGCAAAAGGTTGCTATCCGAGATCAAGTCTGTAGATCTGAGGATAGATCTTCTCAAGAAGGAGGAGATGATGGACACCATCCAGCCACATCCATTCCCCTAGCCATGAAGAAGAAGAAGCAATGGATTTGAGGACAAATCCTTTTCAAGAGGGAGGGGATGATGGAAGAGGCCCAAGCACAAGCCCACATGCAAGCCCACCAAAGGGTAGATTTGGGCCAACCATAGAGTTATGGCCAAGAGGATCCAAGAAGACGTTCTTTTACATGTTCAAATGCCATAAACTCTAGTGTAGAGTAGACTTTAATTTCTTGTCAAAATTAGCATAGGAACTTTATTTGTAATTTTCTTAGAATTAATTTTGGCACCTAAAACACCAACCTAGGTAAACTTAGAGTTTCTAAAAAAACCTCTAAATTTACCAAGGGCGGTCTAGAAAAGCCCATGGAAGGGGTGAGCATAAAAACTAGACACACCCCTCCCCATGTGCTCATTTGTGCACCCATGTGCCATGTGCACCCATGTGCTTCACATTTACATTTCATTTGGCTAGCATTAGGGTTGCATTATGGTCCTCCTTAGCCTATAAAAGGAGGAGCCTACACCTTGTATTTTCAAGTTTATTTGAGTATTGTTATGCTGCCCATTTTGTGCACTAGCTTTACTTCTCCTAGAAATCTAGGCTATAAACTTCACTCCCTTCACCTTTCTTCATAGAGCTGGCCGAACCTCTCTAATCCCTACTCATCATGCACCTTCAAAGCCATCACAACTCCTAGGAGGGCTTTGTTTCACTCACCCATTGCTTCCGCCCCATTTTTCACTACTTTGATTCAAGAAGAACACATGAAATGCCATCAGAAAGGGAAATAGTGGCTCATCATCCTCTTTTCTTAGCCATCCCTAGAACTCTTAGAGTTGAATCACTTGTTGATAGTCCTCATTGCTTGGAAATTTTGGTAGAAGAGTTCCAAGATGTGTTTCAAGATCCTCCAAATGGACTTCCACCTTTGAGAGGGATTGAGCACCAAATTGATTTGATACCGGGATCTTCTTTACCAAACTGTCCAGCATATAGGACCAATCCAAGTGAAACCAAGGAAATTCGCCAACAAGTTGAGGCTTTGATTAAAAAAGGGTGGGTGCAAGATAGCATGAGTCCTTGTGCTATGCCTATCATCTTAATGCCAAAAAAGGATGGCACATGGCGAATGTGTTCGGATTGTAGGGCCATAAATAACATAACCATTAAGTATAGGCATCCCATACCTAGACTAGATGATTTGTTGGATGAATTACATGGTTCTAAAATCTTTTCAAAGATTGATCTTAAAAGCGGCTACAATCAAATCCGTATCAAACCGGGTGATGAATGGAAGACGGCTTTTAAGACCAACTTTGGTTTATATGAGTGGTTAGTTATGCCTTTTGGTTTAACTAATGCACCAAGTACCTTCATGCGCCTCATGCATCATGTTCTTAGACCTTTCATTGGTAAGTTTGTTGTGGTTTACTTTGATGGCATTCTCATTTATAGCTTATCTTTGAATGACCATAGGTTGCATGTTAGGAAAGTTTTAGAAACCCTTAGGAAGGAACATTTGTATGCTAACCTTGCTAAATGTATGTTTGCTCTTGATCATATAGAATTCCTAGGGTTTGTGGTGAGTTGTAAAGGGGTCCATGTGGACAAAACAAAGGTGGTGGCCATTCAAAATTGGCCTACACCGAAATCTTTGAATGAGGTCCGAAGTTTTCATGGACTTGCTTCTTTCTATAGAAGATTTGTCCCAAACTTTGGTACCATTGCCGCACCACTCAATGAAATAGTGAAAAAGGATGTGGTCTTTCATTGGGGAGAAGCACAACAAATTGCTTTTGACACTTTGAAAGAAAAATTGACTAATGCTCCCATCTTGGCCCTTCCTAATTTCACTAAGACATTTGAGATTGAGTGTGATGCTTCAAGCATAGGTATTGGGGCTGTTCTCCTCCAAGAGGGCCACCCCATAGCCTATTTTAGTGAGAAATTGAAGGGAAGTCATCTCAACTATTCCACCTATGATAAGGAATTATATGCACTTGTTAGGGCTTTGTTTACTTGGCAACACTATCTTTTTCCCAAAGAGTTTGTGATACACAGTGATCATGAATCTCTTAAATATTTGAAAAGCCAAAACAAACTTAACAAGAGGCATGCTAAGTGGGTGGAATTCATTGAGCAATTTCCTTATGTGATCAAACACAAGCAAGGCAAAATAAATATTGTGGCGGATGCTCTTTCTAGAAGATACACCTTGCTAAATCTTTTAACCTCTCAATATCTTGGTTTTGATCACATTAAGGAACTTTATCATGATGACCTTGATTTTTCTCTCCTCTATCAAGAGTGTCTTAAGGGAGGACACAGAGATTTTTTTATTCAAGATGGCTTTCTTTTTAAGGGAAAACGTCTTTGTGTTCCCCAATGCTCTATTAGATTATCTCTTGTTAGAGAAGCTCATGAGGGGGGTTTAATGGGACATTTTGGGGTTGCTAAAACTTTGGATGTGTTGCATGAACATTTCTTTTGGCCTCATATGCATAAACATGTTCATAGTTTGTGTGATAAATGCATAGCTTGCCGCAAAGCTAAGTCTAAAATGCATCCCCATGGTCTTTATACTCCTCTTCCTATCCCTTCAATGCCTTGGGTAGATATATCTATGGATTTCATCTTAGGCTTACCCAAGACATCAAAGGGAAAGGACTCCATTTTTGTGGTAGTGGATCGTTTTTCAAAGATGGCTCACTTTATTCCTTGCCACAAAGTGGATGATGCATGCCACATTGCAAACCTCTTCTTCCAAGAAGTGGTTCGCTTGCATGGGATTCCTAGGTCTATAGTGTCTGATAGAGATCCTAAGTTCTTGAGTCACTTTTGGAAGACCTTGTGGGGCAAGCTTGGAACTAAGCTTTTATTTTCTACCACTTGCCACCCACAAACTGATGGTCAAACCGAGGTGGTGAATAGAACTTTGGGACAACTATTGAGATGCTTTATTTCGGGGAATCCTTGAGTTTGCATATAACCGAGTAGTAAATTCTACCACCTCCCATTCTCCTTTTGAGGTGGTCTATGGGTTTAATCCCCTAACACCTCTTGATCTTCTTCCTATTCCCCTTCTTGGAGATGTCTTGTGCAAAGATGGGGATGAAAAGGCTTCTTTTGTAAAAACTTTGCATAAAGACATCAAGAAGAAAATTCAGAAGAAGGTTGGCAAGTATGCTGAACTTGCCAATAAAAGGAGAAAAGCATTGTTGTTTGATGAGGGCGATTGGGTTTGGCTTCACTTGAGGAAGGATCGTTTTCCTACTCAAAGGAAGTCCAAACTAATGCCTCCAGGGGATGGACCTTTCCAAGTCCTCAAGAGGATTAATGACAATGCTTATGAGTTAGATATGTCTGATACATTCTTAGGTAGTCATACTTTTAATGTCAGCGATCTAACTCCTTTTTTTGTAGGTCTCCAGAATTCGTGGTCGAATTCTCTCCAACTCGGGGAGTATGATGGAGATCAAGCCCAAGAGGACATGGAGGCCAATCAACAAGATCAAGAGGAGGTGGAGGCACAAATATAAGACGCCCATGGAGGTCAAAGTCCACCACAAAGGATTACAAGAAGCATGTTCAAAGCTTTGGGAGCTAGAGGACATTTATTTTCTCTTTTTGTAATTTCTTTAGTTGAAGGTGCTTAGAGGGAAACATTAGAAACCTCTTTTGTTTTAGCATCTTTTAGGCTTTAGTTAGGAGCTTTAGGGGGTGTATTAGTAGATAGGTGTAGGAGTAGAATAGGAGGTGCCAAAGTGAAGGAAAGAGTCACACCTTCCTCATGCATGGAATAGGCGCCGGTTTTGAATAGTTTTTAGGAGGGAATTTTGAATTCTCTTAGCTTTATTTTTCAGCACCTTAGGCTATAAATAGAGGTGCTCTCCTTGTAAAATTCAGATTGGAATTAATCTAAGAAAACTCTACTCAAATTTTGAGTGAACTTTGGAGAGCTTTTGGAGCCTTCTTCTCTAGTCTTATCTTGATGGATCAATGGAGTCCTCAAGTGGCGGCATCACTCTTATCTAGGAGCATTCCACACTTCTAGTGGCGAGATCATCCAACATTCTTCCATCTTCATGAGCACTCTCTTCTCCTTCCTTTCATCTCTTTCAATTGTTCATGTTGTCTTGTGTTCTTGAGTTTTTTGGTTCGGTTTTTCTGTTTTTCCAGCACCTATGTTCTGTTCTTGCCTTTTAATTTCAATTATGTTCGGTTCCTTTTAGTTTCTCCTCTTTTTTTGGTTCAATTTGACTAAAATTGGTTCATCCAAATGAGTTTGGGATTTGGTACTAGTTTTTGGTGAGTTCTTGTCTTAGAACAAATGATCCAACTCTATGAAAAGTGCCTCTATAATGTCCAACTCAAGGTGATTCCTAAGAAGGTCAAGAACCTTTCTCTATATGGCTAGTGGAATCACATCAGGAACGAGCTTGCCATCTATGATGGCATTTCATGAAGGTCTTCTTGAATCATGTGAGAAAAAGTGGTGCGGAAGCTATGAAGGTGTGTGAGCAAGATCCTTCTAAGAGTGGTGTTGATCTTGAAGGTGCATGAAAGGTATGATTATAGGGAGGTTCGGCCAGCCCAAGGAGATGTGAAGGAAATGAAGTTTAGAGCCTAGAATTCTAGGAGAAGCAAAGCTTGGCACAAAATGGCAGCATAACTTTACTCACAATAAACTTGAAAATACAAGGTGTAGGCTCCTCCTTTTATAGGCTAAGGAGGACCATAATGCAACCCTAATGCTAGCCAAATGAAATGTAAATGTGAAGCACATGGGTGCACATGGCACATGGGTGCACAAATGAGCACATGGGGAGGGGTGTGTCTAGTTTTTATGCTCACCCCCTCCATGGGCTTTCTAGACCGGCCTTGGTAAATTTAGAGGTTTTTTTAGAAACTCTAAGTTTACCTAGGTTGGTGTTTTAGGTGCCAAAATTAATTCTAAGAAAATTACAAATAAAGTTCCTATGCTAATTTTGACAAGAAATTAAAGTCTACTCTACACTAGAGTTTATGGCATTTGAACATGTAAAAGAACGTCTTCTTGGATCCTCTTGGCCATAACTCTATGGTTGGCCCAAATCTACCCTTTGGTGGGCTTGTGCTTGGGCCTCTTCCATCATCCCCTCCCTCTTGAAAAGGATTTGTCCTCAAATCCATTGCTTCTTCTTCTTCATGGCTAGGGGAATGGATGTGGCTGGATGGTGTCCATCATCTCCTCCTTCTTGAGAAGATCTATCCTCAGATCTACAGACTTGATCTCGGATAGCAACCTTTTGCTTCGCTAAAGCTTGTCCTCCTGGATCAAACGTCCACCTATAGAAATAATCAAATAAGGCATAGGTGTTAGTTTGCAAATTAATTTTACTAGGTTGCCATTTTTGTTTTTCTTTTGGTTTTGGCAACCTTGGACAAAGTTTCTCTTTTAATGGTTGTGTGTGGTCTCTAATCATCTTATGTATTTTAAAATGTTCATTTGTGGTTACTTTCTCTTTAGGCATAAATCCTATAGAAGATGGTAACAACTTAAAAGGAGAAAGATGATTGAACCCACACATAACTTTAAAAGCAGAAATATAAGTAGTTTTGTGAACTACTTTATGGTATGTTTGCTCACCTCTAGAGTTGTGTGTGCACTTCATGATTATTCTAGGCATAGTAGAAAGAGCTAGATTTTCAAATATATTTTGACCATGCGTTTGAGGATGATAAGAATTTAAAGTGTGCAATTTAGTTGCAAGTTTTCCAAAGGAAATCCTCAAATCATGGTTTGCGAAATTTGGAACTCTATTCAACACTATGCTTGAAGATAAACCATGAAGATGTATCACTTCTCTAGAGAAGAGTTTATCCATAACCATGAAGATTGAATCACAACCTTTTGTTGTCCTAGGGAGTTTTAATATGAAATTTATATCTTCCCAAGGATCATTTGCAAAAGGTGAAGGAGTATAGAGTTTATGAGACATTGCCTTGGGCGTAGTTTGAAAACAAGAATTGTACCTAAGGTAATGTCTTTGAACTTCTTTTCTCACGGGGGACAAAAGTTTTCCTTTTAAAAGCTCTAGAGTTTTATCAACTCTAATTTGTCCCATGAGTTCTCCTTCATGAAGACTCTTTCTCTTATGTGTAAGGATAGTCTCGTTGTGACAACCATTGTTTATAAGGATTTGTACACTTTGCAATGGTTGTCTCAATAAGACATGACAAGTTTCTTTAGGAACTACTTCACATAAAAAATTGTTTTTGTAGATGCTTATAAAAAACTTGACATTCACTTGGTGATATCCTAGCACATATGAGAAATAATCTATTTCATTTTTATCTATGCAAGCTTCTTTTAAAGACTCTTCTTTTTCACTTAGGCTTGCAAGTGTTCCTTTACAAAAGGTAAGGCTTTGAGGTTGTTCAGCAAGACACATATTTTCAAAGGTATTTTTAAATCTTTGGTCTTGTTGAATGACCTTGTGGGAAGGAACACTATTCTCCCACGCCTTTTGTTCTTCAAGGGTCTTCTCATGCTTTTCTTTTTCTTCTTTTTCTTTAGCTTCCCTTTCGACTTCCCCTCTCTTCCTTTGTATTTTTCTTTCCTTTCTTTCTTTATGGGAAGCAAACAATTTTTCTACCCTCATTTCCCAATCTAGGCTAGCTTCTATATTTTATTTTCCATGGAAATGGGGTTGTTCTACCCTAACCTCCCTTGGGTTTTCTTGTTCTTTTCTATCTCTTCTATGTCTTCTAGGGGGTGCTTGATAATAATCATTTACTCTAATGCTTCCCTCCCCAAAAGAATCATGATCTTTAGAGATATATGCATGAGAAGGTAATTTTTTTAGAATGTGAGACTTCTCATCCTTTGCTTTAGTCAAAACATTAAGTTTAGTCTCACTCTCCAATTGTCTATATGCAATTGATTGCACAGTTTGTGAAACTTCTTTCAAAAGAGTTTTTAAAGATTTTAATTCACTTCCAATAGACTTTGTAGAATGAGAAGAAGAAGACATGGCTAAATCTTTGTGTATACAAGTATTTTACCTTGAGAAAACTTAGGAAAGTCAAAGAAGGTAGTTTTCCAGGTAAAGGAGGTGAGTCACAAAGGACTACTTAAATACCAAGCCTTTGCCTTAGCCAAAAACTATCTCCCAATGTCTTCACACAAAGCTTTCTCTTAGTAAACTACTTAGAACACAATTAAGTTGAGAAATCAATTTTGTTTTTTCAATGCAAGAAAACAATGTATGCTAACTAATTAACAAAGCTAGACGGTTTTAACAAAGCTTAAAACAACCACACATACAAAGCGTTACTAACTAAGCAAAAGAAAAGGCAATTACAAACAATTAACAATTGCTAATTAAGAATTCTATACTAGTCGGCCCTAGGTGAGGCTTCTTGGACACTTTGAGCCCTTGAAGACACACTCACCGTCTAAAGCGTAATTAAGAGGTAATTAACACAAATTAAGTTGTAAGGAATTTAAGAAAACCCCCTCTGTTGATCCTCTTTTTGCTAGTGTCACTCCCTCTTGTTGTCTTTGCTTGTTAGTCCTCCAAATGTGTGTAGTGTTTTGAGAAAGTTTGCTTCGGCTTTGTCTTTGTCTTCCCCTTAGAATGAAGGTCTTGATTCTCCAATTTCCAGCACCTATCAAAGGGCTAAACCTTAACCAAGTCAAGTTTCAATTCACATAAGCACCAAATGAGAGAAGAAATTCCAGCACCCAAATTAGAGGTCAAAGAACAAAAGCAAGAAACAATTAAATTGAATAAAACAGTACCACCAAAAGGAGTTAGATTATGACAACTAGAAAGAGGTTCAAGAAATATTAAGCAATCAAATAAAAGGTACCAAAATAAAGGTAGGCACACAAAAGAATCCTAAGAATGGCACTAGATTTAGATGACCAAATAAAAAAAACAGCACCACTGGAAAATGTTGTGGGCCAGAAACGTATTTTTCCCCAATTTATGCTGATCTGTAGCGCCTCAGGTTTGCACACTGATTTTAAAAGATTTATCATTTTTTTTCTGTTGCTTCTTTTGGACTAATTCTTTTTTTGTCCTTTCTATAACACTTCAAAATTGCAAATTCCAGAGAATCAAAATTTTCCTGTGAGTGGAAATATTTTTCTGGATCAAAACAGTCAGCACAGAAAATCTGAAACAGGGGATTCTGAAAACTGGAAACAAAAACAGCAAGATACCAAAGTTTAGACACAATGGAAATTTGTGAAATAGAATTGTGTAGGATCTAAACACAATATGAACTCAAACTAAAAATTAAAAGGCACCAAAAGAGCAAAGAACAGCAGATTCAAGCAATTAAAGAGACCCAAAATCAAGAAACAATCAAGCCAAATAAAAGGACTACTATGAATTGTTGACAATAAGGATGAACATGACTTGACAAAACATGTATAGATTCAGAAAATTAAAGACTCAAAGCATAATATGAACCAAATAATGAAAGCAATAAAGACTCAAAAGCCTAAAAGAAAATAGCAACTCAAAGGTGTATGGAATCCTATCACAAATTGCACAAGAACTTGTTCAAGATCAATTTGAACAAGAGTGCTTCGGTTGGATCTTCCACAAAGCACACCAAACAAATTAAAATGTAAAAAAAGCAAGACAAGTATGGAAATTAAATGACAATATGAAATAAAGAAGAACTAAAATTGAAAAGACCAAGAGCTACTCATCTTGAAGAACCAAAGCTCATGATACTAAATGATGGCATTTTCATGAAGTTCTTCTTGAATCAAAGTAGAGCAAAGGGGCGGAAGCAATGGATGAGGTGAGCAAGATCCTCCTAAGAGTCGTGTTGATCTTGTAGGTGCATGTTAAGTGTGGGTATTGGGTGGTTCGGCCAGCCCAAGGGAAAAGATGAAGGAATTGAAGTTTAGAGCCTAGGATTCTAGGGAGAAGCAAAGCTTGGCACAAAATGGCAGCATAACTTTACTCACAATAAACTTGAAAATACAAGGTGTAGGCTCCTCCTTTTATAGGCTAAGGAGGACCATAATGCAACCCTAATGCTAGCCAAATGAAATGTAAATGTGAAGCACATGGGTGCACAAATGAGCACATGGGGAGGGGTGTGTCTAGTTTTGATGTTCACCCCCTCCATGGGCTTTCTAGACCGGCCTTGGTAAATTTAGAGGTTTTTTTAGAAACTCTAAGTTTACCTAGGTTGGTGTTTTAGGTGCCAAAATTAATTCTAAGAAAATTACAAATAAAGTTCCTATGCTAATTTTGACAAGAAATTAAAGTCTACTCTACACTAGAGTTTATGGCATTTGAACATGTAAAAGAACGTCTTCTTGGATCCTCTTGGCCATAACTCTATGGTTGGCCCAAATCTACCCTTTGGTGGGCTTGCATGTGGGCTTGTGCTTGGGCCTCTTCCATCACAAGGAGGCCGTAAATCCTAATGTAATTACACATGAAATGTGAGCAAAATGAAATGCAAATGAGAAGGCACATGGCACATGGACCACATGGCCTGTCATGTGTGCTAAGGTTCTAGAATATGCACAAAATCTAGGGTAAATCACATATAAGACAAGTTTGTGCTTTCTAACACTACACTATTTACTTAGCCACCCCTAATGGGCCTCCATGTAACATATACAAGGTCTTCTCTATTCCATCCGTGGCTAGGTCCATTTGGGCGTGAATATGCTTAGCCATTGGCCTTGTAATAGGGCCTAGACGGTGTAGGCCTCCTCCTAGACGCTCCATGGTAGCCTCCCCTCATCATGTCCTAGACGCTCTCTCCTTGAGTCTAGACACTCATCACGGTCTAGTTTTGGGTCTTGGCTTCCATGGTGAGGTGTGCTTGGCCCTCCTCCATCACTTTGTGTGTGTATTCGTGTAAATGTTGCGTACCTTATTAGGTTTGTTACTTCCCCTTATATATTCTAGGGTTTCCGCTGTTTCCGCTAACTGCAATTAGGGTTACTGGGGTGTGCCTTAGCGCTGCTATCACCCACTCTTAGGGCAATCTAGCGCGTAAGGCTCCCTCACTAGAGTGAAACCTCTGACGGGATGGCCACTTGGGTACCAACTTGTGCACCTAATCTCTGGGGCCATCTATCTTGGGAGTGCCCTAGCTGTTCACGTGCCATGCATGCAGTTTACCCCTGGAACGTAACCCTCACGGGCCTTATCTCTTCCAGTGGCTCTTCACTTGTACTACGCCTGAACGCATCATCCACACCACACGCATGGACCCCTCGTGATCTAGGCTTCTCCCTAACTGGTAACTGGTGTGCTGTCTGGAATCCACCTCTCGTGGCCCAGCTCTGCTGTTTGACTTGCCGATGTCCGAGGACACGTCAACATCTCCTGATGACTGATGCCTGACCACTCCTCGACCCTCTTGGTGTACTGTTTGTGAGGCACCCTGGGCGTACCGCTTGTGGGACCCAGCTTATGTGAACGACGCCTGACCACTCCTTGATACCCTCGGCATGCCGTCTGCAAGGCACTGGCCCATGTCACTCGTGGGACCCAGCTTACGTGGCCCCACGTCTACTAGCAGTCAACGACGTCCGAGGATTGGTCGGTACAGTTATAATTTTTTTATTGGTCCGTACATTTAGGGTCAATATTCAATTCAGCACAGTGGTTTTTTAAAAAATCAATTTGGTCCCTTTGTTTTTTTAAAAGTACTCAAATTGGTCCTTTCTCTTAACTCCCCCCAAAAGGCGTCAAGTGTTGCTTATGTGGCAGAGAGAAATGGGATTGGGTGTTGTGTGAGGTGGTAAGTGGAGTGAATTAACATATTAGTAAAAATGAACATTGGGAGTTAGGGTTTTTGAATTGCAATCAATGAGTGGGACGATTGGGGTTATAATTGGACATTAATGAAGTGTGATCTCGTGAAGCGCAATTTTGTGAAGTGCGATTTGGTGCAGTGTTGGTGTTTGGTGGTTTGATGTGCAGTGATTGTTGATTGTGGTTCAGTTTTATGTTTGCTCCTTTCCAAGGTTAGGCCTTTTTTCATTTACATTGTCTTGGTTCAATGATTATGGGGTATTTAAATATTATTTAATTGATTGCTTTATTTTATATGTTGTATGTTCTGTATTTGATTACTTTAAGGGAACATTTACAAAGTAGTTTATGATAAAGGGACCCACCATGTGCAAAAAAAAAATTGTGTGTGGTCCAACATTTGTTTTCTAACATAATTCAATGAAAGATTTATTTGTAATTTGTTTGGTATATGTGGCCTTATATATATTTTATAGGGATACATTTTATAAACTTCATATGGTGTCTAAAGGTTTTTTTTTTTACCTTGTGGTCCACCATAGTGGGAGATTTTCTTATGGTGACAAAGTGATATATGTTGGTGGTGATACATCAACATGGCCATGTGACTCTGATAGATGGAGTTGTTGAAGAAGAGCTTTGATGACTCCAAATCTCCATAGATTGCTTGAAGATTGTTTTTAGCTTAGTTGGGTGTGTTCTGGGGTAGTTTGAATTTGTTAATTCACTCTTAGTTTGAATACAAATTTGGTTTAATTCAAATCATTTTGAAAAGAGTGTTTTTTGAAGAAACAGAAAAACATCTAGTTGTTTTATCGTTTCAATCGGTTATTTCATACTTAAGGTTTTTGAAACTAGTTTTGGCATATTTGAATTTGGTTAACTTTATTGTCAAACCAATTCAATTGGTTTTTTTGACAAAACAACCGACTGTTTTTTTAACTGTCTTAACAAAATTATGTTAAGTTTGTTAAATCTGCTTTAATTGATTTGAAGCTGATTTGGCTTTTACAATAAATGTTTTCAACTTCTAATTGGAGTATAAATGTTATGTTATACGCTCCTAACATTAATGTTACTAGATAAGTTTGTGAAATCAAGTTTTCTCCAAGATTGCTTTAGGCTTTGGATATTTCTCTAAGAGTGAAGTAGGACTTGATGTGTACTTTTATTTTATTTGTACCAGGTGTGATCAATCCCATTTCTTCTTGATTTGTAATTCTGTAAGTACTGGTGTTCACAGAGTCAGAGGGTGTTCTGATCTGTGGTGTGTTTGCGGTGTGCCAAAGGAAGTGTGTGTTCCTGAGGGGATCAAGATCACTTCTTTGGTGGTTGTGTGTTTGTAATCTAGGTTTTGATTACTTAGTGGATACCCAGGGGTTCTGGGAACTGGATGTAGCTCTTGGTATAAGAGTGAACCAGTATAAAACTTATTGTGTGATTCTTTCTCTCCCTTAACTCTTGTATATATGTTTTTAGTTGTTTTTACACTCTGCTAATAAAAACAACTGGTTGAATTTCTAGAATTCAACTAAAATTGTTTTCTATCTTGTGTTCTTTGATTCCTTTTGATGGAAGAGGGTCAAACACAACTTCAGAAGAAAGACAAAAGCCAAGACATGAGCATCCAAAGCCAAACCAAGAGCGTCTAGGGCTAAGGGAGGAGCATCTAGGCCAAAGGGGAGGAGCGTCTAGCTCAAGGTGGAGAGCGTCTAGGCCAATGAAAGGAGCGTCTAGGACCAAATTGCTAAGCCCATGGCCAAGTGAATCCATGCAGATTTGTTTATGCTACATGAAGGCCCATTAGGGGTAGCTTAGTATTAGTTGTGGTGTAAATAGCATAAACTTGATTACATGATACTTAACCTAGATTTGCTAAAGATTTGGTCACTTTCTAGAAGGATTCTCCACATGGCCATGTGCTCCATGTGATGTAAATTTGCATTTCATTTTGATTAGCATTAGGGTTGCATTATGGTCCTCTTTAGCCTATAAAAAGAGGAGCCTACACCTTGTATTTTCAAGTTTATTGTGAGTAAAGTTATGCTGCCATTTTGTGCCAAGCTTTGCTTCTCCTAGAATTCTAGGCTCTAAACTTCATTTCCTTCACATCTCCTTGGGCTGGCCGAACCTCCCTATAACCATACCTATCATGCACCTTCAAGATCAACACCACTCTTAGGAGGATCTTGCACACACACCTTCATAGCTTTCGCACCATTTTCTTACATGATTCAAGAAGACCTTCATGAAAATGCCATCACCTTTGGCTTTGATTTTTCTTTGACTTTATTCATACCTTCAAAACTTTCGAAAAATGTTTGAAAACAATTCACCCCCCTCTTGTTTAAGGTCTTCAATTCTAACAATTGGCATCAAGAGCTAGGTTCTTGAAAGATATTCAAGTTGATCAAAATTTCTGAATTGTTGGCTGATAAACTACCTTTTGGGGAAGGTGTTTCTATAAATAGACCACCACTGTTTTGTGGTGTGAACTACCAATTTTGGATGGTACGAATGAAAATCTTTGTTGAAGCTATTCACAAAGGTATTTGGAATGCAATTAAAAACGAACCTTTTATTCCCATGGTTGAAAATAAAAAAGTTATCTCTGGAAAACCTTGGTCCCAATGGACTGAGCAAGAAAGTAAGAAATCTCAATATGATTGCATTGCTAAGAACATTACCACATCTGCTTTAAGTTCTAATGAGTTTTTCAGTGTATCTCAATGTGAGTCTACAAAGGAAATGTGGGACTCTTTTGAGGTGACTCATGAATGGGCAAATGATGTGAAAAGGTCAAGAAATCATACTCTCATACAAGAGTATGAGATGTTTAGAATGTTGAAAGGTGAAACCATTGTTGAAGTGCAAAAATGGTTTACTCACATAATAAATCATCTTATGAGTCTTGGGAAAACTTTTGATAAAGAGGAACTCAACATCAAAGTTCACTGCCATATTTGATAGGTCATGGCAGCCCAAAGTCACTGTCATATCTGAATCAAAGGATCTCACCTCCATGACCATTGCCTCATTGTTTGGAAAGCTAAGAGAGAACAAATAGGAGATGGATAGGCTGAATCTTTAAGAAAATGAGGATAAGAGGGAGAAGAAAATTGCATTGAAGGTTGTTGGGAACAAAAATTGTAAAGACTCAAGTCATGAAAGTGAAGAGGAAACATTTAGCTTGTTGTCCAAGAAATTTAGCAAGTTCCTCAAGAGGAGAACAAAAAAAACTCATCCAACAGGTATGATAATAAGAAATCTATTGAGTTTAACTCTAACAAATATACATGTTTTGGGTGTGGTGAACATGGGCATATAAAAGCTGAGTTTCCTAATAAAGAAAGTCAGGAAAACAAAACTCACAAGAAGATTGACAAGAAGAGAAAATCAAAGAGAGCCTACATTGCTTGGGATGACAATGATGTCTCTTCCTCAAGCTCATCTGCAAGTGAAGAAGAAGAAGAAAAATTGTGCTTTATAAATGTTCCTGCTAGAAACTTGAGCACCTTCGCGCGTCTCTTCGAACGGTGGAACGCGAACCTTCGAACCTGCTCCTTCTCCCGTGAAGATTTCCTGCAACACAGAGACAAATGGCACGCTCGCGGCCGTTTGCACTCCGATGCTCAAGTCAGTAAACGAGGCAGAAAGCACCGTGCACCTCCGTATCAGAACAGGGCAACAACCGTGCTCTTGGAAGTGTGTAACTGAATTCTCTCCTTTTCTCTCTCAAGTTTACAAGTGTGTGTAGTTTGCCAAATGACAGAGTATCTGGAAAACGTACCTTATGTTGTTTCTCTTGTTCCTTATATACCTTTGCCCGCGTTTCTGCCACGTGGCTTCTCTGACTTAAGCTTACTAACGAGCGCACCTCACGACGCTGCATTCCAGACTTAGGAGTATCCCAGCGCGTGCGGTAGCCTTGTTGAAGTGCTGGCGCGCCCAGGGGTGACTGCATGGGAGCCAACTGATGCACCCGTCTCTGAGTCACTTCCCCTAGGAGTCCCCTGAGTTGCTCACGTACCCTGCATGTAGACGCCCCTCTGGGGCGTGGCCTCTTACAGGTCGTTTCTGCTCCAGAGGGCATCAGCGGTGGTGCGTTCTGCCGCATCCCTACACCTCATGCGCGGATAGATCGTGGATTGGGGCTCTTCTTATTGGCACTGAAGGTGTGGCTTTAAATCCACCTTTCTCAGCTATGCTTGCTTCCTGTCATACCGAGGCCCAAGGCCTCCAGGCCTCTACCGTGCCGCCTCCTTCTATGCCGCCCCCTCCACGGTCATTTCTACCTGTGGGTATCGGGGGGTGGCACCATCTAGGCCAAAGCACGTTCTCAGGACAACTGGTTACGCCTTCGAGGTGGGCAACACCTACGGTAGTCGACACCCTATAATGGTCGATGCCCAAAGCTGGCGACGCCCGAACCTGGCGATGCCCGAGGTCTGTAAACACCCGAAGTCTGCCAATCGGGTGTTGCTGAGAGGTTTAAAGAGAAGACTAGAGAAAGCTAAGGGATCGTGGGCTGAAGAGGTACCCCGCATAGTTTGGGTGTACCATACCACTGAGCAGTCAGGAACCCACGAGACCCCGTTTAGCCTAGTTTATGGATGTGATGCGATGATTCCAGTCGAAATCCAGGAAAGCTCGCCGAGATTCCAGAACTTTGTGGCGGAAGACTCGAACGAAGAAAGAAGAATGAATCTGGATTTGATGGAGGAGGGCCAAGCACACCTACCCAAGAAAACCCAAGCCAAGGAGAGCGTCTAGACCAAGACCAAGGTGAGCGTCTAGGACGTGAAGGAGAGCGTCTAGGACGTGAAGGTGAGCGTCTAGAACGTGAAGGAAGGAGACTATCCATGGAGCTAGACCGTCTAGGTCCCCTTACAAGATCAATGGCCAAACATGTTCAAAGACAAGCAAGTGAAGCCACGGATGGAAGAGAGAAGGCTTTGTATATGTTTGCATAAAGGCCCATTGGGGGTACTTAGTAGATAGGATAGTGTAGGAAGCATTTTTGATGGAAACCTTCTAGAATCTAGGGTTGTGTATGCCGGTCATTGCACCTTAGAATTTAGATTTAATTTTGGTTTTATTTTCTTTAGAAATGTGGCTTAACATTTACGTCCACATAGCCTATAAATAGGAAGGCTATCTCCTTGTATTTGACAAGTTTAATTGAGTATTGTTATGCTGCCATTTTTGTGCACTAGCTTTACTTCTCCTAGAAATCTAGGCTATAAACTTCAATCCTTTCACCTTTCTCCCTTGAGCTGGCCGAACCACTCAAACATCACACTACTCATGCACCTTCAAAGCCAACACAACTCCTAGGAGGGCTTTGTTTCACTCACCCATTGCTTCCGCATCACTTTTTACTACTTTGATTCAAGAAGAACACATGAAATGCCATCATTTGGTATCATGAGCTTTTGGTTCTTCAAGATGAGTAGCTTGGTCTTTTAATTTCAGTTCTTCTTTATTTCATCTTTGTCATTTCAATTCCTTACTTGTCTTGCTGTTTTTATATTTTAAATTGTTCTTGGTGTGCTTATGGAAGATCCAACCAAAGCACAATTGTTCAATTGATCTTGAACAAATTCTGTGCAGCTTGTGATAGGATTCCTTACACCATTGTGTGGCTGTTTTTCTTTTAGGAAATTGAGTCCTTATTGCTTTCTTATAATTGCTTCATTTTATGCTTTGAGTCTTTATTTTCTGAATCTATAAATGTTGTGTCAAGTCATGTGAATCCATATTTGTCAACAATTCTTAGTAGTCCTATTATTGGCTTGATTGTTTCTTGCTTTTGGGTCTCTTTATATTGCTTTAATCTGCTGTTATTTTGATCCTTTGGTGCTTTTTATTTTTAGTTTGAGTTCATAATTGTGTCTTAGTTCTTACACAATTTCCATTCTTACATTTCCATTGTGTTAATTTTGGTTATCTTGCTGTTTTCTTCCAGTTTTCCAGATTTCCCCTGTATCATCTCTCTGTTCTGGGCTGTTTTGTTTAAAAAAATATTTCCACCCATAGGAAAATTCTGATTTTCTGGAAAATGCAAGTTTAAAGTGTTATAGAAAAGACAAAAAAAGAATGAGGTCAAAAGAAGCAACAGAAAAAAAATGATAAATCTTACAAAATCAGAGTGCAAATCTTGAGCGCTCCAGTTGGCCTAACTGCACACCAAATTTGCAAAAATTATTAAAAACAAATGGTGCATGCGTTTTAGGTGATTCCAAAGCCAAAATTTAGATAAGATCCTGAATTTTCTTGCATCCAAATTTCAGAAACAAATTTTACAATTACAGCTCAGCATAAATCGGGGAACAAACACATTTTCTGGCCCACAACATTTTCCAGTGGTGCTGTTTTTTTTTTATTTGGTCATCTAATCTAGTGCTTTTCTTTAGGAATTCCTTTTGTGTGCCAACTTTTATTGAGTACCTTTAATTGTTTGCTTTAATTTCTTGAATCTCTTTCTAAGTTGTCATATTATAAATCCTTTTGGTGGTACTGTTTTCTTTCAATTAAATTTGTTTCTTGCTTTTGTTCCTTGACCTCTCTTTTTGGGTGCTAGAATTTAATTTCTTCCTTGGTGCTTATGTGCATGGAATTTGACTTGGTTTAAGGTTAAGCCCTTGTGAATAGGTGCTGGAAATTGGAAAATTAAAGCCAACTTTCTAAGGAGGAGTCAAAGCTAAGGCCGAAACAAGCTTTCTTGAAACAAACACTACAAACACCTAGAAGATCAACAATCAAGACAACAAAGAAAGTGCACTAACCAAAAAGAGGAACAACAAAGGGGGTTTTCTTATCTCCTTTACAACTTGGTTTATTGTTAATTACCTCTTTTAAATTACGTTTTAGACGGTGAGTGTGTCTTCAAGGGCTCAAAGTGTCCAAGAAGCCTCACCTAGGGCCGAATAGCATAGTAATTTTGCTTAGAATTTGTTGCTTGTTTGAACTTGTTTTTTTCTTTTGTTTTGGTAGAAACGTTTTGCATGCTTAGTGTACCGCCCTGGTGGTCGGGTGTGATGACGTGGCATCCTGCTACAGTGTAGGCGTGTTGACAAGGCGCCAGGTTGGCAGATGGGAAGGAAGTGGGGAGGCACGTGTAGTCGCCGATTGTTAAGTTGGCGTGTTCCGATTTCCAGCTTACCAGAATGGGCGATCGCCAGGTTGAAGACGAAGTCGCCAGATGTAGACTCAGGCGACCAAGCAGTTGGAGATCGCCAGAACAAGCACATCGCCGAAGATGAAGGAGAAGCAGATTGTGAAGGCGGCCGGCGAGACCACAGGGAAGGTGTATGAAGGCCCTAACTCACCAGTTCCAGTAGAGATCGCACTCCTAAGTTAGCTATGCACTGGGCAGTACCATGCATAAGTAACTTAGCCAAAAATGAGAGTAGAAGCAGCGCCAAGTCAGGGAGCCTCCAGATGATGGCACGTGTACAGTTGGATGCGAGCCACGTGTCCAAGTCTGTAACTGCCAGGAGAGAGAAAGCCACCAGGTATATAAGAGTTCTTAATAGACTTTCTGAGGTACGCACGTTCAGTTCATACACTTTACGCTTGCGAGTGACAGAGCTGTTTGTGAGAGGATTTGCACGGTTCTAGTTCTATCAGTTTTTGGTAATACCGTCACTGACTTGAGCGTCGGAGTGCGATCGGCCGCAGCGGCGCCGTGTCGTTTCTTTGCAGGTTCTTGAAGTAGATCCAGGGGAGGAACGAAGGTGATAAGCGGTGCACACGTCGATCCTTTGACGAGGCATTCTCCAGCGCTCCGGTCAACAGGCAGGATCATCAGGCGCCCACCGTGGGGCCGTGTAAAACTTGCTCCCATCCACAACGTGAGTTCGTGGAAGCTTTCGAGGTTTTCTGCGCGGTTGCGTGCTGGTGCAACCGTCGTTCGCAGTTTCTTTGAGTTTCGTTCGGTGAGTTTGCGTTTTGTACCGTTTGTTTGGCTTTCAATCGGTGGAGTGAGGTCTTTTGTTGCTTGCGCGCAATCTGTTTGGTGGAAGTTCGAGTTCTTTTGTGGTTTTCTGCGAAGGTTTGCGGTGTTCTTGAGTTCTCGCGCAGTTTCTTGAGTTTTCTCCGATTGATCGCTGATTCGATCGTGGTTGAAGTGTTGTTTGCTGTATTCCTGTGGTTCGCTGAAGTTAATGAGAAAGATGAGAAGCAATCGTTCCAGTCCCGTGGCTCCTGTCGCTGCTGAAGGCGACGCCGCCATGACCATGGCGCAAATGGCAGAGATGATGCGCTCGTTGCAGGCAACTGTGGAAGCCTCGCGCGTAGAGCAGGCAAGGATACATGAGGACCTGGTCGCCTCTCGCGCCAGAAACGAGGAGCTCAGCAAGGTAGCTGAGGAGCTGCGTCGAGCTCTTCAGGAGCAGCAGGGACGTTCTTCTGCTGAAGAGGTGGCACCGTCGACGCCACCTCGTGTGTTCCCAATGCCTTTTGTTCAGGCGATTACCGACACGCCAATTCCCACGAGCGTGGTTCCGGTTAAAGCTGTTTTTACCGGCGTGGAGGATCCAGAGGCTCATCTGACCACGTTCCACACGCAGATGATGCTGTCGGGAGGGTCAGACGCCGTCTACTGCAAGATGTTCGTGAGTACGCTCCAGGGAACGGCGATGGAGTGGTTTGTGAGCTTGCCTAATGGCCACATAACAAATTTTCAACAATTCTCGAAAATCTTTGTCGAGCAGTACATTGTGAATAAGGCACCGCCCAGGGTGTCCTATGATCTGTTTGATATAAGGCAGTACCATGGGGAGTCCCTCAGAGACTACCTCAATCGCTTCGGAGCGCAGATGGTCAGATCGCCGGCCAAGGATGAAGAAATGATGGTCTATGCCTTCAAGAAGGGCGTGCAGCCAGGGCCATTCTGCGAGGCCTTGATCAGGGCTCATCCAGCGACGTTTGCTGAAGTCAGGCGACTTGCGGTGGCCCACATCGCCGACGAGAGTGAAGTCGCCGAGAAGAGAGGCAGCGTGGCTCACGCCAGGCCACGCGCCCAGACCAGGATCCAGCCGCAGAGGGTGCTGGAAACGGCGGCGGCGGCCAGAAAAGACCAAAGGACTCGCTATCCTTACGATAGGAGAAATAAGGGAAGAAGCCAAGCACGTCAACAACCCGTACGCTAACAACCAGCACGCCGGGACTAGCGGACCTGATCGCTATCCCTAACATATCTGCTAGGTTGAAGGCACCTGAGAAGGTGGGCGACAAGGTGCTGGGGTCAAAGCCGGACGCCTGGTGCAAGTTCCACCAGTGCTTGGGCCACAACCTGGACTCGTGTTTGTCTTTAAGATACCAGCTCGACGATCTGGTTAAGAGCGGGTTCCTAAATGACTATCTGCTGGATAGAAGGACGGAGGGAGCGTCGAGTTCCCAGCCAGCAGGTGGAGAAGCCCAGCAACACGAGATGCCTATCCATGGGGAGATCCACACCATTGCAGGGGGTTTCTCAGGTGGTGGATGCACCGCATCGCAGAGGAAAAAGTAGGCGCGATCGGTGATGGCAGTAGACATGTTTGAAGATCACTCGCCGGAAGTGGACATTACGTTCACAAAGCAGGATCTTCGGGACGTTGTGCCTCATGACAACGATCCCATAGTTATTTCGTTGATCACGACGGGAAGGAAGGTCCACAGAGTTCTGGTGGACCAAGGAAGCTCGGCAGACGTGATGTTCTGGCCGACTTTCACGCAGCTGGAATTGCCCCTTGACCAGCTAAGGCCCTATGGAGGGTGCTTGTATGGGTTCGCTGGTGACCAGGTGGAGGTCAGGGGGTACATTGAGCTGAGAACCACGTTTACAGATGAGGCTGGGTCGAGGACGGAGAAAATCAAGTACCCCATCGTAAATGCCCCTTCAGCATATAACATCCTGTTGGGAAGGCCCACTCTTAACAGGATAGGCGCCATTCCGTCGACACGGCACATGAAGGTGAAGTTGCCATCCATGGAAGGGGTGGTGATCACGATCAAGTCTGATCAGAAAGAAGCGAAAAGATGCTATGAGAATAGCCTGAAAAACAAAAGATCAGTGAGTTATGTAACAACCACCCCACCTCCCGGTGTGAAGCCCAGACCGCCGGTAACAGAGGAGGCCGCCGCAAGGGATGTAGAGATGGTAGACGCTGAGCTGGGGGGGAGGAATGCAGGCCTGGGGGAGGAAGAGGCGCGGAATCGCCCCGAGGAAGCAAGGGAACAGGGAATCGCCAGGGCGGTGATCACCAGAGAATCCAGGCCCAAACCTGTTGAGCAGTGGCTTGAGAAGGAGATCGGAGGGAAAATCTTCAAGCTCGGAAGATCCCTGGAGGTCGATCTCCAGGACAAGATCGCCAAGGTGATTGAGCGGCATCTGGACGCGTTTGCTTGGTCCGCTTCGGACATGCCCGGGATCGATCCCGACTTCTTGTGCCATCATCTGGCGATGGACAACATGGTGAGACCGGTGCGACAAAGGAGAAGAAAATTCAACGAGGAGAGGAGGCAGGCGATCAGGGACGAAACCCAGAAACTCCTCGCTGCAGGCCACATCAGGGAAGTCCAGTACCCTGAATGGTTGGCAAATGTCGTACTGGTGAAGAAGAGTAACGGGAAATGGCGCATGTGCGTCGATTTCACCGATTTGAATAAAGCTTGCCCAAAGGATTCGTATCCTTTACCAAGCATTGATGCCCTGGTTGATAGTGCTGCAGGGTGCAAGCTGCTGAGTTTCCTGGATGCCTTCTCGGGCTATAATCAGATCAAGATGCATCCCATGGACGAAGAAAAAACAGCCTTCATGACGGAGAGGTCGTGCTACTGCTATAAGGTGATGCCGTTTGGGCTGAAGAACGCGGGGGCCACGTACCAGAGGTTGATGGATCGAGTACTTGCACCGATGCTGGGAAGGAACGTGCAAGCCTATGTCGATGACATGGTCGTGACCTCGCAGGAGAAGAGCAAGCACGTTGCAGACTTGGAAGAATTGTTCACGACGATCGCCAAGTTCAAGTTAAAGCTCAACCCGGAGAAATGCATTTTCGGCGTGGAGGCTGGAAAATTTTTGGGTTTTCTCTTGACTGAAAGAGGAATAGAAGCTACCCCGGACAAGTGCGCCGCCATCTTGGCGATGAGAAGCCCGGCTACAGTAAAAGAAGTCCAGCAGCTGACAGGTCGGATGGCAGCCCTATCTCGCTTCGTGTCAGCTAGCGGAGAAAAGGGGCATCCCTATTTTCAGTGTCTGCGGCGCAATAACAAGTTCGCTTGGACGAAAGAGTGTGAGGAAGCTTTCGTCAAGCTGAAGGAGTATCTGGCGAGCCCGCTGGTTCTGTGCAAACCGCTGGCGGGAATCCCTCTCAGGTTGTACTTCGCTGTGACTGAGAGGGCGGTGAGTGCGGTGCTCGCCCAGGATCAAGATCAGGCTCAGAAGCCTATTTATTTTGTGAGCAAAGTGTTGCAGGGCCCAGAAACGAGATATCAGGCCTTGGAGAAGGCTGCGCTGGCTGTGGTGTTTTCGGCGAGGAGGTTGCGCCACTACTTCCACAGCTTCACAATACTGGTGATGACTGACCTGCCCATCCAGAAGGTCTTGAAGAAACCTGACGTTGCGGGAAGAATGGTGAAGTGGGCAGTGGAGTTGTCAGAATTTGACATTAAATATGAGCCCCGAGGCCCGATCAAGGGGCAAATCTTTGCAGATTTTGTGGTCGAGCTCTCATCAGAGGCGACGCGGGTTGAAGGAGATGATTTCCGTTGGGTACTCTCGGTGGATGGATCGTCGAACCAGCAGGGTAGCGGTGCTGGAGTCATATTGGAAGGACCCAACGGCGTGCTAATCGAACAATCGTTGAGATTTGCCTTCAAAGCCAGCAACAATCAAGCAGAGTATGAGGCGCTGATCGCCGGGATTCTGCTGGCCAAGGAGATGGGAGCTAGGGTCCTGATGGCTAAGAGTGACTCGCTGCTAGTCACAGGGCAAGTGACAGGCGAGTTCCAGGCTAAAGATCCACAAATGGCGGCTTACTTGGCGTATGTGCAGGAATTGAAGAGTTCCTTTGCCTCTTTTGAAGTAGTACATGTGCCCCGAGAACAGAATGCCCGAGCTGACTTGCTTGCTAAGCTCGCCAGTTCAGGCAAGGGGGGTAGGCAGAGGACGGTGATTCAAGAAACTCTGAAGACGCCGAGGGCATTTGTAGCAGATCACCTGGTCCTCCAGATAAGCAAGTCGACGGAGAGAGCAGCGAGAAGCCATAAGTCTTTGACGCAAGAAACCCTGAGATCGCCGAGAGTTAGAACATGTCGAGGAGAGAAGGTGGACGTGATGCAGGTCTGCGCCACCCATGAGCCAGACACTTGGATAACACAGTACAAGCGGTGCTTGGCAGATGGCCTCCTCCCGCTGGATCCAACAGAAGCTAGGAAGGTAAAGAAAAATTCCAGCAAGTATACATTGATTGATGGCGATCTGTACAGGTTTGGGTTCACTCACCCACTCCTGGAATGTATACACGGCGAGAAGTGCACGAGAATTATGGCAGAGCTCCACGAAGGTATATGTGGAAGCCACGTCGGGGGTCGAGCTCTGGCCGCGAGGACTCTCCGTGCAGGCTACTACTGGCCATCCATGAGAGAAGATTGCAAGAAATATGCCCAATGTTGTAAACAATGCCAGCAGCACGCCGATTGGCATAAGGCACCTCCCGAGGAGTTGAAGTCGATCTATAGCCCTTGGCCGTTTCATACTTGGGGAATCGACATCCTGGGACCTTTCCCGCTGGCGATCAGGCAAATGAAGTACTTGGTGGTGGCGATTGAGTATTTCACCAAGTGGATCGAAGCAGAACCAGTGGCCCAGATCACCGCACACAAGATCGAAGGTTTTGTATGGAAGAACATCGTGTGCCGGTTTGGAGTGCCTAAGCGCCTGGTGTCGGATAATGGGACTCAGTTTGCAAGCCACCTGTTGAAGAAGCTTTGTGAAGGGGTTGGAATTCAACAAGTGTTTGCATCCGTCGAGCACCCTTAGACGAATGGCCAGGTGGAATCAGCTAATCGGGTGTTGTTGAGAGGTTTGAAGAGAAGGCTTGAGAAAGCCAAGGGAAGTTGGGCTGAGGAGGTGCCCCGTATAGTCTGGGCGTACCACACCACCGAGCAGTCGGGAACCCATGAGACCCCGTTTAGCTTGGTCTATGGGTGTGACGCCATGATTCCAGTGGAGATCCAGGAGAGCTCGCCGAGATTCCAGAACTTCGTAGAGGAAGATTCGAATGAAGAGAGAAGGATGAACCTGGATCTGCTGGATGAGGCTGAAGGCTGAGGCGGTGAAGAGGAGGATCGAGCGAAGGTACAACTCTAAGGTGATGCCAAGGCAGTTTAGAGAGGGCGATCTGGTGATGAGGAAGGCCCACCAGTACGAGATGGAGAATAAATTGTCACCCAAGTGGACTGGACCGTTCAGAATAACCGAGGCGCTCGGGAACGGGGCCTACCGCTTAGAAACGCTGGAAGGAGGGGCGATCCCTCGTACCTGGAACGCCACACACCTGAAGTTGTACTATAGTTGAGAGCTTTGTAAGTAAAGCCAAACACAATGTTGTATTACAATGTCTCTGTTAAAACAGTTTGAAGGGGGCACTCTTTTTTCCCTAAGGAGGGTTTTTAATGAGGCCACCCAATAAAAGAAGAGTTTTCGAAGAATAAGGTGTTTTCAGATTGCATGTGTGCTATTTTCGAAAAGTTTTGAAGAAAGACCTTGTCATTTGTACATGATTTAAGGCAAGAAAAGATATATCGCGTGCTTTCTAAAAAGTTTTAAGTCCTCATCGTTTTTCGGCGATTAGAGGCACCAGTTAAGTTTTAAGTCCTCATCGTTTTTCGGCGATTGGAGGCACCAGTTAAGTTTTAAGTCCTCGTCGTTTTTCGACGATTGGAGGCACCAGTTAAGTTTTTAAGTCCTCATCGTTTTTCAGCGATCGGAGGCACCAGATGAAAGACCTCAACGCCCTCGCGCGTCCTGAGGCAAGTAAAAGACCTCCTCGTCGTCGAGCGAGTGCAGGCGAGAAAGAGTAAAAGTCCTCCGTGTTTCTGGGAGCGAGAAGATGTAACTCCTGGGACAATGTAGAGGCAAGTTAAAAGACCTCCTCGCCGTCAAGTGGGTGCAGGCGAGAAAGAGAAAGGTCCTCAGTGCATCCAGGGGGGAGGAGATGTACACCCTGGGCAAGTTGAGGCACCAGACAAAGTCCTTCTCGCCGTTGTGCGAGCTAAGGCCAGTTAAAGACCTCCTCGCCGTCGAGCGGGTGCAGGCGAGAAAGAGAAAGGTCCTCAGTGCATCCAGGGGGGAGGAGATGTACACCCTGGGCAAGTTGAGGCACCAAATAAAGTCCTTCTCGCCGTTGAGCGAGTTCAGGCGAGTTAAAGACCTCCTCGCCGTCGAGCGAGTGCAGGCGAGAGAAAGAAAAGGTCCTCAGTGCATCCAGGGGGGAGGAGATGTACACCCTGGGCAAGTTGAGGACCAGATAAAGACCTTCTCGCCGTTGAGCGAGTTCAGGCGAGTTAAAAGACCTTCTCGCTTATGTGCGAGCATAGGCAAGATAAAATCCTTCTCGTCTCGAACGAGTTCAGGTATGGCGCAGAGGGTGGAAGAAGCTTGAAAGGTGGCTAAGGTAGGTTCGAAGAGAACGCCTAGTCAACCGGTCTTTTGCTCTGAAGTTCAGGGGGGCAAAGGAAGATCCCAAAGGGCGTTTCTACCCCAGATAAAGAAACGATTGCCAAAGCATGAAGCTAGGAAAGGCTGATGGTACCTAGAGTTCTTGGCGATCGGGGAAAGTTCAAACGACGGCGAGAAGGTTGAAAGACTTGTTTGATAAAGCAGGTCGAGTGGGACGTTGTTTGAGCCAATCATTGAGTTACAGTTCGTTGTTCGAAGGGTATTCTTGCGATAAGGTTAGTTGCCTTAAGAATACAAGTTGTTTAAAGTGATTATTGCTTAAGTTTGAATTGGCTCGAGGCAGTTGCGTCAAAAGTCGTATTTGCAAAATTGTTAAGTTAAATCCGACAAAGTTAAACATGCAAAGAAGGTTAAAGCGCTTAAAAGGAGTCAGGGGAGAGAATATCCAAGCCTTATGATTGAAATAAGTATTTGATAAAAGCACACATACAAGAGTTTTTACAGAATAATACGAGGGAAATTATAAAGTAGCAGATGAGGTGGAATGGATTAGTCTTCAGCAGGAACGACCTTTCCATCTACTACTTCGTTGTTCAACGACACCATGCTGAGGTCGAGATCGGGGAATAGGCATGCGAATTGTTCCCAAGCGGCTTCGAATCCAGCAGCCAGAATCTGAGCAGAGTTTAGCTTAAGTTCTTCAAATTGCCCTTGAAGTTCTTCAACCTGTTTCTTGAGCTCTTTGTTCTGCTGCTCCTGCTCTTCAACCTGTTTTCGGAGTTGTTCGTTGGTCTCTTGAGCATGGAGAAGGTCGTCAGTAACCTTCTTGGATTCTGTTTGAGCTTGGGCCAACTCAGCAGCCATCTTTCCTTTCTCCTTGTTTGCCTCGGCGAGATCAGCCGTGGCGTCGTCCCTCGCTTTTTCTACTTGCCCAAGTAGCTTCTCGCGGTCGATCGACCTCTGCTCCAGTTTTTGCACCCTGGCGGCGTCAGCTTGAATGTGAGCCTCCAGGTCGCTCGCCTTGGTGCGCAGAGGCACGATTTTGCTTTCTAGCTCAACTTTCTCTTGGGCAAGATCATGAACTTTGCGGCGAAGGTCAGCAGCTTCCTTGCGCGCCAGCCTGAGCTCGGTATTCAGGGCATCCTCCACTCGGGAGTGATCGAGTTCTGCGAGCGTCAGGCTGAATGACATCTTCTCCACCTCAACCTTCATAGTGCTATTTTCGGTCTTGAGGTTGTAGAGATCGTCTTGAAGCCTCCTGGTGGAGCTCTCCACAACCCTCGTTATGATCGATGGGATATCCTCTGCTATGGTTTTGAGTTTGGCAGTCAGAGGTTCCCACATCCTTGTGACTTCGAGGGAAAGGTTCGCTGCTTGGAGAGGCGCCAGGGGGGCTTGTTGAGGGTTCTCGCCGCAACCTTCCTTAGCAATATCTTCAGTGGTTGCTTCATGGTGTGGCGACGCAATCGGGGATTCGGTAATTAGAATTGGAGAGGTGTGAGCAACCTCATCTCCGATTGGAACGTTCTCTACAGCTGAAGTGTTTGAAGGGGGGCCCCCTCCAGCTGAGATGTGTGGCGTAGAGGCACTTGGGGGGTCCTCCAGAAAATTTGGCTCTTGAGCCTCAGCTGCTGGTGGCGCAGTGGCCAGTGGAGTTGCTTGGACTGGTGATGAAGGGGCTTGTGGTGTTGGCGATGAGGGAGGAGGAGCGGGCGTTGATGGTGGTGATGAGGTTGGAAGAGGGGGTGGAGCAGGTGGAGAAGATGGTGCCACCCTCTTCCTTTTCGTGACAAGGCCATCCTCTGTGACCTCGTCGTCCTCTTCTTCCTCCTCTTGGACGACTTGGGGGGCTTTTCGCTTAGGCCTCTTAAGGACCAGTTTCTTGCGCTGGGTGGGTTCCTTAGGCGGTGATCGCCCATGAACGATGGCCTTCTCGACCGCCGAGTTGGGCACCGTCTGGGAACCGGTCGCCAACCCGTGGTTTCGGGCGAGCGCCTTTAAGTCGGCGAGCATGTTTTTACCCAACATATTGTCTGCATGAAACGAAAATACATGAGTTAGCTCAGAGAAGAAAAAGATAAGTGTATGAGGCCATGAAACAGCAAAACAGGTCTATGCAGAAAAGGTAAAACCAAAGTCTTGTGCGTATCGCACAAGACGCCCAGAAGCAGTATCAGAAGCAATATCAAGACAAAAGTGTAGCGTCCTAACCTATTTGGAATTCTAACTGGTCCTCAAAGAATTCGAAGGAGATCAGGGTGGGGGTCAGGAATGTTATGTTGGCATCTGCCACCCTCTTCCAGAATAGACAGAGGTCTCTGTCCAAAGCTCCCATGCTATCAGGACTTCTGGGCCTCCTGAAGCAGCTCTTGGACTCCTTTTTCCTCTTGTCCACCCAGTACAAGGGGAAGCCATCGAGAAGGGAAGTGTCTTTATCGTTTGCGCGTACTTGGATGAACTTCCCCTTCCAGTCTTTGTACGATTGCTGGAAGATGGTAAAAATGGATCTCCCAGCAATGGCATTCAGGTTGACCCACAGGCGGTCTCCTGGGTGCTTGGCCTCAAAAAGGAACAAAAACACGTCCACCGACGCGGGTAACCCTAGGTGGTCGCACGTTATTTCAAAGGCTCGAACAAACGCCCAGCTGTTGGGGTGAAGTTGGGCGGCAGCGATGTTGAGCTCGGTCAAGAGTTCCCTCTCGAATCGGGTGAGAGGGAACCTGAGTTTGACCTTCTTGAAGAAAGTTGTGTAGACAAAGCAGAAGGGCCCGTCGGCGCTTACTTTGTCATCGGCACACACTGGCAGAGCGGCGGGGCAAGGCAGCACCATCATCCTCTCGTCGTGCTCCTTGTGAAACGATTGATAGGCCTCGTCCCCCTTTGTCAACCGCAGAACTGCTCCCGCAGTGTTCACCGACGAGGTCTCCTTCAGAAGGGTTGGATTAGCCCAGGGGTATAGAGTTTTGAAGTCTGGCAGAGGGACGGGGGCTCCTCCAGCATTAGGTGGAGTCGCCTGGGCCAGAGCAGATTGGGAAGATGCAGGCCTCTCAGCCTGCGAAGAGGAAGCGCCACGAACTTGCGCTGAGTCGTGTGCTTGTGAAGGAGGGTTTCGTGCTGATGGAGGGGGGTTCGGGGTAATCTTGGTGCGAGTCATGATGGCAGCTGCAAAGGAAGAAGAAAGGAAAAATGATCAGGAGGGTTACGAAGGCTGACTCGGTCACAGAAGGAAGGTGAAACGACGAACGAATGTGAGTTCATTGCGACGATCGACAAAGCCCTAAGTTACGCAGAAGAGAAATGGAAAAACGACCCACAGCGTATGCACCAGGCAGTTACAGGATGATGCAAATCGGTGAAAATGCAAGGAAACCCAGCAGACGAAGGAAAGTAATTACCTTTCGATGATCAGGAAGACGATGGAGGAAGATGGTGATCTGGAGCGTTGAAGAGCGTTGAGAGTTTTCGCAGAGGGAAGTTAGAGCGTTTGCAAGCACGAAGAAAGTGATGGAACAGTGGAGCGTAATGGGTTTAAGGGTTTTCGAAATGGGTTTAGGAAGCGCAAACGGCAAATGAAGAGAGCCGTTGATGAAGCCACGTGTCGAGCGGTGGGCGAAGGGTTTGGTGGAGCGTCAGAGCAGCATAAAGTACAATCGCTTGGAATTCTGCGTCAGTGCCACGTAGATCGGTGTTAACGAAGGCTCTTTCAGTCTTTTCGCTAGACAAGTCTTCGCTTAAGACTGGGGGGCTTGTGTACCGCCCTGGTGGTCGGGTGTGATGACGTGGCATCCTGCTACAGTGTAGGCGTGTTGACAAGGCGTCAGGTTGGCAGATGGGAAGGAAGTCGGGAGGCACGTGTAGTCGCCGATTGTTAAGTTGGCGTGTTCCGATTTCCAGCTTACCAGAATGGGCGATCGCCAGGTTGAAGACGAAGTCGCCAGATGTAGACTCAGGCGACCAAGCAGTCGAAGATCGCCAGAACAAGCACATCGCCAAAGATGAAGGAGAAGCAAATTGTGAAGGCGGCCGGCGAGACCACAGGGAAGGTGTATGAAGGCCCTAACTTGCCAGTTCCAGTAGAGATCGCACTCCTAAGTTAGCTATGCACTGGGCAGTACCATGCATAAGTAACTTAGCCAAAATGAGAGCAGAAGCGGCGCCAAGTCAGGGAGCCTCCAGATGATGGCACCTGTACAGTTGGATGCGAGCCACGTGTCCAAGTCTGTAACTGCCAGGAGAGAGAAAACCACCAGGTATATAAGAGTTCTTAACAGACTTTCTGAGGTACGCACGTTCAGTTCATACACTTTACGCTTGCGAGTGACAGAGCTGTTTGTGAGAGGATTTGCACGGTTCTAGTTCTATCAGTTTTTGGTGATACCGTCACTGACTTGAGCGTCGGAGTGCGATCGGCCGCAGCGGCGCCGTGTCGTTTCTTTGCAGGTTCTTGAAGTAGATCCAGGGGAGGAACGAAGGTGATAAGTGGTGCACACGTCGATCCTTTGACGAGGCATTCTCCAGCGCTCCGGTCAACAGGCAGGATCACTTAGTATTGTTTAATTTTGTGCTATACCGACTAGCTTTGCTGCATATCTAGCTTACATAGTTTTCTTGCTTTTGATTTCTCAACTTCTTGTGTTCTAAGTGTTTTACTAAGAGAAAATTTTGTGTGAAGTCATTGGAGGAAAGTTTTTGGCAAGGAAAAGGCTTGGTACTTAAGTAGTCCATTGTGACTCACCTCCCTTACCTGGAAAACTCCCTTCTCTAACTTTCCTAAACTTTCTCCAAGTAAAACACCTATATACACAAAGTTTTAGCCATGTCTTCTTCTTCTCACTCTCCAAAGTCTATAGAAAGTGAAGTAAAATCTTTGAAAACTCTTTTAAAAGAAGTATCCCAAGCGGTACAATTGATATCTTTTAGACAATTGGAGAATGAGAACAAAATCAATGAGTTGGCTAAAGCTCAAGAAGAGAAGTCACAAAAATCACAAAAATAAAAAAAAAACTCATGCATCCCATTCTCAAAGTATTGAGTCTTTAGGGGAGGGAAGCCGTAGAATCAATGATTATTACCAACCACCCCCTAGAAGAACTAGGCAAAGGGAACAAGAGGTGCCAAGGGAAACAAGAGTAGACCTACCTCATTTTCATGGAAAGGAAAATGTAGAAGTATATCTAGATTGGGAGATGAAGGTAGAGCAACTTTTTGCTTGCCATAGGGTAAGTGAGGAACGAAAAGTACCCTTAGCCACCCTTAGTTTCCAAGGAAATGCCATGTATTGGTGGACCTCTCTCTCGAGAGATAGACGTCTTCATAGGGAACCTTCCATTACATATTGGAATGACCTTAGGGGAGCCCTAAGACGTCGACATATACCCTCTTACTACCATAGGGAGTTGATGGACAAGCTCCAAAGACTCCAACAAAGAAATATGAGCGTAGAGGAGTATAGACAAAAGATGGAGCTCTATATGATGAGAGCCTCTATTAGAGAGGAAGAGGAAACCACCACAGCTAGGTTCCTTAGTGGCCTATCACTTGAGATAAGAGATAGAGTAGAGCTCTTACCTTATCAAGACTTGAATGATTTGGTTCAACTTTGCATTAAAGTTGAGCAACAAAACTTGCGCAAAACCTCAAGTCAAAAGGTGAGCCCCTATTCTAGCTTTTATCCCAAGAAAGAGTTTAGAAGGGAGGGTAGTACATCCAAGGAAAAACCAAAAGAGCCTACCAAGCCCTTCACCAAAGAAACCTCAACCCCACCCATCCGAGCTAGAGATGTCAAGTGTTTTAAGTGCTATGGTAGGGGGCATGTGCAAGCACAATGTCCAAACCAAAGGACTTTGTTTTTAAAAGGTGTACACGAGTACACTAGTGGCGAGGATGAGCCTAGTGAGAAAGAGGAAGGGGGAGAGGATGAGAGGGTAGCTCCACTAGAGGGAGAATTGCTTATGATTAGGAGAACCCTCAACAATCACCCTAGCACATCCATGGAAACACAAAGGGAGAACATCTTTCATACAAGATGCAATGTTTTAGAAAATATATGTTCCCTCATTGTGGATAGTGGATCTAGTTGTAATTGTTGTAGTGCTAGGATGGTTGAAAAGCTTAAGCTACAAGTAGTTCCTCACCCAAAACCTTACAAACTTCAATGGCTTAATGAAAATGGGGATCTACATGTAGACAAGCAAGTGGAAATCAAGTTTTCCATAGGGAACTACAAAGACAAAGTTTTATGTGATGTAGTGCCTATGGAATCTTGCCATATCTTATTAGGGAGGCCATGGCAATTTGATAAGAAAACCTTGCATGATGGTCTCACTAACGAGATTTCCTTCACCCATAAATATAAGAAGTTTGTACTTAGTCCTTTACCACATTCTCAAGTGGTGAAAGACCAAATACAAATGAAACAAAAGAGGGATGAGGAAAACAAAAAAAAAAAGAGCTAGAAAAAGAGAAAATCCTTAGGGATAGAAAGGCGTGGGAGAAGAGTGTTCCTTCCCACAAGGTTGGTCAACAAGAAAAACCTCTTGAAAATGTTTTTGAAAACTTGCTTCTTGTTGAACAACCAAGCCTTATCTTTTGTAAAGGAGCACTTACATACACTGCCACAAGTAGTGAACTCATGGTTTTACCTCCTCAAGTAGAAAACCTTTTGAGTGAATTTGAAGATCTATTCTCCCAAGAAGGACCCATTGGGCTTCCTCCTCTTAAGGGGATAGAACATCAAATTGACTTTATACCGGGGGCAAGCCTACCAAATAGGCCTGCTTATAGAACCAACCCCGAGGAAACAAAGGAGATAGAATCACAAGTTCAAGACTTGTTGGAGAAGGGTTGGGTTCAAAAGAGCCTAAGCCCTTGTGCTGTACCTGTCTTGTTGGTGCCAAAAAAAGATGGAAAATGGCGTATGTGTTGTGATTGTAGAGCAATCAACAACATCACCATCAAGTATAGGCATCCAATCCCGAGGCTTGATGATATGCTTGATGAATTGCATGGGTCAACTCTATTCTCCAAGATTGACCTTAAAAGTGGATATCACCAAATTCGAATCAAGGAGGGTGATGAGTGGAAAACTGCTTTTAAGACCAAATTTGGATTATACGAGTGGTTGGTGATGCCCTTTGGGCTTACTAATGCTCCAAGCACATTCATGAGGCTTATGAATCACACCTTGAGGGATTGTATAGGTAAATATGTAGTAGTTTACTTTGATGATATCTTAGTCTATAGTAAAAGCCTAGAAGACCATCTAAGTCACCTTAGGGAAGTTCTTCTAGTTCTTAGGAAAAATAGTCTTTTTGCCAATAGGGATAAGTGTACCTTTTGTGTAGATAGTGTAGTTTTCTTAGGTTTCATAGTTAACAAAAAGGGGGTGCATGTAGATCCCGAGAAAATCAAAGCCATCCGCGAGTGGCCAACTCCACAAAATGTAAGTGATGTAAGAAGTTTTCATGGATTAGCTAGCTTCTATAGAAGGTTTGTACCTAATTTTTCTAGTCTAGCTTCTCCTTTGAATGAACTTGTGAAAAAAGATGTTGCATTTTGTTGGAATGAAAAGCATGAGCAAGCCTTTCAAAGGCTCAAAGCTCAACTCACCAATGCACCCATTCTATCTCTTCCAAATTTTTCCAAAACTTTTGAGATAAAGTGTGATGCATCGGGGGTAGGCATAGGTGCGGTTTTGTTGCAAGGTGGACACCCCGTTGCTTATTTTAGTGAAAAACTCCATGGTGCCACCCTCAACTACCCCACCTATGACAAAGAGCTTTATGCTCTTGTGCGAGCCCTAAAGACTTGGGAACACTACCTTGTGTCCAAAGAATTTGTTATCCATAGTGATCACGAGTCTTTAAAATATTTAAAGGGCCAACACAAGCTCAACAAGAGACATGCTAAATGGATGGAATTTCTTGAACAATTTCCTTATGTAATCAAATACAAGAAAGGGAGCACCAATATAGTGGCCGATGCTCTTTCAAGATGGCACACACTCTTTTCAAAACTAGGTGCCCAAATTCTTGGATTTGACCACATAAGAGAGCTTTACCAAGAAGACCAAGAACTTTCATCCATCTATGCTCAATGTCTACATAGAGCACAAGGAGGTTACTATGTGTCCGAGGGATATCTTTTTAAAGAAGGAAAACTTTGCATTCCCCAAGGAACACATAGAAAACTCCTTGTCAAAGAATCACATGAAGGGGGACTCATGGGCCATTTTGGAGTTGATAAGACTCTAGATCTTTTAAAAGCAAAATTTTGTTGGCCACACATGAGGAAAGATGTCCAACGACATTGTTCTAGATGTATCTCATGTTTAAAAGCAAAGTCTAGAACAATGCCGCATGGACTCTACACCCCTTTGCCGATTGCAAATGCTCCTTGGGAAGACATTAGCATGGATTTCATTTTAGGACTTCCTAGGACTGCAAGAGGCCATGACTCTATTTTTGTGGTAGTGGACCGTTTTAGCAAAATGTCCCACTTTATTCCACGCCACAAAGTAGATGATGCTCAAAATATTTCTAAACTCTTCTTTAGAGAAGTGGTGAGACTCCATGGTCTCCCTAGAAGTATAGTGTCCGATAGAGATCCCAAGTTTATAAGCCACTTTTGGAAAACTCTTTGGGGATAAACTTGGAACAAGACTACAATTTTCAACTTCTTGTCATCCTCAAACGGATGGGCAAACCGAAGTAGTCAATAGATCTCTTGGAACTATGCTTAGGGCTATCATGAAGGGCAGCCACAACAAATCTTGGGATGAGTACCTTCCCCACATTGAATTTGCTTACAATAGAGTAGTTCACAAGACTACTAGTGCTTCCCCTTTTGAGGTAGTATATGGTTTCAATCCTCTCACGCCTATGGATTTAATACCCCTTCCTAATCCACAAGATTTTGTGCATAAGGAAGGAGTAATCAAAGCTTATTTTGTCAAGAAAATGCATGAGAAGATTAAAATCCAAATTCAACAACAAAATGAGAAGTACACAAAATACAACAACAAAGGGAAGAGAGAAATAATTTTTGAGGAAGGAGACTTAGTTTGGCTTCACCTTCGCAAAGATAGATTTCCAAATCAAAGGAAGTCCAAACTAAGTCCCCGAGGTGATGGACCTTTCCAAGTTCTCAAGCGAGTCAACAACAATGCATATAAGTTGGACCTACCTCTTGAATATGGAGTACATGACACTTTTAATGTAATTGATCTTTCTCCATTTGTAGGTACCAATGACGATGACGAGCTGGATTTGAGGACAAATCCTTTCCAAGGGGGAGGGGATGATGGAGGAGGGCCAAGCACACCTACCCAAGAAAACCCAAGCCAAGGAGAGCGTCTAGACCAAGACCAAGGTGAGCGTCTAGGACGTGAAGGAGAGCGTCTAGGACGTGAAGGTGAGCGTCTAGAACGTGAAGGAAGGAGACTATCCATGGAGCTAGACCGTCTAGGTCCCCTTACAAGATCAATGGCCAAACATGTTCAAAGACAAGCAAGTGAAGCCACGGATGGAAGAGAGAAGGCTTTGTATATGTTTGCATAAAGGCCCATTGGGGGTACTTAGTAGATAGGATAGTGTAGGAAGCATTTTTGATGGAAACCTTCTAGAATCTAGGGTTGTGTATGCCGGTCATTGCACCTTAGAATTTAGATTTAATTTTGGTTTTATTTTCTTTAGAAATGTGGCTTAACATTTACGTCCACATAGCCTATAAATAGGAAGGCTATCTCCTTGTATTTGACAAGTTTAATTGAGTATTGTTATGCTGCCATTTTTGTGCACTAGCTTTACTTCTCCTAGAAATCTAGGCTATAAACTTCAATCCTTTCACCTTTCTCCCTTGAGCTGGCCGAACCACTCAAACATCACACTACTCATGCACCTTCAAAGCCAACACAACTCCTAGGAGGGCTTTGTTTCACTCACCCATTGCTTCCGCATCACTTTTTACTACTTTGATTCAAGAAGAACACATGAAATGCCATCAGGATTTGCTGGATGAGGTCAGGGAGGAGGCGAGAGTGAAGGCCGAAGCAGTAAAGAGAAGGATTGAGCGAAGGTATAACTCTAAGGTAATGCCAAGGTAGTTTAGAATTGGCGACCTGGTGATGAGGAAGGCCCATCAGTACGAGATGGAGAACAACTTATCGCCTAAGTGGACGGGACCGTTCAGAATAACCGAGGTGCTCGGGAACGGCGCCTACCGCTTAGAGACGTTAGAAGGAGGGGCAATTCCTCGCACTTGGAACGCCACAAATCTCAAATTGTATTACAGTTAAAGCCTTGTAAGTAAAGACAAACATGAAGAGATTTAAATAGTTTCTGTTAAAACAGTTTCAAGGGGGCACTCTTTTTTCCCTAAGGAGGGTTTTTAATGAGGCCACCCAATAAAGAAGAGTTTTCAAGTTTAAAGTTTCTAAGATTGCATGCTTGTTAATTTGAAAGTTTTTAGGAAAAAGACCTTATGACTTGTACGTGATCTAAGGCAACAGTAAAGTTATATTGCATGCTTTCTAGTAAAGTTTTAAAGTCCCCATCGTTTTTCGGCGATCGGCGGCAATAGTTAAAAGTTTTAAAGTCCCAATCGTTTTTCGGCGATCGGCGGCAATAGTTAAAAGTTTTAAAGACCTCATCGTCTTTCGGCGATCGGAGGCACCAGTAATGTAAAAAGCTCTCAACGCTCTCGTGCGTCTTGAGGCGAGAGAAGAAGTCCTCCTCGCCCTTTAACGAGTTCAGGCGAGAAAGAGGAGAAGTCCTCCTCGCCTTTGAGCGAGTGCAGGCAAGAACAAATTGAAAGACCTCTTTGCATAAGCAGATTGAGGCAAGATTAAAAGTCCTCAGTGCATCCAGGGGGGAGGAGATGTACACCTGGGCAAGTTGAGGCACCAGAGAAAGTCCTTCTCACCTTAAGAGTGAGTTCAGGCAAGATGAAACTGAAAGGTCAGGGGTGTTCATGACCTTAAACGGCGGGAAGGGAAGGTTGATGGAAAACGCCTTTTCCCCTTTAAGTGAAACATCAATATTGACCCAGTAAGATCAGATAAAGCTTCCACGCTTGCGGGCGGTGCGAAGATAGATAAAATCCTTCTCGTCTTGAACGAGTTCAGGTATGGCGTGAAGGGTGGAAGAAGTTAAAGGATAGCTGAGATAGGTTCGTAGAGAACACCTCACTATCCAGATCATTGTTCTAAAACTCAGGGAGGTAGAGAAGGATCCGAAAGGCGCCTCTACCCCCAAATGAGGGAACAATGATCAAGTTATGCAAAAGAGGGAACATCGCCAAAACCCTAGGGCGTGAAGGTTGAGATAGTGGGGGGATGTACGGCGAGTGCCAGATCAGAAGAGTTTCAGGTGATGACAGAAGTAAGGGGCACCTCACTTGGCAGATCAGGTAAACTGTATTTTAATACTAGTTTGAGTTAAAACCTGCTGCCTAGTAAGTGATTTTATGCTAAGGTTTGTTGCCTTAAGTTCACAAGTTTTGTTGAGCGTCATCGCCGAAGAGTTGATAGTTGCTCAAATTTACTTTGAGTTAACAGTTTGTTAAGTTTATTATAAGGTTAACAGTTTGCTCGAGTTAAAAGCGGTATGTGAAGGGTTAAGTTCAAGTATTGCTGAGTTAATTCAGTTTAGTAAGTTTCACCAGTTATGTTGGTTAACCACACAGCAAATAGAGGCAAAGGCGTATAAGGTGAAATAGAAAGACAATGTTCAAACAATAGCAGTTATATAAACAGTACCAATTGAAGTTTATACACAGATTGGTCATTACAAACAAAAGACAAACAGAAGGTTTTCAAAGAAGAGGTGATGGGGAAAGGCAGTTAATCTTTAGAAGGCACAATCTTCCCATCCACCACTTCGTTGCAGATCGACAGCATGGAAAGGTCGAGCTCAGGATATTGGCATGACATTTGCTCCAGAGCAGCTTCGAACCCAGAGGTGAGGATTTGAGCAGCACTCTGCTCAAGCTCATGTATTTGGTTTTTCAGTCCTTCCTTCTCCTCATGAGCTCGAGCAAGTTCTTCAGTAGCTTTCTTACTCTCACCCCAAGCTTGGGCAAGCTCTGCAGCAACCTTTTTGGCTTCCTCACGAGCTTGGGAGAGCTCAGCGAGAGCCTTATCCCTGTCTGCCTCGACCTTCCCCAGGAGGATCTCCCTATCTGTCGATCTCTTTTCGATTCTCTCCACCTGGAAGCTTCAGCCATTCGTGCAGACTCCAAATCTGCCACCTTGACCCAAAATGGGACCAACTTGCTCTCCAAGTCAATTTTCTCTTGGATTTGGATGTGCAGTTTTTGGCGCAGATCAGAGGCTTCCTTGCGTGTATTCCTTAGCTCAGCGTCCAGCGCATCCTCCAGCCTTGAATGTTCCATCTCATTCATCAGCAGATTGCAAGTGAGCTTTTCAGCCTCAGCCCTTATCATGAGATTTGACTCCTTGAGCTCGAAGTTTTCCTCTTGGAGCTTCTTGAGTGAATCCTTCACAGCTCTTGACACAAGCAAAGGAAGATCTTCCGCCATGGTCTTCAGTTGAGCTGCGAAGGGTCCCAAGGTCTCCTTAAAGGGATCTGGGAGGTTTGAGGCTGATGCTGGAGGTGCTGGTGGAGTTTGATGTTGGCTTTCACCACCACCCTCTTGAGCTTGTACAACAAGGGGGGCTTCCAGGCGTGGTGGTGAGGCTGGAATTTCTGTTATAGGCATTGGCGAAGCCTTAGGACCCTCATCTTCTCCTAATGCGGCCCCAGCAATGGATGTGGTGGAAGGAGGACCCTCTCCAACAGATACAAACGGTGTAGAGGCGCTTGGAGGGTCCTCTGCATAATTCGGGCTGCTACTTTCGATCACTATGGGTACGGCGGCCAGTAGTGCTGCTTGGACTGGCTCTATCGGAGCTGGAGGTGATGGCGGTGTTGGTGTTGGAAGTGCAGGTGGTGTGGAGGTGGTTACCCTTTTTCTCTTGGTGATGAGACCATCCTCGGTGGCTTCATCGTCGTCTTCTTCTTTCGACACCACCTGAGGAGTCTTCCTCTTTGGTCTCTTCAACACCAGTTTTTTCCTTTCTGGGGCGGGTAGGGCCCTAGAAGAAGTTGGACCTCGGGGAGGAGTTTTTCCTTGGGAAATGGCGATCTCCACAACCGAGTTAGGCACAGTTTGGGAGCCCGCTGCAAGTTTGTGGGATCGGGCGATCACCCTCAATTCTGCCAGTTTTCCTTTTCCCAACATTGCGTCTGCACAAGGTAAAAAATAGATGAGTATGCCCCAAAGCAGAAGCAGAACATGCAAGTATATACATACAAAAGTAACATAAGGAAATAGCACATGGATAAATGATCAAGACCAATACAGAACAAACAGAATGCCAAAGACAGAATTGTAAAAATGCTAAGTCAGTTTCAACACAAAATGAGAATCTTGGTGTCGGGGTAGGGGCTAACCTATGTGCATTTCAAGTTGGCCCTCGAGGAATTCGAAGGAGATTATTGAAGTAGTGGGGAAGGTGATGTTGGCAGAAGCCACGCTTTTCCAGAAGAGACAAAGGTCTTTGTCCAACTCCCCCATGTTGTCAAAACTTCTTACTCTCCTGAAGTTGTCCCTGGAATCCTTGTTCCCCTTGTTTACCCAATACAAGAGGAAGCCATCAAGCAACGAAGGGTCTTGGTCGTTCGGGCACACCTTGACGAACTTCCCCTTCCAGTCTTTGTAGGATTGCTAGAAGATGGAGAGGATTGACCTCCCAGCAATTCCATTCAAGCTGACCCAGAGGCGATCTCCGGGATTCTTTGCCTCAAATAGAAAGAGGAAGACATCAACCGAAACTGGCAGTCCCAAGTGCGCGCAAAGAATTTGAAACGCCCTCACGAATGCCCAGCTATTGGGATGGAGCTGGGCAGGGGCGATGTCGAGCTCGGTCAACAGCTCCCTCTCGAAACGAGTGAAAGGAAACCTAAGTTTCACTTTCTTCAACAGCGTGGCGTAGACGAAGCAGAACAACTCGACGTTGTTCCCCTTGTCGTCCACACAGATTGGTTCTCCAGGGAGGCAAGGCAGCACCGTCACGTTGTCATCGTGCTCCTTGTGAAATGAAAAGTTGGGTCGTTCCCCTTTCTTCAGGCAAAACACCCCCACCTCAGTATTTATTGACGAGGTTTCCTTCAGTAGAGTTAGGGTGGCCCAAGGGTGGAGCTCTTTGTAGTCCCGTGGAGGAAAGGAGGCTCCCCCGGCTTGTGGTGGAGTTGCTTGGGTAAGGTTGGCTTGGGAAGAGGCAGGCCTCTCATCCTGTGTGGAAGGAGCACCAGAGGCTCGTGGGGGGTTGCGTGTTGGTGGAGGGTTTGTCCCAGTGGTAACCCTACGAGTTTTGGGAGGAGGGTTTCACGATGAGGAAGGAGGATTAGCGGTGGACTTTGTCTGAGCCATCGCATGAACTGCAAAGGAAAGAAAAGGGAGGAGATGAGGATAGCAAGAGAATGACTCGATTGAAGGCGAAGAAGATAGAACGAATGAGTGAGAGTTCACTAGGGTAGACGTTATCAGGAATGAAACTCTAAGTTACGAGAAAGGAGAAACAACCCACAACATATGCTCTAGACATAATGATGCAAACCGATTAAAATGCAATAAATATCAGTAGAAGGAGTACAGAAGTTACCTTTTGATGATCGGGTAAATGTTGAAGGAAGTTGAAGATTGAGAGAGACGAAGGTTTCGTAGTTCGCAGAGAGAGCGTTTAGAATGCTTGAAGATGAAGAAAGATAATGAAACAGTGAATAGCGCGAAGGGTTTAAGGGTTTCGAACGTTGTAGGAAGCGCAAACGACAATTAAAAACAACCATTGATGAAGCCACTTGTCGTTTGATCAAAAAGGGGTTGGTGAAGCGTCAGAAAGGCAAAGGAGTACGAACGTACGGAAGTCCGTACAAGGGCCACGTAGATCGACGATGATTTGACTTCTTAGTCTTTTCGTTGGTCAAGTCTCAGCTTAAGACTGGGGGCTTGTGTACCGATCAAGTCATCGGGTGTGATGACGTGGCAGCAAGCGATAATATAGGCGTGTTGAACGGGACACCTAGCCGACAGAAGGGAAGTAAATCGGGAAGTCAGTATAGTCGCCGATCGCTCAATGGGCGTTCTCCGATCTCTAGTGTGCGTAACCGGCGGTCACCAGAGTTGTGTCACAGTCGCCGTATGTGAGTACTAGGAGATCAGGTGGTTAGAGATCGCCGAAGAATGCTAGGAGATCGGGTGGTTTACACACCACCGAAAGGGGCACATCGCCGAACGATCAGGAAAGCTTATTTAAGGTTTCCAAGAGGTACAAGTATGGAAGACGAGTGATATATTTGTCACGTAGCAGCGGAGGATGAGGTTATCAGATGATCACACCCTAGCCAGAGGTCGGGTCGAGGGAACAGTTTCCCAGAACATGCATGGTGTGCAAGTGAGGCAGATCGTGATGGCGGCAGGCGAGACTACAGAGATGGTGTACGTGGTGGCACCCAGTACTCGCCACTTAAGGGGTCGCGCTCCAAGGAAAGTTGTGCACCAAGTTACTCCCTGTATGGATAACTTAGTCGAATGGCGAAAAGAGTAGAAGTAACGCTCAAGTTGTGGAAGCTCCAGATGGTGACACGTGTACAGCTGGATGTGAGCCACGTGTCTGGAGGTGTAACCGTCAGGAGAGAGAAAAAGCTCAGGTATATAAGGAACACTTAACAGACTCTTGAGGTACGCTTTCATAATACTTTCCAGTACACTGAGATTCCCTACGCATGGTTCCTTGAGTTGAGATATTCTCTCTGAGTTTTTGGTGATTCTTCCACTGACTTGAGCGTCGGAGCGTGATCGGCCGCAGTGGCGCCACTTTGTTTTCTTCAGGTTCTTGCGAGGAATTGAGACGTGAAGAGCAAAAGCTAACGTGGTGCGAAGCTGATCCAAAGGAGAGATCTTTGAGGTGGCAAGACTCTTGCACTCAAGTCAACCGACAGGATCAGATTCATATAATCAAAGAACACATGCAAAAAGCCATGAGGTTAGGTGATTATCATTATCCCTATGCTGTTTTAATATATAATTTTCTACACTTTTTTGAAGCTAATCTTGAAGATGAAACTTCTGAGCTGGTCAAGTCAACTCAAGAGTTGAACAATGGATCACTCAACAAGATGGACTTTACAAAAGTAGGTGGAAAATGGATAAGCAAGGATGGTGATCATGGTGCCTCCTCTAGTGGTGCTGCAAATCTTGAACAAGATGAACCTGCTGATATGGATGTTCAACATGAAGATCCAACTGAAAATTTTCAAGATGCAGGACCTAGTGCTGCTGATGGACATCAAAGAGAAAGAATGCCAACCATGTCATCATTTGAAAGACTCATGATGTAGGCTTCATAGCTTTACTGAAAATCAAAGGAGCCTTCATGATCTCTGTGTTAGCAATTTCCAAAGAATTGACACCAGGTTTGACAACATGATGCAAGGTTTATGACTCCGGATGAACAGATTGAAGCTGTCCAGAATCAAATCTTTGATCTTCAGTTTGCTGATGAAGAAGAATGAAGGAAAAACAACCGATTGGTCATCGAAACAATCGATTGTTTTTGGCTGTTCTTTTCTGGTTTTAAAATTTCTTTCCTTCTGCTGTTGCTGTTTTATTCTGATGTAATGAAAACAATAGCTTGTTTTATCTCTTATCTTTGTCTATTTGTGAAGACAAATAGGGGGAGATATATGATGTGTTTCGAGTTTGTTTTAAGTTTCTATTTTAAAGTTGATAAAATTGTTTGGAATATGTAATATGTACCGCCCTGGTAGTCGGGAGTAATGACGTGGCGTTGAGTTATTATATAGGCGTGTTGGATGGGACACTTGGCTGGCAGAAGGGGAGGAAGTAGCGCCCAAACTCGCCACCCAGAAGAGATCACGCTCCAAGGCAACTATGCACTGAGTAGTATCATGCATAAGTAACTTAGCCAAAGAAGAGTCAGAAGTAGCGCCCAAGTCAAGAATGCTCCAGATGAAGGCACGTGTACAGCTGGATGCGAGCCACGTGTCCAGATGTGTAACTGCCAGGAGAGAGAAAGTGCCCAGGTATATAAGAGTTTCCAACGAACTTCTGAAGTACGCACGTTCAGATTGTTTTCTTTACGCTTGCGAGTCTTGAGTACACAGAGAGAGCTGGTCACGGTTCCTTAGAGTTCTTGAGTCTTACTCTTAAGTAATTGGTGGTTCAGTCGCTGACTTGGGCGTCGGAGTGTGATCGGCCGCAGCGGCGCCGTTTCGTCTTTTGCAGGTTCTTGAGGTGGATCGCGGTGAAGGATGGAGGCTAACACGGCGCATAAGTCGATCCAAGTTTGACGAGGCAAAGCTCCAGTGTTTTGGTCAACAGGCAGGATCATAATATGTTTATGATATTACATGTTTTAAACTTTAAACTGATTATCTGTATGCTAACAGAATATCAGAAGTTCAATGTATTGCTCAAAGTTTTTCTGCAGGAATTGCTTCAGATTTAATCAAGTACAACACAAGCATCAGGGATTTGTCTTCATCAAATAGGGGGAGATTGTTGAACCTTGTGATGTTCAATGTTTTGAAGAATCCAAATCCTTTGAAGAGACATCGCCCAAGAGAGGCATCGCCTAAGAGAGGCATCACCAAAGAGAGGCATTGCCCAAGAGAGGCATCGCCCAAGAGAGACATCGCCCAAGAGAGACATCGCCCGAGACAGGCATCGCCAAGCAAAGGCATCGCCAAGAGAGGCATCACCCAAGAGAGACATCGCCCAAGAGAGGCATCGCCTAAGAGAGGCATCGCCCACGAGAGGCATTGCCCGAGAGAGGCATCGCCAAGAGAAGACATAGCCAAGTGGAGATATCGATGGTGTTACTCCCCGATGCCCATGGGTAGGAAAGACCGTGGAGGGGGCGACACCGTGAGGAAGCCTTGGACCTTGATAGCTCAGAACAGTAACAAAGAAAGGCGGCTTCAAGGCCATAAGTTCTAGAACCAGTAGGGGGTACACCTGACTCGTGAAGTATCCACGCCACTGCTGGGAGACCCTGGACAGATACGACCCATGAGAGGGCCATGACCAAGGTAGAACCACGTGCATGATACGAGAGAAAGGTAGATACACCCCTAGGGCGAGTGACTAGCGATTGGGGCGCATGAGTTGGCACCCAGAAAGTCACCCCACGCGCCAGAAGCACTTCAAGGAAAGAGGTCTCACACAGTGGAATAACCCAAGTTGGGTTGCGGTGCTGTGGGACCCTCTGTGATGGAGATCAAGCTCAAGTGGACATGGAGGCCAATCATCAAGAGCAAGAAGAGGTTGAGGCTCAAGTGGAGGACACCCATGGAGGTCAAAGCCCACCTCAAAGGCTTACAAGAAGCATGTTCAAAGTTTTAGGAGCTAATGGACGTTTATTTTCTCTTTTTGTAATTTCTTTGTTTGAAGGTGCTTAGAGGGAAACATTAGAAACCTCTTTTGTTAAAGCATCTTTAGGTCTTTAAATTAGGAGTTTTAGGGGGTGTGCGTTAGTTGATAGGTGTAGGAGTAACTAGGGAGGTGCCAAAGAGAGAGAGAAGGTCACACCTTCTTCATGACCATAGTTGGCGCCACTTTCATTTGTATTTGGGGGGAATTTTGAATTCATTTAGCTTTGCATTTCAGCACCTCTAGGCTATAAATTAAGGTGTTGCCCTTGTATATTGGAGATTTGAATTTTGATTAGAGAAACTGTACTCAATTTTTGTAAGAGCAATTGGAGAGCTTTGTGCCTTCCTCACTAGTCTTATCTTGAGAGTTCAATGGTTACCTCAAGTGGCGGCTTGCACACTTATCTTGAAGTCTCCATCCTCCTAGTGGCGTGATCATCCAACCATTCCTCCATCTTCATGAGCTTTCTCTTCTCCTTCCTTCCTTCCTTCTCTTTTTATGTTCATACCATAGCTAGTTTCCTTTGAATTTCAGTTCGGTTTCTTTGTGTTCTTGCTGTTTTTGGTTCGGTCTTATGTTTTCTGCGTTTCATCCTTTCTTCCTTTTCATTTTCTAGCTTATTTGATCGGTTCAATTCAGTTCTTAAGTATTTTGTTCGGTGCATTTTGCCTTTTCTTCTTTTTCAATCGGTTCAATTTGACAATAATTGGAACTTCCATACGAGTTTGGGTTTTGGTACTAGTTTTGGTGAGTTGTTGTTCATAGAACCTTGATCCAATTCTATGATAAAGTGCCTATCTCATATCCAACTCAAGATAATTCCTAAGAATGTCAAGAATCATTCAAAGTGTGTTATTGGAATCACATCACTCTGTGCAGAATAACGATCAAGTCAGAAGGGCACGTGACAATGCGCACGTGCTCATTAAAGGTTTCAGTGAAAGTTTACCAAGGTACGCGTTAATTCAGTTAAGATTTGAACGTTCCAAGGAATATTTTTATAAGCTTTCAATGCGCTTTAACGCGCTTTAAACATGAGATATGTATAAAAAGGGACATTGGGGCATTTGAAGAAGGAGAGTTTGAACCAAATTTTCGCAGTTTTACACAGAGCACAAACCCTAGTTGTTTTTGCTGCGCACCCACGGTGAGCACAAGGCAATTAGGGCAACACAGTTTTAGTGATTTAGTACAGTTATTTCTGACCACCTTCAGAGCATTCGTTTACGGTGTTCCGATACGGAGGTGCGTCACCTTTGATGTTTCTCGCTTGCTGACTTGATCGTCGGAGTGAAAACAATCGCGAGGGCGCCCCTTTGTTCACTTCTTTTCAATTACTCACAGATGGAGCAAAACGAAGGTGCCCTAGCTCGCGAGGACAAGCCACGCGCAAAGACGATCCCAGTCAACCGGCGGGAACATTGGCGCCCACCGTGGGGCCGATATAAAACATTAGTCCCACCACACACGTTTTTCAGTTCCAGTTCTCAAAACCCAGATAAGTTAAGAGGTTTTCCAGAAAGCCATGACCACCAGACCTGCACGCGCCAGGAGTGAAGAGATGACCATGCAACAACTCATGGGCATGATGCAAGGGCTGCAGGAAGCAATGGCAGTGTCGAAAGCGGAGCAAGAGCGCATGCAGGCAGATCTCGCAGCTTCTCAGGCGAGAAACGATGAGCTCCACCGTGCCAACGAGGAGTTACGCCGTGGATGGCGTGATGTAGACGAGCCTGAGGCTGCCTCCCCACCTAGAGAATTCACAACACCATTCTCACGGGCAATCCTAGAGACAACGATCCCCAACACGTTCACGGGGCCCAAGGTAACCTTCACAGGGATGGAGGATCCTGAGGCACACCTCACTGCGTTCCACACACAGATGATGTTGGTTGGCGTTTCTGATGCCGTAAGGTGCAAGCTCTTCATGAACACATTGACTGGGATGGCTATGGATTGGTTAATCAGCCTCCCAGAGGGTCACATCACGTCTTTCGCACAGCTCTCACGACTATTCAGATAGCAGTATTTAGCCAACAGGGCCCCAGCCCCAGTTTCGTACGACCTTTTTGACGTGAAACAATACCAAGGGGAAACTCTGAAAGAGTACATAAGCCGCTTCGGAGCACAGGTGGTAAAAGTGGGTACTACAGATGAGCCCATGATCGTGTACGCATTCAAGAAGGGGGTGTGTCCCGGGTCTTTTAGTGAATCGCTGATCAGGAGCCAACACGCCTCGTTTGCTAAAATCCGGCGACGTGTTGTTGCTCACATCGTCGCAGAGAGTGAAGTCTCTGAAAAGAGGAGAAACGTGGCTCCAGTTAAACCATGAGCTCAAACGAGGATTCAGCCGCAGCGAGTGATGGAGGCGGCGGCTGGGAAGAAGGATCAGAGGGTGTATCACCCATATAACCCAAAGAAGAACAAGGGGAAAGGGCAAGGGCGGCCAAGGGAATTTAATCGCCCTCCCAGGTATGAGTTTTTGATGGGATTGGCTGATCTTATTGCCATCCCAAACATTGTTGTCAGGCTTAAAGTGCCTGAGGAAACGTCAGATAAGGTGTTGGGGCCAAAGCCAGATATGTGGTGTGAGTTCCACAAAGGATTTGGCCATTCCATTAACTCGTGCTTAGCCTTGGGACATCAACTCGCTGAGTTGGTGAAGTGCGGGTTCTTAAAGAATTATCTGCTCGAGAAGCAAACGGGTCAATCATCAGGGTCACAACCGGCGAGCAGTGAGGGACAACAGCACGAGGTACCCATTCACAGTAAGATCCACACTATAGCTGGTGACTTCTCGGGTGGTGGGTGCAGGGTTAAAGCATTGTAAGTAGAAATTAACTTTAACAGTTTAAAGTAGTTTCAGTTAAAGCAGTTTTTCAAGGGGGCACTCTTCTTTTCCCTAAGGAGGGTTTTTAACGAGGCCACCCAATAAAGAAGGTTTCGAAGTTTATCAAAGTTTTCGAGTTATTTAAGTTTGCATGCTTATCATTTTAAGTTTTCGGAAAGAGACTTTGTTGCCCTTGTGTAATTCAAGGCAACGACGAATTCAGATTGCATGCATTCAGTGCAAAGTTTGAAAGCATAAAGTTTTAAACCCTCATCGCCACCTGGCGATCGGAGGTGAAAGTTAAGTTTTAAGTCCTCATCGCCACCTGGCGATCGGAGACACAAGTATAAAGTTTTTTAAGTTCTCATCGTCTTCCGGCGAGGAAAGATTAAAAAAGTCCTCCTCGTCGTGAGCGAGTGTAGGCGAGAAGAGATTAAAAAGTCCTCCTCGCCGTGAGCGAGTGTAGGCGAGTAGAGATTAAAAGGTCCTCCTCGCCGTGAGCGAGTGTAGGCGAGAAAAGATTAAAAAAGTCCTCCTCGCCGTGAGCGAGTGTAGGCGAGAAGAGATTGAAAAGACCTCCTCACCTTGAGCGAGTACAGGCAAGAACATATTACAAGACCTCTTTGCGTAAGCAAATTGAGGCAAGTTTGAAAGTCCTCAGTGCATCCAGGGGAGGAGGAGATGTAACCCCTCGGCAAGTTGAGGCATCAGGAAAAGTCCTTCTCACCCTCGAGTGAGTTCAAAGCAAGATGACAGGTATGTCCAGTATGAGTTAAAATCCGGGAGCATAGTCCTTGAGCAAGGGTTAAGGGATTCCTCCGGGACGCCCCCTCCTCAAGTATGAACAGCTAGCCTCGGTATCAGATAGCAGTATAAGTTAAAATCTGGGAGCCTAGTCCTTGAGCAGGGGTTAAGGGATTCCTTCGGGACGCCCCTTCCTCAAGTATGAACAGGTAGCCCCGGTACCAGATATCAGTACGAGTTAAAATCCGGAGCCTAGTCCTTGAGCAGGGGTTAAAGGATTCCTTCGGGATGCCACTTCTCAAGTATGAACAACTAGCCCCGGTACCACATATCAGTGAAAGTTGAAAATCCGGGCGCCTCGTCCTTGAGCAGGGGTTAAGGGATTCCTTTGGGACGCCCCCTCCTCAAGTATGAATAGCTAGCCCCGGTACCAGATATCAGTGAAAGTTGAAAATTTGGGCGCCTAGTCCTTGAGCAGGGGTTAAGGGATTCCTTCGGGACGCCCCCTCCTCAAGTATGAACAGCTAGCCCCGGTACCAGATATCAGTATAAGTCAAAAATCCGGGGGTCTAGTCCTTGAGCAGGGGTTAGGGGATTCTTGCGGGACGCCCCTCCTCAGGTACGTACAGCTAGCCCCGATGTCTGGTGTTTTAGACACCCTGAGGACGATTCTACTCAGGTGTGGGCACCAAACACAAAGAGACAAGGGCTAAATTGCCTTGGTGTTTTAGACACTCCATGGACGATACGGTGCTAATTGTATGGCCTCTCCATGGGCGTGGGCACCAGTGTGCGACTTTTGCACCAAGTGTCTAGGTACCCTGAGGACATCCAGAGCAGGTCCATCCTTGAGTGTGGACACCCAGCACAGGTGAGATAAGCCCTCTTCGCCCTTGAGCGACGTTGAGGAACCAGAAACGAACAGATAAGTCCTCCTCGCCTTTGAGCGATGTTGAGGCCATAGTAGAGACCAAATCCTTCTTTGCCTTTAGGCAATGACGCGGTAAGCGGCGCTTACATGGGGAATATTGCTCGCAGAGGCGAAGGCCAAGTAAGTTTCTTGGTGGAGAGGCCAAAGACATCACGACTTAAACGGGAAGAGTAAGAGAGGAGGTCACGAGCTACCTAAAGAGTTAAAGTCTAACACAATGACAAGGAGTACTGAAGGTAACGCACGCGATATAGCAAAGAAAGCAGAAGCAGACGCAAGTATGCACAGATAAAGCAAATAAACATTTAGGTAAGGATCAAAAGTTATAGTTACAGATAAATTCCATGACAGATGTAAATTAAGCAAAGGGCAATCACATCATATACACATCAAAATGCCACGTGGATGAGAGGGCGAGGCCTTAGTCATTTTCCTGAAACAAGTTATCAGCTCAAGACTGGGGGGCTTGTGTATCGATCAGGTCATCGGGTGTGATGACGTGGACAAGAGAAAGGTGGGTGGTCAAGAAGTCAACACAGTCGCCATTTATGGAAGTGGCGTTTTGCGGTGTACATAGTCGCCGTTTATGGTAGTGGCATTCTGCAGTGTACATAGTCGCCGCTTTGTGTGTCACCGACGTGTTAGATAATGGAAGATCAGGTGTTCTGACATCGCCTAAGAGAGGCATCGCCCAAGAGAGGCATCACCTAAGAGAGACAACGCCCAAGAAAGGCATCGCCCAAGAAAGGCATCGCCGAAGAGAGGCATCGCTGAAGAGAGGCATCGCCGAAGAGAGGCATCGCCCAAGAGAGGCATCGCCCAAGAGAGACATCGCCCGAGAGAGGCATCGCCAAGCAAAGGCATCGCAAGGAGAGGCATCGCCCAAGAGAGGCATCGTCCGAGAGAGGCATCGCCAAGAGACGACATAGCCAAGCGGAGATATCGATGGTGTTACCCCCCGATCCCCATGGGTAGGAAAGACCGTGGAGGGGGCGACACCGTGAGGAAGCCTTGGACCTTGATAGCTCAGAACAGTAACAAAGAAAGGTGGCTTCAAGGCCATAAGTTCTAGTACCAGTAGGGGGTAGACCTGACTCGTGAAGTATCCACGCCACTGCTGGGAGACCCTGGGACAGATACGACCCATGAGAGGGCCATGACCAGGGGAGAACCACGTGCATGATACGAGAGAAAGGTAGATAGACCCTGTTCCGTCCGGTTGACTGGGACGTCTTCGTGCGCGACCTCAACCGTCAGCTAGGGACTCCTTCCCACTGGTTACCTGTGGATTCCTGCAAAAAGAGGACAAAGGGCGCCCTAACAGCCGTTTGCACTCTGACGCTCAAGTCAGCCAACAAGAAACACCAAAACTATGCACCTCCGTCTCTGAGCACTGCGTATGGCACGCTGAAGGTCTTAAAAATGAACTGTGTATTGTGTGTATATTCTCGCTCTGGCAAACAACCCTCTTCCAGTCCCTTGTGCGTAGCCTCACGACTTCGAGCAAGCAACTAGAGTGTATTCTGGGGAAATTTGCCAAAACTCCGACCCCCGTTCCCAACATTCAAAGCGCTATTTAAGCTCTTCCCGTATTCAAAGCGCCTTAAAGCGCATTTAATTATAAAAAGCTCAGCGCATTTAAGACGTTCGAAACGTGCGGGAGCATTTACAGTACCTTAAACGCTCGAAACGGAAAATGTGTTAAATAACCTTAATTACCTTACACCTGGCAACGTGGCGTTTCCATCCTGACTTGGCTGCTGTACACGTGGAGGGCCTCACAGCACCGTTACCCTATCTGAGGGTGTTTCCTCGCGTGAGTCCTCCTACCTGGGAGTGCAACTGCGCAAGGGGTGACTTTTTGGGAGCCAACTCATGCCCCCAAACCTCTAGTCACTCACTGTGAGAGCGTATCTACCTTCCTCTCATGCCCCGTGCCTGGCTGCCCCTGGGCATGACTCCTCTCTTGGGTCGTATCTATCCCAAGGGCGTTTCTGGACGGCAGGGGCACTTCACGAGGCAGGTTGCTCAATACTGCCATTATTATATGGCCTTGACGCCACCTTTCTCTTCTCTTTATTACTGTTCCCTGGTTATCTAGGGTTTGGGGCCTTCCCACGGTGTCGCCCCCTCCATGGTCTTTCCTACCCATGGGTATCGGGGAGCAGCGCTATTGTCACCTTGCCCTTGTGTCATTCCATCTTGGCGACACCCTGCTGGGCGGCGCCCTATCTCGGCGACGCCCTGCTAGGCGACGCCTTATCTTGGCGACGCTTTCTCTTGGCGAGGCCTGTACTTGGCGTCACCCCCACCTAGGCGACGCCTTATGTTGACTTTGACCTTTACGTTGACTTTGACCTTGACTTTGTCAACGCCCGGGTACGGGACGGTACACAAGCCCCCCAGTCTTAAGCTGATGACTTGTCTTCAGCGAAAAGACTAAGGCTTCGCCCACGCCATCCACGTGGCACCCTGATGACGTGTCATTCTTGCTGACGTAGCAACCTTGAAACTATTGACGTGACACTCTCCGAACCCTTGGGGTGCTCTTAATGGCTGATTGGACATTCTCTGAAACGGGGAAAGCAACGCTTTTTGGGACCACGCTTAATCGCGTGCCACGTGGTTCATCACGCGGTCATCCTTAAGAACCTCTTGCGCTCCCCTTGAGCGCCCCATCCTTTGACACGCGGCACCATCGCACGGTCCCCAATTAACGCTCCTTGAGTTGCAAGTGTAACGTTGAAGTTACCCAAACCCCACGCTTGGAACCACTGTTACATCCACTTTCTCTGCCTTTCTTCACTGTTCATCTTCTTCGAATTCCTTCTCTCGCGACCCCTGCCCTTTCGTGCTTCCGCTCTCCACGCCCTTCACCCCCCAAAGGTACGATTTTTCCTCTCCTTGACGATTCCCTTTACTGCATGAACTGCCTGGGACTGTCTATGTTACTGCATTTCTTTGGATATCGTTCTTGTGCTTCTTCGTTCCTCTCGTTCCTCTTTTCTCTCGTGTGGGTAGGGTTCACCTAGGATTCCTCCATTTTTTCCCCTTTTCTTCTCCAAACCCTTTTTCTCTGAACCCTTTCTTTTCTCTTTTGCTCTTCAGCTCTTGCATCAATGGCGAAAGCTAAGACCACCGCGCCTCCTCCGCTCCCTAAGTCTTACTATAAAGGTGAGTATGACTGGGCCCCCGACGATCTCCTCGACGAATGCTCCACCCTAAACTCTGTTGAGGACGTGGAGGCCCATAGGGGGGACCCCGCTCTTTACAATTTCAACGCCTTCCATAAAACTCACGACTCCCACATCTTGGTATGCCGGGTGAAACCCGGGGTACCCGTTTGCGTGGACTCAAGGGACACTGGGAGAAGCCCCTTCTTCTTCCTTTACCAAATGGTACTCAAGAGAGTGGGCCTGCGTCTACCTCTTACTTCCTTTGAGAGGGAACTGCTCACAGAGATAAACACCGCCCCAGCCCAGCTCCACCCCAACAGCTGGGCTTTCGTAAGGGGGTTTCAAATTCTCTGCGGATATCTGGGTGTCCCTCCTTTCGTGGACGTTTTTCTTCATTTTTTCGAGGTAAAGAAACAGGGGAAGAGCCTACGGATGAGCTTCTCTGGCGTCGCCGGGCGTATCATCCTCACGCTCTTCCAAAATTCGTTCAAAGGGTGGAAAGGGAAGTTCTTCAAGGTACGTGCGACCAAGTACGATCCTACCGCCCTAGAAGGCTTCCCCCTATACTGGACGGATAAGCCCATAACCATGAAGGCCCTGGCTTTGGATCAGCTCGCCCCCGCTGATCGGGACGTGTGCAAAGCCTTGGCGGGGCTTGGGGTAGTCTTCAATACTGCCAAGCTCATTGCAAATGAATTCAACGCCCATGGGCTCTCTACCTACTTTGGTACCTGCCCTCGATTATTTATATTGCATTAGCTGTCGTGGTTATACGGATTCACTTGCTTGCTTCAACCCTTGTGGTTATCCGCGCGTGTCTGCCTATAAATACTTCCCTTCTGTTCTATCTGAATTGATCTTTGCTCTGTTATTCTCGCTGCTGCAGGTTCAGTGATGACTTCTTCGCGGCGCCTCGCTCTTGCCAAATTTTTGAAGAAGGCAAAATCTGCCAAAGAGGGTGGAGACGTCGTCGCCTCTGACGTGCCCACCGTCGCTTCCCTGCTGACTCCTCCACCATCTATTTCTCCTCCTCCCATTGTCGCGGTTCCACTAGCCATGGCGTCGACCCCTGCCCCAGCACGCCCCAACAAAGGAAAAAGGGTGCTGGTAATAGACTCTAACAGTGAAGACTCGGGCACTGCCCTGGTTTCCCATAAGAGGAGGGCTACGGGCCTTCCTGCCTCGTCAGTCGCGTCTCCCGGTGGTGGGAGCTCTCTCAGGGACGATCCTCCAAGTGCCACATCACCTCCACTTCCACCAGCCCACGAGGAACGAGAAGAAAGGATTGATTCGGTCCCCCCGCTCTCGAGGAACGTTTCACCTTGGGCTCCGCCCCTCCTGCATCGGTCCCTGCTTCGACTTCTCGCAAACCCCGAATTCCTCGCCCCATTCATAGGGACTTGACGCAGGGTTTCACCGAAGGAATGTCGCCAACTGATCCTCAAAAGGGGGGAGGCATGCCTTATTATATGGGGGCATTCCTGGCGGTGGCACTCAAGTGGCGCACCCAGGCTCGAAACGCTATCAAGGGGAGGGAGGCTCTCCGCAAACTGAGACAAGAGGTGGGAGCGTTGAAGGAGGAGAAACAAAACTGGGGGCTCAAGGAGGAAGCTTCCCAATCTTTGCTAAAATTCGCCCACGAGGGTAGGGAGGGGGCTGAGGCGTACGCGCGCGAACTCGAACAGGCACATATCAATCAACTGGCCCAGCTCACCTCCTACCAAATCCAAAGCATTGGCCTTCAAGAGGCGGCTCTTGCCTCCAAAGTGCAGTGGAGAAAACTTGAAGAACTGGATGCTGCTTGGAGGCAGAAGCTAGGTGAGAGAGAGGACGCCTTGGCTGCGAAGGTCGAAACCTTGAGCATTCTCTAAGCCAAGGCTAACAAGCTCCGCGTGGAGAAGGAATTTCTGGAGAAGCAGTTGATATCCAAGGACTCTAGGGTTGCGGAACTAGAAGGGGAGGTCCAAGAATTGACTGGGGAGATGGCGGGCGCGTTTGAAGAGGGCTTCCAAGAGGCTCTGACTCAGGCGTCCTGCGAGAACCCTGGGATCAATATTTCAAACTGCGACCCCACACACCATGTCGTCAACGGGAAGGTCGTGCCCATGGACTTGGATGACTGAATCGCTGTCTCTCACCCGCCACCTTTACCTTTCGAGCTTTATAGTTGTTTTTGCTACTCTGTCCTAAACTTGTAACCCTCTTGCACCTTCTGTCAGAACTTTGGATTTTGCATGACAAATTTACACTCGTCTTTCATTTTCACATGCTTTGATTACTTTGCCCCTATCGTGTTTGTTCGTAACTTGCTCCGCCTTTGTATCTATGAGGCCTTTGCACATTTCTCAATGGTAATACCTTCTACTTTGGCTACGCTTTCCCACGGAGACGCCCTCTTGTATTGGCGACGCCCTCAATGTCTCATGGTGGCGACGCCATCTACACCTTGTATTGGCGACGCCTAAGGCGCCTCGTGCCGGCGACGCTTGGGACGGCCAAACCGTTGACTTTACCCCGACGTCGACTTTGACTTTGGCTCAAGTCGTCGCCTGGGGTGGCGAGGGACTCGAGGGACTCCAGGTCTCGCCGTGGCATCCACGTGGCGCTTTTCGTATGGCTGATGGGACGTTCCCTCACTTGACTGGGTCCTGACACCTCCCGAGCCTCTGGCCCATTCTCGACGGCGTGTCGTACACCTGAGCATTCTGTTGATACGACGTTTTCTGAGTGTTAACCAGTGGTGCCAGGACCATCCTCTCATTCTCTGCCACGTGGCTTAGTTGCATGGTTTACCCATTCGCGTCATTTGGCGCTCTAACCGTAACATTTAATTCCTTAAAAACTCGAAACTGCCTTCATCGTCTTTGCGCTTTCGTAACCCACTTACACCATCTTACTCCTCTTAAAGGGTCACTCTGGTGTCTTCTCACATACCTACACCATCTCCCTCCCCTTAAAGAGTCACTCTGGTGTCTTCTCTAACCAACGTATTACCCCGCCTTTCCAGCGAACCATCTTCTTTCGACCCTCCGACTTTCCTTCCGACACCCTTCCCTCATGTCTTCTCGTATTCCTTCCCCCAGGGTTAACCATAAAGATCTGTATCCCTGGGCTTCGAGCGAGCTTCTGGACGAGTGCTCGTGCCTTCTTTCCACCCTGGCCATCAGGAGACACAAAGGAGAGTCGTGCACTTACAACCACCGTGCCTTCGCGAGGAGGCATGACGATGACATCACCGTGCTTCCTTGCACCCTGGGGGAGCCGGTGTGTGGGGACGAACGCGCCAACGACGGGATTCCTTTCTTTTACGTCTGCCCTTCTCCAGGTTCGAGAGGGAACTTCTGACGAAGATCAACGCTGCACCAGCCCAACTGTACCCCAACAGCTGGGCTTTTGTTAAGGCCTTTGACGTACTGTTCGGGTTCTTGGGGTGTGCGCCCTCGGTTGATATCTTTCTCCACTTTTTCGAGGTGAAACGTCAAAGGAACAACCTGTGGGTGACCCTCAGCAACGTTCCTGGTAGGGTTCTCTTGACTCCCTTCCAAAGCTCCTTCATGGGGTGGAAGGGTAGGTTCTTCAAGATCTGCTGTTCTGATATCGTACCTTCCGCCGTGGATGGGTTTCCGCTGTACTGGGTGAGTGAGGCACAAGCCCTCAAGTCCAAACCCTTCAAGAAACTATGCCCGAACGACCAGGTTGCGTGTCGGATTCTGGCTGAGGCGGGGGGCTTTGACTCCGCCACACTGATCAGTTTGGAGTTCAACACCGGAATCCTCGAGAAGTACATATGTATGAGTGGCTATCTTCGAAACTTCTGCTTTTTACCTTCATTAGATTTCTATGTGTTCTAACTCATGGGGCCCTCACTGCTCTTGTTTCCCTTGGTGCAGGTTCAAAGATAAACCCCCAGCGGAGGTCACAGCTCACCCAGGCGTTGAGGGCCGAGACTGAAGCGTCGTCCTCCTCCCTGCCAAGGTCGGAAGGCCACTGAAGAGTGGTTCGTTTGTATTTTTTCCTTTTCTGTATGAGCACTGGGTCTGTAATGTCTGCTCTATTCACCTTGCTCCCGTTCCTCTCGAGCATACATGTAAATTTGACTCCGTTGCGCCATGCTTGATTCCTTTAACGCTGTTTTACATTGCACACGCTTCATATACTGTGCATTTTCCTCTGTCACCTTTCTTGGCGACGCGCTGCGTTTTTGGCGACGCTTTCTCTTGGCGACGCCTTCTTTCTTGGCGACGCCTTCTTTCTTGGCGACGCCTTTTCTCTTGGCGACGCCTTCGTTCTTGGCGACGCCTTCTCTCTTGGCGACGCCTTCTTTCTTGGCGACGCCTTCTCTCTTGGCGACGCCTTCTTTCTTGGCGACGCCTTCTTTCTTGGTGACGCCTTCTCTATTGGCGACGCATGTGCCTGGCGATGCCTGTCGCCACTTCGAAAGGGAAAAGATAAAGACTGAAACCAAGACAAAGGTTTTTGATCGAACTTCTTTTCCTTTTTATTTGGGTAACCTCGTTTGATCCGATCGGTCATCGGTAGTCGATGACGTCAGCAGCAGAGGACCACGTGGACCACTCGCAGGGTGACACGTGGACCAAGTGACAGAGAGATCAAGGAGACGATCGCTAAGAGCGGTGATCGGGGGGTCAGTAACCAAGTGACCATCGACAGATCAGGCGGCAGAGAGGTCAGGGGACAGATCATCCAGAACGGTGATCGGTGGTCAGTAGCCAAGTGGCCACCAACAGACCAGTTCCCAGACCAACGCCTGGGGGCAGAACGCGAGAAGCAAATAGAGCACTGATCAGTCATCGGGTGCATTGTCATCGGGGTCTCGTGTTACACGCAGTTAAACTGGGACTGAGGTTCCCAACGAGAGCGTTATACATGGACCTCGCATGAGCACATCTCACGGAATCGCGCGCGAGAGTGGCGTGAGGGAGCTAGTAAACCGATCAGTGATTGGTGACTCCCTCAACCCATTACGTGCGTGAAGGGTAAGTCGTCTACGCAGAGAGCAACGCTTGGTGAGTGTGCCTAGACCGGCCACACCTGGCGTTCTCCTGAGAGTATGCGATTTACCCAGACGGAAGAAATATCCTAAGTTACTCTGCAAGGGCGTAACTTAGGCACACAAGAGAAGCGCTAGAGCCCTTCCAGCAAGTGACACGTGTGTGGTTAGATGTGAGTCGCATGCCTCCACGTGTCATCATCTGAGAGGGGTGCGGTCCAGATAAAGGTGCACTCCGTACCGCTAAAGGTACAGACAAGCGCAGCCAAGCGCAGAGACGCGCGGACACGCACAGACACCCACACTCTACTGATTCTGAAGGTACATTGTCTCAGAAAAGCATAGCAGGGTTCTGACACATGCCAGAAAAGCATAACAGAATTCTGTTATGCCCAGAAGCAGAGAGAGAGACATAAAAGAGAATCAGGGAGAGATTGAGGGGGATACGAGAACAGAGAGAGCAAGAGTTTTTCACACACACTACTAGTTTTCTCATTTGGTGGTTCTGTGGTCTAACTTGATCGTCGGAGTGCAAACGGCCGCTAGATGCGCCGTCTGTGTGTTTTGCAGGTCACGTTTGGAGCATCAAGAGAAGGTTCTGAGGGTGACTTTGCAGAGAACGCAGTTGCGTAGACGGGATAGAAAGTGCTACAAAGCGATTCCTCCACGTTCGAGTTGCCGGCAGGATCATTTGGCGCCCACCGTGGGGCACGAGTGAATCGTGGTCCCATATACACCACAGTTTTGAAGCTTACCAAAGTTTTACCAACTTCTTTGATAGGGAAAGATGCCAAGAAATAGACAACCATCACCTGCGCCATCTGCTGACGAAGGAGCCGTGACAATGGCGCAAGTCCTGGAAATGGTGCGCACGCTGCAGGATAACGCCGCAACGTCAAAAGCTGAACAAGAAAGGATGCAGACGGAGTTGGCCGCGTCGCAAAGCAGGAACGACGAGCTTAATCGCGTCAATGAAGAGTTGAGGAGGACGTTGCAGGCACAGAGGGAACACGTGGTTGACGAAAGGATGTCTAGGCAGCCGTCACCTCCAAGAGCGTTCCCCATGCCATTCTCCCCTGAAATCATGGGAACTAATCCTGCCGGCAACTCGAACGTGGAGGAATCGCTTCGTAGCACTCTCTGCCCTGCCTATGCGACTGCGTCTTCTGCAGAATCACCCTCAAAGCCTTCTCTTGGATCTTCAAATGTGCCCTGCAAAACACACAGACGGCGCCTCTGGCGGCCGTTTGCACTCCGATGATCAAGTTAGTCCACAGAACCACCAAATGAGAAAACTAGTAGCGTGTGTGTAAAACTCTTGCTCTCTGTTTTTTCGTCCTCTCTCCACTCTCACCCTGATTCTCCCTCTTATGTCTCTTTCCCTGCTTCTGGGCATAACAGGATTCTGTTATGCTTTTCTGGCACATGTCAGAACCCTGTGATGCTTTTCAGAGAAAGTGTACCTTCAGAATCAGCAGTGGGAGCGTGAGAGTCTGTGCATGTCTGCGCGTTTCTGCGCTTGGCTGCGCCTGTCTGTACCCTTAATGGTACGGAGTGCACTTTTGTCTGGACCGCACCCCTCTCAGATGGTGACACATGGAGGCCTGCAACTCACATCTAACCGCACACGTGTCATTTACTGGAAGGGCTCTAGCGCTTCTCTTTGTGTGCCTAAGTTACGCCCTTGCGGAGTAACTTAGGATATTTTCTCTCATCTGGGTAAATCGAATACTCTTAGGAGAACGTCGGGTGTGGCTGGTGATGGCATTTCATGTGTTCTTCTTGAATCAAAGTAGTAAAAAGTGATGCGGAAGCAATGGGTGAGTGAAACAAAGCCCTCCTAGGAGTTGTGTTGGCTTTGAAGGTGCATGAGGAGTGTGGTGTTTGAGTGGTTCGGCCAGCTCAAGGGAGAAAGGTGAAAGGATTGAAGTTTATAGCCTAGATTTCTAGGAGAAGTAAAGCTAGTGCACAAAAATGGCAGCATAACATTACTCAATTAAACTTGTCAATACAATGAGATAGCCTTCCTATTTATAGGCTATCTTGGACGTAATTTGTAAGCTGAATTACAAGAAAAAGAAAACCAAAAATTAAATCTAAATGCTAAGCCATGTGCCAAGCAATGACCGGCCACACAAACCCTACATTCTAGAATGTTTCCTTCCAAAATGCTTCCTACACTATCCTATCTACTAAGTACCCCCAATGGGCCTTTATGCAAACATATACAAAGCCTTCTCTCTTCCATCCGTGGCCTCATTTGCTTGTGTTTGAATATGTTTGGCCATTGATCTTGTAAGGGGTCCTAGACGGTCTAGCTCCAAGGGTAGCCTCCCTCCTTCACGTCCTAGATGCTCACCTTCACGTCCTAGACGCTCACCTTGGTCTTGGTCTAGACGCTCTCCTTGGTTTGGGCCTTGGCTTCCTTGGGTAGGTGTGCCTGGCCCTCCTCCATCATCCCCTCCCCCTTGGAAAGGATTTGTCCTCAAATCCAGCTCGTCATCGTCATTGGTACCTACAAATGGAGAAAGATCCATTACATTAAAAGTGTCATGTACTCCATATTCAAAAGGTAGGTCCAACTTATATGCATTGTTGTTGACTCGCTTGAGAACTTGGAAAGGTCCATCACCTCGGGGACTTAGTTTGGACTTCCTTTGATTTGGAAATCTATCTTTGCGAAGGTGAAGCCAAACTAAGTCTCCTTCCTCAAAAATTATTTCTCTCTTCCCTTTGTTGTTGTATTTTGTGTACTTCTCATTTTGTTGTTGTATTTGAATTTTAATCTTCTCATGCATTTTCTTGACAAAATCAGCTTTGAGTACTCCTTCCTTATGCATAAAATCTTGTGGATTAGGAAGGGGTATCAAATCCATGGGCGTGAGAGGATTAAAACCATATACTACCTCAAAAGGAGAAGCATTAGTAGTCTTGTGAACTACTCTATTGTAAGCAAATTCAATGTGGGGAAGGTACTCATCCCAAGATTTGTGGCTGCCCTTCATGATAGCCCTAAGCATAGTTCCAAGAGATCTATTGACTACTTCGGTTTGCCCATCCGTTTGAGGATGACAAGAAGTTGAAAATTGTAGTCTTATTCCAAGTTTACCCCAAAGAGTTTTCCAAAAGTGGCTTATAAACTTGGGATCTCTATCGGACACTATACTTCTAGGGAGACCATGGAGTCTCACCACTTCTCTAAAGAAGAGTTTAGAAATATTTTAAGCATCATCTACTTTGTGGCATGGAATAAAGTGGGACATTTTGCTAAATCGGTCCACTACCACAAAAATAGAGTCATGGCCTCTTGCAGTCCTAGGAAGTCCTAAAATGAAATCCATGCTAATGTCTTCCCAAGGAGCATTTGCAATCGGCAAAGGGGTGTAGAGTCCATGCGGCATTGTTCTAGACTTTGCTTTTAAACATGAGATACATCTAGAACAATGTCGTTGGACATCTTTCCTCATGTGTGGCCAACAAAATTTTGCTTTTAAAAGATCTAGAGTCTTATCAACTCCAAAATGGCCCATGAGTCCCCCTTCATGTGATTCTTTGACAAGGAGTTTTCTATGTTGATCCTGCCTGTTGACCGGAGCGCTGAAGAATGCCTCGTCAAAGGATCGACGTGCGCACCGCTTCTCACCTCCGTTCCTCTTCGGGATCTATCTCAAGAACCTGCAAAGAAACGATACGGCGCCGCTGCGGCCGATCGCACTCCGACGCTCAAGTCAGTGACGGTATCACCAAAAACTGATAGAACTAGAACCGTGCAAATCCTCTCACAAACAGCTCTGTCACTCGCAAGCGTAAAGTGTATGAACTGAACGTGCGTACCTCAGAAAGTCTGTTAAGAACTCTTATATACCTGGTGGTTTTCTCTCTCCTGGCAGTTACAGACTTGGACACGTGGCTCGCATCCAACTGTACACGTGCCATCATCTGGAGGCTCCCTGACTTGGCGCCGCTTCTGCTCTCATTTTGGCTAAGTTACCTATGCATGGTACTGCCCAGTGCATAGCTAACTTAGGAGTGCGATCTCTACTGGAACTGGCGAGTTAGGGCCTTCATACACCTTCCCTATGGTCTCGCTGGCCGCCTTCATAATCTGCTTCTCCCTCATCCTCGACGATGTGCTTGTTCTGGCGATCTTCGACTGCTTGGTCGCCTGGGTCTGCATCTGGCGACTTCATCTTCAACCTGGCGATCGCCTATTCTGGTAAACTGGAAGTCGGAACACGCCAGCTTAACAACTGGCGACTACGCGTGCCCCCCGGCTTCCTTCCCTTCTTGCCAACCTGGCGCCTTGTCAACACGCCTACACTATAGCAGGATGCCACGTCATCATACCCGACTACCAGGGCGGTACACAAGCCCCCCAGTCTTAAGCGAAGACTTGTCTAGCGAAAAGACTGAAAGAGCCTTCGTTAACACCGATCTACGTGGCACTGACGCAGAATTCCAAGCGATTGTAGTTTCTGCTGCTCTGACGCTCCACCAAACCCTTCACCCATCGTTCGACACGTGGCCTCATCAACGGCTCTCTTCATCTGCCGTTAGCGCTTCCTAACTTATTTCGAAAACCCTTAAACCCATTTCGTTCCACTGTTCCATCACTTTCTTCGTGCTTGCAAAACGCTCTAACTTCCCTCTGCGAAAACTTTCAACGCTCTTCAACGCTCCAGATCACCATCTTCCTCCATCGTCTTCCTGATCATCGAAAGGTAATTACTTTCCTTCATCTACTGGGTTTCCTTGCATTTTCACCGATTTGCATCATCCTGTAACTGCCTGGTGCATACGCTTTGGGTTGTTTTTCCATTTCTCCTTCTGCGTAAGTTAGGGCTTTGTCGATCGTCGCGACGAACATACATTCGTCCGTTTTTTTTCACCTTCCTTCTGTGATCGAGTCAGCCTCTGTAATCCCCTGATCGTTTTTTCTTTCTTCTTCCTTTGCAGTTGCTATCATGACTCGCACAAAGATCACCCCGAACCCCCCTCCTTCAGCACGAAACCCTTCTTCACAAGCACACGACCCAACAGAAGTTCGTGGTGCTTCCTCTTCGCAGGCTGAGAGGCCTGCATCTTCCCAAACTGCCCTGGCTCAGGCGACTCCATCTAACGCTGGAGGAGCCCCCGCCCCTCTGCCAGACTTCAAAACTCTATACCCCTGGGCTAACCCAACCCTTCTAAAGGAGACCTCGTCGGTGAACACTGCGGGAGCAGTTCTGCGGTTGACTAAGGGGGACGAGGCCTATCAATCGTTCCACAAGGAGCACGACGAGAGGATGATGGTGCTGCCTTGCCCCGCCGCTCTGCCAGTGTGTGCTGATGACAAAGTAAGCGCCGACGGGCCCTTCTGCTTTGTCTACACAACTTTCTTCAAGAAGGTCAAACTCAGGTTTCCCCTCACCCGATTCGAGAGGGAACTTTTGACCGAGCTCAATATTGCTGCCGCCCAGCTTCACCCCAACAGCTGGGCGTTTGTTCGAGCCTTTGAAATAACATGCGACCACCTGGGGTTGCCCGCGTCGGTGGACGTGTTTTTGTTCCTTTTTGAGGCCAAGCACCCAGAAGACCGCCTGTGGGTCAGCCTGAATGCCATTGCTGGGAGATCCATTTTTACCATCTTCCAGCAATCGTACAAAGACTGGAAGGGGAAGTTCATCCAAGTACGCGCAAACGATAAAGACATTTCCCTTCTCGATGGCTTCCCCTTGTACTGGGTGGACAAGGGGAAAAAGGAGTCCAAGAGCTGCTTCAGGAGGCCCAGAAGTCCTGATAGCATGGGAGCTTTGGACCGAGACCTCTGTCTATTCTGGAAGAGGGTGGCAGATGCCAACATATCATTCCTGATCCCCACCCTGATCTCCTTCGAATTCTTTGAGGACCAGTTAGAATTCCAAATAGGTTAGGACGTGTACCGCCCTGGTGGTCGGATGCGATGACGTGGCATCCTGTTACAGTGTAGGCGTGTTGACAAGGCGCCAGGTTGACAGTTGGGAAGGAAGTCAGGAGGCACGTGTAGTCGCCGATAGTTAAGTTGGCGTGTTCCGATCTCCAGCTTACCAGAATAGGCGATCGCCAGGTTGAGGACGAAGTCGCCAGATGCAGACTCAGGCGACCAGGCAGTCGGAGATCGCCAGAACAAGTACATCGCCGAAGTTAAAGGAGAAGCAGATTATGAAGGCGGCCGGCGAGACCACAGGGAAGGTGTATGAAGGCCCTACCTCGCCAGTTTCAGTAGAGATCGCACTCCTGAGTTAGCTATGCACTGGGCAGCACCATGCATAGGTAACTTAGCCAAAATGAGAGTAGAAGTAGCGCCAAGTCAGGGAGCCTCCAGATGATGGCACGTGTACAGTCGGATGCAAGCCACGTGTCCAAGTCCGTAACTGCCAGGAGAGAGAGAACCACCAGGTATATAAGAGTTCCTAACAGATTTTCTAAGGTACGCACGTTCAGTTCATACACTTTACGCTTGCGAGTGACAGAGCTGTTTGTGAGAGAGATTTGCACGGTTCCAGTTCTTAGTATTTGGTGATACCGTCACTGACTTGAGCGTCGGAGTGCGATCGGCCGCAGCGGCGCCGTATCGTTTCTCTGCAGGTTCTTGAGATATATCCAGAGGAGGAACGGAAGTGAGAAGCGGCGCGCACGTCGATCCTTTGACGAGGCATTCTCCAGCGCTCCGGTCAACAGGCAGGATCAGGACGCTACACTCTTGTTTTGATATTGCTTCTGATACTGCTTCTGGGCGTCTTGTGCGATACGCACAAGACTTTGGTTTTACCTTTTCTGCATATACTACCTGTTTTGCTGTTTTATTGCCTCATACACTTATCCTTTTCTTCTCTGAGCTAACTCATGCATTTTCGTTTCATGCAGACACCATGTTGGGAAAAAACATGCTCGCCGACTTAGAGGCGCTCGCCCGAAACCACGGGTTGGCGACCGGTTCCCAAACGGTGCCCAACTCGGCGGTCGAGAAGGCCTTCGTTCATGGGCGATCACCGCCCAAGGAACCCACCCAGCGCAAGAAACTGGTCCTTAAGAGGCCTAAACGAAAAGCCCCCCAAATCGTCCAAGAGGAGGAAGAAGAGGACGATGAGGTCACAGAGGATGGCCTTGTCACGAAAAGGAAGAGGGTGGCACCATCTTCTCCACCTGCTCCACCCCCTCTTCCAACCTCATCACCACCATCAACGCCCGCTCCTCCTTCCTCATCGCCAACACCACAAGCCCCTTCATCACCAGTCCAAGCAACTCCACTGGCCGCTGCGCCACCAGCAGCTGAGGCTCAAGAGCCAAATTTTCTGGAGGACCCCCCAAGTGCCTCTACGCCACACATCTCAGCTGGAGGGGGCCCCCCTTCAAACACTTCAGCTGCAGAGAACGTTCCAATCGGGGATGAGGTTGCTCACACCTCTCCAATTCTAATTACCGAATCCCCGATTGCGTCGCCACGCCAGGAAGCAAACACTGAAAATATTGCTAAGGAAGGTGGCGGCGAGAACCCTCAACGAGCCCCCCTGGCGCCTCTCCAAGCAGCGAACCTTTCCCTCGAAGTCACAAGGATGTGGGAACCTCTGACTGCCAAACTCAAAACCATAGCAGAGGATATCCCATCGATCATAACTAGGGCTGTGGAGAGCTCCACCAGGAGGCTTCAAGACGATCTCTACAACCTCAAGACTGAAAATAGCACTATGAAGGTCGAGGTGGAGAAAATGTCATTCAGCCTGACGCTCGCAGAACTTGATCACTCCCGAGTAGAGGATGCCCTGAATACCGAGCTCAGGCTGGCGCGCAAGGAAGCTGCTGACCTTCGCCGCAAAGTTCATGATCTTGCCCAAGAGAAAGTTGAGCTAGAAAGCAAAATCGTGCCTCTGCGCAGCAAGGCGAGCGACCTGGAGGCTCACATTCAAGCTGACGCCGCCAGGGTGCAAAAACTGGAGCAGAGGTCGATCGACCGCGAGAAGCTACTTGGGCAAGTAGAAAAAGCGAGGGACGACGCCATGGCTGATCTCGCCGAGGCAAACAAGGAGAAAGGAAAGATGGCTGCTGAGTTGGCCCAAGCTCAAACAGAATCCAAGAAGGTTACTGACGACCTTCTCCATGCTCAAGAGGCCAACGAACAACTCCGAAAACAGGTTGAAGAGCAGGAGCAGCAGAACAAAGAGCTCAAGAAACAGGTTGAAGAACTTCAAGGGCAATTTGAAGAACTTAAGCTAAACTCTGCTCAGATTCTGGCTGCTGGATTCGAAGCCGCTCGGGAACAATTCGCATGCCTATTCCCCGATCTCGACCTCAGCATGGTGTCGTTGAACAACGAAGTAGTAGATGGAAAGGTCGTTCCTGCTGAAGACTAATCCATTCCACCTCATCTGCTACTTTATAATTTCCCTCGTATTATTCTGTAAAAACTCTTGTATTTGTGCTTATATCAAATACTTATTTCAATCACAAGGCTTGGATATTCTCTCCCCTGACTCCTTTTAAGCGCTTTAACCTTCTTTGCATGTTTAACTTTGTCGGATTTAACTTATAACAATTTTGCAAATACGACTTTTGACGTAACTGCCTCGAGCCAATTCAAACTTAAGCAATAATCACTTTAAACAACTTGTATTCTTAAGGCAACTAACCTTATCGCAAGAATACCCTTCGAACAGCGAACTGTAACTCAATCATTGGCTTAAACAACGTCCCACTCGACCTGCCTTATCAAACAAGTCTTTCAACCTTCTCGCCGTGTTTGAATTTTTCCCGATCGCCAAGACCCCTTGGTAACATCAGCTTTTTCTAGCCTCATGCTTTGGCAATCGTTTCTTTATCTGGGGTAGAAACGCCCTTTGGGATCTTCCTTTGCCCCCCTGAACTTCAGAGCAAAAGACCGGTTGACTAGGCGTTCTCTTCGAACCTACCTTAGCCACCTTTCAAGCTTCTTCCACCCTCTGTGCCATACCTGAACTCGTTCGAGACGAGAAGGATTTTATCTTGCCTATGCTCGCACATAAGCGAGAAGGTCTTTTAACTCGCCTGAACTCGCTCAACGGCGAGAAGGTCTTTATCTGGTCCTCAACTTGCCCAGGGTGTACATCTCCTCCCCCCTGGATGCACTGAGGACCTTTTCTTTCTCTCGCCTGCACTCGCTCGATGGTGAGGAGGTCTTTAACTGGCCTTAGCTCGCACAACGGCGAGAAGGACTTTATTCGGTGCCTCAACTTGCCCAGGGTGTACATCTCCTCCCCCCTGGATGCACTGAGGACCTTTCTCTTTCTCGCCTGCACCCGCTCGACGGCGAGGAGATCTTTAACTTGCCTCTACATTGCCCCAGGAGTTACATCTTCTCGCTCCCAGAAACACGGAGGACTTTTTCTTTTTCTCGCCTGCACTCGCTCGACGGCGAGGAGGTCTTTTAACTTGCCTCTACATTGTCCCGGGAGTTACATCTTCTTGCTCCCAGAAACACGGAGGACTTTTACTCTTTCTCGCCTGCACTCGCTCAACGGCGAGGAGGTCTTTTACTTGCCTCAGGACGCGCGAGGGCGTTGAGGTCTTTCATTTGGTGCCTCCGATCGCCGAAAGACGATGAGGACTTAAAAACTTAACTGGTGCCTCCAATCGCCGAAAAACGATGAGGACTTAAAACTTAACTGGTGCCTCCAATCGCCGAAAAACGATGAGGACTTAAAACTTAACTGGTGCCTCCAATCGCCGAAAAACGATGAGGACTTAAAACTTAACTGGTGCCTCTAATCGCCGAAAAACGATGAGGACTTAAAACTTAACTGGTGCCTCTAATCGCCGAAAAACGATGAGGACTTAAAACTTTTTAGAAAGCACGCGATATATCTTTTCTTGCCTTAAATCATGTACAAATGACAAGGTCTTTCTTCAAAACTTTTCGAAAATAGCACACATGCAATCTGAAAACACCTTATTCTTCGAAAACTCTTCTTTTATTGGGTGGCCTCATTAAAAACCCTCCTTAGGAAAAAAAGAGTGCCCCCTTGAAACTGTTTTAGCGGAGACATTGTAATATAACATTTGTGTTTGTCTTTACTTACAAAGCTCTTAACTATAGTACAACTTCAGGTGCGTGGCGTTCCAGGTACGAGGGATCGCCCCTCCTTCCAGCGTTTCTAAGCGGTAGGCCCCGTTCCCGAGCGCCTCGGTTATTCTGAACGGTCCAGTCCACTTGGGTGACAATTTATTCTCCATCTCGTACTGGTGGGCCTTCCTCATCACCAGATCGCCCTCTCTAAACTGCCTTGGCATCACCTTGGAGTTGTACCTTCGCTCGATCCTCCTCTTCACCGCCTCAGCCTTCAGCCTCGCCTCTTCCCTGACCTCATCCAGCAGATCCAGGTTCAGCCTTCTCTCTTCATTCGAATCTTCCTCTACGAAGTTCTGGAATCTCGGCGAGCTCTCCTGGATCTCCACTGGAATCATGGCGTCACACCCATAGACCAAGCTAAACGGGGTCTCATGGGTTCCTGACTACTCGGTGGTGTGGTACGCCCAGACTATACGGGGCACCTCCTCAGCCCAACTTCCCTTGGCTTTCTCAAGCCTTCTCTTCAAACCTCTCAACAACACCCGATTAGCTGATTCCACCTGGCCATTCGTCTGAGGGTGCTCGACGGATGCAAACACTTGTTGAATTCCAACCCCTTCACAAAGCTTCTTCAACAGGTGGCTTGCAAACTGAGTCCCATTATCCGACACCAGGCGCTTAGGCACTCCAAACCGGCACACGATGTTCTTCCATACAAAACCTTCGATCTTGTGTGCGGTGATCTGGGCCACTGGTTCTGCTTCGATCCACTTGGTGAAATACTCAATCTCCACCACCAAGTATTTCATCTGCCTGATCGCCAGCGGGAAAGGTCCCAGTATGTCGATTCCCCAAGTATGAAACGGCCAAGGGCTATAGATCGACTTCAACTCCTCAGGAGGTGCCTTATGCCAATCGGCGTGCTGCTGGCATTGTTTACAACATTGGGCATATTTCTTGCAATCTTCTCTCATGGATGGCCAGTAGTAGCCTGCACGGAGAGTCCTCGCGGCCAGAGCTCGACCCCCGACGTGGCTTCCACATATACCTTCGTGGAGCTCTGCCATAATTCTCGTGCACTTCTCGCCGTGTATACATTCCAGGAGTGGGTGAGTGAACCCAAACCTGTACAGATCGCCATCAATCAATGTATACTTGCTGGAATTTTTCTTTACCTTCCTTGCTTCTGTTGGATCTAGCGGGAGGAGGCCATCTGCCAAGCACCGCTTGTACTGTGTTATCCAAGTGTCTGGCTCATGGGCGGCGCAGACCTGCATCACGTCCACCTTCTCTCCTCGACATGTTCTAACTCTCGGCGATCTCAGGGTTTCTTGCGTCAAAGATTTATGGCTTCTCGCTGCTCTCTCCGTCGACTTGCTTATCTGGAGGACCAGGTGATCTGCTACAAATGCTCTTGGCGTCTTCAGAGTTTCTTGAATCACCGTCCTCTGCCTACCCCCCTTGCCTGAGCTGGCGAGCATAGCAAGCAAGTCAGCTCGGGCATTCTGCTCTCGGGGCACATGCACTACTTCAAAAGAGGCAAAGGAACTCTTCAATTCCTGCACATACGCCAAGTAAGCCGCCATTTGTGGATCTTTAGCCTGGAACTCGCCTGTTAGTTGCCCTGTGACTAGCAGCGAGTCACTCTTAGCCATCAGCACCCTAGCTCCCATCTCCTTGGCCAGCAGAATCCCGGCGATTAGCGCCTCATACTCTGCTTGATTGTTGCTGGCTTTGAAGGCAAATCTCAACGATTGTTCGATCAGCACGCCGTTGGGTCCTTCCAATATGACTCCAGCACCGCTACCCTGCTGGTTCGACGATCCATCCACCGAGAGTACCCAACGGAAATCGTCTCCTTCAACCCGCGTCGCCTCTGATGAGAGCTCGACCACAAAATCTGCAAAGATTTGCCCCTTGATCGGGCCTCGGGGCTCATATTTAATGTCAAATTCTGACAACTCCACTGCCCACTTCACCATTCTTCCCGCAACGTCAGGTTTCTTCAAGACCTTCTGGATGGGCAGGTCAGTCATCACCAGTATTGTGAAGCTGTGGAAGTAGTGGGGCAACCTCCTCGCCGAAAACACCACAGCCAGCGCAGCCTTCTCCAGGGCCTGATATCTCGTTTCTGGGCCCTGCAACACTTTGCTCACGAAATAAATAGGCTTCTGAGCCTGATCTTGATCCTGGGCGAGCACCGCACTCACCGCCCTCTCAGTCACAGCGAAGTACAACCTGAGAGGGATTCCCGCCAGCGGTTTGCACAGAACCGGCGGGCTCGCCAGATACTCCTACAGCTTGACGAAAGCTTCCTCACACTCTTTCGTCCAAGCGAACTTGTTATTGCGCCGCAGACACTGAAAATAGGGATGCCCCTTTTCTCCGCTAGCTGACACGAAGCGAGATAGGGCTGCCATCCGACCTGTCAGCTGCTGGACTTCTTTTACTGTAGCCGGGCTTCTCATCTCCAAGATGGCGGCGCACTTGTCTGGGTTAGCTTCTATTGCTCTTTCAGTCAAGAGAAAACCCAAGAACATTCCAGCCTCCACGCCGAAAATGCATTTCTCCGGGTTGAGCTTTAACTTGAACTTGGCGATAGTCGTGAACAATTCTTCCAAGTCTGCAACGTGCTTGCTTTTCTCCTGCGAGGTCACGACCATGTCATCGACGTAGGCTTGCACGTTCCTTCCCAGCATTGGTGCAAGTACTCGATCCATCAACCTCTGGTACGTGGCCCCCGCGTTCTTCAGCCCAAACGGCATCACCTTATAGCAGTAGCACGACCTCTCCGTCATGAAGGCTGTTTTTTCTTCATCCATGGGATGCATCTTGATCTGATTATAGCCCGAGAAGGCATCCAGGAAACTCAGCAGCTTGCACCCTGCAGCACTATCAACCAGGGCATCGATGCTTGGTAAAGGATATGAATCCTTTGGGCAAGCTTTGTTCAGATCGGTGAAATCGACGCACATGCGCCATTTCCCGTTACTCTTCTTCACCAGTACGACATTTGCCAACCATTCAGGGTACTGGACTTCCCTGATGTGGCCTGCAGCGAGGAGTTTCCGTGTTTCGTCTCTGATCGCCTGCCTCCTCTCCTCGTTAAATTTTCTTCTCCTTTGTCGCACTGGTCTCACCATGTTGTCCATCGCCAGGTGATGGCACAAGAAGTCGGGATCGATCCCGGGCATGTCCGAAGCGGACCAAGCAAACGCGTCCAGATGCCGCTCAATCACCTTGGCGATCTGGTCCTGGAGATCGACCTCCAGAGATCTTCCGAGCTTGAAAACTTTCCCTCCGATCTCCTTCTCGAGCCACTGCTCGACAGGTTTAGGCCTGGATTCTCTGGCGATCACCGCCTTGGCGATTCCCAGTTCTCTCGCTTCCTCGGGGCGATTCCGCGCCTCTTCCTCCTCCAGGCCAGCATTCCTCTCTCCCGGCTCAGCGTCTATCATCTCTACATCCCTTCCGGCGGCCTCCTCTGATACCGGCGGTCTGGGCTTCACGCCGGGAGGTGGGGTGGTTGTTACATAGCTCACTGATCTTTTGTTTTTCAGGCTATTCTCATAGCACCTTTTCGCTTCTTTCTGATCAGACTTGATCGTGATCACCACCCCTTCCATGGACGGCAACTTCACCTTCATGTGCCGTGTCGACGGAATGGCACCTATCCTATTAAGAGTGGGCCTTCCCAACAGGATGTTATAAGCTGAAGGGGCGTTTACGATGAGGTACTTGATTTTCTCCGTCCTTGACCCAGCCTCATCTGTAAACGTGGTTCTCAGCTCAATGTACCCCCTGACCTCCACCTGGTCGCCAGCGAATCCATATAAGCACCCTCCATAGGGCCTTAGATGGTCAAGGGGCGATTCCAGCTGCGTGAAAGTCGGCCAGAACATCACGTCTGTCGAGCTTCCTTGGTCCACCAGAACTCGGTGGACCTTCCTCCTTGCTGTTATCAACGAAATAACTATGGGATCGTTGTCATGAGGCACAACGTCCCGAAGATCCTGCTTTGTGAACGTGATGTCCACTTCCGGCGAGTGATCTTCAAACATGTCCACTGCCATCACCGATCGCGCATACTTTTTCCTCTGCGATGCGGTGCATCCACCACCTGAGAAACCCCCTGCAATGGTGTGGATCTCCCCGTGGATAGGCATCTCGTGTTGCTGGGCTTCTCCACCTGCTGGTTGGGAACTCGACGCTCCCCCCGTCCTTCTATCCAGCAGATAGTCATTTAGGAACCCGCTCTTAACCAGATCGTCGAGCTGGTATCCTAAAGACAAACACTAGTCCAGGTTGTGGCCAAAACACTGGTGGAACTCGCACCAGGCGTCCGGCTTTGACCCCAGCACCTTGTCTCCCACCTTCTCGGCCGCCTTCAACCTAGCAGATATGTTGGGGATAGCGATCAGGTCCGCTAGTCCCATGACAAATTTGTGCTTAGGCGGGCGATTGTATTCCCAGCGTGCTGGTTGTTGGCGTGCTGGCTGTTGGCGCGCTTGGCTTCTTCCCTTATTTCTCCTATCGTAAGGATAGCGAGTCCTTTGGTCTTTCCTGGCCGCCGCCGCCGTTTCCAGCACCCTCTGCGGCTGGATCCTGGTCTGGGCGCGTGGTCTGGCGGGAGCCACGCTGCCTCTCTTCTCGGCGACTTCACTCTCGTCGGCGATGTGGGCCACCGCAAGTCGCCTGACTTCAGCAAACGTCGCTAGATGAGCCCTGATCAAGGCCTCGCAGAATGGCCCTGGATGCACGCCCTTCTTGAAGGCATAGACCAGCATTTCTTCATCCTTGGCCGGCGATCTGACCATCTGCGCTCCGAAGCGATTGAGGTAGTCTCTGAGGGACTCCCCATGGTACTGCCTTATATCAAACAGATCATAGGACACCCTCGGCGGTGCCTTATTCACAATGTACTGCTCGACAAAGATTTTCGAGAATTGTTGAAAATTGGTTATGTGGCCATTAGGCAGGCTCACAAACCACTCCATCGCCGTTCCCTGGAGCGTGCTCACGAACATCTTGCAGTAGACGGCGTCTGACCCTCCCGACAGCATCATCTGCGTGTGGAACGTGGTCAGATGAGCCTCTGGATCCTCCACGCCGGTAAAAACGGCTTTAACCGGAACCACGCTCGTGGGAATTGGCGTGTCGGTAATCGCCTGAACAAAAGGCATTGGGAACACACGAGGTGGCGTCGACGGTGCCACCTCTTCAGCAGAAGAACGTCCCTGCTGCTCCTGAAGAGCTCGACGCAGCTCCTCAGCTACCTTGCTGAGCTCCTCGTTCCTGGCGCGAGAGGCGACCACGTCCTCATGTATCCTTGCCTGCTCTACGCGCGAGGCTTCCACAGTTGCCTGCAATGAGCGCATCATCTCTGCCATCTGCGCCATGGTCATGGCGGCGTCGCCTTCAGCAGCGACAGGCGCCACGGGACTGGAGCGATTGCTTCTCATTTTTCTCATTAACTTCAGCGAACCACAGAAATACAGCAAATAACACTTCAACCACGATCGAATCAGCGATCAATCGGAGAAAACTCAAGAAACCGCGCAAGAACCCAAGAACACCGCAAACCTTCGAAGAAAACCACAGCTTCACCAAAAACCACCGTTTCCCCGCGAATCAACCAAACAAACGAAAGAACTCGAATCCACCGATCGAAAAGCCAAACGAACGGTTCAAAACGCAAAATTCACCAAACGAAACTCAAAGAAACTGCGAACGACGGTTGCACCAGCACATAACCGCGCAGGAAACCTCGAAAACTTCCACGAACTCACGCTGTGGATGGGAGCAAGTTTTACACGGCCCCACGGTGGGCGTCTGATGATCCTGCCTGTTGACCGGAGCGCTGGAGAATGCCTCGTCAAAGGATCGACGTGCGCACCGCTTATCACCTTCGTTCCTCCCCTGGATCTACTTCAAGAACCTGCAAAGAAACGACACGGCGCCGCTGCGGCCGATCGCACTCCGACGCTCAAGTCAGTGACGGTATCACCAAATACTAAGAACTAGAACCGTGCAAATCCTCTCACAAACAGCTCTGTCACTCGCAAGCGTAAAGTGTATGAACTGAACGTGCGTACCTCAGAAAGTCTGTTAAGAACTCTTATATACCTGGTGGTTTTCTCTCTCCTGGCAGTTACAGACTTGGACACGTGGCTCGCATCCAACTGTACACGTGCCATCATCTGGAGGCTCCCTGACTTGGCGCCGCTTCTGCTCTCATTTTGGCTAAGTTACGTATGCATGGTACTGCCCAGTGCATAGCAAACTTAGGAGTGCGATCTCTACTGCAACTGGCGAGTTAGGGCCTTCATACACCTTCCCTGTGGTCTCGCTGGCCGCCTTCATAATCTGCTTCTCTTTCATCTTCGGCGATGTGCTTGTTCTGGCGATCTCCGACTGCTTGGTCGCCTGAATCTACATCTGGCGACTCGATCTTCAACCTGGCGATCGCCCATTCTGGTAATCTGGAAATCGGAACACGCCAACTTAACAACTGGCGACTACACGTGCCTCCCGACTTCCTTCCCATCCGCCAATCCTGGCGCCTTGTCAACACGCCTACACTGTAACAGGATGCCACGTCATCACACCCGACCACTAGGGCGGTACATGCTCTATGTAGACATTGGGCATGGATGGATGAGAATTCTTGATCTTCTTGGTAAAGCTCTCTTATGTGGTCAAATCCAAGAATTTGGGCACCTAGTTTTGAAAAGAGTGTGTGCCGTCTTGAAAGAGCATCGGCCACTATATTGGTGCTCCCTTTCTTGTATTTGATTACATAAGGAAATTGTTCAAGAAATTCCATCCATTTAGCATGTCTCTTGTTGAGCTTGTGTTGGCCCTTTAAATATTTTAAAGACTCGTGATCACTATGGATAACAAATTCTTTGGACACAAGGTAGTGTTCCCAAGTCTTTAGGGCTCGCACAAGAGCATAGAGCTCTTTGTCATAGGTGGGGTAGTTGAGGGTGGCACCATGGAGTTTTTCACTAAAATAAGCAATGGGGTGTCCTCCTTGCAACAAAACCGCACCTATGCCTACTCCCGATGCATCACACTCTATCTCAAAAGTTTTGGAAAAATTTGGGAGAGATAGGATGGGTGCATTGGTGAGTTGAGCCTTTAGCCTTTGAAAGGCTTGCTCATGCTTTTCATTCCAACAAAATGCAACATCTTTTTTTACAAGTTCATTCAAAGGAGAAGCTAGGCTAGAAAAATTAGGCACAAACCTTCTATAGAAGCTAGCTAACCCATGAAAACTTCTTACTTCACTTACATTTTGTGGAGTTGGCCATTCGCGGATGGCTTTGATTTTCTCGGGATCTACATGCACCCCCTTTTTGTTTACTATAAAGCCTAAGAAGACTACACTATCTACACAAAAGGTACACTTATCCCTATTGGCAAAAAAACTATTTTTCCTAAGGACTAGAAGAACTTCCCTAAGGTGGCTTAGATGGTCTTCTAGGGTTTTACTATATACTAAGATATCATCAAAGTAAACTACTACATATTTACCTATACAATCCCTCAAGGTGTGATTCATAAGCCTCATGAATGTGCTTGGAGCGTTAGTAAGCCCAAAGGGCATCACCAACCACTCATATAATCCAAATTTGGTCTTAAAAGCGGTTTTCCACTCATCACCCTCCTTGATTCGAATTTGGTGATATCCACTTTTAAGGTCAATCTTGGAGAATAGAGTTGACCCATGCAATTCATCAAGCATATCATCAAGCCTCGGGATTGGATGCCTATACTTGATGGTGATGTTGTTGATTGCTCTACAATCACAACACATACGCCATTTTCCATCCTTTTTGGGCACCAACAAGACAGTTACAGCACAAGGGCTTAGGCTCTTTTGAACCCAACCCTTCTCCAACAAGTCTTGAACTTGTGATTCTATCTCCTTTGTTTCCTCGGGGTTGGTTCTATAAGCAGGCCTATTTGGTAGGCTTGCCCCCGGTATAAAGTCAATTTGATGTTCTATCCCCCTAAGAGGAGGAAGCCCAATGGGTCCTTCTTGGGAGAATAGATCTTCAAATTCACTCAAAAGGTTTTCTACTTGAGGAGGTAAAACCATGAGTTCACTACTTGTGGCAGTGCATGTAAGTGCTCCTTTACAAAAGATAAGGCTTGGTTGTTCAACAAGAAGCAAGTTTTCAAAAACATTTTCAAGAGGTTTTTCTTGTTGACCAACCTTGTGGGAAGGAACACTCTTCTCCCACGCCTTTCTATCCCTAAGGATTTTCTCTTTTTCTAGCTCTCTTTTTTTTTTGTTTTCCTCATCCCTCTTTTGTTTCATTTGTATTTGGTCTTTCACCACTTGAGAATGTGGTAAAGGACTAAGTACAAACTTCTTATACTTATGGGTGAAGGAAATCTCGTTAGTGAGACCATCATGCAAGGTTTTCTTATCAAATTGGCATGGTCTCCCTAATAAGATATGGCAAGCTTCCATAGGCACTACATCACATAAAACTTTGTCTTTGTAGTTCCCTATGGAAAACTTGATTTCCACTTGCTTGTCTACATGTAGTTCCCCATTTTCATTAAGCCATTGAAGTTTGTAAGGTTTTGGGTGAGGAACTACTTGTAGCTTAAGCTTTTCAACCATCCTAGCACTACAACAATTACAACTAGATCCACTATCCACAATGAGGGAACATATATTTTCTAAAACATTGCATCTTGTATGAAAGATGTTCTCCCTTTGTGTTTCCATGGATGTGCTAGGGTGATTGTTGAGGGTTCTCCTAATCATAAGCAATTCTCCCTCTAGTGGGGCTACCCTCTCATCCTCTCCCCCTTCCTCTCTATCACTAGGCTCATCCTCGCCACTAGTGTACTCATCTACACCTTTAAGAAACAAAGTCCTTTGGTTTGGACATTGTGCTTGCACATGCCCTCTACCATAGCACTTAAAACATTTAACATCTCTAGCTCGGATGGGTGGGGTTCAGGTTTCTTTGGTGAAGGGCTTGGTAGGCTCTTTTGGTTTTTCCTTGGATGTACTACCCTCCCTTCTAAACTCTTTCTTGGGATAAAAGCTAGAATAGGGGCTCACCTTTTGACTTGAGGTTTTGCGCAAGTTTTGTTGCTCAACTTTAATGCAAAGTTGAACCAAATCATTCAAGTCTTGATAAGGTAAGAGCTCTACTCTATCTCTTATCTCAAGTGATAGGCCACTAAGGAACCTAGCTATGGTGGTTTCCTCCTCTTCTCTAATGGAGGCTCTCATCATGTAGAGCTCCATTTTTTGCCTATACTCTTCCACACTCATGTTCTTTTGTTGGAGTCTTTGGAGCTTGTCCATCAACTCCCTATGGTAGTAGGAAGGTATATGTCGACGTCTTAGGGCTCCCCTAAGGTCATTCCAATATGTAATGGAAGGTTCCCTATGAAGACGTCTATCTCTTTCGAGAGAGGTCCACCAATACATGGCATTCCCTTGGAAACTAAGGGTGGCTAAGGGTACTTTTCGTTCCTCACTTACCCTATGGCAAGCAAAGAGTTGCTCTACCTTCATCTCCCAATCTAGATATACTTCTACATTTTCTTTTCCATGAAAATGAGGTAGGTCTACTCTTGTTTCCCTTGGCACCTCTTGTTCCCTTTGCCTAGTTCTTCTAGGGGGTGGTTGGTAATAATCATTGATTCTACGGCTTCCCTCCCCTAGAGACTCAATACTTTGAGAATGGGATGCATGAGTTTTTTTTTATTTTTGTGATTTTTGTGACTTCTCTTCTTTAGATTTAGCCAACTCATTGATTTTGTTCTCATTCTCCAATTGTCTAAAAGATATCAATTGTACCGCTTGGGATACTTCTTTTAAAAGAGTTTTCAAAGATTTTACTTCACTTTCTATAGACTTTGGAGAGTGAGAAGAAGAAGACATGGCTAAAACTTTGTGTATATAGGTGTTTTACTTGGAGAAAGTTTAGGAAAGTTAGAGAAGGTAGTTTTCCAGGTAAGGGAGGTGAGTCACAATGGACTACTTAAGTACCAAGCCTTTTCCTTGCCAAAAACTTTCCTCCAATGACTTCACACAAAATTTTCTCTTAGTAGAACACTTAGAACACAAGAAGTTGAGAAATCAAAAAGCAAGAAAACTATGTAAGCTAGATATGCAGCAAAGCTAGTCGGTATAGCACAAGATTAAACAATACTAAGCATGCAAAACGTTTCTACCAAAACAAAAGAAAAACAAGTTCAAACAAGCAACAAATTACTAAGCAAAATTACTATGCTATTCGGCCCTAGGTGAGGCTTCTTGGACACTTTGAGCCCTTGAAGACACACTCACCGTCTAAAACGTAATTTAAAAGAGGTAATTAACAATAAACCAAGTTGTAAAGGAGATAAGAAAACCCCCTTTGTTGTTCCTCTTTTTGGTTAGTGCACTTTCTTTGTTGTCTTGATTGTTGATCTTCTAGGTGTTTGTAGTGTTTGTTTCAAGAAAGCTTGTTTCGGCCTTAGCTTTGACTCCTCCTTAGAAAGTTGGCTTTAATTCTCCAATTTCCAGCACCTATTCACAAGGGCTTAACCTTAAACCAAGTCAATTTCCATGCACATAAGCACCAAGAGAGAATTAAATTTCAGCACCCAAAATGAGAGGTCAAGAAACAAAAGCAAGAAACAAATTTAATTGAAAGAAAACAGTACTACCAAAAGGATTTATAATATGACAACTTAGAAAGAGATTCAAGAAATTAAAGCAAACAATTAAAGGTACTCAATAAAAGTTGGCACACAAAAGGAATTCCTAAAGAAAAGCACTAGATTAGATGACCAAATAAAAAAAACAGCACCACTGGAAAATGTTGTGGGCCAGAAAACGTGTTTGTTCCCCGATTTATGCTGAGCTGTAATTGTAAAATTTGTTTCTGAAATTTGGATGCAAGAAAATTCAGGATCTTATCTAAATTTTGGCTTTGGAATCACCTAAAACGCATGCACCATTTTTTTTAATAATTTTTGCAAATTTGGTGTGCAGTTAGGCCAGCTGGAGCGCTCAAGATTTGCACTCTGATTTTGTAAGATTTATCATTTTTTTTCTGTTGCTTCTTTTGACCTCATTCTTTTTTTGTCTTTTCTATAACACTCTAAACTTGCATTTTCCAGAAAATCAGAATTTTCCTATGGGTGGAAATATTTTTTTAAAACAGAACAGCCCAGAACAGAGAGATGAGACAGGGGAATTCTGGAAAACTGGAAGAAAACAGCAAGATAACCAAAATTAACACAATGGAAATGTAAGAATGGAAATTGTGTAAGAACTAAGACACAATTATGAACTCAAACTAAAAATAAAAAGGCACCAAAGGATCAAAGAACAGCAGATTCAAACAATTTAAAGAGACCCAAAAGCAAGAAACAATCAAGCCAATAATAGGACTACTATGAATTGTTGACAAATATGGATTCACATGACTTGACACAACATTTATAGATTCAGAAAATTAAAGACTCAAAGCATAAAATGAAGCAATTATAAGAAAGCAATAAGGACTCAATTTCCTAAAAGAAAAACAGCCACACAATGGTGTAAGGAATCCTATCACAAGCTGCACATAATTTGTTCAAGATCAATTGAACAATTGTGCTTTGGTTGGATCTTCCATAAGCACACCAAGAACAATTTAAAATATAAAAACAGCAAGACAAGTAAGGAATTGAAATGACAAAGATGAAATAAAGAAGAACTGAAATTAAAAGACCAAGCTACTCATCTTGAAGAACCAAAAGCTCATAATACCAAATGATGGCATTTCATGTGTTCTTCTTGAATCAAAGTAGTAAAAAGTGATGCGGAAGCAATGGGTGAGTGAAACAAAGCCCTCCTAGGAGTTGTGTTGGCTTTGAAGGTGCATGAGGAGTGTGGTGTTTGAGTGGTTCGGCCAGCTCAAGGGAGAAAGGTGGAAGGATTGAAGTTTATAGCCTAGATTTCTAGGAGAAGTAAAGCTAGTGCACAAAAATGGCAGCATAACATTACTCAATTAAACTTGTCAATACAATGAGATAGCCTTCCTATTTATAGGCTATCTTGGACGTAATTTGTAAGTTGAATTACAAGAAAAAGAAAACCAAAAATTAAATCTAAATGCTAAGCCATGTGCCAAGCAATGACCAGCCACACAAACCCTACATTCTAGAATGTTTCCTTCCAAAATGCTTCCTACACTATCCTATCTACTAAGTACCCCCAATGGGCCTTTATGCAAACATATACAAAGCCTTCTCTCTTCCATCCGTGGCCTCATTTGCTTGTGTTTGAATATGTTTGGCCATTGATCTTGTAAGGGGTCCTAGACGGTCTAGCTCCAAGGGTAGCCTCCCTCCTTCACGTCCTAGACGCTCACCTTCACGTCCTAGACGCTCACCTTCACGTCCTAGACGCTCACCTTGGTCTTGGTCTAGACGCTCTCCTTGGTTTGGGCCTTGGCTTCCTTGGGTAGGTGTGCTTGGCCCTCCTCCATCAGCTGGTCTAGGCACACTCACCAAACGTTGCTCTCTGCGTAAGCGACTCACCCTTCACGATGCCACGCACGTAATGGGTTGAGGGAATCACCAATCACTGACTGGTTTACTAGTTCCCTCAGGCCACTCTCGTGCATGATTCCCTGAGGTGTGCTCATGCGAGATCCATGCGTAACGCTCTCGCTGGGAATCTCAGTCCCAGTTTAACTGCGTGTAACACGAGACCCCGATGACAATACACCCGATGACTGATCAGTGTTTATTTGCTTCTCGCGTTCTGCCTTCAGGCGTTAGTCTGAGAACTAGTCTGTTGATGGCCACTTGGCTACTGACCACTGATCACCATTCTGGATGATTTGTCCCCCGACCTCTCTTCCGCCTGATCTGTCGGTGGTCACTTGGTCACTGACCACCGATCACCGCTCTTGGCGATCATCTCCTTGACCTCTCTGCCACCTGGTCCACGTGTCACCCTGTGAGTGGTCCACGTGGTTCTCTGCTGCTGACGTCATCGACTACCGATGACCGATCGGATCAAAACCCCCCCAGTCTCGAGTCGAGAACTCGTTCTCAGCGAAGAGACTAAGTGGTCGTGCCCTCAGTCCACGTGGCAAGTGGGGCCGCCTCACGTGCCACCTCATGTGCTGCTTCTTTAACATTTAGACTTCCTCTCTTAATCTCGCGACACGTGGCCCCATCGACGGCCAGCGTTGTGCGTCGCTAGCGCTTCTCTTATTCAAATTGGCGCGCTCCTTTATTGTTCCTCCATCTTCTTCATTCGACTCCCAGACTCTCTGCGAACTTTTCCTCTGCGCACCTTTCTTTCCTAAAATTCTCTGCTGCCACATCTCTTGCGATCATCCAAAGGTATGGTTTTTCTTCTCCCTGGCCCCTTTTTGGTCATCTTTACCGATTTCATTTATCATTCTGGTTATCATGCATTCATCTTCTCTATTTCCCTCTCTCGAACCCGCGCTAGGGTTTTTTCACGCTCTCACTCTGGTTTCTGCTTTTTCTTCTTCCTCTTTTCACCTGGGCATCTCCTTCTCCTTTCCCCTTTCTGTTTTCACCGAAACATTCATCATTCCCTCCTCTTCCATTCATTCTGACTTGTTCGTTTTTCTTCCATTTGCAGCTATCTCGCGATGGCTCGCTTGAAACAAACTGCGCGCCTTATTGCCCCATCCTCTGGTGCACAGCCTTCTGCGAGTGCGCCAGCTCCACTACCGCCTGTTGCTACTTCCTTCCATGACAACGCCAGGGTCTACGAATGAGCCTCCCTGGCGTTGCTCGCTGAAACCTCCACTCTACTGCCCCAGGGCCACCTCAAGTCCTTGCTGAGCCACAATCCTGATGAGCCTTCTTGCGCCATCGACAGGGAGAATGACTTCAATATCCAAATACGCATTCCTCCTCGAGGAATACCCATCTGCGCGGATGACAGGGCCACCAATGGGGTGCCCTTCGTCTTCATCTACTCAGCTATCTTCAAGAGGTTGAAGCTGCGCCTCCCTTTCACCTTCTTCGAAAAGGAGCTGATGATGGAGTTAAACGTCGCGCCTTGCCAACTCCATCCAAATGCCTGGGCCTTCATCCGGGCATTTCAGATCCTCTGCAGTCATTTCGGGCACAACGCCTCCGTGGATGTGTTCCTCTACTTCTTCGAAGCGAAGAACCCTGGGGACAGGTCCTGGGTTAGCCTGAACGGGGTTGCTGGGCGGGTGCTCCTGGGCCTGTACCAGCAGTCCTTCAAAGACTGGAAGGGCAGATTCTACATGATATCTGCTACCCCTCAAAGTCCAAATCTGCTCGAGGGATACCCCCTCTACTGGGTTCCTGGAGTCGAATTCAAGAAATCCAGGGACCTCGAAGCTATGGCCCCCTACGAGCGCGAGCTATGTGGGCTGCTCCTGGGGGCCAAATGATGGCATTTTCATGTGTTCTTCTTGAATCAAAGTAGAAAATAAGGTGCGGAAGCAATGGGTGAGATGATCAAGACCCTCCTAGGAGTTGTGTTGGTCTTGTAGGTGCATGATGAGTATGGTGTTTGAGTGGTTCGGCCAGCTCAAGGGAGAAGGTGAAAGGATTGAAGTTTAGAGCCTAGATTTCTAGGAGAAGTAAAGCTTGTGCACAAAAATGGCAGCATAACCTTACTCAATTAAACTTGAAAAATACAATGAGATAGCTTTCCTATTTATAAGCTATCTTGGACGTAAATGGTAAGCTAACTTCTAAGGAAAAGAAAACCAAAATTAAATCTAAATGCTAAGCCATATGCCATGTGCAATGACCGGCCACACAACCCTAGTTTCTAGAATGTTTCCATCAAAAGTGCTTTCTACACTATCCTATCTACTAAGTACCCCTAATGGGCCTTCATGTACCAATTACAAGGCTTTCCCAAACCGTAGCTTGATCCATGTGTGGTGAGCTAGACGGTCCTTCTAGATGCTCCTTATGTAGCCACTCCTTATCATGGTCTAGACGCTCCATATCTTAGGCTAGACGCTCCTCTTTGAGTCTTAGACGCTCCTCTTCATAAGCTAGACGGTCTTAGCCTTGGAAGCTTGGCTTTCATAGTGTGGTGAGCTTGGGCCCTCCTCCATCATCCCCTCCCTCTTGAAAAGGATTTGTCCTCAAATCCAAGGCTTTTGCTTGGGGGATGGTTGTGGCTGGATGGTGTCCATCATCTCCTCCTTCATGAGAAGATCTATCCTCAGATGTACATTCTTGATCTCGGATAGCAGCCTCTTGCTTCGTCAAGATGTATCCTCCCGGATCAAATGTCAATCTATGTGAATCCTGAAACAAAGCAAAGGGGTTAGGGTGAGCCTTTGGAAAACAATTAATTGTGTGAAGTTGCCATCTTTGTTTTTCGCTTGTTTTGGTCAACTTCTCACAATATCTCCCTTTTGAGGGTTGTAGGTGCCCTCTAATCCTCTTATATTTTCTAAAATTTTCAAAAGTAGTTACTTTTTCCTTAGGCATATTACCTTTAGGAAATGGTGGCAACTTTAAAAAGGCAAGAGGACTATGTTCATATACAACTTCAAATGGAGAGATATGAGTAATCTTGTGGACTACTCCATTGTATGCATGTATAAAAGGAAAAGGATTCTCATCCCAAGAACTGTGGGTGTCCCTCATGATTTCCTGAAGCATAGAAGGGAGAGCTATGTTTTCAAATTTTGGAGCTCTATTCCTTATTTTTGAAAATAAATCATGGAGGCTTGTCACTTTTCTTAAGAAGAGTTTATCCACTTCCATGAAGAAAGAATCAAGACCTTTTGTTGTCCTAGGAAGCTCTAATATGAAATGTGTGTCTTCCCAAGTATCTTTTACAAAAGGTGAAGGAGTATAGAGTTCTTGAGACTTTGCTTTAGGTGTAGTTTGAAAACAAGAGTTGTACCTAAAGTAATGTCTTTGAACCTCTTTTCTCATGGGTGACAAAAGTTTTCCTTTTAAAAGCTCTAGAGTTTCATCAATTCTCATTTGCCCCATGAGTTCTCCTTCTTGTAGACTTTTTCTCTTATGTGCAAAGAGAGTCTCGTTGGTACAACCATTGTTTATGAAAATTTGTACATTTTGCAATGGTTGTCTCAATAAGACATGGCAAGTTGTTCTAGGCACTACTTCATACAAAAATTGGTAGGTGCTTATAGATAACTTGTCATTCTTTTGGGGATATCTTAACACATTGGAGAAATAGTCTTGATCTATGCAAGCTTCTTTTAAAGACTTTTCTTTTGTGCTCATGCTTGCAAGTGTTCCTTTACAATAGGAAAGGCTAGGTTGTTCAACAAGAAGCATGTTTGTAAAGGTAGTTTCATTGTGCTTGACTTGTTGAATGACCTTGTGGGAAGGAACACTATTCTCCCACGCCTTTTGTTTCCCAAAATTTTTTTCTTTTTCTATTTTTTCTTCATCCCTTTTGTGTTTCATTTGTATTTGGTCTTTTACCACTTGGGAATGTGGTAAAGGGCTAAGTACAAATCTTTTGTGCTTGTGGATGAAAGAAATCTCGTTAGTTAGACCATTATGTGAGGTTTTCTTATCAAATTGCCATGGTCTACCTAATAAGATGTGGCAAGCTTCCATAGGTACTACATCACATAAAACATTGTCTTTGTAGTTACCTATAGAAAACTCGATTTCCACTTGTTTGTCTACACGTAGTTCTCCATCCTCATTGATCCATTGTAAATTGTACGGTTTTGGATGAGGAACTACTTGTAGTTTTAATTTTTCAATCAATCTAGTGCTACAGCAATTGCAGCATGACCCACCATCCACAATAAGAGAGCATATATTTTCTAAAATATTGCATCTAGTATGAAAAATGTTCTCTCGTTGTGTCTCGTTGGATGCACTAGGTTGATTGTGGAGGATTCTTTGAATCATCAATAAGTCCCCCTCCAAAGGATTTATCCTTTCTCCTTCCCCTTTTTCTTGAGTACTAGGTTCATCCTCACCACTTGTGTACTCATCTTTTCCTTTTAAAAACAAAACCCTTTGGTTTGGACATTGTGCTTGCACATGCCCTCTTCCAAAACATTTAAAACACTTGGTGTCCCTAGCAAGGATGTATGGGGTGGAGGCATCTTTCACTAAGGGTTTGGTAGTTTCTTTGGATTCGTCTCTAGGTGTACTACCCTCCCTTTTAAAGTCTTTCTTGGGATAAGAGTTGGAGTAAGAACCCACCCTTAGATTTGAAGTTTTGCGCAAATTTTGTTGTTCAACTTTAATGCAAAGTTGAACCAAATCATTCAAGTCTTGGTAGGGTAATAGTTCTACTCGATCCCTTATCTCAAGGTTGAGCCCACTTAGAAACCTAGATATGGTGGTGGTTTCTTCCTCTCTAATGGATGCTCTCATCATGTAGAGCTCCATTTTCTGCCTATACTCTTCCACACTTAAGTTCTTTTGTTGGAGTCTTTGAAGCTTGTCCATCAACTCCCTATGGTAGTAGGAAGGTATGTGGCGACGTCTTAGGGCTCCCCTAAGGTCATTCCAATATTCTATGGAAGGTTCCCTATGAAGACGTCGGTCTCTCTCTAAAGAGGTCCACCAATACATGGCATTGCTTTGGAAACTAAGGGTTGCTAAGGGTACCTTCCTCTCTTCACTCACCCTATGGCAAGCAAAGAGTTGCTCTACTTTCATCTCCCAATCTAGGTAGGCCTCTACGTCATCCTTACCATAGAAATGGGGTAGGTCTACCCTTACTTCCTTTGGGCTCTCTTGCTCCCTTTGTCTAGTTCTTCTAGGGGGTGGTTGGTAATAATCATTGATTCTACGGCTGCCCTCCCCTAGAGACTCAATACTTTGAGATGCATGAGTAAGCGTTTTTTTGGATTTTTGTGTTTTTTGTGACTTCTCTTCTTGAGCTTTAGCCAACTCATTGATTTTGTTCTCATTCTCCAATTGTCTAAAAGATATCAATTGTACCGCTTGGGAGACTTCTTTTAAAAGAGTTTTCAAAGATTTTACTTCACTTTCTATAGACTTTGGAGAGTGAGAAGAAGAAGACATGGCTAAAACTTTGTGTATATAGGTGTTTTACTTGGAGAAAGTTTAGGAAAGTTAGAGAAGGTAGTTTTCTAGGTAAGGGAGGTGAGTCACAATGGACTACTTAAGTACCAAGCCTTTTCCTTGCCAAAAACTTTCCCTCCAATGACTTCACACAAAATTTTCTCTTAGTAGAACACTTAGAACACAAGAAGTTGAGAAATCAAAAAGCAAGAAAACTATGTAAGCTAGATATGCAGCAAAGCTAGTCGGTATAGCACAAAATTAAACAATACTAAGCATGCAAAACGTTTCTACCAAAACAAAAGAAAAACAAGTTCAAACAAGCAACAAATTACTAAGCAAAATTACTATGCTATTCGGCCCTAGGTGAGGCTTCTTGGACACTTTGAGCCCTTGAAGACACACTCACCGTCTAAAACGTAATTTAAAAGAGGTAATTAACAATAAACCAAGTTGTAAAGGAGATAAGAAAACCCCCTTTGTTGTTCCTCTTTTTGGTTAGTGCACTTTCTTTGTTGTCTTGATTGTTGATCTTCTAGGTGTTTGTAGTGTTTGTTTCAAGAAAGCTTGTTTCGGCCTTAGCTTTGACTCCTCCTTAGAAAGTTGGCTTTAATTCTCCAATTTCCAGCACCTATTCACAAGGGCTTAACCTTAAACCAAGTCAATTTCCATGCACATAAGCACCAAGAGAGAATTAAATTCCAGCACCCAAAATGAGAGGTCAAGAAACAAAAGCAAGAAACAAATTTAATTGAAAGAAAACAGTACTACCAAAAGGATTTATAATATGACAACTTAGAAAGAGATTCAAGAAATTAAAGCAAACAATTAAAGGTACTCAATAAAAGTTGGCACACAAAAGGAATTCCTAAAGAAAAGCACTAGATTAGATGACCAAATAAAAAAAAACAGCACCACTGGAAAATGTTGTGGGCCAAAAAACGTGTTTGTTCCCCGATTTATGCTGAGCTGTAATTGTAAAATTTGTTTCTGAAATTTGGATGCAATAAAATTCAGGATCTTATCTAAATTTTGGCTTTGGAATCACCTAAAACGCATGCACCATTTTTTTTAATAATTTTTGCAAATTTGGTGTGCAGTTAGGCCAGCTGGAGCGCTCAAGATTTGCACTCTGATTTTGTAAGATTTATCATTTTTTTTCTGTTGCTTCTTTTGACCTAATTCTTTTTTTGTCTTTTCTATAACACTCTAAACTTTCATTTTCCAGAAAATCAGAATTTTCCTATGGGTGGAAATATTTTTTTTAAAACAGAACAGCCCAGAACAGAGAGTTGAGACAGGGGAATTCTGGAAAACTGGAAGAAAACAGCAAGATAACCAAAATTAACACAATGGAAATGTAAGAATGGAAATTGTGTAAGAACTAAGACACAATTATGAACTCAAACTAAAAATAAAAAGGCACCAAAGGATCAAAGAACAGCAGATTCAAACAATTTAAAGAGACCCAAAAGCAAGAAACAATCAAGCCAATAATAGGACTACTAAGAATTGTTGACAAATATGGATTCACATGACTTGACACAACATTTATAGATTCAGAAAATTAAAGACTCAAAGCATAAAATGAAGCAATTATAAGAAAGCAATAAGGACTCAATTTCCTAAAAGAAAAACAGCCACACAATGGTGTAAGGAATCCTATCACAAGCTGCACAGAATTTGTTCAAGATCAATTGAACAATTGTGCTTTGTTGGATCTTCCATAAGCACACCAAGAACAATTTAAAATATAAAAACAGCAAGACAAGTAAGGAATTGAAATGACAAAGATGAAATAAAGAAGAACTGAAATTAAAAGACCAAGCTACTCATCTTGAAGAACCAAAAGCTCTGATACCAAATGATGGCATTTTCATGTGTTCTTCTTGAATCAAAGTAGAAAATAAGGTGCGGAAGCAATGGGTGAGATGATCAAGACCCTCCTAGGAGTTGTGTTGGTCTTGTAGGTGCATGATCAAGACACTCCGCTCGCCTCATCAAGAATGAATTTGATGTGGTGGCTCTGAAAAAATATATAGGTAGCTCTTCTTGCACCTCTTAGGATACCTGCCTCTTCTCATGCATGTTTTTATGTGCTTTTTGACTTACTCGCATAACTTGGCCAACTAACCCTTCCTTTTTTCATCCATGCAGACTCAATGACGGGGAAGGATAGGAGGCTGGCCTTGCTAGAGCTTGCCAAACGTCGGGGAACCAAGGGCACTGGGTCCTCCTCTTCTACAACTGAGCCCATCGCAGCCCCTCCACTCTCGGTCGCGCCAGCTGAAGGCCCCGAGCAAGGAAATAAAAGGAAGAGGCTGGTGAAGGCTTCCACCTCACTTGCTGCTGCTGCTACCGTCGCCTCAACTGAAGAGGAGAGCTCTGGCTCTCCTCTTATACACCGTCAGAGGAAGAAGGCGGCAGTTGAGGGGGCTTCGTCTCTCCAGCCTGGAGAGATCGAGGTAGTGGAAGTAGAGGAAGGGTCTTCCCCACCTCCCTGTGCTCAACCTGCCTCAGAGCCCTCCAGTCTTCCTTCTCCAGGCCAGCAGTTGCCTCCAACTTCCCAACTGCCATCTTCCCCCCTAGCAGGCCAATCACCTGGTCCACCTGCTCATCCTGCTGGGGGTCCACCACCACCACTGCCAATCCCCACCGCCACTGCTGAAGGTGGGGGGTCCAGCTCGCGCCCAAGCACTTCTGGGGCCAACCACGAAAACTTCAGCAGGGTCATCACCCTGGTTCGACAACTCATAAGCAACCGGGAGCTTGTCGAGTGGAGTGGTGATCAAGTGGATATGCACCTGGCCAAGCAGGTAGTGCTCTCTCTGGAATTTTCCACCCAGCATCGCAAGCAACTAGCCCTGGAGAAGAGGGTGAAGGATCTTGAGCACGACAAGAAGTCACTGCGAAGTGACTTCGAAGCTGCCCAAGCATCTGTAAAGTTGATGCGGGGCATGGTGGAGAAAGCTAGGAGGGAGTACCTAGCGCAGGTCCAAGAGACCATCAAGACGGAGATCTTGATGGGGCAAGCTGTTAGCTCTTTGGACTGCACGGTGGTGGAGCTGCGGGCCGAGACCTCCTCCCTACGCCAACTGAATTCTCAAGTAGTGGGGGAGCTCGAGTCCACCAAAGAAGCAGCTGCTGTTGGGGAGAAGAGACTTGAGGAGGTGGAGGGCAAACTGTCTGAAGCTGCCTCCTCCCTTGCTGCCGCTACCACTGAGAGAGATGCTGCGGAGGCCTTAAAGCAAAAACTGGAGGCGGAGAATGCTGATTTGATGAATGTGGGTGCTGATGCCCTTACTGATGGATTCGAGCTAGCACTCGAGCAAATCAGATGTGTTCTCCCGGACCTGGACCTCTCGCAGTTCAGCATCTATCATGAAGTGGTAGATGGAAAGCTCATCCCTCCTGCCCCTTAATCTTTTCTCTTCTCTGTAAATTTAACTTCTGCACAAATTTTCTTACTACTCCAAAATTTGTATAAGACTTGACTGTGAATACAAACTCTCAATGCTTCTTTTTTTTGCATAAGTTTATTCTCTTGTATTTTCTTTGAGCTTCACTCATCTTTATGCGCGCGACTAACTGTTAGCTAGCTTAGGTTCAGCACGATCTTGGGCTTTATCTTTCCTTTCGCACACGACTAAGTGTTAACCAGCTTAGGCTTAGCGCGATCTTGAGCTTTGTCTTTCACTTTGCGCACGACTAAGTGTTAACCAGCTTAGGCTTAGCGCGATCTGCTTCTCTTATTCTTTCGCTTCTACTTGATCACGACTGGCTATTCCCTTAGCTTGGTGTTTGACAGTCCTCGTGCGCTGCTTCACACCACTAACCAATCACTGACGTTCTTCGATCTTCACCTAGCTTCCCTGTTGCTCTAGCACTAAGTGCATAGAGAACCTTGACATCGATCGCTCGAGGTGATGCCTTCTTCTGGGGAAATAAAAGTGTTTCTTGCTAACCCCTCTTACTTTTCCCAAGGTCATCACCCTTCGGGGCGTTGAGTCGTTCATTCCCTGCCTCACTCCTGGGGTGAGAAGGGTTTCGGACTAAGAGCTTTACTGGGCCAGTACTGGTGCATGCCAAGCGGGTAAGGACGTTTGTCAAAACCTTTCCTTTCCCTCCCTTGGTCTCACTAGCATCCCTGGCTTTTCAAACCTTTAACTGCTTGCGCTCACACCTGGGGTGAGGAAGACTTGGATCGGTGCCAATACTTGCGCCTAGGGCAAGTAGGGCCTAACCAATCACCTGCACTTGCACCTGGGGCAAGGAGGACTTTAACTTTAATACTTGAGCACACTTGATATGCTGGAAATTTTTCTTTAATTGGGTGGCCTCGTTAAAAACCCTCCTTGGGGAAAAGAGTGCCCCCTTGTCTGTTCAACTGTTTCCACCACATACAAGGCATGTATCTTTTAGCGCGAGAACGCCATTACTGTACAATTTTAACTGAAATAAAATTTTAAATGGGTGGCGTTCCACGTTCTGGGGATTGCTCCTCCCTCCAAAGTCTCTAGGCGATAGGCTCCGTTCTCCAATGTCTCCACCACTCTGTACGGGCCTGTCCACTTTGGGGACAACTTGTTCTGCATGTCGTTCTGATGCGCCTCTCTCATCACCAGATCACCTTCCTGGAAGCGCCTGGGCCTCACTTTAGAGTTGTGCCTCCGCTCTACTCTTCTCTTCACAGCTTCAGCACTGACTCTGGCCTCTTCTCGTACTTCGTCTAGCAGGTCCAGATTCACCTTACGCTCTTCATTGGACTCTTCAGCAACGAAGTTCAAGAATCTGGGGGAGCTCTCCTGTATCTCCACAGGAATCATGGCGTCTGTCCCATAGACAAGGCTGAAGGGTGTCTCATGGGTGCTGGACTGTGGGGTGGTGTGATAAGACCATACAATTCTGGGGACCTCCTCTGCCCAGCCTCCTTTGGCCTTGTCTAGTCTTCGCTTCAGCCCCCTGAGCAGTACTCGATTTGCTGACTCCACCTGCCCATTGGTTTGTGGGTGTTCCACTGAAGCGAAAACCTGTTGTATCTTTAACTCTTCACACATCTTCCTCAGCTGATGACTTGTGAACTGGGCGCCATTGTCGGAAACCAGCCTCTTGGGTATTCCGAAGCGGCAGACAATGTTCTTCCAGACGAAGTGCTCGACTTTCTGCGCAGTGATGTGTGCGACTGGCTCTGCCTCCACCCACTTGGTGAAATACTCGATGGCCACGATGAGGAACTTCATCTGCCTCACCGCCAGGGGAAAGGGTCCGAGGATGTCGATCCCCCATGTATGGAATGGCCACGGGCTATGGATGGACCTCAACTCCTCAGGGGGTGCCTTGTGCCAGTCTGCATGCAGTTGACACTGTTTGCAACGCTGAGCAAACCTTATGCAGTCTTCCTTCAGCTTTGGCCAGTAGTACCCCGCGCGGAGTACTCTACTTGCCAAAGCGCGACCACCTACGTGGCTTCCGCACACCCCTTCGTGCAGCTCAGACATGAGTCTGGTGCATTGCTCGCCGTGCACACAGATCTGCACAGGGTGAGAAAATCCAAATCTAAAGAGGTTTCCATCTATTAGAGTGAACTTACTTGAACTCCTCTTTATCTTTTTGGCCTTGCCGCATCGAGCGGGAGTACACCATCTTCTAAGTATAGCTGGTATGGCGTTATCCAGGTGTCGGGTTCCTTCCCCGCGTGGACCTCCATCGACTCATCGGTCTTTGACGGTCGCGATCTCACTCTCGGTGCTCTCAGCGTTTCTTGGGTCAACGACCTATGACCGATCGTTAGACGCTCCATTGACTTGCATATATGAAGTACCTGGTTGTCTGACACGAACGCGCGTGGCACCTTCAGGGTCTCCTGAATGACGGTCCTCTGCTTCCCCCCTTTGCCTGAGCTGGCCAGCTTGGCAAGCAGGTCTGCTCTGGCATTTTGCTCTCTTGGCACGTGCACTAATTCAAACTCAGCGAAGGACGTCTTCAGGAGCCGCACATACTCCAGGTAGGCTGCCATCTGGGGATCTTTTGCTTGGAACTCCCCTGTAACCTGCCCGGTGACCAGCAAAGAGTCGCTTTTGGCCAACAGATTTCTTGCCCCCATTTCTCTTGCTAACAACATTCCTGCGATCAGGGCTTCATACTCCGCCTGATTGTTGCTAGCTTTGAAGGCAAAACGGAGGGACTGCTCGATCAGTACCTCGTTTGGTCCCTCCAGGATGACTCCCGCGCCGCTCCCCTGCTGATTAGAGGAGCCATCCACCGATAATACCCATCGGAAGTCTAATCCTTCCGCAGGTATCGCGATTGACGACAGCTCGACGACAAAGTCCGCGAACACCTGCCCCTTGATCGGTCCTCGGGGCTCGTACTGGATGTCAAATTCTGACAATTCCACCGCCCATTTGACCATCCTTCCTGCTACATCAGGTTTCTTCAATACGTTCTGGATAGGCAGATCAGTCATCACCACCACTGTGAAGCTGTGGAAGTAATGCCTGAGCCTTCTGGCTGAAAACACCACCGCCAGAGCAGCCTTCTCGAGGGCCTGGTACCTTGTTTCAGGGCCTTACAGCACCTTACTCACGAAGTAAACAGGCCTCTGGGTCTGGTCTTGCTCTTGCACCAGGACTGAGCTGACTGCTCTCTCCGTCACAGCAAAGTATAGACGAAGAGGGATGCCTACCTGGGGTTTTCGCAAGACTGGTGGGCTCGCCAGATACCCCTTTAACTTGATGAAGGCCTCCTCGCACTCCTGTGTCCAGAGAAATCTGCTGTTGCGTTTGAGACACTGGAAGTATGGATGGCCTTTCTCCCCTCCAGCGGACATAAACCGGGACAAAGCCGCCAAGCGACCGGTGAGCTGCTGCACTTCCTTCACCGTCGTTGGGCTCCTCATTGCTACGATCGCCGCACACTTCTCTGGGTTAGCTTCGATTCCCCGCTCTGTTAAGTGGAAGCCCAAGAACTTCCCAGCCTCCACACCAAAAATGCATTTCTCAAGGTTGAGCTTCAGCCTGTACTTGGCAATGGTGGTGAATAGCTCTTCCAGATCAGCTGCATGATGCTTCCTCTCTTGGGACGTAACCACCATGTCATCTACATAGGCGTGTACGTTCCTTCCCAGCATAGGCGAGAGCACCCTATCCATGAGCCGCTGGTAGGTAGCCCCCGCATTCTTTAACCCGAATGGCATGACCTTGTAGCAGTAGCAAGACCGTTCCGTCATAAACGCAGTCTTGCACTCATCCATGGGGTGCATCCTGATCTGGTTGTACCCCGAGAAAGCGTCCAAGAAGCTGAGTAGCTTTCCCCCCGATGCGCTATCAACCAGAGCATTTATACTGGGTAAGGGGTAAGAATCCTTGGGGCACGCCTTGTTGAGGTCAGTGAAGTCCACGCACATTCTCCACTTGCCGCTTGCCTTCTGAACCAGTACCACATTCGCTAGCCACTCGGGGTACTGGATTTCTCTGATGTGCCCTGCGGCAAGGAGCTTCTGCGCTTCGTCGTGGATCACCTTCCTCTTCTCCTCGTTGAATTTCCTTCGTCTTAGTCGCACAGGTCGAACCATAGGGTCCATCGACAGACGATGGCAGAGGAAATCGGGGTCGATTCCTGGCATGTCGGATGCTGACCATGCAAAGGCATTCATGTGCTTCTCAATCACACCCATGACCAGCCTTCGCTCTTCTTCAACGAGGAATCCCCCTAGCTTGAACTTTCTTCCCCCGATGTCCACTTCAACCCATCCTTCAGCTGGGTGGGGCCTTCTCTCATTGGCGATGACCGCCCTCGCGATCCCTGACTCGCGAGGAGTGATCGCGCCTCCCTCTTCTTCTTCAACCTGGGCTACCTGGGAGCCCCCCACCGCAACATCCTCCATCCTCTGAGCGCCATGTATCTCCCTGACCACCGATCGTTCTTCGCGCGCGCCTGGTGGTGGTTTCGTGGTGACGTGGCACACACTTCTCTTTTGCTTCAAACTGTTCTCATAACAACGTCTTGCCTCAGCCTGATCCGACTTGATGGTTATCACGGTCCCCTCCATCGACGGCAGCTTCAACTTCATGTGCCTCGTCGATGGTATTGCGCCCAACCTATTGAGCGTTGGCCTACCCAACAAAATGTTGTACGCAGAAGGGGCGTTCACCACCAGGTACTTTATCTTTTCAGTGCGGGCTGTTGTTCCGTCAGTGAACATTGTCCTCAGCTCAATGTATCCCCGCACTTCCACCTGGTCTCCGGCAAAACCGTAGAGACACCCGGTATATGGCCTCAGTTGATCAGGGGACAACTGTAACTTGTTGAATGTTGGCCAGAACATGACGTCTATCGAGCTTCCTTGATCTACGAGTACTTTATGCACTCGTCTTCCCGCTGTGATGAGAGAAATGACCACTGGGTCGTTGTCGTGCGGGACAACGTCCCGTAGATCAGCTTTCCTGAAGATAATGTCCACTTCAGGGTAATGACTCTCATTTACCGCATCTACCGCCATCACCGATCGAGCGTATCTCCTTCTCTGTGAAGCTGTGCATCCCCCACCAGAGAAGCCTCCTGCGATCGTCTGCACTTCCCCATGCACAAGGACTTCATGCTGCTGTTCTCCAGTCTGGGATCCTGACGTGCGATCACCCTACGGCTCACGCAGGTAATCTGCTAGAAAACCAGACTTCACCAACTCTGCCAGTTGGTGTCCCAATGCCAAACAGGAGTGAAGTGTATGGCCAAAGGCCTGGTGAAACTCACACCATTCGTTCTTCTTCCTTCCAAGTACCTTATCCGTCTTCTCTGGCACTCGTAGTCTTGCTGCTACAGCAGGAAGGGCGATGAGATCCGCCAATCCCACCATGAAGTTGTATCTCGGGGGTGTGCTATTCTCCCTTGCGCGCCCCCTGCTCTGGTCTTTGCCTGGTGCATAGGGACGAGGTTTTTCCCGCACCTTCTTCCCCTCCTTGGCCTCATGCACCCTTGCTTGCTGTGGCTTTCCTTGCCCTCCACGCGGTCTTGGTGGTGCAGCACTCCCCCTCTTCTCAGAAACCTCTGTTTCTGCCACTATGTGCGCCACCGCACGCCGTCGGATCTCTGCAAAGGTGCTGGGATGGTTCCTGATGAGAGACTCGCTGAAAGGGCCTGGCAGCACTCCCTTCTTAAATGCGTGCACCAGCATATCTTCATCTTTCCTGGGCAACCTAACCACTTGTGCCCCAAAACGGTTGAGGTAGTCTTTCAGCGACTCACCCTGGTACTGACGCACGTCGAACAAGTCGTATGACACCACTGCAGGTGCTTTGTTAACGATATATTGCTCAGTGAAGAGCTTTGAAAACTGAGAGAAGGACGTGATATGTCCTTCTGGTAAACTCACGAACCACTCCATGGCGATTTCGCTCAGTGTGCTCATGAACATTTTGCAGTACACAGCATCTGAGCCCCCAGACAACATCATCTGGGTGTGGAACGCCGTCAAATGCGCCTCCGGGTCCTCTACCCCTTTGAACGATGCCTTCACCCCCACCAGGTTGGGAGGCACCATGGTTCCCATGATCTCAGGGGAGAATGGCATGGGGAATGCTCTTGGAGGTGAGGGCTGCCTAGACACCCTTTCGTCAACAATGTGTCCCCTCTGCGCCTGCAGCGTCCTTCTCAACTCTTCGTTGACGCGATTCAGCTCGTCGTTCCTGCTTTGCGAAGCTGCCAACTCTGTCTGCATCCTTTCTTGTTCAACTTTTGACGCTGCGGCGTTATCCTGCAGCGTGCGCACCATTTCCAGGACCTGCGCCATTGTCACAGCTCCTTCGTCAGCAGATGGTGCAGGTGATGGTTGTCTGTTTCTAGGCATCTTTCTCTATCAAAGAAACTGATAAAACTCTGGTAAGTTTTAGAAATGTGGTATATATGGGACAACGATTCACTCGAGCCCCACGGTGGGCGCCAAATGATCCTGCCGGCAACTCGAACGTGGAGGAATCGCTTCGTAGCACTCTCTGCCCTGCCTATGCGACTGCGTCTTCTGCAGAATCACCCTCAGAGCCTTCTCTTGGATCTTCAAATGTGCCCTGCAAAACACACAGACGGCGCCTCTGGCGGCTGTTTGCACTCCGACGATCAAGTTAGTCCACAGAACCACCAAATGAGAAAACTAGTAGCGTATGTGTAAAACTCTTGCTCTCTGTTTTTTCGTCCTCTCTCCACTCTCACCCTGATTCTCCCTCTTATGTCTCTTTCCCTGCTTCTGGGCATAACAGGATTCTGTTATGCTTTTCTGGCACATGTCAGAACCCTGTGATGCTTTTCAGAGAAAGTGTACCTTCAGAATCAGCAGTGGGAGCGTGAAAGTCTGTGCATGTCTGCGCGTCTCTGCGCTTGGCTGCGCCTGTCTGTACCCTTAGTGGTATGGAGTGCACTTTTGTTTGGACCGCACCCCTCTCAGATGGTGACACATGGAGGCCTGCAACTCACATCTAACCGCACACGTGTCATTTACTGGAAGGGCTCTAGCGCTTCTCTTTGTGTGCCTAAGTTACGCCCTTGCGGAGTAACTTAGGATATTTTCTCTCATCTGGGTAAATCGAATACTCTTAGGAGAACGTCGGGTGTGGCTGGTCTAGGCACACTCACCAAACGTTGCTCTCTGCGTAAGCGACTCACCCTTCACGATGCCACGCACGTAATGGGTTGAGGGAATCACCAATCACTGACTGGTTTACTAGTTCCCTCAGGCCACTCTCGTGCATGATTCCCTAAGGTGTGCTCATGCGAGATCCATGCGTAACGCTCTCGCTGGGAATCTCAGTCCCAGTTTAACTGCGTGTAACACGAGACCCCGATGACAATACACCCGATGACTGATCAGTGTTTATTTGCTTCTCGCGTTCTGCCTTCAGGCGTTAGTCTGAGAACTGGTCTGTTGATGGCCACTTGGCTACTGACCACTGATCACCATTCTGGATGATTTGTCCCCCGACCTCTCTTCCGCCTGATCTGTCGGTGGTCACTTGGTCACTGACCACCGATCACCGCTCTTGGCGATCATCTCCTTGACCTCTCTGCCACCTGGTCCACGTGTCACCCTGCGAGTGGTCCACGTGGTTCTCTGCTGCTGAGGTCATCGACTACCGATGACCGATCGGATCAGGAACCATGGTGCCTCCCAACCTGGTGGGGGTGAAGGCGTCGTTCAAGGGGGTAGAAGACCCGGAGGCGGATCTGACGGCGTTCCACACTCAGATGATGTTGTCTGGGGGCTCAGACGCTGTGTACTGCAAAATGTTCATGAGCACGCTAAGCGGAATCGCCATGGAGTGGTTCGTGAGCTTACCAGAAGGGCATATCACGTCTTTCTCTCAGTTTTCAAAGCTCTTCACTGAGCAATACATCGTCAACAAAGCACCTGCAGTGGTGTCATACGATTTGTTCGACGTGCGTCAGTACCAAGGTGAGTCGCTGAAAGACTACCTCAAACGCTTTGGAGCACAAGTGGTTAGACTGCCCAGCAAAGATGAAGATATGCTGGTGCACGCGTTTAAGAAGGGAGTGCTGCCTCGCCCCTTCAGCGAGTCTCTCATCAGAAGCCATCCCAGCACCTTTGCAGAGATCCGACGACACGCGGTGGCGCACATAGTGGCAGAAAGAGAGGTTTCTGAGAAGAGAGGAAGTGCTGCACCACCAAGACCGCGTGGAGGGCAAGGGAAACCGCAGCAAGCAATGGTGCATGAGGCCAAGGAGGGGAAAAAGGTGCGGGAAAAACCTCGTCCCTATGCACCAGGAAAAGATCAGAGCAGGGGGCGTGCAAGGGAGAACAATGCGCCCCCAAGATACAATCTCATGGTGGGATTGGCGGATCTCATCGCCCTTCCTGCTGTAGCAGCAAGACTACGCGTACCAGAGAAAACTGATAAGGTACTTGGTAGAAAGAAGAATGAGTGGTGTAAGTTTCACCAGGCCTTTGGCCACACACTTCACTCCTGTTTGGCGTTGGGACACCAACTGGCAGAGCTGGTAAAGTCTGGGTTCTTGGCAGACTACCTGCGTGAGCCGCAGGGTGATCGCGCGTCGGGATCCCAGGTAGGAGAGCAGCAGCATGAAGTCCCTGTACACGGGGAAGTGCAAACAATCGCGGGAGGCTTCTCTGGTGGGGGATGCACAGCGTCACAGAGAAGGAGGTACGCTCGGTCTGTGATGGCGGTAGATGCGGTAAATGAGAGTCATTACCCTGAAGTAGATATTGTCTTCAGGAAAGCTGATCTACGGGACGTTGTCCCGCACGACAACGACCCTGTGGTCATTTCCCTCATCACAGCAGGAAGACGAGTGCACAGAGTACTCGTAGATCAAGGAAGCTCGGCAGACGTCATGTTCTGGCCAACATTCAACAAGTTGCAGTTGTCCCCTGATCAGCTGAGGCCGTATACCGGGTGTCTTTACGGCTTTGCGGGAGATCAGGTAGAAGTGCGGGGATACATTGAGCTGAGGACAACGTTCACTGATGGGACGACAGCCCGCACCGAAAGGATAAAGTACTTGGTGGTGAACGCCCCTTCTGCGTACAACGTCTTGTTGGGGAGGCCAACACTTAATAGGTTGGGCGCAATACCATCGACGAGGCACATGAAGTTGAAGCTGCCGTCGATGGAGGGGACCGTAATAACCATCAAGTCGGATCAGGCTGAGGCTAGACGCTGTTATGAGAACAGCCTGAAGCAGAAGAGAAGTGTATGTCATGTCACTACGACACCACCACCAGGTGCGCGCGAAGAGCGATCGGTGGTTAGGGAGACACATGGCGCTCAGAGGATGGAGAACGCTGCGGTGGGGGGCTTCCAGGTAGCCCAAGTTGAAAAAGAAGAGGAAGGCGCGATCGCTCCCTGCGAGTCAGGGATCGCGAGGGCGGTCATCGCCAGTGAGAGAAGGCCCCACCCAGTTGAAGGATGGGTCGAAGTGGACATCGGGGGGAAAAAGTTCAAATTAGGGGGATCCCTCGTTGAAGAAGAGTGAAGGCTGATCGTTGGTGTGATTGAGAAGCACATGGATGCCTTTGCATGGTCAGCATCCGACATGCCAGGAATCGACCCCGATTTCCTTTGCCATCATCTGTCGATGGATCCCAAGGTTCGACCTGTGCGACAAAGGCGAAGGAAATTCAACGAGGAAAAGAGAAAGGTGATCCACGACGAAGCGCAGAAGCTCCTTGCTGCAGGGTATATCAGAGAGATCCAGTACCCCGAGTGGCTAGCGAATGTGGTACTGGTTCAGAAGGCAAGCGGCAAGTGAAGGATGTGCGTGGACTTCACTGACCTCAAGAAGGCGTGCCCCAAGGATTCTTACCCTTTACCCAGTATAGATGCCCTAGTTGATAGCGCATCGGGGGGAAAGCTACGCAGCTTTTTGGATGCTTTTTCAGGGTATAACCAGATCAGGATGCACCCCATGGATGAGTGCAAGACCGCGTTTATGACAGAACGGTCTTGCTAGTGCTACAAGGTCATGCCATTCGGGTTAAAGAACGCGGGGGCCACCTACCAGCGGCTCATGGATAGGGTACTCTCGCCCATGCTGGGAAGGAACTTACATGCATATGTAGATGACATGGTGGTTACGTCCCAAGAGAAAAAGCATCATGCAGCTGATCTGGAGGAATTATTCACCACCATTGCCAAGTACAGGCTGAAGCTCAACCCAGAGAAGTGTATTTTTGGTGTGGAGGCTGGGAAGTTCTTGGGTTTCCTCTTAACAGAGCGGGGAACCAAAGCTAACCCAGAGAAGTGTGCAGCAATCGTGGCAATGAGGAGCCCAACGACGGTGAAGGAAGTGCAGCAGCTCACCGGTCGCTTGGCAGCCTTGTCCCGGTTTATGTCCGCTGGAGGGGAGAAAGGTCATCCATACTTCCAGTGTCTCAAATGCAACAGCAGATTCCTTTGGACACAGGAGTGCGAGGAGGCCTTCATCAAACTGAAGGAGTATCTGGCGAGCCCACCAGTCTTGCGAAAACCTCAGGTAGGCATCCCTCTTCGTCTATATTTCGCTGTGACGGAGAGAGCAGTCAGCTCAGTCCTGGTGCAAGAGCAAGACCAGACCCAGAGGCCTATTTACTTCGTGAGTAAGGTGCTGCAAGGCCCTGAAACAAGGTACCAGGCCCTCGAGAAGGCTGCCCTGGCGGTGGTGTTTTCAGCCAGAAGACTCAGGCATTACTTCCACAGCTTCACAGTGGTGGTGATGACTGATCTGCCTATCCAAAACGTGCTGAAGAAACCTGATGTAGCAGGCAGGATGGTCAAGTGGGCGGTGGAATTGTCAGAGTTTGACATTCAGTACGAGCCCCAAGGACCGATCAAGGGGCAGGTGTTCGCGGACTTTGTAGTCGAGCTGTCGTCGATCGCGACACCTGCAGAAGGCTTAGGTTTCCGATGGGTGTTATCGGTGGACGGTTCTTCTAATCAGTAGGGGAGTGGCGCTGGAGTCATTTTGGAAGGCCCAAACGGGGTACTGATCGAGCAGTCCCTCCGCTTTGCCTTCAAGGCCAGCAACAATCAGGCGGAGTACGAAGCCCTGATCGCAGGAATGTTGCTGGCAAGAGAAATGGGAGCAAGAAACCTGCTGGCCAAAAGTGACTCTTTGCTGGTCACGGGGCAGGTTACAGGGGAGTTCCAGGCAAAGGATCCCAGATGGCAGCCTACCTGGAGTATGTACTGCTCCTGAAGACGTCCTTCATCGAGTTTGAATTGGTACACATGCCAAGAGAGCAAAATGCCAGAGCAGACCTGCTTGCCAAGCTGGCCAGCTTAGGCAAAGGGGGGAAGCAGAGGACCGTCATTCAGGAGACCTTGAAGGTACCGCGTGCGTTCGTGTCAGACAACCAGGTGCTTCATGTATACAAATCAATGGAGCGCCTGACGATCGGTCATCGGTCGTTGACCCAAGAAACGCTGAGAGCACCGAGGGTGAGATCGCGACCGTTGAAGACTGATGAGTCGATGGAGGTCCGCGCGGAGAAGGAACCCGACACCTGGATAACGCCATACCAGTTATACTTAGAAGATGGTGTACTCCCACTCGACGTGGCAGAGGCAAAAAGGATAAAGAGGAGTTCAAGTAAGTTTACTCTAATAGATGGAAACCTCTTTTGATTTGGATTTTCTCACCCTGTGCAGATCTGTGTGCACGGCGAGCAATGCACCAGACTCATGTCTGAGCTACACGAGGGGGTGTGCGGTAGCCACGTAGGTGGTCGCGCTTTGGCAAGTAGGATACTCCGCGTGGGGTACTACTGGCCAAAGCTGAAGGAAGACTGCGTAAGGTTTGCTCAGCGCTGCAAATAGTGTCAACTGCACGCAGACTGGCACAAGGCACCTCCTGAGGAGTTGAGGTCCATCCATAGCCCGTGGCCATTTCACACATGGGGGATCGACATTCTAGGACCTTTTCCCCTGGCGATAAGGCAGATGAAGTTTCTCATCGTGGCCATTGAGTACTTCACCAAGTGGGTGGAGGCAGAACCAGTCGCACACATCACCGCACAGAAAGTCGAGCACTTCGTCTGGAAGAACATCGTCTGCCGCTTCAGAATACCCAAGAGGTTGGTCTCCGACAATGGCACCCAGTTCATGGGTCATCAGCTGAGGAAGATGTGTGAAGAGTTAAAGATACAGCAGGTTTTCGCTTCAGTGGAACACCCACAAACCAATGGGCAGGTGGAGTCGGAAAATCGAGTACTGCTCAGGGGGCTGAAGCGAAGACTAGACAAGGCCAAAGGAGGCTGGGCAGAGGAGGTCCCCAGAATTGTATGGTCTTATCATACCACCCCACAGTCCAGCACCCATGAGACACCCTTCAGCCTTGTCTATGGGACAGACGCCATGATTCCCGTGGAGATACAGGAGAGCTCCTCCAGATTCTTGAACTTCATTGCTGAAGGGTCCAATGAAGAACGTAAGGTGAATCTAGACCTGCTGGACGAAGTGCGAGAAGAAGCCAGAGTCAGTGCTGAAGCCGTAAAGAGAAGAGTAGAGCGGAGGCACAGCTCTAAAGTGAGGCCCAGGCGCTTCTAGGAAGGTGATCTAGTGATGAGAAAGGCGCATCAGAATGACATGCAGAACAAATTGTCTCCAAAGTGGACAGCCCCGTACAGAGTGGTTGAGACGTTGGAGAACGGAGCTTATCAGCTAGAAACTCTGGAGGGAAGAGCAATCCCCAGAACGTGGAACGCCACCCATTTAAAATTTTACTTCAGTTAAGTTGTAAAGTAGTTGCGTTCTCACGCTAAAAGATACATGCTTTGTATGTAGTGGAAACAGTTGAACAGACAAGGGGGCACTCTTTTCCCTAAGGAGGGTTTTTAACGAGGCCACCCAATTAAAGAAAAAATTTCCAGCATATCAAGTGTGCGCAAGTATTAAAGTTAAAATCCTCCTTGCCCCAGGTGCAAGTGCAGGTGATTGGTTAGGCCTTACTTGCCCTAGGCGCAAGTACTGGCACCGATCTAAGTCTTCCTCACCCCAGGTGTGAGCGCAAGCAGTTAAGGGTTTGAAAAGCCAGGGGTGCTAGTAAGACCAAGGGAGGGAAAGGAAAGATTTTGACAAATGTCCTTACCCACTTGGCATACACCAATATTGGCCCAGTAAGGCTCTTAGTTCGAAACCCTCTTCACCCCAGGAGTGAGGCAGGGAATGAACGACTCAACCCGCCGAAGGGTGGTGACCTTGGGAAAAGTAAGAGGGGTTAGCGAGAAACACTTTTCTTTCCCCAAAACGAGGCATCACCTCGAGCGATCGATGTCAAAGTCCTCTATGCACTTAGCGCTTGAGCGACAGAGAAGCTAAGTGAAGATCGAAGAACGATCACCGATGAGTCGTCAGTGAGTGGTTAGTGGTGCAAAGCAGCGCACAAGAACTGTTAAACACAAGGCTAAGGGAGTAGCTAGTCGTGATCAAGTAGAGGCCAAGAACAAGGGAGGCAGATCGCGCTAGGCCTAAGCTGGTTAACACTTAGTCGTGTGCAAAGGGAAAGACAAAGCTTAAGATCGCGCTGAACCTAAGCTAGCTAACAGTTAGTCATGTGCATAAAGAAAGGTGAAACTCAAGAAAAATACAAGAGAAGAAGCTCATACAAATTGAGAGTTTATATTCACAACCAAGTCTTATACAAATTTTGAGTACTAAGAAAAGTTGTGCAGAAGTTAAAATTTACAAGGAAGAGAAGAGATTAAGGGGCAGGAGGGGTGAGCTTTCCATCTACCACTTCGTGATAGATGCTGAACTGCGAGAGGTCCAGGTCTGGGAGAACGCATCGGATTTGCTCGAGTGCTAGCTCAAATCCGTCAGTAAGGGCATCAGCACCCACGTTCATCAAATCAGCCTTCTCCGCCTCCAGTTTTTGCTTTGAGGCCTCCGCAGCATCTCTCTTAGTGGTAAGGGCAGCAAGGGAGGAGGCAGCTTCTTCCAGTTGACCCTTGGCTTCAGACAGTTTGCCCACCGCCTCCTCAAGTTTTTTCTCTCCAGCAGCAGCCGCTTCTTTGGTGGACTCGAGCTCCCCCACTAGTTGAGAGTTCAGTTGGCGTAGGGAGGAGGTCTCGGCCCGTAGCTCCACCACCGCGCAGTCCAGAGAGCTCACAGTCTGCCCCATCAAGATCTCCGTCTTGATGGTCTCTTGGACCTGCGCTAGGTACTCCCTCCTAGCCTTTTCCACCATGCCCCGCATCAGCTCTACAGACCCTTGAGCAGCTTCGAAGTCACTTCGCAGTGACTCCTTGTCGTGCTCAAGCTCCTTCACCCTCTTCTCCAGGGCTATTTGCTTGCGATGCTGGGTGGAAAACTCCAGAGAGAGCACCATCTGCCTGGCCAGGTGCATGTCCACCTCATCACCGTTCCATTCGACGAGCTCCCGGTTGCTAATGAGCTGTCGAACCAAGGTGATGACCCTGCTGAAGTTTTCATGGCTGGCCCAGAGGCGCTTGGGCGTGAGCTGCATCCACCACATTCAGCAGTTGCAGTGGAGATTGGCAGTGGTGGTGGGGGACCCCCAGGTTGAGCAGAAGCACCCCCAGCAGGATGAGCAGATGGACCAGGTGATTGGCCTGCTGGGGGGGAGATGGCGGTTGAGAAGTTGGAGGCAACTGTTGGCAGGGAGAAGGGAGGCATGTGGGCTCTGAGGCAGGTTGAGTAGAGGGAGGAGGGGGTGAACCTTCCTCTACCTCCATCACCTCGATCTCCCCAGGCTGGAGAGACGAAGCCCCATCGACCGCTGGCATTTTCCTCTGGCGGTGTATAAGAGGAGAGCCAGAGCTTTTGATGGCATTTTCATGTGTTCTTCTTGAATCAAAGTAGAAAATAAGGTGCGGAAGCAATGGGTGAGATGATCAAGACCCTCCTAGGAGTTGTGTTGGCCTTGTAGGTGCATGATGAGTATGGTGTTTGAGTGGTTCGGCCAGCTCAAGGGAGAAGGTGAAAGGATTGAAGTTTAGAGCCTAGATTTCTAGGAGAAGTAAAGCTTGTGCACAAAAATGGCAGCATAACCTTACTCAATTAAACTTCAAAAATACAATGAGATAGCCTTCCTATTTATAGGCTATCTTGGACGTAAATGTTAAGCTGAATTCTAAGGAAAAGAAAACCAAAATTAAATCTAAATTCTAAGCCATGTGCCATGTGCAATGACCGGCCACACAACCCTAGATTCTAGAATGTTTCCATCAAAAGTGCTTTCTACACTATCCTATCTACTAAGTACCCCTAATGGGCCTTTATGTAACAATTACAAAGGTCTTCTCTTCCCAAAACCGTAGCTTTGACCCATGTGTATGTGAAGCTAGACGATCCTTCTAGATGCTCCTTATGTAGCCACTCCTTATCATGGTCTAGACGCTCCATATCTTAGGCTAGACGCTCCTCTTTGAGTCTAGACGTTCCTCTTCATAAGCTAGACGGTCTTAGCCTTGGAAGCTTGGCTTTCATAGTGTGGTGAGCTTGGGCCCTCCTCCATCATCCCCTCCCTCTTGAAAAGGATTTGTCCTCAAATCCAAGGCTTTTGCTTTGGGAATGGTGGTGGCTGGATGGTGTCCATCATCTCCTCCTTCATGAGAAGATCTATCCTCAGATGTGCATTCTTGATCTCGAATAGCAGCCTCTTGCTTCGTCAAGATGTATCCTCCCGGATCAAATGTCAATCTATGTGAATCCTGAAACAAAGCAAAGGAGTTAGGGTGAGCCTTTGTGATCCTGCCTGTTGACCGGAACGCTGGAGAACGCCTCGTCAAAGGATCGACGTGCGCACCGCTTCTCACCTTCGTTCCTCTCCGGGATCTACTTCAAGAACCTGCAAAGAAACGACACGGCGCCGCTGCGGCCGATCGCACTCCGACGCTCAAGTCAGTGACGGTATCACCAAATACTAAGAACGAGAACCGTGCAAATCCTCTCTCACAATCAGCTCTATCACTCACAAGCGTAAAGTGTATGAACTGAACGTGCGTCCCTCAGAAAGTCTGTTAAGAACTCTTATATACCTGGTGGTTTTCTCTCTCCTGGCAGTTACAGACTTGGACACGTGGCTCGCATCCAACTGTACACGTGCCATCATCTGGAGGCTCCCTGACTTGGCGCCGCTTCTGCTCTCATTTTGGCTAAGTTACTTATGCATGGTACTGCCCAGTGCATAGCTAACTTAGGAGTGCGATCTCTACTGGAATTGGCGAGTTAGGGCCTTCATACACCTTCCCTGTGGTCTCGCCGGCCGCCTTCATAATCTGCTTCTCCCTCATCCTCGGCGATGTGCTTGTTCTGGCGATCTCCGACTGCTTGGTCGCCTGGGTCTGCATCTGGCGACTTCATCTTCAACCTGGCGATCGCCTATTCTGGTAAGCTGGAAATCGGAACACGCCAACTTAACAACTGGCGACTACACGTGCCCTCCGACTTCCTTCCCTTCTTGCCAACCTGGCGCCTTGTCAACACGCCTACATTGTAGCAGGATGCCACGTCATCATACCCGACTACCAGGGCGGTACACAAGCCCCCCAGTCTTAAGCGAAGATTTGTCTAGCGAAAAGACTGAAAGAGCCTTCGTTAACACCGATCTACGTGGCACTGACGCAGAATTCCAAGCGATTGTACTTTCTGCTGCCCTGACGCTCCACCAAACCCTTCACTCATCGCTCGACACGTGGCTTCATCAACGGCTCTCTTCATTTGCCGTTTGCGCTTCCTAAACCCATTTCGAAAACCCTTAAACCCATTACGCTCCACTGTTCCATCACTTTCTTCGTGCTTGCAAAACGCTCTAACTTCCCTCTGCGAAAACTCTCAACGCTCTTCAACGCTCCAAATCACCATCTTCCTCCATCGTCTTCCTGACCATCGAAAGGTAACTACTTTCCTTCATCAGCTGGGTTTCCTTGCATTTTCACCGATTTGCATCATCCTGTAACTGCCTGGTGCATACGCTGTGGGTCATTTTTCCATTTCTCTTCTGCATAACTTAGGGCTTTGTCGATCGTCGCAACGAACTCACATTCGTTCGTCGTTTCACCTTCCTTCCATGACCGAGTCAACCTTCGTAACCCTTCTGATCATTTTTCCTTTCTTCTTCCTTTGCAGCTGCCATCATGACTCGCACCAAGATTACCCCGAACCCCCCTCCATCAGCACGAAACCCTCCTTCACAAGCACACGACTCAACGCAAGTTCGTGGCGCTTCCTCTTCGCAGGCTGAGAGGCCTGCATCTTCCCAATCTGCTCTGGCCCAGGCGACTCCACCTAATGCTGGAGGAGCCCCCGTCCTTCTGCCAGACTTCAAAACTCTATACCCCTGGGCTAACCCAACCCTTCTGAAGGAGACCTCGTCGGTGAACACTGCGGGAGCAGTTTTGCGGTTGACAAAGGGGGACGAGGCCTATCAATCGTTCCACAAGGAGCACGATGAGAGGATGATGGTGCTGCCTTGCCCCGCCGCTCTGCCAATGTGTGCTGATGACAAAGTAAGCGCCGACGGGCCCTTTTGCTTTGTTTACACAACTTTCTTCAAGAAGGTCAAGCTCAGGTTTCCCCTCACCCGATTCGAGAGGGAACTTTTGACCGAGCTCAATATTGCTGCCGCCCAGCTTCACCCCAACAGCTGGGCGTTTGTTCGAGCCTTTCAAATAACATGCGACCACCTGGGGTTGCCCGCGTCGGTGGACGTGTTTTTGTTCCTTTTTGAGGCCAAGCACCCAGGAGACCGCCTGTGGGTCAGCCTGAACGCAATTGCTGGGAGATCCATTTTTACCATCTTCCAGCAATCGTACAAAGACTGGAAGGGGAAGTTCATCCAAGTGCGCGCAAACGATAAAGACACCTCCCTTCTTGATGGCTTCCCCTTGTACTGGGTGGACAAGGGGAAAAAGGAGTCCAAGAGCTGCTTCAGGAGGCCCAGAAGTCCTGATAGCATGGGAGCTTTGGACAGAGACCTCTGTCTATTCTGGAAGAGGGTGTCGGATGCCAACATAACATTCCTGACCCCCACCTTGATCTCCTTCGAATTCTTTAAGGACCAGCTAGAATTCCAAATAGGTTAGGACATCCAAACTGTTGCTTTGATACTGCTTCTGATATTGCTTCTGGGCGTCTTGTGCGATACGCACAAGACTTTGGTTTTACCTTTTCTGCATATACTACCTGTTTTGCTGTTTTATTACCTCATACACTTGTCGTTTTCTTCTCTGAGCTAACTCATGCATTTTCGTTTCATGTAGACAATATGTTGGGTAAAAACATGCTCGCCGACTTAAAGGCGCTCGCCCGAAACCACGGGTTGGCGACCGGTTCCCAAACGGTGCCCAACTCGGCGGTCGAGAAGGCCATCGTTCATGGGCGATCACCGCCCAAGGAACCCACCCAGCGCAAGAAACTAGTCCTTAAGAGGCCTAAGCGAAAAGCCCCTCAAATCGTCCAAGAGGAGGAAGAAGAGGACGACGAGGTCACCGAGGATGGCCTCGTTACCAAGAGGAAAAGGGTGGCACCATCTTCACCACCTGCCCCACCCCCTCTTCCAACCTCAACACCACCATCAACGCCTACTCCTCCTCCCTCACCGCCAACACCACAAGCTCCTTCATCACCAGTCCAAACAGTTCCGCTGGCCACTGCGCCACCTGCAGCTGAGGCTCAAGAGCCAAATTTCTTGGAGGACCCCCCAAGCGCCTCTACGCCGTACGTGTCAGCAGGAGGGGGCCCCCCTTCAAACACTTCAGCTGCAGAAAACGTTCCAATCGGGGATGAGGTTGCTCACACCTCTCCAATCCTGATTACCGAATCCCCGATTGCGTCGCCACACCATGAAGCAACCACTGAAGATATTGCTAAGGAAGGTGGCGGCGAGAACCCTCAACAAGCCCCCCTGGCGCCTCTCCAAGCAGCGAACCTTTCCCTCGAAGTCACAAGGATGTGGGAACCTCTGACTGCCAAACTCAAAACCATAGCAGAGGATATCCCATCGATCATAACGAGGGCTGTGGAGAGCTCCACCAGGGCAAAATCGTGCCTCTGCGCACCAAGGCGAGCGACTTGGAGGCTCACATTCAAGCTGACGCCACCAGGGTGCAAAAACTGGAGCAGAGGTCGATCGACCGCGAGAAGCTACTTGGGCAAGTAGAAAAAGCGAGGGACAACGCCATGGCTGATCTCGCCGAGGCCAACAAGGAAAAAGGGAAGATGGCTGCCGAGTTGACCCAGGCTCAAACGGAATCCAAGAAGGTTACTGACGACCTTCTTCATGCTCGAGAGACCAACGAACAACTCCGAAAACAGGTCGAAGAGCTGGAGCAGCAGAACAAGGAGCTCAAAAAACAGGTTGAAGAACTTCAAGGGCAAATTGAAGAACTTAGGCTAAGCTCTGCTCAGATTCTGGTTGCTGGATTCGAAGCCGCTCGGGAACAATTCGCATGCCTATTCCCCGATCTCGACCTCAGCATGGTGTCGTTGAACAACGAAGTAGTAGATGGAAAGGTCGTTCCCGCCGAAGGCTCAACCAACTCCACCCCGTCTGCTACTTTATAATTTCGCTTGTATATACCTTGTAATAAAAACTCGTGCATATGTGTTTTGAACAGATACTTATTTCAATCACAGAACTTGGATATTCTCTCCCCTGACTCCTTTTAAGCGCTTTAGCCTTCTTTGTATGTTTAACTTTGTCGGATTTAACTTAGTGATTTTGCAAACGCGACTTTTGACGTAATTGCCTCGAGCCAATTCAGACTTAAGCAATAATCACTTTAAACAACTTGTATTCTTAAGGCAACTAACCTTATCGCAAGAATACCCTTCGAACAGCGACCTGTAACTCGTTCATTGGCTCAAACAACGTCCCACTCGACCTGCCTTATCAAACAAGTCTTTCAACCTTCTCGCCGTGCTTGAACTTTTCCCGATCGCCAAGACCCCTTGGTAACATCAGCTTTTTCTAGCCTCATGCTTTGGCAATCGTTTCTTTATCTGGGGTAGAAGCGCCCTTTGGAATCTTCCTTTGCCCTCCTGAACTTCAGAGCAAAAGACCGGCTGGCTAGGCGTTCTCTTCGAACCTACCTTAGCCACCTTTCAAGCTTCTTCCACCCTCTTCGCCATACCTGAACTCGTTCGAGACGAGAAGGATTTTATCTTGCCTATGCTCGCACGTAAGCGAGAAGGTCTTTTAACTCGCCTGAACTCGCTCATCGGCGAGAAGGACTTTTACTCGCCTGAACTCGCTCATCGGCGAGAAGGACTTTATATGGCCTTAACTCGCTCGACGGCGAGAAGGACTTTGTCCGGTGCCTCAACTTGCCCAGGGTGTACATCTCCTCCCCCCTGGATGCACTGAGGACCTTTCTCTTTCTCGCCTGCACTCGCTCGACGGCGAGGAGGTCTTTAACTGGCTTTAGCTCGCTCAACGGCGATAAGGACTTTATCTGGTGCCTCAACTTGCCCAGTGTGTACATCTCCTACCCCCTGGATGCACTGAGGACCTTTCCTTTTTTCTCGCCTGCACTCGCTCGCCGGCGAGGAGGTCTTTAACTTGCCTCTACATTGTCCCAGGAGTTACATCTTCTCGCTCCCAGAAACACGGAGGACTTTTTCTCTTTCTCGCCTGCACTCGCTCGACGGCGAGGAGGACTTCATCTTGCCTCAAAACGCGCGAGGGCGTTGAGGTCTTTCATCTGGTGCCTCCGATCGCCGAAAGACGATGAGGACTTTAAAACTTAACTAGTGCCTCCAATCGCCGAAAAACGATGAGGACTTAAAACTTAGCTGGTGCCTCCGATCGCCGAAAAACGATGAGGACTTAAAACTTTTTAGAAAGCACGCAATATATCTTTTCTTGCCTTAAATCATGCACAAATGACAAGGTCTTTCTTCAAAACTTTTGAAAATAGCACACACGCAATCTGAAAACCCCTTATACTTCGAAAACTCTTCTTTTATTGGGTGGCCTCATTAAAAACCCTCCTTAGGGAAAAAAGAGTGCCCCCTTGAAACTGTTTTAACAGAGACATTGTAATATAAAATTTGTGTTTGTCTTTACTTACAAAGCTCTTAACTATAGTACAACTTCAGGTGTGTGGTGTTCCAGGTACGAGGGATCGCCCCTCCTTCCAGCGTTTCTAAGCGGTAGGCCCCGTTCCCGAGCGCCTCGGTTATTCTGAACGGTCCAGTCCACTTGGGTGACAATTTATTCTCCATCTCGTACTGGTGGGCCTTCCTCATCACCAGATCGCCCTCTCTAAACTGCCTTGGCATCACCTTAGAGTTGTACCTTCGCTCGATCCTCCTCTTCACCGCCTCAGCCTTCAGCCTCACCTTTTCCCTGACCTCATCCAGCAGATCCAGGTTCAGCCTTCTCTCTTCGTTCGAATCTTCCTCTACGAAGTTCTGGAATCTCGGCGAGCTCTCCTGGATCTCCACTGGAATCATGGCGTCACACCCATAGACCAAGCTAAACGGGGTCTCATGGGTTCCTGACTGCTCGGTGGTGTGGTACGCCCAGACTATACGGGGCACCTCCTCAGCCCAACTTCCCTTGGCTTTCTCAAGCCTTCTCTTCAAACCTCTCAACAACACCCGATTAGCTGATTCCACCTGGCCATTCGTCTGAGGGTGCTCGACGGATGCAAACACTTGTTGAATTCCAACCCCTTCACAAAGCTTCTTCAACAGGTGGCTTGCAAACTGAGTCCTATTATCCGACACCAGGCGTTTAGGCACTCCAAACCGGCACACGATGTTCTTCCATACAAAACCTTCGATCTTGTGTGCGGTGATCTAGGCCACTGGTTGTGCTTCGATCCACTTGGTGAAATACTCAATCGCCACCACCAAGTATTTCATCTGCCTGATCGCCAGCGGGAAAGGTCCCAGTATGTCGATTCCCCAAGTATGAAACGGCCAAGGGCTATAGATCGACTTCAACTCCTCGGGAGGTGCCTTGTGCCAATCGGCGTGCTGCTGGCATTGTTTGCAGCACTGGGCATACTTCTTGCAATCTTCTCTCATGGATGGCCAATAGTAGCCTGCACGGAGAGTCCTTGCGGCCAGAGCTCGACCCCCGACGTGGCTTCCACATATTCCTTCGTGGAGCTCTGCCATAATTCTCGTGCACTTCTCGCCGTGTATACATTCCAGGAGTGGGTGAGTGAACCCAAATCTGTACAGATCGCCATCAATCAATGTGTACTTGCTGGAATTTTTCTTTACCTTCCTAGCTTCTGTTGGATCCAGCGGGAGGAGGCCATCTGCCAAGCACCGCTTGTACTGTGTTATCCAAGTGTCTGGCTCATGGGTGGCGCAGACCTGCATCACGTCCACCTTCTCTCCTCGACATGCTCTAATTCTCGGCGATCTCAGAGTTTCTTGCGTCAAAGACTTATGGCTTCTCGCTGCTCTCTCCGTCGACTTGCTTATCTGAAGGACCAGGTGATCTGCTACAAATGCCCTCGGCGTCTTCAGAGTTTCTTGAATCACCGTCCTCTGCCTACCCCCCTTGCCTGAGCTGGCGAGCTTAGCCAGCAAGTCAGCTCGGGCATTCTGCTCTCGGGGCACATGTACTACTTCAAAAGAGGCAAAGGAACTCTTCAATTCCTGCACATACGCCAAGTAAGCCGCCATTTGTGGATCTTTAGCCTGGAACTCGCCTGTTACTTGCCCTGTGACTAGCAGCGAGTCACTCTTAGCCATCAGCACCCTAGCTCCCATCTCCTTGGCCAGCAGAATCCCGGCGATCAGCGCCTCGTACTCTGCTTGATTGTTGCTGGCTTTGAAGGCAAATCTCAACGATTGTTCGATCAGCACGCCGTTGGGTCCTTCCAATATGACTCCAGCACCGCTACCCTGCTGGTTCGACGATCCATCCACCGAGAGTACCCAACGGAAATCATCTCCTTCAACCCGCGTCGCCTCTGATGAGAGCTCAACTACAAAATCTGCAAAGATTTGCCCCTTGATCGGGCCTCGGGGCTCATATTTAATGTCAAACTCTGACAACTCCACTGCCCACTTCACCATTCTTCCCGCAACGTCAGGTTTCTTCAAGACCTTTTGGATGGGCAGGTCAGTCATCACCAGTATTGTGAAACTGTGGAAGTAGTGGCGCAACCTCCTCGCCGAAAACACCACAGCCAGCGCAGCCTTCTCCAGGGCCTGATATCTCGTTTCTGGGCCCTGCAACACCTTACTCACAAAATAAATAGGCTTCTGAGCCTGATCTTCATCCTGGGCGAGCACCGCACTCACCGCCCTCTCAGTCACAGCGAAGTACAACCTGAGAGGGATTCTCGCCAGCAGTTTGCACAGAACCGGCGGGCTCGCCAGATACTCCTTCAGTTTGACGAAAGCTTCCTCACACTCTTTCGTCCAAGCGAACTTGTTATTGCGCCGCAGACACTGAAAATAGGGATGCCCCTTTTCTCCGCTAGCTGACACGAAGCGAGATAGGGCTGCCGTCCAACCTGTCAGCTGCTGGACTTCTTTTACTGTAGCCGGGCTTCTCATCGCCAAGATGGCGGCACACTTGTCTGGGTTAGCTTCTATTCCCCTTTCAGTCAAGAGAAAACCCAAAAACTTTCCAGCCTCCACGCCGAAAATGCATTTCTCCGGGTTGGGCTTTAACTTGAACTTGGCGATCGTCGTGAACAATTCTTCCAAGTCTGCAACGTGCTTGCTCTTCTCCTACGAGGTCACGACCATGTCATCGACGTAGGCTTGCACGTTCCTTCCCAGCATCGGTGCAAGTACTCGATCCATCAACCTCTGGTACGTGGCACCCGCCTTCTTCAGCCCAAACGGCATCACCTTATAGCAGTAGCACGACCTCTCCGTCATGAAGGCTGTTTTTTCTTCGTCCATGGGATGCATCTTGATCTGATTATAGCCCGAGAAGGCATCCAGGAAACTCAGCAGCTTGCACCCTGCAGCACTATCAACCAGGGCATCAATGCTTGGTAAAGGATACAAATCCTTTGGGCAAGCTTTATTCAGATCGGTGAAATCGACGCACATGCGCCATTTCCCGTTACTCTTCTTCACCAGTACGACATTTGCCAACCATTCAGGGTACTGGACTTCCCTGATGTGGCCTGCAGCGAGGAGTTTCTGGGTTTCGTCCCTGATCGCCTGCCTCCTCTCCTCATTGAATTTTCTTCTCCTTTGTCGCACCGGTCTCACCATGTTATCCATCGCCAGATGATGGCACAAGAAGTCGGGATCGATCCCGGGCATGTCCGAAGCGGACCAAGCAAACGCGTCCAGATGCCGCTCAATCACCTTGGCGATCTGGTCCTGGAGATCGACCTCCAGGGATCCTCCGAGCTTGAAGATTTTCCCTCCGATCTCCTTCTCGAGCCACTGCTTAACAGGTTTGGGCCTGGATTCTCTGGCGATCACCGCCTTGGCGATTCCCTGTTCCCTTGCTTCCTCAGGGCGATTCCGCGCCTCTTCCTCCTCCAGGCCAGCATTCCTCCCCCCCAGCTCAGCGTCTACCATCTCTACATCCCTTGCGGCGGCCTCCTCTGTTACCGGCGGTCTGGGCTTCACACCGGGAGGTGGGGTGGTTGTTACATAACTCACTGATCTTTTGTTTTTCAGGCTATTCTCATAGCACCTTTTCGCTTCTTTCTGATCAGACTTGATCGTGATCACCACCCCTTCCATGGACGGCAACTTCACCTTCATGTGCCGTGTCGACGGAATGGCGCCTATCCTGTTAAGAGTGGGCCTTCCCAACAGGATGTTATATGCTGAAGGGGTGTTTACGATGAGGTACTTGATTTTCTCCGTCCTCGACCCAGCCTCATCTGTAAACGTGGTTCTCAGCTCAATGTACCCCCTGACCTCCACCTGGTCACCAGCGAACCCATACAAGCATCCTCCATAGGGCCTTAGCTGGTCAAGGGGCAATTCCAGCTGTGTGAAAGTCGGCCAGAACATCACGTCTGCCGAGCTTCCTTGGTCCACCAGAACTCTGTGGACCTTCCTTCCCGCCGTGATCAACGAAATAACTATGGGATCGTTGTCATGAGGCACAACGTCCCGAAGATCCTGCTTTGTGAACGTAATGTCCACTTCCGGCGAGTGATCTTCAAACATGTCCACTGCCATCACCGATCGCGCATACTTTTTCCTCTGTGATGCGGTGCATCCACCACCTGAGAAACCCCCTGCAATGGTGTGGATCTCCCCATGGATAGGCATCTCGTGTTGCTGGGTTTCCCCACCTGCTGGCTGGGAACTCGATGCTCCCCCCGTCCTTCTATCCAGCAGATAGTCATTTAGGAACCCGCTCTTAACCAGATCGTCGAGCTGGTATCCTAAAGACAGACACGAGTCCAGGTTGTGGCCAAAACACTGGTGGAACTCGCACCAGGCGTCCGACTTTGACCCCAGCACCTTGTCGCCCACCTTCTCAGGCGCCTTCAACCTAGCAGATATGTTAGGGATAGCGATCGGGTCCGCTAGTCCCATGACGAATTTGTGCTTAGGCGGGCGATTGTACTCCCGGCGTGCTGGTTGTTGGCGTGCTGGTGGTTGGCGCGCTTGGCTTCTTCCTTTATTTCTCCTATCGTAAGGATGGCGAGTCCTTTGGTCCTTTCTGGCCGCCGCCGCCGTTTCCAGCACCCTCTGTGGCTGGATCCTGGTCTGGGCGCGTGGCCTGGCGGGAGCCACGCTGCCTCTCTTCTCGGCGACTTCACTCTCGTCGGCGATGTGGGCCACCGCAAGTCGCCTGACTTCAGCAAACGTCGCTGGATGAGCCCTGATCAAGGCCTCGCAGAATGGCCCTGGCTGCACGCCCTTCTTGAAGGCATAGACCAGCATTTCTTCATCCTTGGCCGGCGATCTGACCATCTGCGCTCCGAAGCGATTGAGGTAGTCTTTGAGGGACTCCCCATGGTACTGCCTTATATCAAACAGATCATAGGACACCCTGGGCGGTGCCTTATTCACAATGTACTGCTCGACAAAGATTTTCGAGAATTGTTGAAAATTGGTTATGTGGCCATTAGGCAGGCTCACAAACCACTCCATCGCCGTTCCCTGGAGCGTACTCACGAACATCTTGCAGTAGACGGCGTCTGACCCTCCCGACAGCATCATCTGTGTGTGGAACGTGGTCAGATGAGCCTCTGGATCCTCCACGCCGGTAAAAACAGCCTTAACCGGAACCACGCTCGTGGGAATAGGCGTGTCGGTAATCGCCTGAACAAAAGGCATTGGGAAAACACGAGGTGGCGTCGACGGTGCCACCTCTTCAGCGGAAGAACGTCCCTGCTGCTCCTGAAGAGCTCGACGCAGCTCCTCAGTTACCTTGCTGAGCTCCTCGTTCCTGGCGCGAGAGGCGACCAGGTCCTCATGTATCCTTGCCTGCTCTACACGGGAGGCTTCCACAGTTGCCTGCAACGAGCGCATCATCTCTGCCATCTGCGCCATGGTCATGGCGGCATCGCCTTCAGCAGCGACAGGAGCCACGGGACTGGAACGATTGCTTCTCATCTTTCTCATTAACTTCAGCGAACCACAGGAATACAGCGAACAACACTTCAACCACGATCGAATCAGCGATCAATCGGAGAAAACTCAAGAAACTGCGCAAGAACTCAAGAACACCGCAAACCTTCGCAGAAAACCACAAAAGAACTCGAACTTCCACCAAACAGATTGCGCGCAAGCAACAAAAGACCTCACTCCACCGATTGAAAACCAAACAGACGGTACAAAACGCAAACTCACCGAACGAAACTCAAAGAAACTGCGAACGACGGTTGCACCAGCACACAACCGCGCAGAAAACCTCGAAAACTTCCACGAACTCACGCTGTGGATGGGAGCAAGTTTCACACGGCCCCACGGTGGGCGCCTGATGATCCTGCCTGTTGACCGGAACGCTGGAGAACCCCTCGTCAAAGGATCGACGTGCGCACCGCTTCTCACCTTCGTTCCTCTCCGGGATCTACTTCAAGAACCTGCAAAGAAACGACACGGCGCCGCTGCGGCCGATCGCACTCCGACGCTCAAGTCAGTGACGGTATCACCAAATACTAAGAACGAGAACCGTGCAAATCCTCTCTCACAATCAGCTCTATTACTCGCAAGCGTAAAGCGTATGAACTGAACGTGCGTCCCTCAGAAAGTCTGTTAAGAACTCTTATATACCTGGTGGTTTTCTCTCTCCTGGCAGTTACAGACTTGGACACGTGGCTCGCATCCAACTGTACACGTGCCATCATCTGGAGGCTCCCTGACTTGGCGCCGCTTCTGCTCTCATTTTGGCTAAGTTACTTATGCATGGTACTGCCCAGTGCATAGCTAACTTAGGAGTGCGATCTCTACTGGAATTGGCGAGTTAGGACCTTCATACACCTTCCCTGTGGTCTCGCCGGCCGCCTTCATAATCTGCTTCTCCCTCATCCTCGGCGATGTGCTTGTTCTGGCGATCTCCGACTGCTTGGTCGCCTGGGTCTGCATCTGGCGACTTCATCTTCAACCTGGCGATCGCCTATTCTGGTAAGCTGGAAATCAGAACACGCCAACTTAACAACTGGCGACTACACGTGCCCTCCGACTTCCTTCCCTTCTTGCCAACCTGGCGCCTTGTCAACACGCCTACACTGTAGCAGGATGCCACGTCATCATACCCGACTACCAGGGCGGTACACTTTGGAAAACAGATAATTGTGTGAAGTTGCCATTCTTGTTTTTCTCTTATGTTGGCCAACTTCTCGCAATATCTCCCTTTTGAGGGTTGTAGGTGCCTTCTAATCCTCTTATGTTTTCTAAAATTTCCAAAAGTAGTTACTTTTTCCTTAGGCATAATCCCTTTAGGAAATGGTGACAACTTTAAAAAGGTAAGAGGACTATGTTCACATACAACTTCAAATGAAGAGGTATGAGTAATCTTGTGGACTACTCCATTGTATGCATGTATAAAAGGAAAAGGATTCTTATCCCAAGAATTGTGAATGTCCCTCATGATTTCGTGAAGCATAGAAGGAAGAGCTATGTTTTCAAATTTTGGAGCTCTATCCCTTATTTTTGAAAATAAATCATGGAGGCTTGTCACTTTTCTTAAGAAGAGTTTATCCACTTCCATGGAGAAAGAATCAAGACCTTTTGTTGTCCTAGGAAGCTCTAATATGAAATGTGTGTCTTCCCAAGTATTTTTGACAAAAGGTGCAGGAGGATAGAGTTCTTGAGACTTCGCTTTAGGTTTAGTTTGAAAACAAAAGTTGTACCTAAAGTAATGTCTTTGAACCTCTTTTCTCATGGGTGACAAAAGTTTTCCCTTTAAAAGCTCTAGAGTTTTATCAACGCTCATTTGTCCCATGAGTTCTCCTTCTTGTAGACTTTTTCTCTTATGTGTAAAGAGAGTCTCGTTGGTACAACCATGGTTTATGAAAATTTGTACATTTTGCAATGGTTGTCTCAATAAGACATGACAAGTTGTTCTAGGCACTACTTCATACAAAAATTGGTAGGTGCTTATAGATAACTTGTCATTCCTTTGGGGGTATCTTAACACATTTGAGAAATAGTCTTGATCTATGCAAGCTTCTTTTAAAGACTTTTCTTTTGTGCTTATGCTTGCGAGTGTTCCTTTACAAAAGGAAAGGCTAGGTTGTTCAACAAGAAGCATGTTTGTAAAGGTATTGTCAATGTGTTTGACTTGTTGAATGACCTTGTGGGAAGGAACACTATTCTCCCACGCCTTTTGTTTCCCAAAATTTTTCTCTTTTTCTATTTTTTCTTCATCCCTTTTGTGTTTCATTTGTATTTGGTCTTTTACCACTTGGGAATGTGGTAAAGGGCTAAGTACAAATCTTTTGTGCTTGTGGATGAAAGAAATCTCGTTAGTTAGACCATTATGGGAGGTTTTCTTATCAAATTGCCATGGTCTACCTAATAAGATGTGGCAAGCTTCCATAGGTCCTACATCACATAAAACATTGTCTTTGTAGTTACCTATAGAAAACTCGATTTCCACTTGTTTGTCTACACGTAGTTCTCCATCCTCATTGATCCATTGTAAATTGTACGGTTTTGGATGAGGAACTACTTGTAGTTTTAATTTTTCAATCAATCTAGTGCTACAGCAATTGCAGCATGACCCACCATCCACAATAAGAGAGCATATATTTTCTAAAACATTGCATCTAGTATGAAAAATGTTCTCTCGTTGTGTCTCGTTGGATGCACTAGGTTGATTGTGGAGGATTCTTTGAATCATCAATAAGTCCCCCTCCAAAGGATTTATCCTTTCTCCTTCCCCTTTTTCTTAAGTACTAGGTTCATCCTCACCACTTGTGTACTCATCTTTTCCTTTTAAAAACAAAACCCTTTGGTTTGGACATTGCGCTTGCACATGCCCTCTTCCAAAACATTTAAAGCACTTGGTGTCCCTAGCACGGATGTATGGGGTGGAGGCATCTTTCACTAAGGGTTTGGTAGTTTCTTTGGATTCGTCTCTAGGTGTACTACCCTCCCTTTTAAAGTCTTTCTTGGGATAAGAGTTGGCGTAAGAACCCACCCTTTGACTTGAAGTTTTGCGCAAATTTTGTTGTTCAACTTTAATGCAAAGTTGAACCAAATCATTCAAGTCTTGGTAGGGTAATAGTTCTACTCTATCCCTTATCTCAAGATTGAGCCCACTTAGAAACCTAGATATGGTGGTGGTTTCTTCCTCTCTAATGGATGCTCTCATCATGTAGAGCTCCATTTTCTGCCTATACTCTTCCACACTTAAGTTCTTTTGTTGGAGTCTTTGGAGCTTGTCCATCAACTCCCTATGGTAGTAGGAAGGTATGTGGCGACGTCTTAGGGCTCCCCTAAGGTCATTCCAATATTCTATGGAAGGCTCCCTATGAAGACGTCGGTCTCTCTCTAGAGAGGTCCACCAATACATGGCATTGCTTTGGAAACTAAGGGTTGCTAAGGGTACCTTCCTCTCTTCACTCACCCTATGGCAAGCAAAGAGTTGCTCTACTTTCATCTCCCAATCTAGGTAGGCCTCTACATCTTCCTTACCATAGAAATGAGGTAGGTTTACTCTAGTTTCCCTTGGCACCTCTTGTTCCCTTTGCCTAGTTCTTCTAGGGGGTGGTTGGTAGTAATCATTAATTCTAAGGCTTCCCTCCCCTAGAGTTGCAATACTTTGTGATGCATGAGTATTTGTTTTTTTTTATTTTTGAGATTTTTGGGATTTCTCTTCTTGAGCTCTAGCCAACTCATTAATTTTGTTTTCATTCTCCAATTGTCTAAAAGAGATTAATTGTACCGCTTGGGATACCTCTTTTAAAAGGGTTTTCAAAGATTTTACTTCACTTTCCATGGACTTTGGAGAATGAGAAGAAGAAGACATGGCTAAAACTTTGTGTATATAGGTGTTTTACTTTGAGAAAATTTAGGAAAGTTAAAGAAGGTAGTTTTCCAGGTAGGGGAGGTGAGTCTCAAAGGACTACTTAAGTACCAAGCCTTTTCCTTGCCAAAAACTAGTCTCCAATGCCTTCACACAAAATTTTCTCTTAGTGAAACACTTAGAACACAAGAAGTTGAGAAATCAAAAAGCAAGAAAACTATGTAAGCTAGATATGCAGCAATACTAGTCGGTGTAGCACAAAATTAAACAATACTAAGCATGCAAAACGTTTCTACCAAAACAATAGAAAAAAAACAAGTTCAAACAAGCAACAATTACTAAGCAAAATTTACTACACTATTCGGCCCTAGGTGAGGCTTCTTGGACACTTTGAGCCCTTGAAGACACACTCACCGTCTAAACGTAATTAACAAGGTAATTAACAATAAACCAAGTTGCAAAGGAAGTAAGAAAACTCCCTTTGTTGTTCCTCCTTTTGGTTAGTGCACTTCTTTGTTGTCTTGATTGTTGATCTCCTAAGTGTTTGTTTCAAGAAAGCTTGTTTCGGCTTTGGCTTTGTCTCCTCCTTAGAATGTTGGCTTTAATTCTCCAATTTCCAGCACCTATTCACAAGGGCTAAACCTTAAACCAAGTCAAATTCCATGCACATAAGCACCAAGGGAGAAATTAAATTCCAGCACCCAAAAAGAGAGGTCAAGGAACAAAAGCAAGAAACAAATTTAATTGAAAGAAAACAGTACCACCAAAAGGATTTATAATATGACAACTTAGAAAGAGATTCAAGAAATTAAAGCAAACAAATAAAGGTACTCAATTAAAGGTTGGCACACAAAAAGAATTCCTAAAGAAAAGCACTAGATTAGATGACCAAATAAAAAAACAGCACCACTGGAAAATGTTGTGGGCCAGAAAACGTGTTTGTTCCCCGATTTATGCTGATCTGTATTTTTGGAATTTGGCTCTGAAATTTGTTATGCAAGATATTCAGGATCTTATCTAAAATCTGGCTTTGGATTCACTCAAAACGGATGCACCATTTTTGTTTAATAAATTTTGCAAAATTGGTGTTCGGTTAGGCCAGCTGGAGCGCTTCAGATTTGCACTCTGATCTTAAAAGATTTATCATTTTTTTTCTGTTGCTTCTTTTGACCTAATTATTTTTTTTTCTTTTCTATAACACTTTAAACTTGCATTTTCCAGAAAATCAGAATTTTCCTATGGGTGGAAATATTTTTCTGGGTTAAAACAGCCAAAACAGAGAAGGTGTAAACAGGGGAAACTGAAAACTGGAAACAAAAACAGCAAGATACCAAAGTTTAGACACAATGGAAATTTGTGAAATAGAATTGTGTATGATCTAAACACAATATGAACTCAAACTAAAAATAAAAAAGGCACCAAAGGATCAAAGAACAGCAGATTCAAACAATTTAAAGAGACCCAAAAGCAAGAAACAATCAAGCCAATAATAGGACTACTAAGAATTGTTGACAAATATGGATTCACATGACTTGACACAACATTTATAGATTCAGAAAAATAAGGACTCAAATTCCTAAAAGAAAACAGCCACTCAATGGTGTAAGGAATCCTATCACAAGCTGCACAGAATTTGTTCAAGATCAATTGAACAATTGTGCTTCGGTTGGATCTTCCATAAGCACACCAAGAACAATTTAAAAAGTAAAAAACAGCAAGACAAGTATGGAATTTAAATGACAATATGAAATAAAGAAGAACTGAAAATTTAAAAGACCAAGCTACTCATCTTGAAGAACCAAAAGCTCATGATACCAAATGATGGCATTTTCATGTGTTCTTCTTGAATCAAAGTAGAAAATAAGGTGCGGAAGCAATGGGTGAGATGATCAAGACCCTCCTAGGAGTTGTGTTGGCCTTGTAGGTGCATGATGAGTATGGTGTTTGAGTGGTTCCGCCAGCTCAAGGGAGAAGGTGAAAGGATTGAAGTTTAGAGCCTAGATTTCTAGGAGAAGTAAAGCTTGTGCACAAAAATGGCAGCATAACCTTACTCAATTAAACTTCAAAAATACAATGAGATAGCCTTCCTATTTATAGGCTATCTTGGACGTAAATGTTAAGCTGAATTCTAAGGAAAAGAAAACCAAAATTAAATCTAAATTCTAAGCCATGTGCCATGTGCAATGACCGGCCACACAACCCTAGATTCTAGAATGTTTCCATCAAAAGTGCTTTCTACACTATCCTATCTACTAAGTACCCCTAATGGGCCTTTATGTAACAATTACAAAGGTCTTCTCTTCCCAAAACCGTAGCTTTGACCCATGTGTATGTGAAGCTAGACGATCCTTCTAGATGCTCCTTATGTAGCCACTCCTTATCATGGTCTAGACGCTCCATATCTTAGGCTAGACGCTCCTCTTCATAAGCTAGACGGTCTTAGCCTTGGAAGCTTGGCTTTCATAGTGTGGTGAGCTTGGGCCCTCCTCCATCAGCTTTCCTCTTCGGTTGAGGCAGCAGCAGCAGCAGCAGCAAGTGAAGTAGAAGCCTTCACCAGTCTTTTCCTTTTCCTTCCTTGCTCGGGGCCTTCAGCTGGCGCGACCGAGAGAGGAGGGGCTGCAATGGGCTCAGCAGTAGAAGAAGAGGAGCCAGTTCCCTTGGTTCCCCGACACTTGGCAAGCTCCAGCAAGGCTAGCCTCCTGTCTTTCCCCGACATTGAATCTACACAGATGAGAAAGGGAAGAGTTAGATGCTCAAGTTATGCAGGTAAGTCAAAACACATAAAAGCATGCATGAGAAGGTGCAAGTATCCTAAGAGGTAGAAGAAGAGCTACCTATGTACTTTTTCAGGGCCAACACATCGAACTCATCCTTGATGAGGCGAGCGGAGTTGTACTTGGCCCTCAGGAACAGTCCACATAGCTCGCGCTCGTAGGGGGCCATGGCTTCGAGGTCCCTGGGTTTCTTGAATTCAACCCCAGGAACCCAGTAGAGGGGGTACCCCTCGAGCGGATTTGGACTTTGTGGGGTGGCAGATATCATGTAGAACCTGCCCTTCTAGTCTTTGAAGGATTGCTGGTATAGGCCCAAGAGCACCCGTCCAGCAACCCCGTTCAGGCTAACCCAGGACCTGTCCCTAGGATTCTTCGCCTCGAAGAAGTAGAGGAACACATCCACGGAGGCGTTGTGCCCGAAGTAATTGCAGAGGATCTGAAATGCCCGGATGAAGGCCCTGGCATTGGGATGGAGTTGGCAGGGCGCGACGTTCAACTCCATCATCAGCTCCTTTTCGAAAAAGGTGAAGGGGAGGCGCAGCTTCAACCTTTTGAAGATGGCGGAGTAAATGAAGACGAAGGGCACCCCATTGGTGGCCCTATCGTCCACACAGATGGGCATCCCTCGAGGAGGGATGCGGACTTTGATGTTGAAGTCATTTTCCCTGTCTATGGCGCACGAAGGTTCATCCGGGTCATGGCTCAGAAGGGAAGTGAGGTGACCCTGCGGTAGTAGGGTGGATGTTTCGGCCAGCAACGCCAGGGGGGCCCAGTCGTAGACCCTGGCGTTGTCATGATAGGAGGTGGCAACAGGCGATGGTGGAGCTGGCGCACTCGCGGAAGGCTGTGCACCAGAGGATGAGGCAATAATGCGCGCGGTTTGTTTCAAGCGAGCCATCGCGAGATAGCTGCAAATGGAGGAAAAACGAAAGGTCAGAATGAATGGAAGAAGAGGGAATGATGAATGGTTCGGTGAAAACAGAGAAGGGAAAGGAGAAAGAGATGCCCAAGTGAAAAAAGGAAGAAGGAGAAGCAGAAATCAGGGCAAGAGCGCGAAAAACCCTAGCGCGGGTCGAGAGAGGGAAAACAGGGGAAATGAATGCATGATAACGAGAAAGGTAAATGCAAACGGTAGAAATAACCTAAATAGACCCAGGAAGAAGAAAAACCATACCTTTGGATGATCGCAAGAGGTTTGGAAGCAGAAAACTTGAAGAAAGATGGGTGCGCAGAGAAAGAGTTCGCAAGAAGTCTGAGAGTCGATTGAAGAAGATGAAGGAACAGTGAAGGCGCGCGCCAATTTGAATAAGAGAAGCGCTAGCGACACACCACGCTGGCCGTCGATGGGGCCACGTGTCGCGAGATTAAGGAAGGAAGTCCAAACGTTAAAGAACCAACACGTGAGGTGGCACGTGATGCTGTCCCACTTGCCACGTGGACTGAGGGCACGACCACTTAGTCTCTTCACCGAGAACGAGTTCACGACTCGAGACTGGGGGGCTTGTGATCCGATCGGTCATCGGTAGTCGATGACGTCAGCAGCAGAGGACCACGTGGACCACTCGCAGGGTGACACGTGGACCAAGTGACAGAGAGATCAAGGAGACGATCGCCAAGAGCAGTGATCGGGGGGTCAGTAACCAAGTGACCATCGACAGATCAGGCGGCAGAGAGGTCAGGGGACAGATCATCCAGAACGGTGATCGGTGGTCAGTAGCCAAGTGGCCACCAACAGACCAGTTCCTAGACCAACACCTGGGGGCAGAACGCGAGAAGCAAATAGAGCACTGATCAGTCATCGGGTGCATTGTCATCGGGGTCTCGTGTTACACGCAGTTAAACTGGGACTGAGGTTCCCAACGAGAGCGTTATACATGGACCTCGCATGAGCACATCTCAGGGAATCGCGCACGAGAGTGGCCTGAGGGAGCTAGTAAACCGATCAGTGATTGGTGACTCCCTCAACCCATTACGTGCGTGAAGGGTAAGTCGTCTACGCAGAGAGCAACGCTTGGTGAGTGTGCCTAGACCGGCCACACCTGGCGTTCTCCTGAGAGTATGCGATTTACCCAGACGGAAGAAATATCCTAAGTTACTCTGCAAGGGCGTAACTTAGGCACACAAGAGAAGCGCTAGAGCCCTTCCAGCAAGTGACACGTGTGTGGTTAGATGTGAGTCGCATGCCTCCAAGTGTCATCATCTGAGAGGGGTGCGGTCCAGATAAAGGTGCACTCCGTACCGCTAAAGGTACAGACAAGCGCAGCCAAGCGCAGAGACGCGCGGACACGCACAGACACCCACACTTTACTGATTCTGAAGGTACATTGTCTCAGAAAAGCATAGCAGGGTTCTGACACATGCCAGAAAAGCATAACAGAATTCTATTATGCCCAGAAGCAGAGAGAGAGACATAAAAGAGAATCAGGGAGAGATTGAGGGGGATACGAGAACAGAGAAAGCAAGAGTTTTTCACACACACTGCTAGTTTTCTCATTTGGTGGTTCTGTGGTCTAACTTGATCGTCGGAGTGCAAACGACCGCTAGAGGCGCCGTCTGTGTGTTTTGCAGGTCACGTTTGGAGCATCAAGAGAAGGTTCTGAGGGTGACTTTGCAGAGAACGCAGTCGCGTAGACGGGACAGAAAGTGCTACAAAGCGATTCCTCCACGTTCGAGTTGCCGGCAGGATCATCGTTAAAAAACCCCCGAGAGGGAAAAAGAGTGTCCCCTTCAACTAAATTGTTACATGGCTGCTTACATAAGTCAACTAAAATAAAATTTTAAGTTGGCTACATTCCAGCTGCGTGGGATGGGACCCCCTCCAAGGTCTCTAGGTTGTACGAACCGTTGCCCTTAGCCTCGGTAATTCTAAAGGGTCCGGTCCACTTGGGAGACAGCTTATTCTCCAGCTCGTACGGATGAGCCTTCCTCATAACTAGGTCGCCAATCTGAAACTGCCGCGGCTTTACCTTAGAGCTGTATTGTCGTCTACTCTTCTCTTTACTGCTTCGGCCTTTATTCTGGCTTCCTCCCTAGCTTCGTCCAGTAGGTCTAGGTTCACCCGCCTTTCTTCGTTGGATTCTTCCGCCACGAAGTTTTGGAAACGTGGTGAGCTTTCGTGAATCTCAACTGGGATCATCGCGTCCGACCCATACACTAAGCTGAAAGGCGTCTCCATGGTGGAAGATTGGGGCGTGGTGTGGTATGCCCACACGATCCTTGGCACCTCCTCCACCCACGCTCCTTTGGCCTTTTCTAGCCTTCTCTTTAGCCCTCTCAGCAAAACTCTGTTTGCTGACTCTACCTGCCCATTAGTCTGGGGGTGTTCAACTGATGCGAACACCTGCTTGATGCCTACCTCAGCACATAGGTTTCTCAACTGCTGACTGGCGAACTGGGTTCCGTTATCGGATATCAGACGCCTAGGTACGCCGAAACGGCACACAATATTCTTCCACACAAAGTGTTGGACTTTGTGCGCAGTGATCTGGGCCACGGGCTCCGCCTCTATCCACTTGGTGAAGTACTCGATGGCGACGATCAAGTACTTCATCTGCCTTATCGCCAACGGAAACGGGCCTAGGATGTCGATCCCCCAGGTATGGAAAGGCCATGGGCTGTATATGGATCGCAGCTCCTCTGGCGGCATCTTGTGCCAGTCTGCGTGTTTTTGGCATTGCTTACAACGCTGGGCGTGTCGCACGCAATCTTCCTTTACTGTTGGCCAATAAAACCCTGCGCGCACCACCTTAGAAGCTAAGGACCTTTCGCCTACATGGCTCCCACAAACGCCTTTGTGGAGCTCCGTCATTATTCTGGTACACTCGTCGCCGCTTACGCATGTTAAGATAGGGTGAGTGAAACCGTGTCTGAACAACACTCCGTCTATCAGGGTGTACCTTGCCGCATTTCTCTTAACCTTCTTACCTTCTTCAGGCTCCACTGGGAGAACCCCATCCGCCAGGTACCGCCTGTATGGCGTCATCCAGGTGTCTCCTTCGACTAAAACATGTATCTGCACTCGCCTCCCTCCTTCGGGTGTGTCCGTGTATACACTAATGTGAGGCACCTTCAACGTATCCTGAGTCAAGGAACGATGACTCCTTGGCCTTCCTCTCGGCGGCGCTTATGTGGAGGACATCCACCCTGTTATCCTCTATGAATTTCCTCGGAGCCTTAAACGTCTCTTGGATTACAGTCCTCTGCCTGCCCCCCTTGCCTGAGTTGGTCAGCTTGGCGAGCAGGTCAGCTCTGGCATTCTGCTCCCTTGGGACATGTACCAGTTCAAGAGCACCGAAGGCTCCCCTTGGCGAGCAGGTCAGCTCTGGCATTCTGCTCTCTTAGGACGTGCGCCAACTCAAACGCCGCGAATGCCCCCTTCAGCACTTGGATGTACCTCAAATACGCAGCCATCTGCGAATCCTTAGCTTGATATTCTCCAGTCACCTGCCCCGTGACCAGCAGTAAGTCACTCTTCGCCAAGAGGCTCCGCGCGCCCATCTCTTTGGCTAAGAGCATTCCTGCGATCAGGGCCTCGTACTCTACCTGGTTGTTACTTGCCTTGAAGGCGAACCTCAGGCTTGCTCGATCAACACCCCGTAGGGCCCCTCCAAGACTATCCCAGCCCCGCTTCCTTGCTGATTCGAGGATCCATCCACTGACAAAGCCCGCTGGGAATTATGCCCCACCTCCTGCTGGGCGCCTCCTGGTGAGAGCTTTGCCACGAAGTCTGCATAGATTTGTCCCTTGATGGATCCCATGGGCTCGTACACTATATCGAACTCTGATAGCTCCACCGCCTAGCGAACCATCCTTCCTGCGACATCTGGCTTCTGCAATACCTTCTGGATGGGGAGGTTCGTCATTACTACTACTGTAAAACTCTGGAAGTAGTGGCGGAGCCTCCTGGTAGAGAACACCACTGCCAGAGCTGCTTTCTCTAAAGATTGATACCTCGTCTCTGGCCCCTGCAGGGCCTTGCTCATGAAGTATATAGGCTTCTGCACCTGATCCTGATCCTGAACCAGCACAAAGCTAATGGCCCACTCCGTCACCGCAAAGTACAACCGGAGGGGCACGCTTGTCCGTGGCTTGCATAATACAGGAGGCATTGCCAGGTACCCCTTCAGCTTGAGGAAGGCTGCCTCACACTCTTCTGTCCACACGAAGCGGCTGTTCCTCTTCAGGCATTGGAAATACGGGTGACCCTTATCTCCACCAGCAGACACGAACCTCGACAAGGCCGCCATGCGCCCTGTCAGCTGCTGCACTTCCTTCACTGAGGCTGGGCTCCTCATGGCGATGATTGTTGAACACTTATCGAAGTTCACCTCTATCCCCCGCTCAATGAGCATGAATCCCAGGAATTTATGTACCTCGACCCCAAAGACGCACTTTTCAGGGTTCAGCTTGAGGCGGTACTTGGCTATGGTAGCAAACAGCTCTTCCAGATCAGTCGTGTGTCGCCCCTTCTCCTGCGAGGTCACCACCATATCGTCCACATAGGCTTGCACATTCCTACCCAACATGGTTGTTAGGACCTTATCCATCAACCTGTGATAGGTGGCGCCCGCGTTCTTCACCCAAACGGCATCACCTTATAACAGTAACAACATGTCTCGGTCATGAATGTCGTTTTGCTCTCGTTAGGGGGATGCATCTTGATCTGATTGTACCCTGAAAACGCATCCAAGAAATTCAACATATTGCAACCCGAAGCACTGTCTACCAATGCGTCGATGCTGGGTAAAGGATATGAGTCCTTGGGGCACGCCTTATTCAGGTTCGTGAAGTCCACACACATCCTCCACTTCCCATTTGCCTTCTTCACCAGGACCACATTGGCCAGCCACTCAGCGTACTGGATCTCCCTGATGTGACCGGCGCTCAGCAACTTCCTCGTCTCCTCCCATATGACGATGCGCCTCTCCTCATTAAACTTTCTTCTTTTCTACCGTACCGGACGAACCTTGGGGGTCCATGGTGAGGTGATGGCATATAAAATCTGGGTTGATGCCGGGCATGTCTGAGGCGGACCATGCAAAGGCATCCAGGTGGCGCGAGATGACGGTCGCCACCTGGTCCTGCTCTTCTTGGCTCAGGCGTCGCCCCAAACGAAAGGTTCTGCCACCTATCTGCCTCTCGACCACGTTCTCAACCAGCTCCGGTCGTCTCTCCCGAGCGTCCTCCGCACGGTCTACGCCACTACCGCCGTCTTCTCTTGCCACGCCACCTACCGACGCCTGCTTCCCGGGCTCCCCCCAGCGGGCGTCACCTCAATGGGCTCCGCCTCGACAGGCGTTCTGCCCATATGTACATACTCCTTGGACGGCACCTCCGCGGGCTCTACCTCCATAGGTGTCTCCCCGTGGCTCGGGCGTTCCATCACCATGAACACGCCCCTATTTGTTTTTAAGCTATTCTCATAGCACTTTCAGGCCTCCTCCTAATCTGACTTGATCACGATCACCCTGCCACTGAGATCCGGCAACTTTAACTTCATATGTCGCGTGGAGGCCACTGCCCTTAGCCTATTCAGTGCAAGCCTCCCCAACAAGATGTTGTAGGTTGAATTGGTGTTTACAACCAGGTACCTGATGCTCTCGGTACGAGAGGCAGTGCCATCCGTAAACGTCGTTCTCAGCTCCAGGTACCCCCGCACCTCAACCTGATCCCCAACGAAACCATATAAGCACCCTATATACGGCCTCAGCAGATCAGGGGAAAACTGCAGCTTGTTGAACGTGGATAGGAACATAACATCCGCGGAGCTTCCCTGATCCACAAGCACTCTATGCACTTTCCTTCTCGCAGTCACAACTGAAATCACTACAGGGTCGTTGTCGTGGGGGACGACGTCATGGAGGTCAACCCTCGTAATGGGCCTGCTCCTCCGCCACTGTTGTCAAGGCTTCTGCACCTGGTGGCCCCGCCAGGTAGTCCTTAAGAAAGCCAGACTTCACCAACTCGTCCAGCTGATGCGCCACCGCTAGGCAGTTGCTGATGGTGTGCCCAAACGCCTGGTGGAACTCACACCACGCGTCCTTGTGAGGCCCCAACACCTTATCAGTCTTTCCTGGTGCTCTCAACCTATCCTCTATGTTTGGGATAGCGATTAGGTCCCTCAGCTTTATGACAAAGTCGTGTCATGCCGACCTATTCTCCCTGACACGCCCTTTGTCCTGAGGCTTCCTCGGCGCATAAGGTCGCTTCCTTCCCTGGTTCTTCTTACTTGTCGTGGCCTCGTGCACCCTCGGGGGCGGGGCACGCGACGATGCTCGCGGGCATGCTGGTGCAGCGCTGACACGCTTTTCATTCACCTCCCCCTCAGCTGCGATGTGTGACACTACACAACACCTAATTTTTGCGAACGTCTTGGGGTGGCTCCTTATGAGCGATTCGCTAAAAGGTCCAAGGCTGATCCCTTTCCTGAATGCATTCACTATCATGGACTCATTGGTGGTGTTCACCCTCACCACCTGTGCTCCAAACCTGTTAACAAACTCCTTCAGCGTCTCCCCCTGGTACTGCCTTACGTCGAAAAGATCGTAAGAGTTGGGAGGAGGGGCTCGATTTGCTATATATTGTTCCCTGAACAGCTTGGTCAACTGCGCAAACGAAGTGATGTGGCCATCAGGGAGACTGATGAACCACTCCATTGATGTTCCCACCAAGGTACTCATGAACAGCTTGCACCTGACGGCATCAGTACCGCCTACTAGCATCATCTGCGTGTGAAACGCAGTGAGGTTAGCTTCAGGATCCTCCGAGCCCGTGAAAACCACCTTCGGGCCCACGAACGTAGCTGGTATGGCTACGTCCATGATCTCCTGTGAGAATGGCAAGGGAAACTCCCTAGGAGTCGTAAAGCATTCGTGCTCCCCTGCCTAGCGATTCTCAGCCTTACTGGGCAACTCGCGGCGCAGTTCCTCATTCGTTCAGTGCAGTTCTTCGTTCATCGACTGCGAGGCTGCCAAATCCATCTGGATTCGCTCCTGCCCAGCTCTAGAGGCAGCCACAGATTCTTAGAGGTTCTGCATCAACTCCATGACCTGTTGCAAGGTCAGGCTCCCTTCTCCCTCGTTTGTAGTTGAACTCTGTCTAGTATTCCTCATTTTTGCCATTTCTTAAAGAATCTTGGATGGTTTCTGCAGATTCTTGAACCTTCTTTGATGGAAACTCAACAAACCTTCAAGACCTTCGTGAGAACCGAACGAAACCTTAAGAACTTCGGTGAAAACCAAACACAACCTCAAGATCTTCGGTGAAAACCAAACACAACCTCAAGATCTCCGGTGAAACTTGTTAACCTTCTCAATCCTCACTCCTAGCAACCTTGAAACTCACACTTCTTGCGATGGGACAATCGTTTTAGATCGGGCCCCACGGTGGGCGCCAAATGTTCCTACCAGAAATTTGAGCACCTTCGCGCGTCTCTTCGAACGGTGGAACGCGAACCTGCTCCTTCTCCCGTGAAGATTTCCTGCAACACAGAGACAAATGGCGCGCTCGCGGCTGTTTGCACTCTGACGCTCAAGTCAGTAAATGAGGCAGAAAACACCGTGCACCTCCGTATCAGAACAGGGGAACAATCGTGCTCTTGGAAGTGCGTAACTGAATTCTCTCCTATTCTTTCTCAAGTTTACAAGTGCGTGCAGTTTGCCAAATGATAGAGTATCTGAAAAACGTACCTTATGTTGTTTCTCTTGTTCCTTATATACCTTTGCCCGCGTTTCTGCCACGTGGCTTCTCTGACTTAAGCTTACTAACAAGCGCACCTCACGACGCTGCATTCAAGACTTAGGAGTATCCCAGCGCGTGCGGTAGCCCTGTTGGAGTGCTGGCGCGCCCAGGGGTGATTGCATGGGAGCCAACTGATGCACCCGTCTCTGAGTCACTTCCCCTGGGAGTCCCCTGAGTTGCTCACGTACCCTGCATGTAGACGCCCCTCTGGGGCGTGGCCTCTTACAGGTCGTATCTGCTCTAGAGGGCATCAGCGGTGGTGCGTTCTGCCGCATCCCTACACCTCATGCATGGATAGATCGTGGATTGGGGCTCTTCTTACTGGCACTGAATGTGTGGATTTAAATCCACCTTTCTCAGCTATGCTCACTTCCTGTCATATCGAGGCCCGAGGCCTCCAGGCCTCTACCGTGCCGCTTCCTTCTATGTCGCCCCCTCAACAGTCATTTCTACCTGTGGGTATCGGGGGGTGGCACCATCTAGAAAAAAGCATGTTCTCAGGACAACTAGTTACGCCTTCGAGGTGGGCGACGCCTACGGTAGTCGACGCCCAAAGCTGGTGACGCCCGAACCTGGCGACGCCCGAGGTCTGTAAACACCCGAAGCGGTCAACATATTGACTTTTCCTCTTGGAGCCCCTGGCGGGTCCTACCACACGTTGACTTTGGTCAACGCTCGAAGACGGGTCGGTACAATAACCAAGAAAGAAAGTAACACCAGCAGTGTAAGTTCTAGCTCTTCAACTTCTCAATGTTTTAAAGAATCACATGAAGAAGCCAACAAACTGGCTCTTTCAAACAATAGACTAAGAGGGTTGAATAATTTGCTAGAAAAGAGAGTCAAAGTCTTGGAAGAAGAACAGGAAAACTTGAAAAATGAATTTGAAAATCTGAAACAGTCTTACAAAAAATCTTCTTGCAAGAATGACTCAAATGTTTGTGAAAATTGTGAATCTCTTGAAAAGAAGATTCACTATCTTGTGAAAATTGTGGATAAACATTCAAAAGGAAAATCAAATTTTGAAATTGTCCTAGCATCTCAAAATTGTGTTTTTGGAAAATCTGGACTGGGGTTTAATCCATAGAGAAAGAAGAGTGGTGTTTCAAAGCCTTATTTAACTGTCAGGAAATTTCAACCGGTTGAAAAATCGAAACAACCGGTTGTTACTTGCTTTTATTGTATGAAAAAGAGGCCAATTTTTTAGGTACTGCAAAATTATGAAATTTTATGTTCCTAAGGTATTATGAAATGGATTCCTAAGAATCCTAAGGCTTCAACTGATACAATTAATGCTTGTACCACCCTGGTAGTCGGAAGTGATGACGTGGCACCAAGCCATAGTGTAGGCGTGTTGACAAAGCGCCAGATTTGCGGAAGGGAAGGAAGTCGGGGGGTTCGTGTAATCTCCAGCATACCAGGCGATCGCCCAGTTGAAGATGAAGTCGCCAGATGGTAAACTCAGGCGACCAAGTGATTGGAGATCGCCAGAGCAAGCACATCGCCGAAGATGAAGGTGATGCAGATTATGAAGGCGGCCGGCGAGACCACAGGGAAGGTGTACGAGAGCACCCTAATTCGCCAATTCCAGTAGAGATCGCGCTCCCAAGTTAGCTATGCACTGGGCAGTACCATGCGTAAGTAACTTAGCCAAAAAGAGAGTCACAAGCAGCGCCCAAGTCAAGGAGGCTCCAGATGATGGCACGTGTACGACTGGATGCGAGCCACGTGTCCAGGTCTGTAACTGCCAGGAGAGAGAAAGTGACCAGGTATATAAGAGTTCTCAACGAACTTTCTGAGGTACGCACGTTCAGAATATACTCTTTACGCTTGCGAGTTCTAGAGCTTACTGTGAGAGAGAACATTGCACGGTTCCTTGAGATTTCTTGAGTGTTCTTGCTCTTAGTATTTGGTGGTTCGGTCACTGACTTGGGCGTTGGAGTGTGATCGGCCGCAGCGGCGCCGCTCTGTTCTTTTGCAGGTTCTTGAGGTGGATCTTGAAGAAGGACGGGGGTTTGAAGCGTTGCACACGTCGATCCTTTGACGAGGCAGGTTCCAACGTTCTGGTCAACAGGCAGGATCAATGCTCATGGACCCAAGTTTGTAAGAGGACCCAATCTTGGGTGGAAAAACAGCTGTTCCGTCCGGTTGACCTGGGACGTCTTCGTGCGCGACCTCAACCGTCAGCTAGGGACTCCTTCCCACTAGTCACCTGTGGATTCCTGCAAAGAAGGAAAAAAGGGCGCCCTAGCGGCCGTTTGCACTCCGACGCTCAAGTCAGCCAGCAAGAAACACCAAAAACTATGCACCTCCGTATCGGAGCACCGCGTATGGCACTCTGAAGGTGGTAAAAAGGAAACTGTGTCTAGTGTATATTTCTCCTTCTAGCAAAAATCTTTCCCTAGTCCCTTGTGCGTAACCTCAAGGCTCGAGCAAGCAACTAGAGAGTTTCTAGGAAATTTGCCAAAAGTTCCAACCCCGTTCCCAACATCCTCAGCGCTATTTAAACTACCCAAGCATTTAAAGCGCCTTAAAGCGCTTTTAATCATAAAACTTAACGCACTTAATTAGCGCGTCTAATTAGTAAACGTAGCGCATTTAAGACGTCGAAACGCTTGGGAGCCTTTATAGTACCTTAAACGCTCGAAACAGAAACTGTATTAAATGACTTTAATTACCTGGTACCTGACTAGATGGTGTTTCTATTCTGACCTGGCTGTCGTACACGTAGAGGGCCTCACAGCTCCATGACCCCATCTGGGGACGTTTCTACCCATCTAGGGACGTTTCTACGTGTGAGTCCTCCTGCTTGGGAGTGCTACTGCGCAAGGGGTGACTTTTTTGGGTGCCAACTCATCCCCCCAATCATCTAGTCACTCACTTTGAGAGTGTATCTGCCTTCCTCTCGTACCCTGCGCCTGGCTACCCTGGGCGTGACCCTCCCCTTGAGTCGTATCTGTCCCAAAGGCGTCTCTGGGGCGGCACGAGTACTTCACGAGTCAGGCTGCCCTACACTGGTGCTATCACTATGGTCTTGAAGCCACCTTTTCCTTCTCTTTATCACTACCCCGGATTATCGGGACCTGAGGCCTTCCCACGGCTTCGCTCCCTCCATGGTCTTTCCTACCCATGGGTATCGGGGAACCGCACTGTGATTGCCTTGACTCAACGATATTTGATCTTGGCGACGCCCTGGTTGGGCGACGCCTTGCCTTGGCGATGCTTCCTCTTGGCGACGCTGGCACTTGGCGTCTCTTCACCTAGGCGACGCCTTGTGTTGACTTTGACTCTAGGCGTTGACTTTGACCTTGACTTTGTCAACGCCCGGATACGGGACGGTACACAAGCCCCCCAGTCTTAAGCCGAAGACTTGTCTTCAGCGCAAAGACTAAGGCCTCGCCCACGCCGTCCACGTGCCACCCTGATGACGTGTCATTCCCTGCTGACTCAACAATTCTCGAATTATTGACGTGACACTCTCTGAACCATAGGGGTGGTCTTAATGGCTGATTGAACATCCTCTGAAGCGGGGAAAATAAAACCTTTTGGGGCTACCCTTAATCGTGCACCACGTGGCTCATCGTATGGCCAGCCTCTAGAGTCCCTTGCGTCCCCCTTGGGTGCTTGATCCTTTGACACGTGACACGATCTCACGGCTCCTAGTTAGCGCCTCTTGGGTTGCAAATGTAACGTTCAAGTTAACCCAAACCCCGCGCTCACCCCACTGTTACATCCATTCCCTCTGCGTCTCTGCACTGTTCATCGCCTTCAAACCTTTTCTCTGCAACTTCTGCTCTTTCCCCCGTGCTCTCCTTCCTCCCTCACCTTGACAGCAAAGGTATGATTTTTGCCTATTCACGACTCTTCTCTTTCGTCGCATTGCATGGTTTATTGAACTGCCTGGGACTGTTTACATTTATGCACTACTGCGTTCTTCCGCTTCTCCTTTCTTCTCTATTCCCTTCTCCTTCTTTCTGGGTTTTCTCGCGTGGGTGGTATTTCCTGGGGTTCACTCCCTTTCCTGTCTTGGCATCACTTGTTAAACCTTTTTCCTTTCTTCTTTCTCCAGCTATTTATTCACACCATGACGCGCACAAATGCGAAGTCTGATTCCTCCCCCAAGACCCCCAAGTCCAACTACAAAGCCTTCTACCCATGGGCCCCTGACGAGCTCTTGAACGAGTGTACCAGCCTGACTACCTTCCAAGACCTGGAAGCTCATCGTGGGGATCCCCACTTGTACAACTTTAACACCATCTGCCGCACTCACGACGCGCACATATCTGTTCGTCCCGGCAAGCCTGGGGAACCTGTCTGCGTGGATGACAGACCTAGAAAGGGGAACCCTTTCTTCTTTATGTACCAAACGGTGTTTAAACGCGTAGAGGTGCGTCTCCCATTTACCCCCTTTAAGAGGGAACTCCTCACCGAGATTAATACAGCCCCCGCCCAGCTCCACCCGAACAGCTGGGCATTTGTAAGGGGTTTTCAAATTCTCTGCGGGCACCTGGGCATCCTTCCCTCCGTGGACGTTTTCTTGCATTTCTTCGAAGTGAAGAAGCAGGGGAAAAGCTTCTGGGTAAGCTTTTCCGGGATCGCGGGCAGGATCCTCCTCTCCCTCTTCCAAAACTCTTATAAAAACTGGAAAGGAAAATTCTTTAGGGTGTGCAGCGCCAAGCATGACCCCACAGCCTTAGATGGCTTCCCCTGTATTGGACGGAGCGTCCTAAGCTGCTCAGGGCCAAAGCCCTGGATGAGCTATCCCCTGCTGACAGGGAGGTAAGCAAGGCCTTGGCTGGGCTGGGGATCGTCTTTGATACGTTGAAGCTTGTCGCGAGCGAGTACAACGCTCACGCCCTGACCACATACTTTGGTAAGGAGACTCTTCCCTCATCCTCTTTTGTTGTCAGCACCTTACTACCGAATGTTTGTTCCCCCAGCCTCGTCCACCTGTCTTCCATAGTACCATGTGACTTGCGTCTCACACATCTACGCACTTTGTGGTTTTGTATGGTAGCTTTGGCTTTAATTCCTGCTGCTTGGTTTATCTGGATGTAGGATCGGTGATGGACGCCTCCAAAAGGATGATGCTGGCGAAAGCGATGAAGGAGGCTCGTGCTGCCAAAGCGGGCGCCTCCTCCGCCCTTGCTGCTGACCCGAACCCCCCATCAACCCTGCCCCTGCCACCACCGACTCCTACTGAAGCTCCACTAGGCTCATCTTCACTCTCCCCACATAGCCCTGAGGCGCTTCAGACTCCCGGCTCTCCTCTGCCCATCGCCGCCGTTCCTCTTGTCGTGGCCTCATCGCCGGCCCCAACCCCCCTCGGTAAAGGGAAACGGGTCTTGGAGATATCCGACGATGAGGACTCGGATGGCGTGGCACCCTTCAAGAGGAGGAAATCTGCAAGGGTTCCCCTCCTACCGGCGGCGTCGCCCCAAGGAGAGGATTCTTTCAGGGACAACCCTCCCAGCGCTACTTCCCTTCCCCCCACAACTGTCCAAGAGGATATAGGCGAAGGCGCTGAGTCTACTCCACCCCCGCCACCGGCAGAGGTCTCTGCTTCTCCTGTCCCCGTCGCTGCTGCCCCCGATCTCATCGCCATCCCTCCTCCAATTATGCATCTGATGAGGGGTTTCAGTGGTGGGACAATGCCAGAAGGTTCCGACAGGAAGGAGGGCATGCCCTTCTACCTGGGGGCCTTCTTGGCGGTGGCCCTTGAATGGCGCGCCCAGGCCAGAAACGCTGCTTTGCAATCCCATACCCTCCAGGCCTTGGAAACTAGGGTTGCTACCCTGGAGGAGGAAAGGAAGATTCTGGGACGCCAAAACGAAACTTACCAGACCACCCTGAAGCAGGCGCAAGAGACCAAAGCAGAGGCTGAGAAACAACTGGCAGAGGCGGCGGAGCTGCAGGTTGACTCCTACACTCGGGAAGTCACTCTTCAAGTCCAAGTCACAGGCCTCCAGGGCATGGTCGAAGCTTACGACGAAGTCCAAAAGGTCTTGAAGAGCCGGTGTAGCGAGCAGGCTGACAGACTGGCGCGTGCGGAGGGGGAGATGGCTACCCAGGCCAAGACTATGGTCCGTCTCTAGGCTGACTACGACAAACTGCAGGTCGAAGTCAGCCGACTCCGCGTGGAGAAGGAAAGTTTGGAGAAACAAGTGGCCTCGGGGGACGCCACCATTAAGGAGCTAGAGAAGGACAAGAAGTCCCTCATCGATGATATGGCGGGTACCTTCGAGGAGGGGTTCCAAGAGGCTCTAGCCCAGGCCGTCTGCGAGAACCCGGGGATTGACATTTCCAACTGCGACTCCACTCACCATATCAATGATGGAAAAGTCGTGCCCCTGGATCTAGATGATTGAACCGCCACCCTCAGCCGTCGTTTTATTCCTTTACACTTTACATTTGTTTTCGACCCTCTTTGATAAACTTGTAATTCTTTGAACTGTTTGCACTTTTGGTTACAACTTTGGGCCCCTGCATGACTACTTTCGTTCCATTGAGATATAGAATTCCACCCGTATGATTTTACTCTCGTTTTTTGCCTTCGCGTGCTTCGATTGTTTTGCCTGTACCTTACCCATTTCTTTCACTGCGTTGGGCGGCCCTGTATGCCCGGGAGAGGTCGCGCGTCGAAGCCCACGCCCGTGGAGAGGCTCGCCTATCGGGTCCGTATCGTCCACGGGGTGTCTCAAGCACCGAGGCGATCCGTCCCTTGGCTCTTGGTGTCCGGCACCCACTCCTAAGGAGAGGCCTGCTACAGCAGCGCCGTATCGTTCCAGGGTGTCTAAAAACGCCGAGTACTCTGGGGGGGTCGTTCCTTCCATGGTCTTTCCTTCCCAAAGGTATCGGGAAACGGCCCTGCCAGCGATCCGCTGGCGTTTGGCGATCTCGTCTCCCTCCACAGTCTTTCCTACCTGCGCGTATCGGGGAGGCGACGCCGCTAGCAACTAGTTTCAATTTCTTCGACTTCGTCTCCCTCCACAGTCTTTCCTACATGTGGGTATCGGGGAGGCGGCACTGCTGATACTTGGGTTGGCGACGCCCGCAACATCTCCTGTTGGCGTCGCCTTTTGTGCCTTTCCCAGCGGTGCCTCGGGCGTCTCCTGCCAGCGTCGCCTTGAGCGTTATCTTTACTTGGGCATTAACTTTGACCTTGGCCTTAGTCGACGCCAGAGGATAGCAAAGAGCTCAAGGTTTCACCTGTCCCCTCCACGTGGCGCTTCTTGTATGGCTGATGGGACGTCCAGTCACTTGACCTGGACCTGACTCCTGCTGTGCCCCTGACCCACTCTCGACGGCGCATCGTACCCTTGGGCATTCTGTCGATACGACATTTTCTGAGCTTAACCAGTGGTGCCAGGGCCATCCTTCCATCTTCTGCCACGTGGCTCGATGGTGCGGTGCATCCTCTCGCGTCGTTTAGTGCTATAACTGCAATACTCCCATTTGCGTCGTTTGGCGCTCTAACCGCAATACTTAACTCTTCAAAACTCTGAAACTGTCCTCATCATTTCTGAGCTTTTCGTAACCTACTTGCACCCTCTTTTCTTGCACCCTTTCTCCTCTCGCGAAGGGTTCTTCCAGTGTTCGCTCCCACCAGCGCTTTACCCTTGCGTTACCAGCGGGCCACACGCCTTCGAACCTCCCTGATCCTGTTCAAGAATGTCCTCTCATGACACTCCCCCCAGGGTCAATCCCAAGGACCTGTACACTTGGGCTTCAAGTGAGCTTCTTGACGAATGCTCATGCTTACTCTACACCAGGGCCATAAGGGAACACAAAGGGGATTCATGCTCCTATAATCACCGTGCCTTCGCGAGGAGGCTCGACGACGACATTGTTGTGCTCCCTTGCACTCTAGGGGAGCCAGTATGTGGAGACGAACGGGCCAACGACAGGGTCCCCTTCTTTTACTTCTACCAGGTGGTTTTAAAGACCATCGGCGTGCGCCTGCCCTTCTCCCGGTTTGAGAAGGAACTGTTGACGGAAATCAATGTTGCTCCGGCCCAGTTATATCCCAACAGCTGGGCTTTTGTCAAGGCCTTTGACATCCTTTTCGGGTTTCTGGGTTGTGCACCCTCAGTTGACATCTTTCTTCACTTCTTTGAGGTGAAGAGGCAAAGGAACAACCTCTGGGTAACTCTCAGTAACGTTCCTAGGAGAGTTCTCTTAACCCCCTTCCAAAACTCATTCACTGGGTGGAAAGGCCGGTTCTTCAAGATCTGTTGCACTGACCTCGTTCCCTCCGCCCTTGATGGTTTTCCACTGTACTGGGTGAGGGAGGCAAGGGCCCTCAAATCCAAACCCTTCAAGAAGCTGGCTCCGAGTGACCAGGTGGCTTGCCGTATTCTCGCTGAGGCGGGAGGTTTTGACTCCGCCACCTTGATCAATTTGGAGTTCAACGCTGGAACTCTCGAAAAGTATATAGGTATGAGTTACTGCCCTAGAAACTTCCGCCTTTATCGTTCTCTATCTGGGTGTGTTTTGCTACACGGTGTCTCTGACACGTTCATCTTCCTTGGTGCAGGATCGAAAATAAACCAAGAGCGGAGGACGCGACTTACCCGAGCTCTGCGGACTGAGAGCAGGGTTTCGTCTTCTTCTCGTGCTGGCTCCGACGGCCACTGAAGAGTGGTTATTTTCATGTTTTGTATGAGTTGTAATGTCTGCCCTATTCGCATTACTCCCACTTGTATCGAACACTGCTTGTAACATCAACTTTACTATACCTGTACCGTCCCGTATCCGGGCGTTGACTAAGTCAAGGTCAAAGTCAACGTCTGGAGAGTCAAAGTCAACATCAGGCGTCGTCTAGGTGGTGAGATGCCAAGAGAAAGCGTCGCCAAGGTAAGGCGTCGCCCAGGTGAAGGCGTCGCCCAACCAGGGCGTCGCCAGATCAAACAGTGCTAAAGCAAGGCAATCACGGTGTGGTTCCCCGATACCCATGGGTAGGAAAGACCATGGAGGGAGCGACGTCGTGGGAAGGCCTCAGGTCCCGATAGCATGGGGCAGCGACAAAGAGAGAGAAAAGGTGGCTTCAAGGCCATAGTAATAGTACCAGTGTAGGGCAGCCTGACTCGTGAAGTGCTCCTGCCGCCCCAGAGACGCCTGTGGGGCAGATACGACTCAAGAGGAAGTTCACGCCCAGGGCAGCCGGGTGCAGGGTACAAGAGGAAGGCAGATACGCTCTCAAAGTAAGTGACTAGATAATTGGGGGCATGAGTTGGCACCCAAAAAGTCACCCCTAGCGCAGTAGCACTCCTAGGCAGGAGGACTCACATGTAGAAACGTCCCCAGATGGGCAGAAGCGCCCCCAGATGGGGTCACGGCGTCGTGAGGCCCTCCACGTGTACAACAGTCATGTCAGAATGGAAACACCCTTTAGTCAGGTGCCAGGTAATTAAAGTCCTTCAATACAGTTTCCCTTTCGAGCATTCAGGTGTTATAATGGCCCCCAAGCGTTTCAACGTCTTAAATGCGCTACGTTTTCTAATTAAATACGCTGATTGAGTCCGTTACGTTTGTAATTAAAGGCGCTTTAAATGCTTGGGTAGTTTAAATAGCGCGGAGAATGTTGGAAAGAGGGTTGGAACTTTCGGCAAATTTACCAGAGCTCTCTAGTTGCTTGCTCGTGCTTTAAGGTTACGAACAGGGGACTGGGGAATATTTTTTCCTGAGAGAGAGAACACAGACACACAATACATAGTTATTTTTACCACCTTCAGAGTGCCATACGCGGTGCTCAGAGACGGAGGTGAACAGTTTTGGTGTTTCTTGCTGGCTGACTTGAGCGTCGGAGTGCAAACGGCCGCTAGGGCGCCTCTCTGTCCTCTTTTTTGCAGGAATCCACAGGCATTCAGTGGGAAGGAGTCCCTAGCTGACGGTTGAGGTCGCGCACGAAGACGTCCCGGTCAACCGGACGGAACAATACCATACTTGGTTTTTGCAACGCCGCTTTACTTTGCATACGTCTCATATATTGTGCGCTTTTCCTCCGTCATGTTTCTTAGCGGCGCCTGCACTCAGGCGACACCTTTCTTCTTGGCGACGCCTTTCTTCTGGGCGACGCCTTCTCTCTTGGCGACGCCTTCTTTCTTGGCGACGCCTTCTTTCTTAGCGACGCCTTCTTTCTTGGCAACACCTTCTTTCTTGGCGGCGCCTTCTTTCTTGGCAACCCCCCTTTTACTAGCGACACCTCACACTACTTCAAACGGAGAAAGATAAAGACTGAAAACCAAGGCACGGTTTTTTCTCAAACTTGTTTTTTCTTTTATTTGGGTGACCTCATTAAAAAACTCCGGAAGGGGAAAAAGAGCGTCCCCTTTATCAAGACTGTTACATAGCTGCTTTACATAACTCAACTAAAATAAAACTTCAGATTGGCTGCATTCCAACTGCGCGGGATGGGACCCCCTTCTAAGGTCTCTAGGTTGTATGAGCCGTTGCCCTTAGCTTCGGTAACTCTGAAGAGTCTGGTCCACTTGGGAGACAGCTTATTCTCCAGCTCGTATGGGTGGGCCTTCCTCATCACTAGGTCGCCAATCTGAAACTGTCACGGCTTCACCTTAGAGCTATATTGCCGCTCTACTCTCCTCTTTACCGCTTGGGCTTTTATTCTGGCCTCCTCCCTGGCTTCGTCTAGTAGATCCAGGTTTACCCGCCTTTCTTCGTTGGATTCTTCAACCACAAAGTTTTGAAAGCGTGGCGAGCTTTCATTTATTTTTACGGGGATCATCGCATCCGACCCGTACACCAAACTGAAAGGCGTCTCCATGGTAGAAGATTGGGGCGTGGTGTGGTATGCCCATACGATCCTTGGTACTTCCTCCGCCCACGCCCCTTTGGCCTTCTCTAACCTTCTCTTTAACCCCCTCAGCAGAACTCTGTTTGCTGACTCTATTTGCCCGTTGGTCTGGGGGTGTTCGACTAATGCAAACACTTGCTTGATACCTACCTCAGCGCACAGGTTTCTCAACTGCTGACTGGAAAACTGGGTCCCATTATCGGATATCAAGCGCCTAGGCACGCCAAAGCGACACACAATGTTCTTCCACACAAAGTGTTGTACTTTGTGCGCGGTGATCTGTGCCACGGGTTCTGCCTCTATCCACTTGGTGAAGTACTCGATGGTAATGATCAAATACTTCATCTGTCTTATCGCCAGTGGGAATGGACCCAGGATGTCAATTCCCCATGTATGAAAGGGCCACGGGCTATATATGGATCGCAGTTCTTCTGGCGGCGCCTTGTGCCAGTCAGCGTGCTTTTGACATTGCTTGCAGCGCTGGGCGTGTCGCGCGCAGTCCTCCTTTACTGTTGGCCAGAAAAACCCTGCGCGTATCACCTTGGAGGCTAAGGACCTTCCCCCTACGTGGCTCCCGCAAATGCCTTCGTGGAGCTCCGCCATTATCCTGGTACACTCGTCGCCACTTACACATGTTAAGATAGGGTGAGTGAACCCGTGTCTGAACAACACTCCGTCCACCAGAGTATATCTCGCAGCATTTCTCTTGACCTTCTTACCTTCTTCAGGCTCCACTGGGAGAGCCCCATCCGCCAGGTACCGTCTGTATGGCGTCATCTAGGTGTCTCCCTCGGCTAGGGCACATATCTGCATCTGCCTTCCTTGTTCGGGAGTGTCCTCGTATGTGCTAATGCGGGGCATCTTCAGCGTATCTTGGGTCAAAGAGCGATGACTCCTTGGCCTTCCTCTCGTTGTACAAATCTGGAGGACATCCACCCTGTTATCTTCCACGAATTCACGCAGAGCTTTGAGCGTCTCTTGGATCACTGTCCTCTACCTACCCCCCTTGCCTGAGCTGGCCAGCTTGGCAAGCAGGTCAGCTCTGGCATTCTGCTCCCTTGGGACATGTATCAGCTCAAGAGCGTTGAATGCTCCCTTCAATAACTGGACGTATCTTAGATACGCCGCCATCTGTGGGTCCTTCGCCTAGAACTCACCCGACACCTGCCCCGTAATCAGCTAGGAATCGCTCTTCACCAAGAGGTTCTGTGCGCCCATCTCCTTGGCCAGGAGCATTCCTGCGATCAGAGCTTCGTATTCCGCTTGATTATTACTTGCTTTAAAGGCGAAGCGCAGAGCTTGCTCAATCAGCACGCCATTGGGTCCCTCCAAGACTATTCCCGCACCACTCCCTTGTTGGTTGGAAGAGCCATCAACCGAGAGCAACCATTGCGAGCCCACCTCCACCTCCTGTTCACCTCCGGGCGAGAGCTCTGCTACAAAATCTGCATACACTTGCCCTTTGATGGATCCTCTAGGCTCGTATTGGATGTCGAATTCTGACAACTCCACCGCCCAGCGCACCATTCTTCCAGCCACGTCAGGCTTCTGCAGCACCTTCTGTATAGGGAGGTTCGTCATCACTACCACCGTGAAGCTGTGGAAGTAATGACGGAGCCTCCTGGCTGAAAACACCACCGCCAATGCTGCTTTCTCCAACGCCTGGTATCTCGTCTCCGCGCCTTGTAAGGCCTTGCTTACGAAATAGATGGGCTTTTGAATCTGGTTCTGCTCCTGGACCAGCACTGAGCTGATAGCTCGCTCTGTCACTGCGAAGTACAGCCGGAGGGGCACATCCGCCACCGGCTTGCAGAGGACTGGTGGCGTCGCCAAGTACTCCTTCAACTTGATGAAAGCCGCTTCGCATTCGTCAGTCCATTCGAAACGACTATTTCTCTTGAGGCACTGGAAACTCCTCCGGCGAAAACAAACCTTGAGAGCGCCGCCATTCGCCCCGTCAACTGCTGCACTTCCTTTACCGACGTCGGGCTTCGCATGGCGATCATTGCTGCGCCTTTGTCGGGCTTCGCCTCTATCGCCCTCTCTGTGAGCATAAAACCCAAGAACTTACCGGCCTCTACCCCGAAGACACACTTCTCAAGGTTTAGTTTGAGGCGATACTTGGATATAGTGACGAAAAACTCCTCCAGGTCCGCCACGTGTTGTGCCTTGTCCTGCGACGCCACTACCATGTCATCTACGTAGGCGTATACATTCCTCCCTAGCATGGGCGTGAGGACCTTGTCCATTAGCCTTTGGTAGGTGGCGCCCGCGCTTTTCAGCCCAAAAGGCATCACCATATAACAGTAACTGCAAGTCTCTGTCATGAATGCAGTTTTGCTCTCATCTTTCGGGTGCATCTTGATCTGGTTGTACCCCGAGAATGCGTCCAAGAAACTCAGTACCTTGCTTCCAGATGCACTATCCACCAATGCGTCGATGCTGGGTAGTGGGTACGAGTCCTTCGGACACGCCTTATTCAAGCCCGTGAAGTCCACGCACATCCTCCACTTCCCATTCGCCTTCTTCACCAAGACGACGTTGGCTAGCCACTCAGGGTATTGAATCTCCCTGATGTGGCCAGCACTCAATAGCTTCTGCATTTCTTCCCTTACCACCAGCTGCCTCTCCTCGTTAAACTTCCTCCTCCTTTGGCGCATGGGCGCACGGGACGGACCGTGGCGTCCATGCTGAGGTGATGACATAGGAAATTCGGGTCGATGCCGGGCATATCCGAGGCGGACCATGCGAAAGCATCCAAGTGGCGTGAAATCACCCCGGCCACCCCTTCTTGCTCTTCCTGGCTCAGCAAACGCTCTAGCTTAAACGTTTTGCCGCCAATCTCCCTCTCCACGGCATTAGCTGCATGTTGATCCCTGTTATCATCCTCGACGGGCGCCGCCTCTTCCACGGGCGCCACGTCGTCAGGGCCTTCTTCCATTGTTGTACCTGCTTCGGGCATCGCCCTCATGGGTGTGGCCTCATCGGGCGTTGTCCCGGCGGGCGTCGCCTCAATCATCGTCGTGTCTGCACTCGGCGGACGCTCATACACCATGAACACGCCTCTCTTCGTTTTCAGGCTGTTCTCGTAACATTTCCTTGCCTCCTCCTGGTCCGACTTGATGACGATCACCTTGCCACTGAGGTCCGGCAGCTTCATCTTCATGTGGCGCGTGGAGGCTACTGCGTTCAGCCGGTTCAACGCCGGTCTGCCCAACAAAATATTGTAAGCGGAGTTGGCGTTCATGACCAAGTACCGGATGCTTTCGGTATGCAAGGCTTCTCCATCCGTGAACGTAGTCCTCAACTCCAGGTAGCCTCGGACTTCCACCTGGTTATCCGCAAACCCATACAGGCACCCTGTGTAGGGCCTCAAAAGGTCGAGGGACAACCGTAATTTATTGAATGTCTACCAGAAGATGACGTCTGCTGAACTTCTCTGGTCGACAAGAACTCTGTGCACCTTTCTTCCAGCTGTGACAACCGAAATGACCACGGGGTCATTGTCGTGCGGCACCACGTCTCGGAGGTCCCCTCTCGTGAATACGAGGTCCGACTCCCAAGGCTCACCCGAGATCCTTTCTTCGATCGAGTTGACCCCCCACGCGTATTTCTTTCGCTGGGAGGCAATGGGTCCTCCGCCGGAAAAACCTCCAGCTATGGTATGGACCTCGCCGAGAACCGGCGTCTCGTGTGCTTGTTCTTCCGCTGGCGGCGGCAGGGCGGCGGTCGTGGCGGGTTCCGCGACATAATCCTTCAAAAACCCGGTTCTCACCAGCTCATCTAGTTGGTAACCCAGCGACAGGCAGTTATCAATGTGGTGACCAAAAGCCTCGTGGAATTCACACCAAGAGTCTTTCCGAGGCCCCAACACCTTATCAGACTTCGTCGGTCGCCTCTCTCAGCTATATTAGGTACGGCGATCAGGTCCTTCAGTTCCACCACAAAATTGTATCTCGCCGGCCTCTCCCTCTCCCTGGCCGGGAGATCGCCTCCCACTGGACCCCGGGGTTGGGGCTTTCTGGCGTCGTAGGGGCGTCTCCCCTCTGGTTTCTTCCTTCCCGTCGTGGTCTCATTGACCCTGGCGGGTTGATTTCGCGTTTGTCCTCTCGGGCGCGAGGGCACGATGCTGGTGCGCTTCACACACACCTCTGCCTCAGAAACGATATGTTCCACCGCCCGACGCCGTAGTTCTGCGAAAGTCCTAGGGCGGTTGCGAATGATGGATTCGCCAAAAGGGTCGAGGCATACACCTTTCACGAACACGTACACAATCATGGGCTCCTCTGTTGTACCAACCTTTACCACCTGGGCCCCGAAGCGGTTGATGTATTCCTTTAGGGTCTCCCCTTGATACTGTTTCACATCAAATAGATCGTAGGAAACCGGCGGCGGGGCCTTGTTCGCTAGGTATTGTTTGCTGAACAATCGAGACAGTTGTCGGAAGGAGGTGATATGGCCGTCCGGGAGACTGATAAACCAATCCATAGCCATCTCCGTCAAGGTGCTCATAAAGAGTTTGCACTTGGCAGCGTCGGAGCCGCCTACCAGGACCATCTGTGTGTGAAATGCAGAGAGATGGGTCTCAGGGTCCTCCATCCCGATGAAGATCACCTTGGGCCCCGCGAACGTGTTTGGGATCACTGCATCCAGAATCTCTTGCAAGAAGGGAGTGGAAAACTCCCTTGGCGGGGAGAGGTTCTCCATCTCGTCATGTTCACGTTGCCCCCGATTATTCCGCAAACCCCGGCGCAACTCCTCATTTATACGATGGAGCCCTTCATTCCTCACATGCGAGGCTTCGAGATCTGCTTGCATGCGTTCCTGTTCCAGCTTCGACTCCGCCATATCATCTTGCAGCCCCCGCATTATCTCCAGGACCTGTTGCATGGACAGTTTTGCTGGGGCCGCGCGTGCAGTACCTCGTCTTGTGGTGGCCATTTTCACGGTCTCTTCAAACCTCCTCCAACATTACTATAACTCGATAGATCTTCTCAAACTTGCAATGGGACTGATGTTTTATATCGGCCCCATAGTGGGCGCCAAATGTTCCGTCCAGTTGACCTGGGACGTCTTCGTGCGCGGCCTCAACCGTCAGCTAGGGACTCCTTCCCACTGGTTACCTGCGGATTCCTGCAAAGAAGGACAAAAAGGGCGCCCTAGCGGCCGTTTGCACTCCGACGCTCAAGTTAGCCAGCAAGAAACACCAAAAGATTAAGCACCTCCGTATCGGAGCACCGCGTATGGCACTGTGAAGGTTATCAAAGGGAAACTGTCTAGTGTATATTTTCTCGTTCTGGCCAAAAACCCTTCCCTGGTCTCTTGTGCAAACCTTAAGGCTCGAGCAAGCAACCATAGCGTTTCTGGAAAATTAGCCAAAAGTCTGAATCCCGTTCCCAACATTCTCGGCGCTATTTAAACTACCAAAGCATGTAAAGCGCCTTAAAGCGCTTTTAATCATAAAACGTAATGCACTTAATTAACGCGTCTAATTAGAAAACGTAGCGCATTTAAGACGTTGAAACGCTTGGGAGCCTTTATAGTACCTTAAACGCTCGAAACAGAAACGGTATTAAATGACTTTAATTACCTGGTACCTGACTAAATGGTGTTTCTATTTTGACCTGGCTGTCGTACACGTGGAGGGCCTCACAACGCCATGACCCCATCTGGGGACGTTTCTACGTGTGAGTCCTCCTGCTTGGGAGTGTTACTGCGCAAGGGGTGACTTTTTGGGTGCCAACTCATGCCCCCAATCATCTAGCCACTCACTTTTAGAGCGTATCTGCCTTCCTCTCGTACCCTGCACCTAGCTACCCTGGGCGTGACCCTCCTCTTGAGTTGTATCTGTCCCAAAGGCGTCTCTGGGGCGGCAGGAGTACTTCACGAGTCAGGCTGCCCTGCACTGGTGCTACTACTATGGCCTCGAAGCCACCTTTCTCTTCTTTTTATCACAATCCCGGATTATCGGGACCTGAGGCCTTCCCACGGCGTCGCTCCCTCCATGGTCTTTCCTACCCATGGGTATCGGGGAACCGCACTGTGATTGCCTTGCTTTAGCGATATTTGATCTTGGCGACGCCCTCACCTAGGCGATGCCTTGCCTCGGCAACGCTTCCTCTTGGCGACGCTGGCACTTGGCGTCTCTTCACCTAGGCGACGCCTTGTGTTGACGTTGACTCCAGGCGTTGATTTTGACCTTGACTTTGCCAACGCCCGAATACAGGACGGTACACTAAAAATAAAATCAGGATAAAAAATTACTTCTAAAATCAAACTTACATATTTAAATATATATTAAATAAATAATAAATCCGTAAATGTAAATATTTAAATATATATTAAATAAATAATAAATGCGTAAATGTAAAAATGTAAAAATGTTAAGCTACTATAAAATATTAAAATTAATAACTAATTGAAAACATAAGCTTAACGTTAAAAAAATTAATAATTAATCTTTATGATAAAAAAATTAAATTACATTACATTAATAATTTTTTGATATTATATAAATTTATAAAAAATATGGATTTAGATTTTAGATCCAATCCAAATATTTGGATATGGATTTATAGAAATCCAAATTGTTTTTACAAAAAATTTGGATTTGGATTGGATTTTTGAAAATCCACTCCATGACCACCCTTACTCAATAGCCCTAAACTCTTCAACCTCAACAAATGTCTCTCCCTCACCCTTATCTCTAGTATTATTAACCTCCTTATGAAACTTTTGTTGGATCTATTACTGTCTAAGTTCAAGAGGGGAGGGGAGAATTGAAGTTATAAAATTTTTGCAAACACAAATTGGTTTACAGTATATCAGAGGAAAAAGAACAGATTGATTTTAGAATGAACAGATTGATTCTTCAAAACATTTTAACACAAACAGAACATATCCAGATAGGATTGAGATCAACAGAGAAGTTTAATAGAACAAGATTGGTTGATATTCAAACAACTTGAAGATTACAGTTTATACCAAGAAATCAATTAAGTTCATTCAACAACAAAGCTTCAACGAGGAAGAATCTTTACCTAAGATTTAATGAAGAAAATTGTTCGTCCTTAAGCCAATTACAAACTTATATTCAAATGCTTTGATTATGATTAGAGAAATTTTCCAGATCAAGAAGAATAGTTTTTATTAAGCCCAGAATTAACAGGTTTAATTTCAAATGAACAGATTCTGTTCTTGACAGATTAACCAAAAAACCAGAAACGAGTGTAGGGATGAGAAGATCAATACAAAACACATTTTATACTGGTTCACTCATAATGAGCTACATCTAGTTTCACCTTACTCCAAGGTGGAATCCACTAAAACCAATTGCAATCAATTACAATACACAACAGTTCTTGAACCCTACAAGAACCATACAACCAAAGCTGAAAAACTCTATTTCAGCACACCTTGCACTCCAAGAAACCCTATCCAATAGTGACTAACGCTTACAACTTTTACAATAAAGAATAAAGGAAAGATAACACCTGAAAGGGAGATGCAAGAACATAAACCAGTTGTCCTTATTGCAGCAAAACCCATTCCAACACCTTCACCAAGATCAAGGTTTTCCTAGAACAAGCACACTTGAAGATCCTTTTGAAAAACCTTTCAAAAACTCTTTTCAATCCTTCTTCTCACACAGAAAATGTTTAATCTCTGTTAAAACCGTGATTTCTCAACAACATTTCATGTGAGAAAGACCTTTCAATTTATAGAAAATAGTTTCTAACAACTTTTCAAAAAACAGTTAAAAAGTTGTTATAAAAACATTAGGTTGATTTAAAAACAAACAGATTGCACTGCCAGCTCAGTTTAACTAAAATAACTAACTGAACTGCATTTTTGGTGCCATAACCAACTTTCGAAAAACCTTTCAGCAGAACAAAAATAAATCTATTCTTTTACCGAGAAACAAATTTATTTTTGTGCAGTATCCTGATTTTTTAGAAAACTCTAGAAGGTTTTTTGAAAAACATTTAATCTCTTCATGTGCTTGATCTTACCACCTTTATTAGGCATCTAGGATAGGTCATGTAGAAAAAAAACCAACCTTAAACACACACTAGCCTAAATACAAGATCATCTAAAACACATTACAATCTTAAAAGCAAACTAGCTAGTTTCTACATCAAACACACACTAAGACTAGGTGGAGAAGAAGCTTCATCCATCTTCAACAACTTCAACTTCACCGTCAACAAATTCAACTTCCCTTAACCAAGAATAATCTTCTGACACATGCCCACCATCATCATCCCCACCATCATCATCACATTCCTTCTCCTTAACAACACCGGCATCAATACTCTTACCACAATCACCTTCCTCACCATCAATAGCCTCAACATCAGGTTCCACACCATCATGCTCACCAATATCCTCACCACCATCATCCTCAACATCACCTTCCTTACCAACATCATCCTCCTTACCAACATCAACATCACTATCAGGTTCCACACCAACATCATCCTCACCCTCAACCTGACACTCAACCCCAGCACATAAAAGCAACATAACTTCTGCCTCTAATATAACATGCACTAAATATAAGTGAACATAAATATATGTATTTGCAACTTTCAACATATCTATTGCACCACCGTCATTAACCAGAAGTTGTAATCTATCTTCCAACACATCACAACCTCCACGTGAATACCACATCTCATGTACTGTTAAAAATCCAATCTCCTTTACAACGCAACTATTTCAAAGTAACTCCTATTAGAATTGAAGGCCTTAAAAAGGAGGGGGGTGATTTGTTTTCAAACGTTTTTCGAAAGTTTTGAAGGTATGAAGAAAGTCAAAGAAGAATCACAGCCAAAGGAATCAAAGAACACAAGATAGAGAATAATTTAAGCTGAATTCCAGAAATTCAACTAGTTGTTTCTGCGATTCAACTGGTTGTTTTTAGCAATTGAGTGTAAAAACAACTAAAGACAGATATACAAGAGTTATGGGAGAGAGCTACATCCAGTTCCCAGAAACCTAAGGGTATCCACTAAGTAATAAAAAACCAAATTACAAACACACAACCATCAAAGAAGTGATGTTGATTGCCTCAAGAAGACATGCTTCCTTTGGCACACCACAAACACACCACATATCAGAACACCCTCTGACTCTGTGAATACCAGTACTTACAGAATTACAAATAAAGAAGAAATAGGATTGATCACACCTGGTACAAATCTAATCAAAGTACACAACAAGACCTACTTCACTCTTAGAGAAATATCCAAAGCCTTAAGCAATCTTGGAGAAAATTTGATTTCTAAAACTGATCTTGTAACCTTAATACTAGGAGCATATAACATAACATTTATACTCCAATTAGAAGTTGAAAACATTTATTGTAAAAGTTAAATTAGTTTCAAATCAATTAAAGCATATTTAACAAACTTAATAGAATTTTGTTAGGACAGTTAAAAAAACAGACGATTGTTTTGTCGAAATAACCGATTGAATTGGTTTGACAACAAAGTCAACCAAATTCAAATCTACCAAAACCACTTTCAGAAACCTTAAGTGATGGAAGAGGGCCAAGCACAACTTCACAAGAAAGACAAAAGCCAAGACATGAGCATCCAAAGCCAAACCAAGAGCGTCTAGGGCTAAGGGAGGAGCGTCTAGGCCAAAGGGGAGGAGCGTCTAGCTCAAGGTGGAGAGCGTCTAGGCCAATGAAAGGAGCGTCTAGGACCAAATTGCTAAGCCCATGACCAAGCGAATCCATGCAGATTTGTTTATGCTACATGAAGGCCCATTAGGGGTAGCTTAATATTAGTTGTGGTGTAAATAGCATAAATTTGATTCCATGAGACTTGACCTAGATTTGCTAAAGATTTGGTCACTTTCTAGAAGGATTCTCCACATGGCCATGTGCTCCATGTGATGTAAATTTGCATTTCATTTTGATTAGCATTAAGGTTGCATTATGGTCCTCTTTAGCCTATAAAAAGAGGAGCCTACACCTTGTATTTTCAAGTTTATTGTGAGTAAAGTTATGCTGCAATTTTGTGCCAAGCTTTGCTTCTCCCTAGAACTCTAGGCTCTAAACTTCACATCCTTCACCTTTCCTTGGGTTGGCCGAACCTCCCAACGACCATACACATCATGCACCTTCAAGATCAACACCACTCTTAGGAGGATCTTGCACACACACATTCATAGCTTCCGCACCATTTTGTTATGATTCAAGAAGACCTTCATGAAATTTTTCCATCATTAAGTATGAAACAACCGATTGAAACGATAAAACAACTGGTTGTTTTTCTCCTTCTTCATAAAACACTCTTTTCAAAAATATTTGAATTAAACCAACTTTGGATTCAAACTAAGAGTGAATTAACAAATTCAAATTACCCCATAACACACCCAACTAAGCTAAAAGCAACCTTCAAGTAATCCATGGACATTTGGATTCATCAAAGCTCTTCTTCAACAATCTCCCCCTATTTGATGAAGACAAATCCCTGGTTTGCTTTGTTGAGTTCTGTTTGAATTTGAAGGTACCTGCAAAACTATCAAAACAACAGTACCAGAGAGTAATTCCATCCAGAATCTCTTACACTACTGAACCAACTTCCACTAGGTGATTTCCACAAAGAAAAACCACAAAATTAGTGTGAAAAACTAGTGTAAGTGATACAACCCAAGTTGCTACGATGATGACCAGGGAAGCAAAAGACAAAGCACATAGTGAACAATCATCTCAGCGAACAATTCATAACCCCACCAAGGATCACATGGACCACACCAAAGAAGCTGAGCATAAACTAGCACACCAACTATTCTTTCTTTTGGTCTTCTTATAAGATACTGTTCCGACTGGTTGTGATGGAAGAGGCCCAAGCCCATGATAGAAAAAGCCCAAGCCCAAATACAAGTTCAAGCTTCAACTCAAACCCAACAAATAGAAGATATGGGCAAATTAAGCATCATTGGATGTCTTTCTTTTGTAATTACTTTTGAGTATTTTTAGTAGAACATAAAGGGAGGTGTAGATATAAATATAAGAGGTGCAAATGTATAAAGCTAAGTCACACCTTCCATGTGACACAAAAGAAGGTGTAGGTATAGATTTAGGAGGTGCCAAAAATAGAAACCAAGTCACACTTCCCTTGTGACTAGGAATTGGCTCCAAATTCAAATGCTTCTCATTTGAATTTCCCTCCACTTTCCTTTTAATTTCCAGCCCCCCCTAAACACTATAAATAAGAGGGCTTGACTCATGTATTTGCAAGATTAATTGAATAGTGAAATGCTGCCAAAATTGTGCCATTCTCACTCCTTGCCTAAACTCTCTTAGGAATAGGCTTTTAATCTTCAAACCTTTCACCACCTTCAAAGGGGCTGGCTGAACCTCCCCATTTCCACACTCTTCATGCACCTTCAAGGTCACCATAGCTCCTAGGAGGATCTTGCACATCTCAATCCATAGCTTCCGCACCATTCTTCACATGATTTCGAGAAGAGCTCCATGAATTTTGCCATCATTTCGTATCATGAGCTTAGGTTCTTCAAGATGAGTTGTTCTTGGTCTTTTCATTTTTAGTTCTTCTTTATTTCATGTTGTTCATCTTATTTCCATAATTGTCTTGCTGTTTTTTACATTTTAATTTGTTTTGGTGTGCTACTTGGAAGATCCAACTGTTGCACTTTGTTCAATTGATCTTGAACAATTCTTGTGCAAATTGTGATAGGATTCCATACACCTTTGAGTTGCTGTTTTCTTTTAGGTTTTTGAGTCTTTATTGCACTTTTAATTTGGTTCATATTATGCTCTTTGAGTCTTTAATTTCTGAATCCATATATGTTTTGTCAAGTCATGTTAATCCACAATGTCATCAATTCATAGTAGTCCTTTGATTGGCTTGATTGTTTCTTGATTTTGGGTATATGCTCTTGCTTTGAATCTGCTGTTCATTTGATCTTTTGGTACCTTTTTAATTTTAGTTTGAGTTCCTATTTGTGTTTAGATCTTACACAAATTCCTTTTCTCAATTCCATTGTGTTTAAATTTTGGTATCTTGTTGTTTTTTCCAGAATCCCCTGTTTCACATTCTCTGTGCTGGCTGTTTTGTTCCAGAAAAATATTTTCACTCATAGGAAAATTTTGATTCTCTGGAATATGCAATTTTGAAGTGTTACAGAAAAGACAAAAAAAGAATTAGCTCAAAAGAGTCAACAGAACAAAAATGATAAATATTTTAAAATCAGTGTGCAAATCTGAGGCGCTACAGCTGGCGTAACTGAACACTGAAATTGAAAAATTTATTAAAAGAAAATGGTTCATGCGTTTTGAGTGATTCCAAAGCCAGATTTTAGCTAAGATCTTGAATATCTTGCATATCAAATTTCAGAATCAAATCTAAAAAGCACAGCTCAGCATAAATTAGGGAAAAACACGTTTCTGGCCCACAACAAATTTCTAGTGGTGCTGTTTTTTATTTTGTAATCTAATTCTAGTGCCATTCTTAGGAATTCTTTTGTGTGCCTACCTTTATTTGAGTACCTTTTATTTTCTTGCTTAATATTTCTTGGACCTCTTTCTAGTTGTCATAATCTAACTCCTTTTGGTGGTACTGTTTTATTCAATTAAATTGTTTCTTGCTTTTGTTCTTTGACCTCTAATTTGGTGCTGGAATTTATTCTCCTTTGGTGCTTAATTGAATGGAAACTTGACTTAGGTAAGGTCTAGTCTTTTGATAGGTGCTGGAATTGGAGAATTAAGACCTTCATTCTAAGGGGAAACAAAGCCAAGGCAGAATCAAGCTTTCTTGAAAAACACCACAAACACTTGGAGGGCCAACAAGCAAAGACAACAAGGAAGTGCATTTAGCAAAAAGAGGATCAACAAAGGAAGTTTTCTTAATTTCCTTGCAACTTAATTTGTGTTAATTACTTCTTGATCCGATCGGTCATCGGTAGTCAATGACGTCAGCAGCAGAGAACCACGTGGACCACTCGCAGGGTGACACGTGGACCAGGTGACAGAGAGACCAGGGAGGCGATCGCCAAGAGCGGTGATCGGGGGTCAGTGACCAGGTGACCACCGACAGATCAGGTGGCAGAGAGGTCAGGGGACAGATCATCCAGAACGGTGATCGGTGGTCAGCAGCCAAATGGCCACCAACAGACCAGTTCTCAGACTAACGCCTGGGGCAGAACGCGAGAAGCAAATAAGCACTGATCAGTCATCGGGTGCATTGTCATCGGGGTCTCGTGTTACACGCAGTTAAACTGGGACTGAGGTTCCCAGCGAGAGCGTTACGCATGGACCTCGCATGAGCACATCTCAGGGAATCATGCACGAGAGTGGCCTGAGGGAACTAATAAACCAGTCAGTGATTGGTGATTCCCTCAACCCATTACGGGCGTGGCACCGTGAAGGGTAAGCTGTATACGCAGAGAGCAACGTTTGGTGAGTGTGCCTAGACCAGCCACACCTGACGTTCTCCTAAGAGTATGCGATTTACCCAGATGAGAGAAATATCCTAAGTTACTCCGCAAGGGCGTAACTTAGGCACACAAAGTGAAGCGCTAGAGCCCTTCCAGTAAGTGATACGTGTGTGGTTAGATGTGAGTTGCAGGCCTCCACGTGTCATCATCTGAGAGGGGTGCGGTCCAGGCAAAAGTGCACTCCGTACCACTAAGGGTACAGACAGGCGCAGCCAAGCGCAGAGACGCGCAGACATGCACAGACTCTCACGCTCTCACTACTGATTCTGCAGGTACACTGTCTCTGAAAAGCATAACAGGGTTCTGACACATGCCAGAAAAGCATAACAGAATTCCTCTGCAGGGTGATTCTGCGGAAGACGCAGTCGCGTAGACAGGGCAGAGAGTGCTACGAAGCGATTCCTCCACGTTCGAGTTGCCGGCAGGAACATTTGGCGCCCACCGTGGGGCTCGAGTGAATCGTGGTCCCATATACAGCACAGTTTTGAAGCTTACCAGAGTTTTACCAACTTCTTTGATAAGGAAAGATGCCAAGGAACAGACAACCATCACCTGCGCCATCTGCTGACGAAGGAGCTGTGACAATGGCGCAGGTCCTGGAGATGGTGCGCACGCTGCGGCGTGAAAAGCTAAACAAGAAAGGATGCAGACGGAGTTGGCTGCGTCGCAAAGTAGGAACGACGAGCTGAATCGCGTCAACGAAGAGTTGAGAAGGACGTTGCAGGCGCAGAGGGAACACGTGGTGGACGAAAGGATGGCTAGGCAGCTGTCACCACCAAGAACGTTCTCCATGCCATTCTCCCCTGAAATCATGGGAACCATGGTGCCTCCCAACCTGGTGGGGGTAAAAGCGTCGTTCAAGGGGGTAGAAGACCCGGAGGCGCATCTGACGGCATTCCACACCCAGATGATGTTGTCTGGAGGCTCAGACACTGTGTACTGCAAAATGTTCATGAGCACATTGAGCGGAATCGCCATGGAATGGTTCGTGAGTTTACCAGAAGGGCATATCACGTCTTTCTCTCAGTTTTCAAAGCTCTTCACTGAGCAATATATCGTCAACAAAGCACCTGCAGTGGTGTCATACGACTTGTTCGACGTGCGTCAGTACCAAGGTGAGTCGCTGAAAGACTACCTCAACCGCTTTGGAGCACAAGTGGTTAGACTGCCCAGCAAAGATGAAGATATGTTGGTGCACGCATTTAAGAAGGGAGTGCTGCCTGGCCCCTTCAGCGAGTCTCTCATCAGGAGCCATCCCAGCACCTTTGCAGAGATCCGACGACGTGCGGTGGCGCACATAGTGGCAGAAACAGAGGTTTCTGAGAAGAGGGGAAGTGCTGCACCACCGAGACCGCGTGGTGGGCAAGGAAAACCACAGCAAGCAAGGGTGCATGAGGCCAAGGAGGGGAAAAAGGTGCGGGAGAAACCTCGCCCCTATGCGCCAGACAAAGAGCATAGCAGGGGGCGTGCGAGGGAGAGTAACGCACCCCCAAGATACAATTTCATGGTGGGATTGGCGGATCTCATCGCTCTTCCTGCTGTAGCAGCAAGACTACGCGTACCAGAGAAGACTGATAAGGTACTTGGCAGAAAGAAGAATGAGTGGTGTGAGTTTCACCAGGCCTTTGGCCACACACTTCACTCCTGTTTGGCGTTGGGGCACCAACTGGCAGAGTTGGTGAAGTCTGGTTTCCTAGTAGATTACCTGCGTGAGTCGCAGGGTGATCACGCATCGGGGTCCCAGACCGGAGAACAGCAGCATGAAGTCCCTGTACATGGGGAAGTGCAGACAATCGCGGGAGGCTTCTCTGGTGGGGGATGCACAGCGTCACAGAGAAGGAGATACGCTCGATCGGTGATGGCGGTAGATGCGGTAAATGAGAGTCATTACCCTGAAGTAGACATTATCTTCAGGAAAGCTGATCTACGGGATGTTATCCCGCACGACAACGACCCTGTGGTCATTTCCCTCATCACAGCAGGAAGACGAGTGCACAGAGTACTCGTAGATCAAGGAAGCTCAGCAGACGTCATGTTCTGGCCAACATTCAACAAGCTACAGTTGTCCCCTGATCAGTTGAGGCCATATACCGGGTGTCTCTACGGTTTTGCAGGAGATCAGGTAGAGGTGCGGGGATACATTGAGCTGAGGACAACGTTCACTGACGAAACAACAGCCCGCACTGAAAAGATAAAGTACCTGGTGGTGAACGCCCCTTCTGCGTACAACATTTTGTTGGGTAGGCCAACACTCAATAGGTTGGGCGCAATACCATCAACGAGGCACATGAAGTTGAAACTGCCGTCGATGGAGGGAAACGTGATAACCATCAAGTCGGATCAGGCTGAGGCAAGACGCTGTTATGAGAACAGCCTGAAGCAGAAGAGAAGTGTTTGCCACGTCACCACGAAACCACCACCAGGTTCGCGCGGAGAGCGATCGGTGGTTAGGGAGACACAGGGCGCTCAGAGGATGGAGAATGCTGCGGTGGGGGGCTCCCAGGTAGCCCAAGTTGAAGAAGAAGAGGAAGGCGCGATCGCTCCTCGCGAGTCAGGGATCGCGAGGGCGGTCATCGCCAGTGAGAGAAGGCCCCAACCAGCTGAAGGATGGGTCGAAGTGGACATCGGGGGGAAAAAATTCAAATTAGGGGGATCCCTCGTTGAAGAAGAGCGAAGGCTGATCGTGGGTGTGATTGAGAAGCACATGAATGCCTTTGCATGGTCAGCATCCGACATGCCAAGGATCGACCCCGATTTCCTTTGCCATCGTCTGTCGATGGATCCCAAGGTTCGACCTGTGCGACAAAGGCGAAGGAAATTCAACGAGGAGAAGAGGAAGGTGATCCACGATGAAGCACAGAAGCTCCTTGCTGCAGGGCACATCAGAGAAATCCAGTACCCCGAGTGGCTAGCGAATGTGGTGCTGGTTCAGAAGGCGAGCGGCAAGTGGAGAATGTGCGTGGATTTCACTGATCTCAACAAGGCATGCCCAAAAGATTCATACCCCTTACCCAGTATAGACGCCCTAGTTGATAGCGCATCAGGGGGACAGATGCTCAGCTTCTTGGACGCTTTCTCGGGGTATAACCAGATCAGGATGCACCCCATGGATGAGTGCAAGACCGCGTTTATAACGGAACGGTCTTGCTATTGCTACAAGGTCATGCCATTCGGGTTAAAGAACGCGGGGGCCACCTACCAGCGGCTCATGGATAGGGTGCTTTCGCCCATGCTGGGGAGGAACGTACATGCCTATGTAGATGACATGGTGGTTACATCCCAAGAGAAGAAGCATCATGCAGCTGATCTGGAGGAACTGTTCACCACCATTGCCAAGTACAGGCTGAAGATCAACCCAGAGAAGTGTATTTTTGGTGTGGAGGCTGGGAAGTTTTTGGGTTTCCTCTTGACAGAACGTGGAATCGAAGCTAACCCAGAGAAGTGTGCAGCAATCGTGGCCATGAGGAGCCCAACGACGGTGAAGGAGGTGCAGCAGCTCACCGGTCGCTTGGCAGCCTTGTCCCGGTTTATGTCCGCTGGAGGGGAGAAAGGTCATCCATACTTCCAGTGTCTCAAACGCAACAGCAGATTCCTTTGGACACAGGAGTGTGAGGAGGCCTTCATCAAACTGAAGGAGTATCTGGCGAGCCCACCAGTCTTGCGAAAACCTCAGGTAGGCATCCCTCTGCGCCTATATTTCGCTGTGACGGAAAGAGCAGTCAGCTCAGTCCTGGTGCAAGAGCAAGACCAGACCCAGAGGCCTGTTTACTTCGTGAGTAAGGTGCTGCAAGGCCCTGAAACAAGGTACCAGGCCCTCGAGAAGGCTGCCCTGGCGGTGGTGTTCTCAGCCAGAAGACTTAGGCATTACTTCCACAGCTTCACAGTGGTGGTGATGACTGATCTGCCTGTTGATCGGAGCGCGGGAGAATGCCTCGTCAAAGGATCGACGTGCGCGCCGCTTCTCACTTCCGTTCCTCCTCCGGATCTACCTCAAGAACCTGCAAAGAAAACGACACGGCGCCGCTGCGGCCGATCGCACTCCGACGCTCAAGTCAGTGACGGTATCACCAAATACTAAGAACTGGAACCGTGCAAACTCTCTCTCACAAACAGCTCTGTCACTCGCAAGCGTAAAGTGTATGAACTGAACGCGCGTACCTTAGGAAATCTGTTAAGAACTCTTATATACCTGGTGATTTTCTCTCTCCTGGCAGTTACAGACTTGAACACGTGGCTCGTATCCAACCGTACACGTGCCATCATCTGGAGGCTCCCTGACTTGGCACTGCTTCTACTCTCATTTTGGCTAAGTTACCTATGCATGGTACTGCCAAGTGCATAGCTAACTTAGGAGTGCGATCTCTACTGAAACTGGCGAGTTAGGGCCTTCATACACCTTCCCTGTGGTCTCGCCGGCCGCCTTCATAATCTGCTTCTCCTTCGTCTTTCGGCGATGTGCTTATTCTGGCGATCTCCGATTGCCTGGTCGCCTAAGTCTACATCTGGCGACTTCTTCTTTAACCTGGCGATCGCCTATTCTGGTAAGCTGGAAATCGGAACACGCCAACTTAACAATCGGCGACCACACGCGCCTCCCGACTTCCTTCCCATCTGCCAACCTGGCGCCTTGTCAACACGCCTACACTGTAGCAGGGTGCCACGTCATCGCACCCGACCACCAGGGCGGTACACAAGCCCCCCAGTCTTAAGCGAAGACTTGTCTAGCGAAAAGACTGAAAAAGCCTTCGTTAACACCGGTCTACGTGGCATGGACGCGGAATTCCAAGCGATAGTACTTTCTGCTGCTCTGACGCTCCACCAAACCCTTCGCGCATCATTCGACACGTGGCTTCATCAACGGCTCTCTTCATCTGCCGTTAGCGCTTCCAAACTTATTTCGAAAACCCTTAAACCCCTTACGCTCCTACTGTTCCATCACTTTCTTCACACTTGCATACGCTCTTATTTCCTTCTGCGAAAACTCTCGACGTTCCTCGACGCTCCAGATCACCGCCCCCCCTTCAACGCTCTCCTGATCATCGAAAGGTAACTACTTTCCTTCATCAGCTGGGTTTCCTTGCATTTTCACCGATTTGCATCATCCTGTAACTGTCTGGTGCATACGCTGTGGGCTGTTTTTCCATTTCTCCTTCTGCGTAACTTAGGGCTTTGTCGATCGTCGCAACGAACTCACATTCGTTCGTCTTTCACTTTCCTTCTATGATCGAGTCAGCCTTTGTAACCCTCCTGATTGTTCTTCCTTTCTTCTTCCTTTGCAGCTGCCATCATGACTCGCACCAAGATCACCCCGAACCCCCCTCCATCAGCGCGAAACCCTCCTTCACAAGCACACGACTCAATGCAAGTTCGTGGTGCTCCCTCTTTGCAGGCTGTGAGGCCTGCGTCTTCCCAAACCGCTCTGGCCCAGGCGACTCCACCAAACGCTGGAGGAGCCCCCATCCCTCTGCCAGACTTTAAGGCTTTATACCCATGGGCTAACCCAACCCTCTTAAAGGAAACCTCGTCGGTGAACACCGCGGGAGCGATTCTGCGACTGACCAATGGGGACGAGGTCCACCAATCGTTTCACAAGGAGCACGATGAGAGAATGATGGTGCTGCCTTGCCCCGCCGCTCTGCCAGTGTGCGCCGATGATAAAGTGAGCGCCGATGGGCCCTTCTGCTTCATCTACACCACCTTCTTCAAGAAGGTCAAACTCAGGTTCCCTCTTACCCGATTTGAGAGGGAGCTCTTAACCGAGCTCAACATCGCTGCCGCCCAGCTTCACCCCAACAGCTGGGCGTTTGTCCGAGCCTTCGAGATAACATGCGCCCACCTGGGGTTGCCCGCGTCAGTGGACGTGTTTTTATTCCTGTTCGAGGCCAAGCACCCAGGAGATCGCCTGTGGGTCAGCCTGAATGCCATTGCTGGGAGATCCATTTTCACCATCTTCCAGCAGTCGTACAAGGATTGGAAGGGGAAGTTCATCCAGGCTCGCGCAAATGACAAAGACACTTCCCTTCTCGACGGTTTCCCCTTGTACTGGGTGGACAAGGGGAAAAAGGAGTCCAAGAGCTGCTTCAGGAGGCCCAGAAGTCCTGATAGCATGGGAGCTTTGGATCGAGACCTCTGCCTATTCTGGAAGAGGGTGGCAGATGCCCACATAACATTCTTGACCCCCACCCTAATTTCCTTCGAGTTCTTTGAGGACCAGTTGGAATTCCAAATAGGTTAGGACGCTACACCCTTGTCTTAACATTGCTTCTGATATTGTTTCTGGGCGTCTTGTGCGACACGCACAAGACTTTGGTTTTATCTTTTCTGCATATGCCTGTTTTTGCTGTCTCACTGCCTTGTACACTTACCCCTTTCTCCTTTGAGCTAACTTATGCACTTTCATTTTATGCAGACACCATGTTGGGTAAGAACATGCTCGCTGACTTGAAGGCGCTCGCTCGCAACCACGGGTTGGCGAGCGGTTCCCAGACGGTGCCCAACTCGGCGGTCGAGAAGGCCATCATTCATGGGCGATCACCGCCTAAGGAGCCCACCCAACGAAAGAAACTGGTCCTTAAAAGGCCAAAGCGGAAAGCCCCCCAAGTTGTCCAAGAGGATGAGGAAGAGGACGACGAGGTCACTGAGGACGGCCTCGTTACAAAGAGGAAAAGGGTGGCACCCCCTTCTCCACCTGCCCCACCCCCTCTTCCTGCTTCAACACCACCATCAACACCTGCTCCTCCTCCCTCATCGCCAACACCACGAGCCCCTTCACCACCAGTCCAAGCAGTTCCATTGGCCACTGCGCCACCTGCAACTGAGGCCCCAGAGCCAAATTTCTTGGAGGACCCCCCGAGCGCCTCTACACCACATATATCAGCAGGAGGAGGCCCTCCTTCCAACACTTCAGCTGCAGGAATCGCTCCAATCGGGGATGAGGTCGCTCACACTTCTCCAATCCTAATCACCGAGTCCCCGATTGCGTCGCCACGCCAAGAAGCAACCACCGAAAATATTGCTAAGGAAGGTGGCGACGAGAACCCTCAGCAAGCCCCCCTGGCGCCTCTCCAAGCTGCAAATCTTTCCCTCGAGGTCACGAGGATGTGGAAACCTCTGACTGCTAAACTCAAAACCATTGCAGAGGATATCCCATCGATCATAACGAGAGCTGTGGAGAGCTCCACCAGGCAGCTACAGGATGATATCTACAACCTCAAGACCGAAAGCAGCACAATGAAGGTTGAGGTGGAGAAGGTGGCCTTCAGCCTAACGCTCGCGGAAATGGAACATTCCCGAGTAGAGGATGCCCTAAGTACCGAGCTTAGGCTTGCGCGCAAGGAAGCTGCTGACCTTCGCCGCAAAGTCCATGAACTTGCCCAAGAAAAAGTTGAACTTGAAAGCGAAATCGTGCCTCTGCGCACCAAGGCGAGTGACCTGGAGGCTCACATTCAAGCTAATGCCGATAAGGTACAAAAACTGGAGCAAAGGTCAATCGACCGCGAGAAGCTACTTGGGCAAGTAGAGAAAGCAAGAGACGACGCCATGGCTGATCTCTCCGAGGCAAACAAAGAGAAGGGGAAGATAGCTGCCGAGTTGGCCCAGGCTCAAACTGTAGCCAAGAAGGTTACTGACGACCTTCTCCACGCTCAAGAGACTAACAAACAACTGCGAAAACAAGTCGAAGAGCTGGAGCAGCAGAACAAGGAGCTTAAGCAACAGGTTGAAGAATTTCAAAGGCAAACTGAAGAACTCAAGCTAAGCTCCGCTCAGATTCTGGTTGCTGGATTTGATGCCGCTCGGGAACAATTCGCATGCCTATTCCCTGATCTTGACCTCAGCCTGGTGTCGTTAAACAACGAAGTAGTAGATGGGAAGGTCGTCCCCGCCGAAGGCTCAACCAATTCCACCCCATCTGCTTCTTTATAAATTCACTTGTATTTACCTTGTAAAAACTCTTGCATATGTGTTTTGAACAGCTACTTGTTTCAACAGCGAAACTTGGATATTCTTCCTTCTGACTCCTTTTGAGCGCTTTCAATCTCTTTGTATGTTTAACTTTGCCGAGTTTAACTTAGCGATTATGCAAACACAATCTTTGGCGTAACTTCCTCGAGCCAATTCAAACTTAAGCAATAATCGCTTTAAACAACGTGTACTCTTGAAGCACTAACCTGATCATAAGAAAAGCTTCCAAGCAACGAACTGTAACTTAATCATCGGCTCAAACAACGTCCCACTCGACCTGCTTTATCAAACAGGCCTTTCAACCTTCTCGCCGTGTTTGAACTTTTCGCGATCACCAGGACCTCTTGGTAACACCAGCTTTTCTTAGCCTCAGGCTTTGGCAGTCATTTCTTTGTCTAGGGCAGAAATGCCCTTTGGGATCTTCCTTTACCCCCCCGAACTTTAGAGCTAAAGACTGGCTGGCTAGGCGTTCTCTTCGAACCTGCCTTAGCCATCTTTCAAGCTTCTTCCACCCTCTTCGCCATACCTGAACACGTTCAAGACGAGAAGGATTTTATCTTGCCTATACTCGCACACAAGCGAGAAGGTTTTTTAACTCGCCTGAACTCGCTCATCGGCGAGAAGGACTTTTACTCGCCTGAACTCGCTCATCGGCGAGAAGGACTTTAAATGGCCTTAACTCGCTCGACGGTGAGAAGGACTTTGTCTGGTGCCTCAACTTGCCCAGGGTGTACATCTCCTCCCCCCTGGATGCACTGAGGACCTTTTCTTTCTCGCCTGCACTCGCTCAACGGCGAGGAGGTCTTTACCTTGCCTCGACATTGCCCCAGGAGTTACATCTTCTCGCTCCCAGAAACACGGAGGACTTTTTCTCTTTCTCGCCTGCACTCGCTCAACGGCGAGGAGGTCTTTTTAACTTGCCTCGACATTGCCCCAGGAGTTACATCTTCTCGCTCCCAGAAACGCGGAGGACTTTTTCTCTTTCTCGCCTGCACTCGCTCAACGGCGAGGAGGTCTTTTTAACTTGCCTCAAAACGCGCGAGGGCGTTGAGGTCTTCCGTCTGGTGCCTCCGATCGCCGAAAGACGATGAGGACTTAAAACTTAACTGGTGCCTCCAATCGCCGAAAGACGATGAGGACTTTAAAACTTTTTAGAAAGCACGCGATATATCTTTTCTTGCCTCAAATCATGTACAAATGACAAGGTCTTTTTTCAAAACTTTCGAAAATAGCACACATGCAATCTGGAAACACCTTATACTTCGAAAACTCTTCTTTTATTGGGTGGCCTCGTTAAAAACCCTCCTTAGGGAAAAAAGAGTGCCCCCTTGAAACTGTTTTGACAGAGACATTGCAATATAACATTTGCGTTTGTCTTTACTTACAAAGCTCTTAACTATAGTACAACTTCAGGTGTGTGGCGTTCCAGGTACGAGGGATCGCCCCTCCTTCCAGCGTCTCTAAGCGGTAGGCTCCGTTCCCGAGTGCCTCGGTTATTCTGAACGGTCCAGTCCACCTGGGTGATAGTTTATTCTCCATCTCGTACTGGTGGGCCTTCCTCATCACCAGATCGCCTTCTCTAAACTGCCTTGGCATCCCCTTAGAATTGTACCTTCGCTCGACCCTTCTCTTCACCGCCTCCGCCTTCAGCCTTGCCTCCTCCCTGACTTCATCCAGCAGATCCAGGTTCAGCCTTCTCTCTTCATTAAATTTCCTCCTTCTTTGTCGCACCGGTCTCACCATGTTGTCCATCGCCAGATGATGGCACAAGAAGTCGGGATCGATTCCGGGCATGTCCGAAGCGGACCAGGCGAACGCGTCCAGATGCCGTTCAATCACCTTGGCGATCTGGTCCTGGAGATCGACCTCCAGAGATCTTCCGAGCTTGAAAACTTTCCCCCCGATCTCCTTTTCGAGCCACTGCTCGACGGGTTTGGGCCTGGATTCTCTGGCGATCACCGCCTTGGCGATCCCTAGTTCCCTTGCTTCCTCAGGGCGATTCCGCGCCTCTTCTTCCTCCAGGCCAGCATTTCTCTCCCCCAGCTCAGCATCTACCATCTCTACATCCCTTCCGGCGGCCTCCTCTATTACCGGCGGTCTGGGCTTCACACCGGGAGGCGGGGTGGTCGTTACATAGCTCACTGATCTTTTATTTTTCAGGCTATTTTCATAGCACTTTTTCGCTTCTTTCTGATCAGACTTTATCGTGATCACCACCCCTTCCATGGACGACAGCTTCACCTTCATGTGCCGAGTCGATGGAATTGCGCCTATCCTGTTAAGAGTGGGCCTTCCCAACAGGATGTTATATGCTGAAGGGGCGTTTACGATGAGGTACTTGATTTTCTCCGTCCTCGACCCAGCCTCATCGGTAAACGTGGTTCTCAGCTCGATGCACCCCCTGACCTCCACCCGGTCACCGGCGAATCCATATAAGCACCCTCCATATGGCCTCAGCTGGTCAAGGGGCAATTCCAGCTGCTGAAAGTCGGCCAGAACATTACGTCTGCCGAGCTTCCTTGGTCCACCAGAACTCGGTGGACCTTCCTCCCTGCTGTTATCAATGAAATAACAATGGGATCGTTGTCATGAGGCACAACGTCCCGAAGATCCTGCTTGGTGAACGTAATGTCCACTTCCGGCGAGTGATCTTCAAACATGTCCACTGACATCACCGATCGCGCGTACTTTTTCCTCTGCGATGCGGTGCATCCACCACCTGAGAAACCCCCTGCAATGGTGTGGATCTCCCCATGGATAGGCATCTCGTGCTGCTGGGCTTCTCCACCTGCCGGCTGGGAACTCGACGCTCCTCTGGTCCTTCTGTCCAGCAGATAGTCGTTTAGGAACCCGCTCTTAACCAGATCGTCGAGCTGGTATCCTAAAGATAAACACGAGGCCAGGTTGTGGCCAAAGCACTGGTGAAACTCGCACCAAACCCCGGCTTTGACCCCAGCACCTTGTCGCCCACCTTCTCGGGCGCCTTCAACCTAGCAGATATGTTAGGGATAGCGATCAGGTCCGCTATTCCCATGACGAATTTGTGCTTAGGCGGGCGATTGTACTCTCGGCGTGCTGGTTGTTGGCATGCTGGCGGTTGGCGCGATTGGCTTCTTCCCTTATTTCTCCTATCGTAAGGATAGCGAGTCCTTTGGTCTTTTCTGGCTGCCGCTGCCGTTTCCAGCACCCTCTGTGGCTGGATCCTGGTCTGGGCGCGTGGCCTGGCGGGAGCCACGCTGCCTCTCTTCTCGACGACTTCACTCTCGTCGGCGATATGGGCCACCGCAAGTCGCCTAACTTCAGCAAACGTCGCTGGGTGAGCCCTGATCAAGGCCTCGCAGAATGGCCCTGGCTGCACGCCTTTCTTGAAGGCATAGACCAGCATTTCTTCATCCTTGGCCGGCGATCTGACCATCTGCGCTCCGAAGCGATTGAGGTAGTCTCTGAGGGACTCCCCATGGTACTGCCTTATATCAAACAGATCATAGGACACCCTGGGCGGTGCCTTGTTCACAATATACTGCTCGACAAAGATTTTCGAGAATTGTTGAAAATTAGTTATGTGGCCATTAGGTAGGCTCACAAACCACTCCATCGCCGTTCCCTGGAGCGTGCTCACGAACATCTTACAATAGACGGCGTCCGACCCTCCCGACAGCATCATCTGCGTGTGGAACGTGGTCAGATGAGCCTCTGGATCCTCCACGCCAGTAAAAACAGCTTTAACCGGAACCACGCTCGTGGGAATTGGCGTGTCGGTAATCGCCTGAATGAAAGGCATTGGGAAAACACGAGGTGGCGTCGACGGTGCCACCTCTTCAGCTGAAGAACGACCCTGCTGCTCCTGAAGAGCTCGATGCAGCTCCTCAGCTACCTTGCTGAGCTCCTCGTTCCTGGCGCGAGAGGCGACCAGGTCTTCATGTATCCTTGCCTGCTCGACGCGCGAGGCTTCTACAGTCGCCTGCAACGAGCGCATCATTTCTGCCATCTGCGCCATGGTCATGGCGGCGTCGCCTTCAGCTGCGACGGGAGCCACGGGACTGGAACGATTGTTTCTCATCTTTCTCATTAACTTCAGCGAACCACAGAAATACAGCAAAAAACACTTCAACCACGAACGAATCAGCGATCAATCGGGGAAAACTCAAGAGACTGCGCAAGAACCCAAGAACACCGCAAACCTTCGCAGAAAACCGCTAAAGAACTCGAACCTCCACCAGACAGATTGCGCGTAAGCAACAAAAGACCTCGCTCCACCGATTGAAAAACAAACAAACAGCACAAAACACAACTCACCGAACGAAACTCAAAGAAACTGCCAACGACGGTTGCACCAGCACACAACCGCGCAGAAAACCTCGAAAACTTCCACGAACTCACGCTGTGGATGGGAGCACGTTTTATACGGCCCCACGGTGGGCGCCTGATGATCCTGCCTGTTGACCGGAGCGCGGGAGAATGCCTCGTCAAAGGATCGACGTGCGCGCCGCTTCTCACTTCCGTTCCTCCTCCGGATCTACCTCAAGAACCTGCAAAGAAAACGACACGGCGCCGCTGCGGCCGATCGCACTCCGACGCTCAAGTCAGTGACGGTATCACCAAATACTAAGAACTGGAACCGTGCAAACTCTCTCTCACAAACAGCTCTGTCATTCGCAAGCGTAAAGTGTATGAACAGAACGCGCGTACCTTAGGAAATCTGTTAAGAACTCTTATATACCTGGTGATTTTCTCTCTCCTGGCAGTTACAGACTTGAACATGTGGCTCGTATCCAACCGTACACGTGCCATCATCTGGAGGCTCCCTGACTTGGCGCTGCTTCTACTCTCATTTTGGCTAAGTTACCTATGCATGGTACTGCCCAGTGCATAGCTAACTTAGGAGTGCGATCTCTACTGAAACTGGCGAGTTAGGGCCTTCATACACCTTCCCTGTGGTCTCGCCGGCCGCCTTCATAATCTGCTTCTCCTTCGTCTTTCGGCGATGTGCTTATTCTGGCGATCTCCGATTGCCTGGTCGCCTGAGTCTACATCTGGCGACTTCATCTTTAACCTGGCGATCGCCTATTCTGGTAAGCTGGAAATCGGAACACGCCAACTTAACAATCGGCGACCACACGCGCCTCCCGACTTCCTTCCCATCTGCCAACCTGGCGCCTTGTCAACACGCCTACACTGTAGCAGGGTGCCACGTCATCGCACCCGACCACCAGGGCGGTACAGGCATCCCTCTGCGCCTATATTTCGCTATGACGGAAAGAGCAGTTAGCTCAGTCCTGGTGCAAGAGCAAGACCAGACCCAGAGGCCTGTTTACTTCGTGAGTAAGGTGCTGCAAGGCCCTGAAACAAGGTACCAGGCCCTCGAGAAGGCTGCCCTGGCAGTGGTGTTCTCAGCCAGAAGACTTAGGCATTACTTCCACAGCTTCACAGTGGTGGTGATGACTGATCTGCCTATCCAGAACGTGCTGAAGAAACCTGATGTAGCAGGCAGGATGGTCAAATGGGCGGTGGAATTGTCAGAGTTTGACATTCAGTATGAGCCCCGAGGACCGATCAAGGGACAGGTGTTCGCGGACTTTGTAGTCGAGCTGTCGTCGATTGTAACACCTGCAGAAGGATTAGATTTCCGATGGGTATTATCGGTGGATGGCTCCTCTAATCAGCAGGGGAGCGACGCTGGAGTCATTCTGGAAGGCCCAAACGGGGTACTGATCGAGCAGTCCCTCCGCTTTGCCTTCAAAGCTAGCAACAATCAGGCGGAGTACGAAGCCCTGATCGCAGGAATGTTGCTGGCAAGAGAAATGGGATCAAGAGATCTGCTGGCCAAAAGCGACTCTTTGCTGGTCACCGGGCAGGTTACAGGGGAGTTCCAAGCAAAGGATCCCCAGATGGCAGCCTACCTGGAGTATGTACTGCTCCTGAAGACGTCCTTCACCAAATTCGAATTGGTACACGTGCCAAGAGAGCAAAATGCCAGAGCAGACCTGCTTGCCAAGCTGGCCAGCTCAGGCAAAGGGGGGAAGTAGAGGACCGTCATTCAGGAGACCTTGAAGGTACCGCGTGCATTCGTGTCGGACAACCAGGTATTCCATGTGTGCAAATCAATGGAGCATCTGACGATCGGTCATCGGTCGTTGACCCAAGAAACGCTGAGAACACCGAGGGTGAGATCGCGACCGTCGAAGACCGATGAGTCGATGGAAGTCCACGCGGAGAAGGAGCCCGACACCTGGATAACGCCATACCAGTTGTACCTAGAAGATGGTGTACTCCCGCTCGACGTGGCAGAGGCAAAAAGGATAAAGAGGAGTTCAAGTAAGTTTACTCTAATAGATGGAAAACTCTTTAGATTTGGATTTTCTCACCCTGTGCAGATCTGTGTGCACGGCGAGCAATGCACCAGACTCATGTCTGAGCTGCACGAGGGGGTGTGCGGAAGCCACGTAGGTGGTCGCGCTTTCGCAAGTAGAGTACTCCGCGCGGGGTACTACTGGCCAAAGCTGAAGGAAGACTGCATAAGGTTTGCTCAGCGATGCAAACAGTGTCAACTGCATGCAGACTGGCACAAGGCACCCCCTGAGGAGTTGAGGTCCATCCATAGCCCGTGGCCATTCCACACATGGGGGATCGACATCCTAGGACCTTTTCCCCTGGCGATAAGGCAGATGAAGTTTCTCATCGTGGCCATCAAGTACTTCACCAAGTGGGTGGAGGCAGAACCGGTCGCACACATCACCGCACAGAAAGTCGAGCATTTCGTCTGGAGGAACATCGTCTGCCGTTTCGGAATACGCAAGAGGTTGGTCTCCGACAATGGCACCCAGTTCACGAGTCATCAGCTGAGGAAGATGTGTGAGGAGTTAAAAATACAGCAGGTTTTCGCTTCAGCGGAACACCCACAAACCAATGGGCAGGTGGAGTCAGCAAATCGAGTACTGCTCAGGGGGTTGAAGCGAAGACTAGACAAGGCCAAAGGAGGCTGGGCAGAGGAGGTCCCTAGAATTGTATGGTCTTATCATACCACCCCGCAGTCCAGCACCCATGAGACGCCCTTCAGCCTTGTCTATGGGACAGACGCCATGATTCCCGTGGAGATACAGGAGAGCTCCCCCAGATTCTTGAACTTCATCGCTGAAGAGTCCAATGAAGAACGTAAGGTGAATCTAGACCTGCTAGACGAAGTGCGAGAAGAAGCCAGAGTCAGTGCTGAAGCCATAAAGAGAAGAGTAGAGCGGAGGCACAACTCTAAAGTGAGGCCCAGGCGCTTCCAAGAGGGTGATCTGGTGATGAGAAAGGCGCATCAGAATGACATGCAGAACAAATTGTCTCCAAAGTGGACAGGCCCGTACAGAGTGGTTGAGACGCTGGAGAACGGAGCCTATCGCCTAGAGACTTTGTTGGGAGGAGCAATCCCCAGAACGTGGAACGCCACCCATTTAAAATTTTATTTCAGTTAAAATTGTACAGTAATTGCGTTCTCGCGCTAAAAGATACATGCTTTGTATGTGGTGGAAACAGTTGAACAGACAAGGGGGCACTATTTTCCCTAGGGAGGGTTTTTAATGAGGCCACCCAAGTATAGAAAAAATTTCCAGCATATCAAGTGTGCTCAAGTATATAAGTTAAAATCCCCCTTGGCCCAGGTGCAAGTGCAGGTGATTGGTTAGGCCCTACTTGCCCTAGGCGCAAGTACTGGCACCGATCTAAGCCTTCCTCACCCCAGGTGTGAGCGCAAGCAGTTAAGGGTTTGAAAAGCCAGGGGTGCTAATGAGACCAAGGGGGGGAAAGGAAAGATTTTGAGAAAACGTCCTTACCCACTTGGCATACGCCAATATTGGCCCAATAAAGCTCTTAGTCCGAAACCCTTCTCACCCCAGGAGTGAGGCAGGGAATGAACGACTCAACGCCCCGAAGGGTGATGACCTTGGGGAAAGTAAGAGGGGTTAGCGAGAAACACTTTTATTTCCCCAAAACAAGGCACCACCTCGAGCGATCGATGTCAAAGTCTTCTACGCACTTGGCGCTAAAGCGGCAGAGAAGCTAAGTGAAGACTAAAGCGGCAGAGAAGCTAAGTGAAGACTAAAGAACGATCACTGATGAGTCGTCAGTGATTGGTTAGTGGTGCAAAGTAGCGCACGAGGACTGTCAAACACCAAAAGCTAAGGGAATAGCTAGTCGTGATCAAGTAGAAGCGAAAGAACAAGAGAAGCAGATCGCGCTAGGCCTAAGCTGGTTAACACTTAGTCGTGTGCAAAGTGAAAGACAAAGCCTAAGATCGCGCTGAACCTAAGCTAGCTAACAGTTAGTCGCGTGCTTAAAGAAAGGTGAAACTCAAGAAAAATACAAGAGAAGAAGCTCATACAAATTGAGAGTTTATCTTCATAACCAAGTTTTATACAAGTTTTGAGTTCTAAGGAAAGTGGTGCAGAAGTGAAAATTTACAAGAAAGAGAAAAGTTTAAGGGGCAGGAGGGATGAGCTTTCCATCCACCACTTCGTGATAGATGCTGAACTGCGAGAGGTCCAGGTCTGGGAGAACGCATCTGATTTGCTCGAGTGCTAGCTCGAATCCATCAGTAAGGGCATCAGCACCCACGTTCATCAAATCAGCCTTCTCCGCCTCCAGTTTTTGCTTTGAGGCCTCCGCAGCATCTCTCTCAGTGGTAACGGCAGCAAGGGAGGAGGCAGCTTCAGACAGTTTGCCCACCACCTCCTCAAGTCTCTTCTCTCCAGCAGCAGCTGCTTCTTTGGTGGACTCGAGCTTCCCCACTAGTTGAGAATTCAGTTGGCGTAGGGAGGAGGTCTCGGCCCGTAGCTCCACCACCGCGCAGTCCAAAGAGCTAACAGTCTGCCCCATCAAGATCTCCGTCTTGATGGTCTCTTGGACCTGCGCTAGGTACTCCCTCCTAGCTTTCTCCACCATCCCCCACATCAGCTCTACAGACCCTTGGGCAACTTCGAAGTCACTTCGCAGTGACTCCTTGTCGTGCTCAAGATCCTTCACCCTCTTCTCCAGGGCTATTTGCTTGCGATGCTGAGTGGAGAACTCCAGGGAGAGCACCATCTGCCTGGCCAGGTGCATGTCCACCTCGTCACCATTCCATTCGACAAGCTCCCGGTTGCTAATGAGCTGTCGGACCAGGGTGATGACCCTGCTAAAGTTCTCGTGGCTGGCCCCAGAAGCGCTTGGGCGCGAGCTAGACCCACCACATTCAGCAGTGGCGGTGGAGACTGGCAGTGGTGGTGGTGGACCCCCAGGTTGGACAGAAGCACCCCCAGCAGGATGAGCAGGTGGACCAGGTGATTGGCCTGCTGGGGGGGGAGATGGTAGTGGAGAAGTTGGAGGCAACTGCTGGCATGAAGAAGGAAGGCGTGTGGGCTCTGAGGCAGGTTGAGTAGAAGGAGGAGGGGGTGAACCTTCCTCTACCTCCACCACCTCGATCTCCCCAGGCTGGAGAGACGAAGCCCCCTCGACCACTGGTTTCTTCCTCTGGCGGTGTATAAGAGGAGAGCCAGAGCTCTCCTCTTCAGTTGAGGCAGCAGCAGCAGCAGCAGCAAGTGAAGTGGAAGCCTTCACCAGCCTTTTCCTTTTCTTTCCTCGCTCGGGGCCTTCAGCCTGCGCGACCGATAGTGGAGGGGCTGCAATGGGCTCAGTTGTAGAAGAGGAGGAGCCAGTGCCCTTGGTTCCCCGACGCTTGGCAAGCTCTAGCAAGGCCAACCTCCTGTCTTTCCCCAACATTGAGTCTGCATAGATGAGAAAAGGAAGAGTTAGATGGCCAAGTTATGCAAGTAAGTCAAAATATATAAAAGCATGCATGAGAAGGTGCAGGTATCCTAAGAGGTGGAAGAAGAGCTACCTATATATTTTTTCAGAGCCACCACATCAAATTCATCCTTGATGAGGCGAGCGGAGTTGTACTTGGCCCCCAGGAGCAACCCACATAGCTCGCGCTCGTAGGGGGCCATGGTTTCGAGGTCCCTGGATTTCTTGAATTCAACCCGAGGAACCCAGTAGAGGGGGTACCCCTCGAGTAGATTTGGACTTTGTTGGGTGGCAGATATCATGTAGAATATGCCCTTCCAGTCTTTGAAGGATTGCTGGTATAGGCCCAGGAGCACCCGCCCAGCAACCCCGTTCAGGCTAACCCAGGACCTGTCCCCAGGATTCTTCGCCTCGAAGAAGTAGAGGAACACATCCACGGAGGCGTTGTGCCCAAAATAATTGCAGAGGATTTGAAACGCCCGGATGAAGGCCCTGGCATTGGGATGGAGTTGGCAGGGCGCGACGTTCAACTCTATCAGCAGCTCCTTTTCGAAAAAGGTGAAGGGGAGGCGCAGCTTCAACCTTTTGAAAATGGCGGAGTAGACGAAGACGAAGGGCACCCCATTGGTAGCCCTATCGTCCGCGCAGATGGGCATCCCTCGAGGAGGGATGCGAACGTGGATGTTGAAATCATTTTCCCTGTCTATGGCGCACGAGGGTTCATCCGGGTCATGGCTCAGGAGAGAGGTGAGATGACCCTGTGGAAGCAGGGTGGATGTTTCAGCCAGCAACGCCAGGGGGGCCCAATCGTAGACCCTGGCGTTGTCATGGAAGGAGGTAGCAACAGGCGGTGGTGGAGCTGGTGCACTCGCGGAAGGCTGTGCACCAGAGGATGAGGCAATTATACGCGCAGTTTGTTTCAAGCGAGCCATCGCGAGATAGCTGCAAATGGAGGAAAAACGAAAAGTCAGAATGAATGGAAGAAGAGGGAATGATGAATGTTTCAGTGAAAACAGAGAGGGCGAAGGAGAGAGGGATGCCCAGGTGAAAAGAGGAAGAAGAAGAAGCAGAATTCATAGCGAGAACGTGAAAAAAAACCCTAGCGCGGGTCGAGAGAGGGAAAATAGAGAAGATGAATGCATGACAACGAGAAAGGCAAATGCAATCGGTAAAGATGACCCAAATAAGCCCAGGAAGAAGAAAAACCATACCTTTGAATGATCGCGAGAGGTTTGGAGGTAGAAAACTTGAAGAAAGATGGGTGCGCAGAGAAAGAGCTCGCAGAAGGTCTGAGAGTCGATTGAAGAAGATGAAGGAACAGTGAAAGAGCGCGCCAATTTGAATAAGAGAAGCGCTAGCGACGCACAACGCTGGCCGTCGATGGGGCCACGTGTCGCGAGATTAAGAAAGGAAGTCCAAACGTTAAAGAAGCAGCACGTGAGGTGGCACGTGATGCGGTCCCACTTGCCACGTGGGCTGAGGGCACGACCACTCAGTCTCTTCGCCAAGAACGAGTTCACGACTCGAGACTGGGGGGCTTGTGATCCGATCGGTCATCGGTAGTCGATGACGTCAGCAGCAGAGAACCACGTGGACCACTCGCAGGGTGACACGTGGACCAGGTGACAGAGAGACTAGGGAGGCGATCGCCAAGGTGATCGGGGGTCAGTGACCAGGTGACCACCGACAGATCAGGTGGCAGAGAGGTCAGGGGACAGATCATCCAGAACGGTGATCGGTGGTCAGCAGCCAAATGGCCACCAACAGACCAGTTCTCAGACTAACGCCTGGGGCAGAACGCGAGAAGCAAATAAGCACTGATCAGTCATCGGGTGCATTGTCATCGGGGTCTCGTGTTACACGCAGTTAAACTGGGACTGAGGTTCCCAGCGAGAGCGTTACGCATGGACCTCGCATGAGCACATCTCAGGGAATCATGCACGAGAGTGGCCTGAGGGAACTAGTAAACCAGTCAGTGATTGGTGATTCCCTCAACCCATTACGTGCGTGGCACCGTGAAGGGTAAGCTGTATACGCAGAGAGCAATGTTTGGTGAGTGTGCCTAGACCAGCCACACCTGACGTTCTCCTAAGAGTATGCGATTTACCCAGATGAGAGAAATATCCTAAGTTACTCCGCAAGGGCGTAACTTAGGCACACAAAGAGAAGCGCTAGAGCCCTTCTAGTAAGTGATACGTGTGTGGTTAGATGTGAGTTGCAGGCCTCCACGTGTAATCATCTGAGAGGGGTGCGGTCCAGGCAAAAGTGCACTCCGTACCACTAAGGGTACAGACAGGCGCAGCCAAGCGCAGAGACGCGCAGACATGCACAGACTCTCACGCTCTCACTACTGATTCTGCAGGTACACTGTCTCTGAAAAGCATAACAGGGTTCTGACACATGCCAGAAAAGCATAACAGAATTCTGTTATGCCCAGAAACAAAGAGAGAGACATAAAAGAGGGAATCAGGGAGAGATGGGGGATACGAGAAAAAAGAGAGCAAGAGTTTTTCACACACACTGCTAGTTTTCTCATCTTTGGTGGTTCTGTGGACTAACTTGATCGTCGGAGTGCAAACGGCCGCTAGAGGCGCCGTCTGTGTGTTTTGCAGGTAACGTTTGGAGCATCAAGAGAAGGTTCTGAGGGTGATTCTGCGGAAGAGGCAGTCGCGTAGACAGGGCAGAGAGTGCTACGAAGCGATTCCTCCACGTTCGAGTTGCCGGCAGGATCACTTCTTAATTACGTTATTAGACGGTGAGTTTGTCTTCAAGGGCTCCAAGTGTCCAAGAAGCCTCACTGATGTGATTCCAATAGCCACATAGAGAAAGGTTCTTGACCTTCTTAGGAATCAACTTGAGTTGGACAATAGTTAGGCACTTTTTCTTAGAATTGGATCATTGTTCTAAGTCAAGAACTCTCCAAAAACTAGTACCAATTCCAAACTCATATGGAAGTTCCAATTATAGTCAAATTGAACCGAACAAAATGGAACAAAAGATAAGCAACCTGAATTAGAAGTGCTGGAAATTAAAATGCACCGAACCAAAACAGAAAAGAATAAGAACAACTGCTGGAAAATGAAAATAACCAAATCAAAACTCAAGAACACAAGCTAAACATGAACAATTGAAAGAGTAGTGTACCGCCCTGGTGGTCGGGTATGATGACGTGGCACCCTGCTACAGTGTAGGCGTGTTGACAAGGCGCCAGGTTGGCAGTCAGGAAGGAAGTCGGGAGGCACGCGTAGTCGCCAGTTGCTAAGCTGGCGTGTTCCGACTTCCAGTTTACCAGAATAGGCGATCGCCAGGTTAAAGATCAAGTCGCCAGATGAAGACCCAGGCGACCAAGCAGTCGGAGATCGCCAGAACAAGCACAACGCCGAAGATGAAGGAGAAGCAGATTATGAAGGCGGCCGGCGAGACCACAGGGAAGGTGTATGAAAGTCCCCAACTCGCCAGTTCCAGTAGAGATCGCACTCCTAAGTTAGCTATGCACTGGGTAGTACCATGCATAGGTAACTTAGCCAAAATGAGAGTAGAAGCAGCGCAAAGTCAGGGAGCCTCCAGATGATGGCACGTGTACAGTTGGATGCGAGCCACGTGTCCAAGTCTGTAACTGCCAGGAGAGAGAAAACCACCAGGTATATAAGAGTTCTTAACAGATTTTCTGAGGTACGCACGTTCAGTTCATACACTTTACGCTTGCGAGTGACAGAGCTGTTTGTGAGAGAGAGTTTGCACGGTTCTCGTTCTTAGTTTTTGGTGATACCGTCACTGACTTGAGCGTCGGAGTGCGATCGGCCGCAGCGGCGCCGTGTCGTTTCTTTGCAGGTTCTTGAAGTAGATCCAGGGAGGAACGAAGGTGATAAGCGGTGCGCACGTCGATCTTTGACGAAGCATTCTCCAGCGCTCCGGTCAACAGGCAGGATCATCAGGCGCCCACCGTGGGGCCGTGTAAAACGTGCTCCCATCCACAGCGTGAGTTCGTGGAAGTTTTCGAGGTTTTCTGCGCGGTTGTGTGCTGGTGCAACCGTCGTTTGCAGTTTCTTTGAGTTTCGTTCGGTGAGTTTGCGTCTTGTACCGTTTGTTTGGCTTTCAATCGGTGGAGTGAGGTCTTTTCTTGCTTGCGCGCAATCTGTTTGGTGGAAGTTCGGGTTCTTTTGGGGTTTTCTTCGAAGGTTTGCGGTGTTCTTGGGTTCTCGCGCGATTTCTTGAGTTTTCTCCGATTGATCGCTGATTCGATCGCGGTTGAAGTGTTATTTGCTGTATTTCTGTGGTTCGCTGAAGTTAATGAGAAAGATGAGAAGCAATCGCTCCAGTCCCGTGGCTCCTGTCGCTGCTGAAGGCGACACCGCCATGACCATGGCGCAGATGGCAGAGATGATGCGCACGTTGCAGGCAACCGTGGAAGCCTCGCGCGTAGAGCAGGCAAGGATACATGAGGACCTGGTCGCCTCTCAGGCAAGGTAGCTGAGGAGCTGCGTCGAGCTCTTCAGGAGCAGCAGGGACGTTCTTCTGCTGAAGAGGTGGCACCGTCGACGCCACCTCGTGTGTTCCCAATGCCTTTTGTTCAGGCGATTACCGACACGCCAATTCCCATGAGCGTGGTTCCGGTTAAGGCTGTTTTTACCGGCGTGGAGGATCCAGAGGCTCATCTGACCACGTTCCACACGCAGATGATGCTGTCGGGAGGGTCAGACGCCGTCTACTGCAAGATGTTCGTGAGTACGCTCCAAGGGACGGCGATGGAGTGGTTTGTGAGCCTGCCTAATGGCCACATAACCAATTTTCAACAATTCTCGAAAATCTTTGTCGAGCAGTACATTGTGAATAAGGCACCGCCCAGGGTGTCCTATGATCTGTTTGATATAAGGCAGTACCATGGGGAGTCCCTCAGAGACTACCTCAATCGCTTCGGAGCGCAGATGGTCAGATCGCCGGCCAAGGATGAAGAAATGCTGGTCTATGCCTTCAAGAAGGGCGTTCAGCCAGGGCCATTCTGCGAGGCCCTGATCAGGGCTGATCCAGCGACGTTTGCTGAAGTCAGGCGACTTGCGGTGGCCCACATCGCCGACGAGAGTGAAGTCGCCGAGAAGAGAGGCATCGTGGCTCCCGCCAGGCCACGCGCCCAGACCAGGATCCAGCCGCAGAGGGTGCTGGAAACGGCGGCGGCCAGAAAAGACCAAAGGACTCGCTATCCTTACGATAGGAGAAATAAGGGAAGAAGCCAAGCACGCCAGCAACCAGCACGCCAACAACCAGCAGGCCGGGAATACAATCGCCCGCCTAAGCACAAATTTGTCATGGGACTAGTGGACCTGATCGCTATCCCTAACATATCTGCTAGGTTGAAGGCCCCCGAGAAGGTGGGAGACAAGGTGCTGGGGTCAAAGCCGGACGCTCGTGCTTGTCTTTAGGATACCAGCTCGACGATCTGGTTAAGAGCGGGTTCCTAAACGACTATCTGCTGGATAGAAGGATGGGGGGAGCGTCGAGTTCCCAGCCAGCAGGTGGAGAAGCCCAGCAACACGAGATGCCTATCCATGGGGAGATCCACACCATTGCAGGGGGTTTTTCAGGTGGTGGATGCACCGCATCGCAGAGGAAAAAGTACGCGCGATCGGTAATGGCAGTGGACATGTTTGAAGATCACTCGCCAGAAGTGGACATCACGTTCACAAAACAGGATCTTCGGGACGTTGTGCCTCATGACAACGATCCCATAGTTATTTCATTGATAACAGCAGGGAGGAAGGTCCACCGAGTTCTGGTGGACCAAGGAAGCTCGGCAGACGTGATGTTCTGGCCGACTTTCACGCAGCTGGAATTGCCCCTTGACTAGCTAAGGCCCTATGGAGGGTGCTTATATGGATTCGCTGGCGACCAGGTGGAGGTCAGGGGGTACATTGAGCTGAGAACCACGTTTACAGATGAGGCTGGGTCAAGGACGGAGAAAATCAAGTACCTCATCGTAAACGCCCCTTCAGCATATAACATCCTGTTGGGAAGGCCCACTCTTAACATGATAGGCGCCATCCCGTCGACACGGCACATGAAGGTGAAGTTGCCGTCCATGGAAGGGGTGGTGATCACGATAAAGTCTGATAAGAAAGAAGCGAAAAGGTGCTATGAGAATAGCCTGAAAAACAAAAGATCAGTGAGCTATGTAACAACCACCCCACCTCCCGGCGTGAAGCCCAGACCGCCGGTATCAGAGGAGGCCGCTGGAAGGGATGTAGAGATGATAGACGCTGAGCTGGGGGAGAGAAATGCTGGCCTGGAGGAGGAAGAGGCGCGGAATCGCCCCGAGGAAGCGAGAGAACTGGGAATCGCCAAGGCGGTGATCGCCAGAGAATCCAGGCCCAAACCTGTCGAGCAGTGGCTCGAGAAGGAGATCGGAGGGAAAGTTTTCAAGCTCGGAAGATCTCTGGAGGTCGATCTCCAGGACCAGATCGCCAAGGTGATTGAGCGGCATCTGGACGCGTTTGCTTGGTCCGCTTCGGACATGCCCGGGATCGATCCCGACTTCTTGTGCCATCATCTGGCGATGGACAACATGGTGAGACCGGTGCGACAAAGGAGAAGAAAATTCAATGAAGAGAGGAGACAGGTGATCAGGGACGAAACACAGAAACTCCTCGCTGCAGGCCACATCAGGGAAGTCCAGTACCCTGAGTGGTTGGCAAATGTCGTACTGGTGAAGAAGAGCAACGGGAAATGGCGCATGTGCGTCGATTTCACCAATCTGAACAAAGCTTGCCCAAAGGATTCGTATCCTTTACCAAGCATTGATGCCCTGGTTGATAGTGCTGCAGGGTGCAAGCTGCTGAGTTTCCTGGATGCCTTCTCGGGCTATAATCAGATCAAGATGCATCCCATGGACGAAGAGAAAACAGCCTTCATGACGGAGAGGTCGTGGGACGGAGAGGTCGTGCTACTGCTATAAGGTGATGCCGTTTGGGTTGAAGAACGCGGGGGCCACGTACCAGAGGTTGATGGATCGAGTACTTGCACCAATGCTGGGAAGGAATGTGCAAGCCTACGTCGATGACATGGTTGATGGATCGAGTACTTGCACCAGTGCTGCATGTATTTTCAAGATTAATTGAATAGTGAAATGCTGCCAAAATTGTGCCATTCTCACTCCTTGCCTAAACTCTCTTAGGAATAGGCTTTTAATCTTCAAACCTTTCACCACCTTCAAAGGGGCTGGCTGAACCTCCCCATTTCCACACTCTTCATGCACCTTCAAGGTCACCATAGCTCCTAGGAGGATCTTGCACATCTCAATCCATAGCTTCCGCACCATTCTTCACATGATTCCGAGAAGAGCTTCATGAATTTGCCATCACATGACCAGGGGAGAACCACGTGCGTGGTACGAGAGGAAGGTAGATACACCCCCAGGGCAAGTGACTAGTGATTGGGACGCATGAGTTGGCACCCAGAAAGTCAACCCATACGCCAAAAGCACTCAAAGGAAGGAGGGCCCACACAATGGATTAACCCTAAGTTGGGTTGCGGCGTTGTGGGACCCTCTGTGCAGACTAACGATCAAGTCAGAAGGGCACGTGACGATGCACACGTGCTCATTAAAGGTTTCAGTGAATGTTTGCCAAGGTACGTGTTAATTCAGTTAAGATTTGAACGTTCCAAGGAATATTTTTATACGCTTTCAATGCGCTTTAACACGCTTTAAACATGAGAGATGTATAAAAAGGACCTTGGGGCATTTGAAGAAGATCAGAGGTTTTTAGACCTAATTCTCATAGTTACACAGAGCACAAACCCTAGTTGTTTTCGCTGCGCACCCACAATGCAAAAGGCAATTAGGGCAACCCAGTTTTAGTGATCCAGTACAGTTATTTCTGACCACCTTCAGAGCATTTATTTACGGTGTTCCGATACGGAGGTGCGTCACCTTTGATGTTTCTCGCTAGCTGACTTGATCGTCCGAGTGCAAACGGCCGCGAGGGTGCCCCTTTGTTCACTTCTTTTCAGGTACTCACAGACGGAGCAAAACAAAGGTGCCCTAGCTCGCAAGGACAAAACACGCGCTCAGTCAACCGGCGGGAACATTGGCACCCACCATGGGGCAGATATAAAACATCTGCCCCACCACACACGTTTTCCACTTCCAGTTCTCAAAACCGAGATAAGTTAAGAGGGTTTCCAGAAAGCCATGACCACCAGACCTGCACGCGCCAGGAGTGAAGAGATGACCATGTAACAACTCATGGGCATGATGCAAGGGCTGCAAGAAGCAATGGCAGCATCGAAAGCGGAGCAAGAGCGCATGCAGGCAGATCTCGCAGCTTCTCAGGCGAGAAGCGATGAGCTCCACCGTGCCAACGAGGTGTTACGCCGTGGATGGCGCGATGTAGACGAGCCTGAGGCTGTCTCCCCACCTAGAGAATTCACAACACCATTCTCACAGGCGATCCTAGAGACGGCAATCCCCAACACGTTCACGGGGCCCAAGGTAACCTTCACAGGGATGGAGGATCCTGAGGCACACCTCACTGCGTTCCACACACAGATGATGTTGGTTGGCGGTTCTGATGCCGTAAGGTGCAAGCTCTTCATGAGCACTTTGATTGGGATGGCTATGGATTGGTTCATCAGCCTCCCAGAGGGTCACATCACGTCTTTCGCACAGCTCTCACGACTATTCAGAGAGCATTATTTAGCCAACAGGGCCCCAGCCCCAGTCTCGTACGACCTTTTCGACGTGAAGCAATACCAAGGGGAAACTCTGAAAGAGTACATAAGCCACTTCGGGGCGCAGGTTGTGAAGGTGGGTACCTCAGACAAGCCCATGATCGTGTACGCATTTAGGAAGGGGGTGCGTCCTGGATCCTTTAGTAAATCGCTTAACCACAGCCGCCCCAAAACCTTTGCTGAAGTAACGCGTAAAGCGGTAGAACACATTGCCTCAGAGGGCGAGGCGTACGAGAAGTGCACGACTGCTGCGCCCGCACGGCCGAGAGCGCAGATACGCACACAACCTGCTAGGGTTCACGAGGCTGCCACAGAGAGAAGGGATCCAGACAAGAAGCGCACCTACGAGACAAGGAGGACCCAACCTAGGGTCAAGCAGAAGGAAGGAGAGAGAGAAATAGGCCGCTAATGATGGAGGAGGGCCCAAGCTCACCACACGATGAAAGCCAAGCCTCCAAGGCTAGACGGTCTAGCCTATGATGAGGAGCGTCTAGACTCAAAAAGGAGCGTCTAGCCCATGAAGAGGAGCGTCTAGGCCATGATGAGGAGCGGCTACATAAGGAGCGTCTAGGCCATGATGAGGATTCCTTCTAGACCGTCTAGCTTCACATACACATGGGTCAAAGCTACGGTTTTGGGAAGAGAAGACCTTTGTAATTGTTACATAAAGGCCCATTAGGGGTGCTTAGTAATTAGAGTAGTGTAGAAAGCATATTTGTGTGAACATTCCAGAAAGACCATGGAGGGGGTGAGCATAAAAACTAGACACACCCCTCCCCATGTGCTCATTTGTGCACCCATGTGCCATGTGCACCCATGTGCTTCACATTTACATTTCATTTGGCTAGCATTAGGGTTGCATTATGGTCCTCCTTAGCCTATAAAAGGAGGAGCCTACACCTTGTATTTTCAAGTTTAATTGAGTATTGTTATGCTGCCATTTTTGTGCACTAGCTTTACTTCTCCTAGAAATCTAGGCTATAAACTTCAATCCTTTCACCTTTCTCCCTTGAGCTGGCCGAACCACTCAAACATCACACTCCTCATGCACCTTCAAAGCCAACACAACTCCTAGGAGGGCTTTGTTTCACTCACCCATTGCTTCCGCATCACTTTCACTACTTTGATTCAAGAAGAACACATGAAATGCCATCAGCTAAGGCACAACTTTGTGGTGGAAATCAAAGACCTCATCGTTGTGCCCAACATAGCTGACAGGTTGAGGCCACTTGCAAAGTCTGACAAGGTGCTGGGACCTCACAAGGATTCATGGTGCGAATTCCACGAAGCATTCGGGCACCATATTAACAACTGTTTGGCGCTGGGCTATCAGTTGGATGAGCTAGTGAAGAATGGCATTTTAAAGGACTACCTCGTAGGGTCTACTACAACTGCAGCCACGACGGTGCCAGAGGAAGGTCAGGCACACGAGATGCCAGTCCATGGGGAGGTTCACACCATTTCTGGTGGCTTCTCAGGAGGAGGGCCCACTGCCTCTCAACGGAAGAAGTATGCAAGGTCCGTGATGTCAGTGGAGGCTTTTGAGGATCACTCGCCCGACATGGACATCACGTTCACCAAAGAAGATCTTAGGGATGTTGTGCCTCATGACAATGATCCCATTGTGGTCTCGCTTGTTACGGCGGGAAGGATGGTTCACCGGGTGTTCGTCGATAAAGGAAGCTCGGCATATGGGGGCTGCTTATACGGTTTTGCCGGTGATCAAGTGGAGGTCAGGGGGTACATTGAGTTAAGGACGACGTTCACAGATGGGTCGGCCTCGCGCACAGAAAAGATCAGGTACCTCGTTGTGAACGCTTTGTCGGCATACAACATCCTGTTGGGAAGGCCAACGCTCAACGCCAACCTTCAACAAGGCACATGAAGATCAAGTTACCATCAATGGAAGGGGTGGTTATCACCATTCGTTCAGACCAAAAGGAGGCGAAGAAGTGTTATGAAAACAGCCTCAAGAACAAGACATTGGTTTGCCACGTAACCACAACGCCGCCCCCTGGTGTGGAGCCTGAGCAGGAAAACCAGCGAGTTGTGGATACAGCGTTGGAGGTGGCCGCTGAGGGCGATGTGATGATGGAGGATGTCGAGGCGAGATCCGAGAGCGCCGCTCGAGTGGAGGAAGAGAGAAACTGTCCGGAGATCGCCATGGAGTCAGGTATTGCAAGAGCACTGATCGCCAGCGAGAAGAGGCCTCAGCCAGTCGAGGAGTGGCTTGAGAAGAAGATCAACGGCAAGAACTTTAAACTGGGAAAAACCTTAGACGGCGAGACACAAGACCAGATCGCCAAGGTAATAAGTAGGCACCTGGACGCGTTTGCATGGTCTGCTTCAGACATGCCGGGGATTGACCCCGACTTTTTGTGTCATCGTTTAGCAATGGATCCCCAGGTCAGGCCAATCCGCCAGAGAAGGAGAAAGTTCAATGAAGAAAAGAGGCAGGTGATCAAGGACGAGACGCAAAAACTCCTTGCAGCAGGCCATATCAGGGAGATCCAATATCCAGAATGGCTCGCCAACGTCGTTCTAGTCAAGAAGAGCAGTGGGAAATGGCGGATGTGTGTTGACTTCACGGATCTGAATAAAGCCTGTCCAAAGGATTCTTATCCTTTGCCAAGTATAGATGCACTGGTAGACAGTGCGTCAGGGTGTAAGTTGCTCAGCTTCTTGGATGCCTTCTCAGGATACAACCAGATTAAGATGCATCCCAGGGATGAGGAAAAGACTGCTTTCATGACAGAAAGATCGTGCTATTGCTACAAGGTGATGCCCTTCGGGCTGAAGAATGCGGGGGCCACGTACCAGAGGCTAATGGACAAGGTGCTCGCCCCCATGCTCGGGAGGAATGTGCAAGCATATGTTGACGACATGGTCGTAACATCTTTGGAAAAGAGTAGGCACGTCACTGATCTGGAAGAGTTGTTCGTCCCAACTGAATCCTGAGAAGTGTATTTTCGGCGTGGAGGCAGGGAAATTTCTGGGATTTCTCTTCTCGGAAAGGGGAATCGAGGCAAACCCCGACAAATGTGCCGCCATTCTGGCGATGAGGAGTCCTGCCACTGTAAAGGAGGTGCAGCAGCTCATGGGCCGGATGGCCGCCCTGTCTCGATTCGTATCCGCCAGCGGAGAGAAGGGCCCCCGTACTTCCAATGCTTGAAGAGGAATAACAGGTTTGTCTGGACGAAGGAGTGTGAAGAAGCTTTTGTGAAGCTCAAAGAGTACTTGGCAAGCCCGCCGGTTCTGTGCAAACCTCAGGTGGCAACGCCCCTTAGATTATATTTTTCCATAACTGAGAGAGCGATAAGTGTGGTGCTCGTCCAGGATCAAGATCAAGCCCAGAAGCCCATCTATTTTGTTAGCAAGGTGTTGCAGGGCCCGGAAGTGAGATATCAGGCCTTAGAAAAAGCGGCGTTGGCGGTCGTGTTTTCGGCGAGGAGGTTGTGCCATTACTTCCAAAGCTTTACAGTGTTGGTAATGATTGACTTACCCATCCAGAAGGTTTTAAAAAAACCAGATGTAGCTGGAAGAATGGTAAAATGGGCGGTGGAGTTTTCGGAATACGACATCAAGTATGAGCCCCGAGGACCAATCAAGGGGCAAATCTTCACTGACTTTGTGGTTGAGCTATCTTCTGAAGCAGTGCAGAGCGCCGGGGATGATTTTCGTTGGATGCTCTCGGTAGATGGGTCGTCTAACCAGCTGGGTAGAGGGGCTGGGGTTATTTTGGAAGGACCCAACGGCGTGTTGATAGAGAAATCTCTTAAGTTTGCCTTTAAAGCCAGCAATAATCAGGCGGAGTTTGAGGCTTTGATCGCTGGTATTTTGTTGGCAAAGGAGATGGGAGTAAAGGTGCTGATGGCCAATAGTGATTCGTTGTTGGTCACTGGCCAGGTAACCGGCGAGTTTTAGGCCAAAGATCCGCAGATGGCGGCTTACCTGGAGTACGTGCAAGAGTTAAAGAGGTCCTTTGTCTCGTTTGAAAGTGGTGCACGTGCCAAGAGAGCAGAATGCCCGAGCTGACTTGCTGGCCAAGCTCGCCAGTTCGGGAAAGGGGGGGCAGGCAGAGGACCGCTATACAAGAAACTTTGAAGACACCTCGAGCATTTGTGGCAGATCACCAGGTTCTTCAAGTGTGCAGGTCAATGGAAGGGACGGCGAGGAGTCATAGATCTTTGACTCAAGAGACTTTGAGGACGCCGAGAGTTAGGGCACATCCAGCGAGAGTGACAAAGATGACGCAAGTTTGCGCTATCCATGAGCTGGATACATGGATAACGCCTTACCAGCGCTACATGGCGGATGGCGTGCTCCCAATGGACTCGACAGAAGCCAGAAAGATAAAGAAGAACTCCAGCAGGTTCACCCTCATCGATGGCGAGTTGTACAGGTTTGGGTTTACGCACCCTCTTCTGGTATGTGTACACGGAGAAAAGTGCGTGAGAATCATGGCTGAGCTCCACGAGGCTGTGGGAGCCACATCGGGGGTCGAGCTTTGGCAACAAGAACCCTCCGTGCAGGTTACTACTGGCCCACAATGAGGGAAGATTGCAAGAAATACGCCCAGCGTTGCAAGCAATGCCAGCAGCACGCCGATTGGCACAGGGCGCCTCCAGAGGAGCTAAAGTCGATTTACAGCCCCTGGCCGTTCCATACGTGGGGAATCGATATTCTGGGACCCTTTCCATTGGCGATCAGGCAAATGAAGTATTTGGTTGTGGCGATCGAGTACTTCACAAAATGGATTGAAGCAGAACCCGTAGCCCAGATCACCGCGCACAAGATTCAGAGTTTCGTGTGGAAGAATATTGTGTGTCGTTTTGGTGTGCCCAAGCGTTTGGTGTCAGATAATGGAACTCAATTTGCGAGTCACCTATTGAAGAAGCTGTGTGAGGATGCTGGAATACAGCAGGTGTTTGCTTCGGTGGAGCATCCACAAACAAATGGGCATGTGGAGTCAGCCAATCGGGTCTTGCTGAGAGGCTTGAAGAGGAGGTTGGAGAAGGCCAAGGGGTCCTGGGCTGAGGAAGTTCCCCGCATAGTATGGGCATATCACACCACCGAGCAATTGAGAACCCACGAAACCCCGTTTAGTTTGGTGTATGGGTGTGATGTTATGATTTCAGTTGAAACCCAGGAAAGCTAGCCGAGATTCCAAAACTTCGTGGCGGAAGACTCGAACGAAGAAAGGAGGATGAATCGAGAACCCACGAAACCCCGTTTAGTTTGGTGTATGGGTGTGATGTTATGATTCCAGTTGAAACCCAGGAAAGCTCGCCGAGATTCCAAAACTTCGTGGCGGAAGACTCGAACGAAGAAAGGAGGATGAACTTGGATTTGCTGGATGAGGTCAGGGAGGAGGCACGGGTGAAGGCCGAAGTGGTGAAGATAAGAGTTGAACGCAAGTACAACTCTAGAATAAGGCCAAGGCAATTCAGAGATGGCGACCTGGTGATAAGGAAGGCCCACCAGTATGAGATGAAGAACAAATTGTCACCCAAGTGGACAGGACCGTTTAGAATAACCGAAGCACTCGGGAACGACGCCTACCGCTTGGAGACGCTGGAAGGAGGGGCGATTCCTCGCACTTGGAACGCCACCCATCTCAAGTTTTATTACAGTTAAAGCATTGTAAGTAGCAATTAACTCGAACAGGTTAAGATGTTTCAGTCAAAACAATTTTTGAAGGGGGCACTCTTTTTTCCCTGAGGAGGGTTTTAACGAGGCCACCCAATAAAGAAGGTTTCGAAGTTTATCAAAGTTTCCAAGTTCATTAAGTTTGCATGCTGATCGTTTTTAAGTTTTCGGAAAAGAGACCTTGTCGCCCTTGCGTGATTTAAGGCAACGGTGAATTCAGGTCGCGTGCATTCGGTATAAAGTTTTAAACTCTCATTTTCTCCTGGCGATCGGAGGTGAAGGTTAAGTTTTAAGTCCTCATCGCCACCTGGCGATCGGAGGCACGCATATAAAGTTTTAAACAAAGTTTTAAACCCTCATCGCCTCCTGGCAATCGGAGGTGAAGGTTAAGTTTTAAGTCCTCATCACCACCTGGCGATCGGAGGCACACATATAGAGTTTTAAACCCTCATCGCCATCTGGCGATCGGAGGTGAAAGTTAATTTTTAAGTCCTCATCGCCACAGTATGAAGTTTTCTAAGTTCTCATCGCCTTCCGGCGAGAAAAGATTAAGAAGTCCTCCTCGCCGTGAGCGAGTGTAGGCGAGAAGAGATTAAAAAGTCCTCCTCGCCTCGAGCGAGTGTAGGCGAGAAGAGATTAAAAAGACGTTACTCGCCGTGAGCGAGTGTAGGCGAGAAGAGATTAAAGAGTCCTCCTCGCCTCGAGCGAGTGTAGGCGAGAACAGATTAAAAAGTCCTCCTCGCCTCGAGCGAGTGTAGGCGAGAACAGATTAAAGAGTCGTCCTCCCCTCGAGCAAGTGTAGGCGAGAAGAGATTTAAAAGACCTTCCTCGCCTCGAGCGAGTGTAAGCGAGAAGAGATTAAAAAGACCTTCCTCGCCTCGAGCGAGTGTAGGCGAGAAAAGGTTAAAGTCCTCCTCGCCTTGAGCGAGTACAGGCAAGAACAGATTACAAGACCTCTTTGCATAAGCAAATTGAGGCAAGTTTGAAAGTCCTCAGTGCATCCAAGGGAGGAGGAGATGTCACCCCTGGGCAAGTTGAGGCATCAGGAAAAGTCCTTCTCACCCTCGAGTGACTTCAGAGCAAGATGACAAGTATGTCCAGTATGAGTTAAAATCCGGACGCCTAGTCCTTGAGCAGGGGTTAAGGGATTCCTTCGGGACGCCCCCTCCTCAAGTATGAATAGCTAGCGCTGGTACCAGATATCAGTGAAAGTTGAAAATCCGGGTGCCTAGTACTTGAGCAGGGGTTAAGGGATTCCTTCGGGACGACCCCTCCTCAAGTATGAACAGCTAGCCCCGGTACCAGATATCACTGAAAGTTGAAAATCCGGGCGCCTAGTCCTTGAGCAGGGGTTAAGGGATTCCTTCGGGACGCCCCCTCCACAAGTATGAACAGCAAGCCCCGGTACCAGATATCAGTACAAGTTAAAATCCGGGAGCCTAGTCCTTGAGCAGGGGTGAAAGGATTCCTTCGGGACGCCCCCTCCTCATGTATGAACAGCTAGCCCCGGTACCAGATATCAGTACAAGTTAAGATCCAGGAGCCTAGTCCTTGAGCAGGGGTTAAGGGATTCCTTCGAGACGCCCCCTCCTCAAGTATGAACAGCTAGCCCCAGCGTCTGATGTTTAGAACGTTACACCTCGGTGTTTTTAGACACTCCATGGACGATACGGTACTATTGTTTAGACCTCCCCATGGGCGTGGGCACCAGAGCGCGACCTTTGTCCCAAAGTATTTGGACACACTGAGGACGCCCAGGGCAGGTATCCCCTCGAACGTAGACACCCAGCACAGGTAGGATAAGTCCTCCTTGCCTTCGAGCGATGTTGAGGCCACAGAAGAACAGATAAGTCCTCCTCGCCCTTGAGCGATGTCGAGGCCAAGGAAGAAGGGACTCCTCTTTTCATACTAAGTTGATGAGAAAGTCAGTACTTCCTTCGGCTACGAGGGCCTTAGGCCCAGGAAAGGTGGATAGGGAGCAGGTTGAAGATTTCACAAGTTCAGAGGGAAAAAAGAATTCGAAGATTAAGAAGAAGAAGCGTAGAAGCATGAATCATCAGAGGGTGTGCCTCACGCCTTACGAAGAAACAATAAGAGGAAGAAACACGTGCTACCTAAAGAATTAAAGATAAGCAACCGAGAAATACGTTGAAGGCAAGCACCCGTTGGGCCTTTGATGTAGAAAGGAAAGCAAATAAAAGCGCAAAAGAAATTGGAAGCATTTGAAGATAAAGTTTAAAATAAACATTTAAGTAAAGGTCAAGAGTCATAATTACAGATGAAAGTTCACAATAGTGGCAAGTTTAAGCAAAGGTAACAATGAGCGAAGTAAGGAGGAAGGGCTATTCCTCAGAGGCCTCCAAAGGCACCAGCTTGCCGTCGAACACCTCGTTCAAGGGGCTGCACCCAGAAACGTCGATGCCTGGGTTCGCACAAGCAGCCTGAACAAGGACCTCTGCGAACCCCTCAGCGAAACTGGTAGCAAACTCCCCTACCAGCCTCTCTTCAACAGCTTTGAAATTGGCAGCTTGACCTACCATTTCTTGGTCCTTGGAGGCCAAGGGAGAAGTCAATTCTTGGACTTTGGCTTGAAGGGACTCGTTCTCAGTGGTTAACCGGGAGCATTCATCAGTTTTGTTTGCAAGGGCGACCTCAGTCTTTCCCAGTGACTGCTCCCGATTCACACACTGATCCTCAAGTTTCTTCTGGTAGGCTTTAGAGGTTTCCGTGACCGCTTCAAGATCAACAATTTTTGTGCGAAGAGGGACCACTTCATTAAGAAGCTTTGCCTGGGCTTGAGCCACCTCGTGCAGCCGTTTGTTGGCCTCCTCCCTTGCATTTTGAGCCACCCTCAGGGATTCTTTGTAAGCACTCTCTTGACGCCCCCAGTGGGCGGCTAGCCTCTCTTTCTCCTCTTTGAGCTTCTCCTGCCCCTCTTTCAAAGAAGCAACTTCTTTCTCCAGAGCTTGGAAGGCAGAAGCTTGGGGGGTTCTGGCCCTGGACTGTTTGTGCCAAGTATAGGCGCAAGACATGAAGAGGCCCATGTAATAGTGCATGCTCTCCCTCTAGGGCTCTTCAGCTTTTCTACTAGCAGATCCCAGGCTCAGAAATCCCCTTAAAGACTCCTGCATGGGAAGAGGGAGCTCTGGGGCAGGGGGGAGAACACCCACAGGTTCAGTTTCAAACCCCCTCTCCTGATGCACTGATTGGGGAGGGGAAGTGGCGCTCGGAGGATCCTCCCTTAAGGACTCCGCCCCATGAGAGGAGGAAGTAGCGGAGGTAACCATTTGAGGGGAATGTTGGGTTCTTTGTCGTTTGAAGACTTGCCCCACAACGGAGTCTTTATCATCAGAAACAACTTCCACCACCCGCTTACCCTTGTCAAGGGGGGCTGAGGAAGCACCCGCCTCGACCAGCACGAGTGGCACGGCTACGATGGGAGGTGGAGAACTTGGAAGTGGATCGGGAGAAGCTGGGTTTGTTGGATTCGCTGGTGTTGTTCCAGATTGAGGTTGGGGGTTAGGAGAAGATGGAGGTGCAGAAGAGGTTGAGGGTGGAGACGCCAAAGCCCCATCTTTGGACTTCAGTACTTGGGCCAATCGCAACCGTCGTTGCCTATCCATTCTAGAATCTACACCAAGAAAGACAAGTATAGCAGAAGTTAGGCACAGGCTAAAGTTATAATGCAAAGGAGTAGACCAATCAGGCATCAAGCAGAAATTCAACAGAAATAAAGGCCAGAAAGCTACAGAGAAGAACATTCATACTTATATAATTGGCTAGAGCGTCGGCATTGAACTCTAGACTTATCAGAGTGGCGGTCTCGAAGCCCCCCACACTGGTCAGGATCTGGCAAGCCTCTCGATCATTCGAGGGCAGTTCATCCAGCGATTTGGACTTCATGGTTTTGACCTCATTCACCCAATACAAGGGAAAACCGTCAAGGGCAGAGGGGTCGTAGTCAGAGCAGCAGACTTTGAAAAATTTGCCCTTCCACCCATTGAAGGATTGTTGGAAGAGAGATAGGAGAACCCTTCCAGGGATATTGCTGAGGCTCACCCAGAGGCTTTTCCCCTGTTTCTTCACTTCAAAGAAGTGCAGGAAGATGTCAACAGAAGGGGTGCACCCTAAGAAGCCGCACAAAACGCCAAAAGCCTTGACGAAGGCCCAGCCATTGGGGTGCAGTTGTGCTGGGGCGATGTTAATCTCCGTCAACAACTCCCTCTCAAACCGGGAGAAAGGCAAGCGCATCCTGATACGCTTGAAGAGGACTTGGTAGAAGTAGAAGAAGGGGACCCCGTTGTTGGTTCGAGCATCCCCACATACGGGCTCCCCTAGAGTGCAAGGGAGCACTGCAATGTCATCATCATGCCTTTTCTCGAAGGCACGATGGTCGTAAGTAATTGGCTCCCCTATGTGGTCCCTCCAAGCATTGGTGGACACTAGGCTCGAGCACTCATCGAGCAGTTCGACCGGAGCCCATGGGTATAGGTCCCTATAGTTAACGTTGAGGGGAGGGGGGTTGGCCGTCGTTTTGGTACGTGTCATTGGCGAAAACTGAAGAACGGAGAAGAAAAAAGGGTTCAGCAAACAAGGAGAAAAAGGGAGAGAAACCCTAAGAAAACCCCTACCCACGCGAGAAGTTCAGGGAGAAAGGAACAGAGAAATGGGAAAGGAAATACAAGAGATACAGAGGCATAAGCGAGCCCAGACAGATATAAGATCAATACAGTAATGGGCGAGAATAAATGATAAAGAAAAATCGTACCTTTGAGCTTTTGGATTGGTAAAAAGGTTGAGAAGGCGTGAAGAAAGCAGAAATCGCAGGGGAAACTCTGAGAAGATGAACAGTGCAGAGAATATGAGAGGGGATGGAACAGTGCCTTGAGCGCGCGCGATTTTGAAGAATTATAACGTTAACTTGGAAGCGTTAACGACACTCGTCCCCAGCCATAGGATCGAGCTACGTGTCAAAAGATTAACGCACAACTTAAGACGTCACATCTTTAGCGCAAAAAACGTCGCGTCAGACTCTCAGGGAGTGTCAAGTCAAACTGAACAAAGGAATGTCACGTCAGCAAGAATGCCACGTAGATAATGGGGCGAGGACTTAGTCTTTTTGCTGAAACAAGTGTCAACTCAAGAATGGGGGCTTGTGTACCGACCCGTCCCCGAGCGTTGACCAAACGTCAAAGTCAACACATGGTGGGACCCCTCCAGGGACCCATGGAAGCAGGTCAACAGGTTAATCGCTCGAGTCATCGCCTTGCCGAGGCATCGCCTAAGTAAGGCATCGCCCAAGAGAGGCGTCGCCCAAGAGAGGCATCGCCCAAGAGAGGCATCGCCAAGCAAGTGTACCGCCAAGTTAAAGCATTGCCAAGCTAAGACATCGCAAGGAGGCCTCGGGCCTCGACAGTTTAGAACAGTGACCAAGGGACGAGCAAGGTGGCTTCGAGGCCATAAGTTCTAGTACCAGTAGGGGGTAAACTTGACTCGTGAAGTACCCACGCCACTGCTGGGAGACCCTGGGGCAGATACAACCCATGAGAGGGCCACGACCAGGGGAGAACCACGTGCATGGTACGAGAGAAAGGTAGATACACTCCCAGGGTGAGTGACTAGTAATTGGGACGCATGAGTTGGCACCCAAACAGTCAACCCACGTAACAGAAGCACTTCGCAGAAAAGAGGGCTCACACAATGAAAAAACCCTAAGTTGGGTGGCGGCGCTGTGGGACCCTCTGCACAGAATAAACGATCAAGTCAAAAGGGTACGTGGCAATACCCACGTGCTCATAAAGAGTTTCAGGGAAAGTTTGTCAAGGTACACGTTAATTCAGTTAAGATTCGAATGTTCCAAGGAATGTTTTGATACGCCTTCAATGCGTTTTAACGCGCTTTAAAGATTAGAGGTGTATAAAAAGGAACCTTGGGGCATTGGAAAAAGGACCGAGTTTTAACCTAATACACACAGAGATACACAGAGAGAACCCTAGTTGTCTTTGCGGCACACTCACAGTGAGCACAAGGCAATTAGGGCAACGCAGTTCTAGTTACACCATTTTCAGTCATTCAATGCAGTTTTTTGATGTTTCTCGCTAGCTGACTTGATCATCGGAGTGCAAACGGGCGCGAGGGCGCCCCTTTGTTCACTTTTCTTTTCAGGTGTCTTTGACGGAGCAAATGAAGGTGCCCTAGCTCGCAAGGACAAGCCACGCGCAAAGACGATCCCGGTCAACCGGCCGGAACACATTCGAATGAGAGAAAAACTAGAGCAAAGATATTTTAACTTTTCCTTTCTTTATTTGGGTGACCTCATTAAAAAACCCCCGGGAGGGAAAAAGGGTGTCCCCTTTACAAATTTCAACTGGAATAACATCAACTGAAATAAAACTTTAAATTTGCCGCATTCCAGCTACGTGGGATGGGGCTTCCTTCTAAAGTCTCTAACTTATACGAACCATTCCCTTTGACTTTGGTTATTCTGAACGCTCCAGTCCACTTGGGAGACAACTTGTTTTCTAATTCGTAGGAGTGGGCCTTCCTCATGACCAGATCACCCATCTGGAATTGTCGCAACTTCACTTTGGAGCTGTACTGAAGCTCCACTCTTCTATTCACGGCCTCGGCCTTAATTTTTGCTTCTTCCCTAGCCTCGTCTATCAGGTCCAGGTTCTCCCTCCTTTTTTCGTTGGATTCTTCCGCCACGAAACCCAGGAAACGAGTCGAGCTTTCGTGGATCTCTACTGGGATCATGGCGTCCGATCCATACACTAAGCTGAAGGGTATCTCCATGGTGGAGGATTGAGGTGTGGTATGGTAAGCCCATACAATCCTTGGCACCTCTTCTGCCCATGCCCCTATAGCCTTCTCTAATCTGCGCTTCAATCGTCTCAACAGAACTCTGTTTGCTGATTCGACCTGCTCGTTCGTCTGGGGGTGTTCGACTGACGCGAACACCTGCTTGATTCCTACTTTTGTACACAACTTTCCCAACTGCTGGCTCGCGAACTGGGTGTCATTGTCTGAAATGAGATGCCTTGGCACCCCAAAGCGACATATATTGTTTTTCCCAAACAAAGTGTTGTACCTTGTGGGCGGTGATCTGTGCCACTGGCTCTGCCTCTATCCACTTGGTGAAATATTCGATGGCAACGATCAGGTATTTCATCTGCCATATTGCCAATGGAAATGGGCCTAGGATATCAATTCCCCAGGTGTGTAAAGGCCACGGGCTGTATATGGATCTTAACTCCTCTGGCGGTGCCTTGTGCCAATCAGCATGCCTCTGGCACTGCTTGCAATGCTGGGCGTATCGTACACAATCTTCTCTTACTGTTGGCCAGAAGAAACCTGCATGTATCACTTTGGACGCTAAGGATCTTCCTCCCACGTGGCTTCCATAAATACCTTCGTGAAGTTCAGCCATTATCCTGGTGCACTCGTTGCCGCTTACGCACGTCAAGATAGGGTGCGTAAACCCATGCCTGAATAATATCCCATCCACTAAGGTGTACCTGGCGGCGTTCCTCTTAGTCTTCTTGCCTTCCTCTGGCTCTACTGGGAGGATCTCATCCGCCTGGTATCGCCTGTAAGGGGTCATCCAAGTGTCACCTTCTTCCAAAGCGCACACTTGTACACTCCTTTCTTCACCTGGCAAGGCTACGTAAGTACTGATGCAAGGTGCCCTCACTGTCTCTTGACTCAACGAGCAATGACTCCTTGGTTTCCCTCTTGTTGTACCAACGTGAAGGACGTCTACCCTGTTGTCTGCAACGAACTTTCGCGGCGTCTTGAGGGTCGCTTGTATTACGGTCCTCTGCTTTCCCCCCTTTCCTGAGCTGGCCAGTTTGGCAAGCAGGTCAGCTCTGGCATTTTGTTCCCTGGGGACGTGCACTAGCTCAAACGCAGCGAAGGCTCTTTTCAACACCTCGACATACTTCAGATACGCAGCCATCTGTGGGTCCTTCGCTTGGTATCCCCCTATTACTTGTCTTGTGACTAGTTGTGAGTCACTCTTTGCCAAGAGGCTCTGAGCTCCCATTTCTTTGGCCAAAAGCATCCCGGCAATCAACGCCTCGTACTCTTCCTGGTTGTTGCTTGCCTTGAAGGAGAAACGCAAAGCCTATTCGATTAACACCCCATTAGGTCCCTCCAAGATTATTCCAGCTCCGCTCCCTTGCTGGTTGGAAGATCCGTCTACTGAGAGCATCCACTGTGCCCCTGCTTCCACCTCTAGAGGATCTCCTCCTGGTGAAAGTTCTGCTACAAAGTCAGCATAGACCTGGCCTTTGATGGATCCCCGGGGCTCATACTGGATGTCAAATTCTGACAATTCCACTGCCCAGCGTACCATCCTCCCGGCCACGTCTGGCTTCTGGAATACCTTCTGGATGGGAAGGTCCGTCATTACCACCACCGTGAAACTGTGGAAATAGTGGCGAAGCCTTCGTGCTGAGAACACTACTGCTAGTGCTGCCTTCTCTAGTGACTGGTATCTTGACTCGGGCCTTGCAATGCCTTGCTCACGAAGTATATTGGTCTTTGTACTTGGTCTTGTTCCTGGACCAGTACAGAGCTAATAGCCCATTCTGTTATTGCAAAATATAGGCGAAGGGGGACGCCTACTTGTGGCGTCGCCAAGTACTCCTTCAACTTGAGGAACGCTGCTTCGCACTCGTCTGTCCACGTAAAACGACTATTCCTCTTGAGGCATTGGAAATAGTGGTGCCATTTTTCCCAACCAGCTGATACGAATCTTGACAATGCTGCCATTCGCCCCGTCAGTTGTTGGACCTCCTTCACTGAAGTTGGGCTCCTCATGGCGATGATGGCTGCACACTTATCAGGATTCGCTTATATTCCTCTTTCCGTGAGCATGAAACCCAGGAACTTTCCTACCTCTACACCGAAGACGCACTTCTCCGGGTTCAACTTTAGGTGATACTTCGATATGGTAGCGAACAACTCTTCCAGATCAGCTGCGTGTCGGCCCCTATCGTCCGAGGTCACCTCTATGTCGTCGGCGTAGGCCTGCACATTCCTTCCTAGCATCGGTGCAAGGATTTTGTCCATCAATCTCTGGTAGGTGGCACCTGCATTTTTTAAACCAAATGGCATTACCTTATAACAGTAGCTACATGTATCTGTCATAAACGCCGTTTTGCTGTCGTCCCTGGGATGCATTTTGATCTGATTGTAACCTGAGAATGCATCCAAGAAACTCAGCATCTTGCAGCCCGAGGCGCTGTCTACCAAGGTGTCAATGTTGGGGAGTGGGTATGAATCCTTTGGGCATGCCTTGTTCAGATCTGTGAAGTCCATGCACATCCTCCACTTCCCATTTGCCTTCTTGACTAGGACTACGTTGGCCAGCCACTTCGGGTATTGTATCTCCCTGATGTGCCCAGCGTTTAGCAGCTTCTGAGTCTCTTCCTTTATGACGAGGCATCGCTCCTCATTGAACTTCCTTCTTCTCTGCCGCACGGGGTGGACCTTTGGGTCCATGGTAAGGCGATGGGATAAGAAGTCCGGGTCGATACCTGGCATGTCTGCCGCGGTCCATGCGAATGCGTCTAAGTGCCGCGAGATCACCGCCGTTACCTTCTCTCGTTCTTCCTGTCTCAAGTGGCGCCCTAATTTGAACGCCTTGCCTCCTATCTGACTTTCCACCGCGTTATCCTCTGGCTAGGGCTGATCATGTTGCACGCCTGCCGGGCGAGGCTCGTTTATGGGGTCCTCTTCCATGGGCGTCGCCTCCTCGGGCGTCGCCTTCTCTGACTCTCCTTCCACAGGCAAGGTGCCGCAGCGTCTTCCCTTTGTGCATACGTCATCCACGGGCATCGCCTCTGTGGGTAAAGCATCGTCGGGCGTGGACTCTGCCGGCGTCGCCTCTTCTATGGGTCCTAGCTCTGTTGCCGGGCCTGAAACGAGAGGTCGTTCAATTACCATTACCACGCCTCTCTTTGTTTTCAAACTATTCTCATAGCACTTTCGGGCTTCTTCCTGGTCTGACTTGATGACTATCACCTTGCCGCTAAGGTCTGGCAACTTCATCTTCATGTGGCGTGTGGAGGGTACCGCCCTCAATCTGTTTAGGGCGGGTCTGCCCAACAAAATGTTATAGGCTGAGTTGGCGTTAACCACCAGGTACCGGATACTTTCGATACGTGACGCCGTTCCATCAGTGAACGTCGTTCTCAGCTCCAAGTACCCACGTACCTCCACTGGATTATCTGCAAACCCGTACAAGCATCCGGTGTAGGGTCTCAGGAGGTCCAGGGACAACTGTAGCTTGTTGAAGGTTGCCCATAACATGACGTCTGCGGAACTGCCCTGGTCAACGAGAACCCTATGTACCTTTCTTCCTGCTATAACTACTGAAATGACCATGGGGTCATTGTCGTGCGGGACAACATCCCGTAGGTCAGCCCTTGTGAATACAAGGTCTGATTCCCAAGGGTCGTCTGGAAATGCTTCTGCCACTGAATTTACTGACCTCACATACTTTTTTCGTTGAGAGGCGGTGGGCCCCCCACCAGAAATGGTGTGAACCTCTCGATGGACCGGCATCTCGTGTGTTTGGCCCTCCTCTTGTACTACCGTGGCTGCCGTTGTAGGGGATCTTACGAGGTAATCCTTTAGGAAGCCACTCTTCACAAGCTCATCCAAAGCGGCTTATGTACTCCTTCAGGGTCTCACCTTGGAATTGTTTCACGTCGAAAAGGTCGTACGAGTCTGGGGCTGGGGCCCTGTTGGCTAAATACTGCTCTTTGAACAGCCGCGAGAGCTGGGCAAAACACGTGACGTGGCCCTCTGGAAGGCTGATGAACCAATCCATACCCATTCCCATCAACGTGCTCATGAAAAGCTTGCACCTTGCGGCGTCAGAACCGCCTACCAGCAACATCTGCGTGTGAAACGCTGTGAGGTGTGCCTTAGGATCCTCCACCCCTGGGAAGGTCACCTTGGGCCCTGTAAACGTACTGGGTATCGCCGTCTCCAGGATTGCCTGCCAGAATGGTGTTGTGAATTCCCTAGGTGGGGATGCGGCTTTAGGTTCATCTCTGCTGCACCACCCACAATGCAACTCCTCGTTGGTACGGTGGAGTTCATCGTTTCTTGCTTGAGAGGCTGCAAGATCTGCTCGCATGCGATCCTGCTCGACCTTCGAGGCCGCCATTGCGCCCTACAACCCTTGCATCATGCCCATCAATTGTTGCATGGTCATTTCTTCACTCCCAGCGTGTGCTGGTCTCGTGGTCATGGTTTTCTGGAAATTTTCTTAACTTGTCTGAGTATCAAGAACTGGAACTGAGAATCTTCTGTAGTGGGACTGATGTTTTATATCGGCCCCACGGTGGGCGCCAAATGTTCCGGTCGATTGACCGGGATCGTCTTTGCGCGTGACTTGTCCTTGCGAGCTACCGTGGCAAACTTTCCCTGAAACTCTTTATGAGCACGTGGGTATTGCCACGTACCCTTTTGACTTGATCGTTTATTCTGTGCAGAGGGTCCCACAGCGCCGCCACCCAACTTAGGGTTTTTCCATCGTGTGAGCCCTCTTTTCTGCGAAGTGCTTCTGTTACGTGGGTTGACTTTTTTGGTGCCAACTCATGCGTCCCAATTCCTAGTCACTCGTCCTGGGAGTGTATCTACCTTTCTCTCGTACCATGCACGTGGTTGTCCCCTGGTCGTGGCCCTCTCATGGGTCGTATCTGCCCCAGGGTCTCCCAGTAGTGGCGTGAGTACTTCACGAGTCAGGTTTACCCCCTACTGGTACTAGAACTTATGGCCTCGAAGCCACCTTGTTCATCCCTTTGTCACTGTTCTGAACTGTCGAGGCCCGAGGCCTCCTTGCGATGTCTTAGCTTGGCAATGCTTTAACTTGGCGGTACACTTGCTTGGCGATGCCTCTCTTGGGCGACGCCTCAGCAAGGCGATGACTCGAGCGATCAACCTGTTGACCTTCTTCCATGGGTCCCTGGAGGGGTCCCACCATGTGTTGACTTTGACGTTTGGTCAACACTCGGGGACGAGACGGTACAAACCCCGAGGGAGGTATCCACTAAAAAGTACTACAGGGCAGGAAGGAGTTGTTTTAAGGTCCACGACCTCGGGCGTTGACCGGCCTCGGGCGTCACGAGGGTCAGCATAATAAAGGCGTCTGAGAAGTTTGGCAGGCCAGGGAAGTGTCCCCTCTCCTGATACCCACAGGTAGGGATAACCGTGGAGGAGGCGACAGAGTAGGGGCGTGGAGGCCTCGGGCCTCGGCACCCCAGACAGCGATGACAGATAAAGAAAGGTTGTTTTCAAGCCACACCCCCAGTTACCAGTAGGGAGAGACCCAACTCACCAAGGATCCGTGCATGAGGTGTAGGGATGCGACAATACGCACCACCGCTGAAGAGCCACTGGGGCAGAGACGACCCATGTGAGGGTCACGTCCCAGGGGGTGATCTACATGCATGGCACGTGAGGAAGGCAGGGAACTCCCAGGGCGGATGACTCAGAGAATGGGCGCCTGAGTTAGCACCCATGCAGTCACCCCCGCGAGTTGCACTTCGATAGGGCAACCTTACATACTGAGAGGACCCTAAGACTGGGAACAATGTTGCTAAGGAGCGCCCACAAAATGCGCAAGTCTCAGGCTGACACGTGGACAGAAACACCGAGAAGGTATATAAGGTTTTACGATAAACAGAATAAGGTACGTTTTACTCATTCTAAGACATTTGGACCAGAAGCTAGCATTTTCAGTTATGATTCAGTTACGCATTTCTCTGAACATTGACCTTATGGTGTTCTGTGATGAGAAGTGTTTGGTGTTTCTTGTCCAATAGCTGACTTGACCATCGAAGTGCAGACAACCGCGAGGGCGCCATTTGTCTCTCTGTTTCAGGTGTTCACGGCGGAGGAAGGAGAACGTTAGAACATAAGCAAAGGTGTTCTAGAAGCGCAGTTCGTAGAGACGCACGAAGGTGTTCGAGTCAACCGGCGGGAACAGTGGACATGGCCTCCCAAATGATGCACCATACTCATGATTATGAGTGAAACCCAAGAGCAACAAATAAGAAAACTAGGAGACGAAAACTTAAAATGGAATGGAGAAAATGGAAGGAAAATGGATAGAGAAAACTTATGATGGGTGTTCCCGCCGGTTGACCATGGTCGTCTTTGTGCGTGGCTTGTCCTCACGAGCTAGGGCACCTTCGTTCTGCTTCGTCTGTGAGTACCTGATAAGAAGTGAATAAAGGGGCGCCCTCGCGGCCATTTGCACTCTGACGATCAAGTCAGCTAGCGAGAAACATCAAAGGTGACGCACCCCCGTATCGGAACACCGTAAACGAATGCTCTGAAGGTGGTCAGAAATAATTGAGTGGGTAAAACTGTGTTGCCCTAATCGTCTCGTGCACATAGTGGGTGCGCAGCGAAAACAACTAGGGTTTGTGTTATGCGTAAAACTGCGAGAATTAGGTCAAAATTCGGATCCTTTTCAAATGTCCCAAGGCCCCGTTTTATACACCTCGTGCATTTAAAGCGCGTTAAAGCGCATTAAAAGCGTATAATAATGTGCCTTGAAACATTTGATACGCAAACTAAATTAACGCGTACCTTAGCAAACATTCACTAAAACATTGACGCACACGTGCTTATTGCCACGTGTTCTTCTGACTTGATCGTTATTCTACGCAGAGGGCCTCATAGCGCCGTAACCCAACTTAGGTTCATTCCATTGTGTGAGTCCTCTTTCCTCGAACTGCATCTGGCGCAGGGGGTGACTTTCTGGGTGCCAACTCATGCACCCCTTCTTTTAGTCACTCACCTTGGGAGGGTATCTACCTGTACCATGCACATGGTTCTTCCCTGGATGTGGCCTTCTCATGGGTCGTATCTGCCCTAGGGTCTCCCAGTGGTGGTGTGGGTACTTCACGAGTCAGGTTACCCCCTACTGGTACTAGAACTTACGGCCTTGAAGCCACCTTTCTCTTCTCTTCATTGCTGTTCTGAGCTATCGGGACCCGAGGCTTCCTCACGGTGTTGCCCCCTCCATGGTCTTTCCTACCCATGGGTATCGGGAGGTCACACCGTCGATGTCTTAACTTGACTATTTCTTAACTTGGCGACGCCTTAACCTGGCGATGCCTTAGCCTATCGACGCCTTAGCCTGGCGACGCCTCAACTTGGCGACGCCTTCTCTTGGCGACGCCTCAACTTGGCGACACCTTCTCGAGGCAGCGCCTCATCTTGGTGATGCCTCATCTTGGCGACGCCTCAAGCGGTCAATCTATTGACTTCCTTCCTTGGACACCTCGAGTGGTCCCACTATATGTTGACTTTGACTTTGGTCAACGCCCGGGGACGGGACGGTACACAAGCCCCCCAGTCTTGAGCTAATACTTGTTCTCAGCGAAAAGACCAAGGCCTCGCCCTATTGTCCACGTGGCATTCTTGCTGACGTGACATTCCCTCGTGCAGTTGACGTGACACTTCCTGAGCGTCTGACGCGATGCTTTCTGCGCTGAAGATGTGACGCTTTAAGTTGCATGTTTAATCTTTCGACACGTGGCTCGATCCTACAGCTGGGGATGAGCGTCGTTAGCGCTTCTCGAGCTAACGTTATAACTTTCAAAAACGTGCGCTCGAGGCACTGTTTCATTCACTCCTTTCACATTCTCTTCTACTGTTCATCTTCTCAGACTTTCTCTGCAACTCTCGACTCTTGCACTCTTCCTCTTCGCAAAAGCTTAAACCTTTGCAACTCTCACCGCAAAAGGTATGGTTTTTCTGCGTTGATGACTCTTCCTCATTACTCTATTGCTTTCATATCTGCCTGGGACTATTTATATTTCTGCATCTCTGTGCTCTTCCCCTTTCCTCTGCTTTCTCGTTCTTCCCTTTTTTTTGGGTTTCTCGCATGGGTAGGGTATTTTTAGGGTTTCACTTCCTTTCTGTCTTAACCTCATTCGCTGAACCCTTCCTCTTCTTCATTCTTCAGTTCTTCTCATCAAACTATGGCACGCACAAAAACAACGCCCAATCCTCCTCCCCCAAGGGTTCATTACAAGGCCCTTTATCCATGGGCTTCTGACGAGCTCTTGGACGAATGCACCACCTTGACTACTGTTGAGGACGTAGAGAATCATCTGGGTGACTTGCGGTTGTATGACTTCAACGCCTTCTGCAAAACCCATGATTCTCATATCTCCATCCGTCATGGCACCCCTGGGGAGCCAGTTTGCGTGGATGACAGGTCAAATGGGGGAAAACCATTCTTTTTCTTTACCAAACGGTGTTTAAGCGCATCGGTCTGCGCCTCCCCTTCACGACCTTCGAGAGGGAGCTGCTCACGAAGGTCAATGTAGCCCCTGCCCAACTACATCCCAATGGCTGGGCCTTCGTCAGGGCTTTCCAGATCTTGTGTGGGTACCTGGGCATCCCACCATTAATGGACGTTTTCCTTCACTTCTTTGAAGTGAAGAAGCAAGGGAAAAGTCTCTGGGTGAGCTTTTCTGGGGTCGCTAGCAGGATTCTCTTCACCCTCTTCAAAAACTCCTTCAAAGGTTGGAAGGGTAACTTCTTCAGGGTGTGTTGCGCCAAGCACGACCCTACAACCCTGGATGGCTTCCTTCTATACTGGACGGAGAAGCCCAATCCGATCAAACCTAAATCTTTGGATGAGCTGGCCTCTGCTGATAGGGAGGTGTGTGTGGCGTTAGCTGGCTTGAAAGTCGTCTTCCACACCCCGACACTGATATCTCGCGAATTCAAGGCCAACGCCCTTTCTGCATATTTTGGTAGGGAGTCTTCTTCATACCTGATTCTTGTCTTCTTCATACCTGATTCTTGTCTTCTTCATACCTGATTCTTGGTCGTGCTTTTTTCTAATTATTGTAAGCAATGTTTATCTACTCTAACCCCTACACGTGTTGTTGCTCTGTGAATTTACCTTTGTAGTAGAGCGGAATCCTGTACTTGGCCCTGAGTTCGAATTTTAATTCTATGTTTCCATGCACCGCCATACGCATCTGGCACTTCTCTCCTAACTAATCTTTTGTTGCTTGTTTTGCTTTGGTGCAGCATCAGTGATGGATTCTGCAACACGAGCTGAGTTGGCTAGGTCTTTGAAGGCTCGTCTTTGCGCGAAGTCTGCAAAGGGCGACGCCTCCAGCACCTCCCCCCTCAAGTCCAATCCATCGTCACCATCACTACCACCCCATTCTACCGAAACACCAAACTCCCCCCTTTCGTCACAAACACCTTCCACAGCCCAAACGCCCCACTCTCCTCCAACACTCCAAACACCTAACTCACCTCTTCCCATTGTTGCAGTCCCACTAGCTGCAGCTGGCGCTCCCTCCATAGCCCCTCTCGACAAAGGCAAGAGGGTGCTTGTCGTTTCCTCCGAGGATGGCGATTCGGATGTGGGGCCTGCTTATAAAAGAAGGAGGACCAATTGTATTGTCTACTTGCGCTCTCCTTCACCTCGACACGGGGTTCTATGAGGGACAACCCCCTAGCGCCACATCTCCCCCACGCCAAACAGTCCAAGATGAAGGGGTGGTGGAGTTTATGCCCCTACCAGTACCAATACCAACACCAACTCCAACATCAACAACAATACCAACACCGACCGCCCCAACAACTACCCCAGGACTTATAGCGATTCCCCCTCCCATCATGCAGCTGATGAGGGGCTTCAATGAGAGGTTGTCGCCAGGTGAATCTTCCGGGGTGCCACGGTAAGAGGGCATGCCTTACTATCTGGGTGCCTTCTTGGGCGTTGCCCTTGAATGGCGCGCCCAAGCATTGTCCAAGGCTGGCAAGGCACGCACGCTCCAAGCTCTCTTACAGGAAGTGGCTACTTTGAAAGAAGAAAAGGAGAGCTTGTGCCGCGGCTGGGCGTGTCAAGAGGAGGTTTACAAAGCCTCTTTGAGGAGCGCCAGAGAGATCAACGCAAAAGCCTGCATACGTCTACACGACGCAGGGCAAGCTGGCACCGAGCTCCTTACTCAAGTGTCATCCCTCAAATCCAAAATCGCTGCTCTTGAAGCGGCGATGCGAACTTCCGAGGCTCAGCAGAAACAACTTGCTGACCAGTGTGCTGACCGGAAGCAATTGCTGGAGAAGACCGAAGGAGAGCTGGCTGCACAGATGGAAGCGCTCAACCTTCTTCAATCTGAGCATAATCAGTTTCAGGCGGAACTAAACAGGCTTCAAGTGGAGAAGGAGGTTCTCGAGAAGCAGCTAGCCTCTGGAGATTCCGTGATCGAAGAGCTGGAGAGGGCCAAGAGGGAGCTCATCGCAGAGAGGGAAGCCCGAGACTCCACCATCGAAAATCTGGAGCAGGCTAAAGGAAAGCTCATCGACAACATGGCTGACATCTTTGCAGAGGGATTCAAGGAGGCCTTAGCTCAAGCCGCCTGTGAAAACCCGGGAATTGATGCCTCCAATTGCAACCCTCTCAACCATATTGTTGATGGGAAGGTCTTTATTTTCTTGTAAATCTATATTGACAATCATTTGAATTTACTTGTAATTCTGACAATCGATCTTGCTTATATTTATGACTTTGGAATTCGCCTAAATGTCATTTGCTTTCAATTCTTCTTGCGCTTTGTCTGTTTCTGTTTTCTTTTCCGCATCAAAGGCTTAGCTGGTACTGGCCTCTGAGGCATTTCTTTGTTGCTTTGACTTTAACTTTCTAGGTGGCACGTGTCCCCCCCCCCTCTTGTTCTTTCTTCTTAGGGTTGGAGGCACATCCTTCTCTTGCTCTTTTCTCTTAGAAACTCGCTTTGGCCTTCCCATCTGCGAGGAGTCTTCCTTATGAAGGCGTCGCTTGCTTCGCCATTGCCCATCAAGGGTGGGGAGGACTTATCGTTGCCTGTACTGGGAGCCCATGCTCGAGGAGGGACCTGCTTTGGGTCTCTTGAGCGTATGTAGACACTTGGGCTAAAAGTCGCGTTCTGGTGCCCACACCCATGGACAGACCTACACAATCAGCACCGTATCGTCCATGGAGTGTCTAAAACACTAGGGCAACTTAGCCCTTATCTCTTTGCGTTTGGTGCCCACACTTGAGGAGAGGCCTACTAAGGCAGCGCCGTATCGTCCTCAAGGTGTCTAAAACACCAGACACCGGGGCTAGCTATTCATACCTGAGGAGGGGGCGTCCCGAAGGAATCCCCTAACCGCTGCTGAAGGACAAGACACCCGGATTTTTAACTTACATTGACATCTGGTACCGGGGTTAGCTATTCATACTTGAGGAGGGGGCGTTCCGAAGGAATCCCTTAACCCTTGCTCAAGGACTAGGCACCCGGATTTTTTACTTATACTGACATCTGGTACCGGGGCTAGCTATTCATACTCGAGGAGGGGGCGTCCCGAAGGAATCCCTTAACCCCTGCTCAAGGACTAGGCGCCTGGATTTTAACTTACACTCAACATACCTGTTAGCTTGCTTTGTATCTGACCTTCGTTTCTTTATCTGGCGACGCCTTATCTTAGCGACGCCTATGCTTGACGATGCCTTAGCTTGGCGACGCCTTATCTTGGCGATGCCCTAGCTTGGCAAAGCCTTATCTTGGCAACGCCTCATCTTGGCGACGCCTCATCTTGGCGACGCCTCATCTTGGCGACGCCTCATCTTGGCGGCGCCTCAACTTGGCAACGCCCCATCTTTGTCTTTGCTTATTTGATCTTTGATCTTACAAGAAAGGGAAAAAACTAACGCAGAAATATCTTAAACTTTTCTTTTCTTTATTTGGGTGACCTCGTTAAAAAACCGCGGGAGGGAAAAAGAGTGTCCCCTTTACAAAATTTCAACTGAAATAAAACTTTAAATTCGCCGCATTCCAACTACGTGGGATATGGGCCCCTTCTAGAGTCTCTAACTTATACGAACCATTCCCTTTGGCTTTGGTTACTCTGAACGGTCCAGTCCACTTGGGAGACAACTTGTTTTCTAACTAGTAAGGGTGAGCCTTCCTCATGACCAGGTCGCCAACCTGAAATTGTCGTAACTTCACCTTAGAGCTGTATTGATGCTCCACTCTACTCTTCACAGCCTCAGCCTTAACTCTCGCCTCTTCTCTAGCTTCGTCTATCAGATCCAGGCTCACCTTTCTTTCTTCGTTGGACTCTTCTGCCACGAAACCTAGGAAACGAGGGGAGCTCTCGTGGATCTCTACTAGCATCATGGTGTTTGACCCATACACTAGGCTGAAAGGTGTCTCCATGGCGGAAGATTGAGGTGTGGTGTGGTAAGCCCATACGATCCTTGGTACTTCTTCTGCCCACGCCCCTTTAGCCTTCTCTAATCTGCGTTTCAAACCCCTCAACAAAACTCTGTTTGCTGACTCGACCTGCCCGTTCGTCTGGGGTGTTCAACCGATGCGAACACCTACTTGATTCCTACTTCTGTACACAGCTTCCCCAAAACGACACACAATGTTCTTCCAAACGAAGTGTTGTACCTTGTGTGCAGTGATCTGTGCCACTGGTTTCGCCTCTATCCACTTGGTGAAGTATTCGATGGCAACGATCAAGTACTTCATCTGCCTTATCGCCATTGGGAACGGGCCTAGGATATCAATTCCCCGAGTATGGAAGGGCCATGGGCTGTGTATGGATCTCAGTTCCCCTGGCGGCGCCTTGTGCCAATCAGCATGCATCTGACACTGCTTGCAACGCTGGGCGTTTCGAACGCAGTCCTCTCTTACTGTTGGCCACAAAAACTAATGGCAAATTCATGGAGCTCTTCTTGGATGTTGTGAAAAATGGTGCGGAAGCTATGGATTGAGATGTGCAAGATCCTCCTAGGAGCTATGGTGACCTTGAAGGTGCATGAAGAGTGTGGAAATGGGGAGGTTCAGCCAGCCCCTTTGAAGGTGGTGAAAGGTTTGAAGATTAAAAGCCTATTCCTAAGAGAGTTTAGGCAAGGAGTGAGAATGGCACAATTTTGGCAGCATTTCACTATTCAATTAATCTTGCAAATACATGAGCCAAGCCCTCTTATTTATAGTGTTTAGGGGGGGCTGGAAATTAAAAAGAAAGTGGAGGGAAATTCAAATGAGAAGCATTTGAATTTGGAGCCAATTCCTAGTCACAAGGGAAGTGTGACTTGGTTTCTACTTTTGGCACCTCCTAAATCTATAGCTACACCTTCTTTTGTGTCACATGGAAGGTGTGACTTAGCTTTATACATTTGTACCTCTTATATTTATATCTACACCTCCCTTTATGTTCTACTAAAAATACTCAAAAGTAATTACAAAAGAAAGACATCCAATGATGCTTAGTTTGCCCATATCTTCTATTTGTTGGGCTTGAGTTGAAGCTTGAACTTGTATTTGGGCTTGGGCTTGGGCTTTTTCTATCATGGGCTTGGGCCTCTTCCATCATCCCCTCCCTCTTGAAAAGGATTTGTCCTCAAATCCAATGCTTCTTCTTCATCATCATTATGTGGATGTATGTGGCTGGATGGTTTCCATCATCCCCTCCTTCTTAAGAGGATCTGTCCTCAGATCTACAGGTTTGATCTCGAACAACAACCTTATTCCTATTTTGAAAACTATGCTCGTCCTCCAGGATCAAATGTCCATCTCTGTGAGTCATCAAAGAAATCAAATGTGTCAGTTTGAGCAGTTGTGTAAACATTAATTTTAGGAAGTTGCCATTCCTTTTGTTTTTCTTTTGTTTTTGGCAACTTCTCATAATATTTCTCTATTTGTTGTTGTATTTGTTCTTGAATCCTCTCATGCATTTTCTTAACAAAATCATCTTTTGTAACTCCTTTCTTATGCACAAAGGTATGTGGATTAGGAAGGGGTAATAAATCTAAAGGAGAAAGAAGATGAAGTCCATATACAACTTCAAATGGGAAAATATTGGTAGTTTTGTGAACTACACTATGGTATGTATGCTCATCTCTAGAGTTGTGTTTGTCCTTTATGATTATTCTAGGCATAGTAGAAAGAGCTAGATTTTCAAATGTATTTTGACCATGCTTTTGAGGATGATAAGAATTTAAAGTGTACAACTTAGTTGCAAGTTTTCCCAAGAGAATCCTCAAATCATGGTTTGCGAAATTTGGAGCTGTATCCAACACTATGCTTGAAGATAAACCATGAGGATGTATCACTTCTCTAGAGAAGAGTTTATCCATATCCATGAAAATGGAGCTCTTCTTGGATGTTGTGAAAAATGGTGTGGAAGCTATGGATTGAGATGTGCAAGATCCTCCTAGGAGCTATGGTGACCTTGAAGGTGCATGAAGAGTGTGGAAATGGGGAGGTTCAGCCAGCCCCTTTGAAGGTGGTGAAAGGTTTGAAGATTAAAAGCCTATTCCTAAGAGTGTTTAGGCAAGGAGTGAGAATGGCACAATTTTGGCAGCATTTCACTATTCAATTAATCTTGCAAATACATGAGCCAAGCCCTCTTATTTATAGTGTTTAGGGGGCTGGAAATTAAAAAGAAAGTGGAGGGAAATTCAACTGAGAAGCATTTGAATTTGGAGCCAATTCCTAGTCACAAGGGAAGTGTGACTTGGTTTCTACTTTTGGCACCTCCTAAATCTATACCTACACCTTCTTTTGTGTCACATGGAAGGTGTGACTTAGCTTTATACATTTGTACCTCTTATATTTATATCTACACCTCCCTTTATGTTCTACTAAAAATACTCAAAAGTAATTACAAAAGAAAGACATCCGATGATGCTTAGTTTGCCCATATCTTCTATTTGTTGGGCTTGAGTTGAAGCTTGAACTTGTATTTGGGCTTGGGCTTTTTCTATCATGGGCTTGGGCCTCTTCCATCAAAAACCCTGCACGTATTACCTTGGATGCCAAGGTCCTTCCTCCCACATGGCTCCCGCAAATACCTTCGTGGAGTTCAGCCATTATTCTGGTGCACTCGTCGCGACTGACACATGTCAAGATAGGGTGCGTAAACCCGTGTCTGAATAATATCCCATCCACTAAGGTGTACCTTCCGGCGTTCCTCTTGATCTTCTTGCCCTCTTTTGGTTCTACTGGGAGGATCCCGTCCGCTATGTATCGCCTGTAAGGGGTCATCCATGTGTCGCCTTCCTCCAAAGCACATACCTGTACACCCTTTTCTTCTTCTGGCGAGGTCGCGTAAGTACTGATGCAGGGTGCCCTCGCCGTATCTTGACTCAAAGAGCGATGGTTTCTTGGCTTTCCTCTCGTTGTACTAACGTGAAGAACATCCACCCTGTTGTCCGCAACAAACTTTCGCGGCGTTCTGAGGATCTCTTGGATTACAGTCCTCTGCCTTCCCCCCTTACCTTAGCTGGCCAGCTTGGCAAGCAGGTCAGCTCTGGCATTCTGCTCCCTAGGGACATGTACCAGCTCAAACGCAGCAAAGGCTCTCTTCAACACCTCGACGTACCTCAAGTATGCGGCCATCTGTGGATCCTTTGCCTGATACTCCCCCGTTACTTGCCCTGTGACCAATAGTGAGTCACTCTTTGCCAGGAGGCTCTGAGCACCCATTTCTTTAGCCAACAGCATCCCAACAATTAACGCCTCGTACTCCGCCTAGGTGTTGCTCGCTTTGAAGGGCGAAGCGTAAAGCTTGCTCGATCAACACTCAATTAGGCCCCTCCAGGATTATTCCAGCGCCACTCCCTTGCTGGTTGGAAGATCCATCCACTGAGAGCATCCACTGTGACCCTAACTCCACTTCTTGAGGGTCTCCTCCTAGTGAGAGCTCTGCCACGAAGTCAGCATAGACTTGCCCTTTGATGGACCCCTTGGGTTCATACTGGATATCAAACTCTGACAGCTCTACCGCCCAGCGAACCATCCTCCCTGCTACATCTGGCTTTTGAATTACTTTCTGGATGGGGAGGTTTGTCATCACCACCACTGTGAAGCTATGGAAATAGTGGCGTAGCCTTCGGGCTGAGAACACCACTGCTAGTGTCGCCATCTCTAACGACTGGTACCTCAATTCTGGGCCTTGCAAGGCTTTGCTTACAAAGTAAATGAGCTCAATTCACCCCTCCCCTCTTGATCTTAGACACTTATTAACTCTAACAATTGGTATCAAGAGCTAGGGCTTGTATTTTGCTCAAGTGTATGCATGATGTATGAGTTTAAAATGCCTTTAGCTGAAGGTGCGTCTAGTAATAGACCTCCTATGTTTGGTGGTGTTAACTATGCTTTCTTGAAAATCAGGATGAAAATCTTTATGGAGTCTATTGACATGGGGATCTGGGATGCAGTGGTCAGTGGACCTTTTATACCTATGCAGGTTGTCAAAGAAGAAACAATAAAGAAGCCTTGGTCTGAATGGAGTGAAACCGAGAAGAAGAAGGCCCAATATGACTCCTTAGCCAAGAATATCATCACCTCTGCACTGAATATGGATGAGTTCTTTAGAGTCTCTCAATGTAACTCACCTAAGGAGATGTGGGAGGTACTAGAGGTAACTCATGAACGGACTGATGATGTGAAACGAGCAAGGAAGCACTCACTAATTCAGGAATACGAATTGTTCAGAATGCAATCAGAAGAAAGTATTGAAGATGTGCAGAAACGATTTACACATATTGTAAATCACCTCACTGGCCTTGGTAAAGTCTTTGACAAGGAAGAGCTCAACAAAAAGGTGCTAAAATGCCTTGATAGGAGCTGGCAGCCTAAGGTAACAACAATCTCAAAATCCAGAGATTTATCCAAGATGTCCACTGCTGCACTTTTTGGAAAGCTGATAGAGCATGAAATAGAGCTGAAAAGATTGAAAGAACAAGAAACTGTGGAGAAGAAAGCCAAAGGAATTGCCCTGAAAACTACCATGGAACATGTACCGCCCTGATGGTCGGATGCGATGACGTGGCACCCTGTTAAGGTGTAGGCGTGTTGACAAGGCGCCAGGTTGACAGTCGGGAAGGAAGTCGGGAGGCACGTGTAGTCACCGATAGTTAAGTTGGCGTGTTCCGATTTCCAGCTTACCAGAATAGGCGATCGCCAGGTTGAGGACGAAGTCGCCAGATGCAGACTCAGGCGACCAGGCAGTCGGAGATCGCCAGAACAAGCACATCGCCGAAGTTAAAGGAGAAGCAGATTATGAAGGCGGCCGGCGAGACCACAGGGAAGGTGTATGAAGGCCCTACCTCGCCAGTTTCAGTAGGGATCGCACTCCTGAGTTAGCTATGCACTGGGCAGCACCATGCATAGGTAACTTAGCCAAAATAAGAGTAGAAGTAGCGCCAAGTCAGGGAGCCTCCAGATGATGGCACGTGTACGGTTGGATACGAGCCACGTGTCCAAGTCAGTAACTGCCAGGAGAGAGAAAATCACCAGGTATATAAGAGTTCCTAACAGATTTCCTAAGGTACGCACGTTCAGTTCATACACTTTACGCTTGCGAGTGACAGAGCTGTTTGTGAGAGAGATTTGCACGGTTCCAGTTCTTAGTATTTGGTGATACCGTCACTGACTTGAGCGTCGGAGTGCGATCGGCCGCAGCGGCGCCGTATCGTTTCTTTGCAGGTTCTTGAGATAGATCCAGAGGAGGAACGGAAGTGAGAAGCGGGGCGCACGTCGATCCTTTGACGAGGCATTCTCCAGCGCTCCGGTCAACAGGCAAGATCATCAGGCGCCCACCTTGGGGCCGTGTAAAACGTGCTCCCATCCACAGCGTGAGTTCGTGGAGTTTTTCGAGGTTTTCTGCGCGGTTGTGTGCTGGTGCAACCGTCGTTGGCAGTTTCTTTGAGTTTCGTTCGGTTAAGTTTGTGTTTGTGCCGTTTGTTTGTCTTTCAATCGGTGGAGTGAGGTCTTTTGGTGCTTGCGCGCAATCTGTCTGGTGGAGGTTCGAGTTCTTTGGTGGTTTTCTGCGAAGGTTTGCGGTGTTTTTGGGTTCTTGCGCAGTTTCTTGAGTTTTCCCCGATTGATCGCTGGTTCGTTCGTGGTTGAAGTGTTATTTGCTGTATTTCTGCGGTTCGCTGAAGTTGATGAGAAAGATGAGAAGCAATCGTTCCAGTCCCGTGGCTCCCGTCGCAGCTGAAGGCGACGCCGCCATGACCATGGCGCAGATGGCAGAAATGATGCGCTCATTGCAGGCCACTGTAGAAGCCTCGCGCGTCGAGCAGGCCAAGATACATGAAGACCTGGTCGCCTCTCGCGCCAGAAACGAGGAGCTTGGCAAGGTAGCTGAGGAGCTACGTCGAGCTCTTCAGGAGCAGCAGGTTCGTTCTTCTGCTGAAGAGGTGGCACCGTCGACGCCGCCTCGTGTTTTCCCAATGCCTTTCATTCAGGCGATTACTGACACGCCAATTCCCACGAGCGTGGTCCCGGTTAAAGCTGTTTTTACTGGCGTGGAAGATCCAGAGGCTCATCTGACCACGTTCCATACACAGATGATGCTGTCAGGGGGGTCGGATGCTGTCTATTGTAAGATGTTCGTGAGCACGCTCCAGGGAACGGCGATGGAGTGGTTTGTGAGCCTGCCTAATGGCCACATAACTAATTTTCAGCAATTCTCGAAAATCTTTGTCGAGCAGTATATTGTGAACAAGGCACCGCCCAGGGTGTCCTATGATCTGTTTGATATAAGGCAGTACCAGGGGGAGTCCCTCAGAGACTACCTCAATCGCTTCGGAGCACAGATGGTCAGATCGCCGGCCAAGGATGAAGAAATGCTGGTTTATGCCTTCAAGAAGGGCGTGCAGCCAGGGCCATTCTGCGAAGCCTTGATCAGGGCTCATCCAGCGACGTTTGCTGAAGTCAGGCGACTTGCGGTGGCTCACATCGCCGACGAGAGTGAGGTCGCCGAGAAGAGAGGCAGTGTGGCTCCCGTCAGGCCACGCGCCCAGACCAGGATCCAGCCACAGAGGGTGCTGGAAACGGCAGCGGCGGCCAGAAAGGATCAAAGGACTCGCTATCCTTACGATAGGAGAAATAAGGGAAGAAGCCAAGCGCGCCAACCGCCAGCACGCCAACAACCAGCACGCCGGGAATACAATCGCCCGCCTAAGCACAAATTCGTCATGGGACTAGCGGACCTGATCGCTATCCCTAACATATCTGCTAGGTTGAAGGCGCCCGAGAAGGTGGGCGACAAAGTGCTAGGGTCGAAGCCGGATGTCTGGTGTGAGTTCCACCAGTGCTTTGGCCACAACCTGGACTCGTGTTTGTCTTTAGGGTACCAGCTCGACGATCTGGTTAAGAGCGGGTTCCTAAACGACTATCTGCTGGACAGAAGGACCGGAGGAGCGTCGAGTTCCCAGCCGGCAGGTGGAGAAGCCCAGCAACACGAGATGCCTATCCATGGGGAGATCCACACCATTGCAGGGGGTTTCTCAGGTGGTGGATGCACCGCGTCGCAGAGGAAAAAGTACGCGCGATCGGTGATGTCAGTAGACATGTTTGAAGATCACTCGCCCGAAGTGGACATTACGTTCACCAAGCAGGATCTTCGGGACGTTGTGCCTCATGACAACGATCCCATTGTTATTTCATTGATCACGGCGGGGAGGAAGGTCTACCGAGTTCTGGTGGACCAAGGAAGTTCGGCAGACGTGATGTTCTGGCCGACTTTCACGCAGTTAGAATTGCCCCTTGACCAGCTAAGGCACTATGGAGGGTGCTTGTATGGGTTCGCTGGCGACCAGGTGGAGGTCAGGGGGTACATTGAGCTGAGAACCACGTTTACCTATGAGGCTGGGTCGAGGACGGAGAAAATCAAGTACCTCATCGTAAACGCCCCTTCAGCATATAACATCCTGCTGGGAAGGCCCACCCTTAACAGGATCGGCGCAATTCCATCGACTCGGCACATGAAGGTGAAGCTGCCGTCCATGGAAGGGGTGGTAATCACGATAAGGTCTGATCAGAAGGAAGCGAAAAGGTGCTATGAAAATAGCCTGAAAAATAAAAGATCAGTTAGCTATGTTACAACCACCCCACCTCCCGGTGTGAAGCCCAGACCGCCGGTGATGGAGGAGGCCGCCGGAAGGGATGTAGAGATGGTAGATGCTGAGCTGGGGGAGGGGAATGCTGGCCTGGAGGAAGAAGAGGCGCGGAATCGCCCGGAGGAAGCAAGGGAGCTGGGAATCACCAAGGCAGTGATCGCCAGAGAATCAAGGCCCAAGCCCGTCGAGCAGTGGCTCGAGAAGGAGATCGGGGGGAAGGTTTTCAAGCTCGGAAGATCTCTGGAGGTCGATCTCCAGGACCAGATCGCCAAGGTGATTGAACGGCATCTGGACGCGTTTGCCTGGTCCGCTTCGGACATGCCCGGGATCGATCCCGACTTCTTGTGCCATCATCTGGCGATGGACAACATGGTGAGACCGGTGCGGCAAAGAAGGAGGAAATTTAATGAAGAGAGGAGGCAGGCGATCAAGGATGAGACCCAGAAACTCCTCGCTGCAGGCCACATCAGGGAAGTCCAGTACCCTGAGTGGTTGGCGAATGTCGTGCTGGTGAAGAAGAGCAACGGGAAATGGCGCATGTGCGTCGATTTCACCGACCTGAATAAGGCTTGCCCAAAGGATTCGTATCCTTTACCAAGCATTGATGCCCTGGTTGATAGTGCTGCAGGGTGCAAACTGCTGAGTTTCCTGGACGCCTTCTCGGGCTATAATCAGATCAAGATGCATCCCATGGATGAAGAAAAAACAGCCTTCATGACGGAGTGGTCGTGCTACTGCTATAAGGTGATGCCGTTTGGGCTGAAGAATGCGGGGGCCACGTACCAGAGGCTGATGGACCGAGTACTTGCACCAATGCTGGGAAGGAACGTGCAAGCTTACGTCGATGACATGGTCGTGACCTCGCAGGAGAAAAGCAAGCACGTTGCAGACTTGGAAGAATTGTTCACGACGATCGCCAAGTTCAAGTTGAAGCTCAACCCGGAGAAATGCATTTTCGGCGTGGAGGCTGGAAAATTTTTGGGTTTTCTCTTGACTGAAAGAGGGATAGAGGCCAACCCGGACAAGTGTGCCGCCATCTTGGCGATGAGAAGCCCGACTACAGTGAAAGAAGTCCAGCAGCTGACGGGTCGGATGGCGGCCCTATCCCGCTTCGTGTCAGCGAGCGGAGAAAAGGGACATCCCTATTTCCAGTGTCTGCGGCGCAATAACAAGTTCGCTTGGACGAAAGAGTGCGAGGAAGCTTTCGTCAAGCTGAAGGAATATTTGGCGAGCCCGCCGGTTCTGTGCAAACCACTGGCGGGAATCCCTCTCAGGTTGTATTTCGCTGTGACTGAGAGGGCGGTGAGTGCGGTGCTCGCCCAGGACCAGGATCAGGCTCAGAAGCCTATTTATTTCGTGAGTAAAGTGTTGCAGGGCCCAGAAACGAGATATCAGGCCCTGGAGAAGGCTGCTTTGGCTGTGGTGTTTTCGGCGAGGAGGTTGCGCCACTACTTCCACAGTTTCACAATACTGGTGATGACTGACCTGCCCATCCAGAAGGTCTTGAAGAAACCTGACGTTGCAGGAAGAATGGTGAAGTGGGCAGTCGAGTTGTCAGAGTTTGACATTAAATATGAGCCTCGAGGCCCGATCAAAGGGCAAATTTTTGCAGGTTGAAGGAGATGATTTCCGTTGGGTACTCTCGGTGGATGGATCGTCAAACCAGCAGGGTAGCGGTGCTGGAGTCATATTGGAAGGACCCAACGGCGTGCTGATCGAACAATCGTTGAGATTCGCCTTCAAAGCCAGCAACAATCAAGCAGAGTACGAGGCGCTGATCGCCGGGATTCTGCTGGCTAAGGAAATGGGAGCCAGAGTGCTGATGGCTAAGAGTGACTCGCTGCTAGTCACAGGGCAAGTAACAGGCGAGTTCCAGGCTAAAGATCCACAAATGGCGGCTTACTTGGCGTATGTGCAGGAATTGAAGAGTTCCTTTGCCTCTTTTGAAGTGGTGCATGTGCCCCGAGAACAGAATGCCCGAGCTGACTTGCTTGCTAAGCTCGCCAGCTCAGGCAAGGGGGGTAGGCAGAGGACAATGATTCAAGAAATTTTGAAGACGCCGATGGCATTTGTAGCAGATCACCTGGTCCTTCAGATAAGCAGGTCGACGGAGAGAGCAGCGAGAAGCCATAAGTCTTTGACGCAAGAAACTCTGAGATCGCCGAGAGTCAGAGCTTGTCGAGGAGAGAAGGTGGACGTGATGCAGGTCTGCGCCACCCATGAGCCAGACACTTGGATAACACAGTATAAGCGGTGCTTGGCAGATGGTCTCCTCCCGTTGGATCCAACAGAAGCTAGGAAGGTAAAGAAAAATTCCAGCAAGTATACACTAATTGATGGCGATCTGTACAGGTTTGGGTTCACTCACCCACTCCTGGAATGTATACACGGCGAGAAGTGCACGAGGATTATGGCAGAGCTCCACGAAGGAATATGTGGAAGTCACGTCGGGGGTCGAGCTCTGGCCGCGAGGACTCTCCGTGCAGGCTACTATTGGCCATCCATGAGAGAAGATTGCAAGAAGTATGCCCAATGCTGCAAACAATGCCAGCAGCACGCCGATTGGCACAAGGCACCTCCCGAGGAGTTGAAGTCAATCTATAGCCCTTGGCCGTTTCATACTTGGGGAATCGACATCCTGGGACCTTTTCCACTGGCGATCAGGCAGATGAAGTACTTGGTGGTGGCGATTGAGTACTTCACCAAGTGGATTGAAGCAGAACCAGTGGCCCAGATCACCGCGCACAAGATCGAAGGCTTTGTATGGAAGAATATTGTGTGCCGGTTTGGAGTGCCTAAGCGCCTGGTATCAGATAATGGGACTCAGTTTGCGAGCCACCTGTTGAAAAAGCTTTGCGAAGGGGTCGGAATTCAGCAAGTGTTTGCATCCGTCGAGCACCCTCAGACTAATGGCCAGGTGGAATCGGCTAACCGGGTGTTGCTGAGAGGTTTGAAGAGAAGGCTCGAGAAAGCCAAGGGAAGTTGGGCTGAGGAGGTACCCCTAATAGTTTGGGCGTACCACACCACCGAGCAGTCAGGAGCCCATGAGACCCCGTTTAGCATGGTCTATGGGTGTGATGCCATGATTCCAGTCGAGATTCAGGAGAGCTCGCCGAGATTCCAGAACTTTGTAGAGGAAGACTCGAATGAAGAGAGAAGACTGAACCTGGATCTGCTGGACGAAGTCAGGGAGGAGGCAAGGCTGAAGGCTGAGGCGGTGAAGAGAAGGGTCGAGCGAAGGTACAACTCAAAGGTGATGCCAAGGCAGTTTAGAGAAGGCAATCTGGTGATGAGAAAGGCCCACCAGTACGAGATGGAGAATAAGCTATCGCCCAAGTGGACTGGACCGTTCAGAATAACCGAGGCACTCGGGAACGGAGCCTATCGCTTGGAGACGTTGGAACGGGGGGCGATCCCTCGTACCTGGAACGCCACACACCTGAAGTTGTACTATAGCTAAGAGCTTTGTAAGTAAAGACAAACACAAATATTACATTGCAATGTCTCTGTTAAAACAGTTTTAAGGGGGCACTCTTTTTTCCCTAAGGAGGGTTTTTAATGAGGCCACCCAATAAAAGAAGAGTTTTCGAAGTATAAGGTGTTTTCAGATTGCATATGTGTTATTTCCAAAAGTTTCGAAGAAAGACCTTGTCATTCGTACATGATTTAAGGCACGAAAAGATATGTCGCGTGCTTTCTAAAGTTTTAGAGTCCTCATCGTTTTTAGGTGATTAGAGGCACCAGTTAAGTTTCAAAGTCCTCATCGTTTTTCGGCGATTAGAGGCACCAGTTAAGTTTTTGAAGTCCTCATCGTTTTTCGGCGATTTGAGGCGCCAGTTAAGTTTTTAAAGTCCTCATCGTTTTTCGGCGATCGGAGGCACCAGATGGAAGACCTCAACACCCTCGCGCGTTTTGAGGCAAGTTAAAGGACCTCCTCGCCGTTGAGCGAGTGCAGGCGAGAAAGAGAAAAAGTCCTCCGTGTTTCTGGGAGCGAGAAGATGTAACTCCCGGGGCAACGTAGAGGCAAGTTAAAGACCTCCCCGCCGTTGTGCGGGCGCAGGCGAGAAAGGTCCTCAGTGCATCCAGGGGGGAGGAGATGTACGCCCTGGGCAAGTTGAGGCACCGGATAAAGTCCTTATCGCCGTTGTGCGGACTAAGGCCCATCAAAGACCTCCTCGCCGTCGAGCGAGTGCAGGCGTGAGAAAGAAAAGGTCCTCAGTGCATCCAGGGGGGAGGAGATGTACACCCTGGGCAAGTTGAGGCACCTGACAAAGTCCTTCTCGCCGTCGAGCGAGTTAAGGCCGTTTAAAGTCCTTCTCGCCGATGAGCGAGTTCAGGCGAGTAAAAGTCCTTCTCGCCGATGAGCGAGTTCAGGCGAGTTTAAAGACCTTCTCGCCTGTGCGCGAGTATAGGCAAGATAAAATCCTTCTCGTCTTGAACGAGTTCAGGTATGGCGAAAAGGGTGGAAGAAGCTTGAAAGGTGGCTAAGGTAGGTTCGAAGAGAACGCCTAGCCAGCCAGTCTTTAGCTCTGGGGTTCAGGGAGATAAAGGAAGATCCCAAAGGGCATTTCTGCCTCAGATAAAGAAATCACTACCAAAGCCTGAGGCTAAGGAAAGCTGGTGTTACCAAGAGGTCTAGGTGATCGCGAAAAGTTCGAACGCGGCGAGAAGGTTGAAAGACTTGTTTGGTGAAGCGGGTCAAGTGGGACGTTGTTTGAACCAATGATTGAATCACAGTTTGTTGCTTGGAACTTTTCTTATGATCAGGTTAGTGCCTCAGGGGTACAAGTTGTTTAAAGCGATTATTGCTTAAGTTTGAATCGGCTCGAAGCAGTTACGCCAAAAGTCATGTTTGCAAAATCGCTAAGTTACATGTTTGCAAAATCGCTAAGTTAAACGCAGCAGAGTTAAACATACAAAGAAAGTAAAGCGCTCAAAAGGAGTCAGAAGAAATGTCCAAGTCTCGCCATTAAGATAAAAAGCTGTTCAAAATACGTATGCAAGAGTTTTTTACAAGGCAAATATAGGTGAATTTATAAAGAAGCAGATGGGGTGGAATTGGTTGAGCCTTCGGCGGGAACGACCTTTCCATCTACTACTTCATTGTTTAATGACACCATGCTGAGGTCGAGATCAGGGAATAGGCATGCGAACTGTTCTCGAGCGGCATCAAACCCGGCAACCAGAATCTGAGCGGAGCTTAGCTTAAGTTCTTCGATTTGCTTTTGAAATCCTTCAACCTGCTGCTTAAGCTCCTTGTTCTGCTGCTCCAGCGCTTCGACCTGTTTTTGGAGTTGTTTGTTGGTCTCTTGAGCTTGAAGAAGGTCGTCAGCCACCTTCTTGGATTCTGTTCGAGCTTGGGCCAACTCGGCAGCCATCTTCACCTTTTCTTTGTTTGCCTCGGAGAGATCGGCCATGGCGTCGTCTCTGGCTTTCTCTACTTGCCCAAGTAGTTTCTCGCGATCGATCGACCTTTGCTCCAGCCTCTGTACTTTATCGGCGTTGGCTTGAATTTGAGCCTCCAGGTCGCTCGCCTTGGTACGTAGAGGCACGATTCTGCTTTCAAGCTCGACCTTTTCTTGGGCAAGTTCATGGACTTTGCGGCGAAGGTCAACAGCTTCCTTGCGCGCAAGCCTAAGCTCGGTGTTTAGGGCATCCTCCACTCGAGAATGTTCCATCTCCGCGAGCGTTAGGCTGAATGACACCTTCTCCACCTCGACCTTCATTGTGCTGTTCTCGGTCTTGAGGTTGTAGATGTCATCCTGTAGCCGCCTGGTGGAGCTCTCCACAGCTCTCGTTATGATTGACGGGATATCCTCTGCAATGGTTTTGAGTTTAGCAGTCAGAGGTTCCCACATCCTCGTGACCTCGAGGGATAGATTTGCAGCTTGGAGAGGCACCAGGGGGGCTTGTTGAGGGTTCTCGTCGCCGCCTTCCTTAGCAATATTTTCAGTGGTTGCTTCTTGGCGCGGCGACGCAATCGGGGACTCGGTGATTAGGATTGGAGAGGTGTGAGCGACCTCATCCCCGATTGGAACGATTCCTGCAGCTGAGGTGTTGGAAGGAAGGCCCCCTCCTGCCGATATATGTGGAGTAGAGGCGCTCGGGGGGTCCTCTAAGAAGTTTGGCTCTTGGGCCCCAGTTGTAGGTGGCGCAGTGGCCAATGGAACTGCTTGGACTGGTGGTGAAGGGGCTTGTGGTGCTGGTGGTGAAGAAGGAGGAGCAGGTGTTGACGGTGGTGTTGAAGCTGGAAGAGGGGGTGGGGCAGGTGGAGAAGGTGGTGCCACCCTTGTCCTCTTTGTAACGAGGCCATCCTCAGTGACCTCGTCGTCCTCTTCCTCATCCTCTTGGACAACTTGGGGGGCCTTCCGCTTTGGCCTCTTAAGGACCAGTTTCTTTCGTTGGGTGGGCGCCTTAGGCGGTGATCGCCCCTGGATGATGGCCTTCTCGACCGCTGAGTTGGGAACCGTCTGGGAGCCGGTCGCCAACCCATGATTGCGGGCGAGCGCCTTTAAATCGGCGAGCATGTTCTTACCCAACATGGTGTCTGCATGAAATGAAAGTGCATAAGTTAGCTCAAAGGAGAAAGGGGTAAGTGTACAAGACAATAAGACAGCAAAGCAGGCATATGCAGAAAAGATAAGACCAAAGTCTTGTGTGTATTGCACAAGACGCCCAGAAACAATAACAGAAGCAATGTCAGGACAAAGATGTAGCGTCCTAACCTATTTGAAATTCCAACTGGTCCTCAAAGAACTCGAAGGAAATCAGGGTGGGGGTCAAGAATGTTATGTGGGCATCTGCCACCCTCTTCCAGAAGAGACAAAGGTCTCTGTCCAAAGCTCCCATGCTATCAGGACTTCTGGGCCTCCTGAAGCAGCTCTTGGACTCTTTTTTCCCCTTGTCCACCCAGTACAAGGGGAAACCGTCGAGAAGGGAAGGGTCTTTGTCGTTTGCGCGGACCTGGATGAACTTCCCCTTCCAATCCTTATACGACTGCTGGAAGATGGTGAAGATGGATCTCCCAGCAATGGCGTTCAGACTGACCCACAGGCGATCGCCTGGGTGTTTGGCCTCAAACAGAAATAAAAATACGTCCACTGACGCAGGCAACCCCAGGTGGGCGCACGTTACCTCAAAAGCTCGGACGAACGCCCAGCTGTTGGGGTGAAGCTGGGCGGCAGCGATATTGAGCTCGGTTAAGAGTTCCCTCTCAAATCGAGTGAGAGGGAACCTGAGCTTAACCTTCTTGAAGAGAGTGGTGTAGACGAAGCAGAAGGGCCCGTCGGCGCTCACTTTATCATCGACACACACTGGCAGAGTGGCTGGGCAAGGCAGCACCATCATTCTCTCATCGTGCTCCTTGTGGAATGATTGGTGGGCCTCGTCCCCATTGGTCAATCGCAGAACCGCTCCCGCGGTGTTCACCGACGACGTTTCCTTTAAGAGGGTTGAGTTAGCCCATGAGTATAACGTCTTGAAGTCTGGCAGTGGGGTGGGGGCTCCTCCAGCGTTTGGTGGAGTCGCCTGGGCCAGAGTGGTTTGAGAGGACGCGGGCCTCACAGCCTGCGAAGAGGGAGCACCACGAACTTGCGTAGAGTCGTGTGCTTGTGAAGGGGGGTTTCGCGCTGACGGAGGGGGGTTCGGGGTGATCTTCGTGCGAGTCATGGTAGCAACTGCAAACGAAGGAGGAAGGAAAAATAATCAGGAGGGTTACAAAGGCTGACTCGATCATGAATGGAAGGTGAAAGACGAACGAATGTGAGTTCGCTGCGACGATCGACAAAGCCCTAAGTCACGCAGAAGGAGAAATGGAAAAACAGCCCACAACGTATGCACCAGACAGTTATAGGATGATGCAAATCGGTGAAAATGCAAGAAAACCCAGCAGATGAAGGAAAGTAGTTACCTTTCGATGATCGGGAGAATGTTAAAGGGAGTTGGTGATCTAGAGCGTCGAGGAACGTCGAGAGCTTTCGCAGAAAGGAAGGAGAGCGTATGCAAGTGTGAAGAAAGTGATGGAACAGTAGGAGCGTAAGGGGTTTAAGGGTTTTCGAACGGTTTTGGGAAGCGCTAACGGCAGATGAAGATGGCCGTTGATGAGAGCCACGTGTCGAATGATGCGCGAAGAGTTTGGTGGAGCGTCAGAGCAGAAGAAAGTACTACCGCTTGGAATTCTGCGCCCATGCCACGTAGACCAGTGTTAACGAGGGCTTTTTCAGTCTTTTCGCTAGACAAGTCTTCGCTTAAGACTGGGGGGCTTGTGTACCGCCCTGATGGTCGGATGCGATGACGTGGCACCCTGTTAAGGTGTAGGCGTGTTGACAAGGCGCCAGGTTGACAGTCGGGAAGGAAGTCGGGAGGCACGTGTAGTCACCGATAGTTAAGTTGGCGTGTTCCGATTTCCAGCTTACCAGAATAGGCGATCGCCAGGTTGAGGACGAAGTCGCCAGATGCAGACTCAGGCGACCAGGCAGTCGGAGATCGCCAGAACAAGCACATCACCGAAGTTAAAGGAGAAGCAGATTATGAAGGCGGCCGGCGAGACCACAGGGAAGGTGTATGAAGGCCCTACCTCGCCAGTTTCAGTAGGGATCGCACTCCTGAGTTAGCTATGCACTGGGCAGCACCATGCATAGGTAACTTAGCCAAAATAAGAGTAGAAGTAGCGCCAAGTCAGGGAGCCTCCAGATGATGGCACGTGTACGGTTGGATACGAGCCACGTGTCCAAGTCAGTAACTGCCAGGAGAGAGAAAATCACCAGGTATATAAGAGTTCCTAACAGATTTCCTAAGGTACGCACGTTCAGTTCATACACTTTACGCTTGCGAGTGACAGAGCTGTTTGTGAGAGAGATTTGCACGGTTCCAGTTCTTAGTATTTGGTGATACCGTCACTGACTTGAGCGTCGGAGTGCGATCGGCCGCAGCGGCGCCGTATCGTTTCTTTGCAGGTTCTTGAGATAGATCCAGAGGAGGAACGGAAGTGAGAAGCGGCGCGCACGTCGATCCTTTGACGAGGCATTCTCCAGCGCTCCGGTCAACAGGCAGGATCAGAACATGATACAAGTGAGGAAGAAGTTGATCCTGAACATGATGAGAGTTTGAGTCTGCTCACCAGAAAATTCAGTAAGTTTCTTAGAAAGAAAAACCGTGATAGAACTCAACAAAGAAAGAGGTACTCTAAACCCAATGATTCGAATTCTTCCAATTACACTTGTTTTGGATGTGGTAAACCAGGTCATATAAAGGTTGATTGTCCAAACAATCAAAACAAAGAAAAATCAGCAAGCAAGAAGAGTGAAAGAAGCAAAGGCAAAAGAGCATACATCTCATGGGAAGAAAATGATGTATCCTCATCTAGTAATTCCTCAACCGAAAGTGAGGAAGCAAATTTGTGCTTTATGGTGAATGAGGAAGAATATAACTCTGATTCAGTAAGTGATTTTTCTACTGATTCTGATAATTATGATCAGCTGTTAATTGCATTTAAGGAAACACATGATGAAGCAAACAAATTAGCTGTAATTTATAACAAATTGAATAAAGTAAATAGGGTACTTGAACCTAAGGTCAAAGCTCTTGAAGAAGAACTGCACAAAGCTAAAATTGAATTGGTCAGCCTTGAATTAACTTGTTTGCATGCATCAATAAAAACCTGTGATAATTGTAAGAAGCTCGAAAAACAGGTTGAATATTTGTTAAAAACACTTTCAAATTTCACCAAAGGAAGAGAAAATCTTGAAACTTTATTAGATTCACAGAATGTTGTTTTTAATAAAAAATGGTCTAGGATATAATTCTGAAATGAAAAGCAATGTGAAAAAGCTGTCTAGTTTTTTCGTTCCTTCCAAAACAGGTTTTTCTTCTTTTAGTTGTTCAAAAGCAATGCATACTGCAACATGTTTTTACTGTATGAAGTATGGTCATATATCTAGAACATGTAAAGCTAGAAGATACCTTGTTCCTAAAGGATTGGCCAAATGGCTTCCTAAGGAAAGGTATTAATCATGTTGAACCCTAGACTAAAAGGGGTACCATATATGCTAAATCTGTTTTGTTGCAGAAAAACAGCAGGAAAAATCAGTGGTACCTGGACAGTGGCTGCTCAAAGCACATGACTGGTAATGTGACCCAGTTCATAAATCTGAAACTCAAAGCTGAAGGGTATGTCACATATGGGGACAACAATAGAGGAAAAATTCTTGGAAGAGGAGATGTTGGTACTAAAGACTCAACCACTATTGAGAATGTACTGTATGTTGAAGGGCTAAAACATAGTCTTCTAAGCATTAGCCAACTATGTGACAAGGGATACAAGGTCAATTTCGAAGCCAACACTTGTACAATTTCAAATGAAATTTCTGGTAAGGTGTTGTTCACTGGAAAAAGGGTAAACAACATATATCTCTTGTACCGCCCTGGTGGTCGGGTATGATGACGTGGCACCCTGCTACAGTGTAGGCGTGTTGACAAGGCACCAGGTTGGTAGTCAGGAAGGAAGTCGGGGGGCACGCGTAGTCGCCAGTTGCTAAGCTGGCGTGTTCCGACTTCCAGTTTACCAGAATAGGCGATCGCCAAGTTAAAGATCAAGTCGCCAGATGAAGACCCAGGCGACCAAGCAGTCGGAGATCGCCAGAACAAGCACATCGCCGAAGATGAAGGAGAAGCAGATTATGAAGGCGGCCGGCGAGACCACAGGGAAGGTGTATGAAAGTCCCCAACTCGCCAGTTCCAGTAGAGATCGCACTCCTAAGTTAGCTATGCACTGGGTAGTACCATGCATAGGTAACTTAGCCAAAATGAGAGTAGAAGCAGCGCCAAGTCAGGGAGCCTCCAGATGATGGCACGTGTACAGTTGGATGCGAGCCACGTGTCCAAGTCTGTAACTGCCAGGAGAGAGAAAACCACCAGGTATATAAGAGTTCTTAACAGATTTTCTGAGGTACGCACGTTCAGTTCATACACTTTACGCTTGCGAGTGACAGAGCTGTTTGTGAGAGAGAGTTTGCACGGTTCTCGTTCTTAGTTTTTGGTGATATCGTCACTGACTTGAGCGTCGAAGTGCGATCGGCCGCAGCGGCGCCGTGTCGTTTCTTTGCAGGTTCTTGAAGTAGATCCAGGGAGGAACGAAGGTGATAAGCGGTGCGCACGTCGATCTTTGACGAGGCATTCTCCAGCGCTCCAGTCAACAGGCAGGATCACCAGGCGCCCACCGTGGGGCCGTGTAAAACGTGCTCCCATCCACAGCGTGAGTTCGTGGAAGTTTTCGAGGTTTTCTGCGCGGTTGTGTGCTGGTGCAACCGTCGTTTGCAGTTTCTTTGAGTTTCGTTCGGTGAGTTTGCGTCTTGTACCGTTTGTTTGGCTTTCAATCGGTGGAGTGAGGTCTTTTGTTGCTTGCGCGCAATCTGTTTGGTGGAAGTTCGGGTTCTTTTGTGGTTTTCTTCGAAGGTTTGCGGTGTTCTTGGGTTCTCGCGCGATTTCTTGAGTTTTCTCCGATTGATCGCTGATTCGATCGCGGTTGAAGTGTTATTTGCTGTATTTCTGTGGTTCGCTAAAGTTAATGAGAAAGATGGGAAGCAATCGCTCCAGTCCCGTGGCTCCTGTCGCTGCTGAAGGCGACACCGCCATGACCATGGCACAGATGGCAGAGATGATGCGCACGTTGCAGGAAACCGTGGAAGCCTCGCGCGTAGAGCAGGCAAGGATACATGAGGACCTGGTCGCCTCTCGCGCCAGGAACGAGGAGCTCAGCAAGGTAGCTGAGGAGCTGCGTCGAGCTCTTCAGGAGCAGCAGGGACGTTCTTCTGCTGAAGAGGTGGCACCGTCGACGCCACCTCGTGTGTTCCCAATGCCTTTTGTTTAGGCGATTACCGACACGCCAATTCCCACGAGCGTGGTTCCGGTTAAGGCTGTTTTTACCGGCGTGGAGGATCCAGAGGCTCATCTGACCACGTTTCACACGCAGATGATGCTGTCGGGAGGGTCAGACGCCGTCTACTGCAAGATGTTCGTGAGTACGCTCCAAGGGACGGCGATGGAGTGGTTTGTGAGCCTGCCTAATGGCCACATAACCAATTTTCAACAATTCTCGAAAATCTTTGTCGAGCAGTACATTGTGAATAAGGCACCGCCCAGGGTGTCCTATGATCTGTTTGATATAAGGCAGTACCATGGGGAGTCCCTCAGAGACTACCTCAATCGCTTCGGAGAGCAGATGGTCAGATCGCCGGCCAAGGATGAAGAAATGCTGGTCTATGCCTTCAAGAAGGGCGTTCAGCCAGGGCCATTCTGCGAGGCCCTGATCAGGGCTCATCCAGCGACGTTTGCTGAAGTCAGGCGACTTGCGGTGGCCCACATCGCCGACGGGAGTGAAGTCGCCGAGAAGAGAGGCAGCGTGGCGGGAGCCAGGCCACGCGCCCAGACCAGGATCCAGCCGCAGAGGGTGTTGGAAACGGCGGCGGCGGCCAGAAAAGACCAAAGGACTCGCTATCCTTACGATAGGAGAAATAAGGGAAGAAGCCAAGCACGCCAGCAACCAGCACGCCAACAACCAGCACGCCGGGAATACAATCGCCCGCCTAAGCACAAATTTGTCATGGGACTAGCGGACCTGATCGCTATCCCTAACATATCTGCTAGGTTGAAGGCGCCCGAGAAGGTGGGAGACAAGGTGCTGGGGTCAAAGCCGGACGCCTGGTGCGAGTTCCACCAGTGTTTTGGCCACAACCTGGACTCGTGCTTGTCTTTAGGATACCAGCTCGACGATCTGGTTAAGAGCGGGTTCCTAAACGACTATCTGCTGGATAGAAGGACGGGGGGAGCGTCGAGTTCCCAGCCAGCAGGTGGAGAAGCCCAGCAACACGAGATGCCTATCCATGGGGAGATCCACACCATTGCAGGGGGTTTTTCAGGTGGTGGATGCACCGCATCGCAGAGGAAAAAGTACGCGCGATCGGTAATGGCAGTGGACATGTTTGAAGATCACTCGCCAGAAGTGGACATCACGTTCACAAAACAGGATCTTCGGGACGTTGTGCCTCATGACAACGATCCCATAGTTATTTCATTGATAACAGCAGGGAGGAAGGTCCACCGAGTTCTGGTGGACCAAGGAAGCTCGGCAGACGTGATGTTCTGGCCGACTTTCACGCAGCTGGAATTGCCCCTTGACCAGCTAAGGCCCTATGGAGGGTGCTTATATGGATTCGCTGGCGACCAGGTGGAGGTCAGGGGGTACATTGAGCTGAGAACCACGTTTACAGATGAGGCTGGGTCAAGGACGGAGAAAATCAAGTACCTCATCGTAAACGCCCCTTCAGCATATAACATCCTGTTGGGAAGGCCCACTCTTAACAGGATAGGCGCCATCCCGTCGACACGGCACATGAAGGTGAAGTTGCCGTCCATGGAAGGGGTGGTGATCACGATAAAGTCTGATCAGAAAGAAGCGAAAAGGTGCTATGAGAATAGCCTGAAAAACAAAAGATCAGTGAGCTATGTAACAAGCACCCCACCTCCCGGCGTGAAGCCCAGACCGCCGGTATCAGAGGAGGCCGCTGGAAGGGATGTAGAGATGATAGACGCTGAGCTGGGGGAGAGAAATGCTGGCCTGGAGGAGGAAGAGGCGCGGAATCGCCCCGAGGAAGCGAGAGAACTGGGAATCGCCAAGGCGGTGATCGCCAGAGAATCCAGGCCCAAACCTGTCGAGCAGTGGCTCGAGAAGGAGATCGGAGGGAAAGTTTTCAAGCTCGGAAGATCTCTGGAGGTCGATCTCCAGGACCAGATCGCCAAGGTGATTGAGCGGCATCTGGACGCATTTGCTTGGTCCGCTTCGGACATGCCCGGGATCGATCCCGACTTCTTGTGCCATCATCTGGCGATGAACAACATGGTGAGACCGGTGCGACAAAGGAGAAGAAAATTCAATGAAGAGAGGAGACAGGCGATCAGGGACGAAACACAGAAACTCCTCGCTGCAGGCCACATCAGGGAAGTCCAGTACCCTGAGTGGTTGGCAAATGTCGTACTGGTGTAGAAGAGCAACGGGAAATGGCGCATGTGCGTCGATTTCACCGATCTGAACAAAGCTTGCCCAAAGGATTCGTATCCTTTACCAAGCATTGATGCCCTGGTTGATAGTGCTGCAGGGTGCAAGCTGTTGAGTTTCCTGGATGCCTTCTCGGGCTATAATCAGATCAAGATGCATCCCATGGACGAAGAGAAAACAGCCTTCATGACGGAGAGGTCGTGCTACTGCTATAAGGTGATGCCGTTTGGGTTGAAGAACGCGGGGGCCACGTACCAGAGGTTGATGGATCGAGTACTTGCACCAATGCTGGGAAGGAATGTGCAAGCCTACGTCGATGACATGGTTGTGACCTCGCAGGAGAAGAGCAAGCACGTTGCAGACTTGGAAGAATTGTTCACGACGATCGCCAAGTTCAAGTTAAAGCTCAACCCGGAGAAATGCATTTTCAGCGTGGAGGCTGGGAAATTTTTGGGTTTTCTCTTGACTGAAAGAGGAATAGAAGCTAACCCGGACAAGTGTGCCGCCATCTTGGCGATGAGAAGCCCGGCTACGGTGAAAGAAGTCCAGCAGTTGACAGGTCGGATGGCAGCCCTATCTCGCTTCGTGTCAGCTAGCGGAGAAAAGGGGCATCCCTATTTCCAATGTCTGCGGCGCAATAACAAGTTCGCTTGGACGAAAGAGTGCGAGGAAGCTTTCGTCAAGCTGAAGGAGTATCTGGCGAGCCCGCCGGTTCTGTGCAAACCGCTGGCGGGAATCCCTCTCAGGTTGTATTTCGCTGTGACTGAGAGGGTGGTGAGTGCGGTGCTCGCCCAGGATCAGGATCAGGCTCAGAAGCCTATTTATTTTGTGAGCAAGGTGCTGCAGGGCCCAGAAACGAGATATCAGGCCCTGGAGAAGGCTGCGCTGGCTGTGGTGTTTTCGGCGAGGAGGTTGCGCCACTACTTCCACAGCTTCACAATACTGGTGATGACTGACTTGCCCATCCAGAAGGTCTTGAAGAAACCTGACATTGCGGGAAGAATGGTGAAGTGGGCGGTGGAGTTGTCAGAGTTTGACATTAAATATGAGCCCCGAGGCCCGATCAAGGGGCAAATCTTTGCAGATTTTGTGGTCGAGCTCTCATCAGAGGCGACGCGGGTTGAAGGAGACGATTTCCGTTGGGTACTCTCGGTGGATGGATCGTCGAACCAGCAGGGCAGCGGTGCTGGAGTTATATTGGAAGGACCCAACGGCGTGCTGATCGAACAATCGTTGAGATTTGCCTTCAAAGCCAGCAACAATCAAGCAGAATATGAGGTGCTGATCGCCGGGATCTTGCTGGCCAAGGAGATGGGAGCTAGGGTGCTGATGGCTAAGAGTGACTCGCTGCTAGTCACAGGGCAAGTAACAGGCGAGTTCCAGGCTAAAGATCCACAAATGGCGGCTTACTTGGCGTATGTGCAGGAATTGAAGAGTTCTTTTGCCTCTTTTGAAGTAGTGCATGTGCCCCGAGAGCAGAATGCCCGAGCTTACTTGCTTGCTAAGCTCGCCAGCTCAGGCAAGGGGGGTAGGCAGAGGACGGTGATTCAAGAAACTCTGAAGACGCCGAGGGCATTTGTAGCAGATCACCTGGTCCTTCAGATAAGCAAGTCAACGGAGAGAGCAGCGAGTAGCCATAAGTCTTTGACGCAAGAAACCCTGAGATCGTCGAGAGTTAGAGCATGTCGAGGAGAGAAGGTGGACGTGATGCAGGTCTGCGCCACCCATGAGCCAGACACTTGGATAACACAGTACAAGCGGTGCTTGGCTGATGGCCTCCTCCCGCTAGATCCAACAGAAGCTAGGAAGGTAAAGAAAAATTCCAGTAAGTATACATTGATTGATGGCGATCTGTACAGGTTTGGGTTCAATCACCCACTCCTGGAATGTATACACGGCGAGAAGTGCACGAGAATTATGGCAGAGCTCCACGAAGGAATATGTGGAAGCCACGTCGGGGGTCGAGCTCTGGCCGCGAGGACTCTCCGTGCAGGCTACTATTGGCCATCCATGAGAGAAGATTGCAAGAAGTATGCCCAGTGCTGCAAACAATGCCAACAGCACGCCGATTGGCACAAGGCACCTCCCGAGGAGTTGAAGTCGATCTATAGCCCTTGGCCGTTTCATACTTGGGGAATCGACATCCTGGGACCTTTCCCGCTGGCGATCAGGCAAATGAAGTACTTGGTGGTGGCGATTGAGTATTTCACCAAGTGGATTGAAGCAGAACCAGTGGCCCAGATCACCGCACACAGGATCGAAGGCTTTGTATGGAAGAACATTGTGTGCCGGTTTGGAGTGCCTAAGCGCCTGGTGTCGGATAATGGGACTCAGTTTGCAAGCCACCTGTTGAAGAAGCTTTGTGAAGGGGTTGGAATTCAGCAAGTGTTTGCATCCGTCGAGCACCCTCAGACGAATGGCCAGGTGGAATCGGCTAATCGGGTGTTGTTGAGAGGTTTGAAGAGAAGGCTTGAGAAAGCCAAGGGAAGTTGGGCTGAGGAAGTGCCCCGGATAGTCTGGGCGTACCACACCACCGAGCAGTCAGGAACCCATGAGACCCCGTTTAGCTTGGTCTATGGGTATGATGCCATGATTCCAGTAGAGATCCAGGAGAGCTCGCCGAGGTTCCAGAACTTTGTAGAGGAAGACTCGAATGAAGAGAGAAGGCTGAACCTGGATCTGCTGGATGAAGTCAGGGAAGAGGCAAGGCTGAAGGCTGAGGCGGTGAAGAGGAGGGTCGAGCGAAGATACAACTCAAAGGTGATGCCAAGGCAGTTTAGAGAAGGCGACCTGGTGATGAGGAAGGCCCACCAGTATGAGATGGAGAATAAACTATCACCCAAGTGGACTGGACCGTTCAGAATAACCGAGGCGCTCGGGAACGGGGCCTACCGCTTAGAGACGCTGGAAGGAGGGGCGATTCCTCGCACCTGGAACGCCACACACTTGAAGTTGTACTATAGTTAAGAGCTTGTAAGTAAAGACAAACACAATGTTATATTACAATGTCTCTGTTAAAACAGTTTGAGGGGGGTACTCTTTTTTCCCTAAGGAGGGTTTTTAATGAGGCTACCCAATAAAAGAAGAGTTTTCGAAGTATAAGGTGTTTTCAGATTGCATGTGCGCTGTTTTCAAAAAGTTTTGAAGAAAGACCTTGTCATTTGTACATGATTTAAGGCAAGAAAAGATATATTGCGTGCTTTCTAAAAGATTTTAAGTCCTCATCGTTTTTCGGCGATTAGAGGCACCAGTTAAGTTTTAAAGTCCTCATCGTTTTTCGGCGATCGGAGGCACCAGTTAAGTTTACAAAGTCCTCATCGTCTTTCGGCGATCGGAGGCACCAGATGAAAGACCTCAACGCCCTCGCGCGTCCTGAGGCAAGTAAAAGACCTCCTCACCGTTGAGCGAGCGCAGGCGAGAAAGAGAAAAAGTCCTCCGTGTTTCTGGGAGCGTGAAGATGTAACTCCTGGGGCAATGTAGAGGCAAGTTAAAGACCTCCTCGCCGTTGAGCGAGCGCAGGCGAGAAAGAGAAAAAGTCCTCCGTGTTTCTGGGAGCGTGAAGATGTAACTCCTGGGGCAATGTAGAGGCAAGTTAAAGACCTCCTCGCCGTCAAGCGAGTGCAGGCGAGAGAAAGAAAGTTCCTTAGTGCATCCAGGGGGGAGGAGATGTACACCCTGGGCAAGTTGAGGCACCATATAAAGTCCTTATCGCCGTTGCGCGAGCTAAGGCCAGTTAAAGACCTCCTCGCCGTCGAGCGAGTGCAGGCGAGAGAAAGAAAGGTCCTCAGTGCATCCAGGGGGGAGGAGATGTACACCCTGGGCAAGTTGAGGAACCAGATAAAGTCCTTCTCGCCGTCGAGGGAGTTAAGGCCATTTTAAAGACCTTCTCGCCGATGAGCGAGTTGAGGCGAGTAAAAGTCCTTCTCGCCGATGAGCGAGTTCAGGCGAGTCAAAGACCTTCTCGCTTACATGCGAGCGTAGGCAAGATAAAATCCTTCTCGTCTTGAACGAGTTCAGGTATGGTGAAGAGGGTGGAAGAAGTTTGAAAGGTGGCTAAGGTAGGTTCGAAGAGAACTCCTAGTCAGCCGGTCTTTTGCTCTGAAGTTCAAGGGGGCAAAGGAAGATTCCAAAGGGCGTTTCTACCCCGGATAAAGAAACGATTGCCAAAGCACGAGGCTAGAAAAAGCTAATGTTACCAAGGGGTCTTGGCGATCGGGAAAAGTTCAAACATGGCGAGAACATTGAAAGACTTGTTTGATAAGACTTGTTTAACGAGACAGGTCGAGTGGGACGTCGTTTGAGCCGATGTTTGAGTTATAGTTCGTTGTTCGAAGGGTATTCTTGCGATAAGGTTAGTGCCTCCAGAGTACAAGTTGTTTAAAGCGATTATTGCTTAAATTTAAAGTGATTCAGAGCAGTCATAGTCAAAAGGTTGTGTTCGCGAAATCGTTAAGTTAAGACCGACAAAGTTAAACATGCAAAGAAGGCTAAAGCGCTTAAAGGGAGTCAGGGGGAGAAAATATCCAAGTTTTGTGATTAAAATAAGCGTTTGTTCAAAACACATATGCAAGAGTTTTTACAAGGTAAATACAAGTGAATTTATAAAGTAGCAGATGGGGTGGAGTTGGTTGAGCCTTCGGCGGGAACGACCTTTCCATCTACTACTTCGTTGTTTAACGACACCATGCTGAGGTCGAGATCAGGGAATAGGCATGCGAATTGCTCCCGAGCGGCTTCGAATCCAGCAACCAGAACCTGAGCGGAGTTTAGTTTAAGTTCTTCAAATTGCCCTTGAAGTTCTTCAACCTGTTTCTTGAGCTCCTTGTTCTGCTGCTCCAGCTCTTCGACCTGTTTTCGGAGTTGTTCGTTGGTCTCTTGAGCATGGAGAAGGTCGTCAGCAACCTTCTTGGATTCTGTTTGAGCTTGGGTCAACTCGGCAGCCATCTTCCCTTTCTCCTTGTTTGCCTCGGCGAGATCAGCCATGGCGTCGTCCCTCGCTTTTTCTACTTGCCCAAGTAGCTTCTCGCGGTCAATCGACCTCTGCTCCAGCTTTTGCACCCTGGCGGCGTCAGCTTGAATGTGAGCCTCCAGGTCGCTCGCCTTGGTGCGGAGAGGCACGATCTTGCTTTCTAGTTCGACTTTCTCTTGGGCAAGTTCATGGACTTTGCGGCGAAGGTCAGCAGCTTCCTTGCGCGCCAGCCTGAGCTCGGTATTAAGGGCATCTTCCACTCGGGTGTGATCAAGTTCTGCGAGCGTCAGGCTGAATGACATCTTCTCCACCTCGATCTTCATAGTGCTATTTTCAGTCTTGAGGTGGTAGAGATCGTCTTGAAGCCTCCTGGTGGAGCTCTCCACAGCCCTCGTTATGATCGATGGGATATCCTCTGCTATGTTTTTAAGTTTGGCAGTCAGAGGTTCCCACATCCTTGTGACTTCGAGGGAAAGGTTCGCTGCTTGGAGAGGCGCCAGGGGGGCTTGTTGAGGGTTCTCGCCGCCACCTTCCTTAGCAGGATTTCCAGTGTTTGCTTCCTGGCGTGGTGACGCAACCGGGGATTCGGTAATCAGAATTGGAGAGGTGTGAGCAACCTCATCCCCGGTTGGAACGTTTTCTGCAGCTGAAGCGTTTGAAGGGGGGCCCCCTCCAGCTGAGATATGTGGCGTAGAGGCACTTGGGGGTTCCTCCAGAAAATTTCGCTCTTGAGCCTCAGCTGCTGGTGGCGCGGTGGCCAGTGGAATCGCCTGGACTGGTGATGAAGGGGCTTGTGGTGTTGGCGATGAGGGAGGAGGAGCAGGTGTTGATGGTGGTGTTGAAGCTGGAAGAGGGGGTGGGGCAGGTGGTGAAGGTGGTGCCACCCTTTTCCTCTTTGTAACGAGGCCATCCTCAGTGACCTCGTCGTCCTCTTCCTCTTCCTCTTGGACGACTTGGGGGGCTTTTCGCTTAGGCCTCTTAAGGACCAGTTTCTTGCGTTGGGAGGGTTCCTTGGGCGGTGATCGCCCATGAACGATGGCCTTCTCGACCGCCGAGTTGGGAACCGTCTGGGAACCGGTCGCCAACCCGTGGTTTCGGGCGAGCGCCTTTAAGTCGGCGAGCATGTTCTTACCCAACATATTGTCTGCACAAAACGAAAATGCATGAGTTAGCTCAGAGAAGAAAACGACAAGTGTATGAGGTAATGAAACAGCAAGACAGGTAGTATATGCGGAAAAGGTAAAACCAAAGTCCTGTGCGTATCACACAAGACGCCCAGAAGCAATATCAGAAGTAGTATCAAAGCAACAGTTTGGATGTCCTAACCTATTTGGAATTCTAGCTGGTCCTCAAAGAATTCGAAGGAGATCAGGGTGGGGGTCAGGAATGTTATGTTGGCATCCGACACCCTCTTCCAGAATAGGCAGAGGTCTCGGTCCAAAGCTCCCATGCTATCAGGACTTCTGGGCCTCCTGAAGCAGCTCTTGGACTCCTTTTTCCCCTTGTCCACCCAGTACAAGGGGAAACCGTCGAGAAGGGAAGTGTCTTTATCGTTTGCGCGTACTTGGATGAACTTCCCCTTCCAGTCCTTGTACGATTGCTGGAAGATGGTAAAAATGGATCTCCCAGCAATGGCGTTCAGGCTGACCCACAGGCGGTCTCCCGGGTGCTTAGCCTCGAAAAGAAACAAAAACACGTCCACCGACGCGGGCAGCCCCAGGTGGTCGCACGTTATTTGAAAGGCTCGAACAAACGCCCAGCTGTTGGGGTGAAGCTGGGCGGCAGCAATGTTGAGCTCGGTTAAAAGTTCCCTCTCGAATCGGGTGAGGGGAAACCTGAGTTTGACCTTCTTGAAGAAAGTTGTGTAAACAAAGCAAAAGGGCCCGGCGCTTACTTTGTCATCGGCGCATACTGGCAGAGCGGCGGGGCAAGGCAGCACCATCATTCTCTCATCGTGCTCCTTGTGAAACGATTGATAGGCCTCGTCCCCCTTTGTCAACCGCAAAACTGCTCCCGCAGTGTTCACCGACGAGGTCTCCTTTAGAAGGGTTGGGGTGGCCCAAGGATATAGTGTTTTGAAGTCTGGCAGAGGCACGGGGGCTCCTCCAGCGTTAGGTGGAGTCGCCTGGGCCAGAGCAGTTTGGGAAGATGCAGGCCTCTCAGCCTGCGAAGAGGAGGCGCCACGAACTTGGGTTGGGTCGTGCGCTTGTGAAGAAGGGTTTTGTGCTGATGGAGGGGGGTTCGGGGTGATCTTTGTGCGAGTCATGATAGCAACTGCAAAGGAAGAAGAAAGAAAAAACGATCAGGGGATTACAGAGGCTGACTCGGTCATGGAAGGAAGGTGAAACGACGAACGAATGTGAGTTTGTTGCGACGATCGACAAAGCCCTAAGTTACGCAGAAGAGAAATGGAGAAACGACCCACAGCGTATGCACCAGGCAGTTACAGGATGATGCAAATTGGTGAAAATGCAAGGAAACCCAGCAGATGAAGGAAAGTAATTACCTTTCAATGATCAGGAAGACGAGGGAGGAAGATGGAGATCTGGAACGTTGAAGAGCGTCGAGAGTTTCGCAGAGGGAAGTTAGAGCGTTTTGCAAGCACGAAGAAAGTGATGGAACAGTGGAACGTAATGGGTTTAAGGGTTTTCGAAATGGTTTTGGGAAGCGCTAACGGCAGATGAAGATAGCCGTTGATGAAAGCCACGTGTCGAACGATGAGCGAAGGGTTTGGTGGAGCGTCAGAGCAGCAGAAAGTACTATCGCTTGGAATTCTGCGTCAGTGCCACGTAGACCGGTGTTAACGAAGGCTCTTTCAGTCTTTTCGCTAGACAAGTCTTCGCTTAAGACTGGGGGCTTGTGTACCGCCCTGGTGGTCGGGTATGATGACGTGGCACCCTGCTACAGTGTAGGCGTGTTGACAAGGCGCCAGGTTGGCAGTCAGGAAGGAAGTCGGGGGGCACGCGTAGTCGCCAGTTGCTAAGCTGGCGTGTTCCGACTTCCAGTTTACCAGAATAGGCGATCGCCAGGTTAAAGATCAAGTCGCCAGATGAAGACCCAGGCGACCAAGCAGTCGGAGATCGCCAGAACAAGCACATCGCCGAAGATGAAGGAGAAGCAGATTATGAAGGCGGCCGGCGAGACCACAGGGAAGGTGTATGAAAGTCCCCAACTCGCCAGTTCCAGTAGAGATCGCACTCCTAAGTTAGCTATGCACTGGGTAGTACCATGCATAGGTAACTTAGCCAAAATGAGAGTAGAAGCAGCGGCAAGTCAGGGAGCCTCCAGATGATGGCACGTGTACAGTTGGATGCGAGCCACGTGTCCAAGTCTGTAACTGCCAGGAGAGAGAAAACCACCAGGTATATAAGAGTTCTTAACAGATTTTCTGAGGTACGCACGTTCAGTTCATACACTTTACGCTTGCGAGTGACAGAGCTGTTTGTGAGAGAGAGTTTGCACGGTTCTCGTTCTTAGTTTTTGGTGATACCGTCACTGACTTGAGCGTCGGAGTGCGATCGGCCGCAACGGCGCCGTGTCGTTTCTTTGCAGGTTCTTGAAGTAGATCCAGGGAGGAACGAAGGTGATAAGCGGTGCGCACGTCGATCTTTGACGAGGCATTCTCCAGCGCTCCGGTCAACAGGCAGGATCATCTCTTATACATTATAAAGAGTTGTTCTGAAAATGAGTGTTTGTTATCTAAAAGTGATGAGTCATGGTTGTGGCATAGGAGGCTAGCTCATATTCACACAAATCACTTGAATAAGCTAAAGTCTAAGGAACTAGTGTATGGTTTACCAAACATAAAATTTCAGAATAATAAATTGTGTGATGCTTGTGCAAAGGTAAAACAGATAAGAACTTCATTTAAATCTAAAGATGTGGTTTCTACAAATAAAGCCTTGGATGTTTTACATATGGATTCGTTTGGACCATCTAGGACTGCTAGCGTAGCTGGAAATTACTATGCCTTGGTGATTGTTGATGACTTTTCAAGATATACATGGACTTTGTTTCTTGCTTCTAAAAATGATGCATATAAAGCCTTGAAGAAACTTGCTAAAGTTCTGCATAATGAAAATGAAAATAGGATAAAACAGATTCGTAGTGATCATGGGGGAGAATTTCAAAATGCAAAATTTGATAGATATTGTGAAAAACATGGGATCACACATAGTTATTCTGCTCCTAGGACACCCCAATAAAATGGTGTAGTTGAAAGGAAGAATAGGTCACTAGAGGAGTTAGCTAGGACCATGTTAAATGAATCTGGTTTACCTAAATATTTTTGGGCAGATGCAGTATACACTGCTTCTTATGTGCTTATCAGAACATTGATTAGACCAATTCTTAAGAAAACTTCCTATGAATTCTATAAAGGTAGGAAGCCTAGCATTAGTCATCTTAGGGTCTTTGGCTGCAAATGTTTTGTTCTAAATAATGGTAAAGACAATCTGGGGAAATTTGATCCTAGATCAGATGAGGGAATACATATTGGATATGCTATAAATGGTCATGCTTATAGAGTGTACAACAAAAGATTGCTTGCAGTAGAAGAATCTATACATGTTGTATTTGATGAAACAGATTTTTCTGTGCCCAAATCTGTTCTAGATGAACCTGGTATGAATGATTTAAGAACCATTTTGCAAAAGAATCAATCTAGTGAGCTTGATGCAACTAATCAAAATTCTGTCAAAGAATCTAATGTGAATGCAGGATTGCCTAAGGAATGGAAGACACCCAGGGATCTTACACTAGACAATGTAATTGGTAAAATTGAGAAAGGAGTCTCAACAAGGAATTCACTTAATAATTTCTGCAGAACAGTGGCCTTTGTTTCACAGATTGAGCCTAAAAGTCTGGAAGAAGCACTGCAAGACAACAATTGGATAACAGTAATGCAGGAAGCACTGAACCAGTTTGAATACAATGAAGTGTGGACCTTGGTTCCAAGAAAGCATATTGTGCAGGAGTGGGCTCAGGAACCGTCTCAGCTCCCTCCTCAAGGGCAAGATATTGTGGAGGTGAGGAGGCGTTGGAAGGGTTATCCTTAAGCGAGGCAGGACGCCTATCAGATGATGAGAGGGAGATGGCTACCATCGTGGTTTTCCTCCTCTTGAAGGCAGGGCCCTCCACAGATTCCTTATCGTCGTCAGAGGCGATGACCACCACCCCTTTGTTTTTCTCTAAGGGGGCTAGTGGAGGAAAAGCCCTGAGCGTGGCCAAAGGAATAGCCGCGATTGGGGTTGGAGAAGTGGGGGCTAGTGTTGTGTGTGGTGAGGTGGGGTCAGGTACAATGTGTGGAGAAGCAGGGTTGGGAGTTGTTTGTGGTGAAGTAGGTGTTGGAGTGGCTTGGGCAGAAGGGGCGAGAGGAGTAGTAGAACAGTCAGGCAGGGCTGGGTGTGCAAAGGTACCCGCCTTGCTAGTTGTGGCATTATCGCGAACAGACAAGACTCCAGCTAGTATTTAGCCAACAGAAGAGGTATAAACAAAACAATGCTTGAAGAAGGTTAGGAAAGGATTGTCATACCGATATATCCAGCAAGCCCAGTTGGGCTATACTCATTCTTGATGAGTTCAACAGTGTTGAAAATTACCCTCAGGCTGGCCAAAACCTGGCACACCTCGCAATCAGCTGAAGATATCTCATCCAAGGTCTTGGCCTTTTTGAGTGTTAGTGTCCCAACCTAGTACAGGGGGAACCCATCCAGAGCAGTGCGGTCAATCTCAGAGCAACACACTCTGAAGAATTTTCCTTTAAATCCTTTGTAGGATTGCTGGAATAACGTGGGGATCACTCTTCCTGTTATCCCACTGAAGCTGACCCAGACATTCTTCCCAGGGCTTTTGGCCTCGAAGAAGTGCAGGAAGACATCTACTGAGGGAGCGTGGCCGAAGAAGTTGCAAAGAATAGAGAAGGCTCTGATAAAGGCCCAGCTGTTGGGGTGCAACGTTGATCTCCGTTAGGAGCTCCCTTTCAAAGCCAGTGAAGGGGAGGCACTGCCTAATACGTTTGAATACGGTTTGGTAGAAAAAGAAAAAGGGCTCCCCGATGTTGGAGCGGTTATCGATGCAAACGGGTTCACCAGTTGTACAGGGGCCAACAACAATGTAGGCATCGCATTCTCTCCCAAAAGCCCTTCCTTTGAAGTCAGGTTCACTCTCTAAGTAAGCCCTCCAGTTAGCAATGGAGGTTAGGGAGGAGGTCTCGACGAGGAGTTCGTCGGAGGCCCAGGGTACAGGGGTTTGAGTTGATGCTAGGTGGAGGAGGATTGGCAGTGACTTTAGTTCGTGCCATGATGAAGGGAAGCTAAGAAAAACAGAGAAAGGAAGAAACAAAGGTTCAACAAGGGGAAACTATGGTGCGAAAAACCCAGAAATAGAGGAGCGAAGAAGATGCAGAGGAAGATTCGAAAATAAAATAAATCTAAACAGCTCCAGGCAGCTTATCAATACATGAAATCAAGATTAAAGAGCAATCAATGCGTAAAAATCATACCTTTGATGGTTGATCAGCGAAAGTTTCGGTTTTTGCAAGAAGGAATCAGAGAAAGCTCGAGGAAGAAAGTGAAGAGTGTAAGAACAAGTGCAAGTGATGGAACAGTGCCTGAAGCGCACAATTTTGAAAGACTTAACGTAAACTTGAGAAGCGCAAGAGACGTTAAGTCCCAGCCGCACGATTGGGCCACGTGTCCGTTGATTACAATATGAACCGGAAGGCGTCACTTCAGCGCACTATGCCTGTCCCATCACAGGAGGCCACGTACGACAGTAGGGCGAGGCCATAAGTCCCTTCGCTGAACAAGTTGTCTGGTCGAGACTGGGGGGCTTGTGTACCATACGGTCCTCGAGCGTTGACCAAAGTCAACATGGTGGGACCCCGAGGGAGGGATCCACTGGAAAGTACTGCAGGGCAGGAAGTGTTGAACCAAGTAGTGTTCAAGCTTTGAAGAATCCAAATCCTTTGAAGGATGTTGAAGCCTTTGTTGTGCTGGTTTAAGCTTTGTTCTGGGGTAGTTTATATGTTGTAATCCATCCTATGATTTGTACCGCCCTGGCAGTCGGAAGTGATGACGTGGCATCCAGCTACAGTATAGGTGTGTTGACAAGGCGCCAGGTTGGCAGAAGGGGAGGAAGTCGGGGGGCTCGTGAAGTCGCCAGTTGTCAAGTTGGCGTGTTCCGATCTCCAGCATACCAGAACCGGCGATCACCGGGTTAAAGATGAAGTCGCCAGATGTAAACTCAGGCGACCAAGTGATTGGAGATCGCCAGAACAAGCACATCGCCGAAGATGAAGGTGGTGCAGATTATGAAGGCGGCCGGCGAGACCACAGGGAAGGTGTACGAGAGCACCCTAACTCGCCAATTCCAGTAGAGATCGCGCTCCCAAGTTAGCTATGCACTGGGCAGTACCATGCATAAGTAACTTAGCCAAAAAGAGAGTCAGAAGCAGCGCCCAAGTCAAGGAGGCTCCAGATGATGGTACGTGTACGACTGGATGCGAACCACGTGTCCAGGTCTGTAACTGCCAGGAGAGAGAAAGTGACCAGGTATATAAGAGTTCTCAACGAACTTTTTGAGGTACGCACGTTCAGATTATACTCTTTACGCTTGCGAGTTCTTGAGCATACTGTGAGAGAGAACATTGGACGGTTCCTTGAGAGTTCTAGAGTGTTCTTGCTCTTAGTATTTGGTGGTTCGGTCACTGACTTGGGCGTTGGAGTGTGATCGGCCGCAGCGGCGCCGCTGTGTTCTTTTGCAGGTTCTTAAGGTGGATCTTGAAGAAGGACGGAGGTTTGAAGCGGTGCACACGTCGATCCTTTGACGAGGCAGGTTCCAACGTTTTGGTCAACAGGCAGGATCATCAGGCGCCCACCGTGGGGCCGTGTAAAACCTGTTCCCATCCACAGTGTGAGTTCTTGGAGGTTTTCGTAGTTTTCTGCGTGGTTATGTGCTGGTGCAACCACTGTTCGCTGTTCGTTTGAGATTTGTTCGGTGATTTCGCGTTTTCCACCGTTCGTTCGGATTTTTGTTCGGTGAAGTGAGGCTTTCTGTTGTTTACGCGAGATTTGTTCGGTGAAGTTTGAGTTCTCTGGCTCGTTGTGTTATCCGTAGGAGAAGCGGTGGTTTCTAGTGGAGTTACAGGTTTCTTTGGAGGTTCGTGGTGTTCTTGAGTTTCTTGCAGAGTTTCGCGCAGTTTTTCCCAATTGATCGCTGAATCGATCGTAGCTGAAGTAAGTGTTGTTCGCTGCATTCTGTGATTCGCTAAGTTTCATGAGAAAAATGAGAAGCAATCGTTCAAGTCCGGTTGCGCCCGTCGCTGCTGAAGGCGCCGCCGCCATGACCATGGCGCAGATGGCAGAGATGATGCGTTCGTTGCAGGCAACTGTGGAAGCCTCGCGCATAGAACAGGCGAGAATGCATGAGGACCTGGTCACCTCTCGCGCCAGGAATGATGAGCTTAGCAAGGTGACTGAGGAGCTGCGTTAAGCCCTTCAGGAGCAGCAAGGGCGTTCTACCGCTGAAGAGGTTGTGTCGTCGTCGCCACCTCGTGTTTTTCCTCTGCCTTTCGCTCAGGCGATTACTGACACGCCTATTCCTGCGAGTGTGGTTCCTGTTAAGGCTGTTTTCACCGGCGTGGAGGATCCTGAGGCTCATCTCACCACGTTCCATACGCAGATGATGTTGTCAGGGGGATCAGACGTCGTGTACTGCAAGATGTTCGTGAGCACACTCCAGGGAACGGCGCTGGAATGGTTTGTGAGCCTGCCTAATGGTCACATTACCAATTTCCAACAGTTCTCGAAGATTTTCGTCGAGCAGTACATTGTGAATAAGGCACCGCCCAGGGTGTCTTAAGATTTGTTTGATATAAGGCAATATCAGGGAGAGTCCCTCAGGGACTACCAAAATCGCTTTGGGGCGCAGATGGTCAGATCGCCGGCCAAAGATGAAGAAATGCTGGTCTATGCATTTAAGAAGGGCGTGCTGCCGGGACCATTCTGCGAGGCATTGATCAGGGCTCACCCCGCCACGTTTGCTGAGGTTAGGCGACTTGCGGTGGCCCACATCGCCGACGAGAGCGAAGTCGCCGAGAAGAGAGGAAGCGTGGCTCCCGCTAGGCCACGCGCCCAGACCAGGATCCAGCCACAAAGGGTGCTGGAGACAGCGGCGGCCAGAAGGGATCAGAGGACTCGCCATCCCTATGATCCAAGGAAGAACAAGGGTAGGGGCCAAGGACGCCAGCAACCAGCACGCCGGGAATACAATCGCCCGCCTAAGCACAAGTTTGTCATGGGTTTGGCGGACCTGACCGCCATCCCCAATATATCTGCTAGGTTGAAGGCGGCAGAAAAGGTGGGCGACAAGGTGTTGGGGCCAAAGCCAGACGCCTGGTGTGAGTTCCACCAGGGCTTTGGCCATACAGTGGACTCGTGCTTAGCATTAGGATACCAGCTCGACGATCTGGTTAAGAGCGGGTTCCTAAACGACTATTTGCTGGATAGAAGGACGGGGGGCGCGTCGAGCTCCCAACCAGCGGGTGCTGAGGCTCAGCAGCACGAGATGCCTACGCACGGAGAAATCCACACCATTGCAGGGGGTTTCTCAGGAGGTGGATGCACCGCATCACAGAGGAAGAGGTACGCGAGGTCTGTGATGACGGTGGATATGTTTGAAGACCACTCGCCGGAAGTGGATATTACATTCACCAAGCAAGATCTCCGGGATGTTGTGCCTCATGACAACGATCCCATAGTAATTTCGCTGATAACAGTAGGAAGAAAGGTCCACAGGGTGCTGGTGGACCAAGGAAGCTCGGCAGACGTGATGTTCTGGCCGACCTTCACGCAGTTGGAGCTGCCCCTTGACCAGCTGAGGCCCTATGGAGGGTGTTTGTATGGTTTCGCTGGTGACCAGGTGGAGGTCTGGGGGTACATAGAATTAAGGACAACGTTTACAGATGTGGCGGGTTCAAGAACAGAGAAAATCAAATATCTTGTTGTAAACGCTCCTTCAGCATACAACATCCTGTTGGGAAGACCCACGCTCAACAGGATAGGTGCCATACCGTCGACCCGGCACATGAAGGTGAAGTTGCCGTCCATGGAGGGGGTGGTTATCACCATCAAGTCCGATCAGAAGGAAGCGAAGAAGTGCTATGAGAATAGCCTGAAAAACAAGAGATCGGTGAGTTACGTAACAACCACCCCGCCTCCTGGTGTGAAGCCCAGATCGACGGTAACAGAAGATACCGCCGGAAGAGACGTGGAGATGGTGGATGCTGAGCTAGGGGGGGGAATGCCGGTCTGGAGGAGGAAGAGGCAAGGAATAGCCCTGAGGAAGCGAGAGAACTGGGAATCGCCAGGGGGGTGATCGCCAGAGAAACCAGACCAAAACCCGTCGAGCAGTGGCTCGAGAGAGAAATCAGGGGAAAGATCTTCAAGCTGGGAAGATCCCTGGAGGTTGAGCTCCAGGACCAGATCGCCAAGGTGATTGAGCGGCATCTGGACGCGTTTGCATGGTCCGCTTCGGACATGTCCGGGATCGATCCCGACTTCTTGTGCCATCATCTGGCGATGGACAACTTGGTAAGACCAGTGCGACAAAGAAGAAGAAAGTTCAACGAAGAGAGGAGGCAGGCGATCAGGGACGAAAAACAGAAACTCCTCGCTGCAGGCCACATCAGGGAAGTCCAATACCCTGAATGGTTGGCAAATGTCGTGCTGGTGAAGAAGAGTAATGGGAAATGGCGCATGTGCGTCGATTTCACTGACCTGAACAAGGCTTGCCCAAAGGATTCACTAGTGCAGATAAGTTAAACAAATGTGGCTATTTTAAATTTACAAATGCGGTCATAGAACTGCATTTGATCAACACGCATTTGTAAATCTGGAATTTACAAATGCGGTCCTATGACCGCATTCATAAATCACATTTACAAATGCGGTCATTTTAGATAACCGCATTTGTATATTATTCTGAATTAGGGAGTGGGTTTGGGGTTTAGGATTTATGAATGCGGTCTTGGTAAAAACCGCATTCATAAATCACTATTTACAAATGCGGTCATTTACTAAGACCGCATTTGTAAATGCGAATTCACTATTTACAAATGCGGTCTTGGTAAATGACCGCATTTGTAAATAGTGTTTTTTTTTTTTTGGTACATCCTGTTTTGTGTAGAAACCATATATTTAAATAACCTGCATAATGATTAAACCCAGCCAGACAAATACAAAAATGTAGTAACCAATTGAAATCATCAAAATGTACATTTACAAGTGATCAAATTACATATAATAAAACCACTAATGTTGTTTACTTATGCTAGAGTTATAAAAATTAATGAAGTATGTGGACCAAGAATCTTTAACATATGAAATGCCTTCCTCACTCATTGGTGTTTCTTCTGTGAATAACTGCATTGCAAAGTTGACATAAATTAGTTTCTAGATATATATATGTTCAAGAATTATAAAAATGATTTAACATATACCTCCTTCCAACCAGTTTTAACACCTAGTCTTATAATGGTAATCATCCATTGCATAATGTAATAGCCACACTCATAGCTTCCTGGTTGTTTATTACACTATATAATTCAATAAAAAGTAATATGTTAGTATATTGATAAACAATGATAATAGAGAAAGAAAAAAATTACAAACCTTTACTCTTATGTAGTTCAAATTATTTGAACTGGATCGACCTTTTAGGATGTTATATCCACGCCATGAACTGGTTAATACAAAAAACCTCGTTAGTAGATGGTTAATTAGTAACATATACAAAGTTAAGTTTATACTATACTTACGTATCAATGATATCCTTAAATTTTGTGGGCATCTTCTTGTGTAGGGAACATAACCACACAGCAGTCTTATCAACCATTGATAAGACAAGTAACTGCCAATGATGCCTATATGATCATTGAAAAGAGTTAGTAAATATTTAAAACATGAAATAATAATAATTGATGACATATAATTAAACTTACTCATTAATGTAAGGGCATAAATAAATTTGTTTTCCCTCTTTTTCCAGGATGTTAGTGATGTATGCTTGAGTCTCAGTTGAGTTTGGTCCAACGGGATTAGTATATGCAGGATCTACGAATCCATACATATTTTCCTTCCCCTCAGTGATACAGACTCTATGCAAAAACCTACAAGTTTTTAGTTAAAGCATAATCAATAATAATTTAACATAAAGTAAATTGAATAATAGGTAAAGATACTTACATCATAAAAAATTGAATTATACTTATATTGAGCTCCTGGTTCCCAGATATAAATTCTGATAAATCTGTGTTGTAAATCATCAGTGGCAGTTCAGTGTTGATTTGAAAAAATGTATTATCCCACGGAACTGGAAAAGTATCATTGCCAATCTGACTAGCAATGAGACGTAGGGAAGCCATAGGATCGTCAACTGGAACCTCACGATTCTTTTTCGGAGTTGGTGGCTGAAAAGGTTCCTACAAGATAAACAACATTTGTATTAAATTATATGTAATATATAAATATAAATAAAAAATAATATAATGAAACGAAATTATTACATGAGGTTCGGGCATAGATCGAATGAGCTCTCTGGGCCAGGCAACGAATGTCTGAAATGCATCGGCCACAGTGGTTACCTCATCTGAAGGTAGTGGAACACGAGCATCAGGAAATCGTACTTTTTCAACAGTTACCTTCGCCACATCAAGGGAGAGAGGAACGCTATGTAAGGTGGTGGCGTTTTTATAGACTTTTCCAAGTGCCACCACCCGAGGAAGTTTGCCGCCCACTACCAGTAGCTCACAATCCTCTGTCTGCCCATTGATATCATCCCCTGATGTTGGAGGAGCCGCACAACTCCCCTTTGTGCTCTTGGGAGTGGGACTAACAAGGGGTTCAATCGGCTCAGCACAAACTTGTTGCGATAGAAACTCTTGTCGCATTCGATCATTCTCCTTTTTCATCTCCAGCCACATCAAATCAGTTTCCTTTCTCATCTCCTCCATTATTTCTTCACGTAACTTAGTCTTCATTTGAGTTTCCTTCTTGGAGGAGGAGGATGGCTGTCGTTCTGAAACTCCAAAAAAAAGTTTAATTCCGACCCCTTGTCCAGCGGCACGAACACGACCAGAGTGTTCAGGTCGTCCAATTGCTTCAACCAGGATATCGTGACGACCTTCAGCAACAAATGTACCGTCGGATTCCAAGGAATCCTGCAAGAGTACACAAAAATCATATTTTCAATCATTAATATAATTAATGCTTTAAAAAAATTGAAAATAACAAAATTAACATACAATTTTTTCGATTATAACCCCGGATTGCTCGGAACTTGGTGCACCGGACTTTTTAATTCGGGCCCTCTTCCATTTTTCATGGCGAAAAGGTGGTGGAGGAGAAGTGACCCCTGTTTCCACATTCTCAGAATACGTCCCCTGTTGAGATTTCTCCTTTTCCACCATCAGTGTTTGCTCAAGTTTTCTATACCCCGAACGAGACATAACATGCGGGGTAAGATTCTTCAAAGCTATCTCTTGAGCTTTCTTCCGACGATCCTGTCATAATTGAAATAAACAAACTGAAGTAAATAAGATAAACTTATTAATGTTATATAAACAAAAAAGTTACTTCACTTACCATCCAAGCCTCATTTTCACGGCTTTCTCTAAAAAGACGCCATGTCTCTTCATCAATATGTTGGTACTTTAAACATGGATTTTCGTCTTTAAGGTCGCCAAAAATGTATCTCGATGTCAGTCTTGACTTAAAGGTACGAAATTTAAGTGCGATATTGGATAATATCTTTGATCGAAGCGGTTCCACATCAGGAATGTCAAAGTTTGCCTGCAAAATAACATCATGAAATTAAAATTAATTAATCAATATTAAAAAGCATTATATGATAACAATAATAATGTAAAGCTTACCAGAACATCCTCCCATAGCATGTTCCGATCAACCTCTGAAACCTCATCCCATGAATTAATCAAAATGGAGAGCCTCTCACGAGAAACAACTCCAAGATAGCTCATAAACTCATCTGCCTTAGGACCAAAAGCCACTCCAGTGTTGACGTCAATGTCAACATGTGTCTTCTCACCAGCAGCACGTCTCAATGCAAGACGCTTCAATCTAGTAGGTCCTCTACTACCTCGTCCAGATCGAGGTCTGACTGGAGTCTGGTCGTCATCCATGTCTCTGTTAAAAAAATTAGGTAACAAACATTAGTTAATGTGCATCGAATTAAAATCATATAAAAATAATACATAAAATTATAAATGTTTATTTACATGTTGCATGTGGGTTGAATGTTTATATGTAAATTCCTTCACTGTGGTCTTTACGGGTTGCATGTACATCATCAAGTACATCGTCATCTTTATTAGTTATCATTGGTGTGAATGAACGAGTTTCGCCATATTCAATATCATCTATGGCTTCCCCTTGTTTTTTCCCGTGTAAAACGACATACCAATGTTCTGACGTAGGATCTTTCACATAGAAAACCTGAGATGCTTGTTGAACCATTATAAATGGCTCATCTCGATACCCTATCTTTCGAAAGTCCACTAGTGTGAATCCTGATTCATCAATTTTAACCCCACTTTTATTATCAACCCATTTACACTTGAAAACTGGAACGGAAAACTTAGTGTAGTCAATCTCCCATATCTCTTCTATAAACCCATAGTATGCCATTGATCCAAGTACTGGATTTGTATCTTTCGAAGTCGAAAACTGCATTGACTCGGCTTCAAGAGTAACACCAGAATTTTGAATTGTACTCTTTTCATCCAGGGACTTCGTGTAAAATATACAATTATTCACTTCGTACGCTGTACATGAAATGACATCAAACTTCAATCCAGCAGCCAACCAAGTCAAGGTCTCTGATGCCGTTGAATCCTTGAACACCTCATCTTTAAACCAAGGCATGAAAGTTCTATTATGTTCCATCAAGACCCATTTCTCTGCTTGTCTTGGGTTATTTGCCTTCACAATGGCTTTATGAGCTTCTATGTAAGGTACAACTTCATCTGTGTTATTCAATATGTACAAATGTGCTTGCAAGACTTCTGATCGAGATTTGCTTACAATATTCACACCACGTAAACATTTACTTGTAGAACGCCTGTGGTGCCATGAATTAGCTGGAACACCTATTGGATTTGCTTTTGTCATGTACTCTGAACAAAATTCAATACTTTCTTCAGCTATGTACCTTTCAATCATTGAAGCCTCTGGACGATAATGATTTTTCACATAACCTTTCAAAATTTTCATATACCGCTCAACAGGATACATCCATCTTAAGTACACTGGTCCACACAATCTAACCTCTCTTACCAGATGCACCACTAGATGAACCATGATGTCAAAAAAAGACAGAGGAAAAAACATTTCCAATTCACACAAGATAACAACAATTTCATTTTGAAGTTCATCTAGTTTTGAGGGATCAATGACTTTACAACAGATGGAAGAGAAGAATGAGCACAAACGGGTTATGGTGTGTCTAACATTTTTTGGTAAGATCCCACGGATAGCTACCGGCAACAATTGTTGTATCAAGATGTGACAATCATGAGACTTCAACCCAATTAACTTCAAATCTTGCATTGACACTAGACTCTTCACATTTGAGGAATGTCCTTGTGGCACTTTCACACCCTTTAGACATTGACAAAAACTAATTTTTTCATCTTTTGACATTGTGTAACAGGCTGGGGGCAAATATGTACGCTTACCCATTTGTATGGGTGCCAACTCGCCGCGTATGTTCATCTCAATCAAATCTAAACGAGCATTTAGACCATCCTTCGTCTTCCCGTTAATGTTAAGAAGTGTACCAATTAAGCTATCACACACATTCTTCTCAACATGCATTACATCTATACAATGTCTGACTTCTAACCTCGACCAGTACGGAAGATCAAAGAAGATTGATTTCTTCTTCCAAATATTTGTCACAGATGACTTTTTTTTGGACTTGCCGAAGGTGTGGTCTATGTTATTTACCTTTTCGTAAACCTCAACACCGGTTAATGGAGTTGGTGGACCACTACCCTCTTGGTGTCCATTAAAGGCTTTTTTCAACCTCCGGTAAGGATGATGACTTCTAAGAAACCTCCGATGCCGAAGATATACTGTTTTCCTTCCATGTTTCAATTGTTGAGAAGCAGTGTCTTCTTCGCATATTGGACACGCTTTGTGACCCTTAACACTATAACTTGATAAGTTACCATATGCCAGAAAGTCATTGATGGTGCAAAATAACATGGCATGAAGCTTGAAAGTTTCATTAGCAAATCCGTCAAATACTTCGACACCCTGGTCCCACATTAACTTCAAATCTTCAATTAGGGGACTTAGATAAACATCAATATCATTCCCTGGTTGTTTCGGACCGGATATCATCATAGACAACATCATGTATTTTCGCTTCATGCACAATCTAGGAGGTAAGTTGTAAATAACTAGTAATACAGGCCGTGAACTGTGATTTGTACTCATATTACCAAACCAAACGGATTCATTCCGTCTGTAGCTAAACCAAGTCGGATATTTCTTGATTCTTTACCAAATTCTGGAAAGTCATCATCAAATTTCTTCCATTGAATAGAATCAGCTGGATGTCGGTACATGCCATCGCATTTCCTCTCATCTGCATGCCATCTAAGATTCTTAGCATCGTCTGGGTTTGCAAACAAACGCTTCATCCTTGGAATGATGGGAAGATACCACATAACCTTCATTGGGGGTCCATGCTTTTCCATGTCATCAATAGAATCATCATCTTTTTGTTTCAACTTATAACGTGATAACCCACACCTCGGACAACTTTTCAACAATTCAAAATCTTTCCGGTATAATATACAATCATTAGGACATGCATGTATCTTTTTGTACTCCATACCCATTGGACAAAGAATCTTTTTGGCCTCGTAATTACGATTAGGTAGACTATTTCCCTCTGGAAGCATATCCTTCAACAGCTGGAGCAATTCCGTGAAGCTTTTATCAGTCCATCCGTTTATTGCCTTCAAATTCATCAATCTTAACACCGCCGACAACCGTGTGAAGTTAGTTGATCCAGGATACAAAGGAGTCTCTGCATCTTTTGACATACTTTCATATCCATGCGCTTTTGCAAAACACTCAGCTCCCACATCACGAATCATGTCCTCCAATCGATCATCATCTCCATCATCGTGTACTGCTTCATCCATGGTAGAACCCACATATTCTTCAGTTACGGAAACACGTGGTAAATTTAATAATTCACCATGCCATGTCCAAGTTGTATAAGATCGAAGAAACCCATCACATAGCAGGTGTTCCCTCATGATATTCACATCCAGTATCCTTCCATTCAAACAGTTAACGCACGGACACCTGATCTTTGCTCCATCATGACCACTAATAATCGCGTTACGCTGTGCAAATTGTATAAATTCCTCTACTCCCCTTTCGTACTCATCACTTATACGAACATCATTAATCCAACTTCGATCCATTATATATTCTGGAATATAGTTAGGATTTTCTAATAATTAGTATTCTCTTCAATCTCACACATTTGCCGAGGGTCGAACACCCCCGGACTCAATCCAAACACGATATTTCTATTCTAAAAGTAACAATAACTAACATAACATAAAACTTTTATTAAAATGTAATTAACAACTAACTAAATATTTCACTTCTAAAATTAAAATTCTAGAACAATGTTTAATACACTATAGAATTATAATTCCATAAAGATTAATATCATATTCATTTTTATTTAAGTAAAAGTAGTTTAAAGTGACAATTATAAAAAATAAATGATGCCAGGGAAAAAAAGAAAGATATGCAAAGAGAAAGTGCAAAAAATAAAAATAATTACAAAAATAGAATTTATATATAATATAAATTTAAGAAAATAGAAATTATATAATACAAAAATTCAAAATACACACAAATATATAAATTATTAGTTATTAGTTATATACATTCCAAGTTATATTAGTTATTAATTAAATATATATTATAATACAGAAAAATAAAAATTCAAAATATTAAATATGAATTCAAAATTTTAAATATAAATTCAAAATATTAAATAAATACAACACCAACCTTTAGGTTGATGGTGATCGGAGATGTAGGCGAAGGCGGTGGCGGAAGCAGTGGCGGTGGCGGAGCAGAAAAAACCAGAGAACCAATAGAACAGTAACCACCTATATGCAGAAAACGAGTAAGGAAACGAAATGACAATGCCAAGGAAGTGAATAATGACAATGACGAAAACGAAAACGAAAACAAACGTTGAAGCAGAGAGAGCTGAAACTTACAATGCAAAGCGGAGACAGCTGAGAACGTTGAAACGAAGAGCGGAGAAGACGAAAGTGAAAGTGAAAACCAGTGGCGCGCTTCTATTTTTAGGGTAAAATTGATTTACAAATGCGGTTCTAAGGTAAGACCGCATTTGTAAATCAATTAAAATGAATTACAACTGCGGTCATAGTAAAGACCGCATTTGTAATTCATTCTGAATTGAATTACAACTGCGGTCATACTAAAGACCGCATTTGTAATTCAATTCAGAATGAATTACAAATGCGGTCTTTTCTATGACCGCAGTTGTAATTCATTTTAATTGATTTACAAATGCGGTCTTACCCTAGAACCGCATTTGTAAATCAATTTAATTACAAAAATGCCACCGCGTTTTTTACAAATGCGTTTAAACGCAAAGCCGCACTAAATAAATAGTCGTTGTTTTCAAATTTTGTACTAGTGATTCATATGCTTTACCAAGCATAGACGCCCTGGTAGATAGTGCTGCAGGGTGTAAGTTGTTGAGCTTCCTGGATGCCTTCTCGGGGTATAATCAGATCAAGATGCATCCCATGGATGAAGAGAAGACAGCCTTCATGACGGAGAGATCGTGCTATTGCTATAAGGTGATGCCGTTTGGGCTGAAGAACGCGGGGGCCACGTACCAGAGGCTGATGGATCGAGTACTTGCACCGATGCTGGGAAGGAACGTGCAAGCGTACGTCGATGACATGGTCGTGACCTCGCCGAAAAAAAGCAAGCATGTCGCAGACTTGGAAGAATTGTTCACGATGATCGCCAAGTTCAGACTGAAGCTGAATCTAGACAAATGCATTTTCGGCGTGGAGGCTGGAAAGTTTTTGGGTTTCCTCTTGACTGAAAGAGGCATAGAGGCCAACCCTGATAAGTGTGCCGCCATCTTGGCGATGAGGAGCCCAGCTACGGTGAAGGAAGTTCAACAGCTAACAGGTCGGATGGCAGCCCTGTCTCGCTTCGTGTCAGCTAGCGGAGAAAAGGGGCATCCCTATTTTCAGTGTTTGAGGCGCAATAACAAGTTTGTTTGGACGAAGGAGTGCGAGGAAGCCTTCGTCAAGCTGAAGGAGTATCTGGCGAGCCCGCCGGTTTTGTGCAAACCACTGGTGGGAACCCCTCTCAGGTTGTATTTTGCTGTAACTGAGAGGGCGGTGAGTGCGGTGCTCGCCCAGGATCAAGATCAGGCTCAGAAGCCTATTTATTTTGTGAGTAAGGTGTTGCAGGGCCCCGAGACGAGATATCAGGCCCTGGAAAAGGCTGCGCTGGCTGTGGTATTTTCGGCGAGGAGGTTGCGCCACTATTTCCATAGCTTCACCATACTGGTGATGACTGACCTGCCCATCCAGAAGGTCTTGAAGAAGCCTGACGTTGCAGGAAGGATGGTGAAGTGGGCAGTAGAATTGTCAGAGTTTGATATTAAATATGAGCCCCGAGGCCCGATCAAGGGGCAAATCTTTGCAGATTTCGTGGTCGAGCTCTCATCTGAGGCGACACGAGTTGAAGGGGACGACTTCCGTTGGGTGCTTTCAGTGGATGGATCGTCGAACCAGCAGGGTAGCGGTGCTGGAGTCATTTTGGAAGGACCCAACGGCGTGCTGATCGAACAATCTTTGAGATTTGCCATCAAAGCCAGTAACAATCAAGCAGAGTATGAGGCGCTGATCGCCGGGATTTTGCTGGCCAAAGAGATGGGAGCCAGGGTGCTAATGGCTAAGAGTGACTCGCTGCTAGTCACAGGGCAAGTAACAGGCAAGTTCCAGGCTAAAGATCCACAAATGGCGGCTTATTTGGAGTATGTGCAGGAATTGTAGAGTTCCTTTGCCTCCTTTGAAGTGGTGCATGTGCCCAGAGAGCAGAATGCCCGAGCTGACTTGCTAGCTAAGCTCGCCAGTTCAGGCAAGGGGGGTAGACAGAGAACGGTGATTCAAGAAACTCTGAAGACGCCGAGAGCATTTGTAGCAGATCACCTGGTTCTTCAGATAAGCAAGTCGATGGAGAAAGCAGCGAGAAGTCATAAGTCCCTGACGCAAGAAACTTTGAGATCGCCGAGAATTAGAGCATGTCGAGGAGAGAAGGTGAACATGACGCAGGTTTGCGCTATCCATGAGCCAGACACCTGGATAACACAGTACAAGCGGTGCCTGGCAGATGGCCTTCTCCCACTGGATCCGGCAGAGGCCAGGAAGGTAAAGAAAAATTCTAGCAAGTACACATTGATTGATGGCGATCTGTACAGGTTTGGGTTCACTCACCCACTCCTGGAATGCGTACATGGTGAGAAGTGCACGAGAATCATGGCAGAGCTCCACGAAGGTATATGCGGAAGCCACGTCGGAGGTCGAGCTCTGGCCGCGAGGACTCTCCGTGCAGGTTACTACTGGCCATCGATGAGAGAAGATTGCAAGAAGTATGCCCAGTGTTGCAAACAATGCCAACAGCACGCCGATTGGCACAAGGCGCCTCCCGAGGAGTTGAAGTCGATCTACAGCCCTTGGCCGTTTCATACTTGGGGAATCGACATCCTGGGACCATTCCCGCTGGCGATCAGGCAAATGAAGTACTTGGTGGTGGCGATTGAGTATTTCACCAAGTGGATCGAAGCAGAACCAGTGGCCTAGATCACCGCACACAAGATCGAAGGTTTCGTGTGGAAGAATATTGTGTGCCGGTTTGGAGTGCCCAAGCGCCTGGTGTCGGACAATGGGACTCAGTTTGCAAGCCACCTGTTGAAGAAGCTTTGCGAAGGGGTGGGAATTCAACAAGTGTTTGCATCCGTCGAGCACCCTCAGACAAATGGCCAGGTGGAGTCAGCTAATCGGGTGTTGCTGAGAGGTTTGAAGAGAAGGCTAGAGAAAGCCAAAGGAAGCTGGGCTGAGGAGGTACCCCATATAGTCTGGGCATACCACACCACCGAGCAGTCAGGAACCCATGAGACCCCGTTCAGCCTGGTCTATGGGTGTGATGCAATGATTCCAGTAGAGATCCAGGAAAGCTCGCCGAGATTCCAGAACTTTGTAGAGGAAGACTCGAATGAAGAGAGAAGGCTGAACCTGGATCTACTGGATGAGGTCAGGGAAGAGGCGAGATTGAAGGCTGAAGCGGTGAAGAGGAGGATTCAACGAAGATATAACTCGAAGGTGATGCCGAGACAGTTTAGGGAAGGCGACCTGGTGATGAGGAAAGCCCACCAGTACGAGATGGAGAATAAACTGTCGCCCAAGTGGACTGGACCGTTCAAAATAACCGAGGCGCTCGGGAACAGCGCCTACCGCTTAGAGACATTGGAAGGAGGGGCGATTCCTCGCACTTGGAACGCTACGCACCTCAAGTTATATTACAGCTGAGAACTTTGTAAGTAAAGATAAACACGAAGTTACATTACAATGTTTCTGTTAAAACAGTTTGAAGGGGGCGCTCTTTTTTCCCTAAGGAGGGTTTTTAATGAGGCCACCCAATAAAGAGAATTTTTCAAAGTACAAGTTGTTTTAGATTGCGTGCCTGTTGTTTTCAGAAAGTTTTGAAGAAAGACCTTGTCACTTATATGTGACTTAAGGCAAGTTAAAGATATATTGCATGCTTTCTAAAAAGTTTTAAGTCCTCATCGTTTTTCGGCGATCGGAGGCATCAGTTAAAGTTTTAAGTCCTCATCGTCTTTCGGCGATCGGAGGCACAAGTTAAAGTTAAAGTCCTCATCGTCTTTTGGCGATCGAAGGCACCAGTTAAAAAGACCTCAACGCCCTCGCGCGTCCTGAGGCGAGTTAAAGACCTCCTCGCCGTCGAGCGAGTGCAGGCGAGGAAGAGTGGAAAGTCCTCAGTGTTTCTGGGGGCAAGAAGATGTAACCCCTGGGGCAATGTAGAGGCACCAGTGAAAAGTCCTCAGTGTTTCTGGGGGCGAGAAGATGTAACCCCTGGGGCAATGTAGAGGCACCAGTGAAAAGTCCTCAGTGTTTCTGGGGGCGAAAAGATGTAACCCCCGGGGCAATGTAGAGGCAAGTAAAAGACCTTCTCGCCTATGAGCGAGTTCAGGCGAGTTAAAAGACCTTCTCGCCTATGAGCGAGTTTAGGCGAGTTAAAAGACCTTCTCGCCTATGAGCGAGTTCAGGCGAGTTAAAGACCTTCTCGCCTATGAGCGAGTTCAGGCAAGATAAAATCCTTCTCGTCTCGAACGAGTTTAGGTATGGTGTTGAGGGTGGACGAAGTTTGGAAGGTGGCTAAGGTAGGTTCGAAGAGAGCGCCTAGCCACCCGGTCTTTTGTTCTGAAGTTCAGGAAGGTAGAGAAGGATCCGAAAGGCGCCTCTACCCCCAGATAAAAGAACAATGGCCAAGGCATGAAGCCAGAAAGAAGCTGATATCGCCAAGAGTCTTTGGCGACCAGGAAAAGTTCAAACAGTGGCGAGAAAGCTAAAGACCCGTTTTGGTGAAGCAGATCGGGTGAAGCAATGTTTTAAGCCAGTAGTTGAGTTAAAGTTCGTTGCTTGAAGAGTAATTTTACGCTAAGGTTAATTGCCTTAAGATTACAAGTTGTTAAAGTGATTATTGTTTGAAGTTGAAATGGTTCGAAGCAGTTGAGTATAAGGTCGTGCCTACGAATTCGCTAAGTCATTTCTTTGAAGTAAATCACGCAAAGAAAGTTAAAAGCAGACAAAGAAGTTACAGGAAGAAATGCCAAGGTAATTTCATTAAGTAAATACCAGTTCGGGCACATATACAGAAAGAGGGAAAAAGTTTATTACAAGTTACATACAAAGAAAAAGCATAAAGGTGGTAGATGAGGGGAAATTGATTAGTCTTCAGCGGGAACCACCTTCCCATCCACCACCTCGTTGTTTAGGGACACCATGCTGAGATCCAAATCGGGGAACAAGCATGCAAACTGTTCCCGTGCAGCCTCGAATCCAGCAGCCAGAATTTGGGCAGAACTCAGATTAAGTTCTTCAATCTGTTTCTGGAGTTCTTCAGTTTGTTCCTTCAGCCCCTTATTCTGCTGCTCCAGCTCTTCGACTTGCTTCTTGAGTTTTTCGTTGGTTTCTTGAGCTTGGAGAAGGTCTTTAGCAACCTTCTTGGATTCTGCTTGCACCTTGCCCAGTTCAGCAGCTATCTCCCCTTTTTCCTTGTTGGCTTCAGCAAGTTTCGCCATGGTGTCATCCCTTTTTTTTTCCACCTTTCCCAGGAAGATCTCCCGATTAGCTGACCTTTGCTCCAGTTTCTTCACCTTGGCGGTGTCAGTTTTTATGAGAGCCTCCATGTCAGCCACCTTGACGCGATAAGGCACGATCTTGCTCTCCAGCTCGATTTTTTCTTGAGCCAAGAGTTGTACCTTATGGCGGAGGTCAGTAGCCTCCTTGCGCGCCAACCGGAGCTCAGTGCTCATCGCATCTTCTACTCGGGAGTGTTCAACCTCCGCGAGTGTCAGATTGAAGGACAACTTCTCCACCTCAACCCTCATAGTGCTATTCTCAGTTCGAAGGTTGAAGAGGTCGTCCTGGAGCTTCCTGGTGGAGCTCTCCACAGCTCTAGTTATAATGGTGGGGAAGTCTTCTGCCATCTTCTTCAGTTTAGCAGAGAAAGGCTCCCACATCCTTGTGACCTCGAGAGAGAGGCTTGCTGTTGGAGGCACCGGGTGGGCCTGTTGTTGGCTCTCGCCGCCACCTTCTTTAGTTGGTTGTTCAACAGGTGCTTCTTGGCGCGGTGGCGACGTCGGGGATTCAGTGATCAGAATTGGAGAGGTATGGGCAACCTCATCCCCGATTGGAGCAACATCTGCGGCTGAGGCATTTGAAGGAGGACCCCCTCCAGCTGATACATACGGCATGGAGGCGCTCGGGGGGTCCTCCATGAAGTTTGGCTCGGGGGCCTCAACCACAGGTGGCGCAGTGGCCAAAGGAATTGCTTGGACTGGTGAGGCAGGAGCTGGTGGAGATGGCAGTGTTGGAGGTGGAGCAGGCGTGGATGGCGGTGTTGATGCTGGAAGAGAGGGTGGTGCAGATGATGAAGAAGGTGCCACCCTCTTCCTCTTCGTAACAAGGCCATCTTCAGTGGCCTCGTCGTCTTCCTCCTCCTCCTCGTGGACTACCTAGGGGGCTTTCCTCTTGGGTTTCCTGAGGACAAGCTTCTTGCGTTGGGCGGCGGGTTGGAGGTCGAAGGGAGCTGGGCCCCTGGGTGGCGATCTGCCTTGAGCGGCGGTGATCTCCACCACAGAGTTTGGTACTGTTTGGGAACCCGTTGCCAACCCGTGGGTTCGGGCGAGCGCCCTCAATTCAGCGAGCTTACCCTGGCCCAACATGTTATCTGCATAGAGCAAAAATGCATGGGTTAGTTCAAAGAGAAAACAAATGCATAAGGCAATATGCAGCAAGACAGATAAAGGGTGCAGAAAAATAAAACCAAAGTCTTGCGCACAACGCACAAGACGCCCAGAAACAGTTAACAGGAGTAAGTATTAGAATAAGAAGTTAAACGTTCTAACCTATTCGAATTTCGAGTTGGTCCTCGAAGAACTCGAAGCAGATAAGTGTGGTGGTGAGGAAGGTGATGTTGGCGTCTGCCATACTCTTCCAGAAAAAACAGAGATCTCTGTCCAAAGCGCCCATGCTATCAGGACTTCTGGGTCTCCTGAAGCAGCTTTTGGACTCTTTGTTCCCCTTGTTTACCCAGTACAAGGGGAAACCGTCGAGCAAGGAAGCGTCCTTGTCGTTGGGGCGTATTTGGACGAACTTTCCCTTCCAGTCTTTATAGGATTGCTGGAAGATGGAGAGGATCGACCTCCCAGCAATCCCATTCAAGCTTACCCACAGGCGATCTCCTGGGTGCTTGGCTTCGAAAAGAAATAAGAATACATCTACAGATGCTGGCAACCCCAGATGGTCGCACATAACTTGGAATGCCCGCACAAACGCCCAACTGTTGGGATGAAGCTGGGCGGCGGCGATGTTGAGCTCAGTGAGAAGCTCCCTCTCAAAGCGAGTGAAGGGAAACCTGAGTTTCACCTTCTTGAACAAGGTTGTGTAGACGAAAGAGAAGGGTCCGTCATTGTTTGCCTTGTCATCAGCGCAAATTGGCAGGTCGGAGGGGCAAGGTAGCACCGTCATCTTCTCGTCGTGCTCCTTGTGGAATGTTTGGTGAGGCTCATCCCCCTTAGTCAATCGCAAAACTGCCCCAGCAGTGTTCACAGAAGACGTTTCCCTCAACAGGGTCGAGTTGGCCCAGGGACAGAGTTTTTTGAAGTCTGGTGGGGGGACGGGGGCTCCTCCGGTGACAGGCGGAGTCGCCTGGGCCAGGTTGGGGCGGGAAGGTGCAGGCCTCTCAGCCTGAGAAGATGAAGCACCGCGTGCTTGCAGAGGGTTGTGTGCTTGAGAAGAAGGGTTTCGCGACGAAGGAGGAGGATTTGGGGTGATCTTTGAGTGAGTCATTGTTGAAGCTGCAAAGGAAGAAGAAAAGGAAAAATGATCAGGGTTCGCAGAGGTTGACTCGATCATGGGAGAAGGGTGAAAAACGAACGAACATAGGTTCGTTGCAACGATTGACGAAGCCCTAAGTTACGAGAAAGGAGAAGTGGAAAAAACAACCCACAACGTATGCACCAGACAGTTACAGGATGATGCGAATCGGTTAAAATGCAGGAAAAACCAGCAGAAGAAGGAAAGGAGGTACCTTTTGATGATCAGGAAGACGATAAAGGATGTTGGTGATTCAGAATATTGAAGAACGCTAAGAGCTTTTTTGCAGAAGGAAGTTAGAGCGTTTGTGAATACGAAGAAAAGTGATGGAACAGTGGAGCGAAAATGGGTTTAAGGGTTTTTCGAAATGGGTTTGGGAAGCGCAAACGGTAACTGAAGGTAACCGTTGATGAAGCCACGTGTCGAGCGATGGGTGAGGGGTTTGGTGGAGCGTCAGAAAAGCAGAAAGTACAACCGCTTGGAATTTTGCGTCAGTGCCACGTAGATCGGTGTTGACGTGACTCTTTCAGTCTTTTCGCTAGACAAGTCTTCGCTTAAGACTGGGGGGCTTGTGTACCGCCCTGGCAGTCGGAAGTGATGACGTGGCATCCAGCTACAGTATAGGCGTGTTAACAAGGCACCAGGTTGGCAGAAGGGGAGGAAGTCGGGGGGCTCGTGAAGTCGCCAGTTGTCAAGTTGGCGTGTTCCGATCTCCAGCATACCAGAACCGGCGATCACCGGGTTAAAGATGAAGTCGCCAGATGTAAACTCAGGCGACCAAGTGATTGGAGATCGCCAGAACAAGCACATCGCCGAAGATGAAGGTGGTGCAGATTATGAAGGCGGCCGGCGAGACCACAGGGAAGGTGTACGAGAGCACCCTAACTCGCCAATTCCAGTAGAGATCGCGCTCCCAAGTTAGCTATGCACTGGGTAGTACCATGCATAAGTAACTTAGCCAAAAAGAGAGTCAGAAGCAGCGCCCAAGTCAAGGAGGCTCCAGATGATGGCACGTGTACGACTGGATGCGAACCACGTGTCCAGGTCTGTAACAGCCAGGAGAGAGAAAGTGACCAGGTATATAAGAGTTCTCAACGAACTTTCTGAGGTACGCACGTTCAGATTATACTCTTTACGCTTGCGAGTTCTTGAGCATACTGTGAGAGAGAACATTGCACGGTTCCTTGAGAGTTCTAGAGTGTTCTTGCTCTTAGTATTTGGTGGTTCGGTCACTGACTTGGGCGTTGGAGTGCGATCGGCCGCAGCGGCGCCGCTCTGTTCTTTTGCAGGTTCTTGAGGTGGATCTTGAAGAAGGACGGAGGTTTGAAGCGGTGCACACGTCGATCCTTTGACGAGGCAGGTTCCAACGTTCTGGTCAACAGGCAGGATCATGATTAAATCTAAAGCATTAGCATTCTCAATCTTTGTGAAAACAAAATGATTTCAAACTAAGTAAAAACAACCGATTGTTTTTTTGAAACAACCAATTGTTTGTACTTAGGTGTTTTGAGAAAAAAGTTTGAAAATTGTTTTGAATGGTTAAACTGTTAAGTACCAAAACAACCGATTAATTCGAGGAAACAACCGATTGTTTGTTTTGGGACCATAACAGAAAAACTGTTTTCTTTGACTGAGCTTTAAATGATTTAACTGTTTACTTCTCTAGTCATTAAATGCTTTGACCAATCTTTTAATGCAATTTAAGAGTTTGTTAAGATTTGATAACAAACTACATCTTTGAATATATTCAGAAAAACAGATTTAAGAATTAAGAATCTTTGACAAAGTTTTTCTAAGAGAATTTTTCAAAGTGTTGAGATTGCTAAGTTGTTTGTGATTGATCAAAGTGTTGGAATAGGATTCTGCTTGTATTGATTTCAGATTATCTTCTGTAACAAGTGTAATCCTTGTACTCTGTTGAACAATTTCGTTTCTGTGTTTACTGAGATTGGCTGTGTGTTCTTGAGGTGTTCAAGATTAGCAATCTTAGTGTTGGCCAATGAGAGTGTGTTTCTTGAGGTGTTCAAGGTCACTCTCTTGGTTGTTGTGTAAGTGATCAAGTGGTGATTGTTTAGTGGATATCCTCAGGGTTTCTGAGAAGACTGGATGTAGCTCTGGATTTGGAGTGAACCAGTATAAACAATTGTGTACAATTTCTCTATCCCTATCTCTTTAAATTCAGTTTTGTCAATTAAAAACTGGTATAAACAACCGATTGTTCCGGTAAAACAACCGATTGTTTTTCCAGTATTTTGCTTTTGCTTTATGTTTTGAAAAATAAATTCTTAATCAAGGTTTTCTTGAAGTATTTTTCATTCTAGGCTTAAAAGTTTACGAAAATCCTTCTTAAACAATTCACCCCCCTCACGTTTAAGGCCATTTATTCTAACAGGAAGGAGTTTCTTTAAGGTCCACGACCTCGGGTGTTGACCGGTCTCAGGCGTCGTCCAGGGTCAGCATAATAAAGGCGTCTGGGAAGTTTGGCAGGCCAGGGAAGTGTCCCCTCTCCTGATACCCACAGGTAGGGATAACCGTGGAGGAGGCGACAAGTAGGGGAGTGGAGGCCTCGGGCCTCGGCACCCCAATCAGCGATGACAGATAAAGAAAGGTGGTTTTCAAGCCACACCCCGAGTTACCAGTAGGGAGAGACCCAACTCACCAAGGATCCGTGCATGAGGTGTAGGGATGCGACAATACGTACCACCGCTGAAGAGCCACTGGGACAAAGACGACCCATATGAGGGTCACGTCCCAAGGGGTGATTTGCATGCATGGCACGTGAGGAAGGCGGAGAACTCCTAGGGCGGATGACTCAGAGAATGGGTGCCTAAGTTGGCACCCATGCAGTCACCCCCGCGAGTTGCACTTCGACAGGGCAACCTTACACACTGAGAGGACACTAACACTAGGAACAATGTTGCTAAGAAGAGCCCACAAAATGCGCAAGTCTCAGGCTGACACATGGACAAAAACACTGAGAAGGTATATAAGGTTTTACGATAAATAGAATAAGGTATGTTTTACTCATTCTAAGACATTTGGACCAGAAGCTAGCATTTTCAGTTACGATTCAGTTACGCATTTCTCTGAACATTGACCTTATGGTGTTCTGCGATGAGAAGTGTTTGGTGTTTCTTGTTCAATAGCTGACTTGACCGTCGGAGTGCAAACAACCGCGAGGGCGCCATTTGTCTCTCTGTTTCAGGTGTTCACGGCGGAAGAAGGAGAACGTTAGAACATAAGCAAAGGTGTTCTAGAAGCGCAGTTCGTAGAGACGCACGAAGGTGTTTGAGTCAACCGGCGGGAACAGTGGACATGGCCTCCGAAATGATGCACCATACTCATGATTATGAGTGAAACCCAAGAGCAACAAATAAGAAAGCTAGGAAACAAAAACATAAAATGGAATGGAGAAAATGGAAGGAAAATGGATAGAGAAAACCTATTATGGGAGTTCCCGCCAGTTGACCAGGGTCGTCTTTGTGCGTGGCTTGTCCTCACGAGTTAGGGCACCTTCGTTCTGCTCTGTCTGTGAGTACCTGAAAAGAAGTGAACAAAGGGGCGCCCTCGCGGCCGTTTGCACTCCGACAATCAAGTCAGCTAGCGAGAAACATCAAAGGTGACGCACCCCCGTATCGGAACACTGTAAACGAATGCTCTGAAGGTGGTCAGAAATAACTGAGTGACTAAAACTGTGTTGCCCTAATCGACTCGTGCACACAGTGGGTGCGCAGCGAAAACAACTAGGGTTTGTGTTCTGTGTAAAACTGCGAGAATTAGGTCGAAACTCGGATCCTTTTCAAATGTCCCAAGGCCCCGTTTTATACAGCTTCTGCATTTAAAGCGCGTTAAAGCGCATTAAAAGCGTATAAAAATGTGCCTTGAAACATTTGATACGCAAACTAAATTAAGGCGTACCTTAGCAAACTTTCACTAAAACATTGATGAACACGTGCTTATTGCCATGTGTTCTTCTGACTTGATCGTTATTCTACGCAGAGGGCCTCACAGCACCGTAACCCAACTTAGGGTCATTCCATTGTGTGAGTCCTCTTTCCTCAATGTGCATCTGGTGCAGGGGGTGACTTTCTGGGTGCCAACTCATGCACCCCAGCTTTTAGTCACTCACCTTGGGAGAGTATCTACCTGTACCATGCACATAGTTCTTCCCTGGACGTGGCCTTCTCATGGGTCGTATCTGCCCCAGAGTCTCCAAGTGGTGGCGTGGGTACTTCACGAGTCAGGTTACCCCCTACTGGTACTAGAACTTACGGCCTTGAAGCCACCTTTGTCTTCTCTTCATTGCTGTTCTGAGCTATCGGGGCCCGAGGCTTCCTCACGGTGTTGCCCCCTCCATGGTCTTTCCTACCCATGGGTATCGCGAGGTGACACCGTCGATGTCTTAACTTGACTATTTCTTAACTTGGCGACGCCTTAACCTGGCGATGCCTTAGCCTGGCGACGCTTAACCTGGCGACGCCTCAACTTGGCGACGCCTTTTCTTTGCGACGCCTCAACGTGGCGACGCCTTCTCGAGGCAACGCCTCATCTTGGTGACGCCTCATCTTGGCAACGCCTCAAGCGGTCAATCTATTGACTTCCTTCCTTGGACCCCTCGAGAGGTCCCACTATATGTTGACTTTCACTTTGACTTTGGTCAACGCCCGAGGACGGGACGATACAATGGGTGGTGAGAAATGTCACGCCACTTGAAGTGTGATGTGTTCCAAGATAACTGTGTTGGCTGCCACTTGAGAGCTTCCCCAAATCACTCAAGATAAGACCTCAAACCTAAGAGGACATAAGTCTCACTAAGAGCTAACACAAATTGTGCAGAGTTTCTTTACTTCATTTAAATTCAACTTGTAAAATACAATGGGTGATGGCATTTTCATGAACGTCTTCTTGGATCCTCTTGGCCATAACTCTATGGTTGGCCCAAATCTACCCTTTGGTGGGCTTGCATGTGGGCTTGTGCTTGGGCCTCTTCCATCAATGGGTAGGCCTCCTATTTATAGGTGAAGGAGCCTTGGAAAACAAGCAAGAGGGGTAGGATGGGAAAAGTGAAAAAAGGGGCAGCCTTAGGGTTTGACTAAGTCAAACATGCACCCTAGGCTTGTTCTTCCAAAAACTAGGTCAAAACTCCTTCCTAAAGGGCTAGGAACATGCTAAAATGATAACTACACCCCCTATTATGCTAAAGGCACCTTATTTTAGGCTATCTTTGCTATTTGGACCCCTAGAGTTAGCCTAAAATTATTTTCAACATATTCTATCTTTTAAGAAGACCAAAAGGAAGAACAGTTGGTGCTCTGGTTTATGCCCATTTTCTCTGGTCGGGTCCATGAGATCCTTGGTGGGGTCTTGAATTGTTTGCTGAGATGATTGCTCGCCATATGTTTTGTCTTTTGCTTCCTTGGTCATCTTCATAGCTACTTGGTTTGTATCAACAATTGAATCAATCTGGTTTTAAAAAGGAAAATGTTTTTCAAAGTTAAGTGAAAAACAACTTGTTGATTTCTTGTTTTAATCGATTGGTTATCCTCAGCCTGTGTGAAGGGTTTTTGAACTGTTTTTGTTTTGGTTGGCTTAACTGTAAAATCAATTCAACCGTTAAATCGACATTTCAACCGGTTGATATTTTAATCTCTTAACAGTTTTTCATAATATTGTTATATATGTTTTCATTTTTTTACAAACTATTTTGGCTCATGTTTAACAGATTAAAACGGCTAGTTTGATGAGCTATAAAGTTGTGACTACCTTTCCTATTTGAAATACACAACAAGTGATTCAAAAGTTTTTGTGAAAGTTTGGATTCAAGAAAGCAAGATTGCCTTTAGCTATGCTTTGGTTAAAAAGGGGATTAAGAGCAACTGTGATTTTTATAATCAGGTGTAATCTGTTCTATATTCTCTTATAATTTTTTTTCAGGTTGAATATTGTAATTGTTAGAATGTATGTTGTACCGTCCCGTCCCCGGGCGTCGACCAGAGTCAAAGTCAGAGTCAACGTCAGGGCCAAGGTCAACATATGGTGGGACCACACGAAGGGCCCAAAGAAGGAAGTCAACAGAGCGACTACATAAGGCGTCTCCAAGACAAGGCGTCGCCTAAACAAGGCGTCGCCAAGGTAAGGCGTCGCCAAGCAAGTCATCAGCAATGTTACTCCCCGATACCCATGGGTAGGAAAGACCATGGAGGGAGTGACACCACGAGAGGCTTCGGGCCCGCCTAGCTCAGAACAGTAATAAAGAGAAGAGAAAGGTGGCTTCAAGGCCATAGTACTAGCGCCAGTAGGGAGTAGCCTGACTCGTGAAGTACCCAGGCCACCTCAGGGAGACCCTTGGGATAGATACGACTCAAGAGAAGGTCATGCCCAGGGGAAACCAGGTGCAGGGTGCGAGAGGAAGGTGGATACACTCCCAGGACGAGTGACTAGAGGGTGGGTCGCATGAGTTGGCACCCAAAAAGTCACCCCTTTGCGCCAGATGCACTCAACGAATGAGGACTCACACGATGAAATATCCCTAAATTGGGTTACAGTGCTGTGAGGCCCTCCACGTAGAATAACGGTCAAGTCAAGAGGACACGTGGCGGGAAGAACAAAAACATCAATGCTTTCCGGATAGTTTGTCAGGTGTGAGGTAATCAATATTATGTAATTAAGTTTACGTTTCGAACGCTTTAAGGTACTTTAAATGCTTTAAGTGTTTTGAAAGTCTTAAAGGCGCCGAACGTTTTTACACCTTAAATGCGCTTTAAGACGCTTTAAACGCTAGAGACGTTTAAAGGGAGCTTGAGACGTTGGAATCAGGGATCGGACTTTTGGCAAAATTTTCCCAGAACACACGCTAGTTGCTTGCTCGAGCCCTCAGGCTACGCACAAGGGACTAGAGAAGGATTGTTTGCCAGAACTAGAAAACAGCACACAATATACAGTTCTTTACCACCTTCAGAGTGCCTTTCACGGTGCTCCGATACGAAGGTGCAGAGTTTTGGTGTTTCTTGTTAGCTGACTTGAGCGTCGGAGTGCAAACGGCCGCTAGGGCGCCCATTTGTTCACTTCTTTGCAGGTGTTCACAGATTACCAGAAAAGGGTGTGACTAGCAGACGGGCAAGGTTGCACAGAAAGACGTACCCAGGTCAACCGGCAGGAACATTTGGCGCCCACCGTGGGGCCGATTTAAAACATCCTTCCCATCACAAGTTTCAGTTCGACAATTCCAGAGAGTTTATCAGAGCTACCATAACAACAGGAGAAATTCAGAGAAAACGTTGAAGAATGAGGGCCACGAGACAAGGTCCAGCGCGCTACGAGCGAGGAAATGACCATGCAGCAAGTCATGGCCATGGTGCAGGGACTGCAGGATGAAATGGCGGAATCAAGGGCGGAGCAAGAACGCATGCAGGCGGATCTTGCGGCCTCTCAGGCGAGAAATGAAGAGCTCCATCGCACAAACGAGGAATTGCGTCGCGGGTTGCGCAACAACCAAGGGCAACGCGACCCAGGTGAGACCGAACGTCTCACCCCCCCCCCCCCCAAGGGAGTTTTCCACACCATTCTCGCAGGAGATCCTGGAGGCATTGGTCCCTAATACATTTGCAGGGCCCAAGTTGATCTTCACAGGGATGGAGGATCCCAAAGCACATCTCACCGCGTTCCACACGCAGATGGTGCTAGTAGGCATCTCCGACGCCGTACGATGCAAGCTTTTCATGGGCACCTTGATGGGAATGGCCATGGACTGGTTCATTAGCCTTCCAGATGGCCATATCTCCTCCTTCGCGCAGCTATCGCAGTTCTTTAGGGAGAAATACCTAGCGAACAGGGCCCCACCGCCCGTTTCGTATGATCTGTTTGACGTGAAACAATATCAGGGTGAGACTTTGAAGGAGTACATCAACCGTTTCGGGGCTCAAGTAGTGAAGGTTGGTACTACGGAAGAACCCATGATCGTGTACGCGTTCAGGAAAGGCGTATGCCCTGGCCCCTTTTGCGAGTCCATCATTCGCAATCGTCCCAGGACCTTCGCTGAAATAAGGCGTCGCGCAGTGGAGCATATTGCCTCTGAGGGAGAGGTGTGTGAGAAGCGCACGAGTGTCGCACCCACACGCCCGTGGGCACAAACACGGGCTCAACCCGTCAAGGTCAATAAGACCACGACGGGAAGGAAGAATCAGGAAGGGAGACGCCCCTACGAGGCGAGAAAACCCCAACCCAGGGGTCAAGCGGGAGGAAATCGTCCGGCCAAGGAAAGGGCCAGACCAACAAGGTACGACTTCGTGGTGGAGTTGAAGGACCTGATCGTCGTACCTAATATAGCCGAAAGATTGAGGCGACCAGTGAAGTCTGACAAGGTGTTGGGGCCTCGCAAGGACTCTTGGTGTGAGTTCCACGAAGCTTTCGGTCACCATATCAACAACTGCCTATCGCTGGGGTACCAGTTGGACGAGTTAGTAAAAAGCGGGTTCTTGAAGGATTATCTCACTGAACCCGCCACGACCGTAGCCCTGCCAGAACCAGCGGAGGATCAAGCGCATGAGATGTCGGTCCACGACGAAGTTCACACCATTTCTGGTGGTTTTTTGGGAGGGGGACCCACTGCATCCCAACGCAAGAAATATGCGAGGGGAGTAAATTCGATTGACGAAAAAATCTCAGGCAACCCGTGGGAGTCAGACCTCGTGTTCACAATGACCCCTTGGTCATTTCGGTTGTCACGGCTGGAAGGAAGGTGCACAGGGTTCTAGTCGACCAGGGAAGCTCTGCAGACGTTATGTTCTGGTCGATATTCAACAAGCTACGGTTGTCCCCCGACCTTTTGAGACCCTACACCGGGTGCTTGTATGGGTTTGCTGACAACCAGGTGGAAGTACGTGGCTACTTGGAGTTGAGGAGTTGAGGACGACATTCACAGATGGAGCGGCCTCACGTACTGAAAGCATTCGATACTTAGTTGTAAATGCCAATTCGGCTTACAACATCCTGTTGGGAAGACCGGCATTGAATAGGCCGAGAGCAGTATCCTCCACGCGCCACATGAAGATGAAGTTGTCGGATCTCAGTGGCAGGCTGATCGTCATCAAGTCAGATCAAGAAGAAGCACGAAAATGCTATGAAAACAGTTTAAAGACAAAGAGAGATGTGTTCATGGTATTCGAACATCCATCGAGTTCAGACACAACGATGGAAGTAGAACCCTCGAATGAGGGGTCAACGCCTAGCGAGGCCACACCTGTAGGGGCGACGCCTGAAGCAGACACGCGCACAGAGGAGAGGCATGACGACGCTTCGCCCGTAGAAGAGGCGTCGCCCCCAAAAGAATATAGCAGAGACCAACCGGCGGCCAATGTGGCGGAGAGACAGATCGGCGGCAAAACGTTCAAGCTGGGGCGTTTGTTGAGCTAAGAGGAACAGGACGAAGTGGCGGAGGTGATTTCACGCCACTTAGATGCTTTTGTGTGGTCCTCCTCAGACATGCCGGGCATCGACCCTGACTTTTTATGGCACCACCTTAGCATGGACGCCACGGTTCGCCCTGTGCGACAGAGGAGGAGAAAGTTTAACGAAGAAAGGCGCCTCGTGGTAAAGGAAGAGACACAGAAGTTGTTGAATGCTGGTCACATCCGGGAAATCCAATACCTCGAGTGGCTGGCCAACGTCGTTCTGGTGAAGAAAGCAAACGGGAAGTGGAGGATGTGTGTGGACTTCACAGACTTGAATAAGGCGTGCCCCAAGGATTCATATCCACTACCCAGCATTGACGCCCTGTTGGATAGTGCCTCGGGTTGCGAGATGCTGACCTTTTTGGACGCTTTTTTGGGGTATAATCAGATCAAGATGCACCCGAGGGACGAGGGTAAAACAGCATTCATGACAGAGACATGTAGCTACTGCTACAAAGTGATGTCGTTCGGGTTAAAGAATGCAGGCGCCACCTACCACAGGTTAATGGACAAGGTCCTGGCGCCCATGTTAGGGAGGAACGTACAAGCCTACGTGGATGACATGATGGTAGCTTCGCGCGATAGGAGGCAACATACAACAGATCTGGAAGAGTTGTTTGCCACCATCTCAAAGTATCGCCTCAAGCTGAACCCTGAGAAGTGTGTTTTTGGGGTTGAGGCGGGAAAGTTTTTAGGCTTCATGCTTACGGAGAAGGGAATTGAGGCAAACCCTGATAAGTGCGCAACCATCATCGCTATGAGGAGCCCAACATCAGTGAAGGAAGTGCAACAACTGATAGGGCGAATGGCAGCATTATCAAGGTTCGTTTCTGCAGGAGGAGAGAAGGGACACCCCTATTTCTAGTGCCTCAAGAGAAATAGCCGCTTTGCGTGGACTGACGAGTGTGAAACAGCATTCCTCAAGTTGAAAGAGTACTTGGCGACACCACCAGTGCTTTGCAAACCAGTGGCAGGCGTGCCCCTCCGAGTATACTTTGCAGTAACAGAGCGGGCCATCAGTTCTGTACTAGTCCAGGAGCAGGACCAAGTACAGAGGCCCATCTATTTTGTGAGTAAAGCCTTGCAAGGCCCGGAGACGAGGTATCAGTCGCTGGAGAAGGCAGCATTGGCCGTGGTATTCTCGGCCAGGAGGCTCCGCCACTACTTTCACAGTTTTACAGTAGTGGTGATGACGAACTTTCCCATCCAAAAGGTACTGCAGAAACCTGACGTTGCTGGAAGGATGGTTCACTGGGCAGTGGAGCTGTCAGATTTTGATATCCGGTACGAGCCCAGAGGATCTATCAAAGGTCAAGTATATGCGGACTTCGTTGCAGAGCTATCACCCAGAGGCGACCAAGAGGCGGACTCAGGATCGAAGTGGTCGCTCTCGGTCGATGGTTCGTCCAACCAACAAGGAAGTGGAGCAGGAATAGTCTTGGAAGGACCTAATGGCTTGCTAATCGAGCAAGCTCTACGCTTCGCTTTTAAAGCGAGCAATAACCAAGCTGAGTACGAGGCACTGATAGCAGGGATGCTCCTGGCCAAAGAAATGGGTGCGCAGAACCTCTTGGTAAAGAGTGATTCACAGCTGATCATAGAGCAAGTCTCGGGAGAATTTCAGGCTAAGGACCCACAAATGGTGGCGTAGCTGAGGTATGTCCAGCTGCTAAGGGGAGCATTCAATGCTCTTGAACTAGTACATGTCCCAAGGGAGCAGAATGCCAGAGCTGACCTGCTTGCCAAGCTGGCCAGCACAGGCAAGGGGGGCAGACAGAGGACAGTGATCCAAGAGACGCTCAAAGCTCCACGGAAATTCGTGGAAGATAAATGGTGGACGTCCTCCATATTGGTACAGCAAGAGCAAGATCGAGGAGTCATCGTTCTTTGACTCAAGATACGATGAAGACACCTCGCATCAGCACATACGCGGACGCACCCGAGGAAGGAAAGTGATGGCATTTTCATGAAGTTCTTCTTGAATCAAAGTAGAGCAAAGGGGCGGAAGCAATGGATGAGGTGAGCAAGATCCTCCTAAGAGTGGTGTTGATCTTGTAGGTGCATGTTAAGTGTGGGTATTGGGTGGTTCGGCCAGCCCAAGGGAAAAGATGAAGGAATTGAAGTTTAGAGCCTAGGATTCTAGGGAGAAGCAAAGTTTGGCACAAAATGGCAGCATAACTTTACTCACAATAAACTTGGAAATACAAAGAGAAGGCCTCCCTATTTATAAGCTAGATGGTCGTGATTCTTAAGCTAATACCTAATGAAATGTAAACCAAATGAAATGCAAATCATAGGCACATGTGCTATGACCGGTCACACATAGCAAGCTTCTAGAATGTTTCACTCAAATGTGCTTTCTACACTACTTTATCTACTAAGTACCCCTATTGGGCCTTTATGCAACATATACAAGGCTTTCTCTCTTCCATCCGTGGCTTCATCTACTTGTGCTTGAACATGCTTAGCCATTGACCTTGTGAGAGGACCTAGACGGTCTAGTTCCAACTCTAGACGCTCCATGGGTAGCCTCCCTTCTTCACGTCCTAGACGCTCATTCCTTGGAGCTAGACGCTCCCCTTGGTCTAGACGCTCTTCATGGTTTGGGCTTTGGCTTCCTTGGCTAGATGTGCTTGGCCCTCCTCCATCATCCCCTCTCCCTTGGAAAGGATTTGTCCTCAAATCCAGCTCGTCATCGTCATTGGTACCTACAAATGGAGAAAGATCAATTACATTAAAAGTGTCATGTACTCCATATTCAAGAGGTAGGTCCAATTTATATGCATTGTTGTTGACTCGCTTGAGGACTTGGAAGGGTCCATCACCTCGGGGACTTAGTTTGGACTTCCTTTGAGTTGGAAATCTATCTTTGCGAAGGTGAAGCCAAACTAAGTCTCCTACCTCAAAAATTATTTCTCTCTTCCCTTTATTGTTGTATTTTGTGTACTTCTCATTTTGTTGTTGTATTTGGAGTTTAATCTTCTCGTGCATTTTCTTTACAAAATCAGCTTTGATTACTCCTTCCTTATGCATAAAATCTTGTGGATTAGGAAGGGGTATCAAATCCATAGGTGTGAGAGGATTAAAACCATATACTACTTCAAAAGGAGAAGCATTAGTAGTCTTGTGAACTACTCTATTGTAAGCAAATTCAATGTGGGGAAGGTACTCATCCCAAGATTTGGGGCTGCCCTTCATGATAGCCCTAAGCATAGTGCCAAGAGATCTATTGACTACTTCGGTTTGCCCATCCGTTTGAGGATGACAAGAAGTTGAAAATTGTAGTCTTGTTCCAAGTTTACCCCAAAGAGTTTTCCAAAAGTGGCTTATAAACTTGGGATCTCTATCGGACACTATACTTCTAGGAAGACCATGGAGTCTCACCACTTCTCTAAAGAAGAGTTTAGAAATATTTTGAGCATCATCTACTTTGTGGCATGGAATAAAATGGGACATTTTGCTAAAACGGTCCACTACCACAAAGATAGAGTCATGGCTTCTTGCAGTCCTAGGAAGTCCTAAGATGAAATCCATGCTAATGTCTTCCCAAGGAGCATTTGCAATCGGCAAAGGGGTGTAGAGTCCATGCGGCATTGTTCTAGACTTTGCTTTTAAACATGAGATGCATCTAGAACAATGTCGTTGGACATCTTTCCTCATGTGCGGCCAACAAAATTTTGCTTTTAAAAGATCTAGAGTCTTATCAACTCCAAAATGGCCCATGAGTCCTCCCTCATGTGATTCTTTGACAAGAAGTTTCCTATGTGTTCCTTGGGGAATGCAAAGTTTTCCCTCTTTAAAAAGATATCCCTCGGACACATAGTAACCTCCTTGCGCTCTATGTAGACATTGGGCATAGATGGATGAAAGTTCTTGATCTTCTTGGTAAAGCTCTCTTATGTGGTCAAATCCAAGAATTTGGGCACCCAATTTTGAAAAGAGTGTATGCCGTCTTGAAAGAGCATCGGCCACTATATTGGTGCTTCCTTTCTTGTATTTGATTACATCCATGCCGTTTGGAAATTGTTCAAGAAATTCCATCCATTTAGCATGTCTCTTGTTGAGCTTGTGTTGGCCCTTTAAATATTTTAAAGACTCGTGATCACTATGGATGACAAATTCTTTGGACACAAGGTAGTGTTCCCAAGTCTTTAGAGCTCGCACAAGAGTATAGAGCTCTTTTTCATAGGTGGGGTAGTTGAGGGTGGCACCATGGAGTTTTTCACTAAAATAAGCAATGGGGTGTCCACCTTGCAACAAAACCGCACCTATGCCTACCCCCGATGCATCACACTCTATCTCAAAAGTTTTGGAAAAATTTGGAAGAGATAGAATGGGTGCATTGGTGAGTTGAGCTTTGAGCCTTTGAAAGGCTTGCTCATGCTTTTCATTCCAACAAAATGCAACATCTTTTTTAACAAGTTCATTCAAAGGAGAAGCTAGACTAGGAAAATTAGGCACAAACCTTCTATAGAAGCTAGCTAACCCATGAAAACTTCTTACATCACTTACATTTTGTGGAGTTGGCCACTCGCGGATGGCTTTGATTTTCTCGGGATCTACATGCACCCCCTTTTTGTTTACTATGAAGCCTAAGAAAACTACACTATCTACACAAAAGGTACACTTATCCCTATTTGCAAAAAGGCTATTTTTCCTAAGCACTAGAAGAACTTCCCTAAGGTGACTTAGATGGTCTTCTAGGGTTTTACTATATACTAAGATATCATCAAAATAAACTACTACATATTTACCTATACAATCCCTCAAGGTGTGATTCATAAGCCTCATGAATGTGCTTGGGGCATTAGTAAGCCCAAAGGGCATCACCAACCACTCATATAATCCAAATTTGGTCTTAAAAGCGGTTTTCCACTCATCACCCTCCTTGATTCGAATTTGGTGATATCCACTTTTAAGGTCAATTTTGGAGAATAGAGTTGACCCATGCAATTCATCAAGCATATCGTCAAGCCTTGGGATTGGATGCCTATACTTGATGGTGATGTTGTTGATTGCTCGACAATCACAACACATGCGCCATTTTCCATCCTTTTTGGGCACCAACTAGACAGGTACAGCACAAGGGCTTAGGCTCTTTTGAACCCAACCCTTCTCCAACAAGTCTTGAACTTGTGACTCTATCTCCTTTGTTTCCTCGGGGTTGGTTCTATAAGCAAGCCTATTTGGTAGGCTTGCCCTCGGAATGAAGTCAATTTGATGTTCTATCCCTCTAAGAGGAGGAAGCCCAATGGGCCCCTCATGGGAGAATAGATCTTCAAATTCACTTAAAAGATTTTCTATTTGAGGAGGTAAAGTCTTAAGATCACTACTTGTGGCAGTGTATGTAAGTGCTCCTTTACAAAAGATAAGGCTTGGTTGTTCAACAAGAAGCAAGTTTTCAAAAACGTTTTCAAGGGGCTTCTCTTGTTGACCAATCTTGTGGGAAGGAACACTCTTCTCCCACACCTTCCTATCCCTAAGGATTTTCTCTTTTTCTAGCGCTCTTTTTTTTTTGTTTTCCTCATCCCTCTTTTGTTTCATTTGTATTTGGTCTTTTACCACTTGAGAGTGTGGTAAAGGACTAAGTACAAACTTTTTATACTTATGGGTGAAGGAAATTTCGTTAGTGAGACCATCATGCATGGTTTTCTTATCAAATTGCCATGGTCTCCCTAATAAAATATGGCAAGCTTCCATAGGCACTACATCACATAAAACCTTATCTTTGTAGTTCCCTATGGAAAACTTGATTTCCACTTGCTTGTCTACATGTAGTTCCCCATTTTCATTAAGCCATTGAAGTTTATAAGGTTTTGGGGGAGGAACTACTTGTAGCTTAAGCTTCTCAACCATCCTAGCACTACAACAATTGCAACTAGACCCACTATCCACAATGAGAGAGCATATGTTTTCTAAAACATTGCATCTTGTATGAAATATGTTCTCTCTTTGTGTTTCAATGGATGTGCTAGGGTGATTGTTGAGGGTTCTCCTAATCATAAGCAATTCTCCCTCTAGTGGAGCTACCCTCTCATCATCTCCCCCCTCCTCTCTCTCACTAGGCTCATCCTCGCCACTAGTGTACTCGTCTACACCCTTAAGAAACAAAGTCCTTTGGTTTGGACATTGTGCTTGCACATGCCCTCTACCATAGCACTTGAAACATTTCACATTTCTAGCTCGGATGGGTGGGGTGGAGGTTTCTTTGGTAAAAGGTTTGGTAGGTTCTTTTGGTTTTTCTTTGGATGTACTACCCTCCCTTCTAAACTCTTTCTTGGGATAAAAGTTAGAGTAAGGGCTCACCTTTTGACTTGATGTTTTGCGTAAAATTTGTTGCTCAACTTTAATGCAAAGTTGAACCAAATCATTCAAGTCTTGATAAGGTAAGAGCTCCACTCTATCTCTTATCTCAAGTGATAGGCCACTAAGGAACCTAGCTATTGTGGTATCCTCCTCTTCTCTAATGTGGCTCTCATCATGTAGAGCTCCATTTTTTGTCTATACTCTTCCACACTCATGTTTCTTTGTTGGAGTCTTTGGAGCTTGTCCATCAACTCCCTATGGTAGTAGGAAGGTATGTGTCGGCGTCTTAGGGCTCCCCTAAGGTCATTCCAATATGTAATGGGAGGTTCCCTATGAAGACGCCTTTCTCTTTCGAGAGAGGTCCACCAATACATGGCATTCCCTTGGAAGCTAAGGGCGGCTAAGGGTACTTTACGTTCCTCACTTACCCTATGGCAAGCAAAGAGTTGCTCTACCTTCATCTCCCAATCTAGATAGATTTCTACATTTTCTTTTCCATGAAAATGAGGTAGGTCTACTCTAGTTTCCCTTGGCACCTCTTGCTCCCTTTGCCTATTCCTTCTAGGGGGTGGTTAGTAGTAGTCATTAATTGTAAGGCTTCCCTCCCCTAGAGTCTCATTACTTTTAGAATGGGATGCATGAGTTTTTTTTTATTTTTGTGAGTTTTGTGATTTCTCTTCTTGAGCTTTAGCCAACTCATTGATTTTGTTCTCATTCTCCAATTGTCTAAAAGAAATTAATTGTACCGCTTGTGATACTTCTTTCAAAAGAGTTTTCAAAGATTTTACTTCACTTTCAATAGACTTTGGAGAGTGAGAAGAAGAAGACATGGCTAAAACTTGGTGTATATAGGTGTTTTACTTTGAGAAAGTTTAGGAAAGTTAAAGAAGGTAGTTTTCCAGGTAAGGGAGGTGAGTCACAAAGGACTACTTAAGTACCAAGCCTTTTCCTTGCCAAAAACTATCCTCCAAAATCTTCACACAAGACTTTCTCTTAGTGAAACACTTAGAACACCAATAAGTTGAGAAATAAATGCAAGAAAACAATGTAAGCTATCTATTCAACAAAACTAGTCGGTTTAACACAAATTTAAACAAAAACTAACCATGCAAAGCGTCAATACTAAAGCAATAGAAAAGCAAATACAAACAAGTAACAATTACTAAACAAGAATGTTATACTATTCGGCCCTAGGTGAGGCTTCTTGGACACTTGGAGCCCTTGAAGACACACTCACCGTTTAAAACGTAATTAAAAGGGTAATTAACAATAAACCAAGTTGCAAAGGAATTAAGAAAGCTCCCTTTGTTGATCCTCTTTTTGGTTAGTGCACTTCCTTGTTGTCTATGCTTGTTGATCCTCCAAGTGTTTGTAGTGTTTTTCAAGAATGCTTGTTTCGGCTTTGGCTTTGCCTTCTCCTTAGAATGATGGTCTTAATTCTCCAATTTCCAGCACCTATCAAAGGGCTAAACCTTAACCAAGTCAAGTTTCAATTCACATAAGCACCAAGGGAGAGAAGAAATTCCAGCACCCAAATTAGAGATCAAAGAACAAAAGCAAGAAACAATTAAATTGAATAAAACAGTACCACCAAAAGGATTTAGATTATGACAACTAGAAAGGTTTAGAATCACAAAAGAATTAAAGCAAACAAATAAAAGGTACTCAATTAAAGGTTGGCACACAAAAGAATTCCTAAAGAAAGGCACTAGATTAGATGACCAAATAAAAAAAAAAAAACAGCACCACTGGAAAATGTTGTGGGCCAGAAACGTGTTTGTTCCCCAATTTATGCTGAGCTGTATTTTTAAAATTTGACTCTAAAATTTGATATGCAAGATATTCAGGATCGTATCTAAAATCTGGCTTTGGAATCACTCAAAAATCATGCACCATTTTTTTTTAATAAATTTTGCAATTTTGGTGTTCAGTTAGGCCAGCTGGAGCGCCTCAGATTTGCACTCTGATTTTAAAAGATTTATCATTTTTTTTCTGTTGCTTCTTTTGATCTAATTCTTTTTTGTCCTTTCTATAACACTTTAAACTTGCATATTCCAGAGAATCAAAATTTTCCTATGAGTGGAAATATTTTTCTGGATCAAAACAGAGAAGGTGAAAACAGGGGAATCTGAAAACTGGAAACAAAAACAGCAAGATACCAAAGTTTAGACACAATGGAAATTTGTGAAATAGAATTGTGTAGGAACTAAACACAATATGAACTCAAACTACAATTAAAAAAGGCACTAAAAGATCAAAGAACAGCAGATTCAAGCAATTAAAGAGACCCAAAATCAAGAAACAATCAAGCCAAATAAAAGGACTACTATGAACTGTTGACAATATGGATGAACATGACTTGACAAAACATGTATAGATTCAGAAAATTAAAGACTCAAAGCATAATATGAACCAAATAATGAAAGCAATAAAGACTCAAAAGCCTAAAAGAAAATAGCAACTCAAAGGTGTATGGAATCCTATCACAATTTGCACAAGAACTTGTTCAAGATCAATTGAACAAGAGTGCTTCGGTTGGATCTTCCACAAAGCACACCAAACAAATGAAAAAGTAAAAACAGCAAGACAAGTACGGAAAATAAATGACAATATGAAATAAAGAAGAACTAAAATTGAAAAGACCAAGAGCTACTCATCTTGAAGAACCAAAGCTCATGATACCAAATGATGGCATTTTCATGAAGTTCTTCTTGAATCAAAGTAGAGCAAAGGGGCGGAAGCAATGGATGAGGTGAGCAAGATCCTCCTAAGAGTGGTGTTGATCTTGTAGGTGCATGTTAAGTGTGGGTATTGGGTGGTTCGGCCAGCCCAAGGGAAAAGATGAAGGAATTGAAGTTTAGAGCCTAAGATTCTAGGGAGAAGCAAAGTTTGGCACAAAATGGCAGCATAACTTTACTCACAATAAACTTGGAAATACAAAGAGAAGGCCTCCCTATTTATAAGCTAGATGGCCGTGATTCTTAAGCTAATACCTAATGAAATGTAAACCAAATGAAATGCAAATCATAGGCACATGTGCTATGACTGGTCACACATAGCAAGCTTCTAGAATGTTTCACTCAAATGTGCTTTCTACACTACTCTATCTACTAAGTACCCCTATTGGGCCTTTATGCAACATATACAAGGCTTTCTCTCTTCCATCCGTGGCTTCATCTACTTGTGCTTGAACATGCTTAGCCATTGACCTTGTGAGAGGACCTAGCCGGTCTAGTTCCACATCTAAACGCTCCATGGGTAGCCTCCCTTCTTCACGTCCTAGACGCTCATTCCTTGGAGCTAGACGCTCCCCTTGGTCTAGACGCTCTTCAAGGTTTGGGCTTTGGCTTCCTTGGCTAGATGTGCTTGGCCCTCCTCCATCAGAAAGCATACGCATGTATATACTTTGGCCGAGGGAGACACTTGGATGACGCCATACAGACGATACCTGGCGGATGGGATTCTCCCAGCGGAACCAAAAGAAGGCTAGAAGATTAAGAGGAACGCTGCAAGATATACCCTGGTAAACGGGATATTGTTCAGACACGGGTTCACACACCCCATCCTGACGTGCGTAAGCGGCGATGAGTGCACCAGGATAATGGCTGAACTCCACGAAGGTATTTGCGGGAGCCACGTGGGGGGAAGGTCTTTAGCTTCTAAAGTGGTATGTGCCGGCTTCTACTGGCCAACGGTGACAGAGGATTGCGTGCGACAAACCCAGCGTTGCAAGCAGTGTCAGACGCACGCTGATTGGCACAAGGCGCTGCCAGAGGAGCTGAGATCCATATATAGTCCATGGCCCTTTCATACGTGGGGAATTGACATCCTAGGCCCGTTCCCACTGGCGATAAGACAGATGAAGTACCTGATCGTCGCCATTGAATACTTCACCAAGTGGATAGAGGCGGAGCCCGTGGCCCAGATTACTGCGCACAAGGTGCAACACTTTGTTTGGAAGAACATCGTGTGTCGCTTTGGTGTGCCTAGGCGGCTGGTGTCCAACAATGGCACCCAGTTTGCAAGCCAACAGCTGAGAAACCTGTTCGCAGAGGTAGGCATCAAGCAGGTGTTCGCATCAGTCAAACACCCCCAGACGAATGGACAAGTAGAGTCAACAAATAGAGTTTTGCTGAGAGGGCTGAAGAGAAGATTAGAGAAAGCTAAAGGGGCGTGGCCATAAGAAGTGTCGAGGATCGTATGGACGTACCACACCACACCCCAATCTGCCACCATGGAAACGCCTTTCAATCTAGTATATGGGTCAGACGCGATGATTCCAGTCGAGATCCACGAGAGCTCGCCACGTTACCAGAATTTTGTGGCTGAAGAGTCCAATGAAGAAAGGCGAGTGAACCTAGACTTACTAGACGAAGCCAGGGAGGAAGAAAGAATAAAGGCTGAGGCAGTGAAGAGAAGAGTGGAGCGACAGTATAGCTCCAAGGTGAAGCCGCGGCAATTTCAGGTTGGTGACTTAGTCATGAGGAAGGCTCACCCATATGAGCTAGAGAATAAGTTATCTCCCAAAAGGACCGGACCCTTCAGAGTCACCAAAGCCAAGGGGAATGGTTCATACAATCTAGAGACTTTGGAAGGAGGTCCCATTCCACGCAGTTGGAACGCGGCCAATTTGAAATTTTATTTCAGTTAAGTTATGAGTAACGAAATACGAGTTGTAAAGGGGACACTCTTTTTCCCTCTCGGGGGTTTTTTAATGAGGTCACCCAAGTAAAAAAGAAGTTCAAGAAAACTTTGTCTCAGTTTTTTCTCCTCCTACTCAAAGTGTAAGACCAAAGGTTAAAGAAATAAAAGACAAAGACTCAAGGCAGCGTCAGGCGTAGCCAAGATGAGGCATTGCCAAGGTGAGGCGTCGCTAAACGTAGGCGTCGCCAAGATGGGGGCGTCGCCAAAAGGAGATGTCGCCAAGGTGGAACATCGCCAAGATAAAGAGTCGCCAAGGTGAGGCGTTGCCAAACGTAGGCATCGCCAAATAGGGAGCATACATCAGAATTCGAAGCGAGCAGTAAGAACACATGCGTGTGCCTAAAGCTCAAGATGACAAGTATGTCCAACACAAGGTGCAAGCCGGGAGCTTAGCCCCTGGGCAGGGGTTAAGGGATTCCTTCGGGACGCCCCCTCCTCAGGTATGAATAGCTAGCCCTGGTACCAGATGTTCGATGAGGTAAAATCCAGGAGTTTTAATCGTTGAGCAAGGGTTAAGGGATTCCTTAGGGACGCCCCATCCTCACGTATGAATAACTAGCCCTGGTATCAGATGGGAACACTTCGCCTTGGTGTTTTTAGACACCCTAAGGACGATACGACGCTGCTGTAATAGGCCTCTCCTAAGGCGTGGGCACCAAGCACCAAGAGATAAGAGACAAGTCGCCTTGGTGTTTGAGACACTTTATGGACGATACGGCGCTGTTATACAGGCCTCTCCATGGGCGTGGGCACCAAAGTGCGACTTTGTCCCAAGTGTTAGACACGCTGAGGACACCCAGAGCAGGTCTCTCCTCGAGCGTGGAAACTCAGTATAGATGAGATAAGCCCTCCTAGACACAATGGGGAGGTGCTGGAGGTAACACACGCAACACGACAGAGGAAGCAGAAGTAGACGCAAGTATGCAAAGACAAAGCGGGTAGCGTTTAAAAATAAATCGAAGTATGAATCAAGAGTTGTAGTTACAGACAAAGTTTCAGATAATCGCAGTATGAAAAGCAAAATCAGAACACCCTTCAGTGGCCTCCGGAGTCTAAACAGGATGATGATGAAGCCCCGTCCTCGGACCTCAGCGCTTGGGCCAGCAGCGACCTTTGTTGTCGGTTTATCTTCGAACCTCCACCAAAAGAGACAAGCATGGTGAAAGACGGGCACAAACTAAGGCATCGCAAGATAAATCATGCAAGAACCCAGCAAAGGCGAAACAATCGGTTGTTTCTTCGAAACAATCGGTTGTTTCTTCGAAACAATCGGTTGTTTCTTCGAAACAATCGGTTGTTTATACCAGTAAACAACAAACAAACTGAAATTAAAGAGTTAGAGATAGAGAGATTGTACACAGTTGTTTATACTGGTTCACTCCAAACTAGAGCTACATCCAGTCTTCTCAGAAACCCTGAGGATATCCACTAAGCAATCACCACTTGATCACTTACACCATAACCAAGAGAATGACCTTGAAAACCTCAAGAAACACACTCTCCTTGGCCAACACTAAGATTGCTGATCTTGAACACCTCAAGAACACACAGCCAATCTCAACCAAACACACAAACGAATTGTTCAGCAGCTTACAAAGATTACACTTGTTACAGATGATTATCTGAAATCAATACAAGTAGAATCCTATTCCAGCACCTTGATCAATCTCTAAACTCTTAAGCAATCTCAGAACTTTTTGAAAAACTCTTAGTCAAAAACTTTGTCTCAAGATTCTTATTTCTTAAAAATAGTTTTTCTGAAATTATATAAAGATATAGTTTGTTATCAAATCTTAACAAACTCTTAATTGCATTTAAAATAGATTGGTCAAAGCATTTAATGACTGAAGCGTATTCAGTTAAAGCATTTAAAGCTCAGTCAAAGAAAACAGTTTTTCTGTTATGGTTACAAAACAAACAATCGGTTAAGCAATACATTGAACTTTGAGCAATACATTGAACTTCTGATATTCTGTTAGCATGCAGATAAACATTTAAAGCTTAAAACAGTTAATATCAGAACCAACCAAAATACATATTACCCTAAACTGTTTTTAACAACTTGAAAAATAGAAACTTAAACAAACTGGAAACACATCATATATCTCCCCCTATTTGTCTTCACAAATAGACAAAGATAAGAGATAAAACAAGATATTGTTTTCATTACATCAGAATAAACCAGCAACAACAGAAGGAAAGAAATTTTAAAACCAGAAAAGAACAGCAAAAAACAATCGATTGTTTTGATGACCAATCGGTTGTTTTTCCTTCATTCTTCATCAGCAAACTGAAGATCAAAGATTTGATTTTGGACAGCTTCAATTTGTTCATCCAGAGTCATAAACCTTGCATCCATGTTGTCAAACCTTGTGTCAATCCTCTGGAAATTACTAACACAGAGATCATGGAGACTCCATTGATTTTCAGCAAAGCTATCTAGCCTATCCATCATTTGTCTTTCAAAAGATGACATGGTTGACATTCTTTCTCTTTGATATCCATTAGCAGCACTAGGCCCTGCATCTTGAAAATTTCTAGTTGGATCTTCATGTTGAACATCCATATCAGCAGGTTCATCTTGTTCAAGATGAGCAACACCACTAGATGAGGCACCATGATCACCATCCTTACTTATCCACTTTCCACCTACTTTTGTAAAGCCCATCTTGCTGAGTGATCCACTGTTCAACTCTTGAGTTGACTTGACCAGCTCAGAAGTTTCATCTTCAAGATTAACTTCAAAATAGAGTAGAAACTTAGATATTAAAACAGCATAGGGATAGTGGTAATCGCCTAACCTCATGGCTTTTTGCATATGTTCTTTGATTATGTGAATCCAATTGATCTTCACTTTCTTGGTGATGCAGAAGATGTAAACCAGATCTTCTTTAGTCAACACAGAGTGATTACTCCCCCTTGGAGTTAGAATCCAAGTTACAATGAGAGCAAGCAACTTCTCATCAAGCTTCAAACCTCCAACCGAGCATGTGCTAACTTGAGATTGATTGTTCTTCAAGCAAGTTTTGTAGAACTGGATTTTGTTAAAATCTTCCACCACACCAAGGTTTCCCTTGTTGATTCTCAGACCAGAGAACTTAAGCCCAGCAACAGCAGCCCAAACCTCATGAGTTATCTCCATTTCCACACCTTTCACATGAGAAACTAGATTGTTTCCCTCAAACCTCAAGTTGGTGTAGAATACCCTCACCAAATCTGGATAGATGTTCCCTTTTAGCTCCATAAATTTTCTGAGTTATTGGTCCTTGAGAAGCCTCCTCACTTTGTCAAGCTTTTGACTTTTCAGCCAATCAAAGCACACAACCTTGGGGTTGTTTATCTTCTTGACACTTGTTTCATACCTATACTTCTCAATGAGATCGGTGTCACCAGAAAACCAGCTTTCAAGCCTTCCTCCAGACCTTACAGCTCTGGTTTTGACTCTTTTAGAGGTGGGAGGGGTTGATTCCATGAGAGCAGAGACGAAAACTCACTTCATAGAATTTTTGCAAGAGATGGTGCAAGAGATATTGCAAGAGATGTTGCAATTGGTTGTTCTTGTTGGAAGAAATCTCCACCTGATTTTATAGCAGTAAGAGAATCAAATTGAATTTAATTTTATTCAATGGGTACCTGATTTTCAGAAAGAGAGGACTTGACTCTGTTCTGCACAGAAAATGTCAGAAAAAGCTGAAAATCACATGGTCTTCACATGTGATCTTTGACTAGTCATTAAGGCTCTTGAATTTCCAAGATTTTGGAATATATTCCTTTATGATTGTAGTAACTTCTTTCTGAACATGCTCAACTTTCAACACAGATCTTTTGACCAAGATTCTCCCTTTGAAATTGATCTTCAACGGCTAGAAATTCAAAAAGAACAATTAAATCAATTTCTTCACAGTGCTGTCAGACTCAAAACAATCGGTTGTTTCGAAGAAACAATCGGTTGTTTCGAAGAAACAATCGGTTGTTTTTCTGCAGCAGTTAAAAAAAAAAATGATTTTGAAATTTTTAACCATATACAGAAACAGATTAAAGCACATGACATTGATTAAAAGAAAATTAATCACAAGAAAGAACTTTGAAACAGAAATTGAGAACAAATAAAGGAAGGTCTTATCCTTGTGTTGTTTCTTCAATGAGCCAATTGCTTGTTGATCAAGAAAACTTCTTTTCACTGTTTTGATCTTTTGCATAGCATTGATTCAGCTTCAATGACTGCCTTTTTCTTCAACAGCTTGATCAGATGGCTCAGTTCTTCTTTTTCTTTTTATTTTTCCTGCATAAACAAATTCAAGTTGCAAGATTTGGTCCACTTACAAATTTGGGTCCATTTGGCTTTACTTTGCTGTTAGAAACATCACATCCCTTAGGAATCCATTTCATAAGACCTTTAGGAACATAATAATTTCTAATTTTACAGAATCTAACAAAGTGGCCTTTCTTTATGCAATAAAAGCATGTAACAACCGGTTGTTTCGTCTTAACAATCGGTTGTTTTTCTGATTTTCTTAAAAAACTTTTTGAAAACCTATCTTGCTTGTTCTGTGGATTGAAGCCTAAACCAGCCTTTCCAAAAACACAACTTTGAGATGCCAATACATTCTCAAAGTTTGATTTCCCCTTTGAGAGCTTGTCCACAGTTTCAACAAGATAGTGAACCTTTTTCTCAAGATTTTCACAATTTGTGCAAATGAGAGTATCACACTTGCAAGAGGCATTTTTGAAATGATTTTCCAATTTTTCAAAATCACTTTTTGCTTTTCTCCGATCCTCTTCAAGTGATTTAACTTTCTTTTCAAGCCCATTGTTAAGATCTTTCAATCGGTTGTTAGAAAGAACCAATCTATTAGCTTCATCATAAGTTTCTTGAAAAGCTTCAAGCAATTCACTATAGTTTTGTTCATTTAAGGAAGCACATGAACTTACCTCACTTGAACTGCAAGAATCATCATCATCCTCAGCTACTAAGCATATGTTGGCTTTTTCATCTTCACTTGATGAAGAACTTGATGATGACACCTCATTTTCATGCCAAGCAATGTAGGCTCTTTTTGTCCTGCCTTTCTTCTCCTTGTAGCTTGTCTTTTTCTCTTTGCTCTTGTTGGGACAATCTGCCTTTATGTGACCTTGCTCACCACAACCAAAACAAGTATAGTTATTTGAATTAAATTCATTGGGTTTCTTGTTTCCATACCTATCCTTGTTGTTGTCTTTGTTGCGGTTTTTCTTTAGAAATTTGCTGAATTTTCTTAACAGCAAACTTAGATTTTCCTCATCACTATCATCACTTGAATCTTGCTTTCCCTTATGTTTGGATGCTTTCAAGGCTATGCTCCTTGTGTGCTTATCTTCACTCTCTTGAACATTGAGTCTATTCATCTCTAGCTCATGTTCCCTAAGCTTTCCAAACAAAGAAGCAACACTTAATGATGTTAGATCTTTAGATTCGGAAATAGCAGTTACCTTTGGTTGCCATGCTCTATCAAGACATTTCAAGATCTTGATGTTCAGCTTTTCTTTGTCAAAAGTCTTGTCTAGGCTCACAAGGTGATTGATGATGTGTGTAAACCTTTTCTGCACCTCAGCTATTGTTTCACCTTTCAGCCATTTTAAAAAGATTTTAGGATCAACTTGAATGACTTTCAAGAACCAAGATCTTGATGCCAATTGTTAGAAAAGATGGCTTTAAACTAGAGGGGGTGAATTGTTTAAAGGGGTTTTCGCAAACTTTTCAAAGCTAGAATGAATTTATTTCAGAAACCAATTGATTCAGCAATTTAGTTAGCCAAAACAGCAAGCAAAAACTGTAGTACTAGAAAAAAACAATCGGTTGTTTCTTCGAAACAATCGGTTGTTTATACCAGCAAACAACAAACAAACTGAAATTAAAGAGTTAGAGATAGAGAGATTGTACACAGTTATTTATACTGGTTCACTCCAAACTAGAGCTACATCCAGTCTTCTTAGAAACTCTGAGGATATCCACTAAGCAATCACCACTTGATCACTTACACCACAACCAAGAGAATGACCTTGAAAACCTCAAGAAACACACTCTCCTTGGCCAACACTAAGATTGTTGATCTTGAACACCTCAAGAACACACAGCCAATCTCAACCAAACACACAAACAAATTGTTCAGCAGCTTACAAAGATTACACTTGTTACAGATGAATATCTGAAATCAATACAAGTAGAATTCTATTCCAGCACCTTGATCAATCTCTAAACTCTTAAGCAATCTCACAACTCTTTGAAAAACTCTTAGTGAAAAACTTTGTCTCAAGATTCTTATTTCTTAAAAACAGTTTTTCTGAAATTATACAAAGATATAATTTGTTATCAAATCTTAACAAACTCTTAATTGCATTTAAAATAGATTGGTCAAAGCATTTAATGACTGAAGCGTATTCAGTTAAAGCATTTAAAGCTCAGTTAAAGAAAACAGTTTTTCTGTTATGGTTACAAAACAAACAATCGGTTGTTTCCTCAAATCAATCGGTTGTTTTGTTACTTAACAGTTTTAACCATTCAAAAACAGTTTTCAAACTTTCTCAAAACACCTAAGTGTAAACAATCGGTTGTTTCGACAAAACAATCGGTTGTTTCAACTTAGTTTGAAAAACATTTTACTTTGATAAAGATTGAGATTCTATTTGCTTGAGATTCAATCTAAGGGTGGATTACAACATTAAACTACCCCAGAACAAAGCTTAAACCAGCACAGCAACAGCAAGCAAAGCAGAGGCTTCAACATCCTTCAAAGGATTTGGATTCTTCAAAACATTGAACACCACTTGGTTCAACACATATCACGGCCCACAAAGTTCAACACTTTGTGTGGAAGAATATAGTGTGCTGATTCGGGGTCCCGAAGAGGTTAGTATCTGGTAATGGTACCCAGTTTGCAAGCCAGCAGTTGGGTAAGTTATGCGCAGATTTGGGAATAAAGCAAGTGTTTGCATCGGTGAACACCCCAGACAAACGGACAAGTCGAGTCGGCCAACCGAGTTTTGCTCATAGGACTGAAAAGAAGATTGGACAAAGCCAAAAGGACCTGGGCAGAAGAAGTTCCTAGAATTGTCTGGGCCTATCACACCACCCCTCAGTCCACCACCAAGGAAACGCCATTTAATTTGGTATACGGTTCGGACGCTATCATCACAGTAGAAATCCAGGAGAACTCAATGCGTTTCCAGAACTTCATAGTCGAAGAATCAAATGAAGAGAGAATGGTGTACTTGGACCTACTGGACGAGGTGAGGGAAGAAGCAAAGATCAAAGTCGAAGCTTTGAAAAGGAGGGTGGAGTACAAGTACAGCTCCAAGCTGAGACCTCGGCAATTCCAGGTCGCTGACCTGGTAATGAGGAAAGCTCACCCGTACCAGTTAGAAAACAAATTATACCCCAAGTGGACCGGTCCTTTTAGAGTAACAGAGGCCCTCGGAAATGGGGCGTATAGGCTCGACACGTTAGAAGGTGGTGCAAATCCTCGCACTTGGAATGCAACCAACATTAAATTTTACGTTAGTTAAACTTTGCATTTGTACACGTTTATGGGGACACTCTTTTTCCCTTGAAAGGGTTTTTTAACGAGGTCACCCGAATAAAAGTTATTCAGTTAAAGTACATTGCGAAAAAATGAACCTCTCCTTTGTAGTGATAAGGTAAAGAGCAGAAGTAATATGGTTCCCCGAGCGAACCTCCTTCTTACGTAAGTTCACCAAGTCCAAGAGTAGTATGGTTCGCTACAAAAAATGAACCTCTCCCTTGTAGTGATAAGGTAAAGTTCGGAAGTAATATGGTTCCCCAAGCGGACCTCCCTCTTGCGTAAGTTCACCAAGTCCGAGAATAGTATGGTTCACAGCAAAAAATGAACCTCTCCCTTGTAGTGATAAGGTAAAAAGCGGAAGTAATATGGTTCCCTAGGTGGACCTCCATCTTACGTAAGTTCACCAAGCCCGAGAACAGTATAGTTCGCAACAATAAATGGAAAAGCTTCCCCGAGGGAATCTCCCTCTTACAAAGGATCACCCGTTCGAGAACGGAACGGAGACCTTTTCTTCGAAGAAATACACAAACAAGTCAGGGGTAGTAGGGACCTCCCGAAAAGCCTGCGGGGCAAAAGGCCATTTAGATGGAAAAAAGTGCGCCACAGGAACGACTGAAAAGAAGCGCCTTCCATAGAACAACGTTCGAAGAGAAGCAATTTGATCTCCCACGATTAAAAACTCTCCCACGAGAAAGGCATAATTCCAAGTTCTATACAGCAAAGACAAAAGATTAAAGAAGTAGCCACCCTCGCAAGGTAGCCAAACACAGACAAATAGCCAAGCAAAGCAGATGATAATATAAAGGACTACGTGTTCATCCATCCAAAGACATAATTATAAAGATAAGAGTTACAAGGAGAAGTCATTCTCGTGGTACGATTTTGTCGTCCACAACATGTTTAGATTCATGGAAAAGGGAAGGATCCGTTTCAGGGTATGCGCAAGTGAATTGAGCGACAACATCCTGAAACCCTTCGTCGTAGGCCGCAGCAGTGTCATTCAGGAGTTCCTCTTCAGCCCTCTTGAAAGACTCAGATTTCTCGGCCAGCTCACCCTTCAGTTCGGCTAACTCTCCTTCGACCTTCCCCATAAGGACTTCGCGCCGTGTGCTCCTATCCTCCAGGTCGGCCATCTTCCCTTTTAGCTCAATCAACTGATCGCCCAGCTCAACGTTGCGGGTACACAAAGGAAGAATCTTGGCCTCTAGTTCAACTGCTTCCATGCTCTTGTCCCGAAGGGCCTTCTTGACGTTCTTCTCAATCTGACGAAGGTTGGCCATCTCCAAGTACAAAGTAGTCTCACGATTGGCAAAAACCTGTTCCCTGATAGCAAGATCCTCCTTCACCTTCACCAGTTCTTCCTTAAGGTCACTGGAAGCTTGAGCCCTTGCAAGAGCCTGATCGGAAGCCAGTGCGAGTCCCCCAAGGAACTCAGCCATACGGTCCCGGAGGAGATCATTGTCCAGACCTTCCAGCTCGCCACTTCGGGAATAACCAAACGCTTGTCTAAACAGCGGTGGAAGGGTGCAGGGGATTCAGTCCCTTGACTCCTAGTAGCACTCCCTTCCCCACCACCCAAGGGAGCAAAGAAGGGGGAATATGCACTCGTTGGTTAATCTACGAAGTTTGGAGCACCAGCCGAAGTAGAAGTTGAGGGCACCATAGATGCACCTACCCTCGATCGCTTATGGACTAAGCCAATGCAAGTGTCCTCATCGTCCGATTCAAACGCTAGAACCCCCCTGAGTTCACTAGCAGCAGGGGCCAGATTCATCGGCTGAGTGGCCGGGAAGGAGCCAAGGGTACTGAGAGACTCGTTCCAGCAGCAGCTACCCTTTGTTTAGCCAGAAGATTCGCCAATTTCTTTTTCTTATCCTCGTTAAGGCGCATACCTGTGCAACAGAAGCAGATCAACGTAAAAAGGCGAACAAAATTAGAATGAATGAAAAACCAGGACAGGAAGGAAAAATACTGATATAGCAATCGAGGTCATCGGGGCTATACTCGCGTTTGAGTAGCTCCAAAGTACTCAGAGGAGCAGCAAACCCAGATAAAAGCTCACATACCCCTCTCTCCAAGACAGAAAGATCCTCAAAATGTCGAACCCGCCGTAGGTTCGGCTTCTCTGTCCAATATAGAGGAAACCTGTCAAAAAGAGAAGGGTCTTTGTGGTTGCAACGAACTTTAAAAAAGTTTCTCTTGAACCCTTTGTACGACTGCTGAAAGAGCGTTAAAAGAACTCTCCTAGCAACGCTATTAAGGCTAACCCACAAATTTTTCCCCGGGTCCTTGGCCTCGAAGAAATAGAGGAAGACGTCCACCGACGGTGTAAGACCGAGACTGCAACAGAGGATCGCGAACGCCCGCGCAAACGCCCAACTGTTAGGATGAAGCTGGGCGGGGCCTACATTCAATTCAGTCAATAAGTTATGCTCGAAGGGGGTGAAAGGAAACCAGAACCCCAGCCTTCGGAAAAGGGTCGACTAACGAAATAGAAGGCACCCTCGGGGTCGGAGGCTTCATCAACACACACTGGGTCCCCCATGTGGCAAGCCACCATCCGCACGAATTTATCATGGTCTTTACCAAAAACACGTGACGGGTGGCATGATAGCCTCTTTCTATAAGCGTCTATGCTTTTTAGGGATGTTTAAGTACACCTCTCCCCCAAAAGGTCCGCTGGAGCCCAGCGGTACAGAGACTCGTAAAAGGAGGTAGGTGAGGGGGAGAATTGAGGAAAGTCGAGGAACAGAAGAGGACGACGAGGCCGAAGCAGAGTCAGAAGGGGAAACTGGTTCAGGAACTCGTCTCGTTCGCTTAGTCATCTTGACGAGAAAGCTAAAGAGAAAAGAAAGGAGAGACCTTAGAAGGGAAGCTGTGTGATTCCCTGACACCGGAGGAAACCCGGAGAAATGAAAACTCAAAAAATATGAGCTATAGAAATGAGTGTGCAAGGAAATGCGAAAATCAAAACAGTCCCAGGCAGTTGTAAGCACACTACAAGCAACGAAATCATAAGTGGCAAAGCGATCGGGAAATAAAAATCATACCTGCCGAGCGTCGTGATTCGAGGGTTTGCGTTCAGAGGAAAGAGAAGAGAGCGTCTACGCTTTGCAAAATGCTAAGTGAAGGGTCGTGTAAGCGAAAGTAATGAAACAGTTGCGGGAGTGCAAAGGTTAAAGTATTTGAACAGTACACGGAGAAGTTTGAATGCCAGCAAGTCCCAGCCGTTGATCTTGACGCTGATTAGCAGGGAATGATGAGATGTCACTTCGGAGTACTGTTGATGGAGATCAAGATCAAGGCGAAATGGAGGCCAATAATCAAGGACAAGAAGAGGTAGAGGCTCAAGTGCTAGACGCTCAAGGAGTCATTAGCCCACCTCAAAGGCTTACAAGGAGCAAATTCAAGGCATTAGGAGATAATGGGAGGTTGTTCTCTCTTTTTATAGTTTCTTGTGTAATAAAAGGTGCTTAGAAGGAAACATTAGACACCTCTTTTGTAAAAGCATCTCTAGGCCTTAGTTAGGAAAATATAGAAGCTTGGGGGGGTGAGCTTAGTAAGAGCGCGAGCTTTAGGAGTGAGCTTAGTAGGGGGCGTGTTTAGGAGTAGGTAGCTTCTAGAATAGCTTGTATATGACCGGCCCTTGCTCCTATAAAAGGAGGGCTTAGGTCCTTCACAATTTAGAATTGAAATTGGTAATAGAGAAACTCTACTCAATTTGAGAGAGAATTGTGAGAACTTTGTTTTCTCCTACACCTTTTCTTATCTTGAGTGCATTTGGTTCTCTCAAGTGGCGACATTAGCTCACTTATCTTGGAGCCTTCACCATCCAAGTGGCGTGATCACCAAACCAAGTCCTTCATCTCCATAAGTTCTTCTCTTCTCCATCTTTTCATTTCATCTACATGTCATACGAAATTTCTAAACATGTTTAGCTTCTTTATGTTCGGTAATTCAGCTTATTTCTAGCTTTGTTCGGTTCTTCTTCCTTTGCTTTGCTTTTGGTTCGGTGCTTTTCAATTTTAAGCAATTCTATTTTGTTCATTTTCTTTTATACACATTTTAATCGGTTCAATTGGCAATAGATGGATCTTCCATGTGAGTTTGGTGTTTGGTGCAAGTTTTGGTGAGTTCTTGAAACATAGAACATTGATCCAATTCTATTAAAAGTGCCTATTCTTTATCCAACTCAAGTTGATTCCATATAATGTCAAAGAATCATCTCTACTTTGCTAGTGGAATCACATCAACTGTACACACCCATTACCCATCTCCACGTAGGTCGCGCAGCATGATCACTCAGTCTCTTCGCTGAAACAAGTTACAGCTCGAGACTGGGGGGCTTGTGTCTCGACCAATCCTCAGTCATTGACTCAGAGGCTGACCTCAGACATTGCGCACTAACGTAAGGTAATGAAAGGGGGTCACTTAAGGTGGGGCCTAGACGCACTTACCAGGGGGTTGGTTAGTCTTTGGGTTTGCTGCCCTAAGCCTGATGTCAGAGATTGATGTCGAACCTCATTTGTAAGGGAGAAGATTTGACATCGGCCGTTAGGATGAAGAGGAAGCCTCGGAAGGTGGGCCCCTAGAAATCCGTTAAGATAACAGACAAAGACAAAGAGATGTATGGGAAGCCTGAGGCCCGAGGGATCCATGGATGTGAGATGTATGAAGCATGAAGGCGCGACATCATGGGTAATCCTAGGAGGCGTAAGGGCCCAGTAGAATTAGCGTTCCCCGAGAAGTTGCATGCATGGCACGTGGATACTTAGGGCAACCGCGAAACAAATGGCGTTGGAGATTAGGTGCATCAAGTTGAGACCTAGGTGGCCACTCTGATGATTCATTGCATTCCAGTTAAAGGAAGTTCATGCGCCAGATACGCTAAGATTACACAATAGCGGCGCAGGGACACTTTCGAAGGAACCCTAGATAGTGGTAATAGAACAGAGGTAAAACCTAGTTTCAACCTATATAAAGGGTGCTAAGAACCCTAGTAAGGTACGCAGCTTTTGAGACTAAAGATATTTTATACACTCGATGTTCTTTGCCCTAATACTGACTTGAGCGTCGGAGTGCAAACGGCCGCTAGGGCGCCCCTTTGTCTTTGTAGGTGAGAAATTTCTTGGTGGAGAAGGCACGATTCTCAAGCAAGGATAGAAGGGCCAAAGTAGCCGCAGAAGATTACCGGCGAGACGAGTCAACCGGATATAACAACTCTCATAGGATATCTAAAGGTAAAGCAAACCAAAGAAGGCATCTTCCTAAATCAATCAAAGTATTGCAAGGAGATAGTCAAACAATTTGAAATGGAGAATTGCAAAGAAGCCTTAACACCAATGTCTACCAATTGCTATATGGATGCTAATGTAGCTGGAGTTGTTGTGGATCAAACAAAATATAGGGGGTTAATAGGGTCCTTGCTTTATCTTACAGCTAGCAGGCCAGACATAATGTTTGTTGTGTGCCTTTACACTAGATTCCAGTCAAATCCAAAGGAATCACATCTCAAACTTGCCAAAAGGATTCTAAAATATTTGAAGGGAACATCTACTGTTTGGCTATGGTATCCCTTGTTGATCAAGAGTGATCAAGTGTTTTGAAGAATCCAAATCCAAGTGTTTAGTGAAAGGCTGGTGTTGTTGTTGTTTCTGAGTGGGATCTGGGTAAAATAGAATGTGATCCACTCCTTTGTTGAATCTAAAACTAATGTGATATAAAACCTTTTTGAAATCAAGTGTTTTTCCGACTAAGTGAAAAACAACCTGTTGTTTGGTCGAATCAATCGGTTGTTTTACTCTTAGGAGTTTTGAAAAGGTTGAAAATTCTTTTAGTTTGGTTGACTTAACTGTCAAGCCAAAAATCGGTTGTTTCGTGGTTTCAACCGATTGTTTCTTTGAAAATCCTAACAGAATTCAGTTTTGAATGATAAATCTGCTTTAAATGTTTTTAACTGAATACGCTCCTTCATTAATTGCTTTGACCAATCTTTGGAAAATATAAATGGTTTGTTTATGTTTTCAAACAAGAAAGAGAAACAGTTTTAAATTTTTCATTTGTGACAAGGTTGGTTCTAAGATTTGAACATTCACATCAAGCTTTGGGTTTTCAAAGAGAGTGGAATAGGATTGCAATTGTAATTGAATTCAGATTGTACTGTGAACAGGTGTAATCCTTTCTAAACCTATTGTATTTCTGGTGTTGTGTTGCCAAGGACTGTTGTGTGTTCTTGAGGTGGTCAAGATCAATACTCTTGGTGTGTTTCTTGAAGGGTTCAAGGCCACTACTTTGGTGGTTTGTGTTTTGTAATCTGGTTTGATTCCGTAGTGGATTACCCAGTGGTTTTCTGGGGACTGGATGTAGCTCTTGGCTTAAAAGCGAACCAGTATAAACTGTTGGTGTATCTCTCTCTTACTCTGAATTCATTTAATTTCTGTTTTAAGCTTTGCTGATATAAACAACCAATTGTTTTGAAGAAACAACCAATTGTTTTTTTATTGCTTTGCTGTTTTATTGCTTAAATTCTTGGCAAACTTGATTCTTGTTCTGGATTCACACAAAGAATTTTTGTTAAACCTGAAAAAGTTTTCCAAAACCTCTCTTAACCAATTCCCCCCCCCCCCCCCCCTCCTCTCGTTTAAGGACATATATTCTAACAATTGGCATCAAGAGCTTGGTACTTGAAAAATATTCAAGTTTGATCCTAAAATCTTTTCTCTATGGCTGAAAAACTACATTTTGATGAGGGTGCTTCAATTAACAAACCACCTCTGTTTTGCGGTTTGAATTATAATTATTGGAAAGCTAGAATGAAAATCTTTGTTGAATCTATTGATCAAGGATTTTTGGATGCAATTGAAAATGGCCCTTTCATTCCTAAATTTGAAAAGGATAGATATTTTACTAAAAAACCTTGGTAATTGATCTGGTCGGTCATCGGTAGTTGATGACATCAGCAGAAGATGACCACGTAGACCACTCGCAGGGTGACACGTGGATCAGATGGCAGAGAAATCAGGGAGGAGATCACCCAGTACGGTGATTGATGGTCAGTAAGCGAGTGGCCACCGACAGATCAGTTCCAAGATAAACACCCGGGGGAGAACGCGAGAAGCAATAGAGCACCAATCAGTCATCGGGTGCATGGTCATCGGGGTCTCGTGTTACACGCAGTTAAACTGGGACTGAGATTCCCAGCGAGAGCGTTACGCATGGACCTCGCATGATCATACCTCAGAGAAAGAAGAGCTCCTCGTCGGTATAGTCGTGCACGAGAGTGGCCTGAGGGAGTTAGTAAACCGGTGAGTGATTGGTTACTCTCTCAACCCATTACGTGCATGGCATCGTGAAGGGGAAATCGTGTATGCAAAGAGCAATGCTTGGTGAGTGTGCCTAGTCCAGCCACACCTGGCGTTCTCCTGAGAATGAGCGATTCACCCAGATGGAAGAAACGCGCTAAGTTACCCCGCAAGGGAATAACTTAGGCGCACAAAGAAATGCGCTAGAGCCCTTCAGGTAGTGGCACATGTACGGTTAGATGTGAGTTGCATGCCTCCACGTGTCACTGTCTGAGAGGGGCGCGACCTAGATAAAGGAGCACTCCGTGTCGTGAAAGGTACAGACAGAAAAGCCAGACACCCACGACCCTGACTGTGGTACGTTTTCGTACAAAAGCATAACAGAATTCTGACACACGCAGAGAACAGCGTAACAGAATTCTGTTAGGCACAGACACAGAGGGAGATAAAAAGGGAATCAGAGAGAAATACAGACACTTTTTTACACACATTATTTTTGTTAGTGATTCTGTGATCTAACTTGAGCGTCGGAGTGCAAACGGTCGCTACAGGCGCTGTCTGTGTGTTTGCAGGTTGCGTTCGGAATTCCCAGAGGAGGAGGTTCTAAGAGTATTCTTGCAGAAAGCACAGTTGCCATAGGCGGGGCAAGGAAGCGACAAGGCAATTCCTCCACGCTCGAGTTGTCGGCAGGATCATTTGGCGCCCACCGTGGGGCCCGTTTGAATCGTGGTCCCATTCACACCAAAGTTTCTGAAGTTTCTTAAAGTCTTTGCTGAGTTTTCGCTGAGAAAATGAGGAGAACAAGACAAACATCACCTGAGCCATCTGTTGATGAAGGAGCTGTGACAATGGCGCAGGTCCTGGAGATGATGCGTGCGCTGCAGGACAATGTTGCAGCGTCGAGAGTTGAACAAGAGAAGATGCAGGCGGAGTTGGCTGCATCGCAGAGTAGGAACGATGAGCTGAATCGCGTTAATGAGGAGCTGAGAAGGACGTTACAGACGCAGAAGGAACGCGCAGTTGGAGAAGGGATGTCGATGCCACCATCACCTCCGAGAGCGTTCCCTATGTCGTTCTCCCCTGAAATCATGCAAACCATGGTACCTCCCAACCTAGTGGGAGTAAAGGCGTCGTTCACATGGGTAGAAGACCCAGAAGCGCATCTGACGGCGTTCCACACTCAGATGATGCTGTCTGGAGGCTCAGATGTCGTGTATTGCAAGATGTTCATGAGCACTTTGAGAGGAATCGCCATGGAATGGTTCGTGAGTCTGCCAGAGGGTCATATCACGTCCTTCCATCAGTTTTCGAAGCTCTTCAATGAGCAGTACATCGTTAACAGAGCACCTTCAGTGGTGTCGTACGATCTGTTCGACGTACGCCAGTATCAAGGTGAGTCGCTGAAAGACTACCTCAACCGCTTTGGAGCGCAAGTGGTTAGATTGCCCAGCAAGGACGAGGATATGCTGGTGCATGCGTTTAAGAAGGGAGTGCTGCCTGGTCCTTTCAGTGAATCCCTCATCATCCCAGCACCTTTGCGGAGATACGGCGACGCGCGGTGGCGCACATAGTGGCAGAGACAGAGGTTTCTGAGAAAAGAGGAAGTGCGGCACCGCTGAAGCCGCGTGGTGGACAGGGGAAACAACAGCGGCACACGAGGGTGCATGAGGCAAAGGAGGGAAAGAAGGTGCAGGGGAAACCTCGTCCTTTTGCACCCAGGAAGGACCAGGGCAGGGGGCGTGCAAGGGAGAACAATGCACCCCCAAGATACGATTTCATGGTAGGGTTAGCGGATCTGGTCGCCCTTCCTGCCATAGCCGCGAGTCTCCGAGTACCGGAGAAGACAGACAAGGTACTAGGGAGGAAAAAGAACGAGTGGTGTGAGTTTCACCAAGCCTTTGGTCACACACTCCACTCTTGTTTGGCGTTGGGGCACCAGCTGGCGGAGTTGGTGAAGTCAAGGTTCCTAGCAGATTACCTGCGGGAGGCGCAGAGTGATTGCGCGTCAGGGTCCCAGGCAGGAGAGCAGCTGATGAGAATCAAATAAAGGAGGCTTTTCTTAATGGAGGAAGAGGACATCCACCCTCACATTTGAAGTTCTTCCTTCTAGTCTTCTCAAAATTAAAAGAAGACATAAAATAAAGATGAGGCCCAAGCCCAAAGCCCAAGCCCAAGCCCAAGAAGGCCAAAGCCCAAAGAGCCCAAGTCCATCCCATGAGGGGCAAGGCCAAGCTTTGAAATACTCTTGTATAGTTTTAGGAGGTGTGGTTATTAAATAAAGGTGTGTGAAAATGTAAAATAAAGTCACATTGTCCATGTGACTTAGGAGAGTGGTGTAGGTGTAGTTTTTAGGAGGTGTCATAGTAGAAAAAGGTCACACCTCCCATGTGACTTGTTTTTGGTGGGAATTTCAAATGAGTTTTATTTGAAATTTCCCACCTATTTTTCAGCACCTTAGGCTATAAATAGAGGTGCTCCCTTTGTAAAATTCAGATTTAAATTTATCTAAAGAAGCTATACTCAAAATTGGAGTGAGCATTGGAGAGCTTTTGAGCCTTCTTCTCTAGTCTTATCTTGAAGGATCATGGTTTCCTCAAGTGGCGGCTTGCACACTCATCTAGGAGCATCCATACTTCTAGTGGCGTGATCATCCAACCACTCTTCCATCTTCATGAGCATTCTCTTCTCCTTCCTTTCTTCTCTTGTTAATTTCCTTGTCTTAGCTTGTTTTCTAGTTGTTTTGGTTCGGAAATTTCAGCTTGTTTTGTGTAGCTATGGTTCATTTGTGTTCTTGGCTGTTTTTTCATCTTTTCTTCTTCAATTCCAGCAATTTGATTCGGTTCCTTACTGTTTTGTGTTGTTAATTAGTGTTTTTGCCTTTCCTCCATCTCTTTTGGTTCAATTTGACAATATGTGGAACATCCAAATGAGTTTGGGATTTGGTACTAGTTTTTGGTGAGTTCTTGTCTTAGAACAATGATCCAACTCTAAGAAAAGTGCCTCAATAATGTCCAGCTCAAGGTGATTCCTAAGAATGTCAAGAATCATTCTCTATATGGCTAGTGGAATCACATCAGCAGCAGCATGAAATCCCTGTGCACGGGGAGGTGCAGACGATTGTCGGGGGCTTCTCCGGTGGGGGATGCACCGCATTGCAAAGAAGAAGGTATGCTCGATCGGTAATGGCCGTGGACTCGGTTGACGAGGGCCATTTCCCCGAGGTAGATATCACTTTCAGGAAAGCTGATCTACGGGACGTTGTACCGCACGACAACGATCCTGTGGTCATCTCCCTCATCACAGCAGGAAGGCGAGTGCACAGAGTGCTCGTAGACCAAGGGAGCTCGGCAGACGTCATGTTTTGGCCGACGTTCAACAAGTTGGAGCTGTCCCCCGATCAGCTAAGGCCATATACTGGATTCCTTTACGGCTTTGCAGGGGATCAGGTAGAGGTGCGGGGGTACATTGAGATGAGGACAACATTCACCGATGGAGCAACAGCCCGCACCGAAAAGATAAGGTACTTTGTGGTGAACGCCCCTTCTGCGTACAACATCTTGCTGGGAAGGCCAACACTCAATAGGTTGGGTGCAGTGCCATCGACAAAGCACATGAAGCTGAAGCTGCCGTCGATGGAGGGGACCGTAATAACCATCAAGTCAGATCAGGCTGAGGCTAGACGCTGTTATGTGAACAGCCTCAGGCAGAAAAGGAGCGTATGCCATGTCACCACAACACCACCACCAGGTGTGCTCGAAGAACGACCGGTGGTTAGGGGAACGCGTGGCGATCAGGAGATGGAGGCTGCTACGCTGGGGGGCTCCCAGGTAGCTCAGGTGGAAGCAGAGGAGGAGGGCATGATCACTCCTCGCGAGTCAGGGATCGCGAGGGCGGTCATCGCCAGCGAGAGAAGACCCCACCCAGCTGAGGGGTGGGTAGAAGTAGATATAAGGGGGAGAAAGTTCAAGTTGAGAGGATCGCTCGGCGAAGAAGAGCGAGGGTTGATCGCCGGGGTGATCGAGAGGCACATGGGCGCGTTCGCATGGTCAGCATCTGACATGCCAGGAATCGACCCTGACTTCCTTTGCCATCGCCTGTCAATGGATCCTAAAGTCCGACCTGTGCGGCAGAGGCGAAGGAAATTCAACGAAGAGAAGAGGAAAGTGATCCATGACGAAGCGCAGAAGCTCCTTGCCGCAGGGCACATCAGGGAGATCCAGTACCCAGAGTGGCTAGCGAACGTGGTACTGGTTCAGAAGCCAAACGACAAGTGGAGAATGTGTGTGGACTTCACTGACCTCAACAAGGCATGCCCCAAAGATTCCTACCCTCTACCCAGCATAGACGCTTTGGTGGATAGCGCGTTAGGGGGGAAACTGATCAGTTTCCTGGATGCATTCTCGGGATACAACCAGATCAGAATGCACCCCAGGGATGAATGCAAGACAACGTTCATGACTGAACGGTCTTGCTATTGCTACAAGGTAATGCCGTTCGGACTGAAGAATGCGGGGGCTACCTACCAGCGACTTATGGATAGGGTGCTCTCGCCCATGCTTGGAAGGAACGTGCATGCATATGTAGATGACATGGTGGTCACATCCCGGGAAAAGGGGCATCATGTGGCTGATCTGGAGGAATTATTCACCACCATCGCCAGGTACAGGTTGAAGCTCAACCCTGAGAAATGTATTTTTGGCGTGGAGGCAGGGAAGTTCTTGGGTTTCCTCCTAACAGAGCGGGGAATCGAAGCCAATCCAGAGAAGTGCGCAGCAATCGTGGCAATGAGGAGTCCAACGACGGTGAAGGAGGTGCAACAACTCACCGGTCGGTTGGTGGCATTATCCCGGTTCATGTCCACGGGAGGGGAGAAAGGTCATTTGTACTTCCAGTGTCTCAAGCGCAACAGCAGATTCCTTTGGACACAGGAGTGCGAGAAGGCCTTCATCAAGTTGAAGGAGTACCTAGCAAGCCCGCCGGTCTTGCGTAAACCACAAGTAGGCACCCCTCTTCGTCTATACTTTGCTGTGACGGAGAGAGCAATCAGTTCAATACTGGTGCAAGAGCAAGATCAGGTCCAGAGACCTGTGTACTTTGTGAGTAAGGTGCTGCAAGGCCCTGAAACAAGGTACCAAGCCCTCGAGAAGGCTGCCCTGACGGTAGTATTTTCAGCAAGAAGACTCAGACACTATTTCCACAGCTTCACAGTAGTGGTAATGACAGATCTGCCCATCCAGAAGGTGCTAAAGAAACCAGACGTAGCGGGAAGGATGGTCAAGTGGGCGGTGGAATTGTCAGAGTTCGATATCCAGTACGAGCCCCGAGGACAGATAAAGGGGCAGGTGTTCGCCGACTTTGTGGTCGAGCTGTCGTCGGTCGCGACACCTTCAGAAGGGCTAGACTTCCGATGGGTATTATCAGTGGATGGCTCTTCCAATCAGCAGGGAAGCGGCACTGGGGTCATCCTGGAAGGCCCGAACGAAGTGCTGATCGAGCAGTCCCTCCGCTTTGCCTTCAAGGCTAGCAACAATCAGGCGGAGTATGAAGCCCTGATCGCAGGAATGTTGCTAGCAAGAGAAATGGGAGCAAGAAGTTTGGTTGCCAAGAGTGACTCTTTGCTAGTCACCGGGCAAGTTACAGGGGAGTTCCAGGCGAAAGATCCCCAGATGGCAGCTTACCTGGAATACGTACGGCTCCTGAAGACGTCCTTCACCGAGTTTGAACTAATTCATGTGCCGAGAGAGCAAAATGCCAGAGCAGACCTGCTTGCCAAGCTGGCCAGCTCAGGCAAGGGGGGAAAGCAGAGGACCGTCATTCAGGAGACCTTTAAGGTACCGCGAGCGTTCGTGTCAGACAACCAGGTACTTCAAGTGTACAAATCAATGGAGCGTCTGGCGATCGGTCATCATTCGTTGACTCAAGAGACGTTGAAAGCGCCAAGGGTTAGAGCGTGACCGGCAAAGACCGATGAGGTGATGGAAGTCTACGCTGTGAGGGAGCCCGACGCGTGGATAACACCGTACCAGTTGTATTTAGAAGATGGTGTACTCCCACTGGACCCGGCAGAGGCAAAAAGAATAAAGCGGAGCTCGAGTAAGTTTACTTTGATTGATGGAAACCTGTTTAGATTTGGGTTTTCTCATCCTGTGCAGATCTGCGTGTATGGGGAGCAAAGCACTAGGCTTATGTCAGAACTACACGAGGGGGTGTGTGGAAGTCATGTGGGCGGTCGCGCTTTGGCAAGTAGGATCCTTCGCGCAGGGTACTACTGGCCAACGCTGAAGGAAGACTGCGTGAGGTATGCTCAACATTGCAAACAGTGTCAACTTCACGCAGATTGGCATAAGGCACCCCCTGAAGAGTTGAAGTCTATCCATAGCCCGTGGCCATTCCACACATGGGGAATCGACATCCTGGGACCTATTCCCCTGGCGATAAGGCAGATGAAGTTCCTCATTGTGGCCATTGAATATTTCACCAAGTGGGTGGAGGCAGAACCAGTCGCGCACATCACCGCACAGAAAGTTGAACACTTTGTCTGGAAGAACATCGTCTGTCGTTTTGGAGTACCCAAGAGGCTGGTCTCCGACAATGGCACCCAGTTCACAAGTCATCAGCTAAGGAAGATGTGCGAGGAGTTAAAGATACAACAGGTTTTCGCCTCAGTGGAACACCCACAAACCAATGGGCAGGTGAAGTCAGCCAACCGAGTACTGCTCAGGGGGCTCAAACGAAGATTAGAGAAAGCTAAAGGAAAATGGGCAGAGGAGGTCCCCAGAATCGTATGGTCCTACCATACCACTCCACAGTCCAGCACCCATGAGACACCCTTTAGCCTTGTCTACGGGACGGATGCCATGATTCCCATGGAGATACAGGAAAGCTCCCCCAGGTTTTTGAATTTCATTGCCGAAGAATCCAACGAAGAGCGAAAGGTGAATCTCGACCTACTAGACGAAGTGCGAGAAGAAGCCAGAGTTAGTGCTGAAGCCGTCAAGAGAAGAGTAGAACGGAGGCACAACTCCAAGGTGAGGCTCAGGCGCTTCCAGGAAGGTGATCTAGTGATGAGAAAGGCGCACCAGAATGAGATGGAAAACAAGCTGTCTCCAAAGTGGACAGGTCCATACAGAGTAGTTGAGGCATTAGAGAATGGAGCTTATCGGCTGGAAACTCTGGAGGGAGGAGCAATCCCCAGAACGTGGAACGCCACCCACTTGAAATTTTATTTCAGTTAAGTTGTAAAGTAGTTGCGTTCTCGCGCTAAAGACACACTCAGTGTATATACTGAAAACAGTTGAACAGATAAGGGGGCACTCTTTTCCCTAAGGAGGGTTTTTAACGAGGCCACCCAATGAAAAGATTATCAGCATATCAAGTGTGCAAAATTTTTCAAGTTAAAATCCTCCTCGCCCCAGGCGCGAGTGCAGGTGATCGGTTAGGCCTTATTCGCCCTAGGTGCGAATATGGGCGCTGATCTAAGTCCTCCTCACCCCAGGTGTGAGTGCAGGCGACTAGGGTTCGAAAAGCCAGGGGTGCTAGTAATACCAAGAGAGGGAAAGGAAGGATTTTGACAAACGTCCTTACCCACTTGGCATATACCAATATTGGCCCAATAAGCCCTTAGTTTAAATCCTTCTCACCCCAGGAGTGAGGAAGGGAAAGAACGACCCGATCCGCTCAAGGTTGATGACCTTGGGGAAGATAAGAGGGGTTATCGAGAAACATTCTTCTTTCCCCAAACAAGGCATCACTTCTGACGATCGATGTCAAAGTCTTCTATGCACTTAGCGCTAGAGCGACAAAGAAGCAAGGTGAAGACCGAAGAGCGATGACTGATGAGTTGTCGGTGGATGCTAGTGCGTAGTGCCTTGTCGGAGGAAACTTTCCCAAACAAGTTCTTACACAACAAGTCGAAGCAGCCAGACTACGCCTAGTCAGTCGTCTAGCACGAAGCTATGCATAAGAACTGTTAAAGACAAAGCTAAGGGAGTAGCTAGTCATGATCAAGGTAGAGGCCAAGATCAAAGAGTACAAGATCGCGCTAAACCTAAGCTAGCTAACAGTTAGTCGTGTGCATAAAGAATGATGAAGCTCAAGAAAGTACAAGAGAATAAGCTTATAGCTGAAACGAGTATGTATTCACACCAAGTTTTATACAAGTTCAAAGTACAGGAATGGTGCAGAAATATAAAATTACAAGTAAAGAGCTCAAGGAGGAGGAACGAGCTTGCCATCTACCACTTCATGGTAAATGCTGAATTGTGTAAGGTCCAAATCCGGGAGAACGCATCGAATTTGCTCAAGTTCCAGCTCAAACCCATCAGCAAGGGCATCAGCACCCACGCTCATAAGCTCGGCATTCTCAGCTTCGAGCTCTTGCTTTGAAGTCTCCACAGCGTTCTTTTCGGTGGTAAGGGAAGCAATGGAAGAGGCAGCCTCTTTCAATTGGCCCTTTGCCTCAGACAACTCAATCTTCACTCCAGAAAGCTCACTCACCGCCTCCTCAAGTTTCTTCTCCCCGTTAGCGGCCTTCTCCTTGGTGGACTTGAGATCCTCCGCCAGTTGTGAGTTCAGTTTGCGTAGGGAGGAAGTCTCAGCCTCCATGTGGATTACCTTGCTCTGCAACTCCACCACTTCGCTGTCCAGAGCGTTGACAGCTTGCCCCATCAAGATCTCAGTCTTGATGGTCTCTTGGACCTGAGATAGGTACTCTTTCCTGGACTTTTCCACCATGTCCCTCATCAGATCTACGGACCCTTGGGCAGCCTCAAAGTCACTTTGCAGTGACTCCTTGTCGTGCTCAAGCTCCTTGATCCTCTTCTCCAAGACTAGTTGCTTGCGGTGTTGAGTGGAAAACTCTAGGGAAAGCACTATCTGCTTAGCCAAGTGCGCATCCACCTCCTGTCCACTCCACTCGAGAAGCTCACGGCTGCGTATGAAGTGTCGAATCAGGGCAATGACCCGGCTGAAATTCTCATTGCTGGCGCCAAAGCCGCTTGGCTACGAGCTGGCATCACCACCTTCAGCAATAGCAGCAGAGGTTGGCGGTGGTGGTGATGCAGGAAGTCTTGAGAGACCCCCTGAATGGGCAGAATCACCCCCAGCAAGTGGAGTGAGTTGACCAATAGCTTGGCCCGCTGGGGGTGGAGGTGGAAGTGGCACTGGAAACAGTGGTTGAGGTGTCGGAGATGGTAGGCGCTGAGGAGAGAGAGAGAGAGCTGGTGCTGAGGCAGGTTGAGCAGGAGGAGGTGAGGGTGAACCCTCCTCGATCTGTACCACCTCAATTCCCTCAAGCCTGAGAGAAGAAACCCCCCCAACCTCTTGATGCTTCCTCTTGCGATGTATGAGGGAAGAGCCAGAACTCTCCTCCTCAGTTGAGGGGGTAGGCTCAGCAGCGACCACCACAGTGGTGGGAAAGGCCTTTACTAGCCTTCTTCTTTTCCTCTCTGGCTCGGGGCCTTCAGCTGGCGCGACCGAGAGAGGGGGAGCTGCGATGGGCTCGGTGGTGGAGGAGGAAGAACCAGTCCCCTTGGCTCCCCTGGTCCGGGCAAGCTCCAGCAAGGCCCTCTTCCTATCTTTCCCTGAAGTCATATCTACATCAAGGATAAAAAGAAGAGTTAGATGGCATAATTATGCAAGTGGATAAAATGCTATGCAAGTATGCATGAGAGTGTGCAAGCATTCTAAGGGGTGCAAGAAGAACAGCCTACCTATGTATTTCTTCAGGGACACCACATCAAACTCGTGTTTGATGAGAAGAGCCGAGTTATACTTTGCCCCTAGGAGCAACCTGCACAGCTCGCGCTCGTAGGGGGCCATGACCTCAAGACCTCGGGGTTTCTTGAACTCTACTCCAGGAACCCAGTAAAGGGGAAACCCCTCGAGCAGCGTTGGACTTTGCTGAGTAGCAGAGATCATGTAGAACCTGCCCTTCCAATTTTTGAACGATTGCTGGTACAGGCCCAATAGCACTGGTCCAGCAACCCCATTCAGACTGACCCAGGACCTATCCCCAGGGTTCTTCGCCTCGAAAAAGTGTAGGAATACATCCACGGAGGCGTTATGCCCGAAATAGTTGCAGAGGATCTCGAATGCCCGTATGAAAGCCCAGGCATTCAGATGGAGTTGGCAGGGGGCGACGTTTAGCTCCATCATCAGCTCCTTCTCAAAGAAGGTGAAGGGCAGGCGCAGCTTCAACCTCTTGAAGATGGCGGAGTAGATGAAGGTGAGGGGCACCCCATTGGTAGCCCTATCATCCGCACAGATGGGCATCCCTCGAGGAGGAATGCGTATACGGATGTTAAAATCATTCTCCCTGTCGATGGCGCAAGAAGGCTCATCTGGGTCGTCGCTCATAAGGGATTTGAGGTGGCCTTGCGGTAGTAGAGTGGAGGTTTCGGCCAGCAACGCCAGGGGAGCCCAGTCGTAGACCCTGGCGTTGTCGTTGTAGGAGGTTGCATCGGGTGGAGGTGGTGCCGGTGCACTTGCTGAAGGCTGTGCACCAGAAGATGAGGCAACGAGGCGAGCAGTTTGCTTCAAACAAGCCATTGCGAGGTAACTGCAATGGAGGAAAGCAAAGGTCAGATGAATGGAAGAAGAGGGAATGATGAATGGTTCGGTGAAAAACAGAGGAAGGGAAGAAGAAAGAAGGTCCAGACGAAGAAGAGGAAGAGGGAGAAGTAGAAAGTGAAGTGAGAAACGCAAAAACCCTAGCACGGGTTGAGAAGAAGAAAAACAGAGAAAGATGAATGCATGGTAATGAAAAGGATGAATGCAATAAAAGAACCTAAATGGATCAAGGAAGAAGAAAAGCCATACCTTTAGGTGATCGCAGAAGGTCTTGAGGTAGGAAGCTTGAAGAAAGTTGGGCGCGCAGAGAGGAGATTCGACGAGAGTCTGAGAGTTGGAGTATTGAAGAAGATGATGAAACAGTGAAAACGCGCGCCTATTTGAATAAGGGAAGCGTTAGCGACACTCCACGCTGGCCGTTGATGCGCCCACGTGTCGCGAGATCAAGGGTGGAAGTCATAACGTCAAAAGGCAATACGTGAGGTGGCACGTGGTGTGGCCCCACTTGCCACGTGGACCGAGAGCACGACGACTTAGTCTCTTCGCTGAGAACGAGTTCACAACTCGAGACTAGGGGGCTTGTGATCTGGTCGGTCATCGATAGTCGATGACATCAGCAGAAGATGACCACGTAGACCACTCGCAGGGTGACACGTGGATCAGGTGGCAGAGAAACCAGGGAGGAGATCACCCAGTACAGTGATCGGTGGTCAGTAACCGAGTGGCCACCGACAGATCAGTTCCAAGATAAACACCCAGGGGAGAACGCGAGAAGCAATAGAGCACCGATCAGTCATCGGGTGCATGGTCATCGGGGTCTCGTGTTACACGCAGTTAAACTGGGACTGAGATTCCCAACAAGAGCGTTACGCATGGACCTCGCATGATCATACCTCAGAGAAAGAAGAGCTCCTCGTCGGTATAGTCGTGCACGAGAGTGGCCTGAGGGAGTTAGTAAACCGGTCAGTGATTGGTTACTCTCTCAACCCATTACGTGCATGGCATCGTGAAGGGGAAATTGTGTATGCAAAGAGCAATGCTTGGTGAGTGTGCCTAGTCCAGCCACACCTGGCGTTCTCCTGAGAATGAGCGATTCACCCAGATGGAAGAAACACGCTAAGTTACCCCGCAAGGGAATAACTTAGGCGCACAAAGAGATGCGCTAGAGCCCTTCAGGTAGTGGCACATGTACGGTTAGATGTGAGTTGCATGCCTCCACGTGTCACTGTCTGAGAGGGGCGCGACCCAGATAAAGGAGCACTCCGTGTCGTGAAAGGTATAGACAAAAAACCCAGACACCCACGACCCTGACTGTGGTACGCTTTCGTACAAAAGCATAACAGAATTCTGACACACGCAGAGAACAGCGTAACAGAATTCTGTTAGGCACAGACACAGAGGGAGATAAAAAGGGAATCAGAGAGAAATACAGACACACCTTTTTACACACATTATTTTTGTTAGTGATTCTGTGATCTAACTTGAGCATCGGAGTGCAAACGGCCGCTAGAGGCGTTGTCTGTGTGTTTGCAGGTTGCGTTCGGAGTTCCCAGAGGAGGAGGTTCTAAGAGTATTCTTGCAGATAGCACAGTTGCCATAGGCGGGGCAAGGAAGGGACAAGGCAATTCCTCCATGCTCGAGTTGTTGGCAGGATCAGTAATAGACTGATGAAGAAAGTGAAAAGGCCAAATTTGATTGCATAGCCAAGAATATCATAACATCTGCTATGAACTCTAATGAATTTTTCAGGATTTCGCAATGTGAATCAGCCAAAGAAATGTGGGACACTTTAGAAGTCATTCATGAAGGGACAAATGAGAATGAAGAGAAAGTGATTAGCCTGCTGTTTAAGAAAACTAGAAAATTCTTAAAGAAAAGAATCAGCAAAGGGGACTCATCCAAAAGGTATGATAACAAAAACTCGACCAAGGTTAAAACTAACAATTATGCATACTTTGAATATGGTGAGTAGGGACATACTAAAGCTAAATGTTTAAACAAAGAAAAGAAGAACTTCAAGAAACATGAGAAGAAAGGAAAATCAAGAAAAGCTTGCAATGATGACTCATCAAGCACCTCTTCGAGTAAAGTTGAAAAAGCCAATCTCTTTTTGATGGCTAAAAAGGAAGATGAGTCAAGCAGTGAAAGCAGCGTAAGTTCTTGTGCCTCCTTAAATGCTGAAAACTATAGTCAAATACTTCAAGCGTTTAAAGAAACTCATGAAGAAGCTAACCGATTGACTCTCTTGAACAACGGTTTGAAAGGAATGAACAACTGGCTTGAAAATAGAGTCAAGGCACTAGAAGAAGAATTGGAAAATTCAAAAATAGATTTTGAAACTCTTGAAATACTTTACAAAATCTCTTCTTGCAAGTGTGACTCTCTTGTTTGTGAAAATTGTGAATCTCTAGAAAAGAAGGTTCACTACCTTGTAAAAATTGTGGATAAGCTTTCAAAAGGAAAATCCAACTTTGAGAGTATCTTGGAATCTTAAAATTTTGTTTTTGGAAAAGTTGGATTGGGTTTTAATCCATAGAACAAGTTTTCAAACTCTTTTTTTCAAAAATGCCAGAAAAATAACCGATTGAAAAATCGAAACAATCAGTTGTTACATGTTTTTACTGCATGAAGAGAGGCCGCTCAGTTAGGTTCTGTAAAATTAGGAAATATTATGTTCCTAAAGGCATTATGAGATGGATTCCCGAAAATTCTGAAGTTCCCAGTGATGAATGTAAATCAAGACGACCCACATTTATAAGGGGACCAAATCTTTGCACTTGAACTTGCCTTTTGTAGGGAAAATTAATGGAAAGCATGCAGTTGCGGTACCTGGACAATGGTTGTTCAAAACACATGACTGGAGATAAATCTAATTTTGTGAACATCATCTCCAAACAAGAAGGGCATGTGACATATGGAGATAACAACTAAGGAAGGATTCTTTGAAGAGGCTCTATAGGAGACAAGAGTATCTTGCTAATTCATGATTTCTTGTATGTGGAAGGACTAAAACACAACCTTCTTAGCATTAACCAATTGTGTGACAAGGGTTATCAAGTCATCTTCAAGCCAAACTCTTGTGAAATCTGCCTTCCCAATTCAAAGGAGGTAATGTTGATTGGTAAAAGAATCAACAATGTCTATCTCTTAGATATCTCTTCTCCTTGTTCCATTGTTGTCTTCTTTCTAAACATGATGAATCTTGGTTCTGGCTTGGAAGAATAGATCGCATTCACATGAATCACTTAAACAAATTGATTTCAAAAGAACTTGTGATAGGGTTGCCCAAACTTAAGTTTGAGAAGGACCACATATGTGAAGCATGTCAAAAAGGGAAACAAGTTAAAAATTCCTTCAAACTTAAAAATGTTGTTTCATCTTCAAGACCCCTTGAGCTGCTTCACATTGATTTGTTTGGCCCTTCAAGAACCATGAGTCTTGGTGGAAACTATTATGCTCTTGTTATTGTTGATCATTTTCTAGGTACACATGGACACTCTTCTTGGAATCAAAGAGTGATGTTTTCTCTGCCTTAAAAAAGCTTGCTATAAGTTTACAAAACACAAGAAACAACAGCATTGGCTCAATAAGGAGTGATCATGGAGGGGAATTTCAAAATGAGAAATTCAGCAAATTCTGTGAGAAGACAAGGATCTTGCACAATTTTTCTGCACCAAGAACTCCTTACCAAAATGGTGTAGTGGAGAGAAAGAACAGATCTCTTAAGGAATTAGCAAGAACCATGCTAAGTGAATCCTCCCTACCCAAGTATTTTTGGGCTGATGTTGTTAGCACATCTTGTTGTGTGATGAATAGGGTGTTAATAAGGTCGATTTTGAAGAAAATGCCCTATGAACTCTTCAATGGAAGGAAGCCAAATATTAGTCACCTAAAAGTGTTTGGATGCAGTTGTTTTGTTCTGAATAATGGGAAAGAAAATCTGGGAAAGTTTAATGAAAAAGCAGACAATGGAATTTTCATTGGCTATTCCTCAAATAGTCATGCTTATAGAGTCTACAACAAGAGGCTCATGATTGTAGAAGAATCTGTCCATGTGGTGTTTGATGAAGTTGATCACAAAGTCTTAAAACCCCCAAAGAACAACACTGAAGAGGATGAACAAAACATCATTATGCAGAAGCTGGATTGCTGTTCAGAAAAACAACCAATTGATTCATCAAAACAACCGGTTGAAATTCTGCAGCAGGATGAGTTGCCTAAAGAATGGAGAATTCCAAAGGATTTGTCAGTGGACAACATCATTGGGTAGATAAAGGAGGGTATTTCTATACGTAGTTCTATCTCAAACTTCTGCAAGCACACTGCTTTTGTCTCTAGTTGAACCAAAGTCAATTGAAAAAGCTCTTAAATATGAAAAATGGGTGGATGCAATGCATGAAGAGCTAAATCAGTTTGCTAGGAATGATGTGTTGTTTCTTGTTCCCAAGACAAATGAGATGAACATCATTGGATCTAAATGGGTCTTCAGAAACAAGTTAGATGAGGCTGGTGTGACTACTAGAACCAAGGCAAGGCTAGTTGCCAAAGGTTACAATCAACTAGAAGGAATTGATTATGGTGAAACCTTTGCTCCTGTTGCAGGATTAGAAGCTGTAAGGCTGCTGCTGGCTTTTGCTTGTATGAGTGGACTCAAACTATTTCAAATGGACATGAAGAGTGTTTTTCTCAATGGAATTATCAAAGAAGAAGTTTATGTTGAGCAACCATCGGGCTTTGAAGATCATCAACATCACAATCATGTTTTTAAGTTGAAAAAGGCATTGTATGGGCTTAAGCAAACTCCAAGGCAGTGGTATGAGAGGCTTAGTAACTTTCTTTTATCTCATGGCTATGAGAGAGGGATGATTGACAAAACTCTTTTCACCAAGAAAGCAAATTCAGAAATTATTTTGGTCCAAATCTATGTTGATGACATCATTTTTTGTGCTACCAAAGATAGTTTGTGTGAGGAATTTGTAGCTACCATGCAAGGTGAGTTTGAAATGTCCATGATGGGAGAGCTTTCATTCTTTTTTGGACTGCAAGTTATGTAATCAAAGGATAAAATTTTCCTATGCCAATCAAAGTATTGCAAAGAAATCCTCAAGAAATTTGAGATGGAAAGTTGTAAAGAAGCTAGCACACCTATGCCTTCAAGTTGCTACATGGATGCAGATGTTGCTGGAAAAGGGGTAGATCAAACAAAATATAGAGGTTTAATTGGTTCTTTACTCTATCTCACAGCAAGTAGACCGGATATCATGTTTGTTGTGTGTCTTTGTGCAAGGTATCAAGCAAATCCAAAGGAATCTCATCTCAAGGCTGCAAAAAGAATCCTCAAATATCTCAAAGGAACAACCAATGTTGGTCTATGGTATCCTTCTTACTCTCCTATACACTTAATTGGATATTCATATTCTGATTTTGCAGGGTGTAAGCTGGACCGAAAAAGCACAAGTGGAACTTGTCATTCATCTTCTTGGATCAAGTCACATTTCTTGGCATAGTAAGAAACAAGCTTGTGTAGCTCTTTCTACTGCAGAAGCTGAATACATTGCTACTGGGAGCTGTTGTGCACAAATTCTTTGGCTTAAACAGCTGCTTGCAGATTTTGGTTTGAAGATCAGCAAGGTTCCTTTGCTTTGTGACAATACAAGTGCTATAAATCTCACCAAAAATCAGATTCAGCACTCAAGAACAAAGCACATTGAGATTCGACATCACTTCATAAGAGATCATGTGAACAATGGAGATTGTGAGATAAAATTCATTGAAAAAAAACTACAACTTGCTGATATATTTACAAAACCTTTGCCAAAAGACAGGTTTTTCTTTTTAAGAAATGAGTTAGGCATTCTTGACTCTCAAAATCTCTTTTAAATTGTTTTCTCTGCATAAAGTCTATTTGCGAAGACAAATAGGGGGAGAATATGGTTTTTGTGTTGTCCTACAAACTGTTATAACTCTGCTACATTTGTGTTTTAAGTTTCTGTTGCATTACTGGTTTGTATGAAGCTGTTTTTTGGTTTTTTTTTTGCTGGTTTTTCTGCTTTTTAATTTATGCAGAAAACTAGTTGATGTATGATTATAACCTTCTATGAGAAATGCTCAGATTGCATAGTTTTTTTGTTTTGCAAGTGCAGTTCCATATTCAATCAAGATCAACACAAGTAACCAGGGATTTGTCTTCATCAAATAGGGGGAGATTGTTGATCAAGAGTGATCAAGTGCTTTGAAGAATCCAAAACCAAGTGTTTGATGAAAGGTTGGTGTTGGTGTTGTTATTGTTTCTGAGTGGGATCTAGGTAGAATAGAATGTGATCCACTCCTTTATTGAATCTAAAATTGATGTGATTTAAAACCTTTTTGCAATCAAGTGTTTTTCCAACTAAGTGAAAAACAACCTGTTGTTTTATCGAATCAATCGGTTGTTTTACTCTTAGGAGTTTTGAAAAGGTTGAAAATTGTTTTAGTTTGGTTGACTTTACTATCAAGCCAAACAATCGGTTGTTTCGTGGTTTCAACCAATTGTTTCTTTGAAAATCCTAACAGAATTCAGTTTTGAATGATAAATCTGCTTTAAATGTTTTTCAACCGAATACGCTCCTTCATTAATTGTTTTGACCAATCTTTGGAAAATATAAATGGTTTGTTTATGTTTTCAAACGAGAAAGAGAAACAATTTTAAATTTTTCAGTTCTGACAAGGATGATTCTAAGATTTGAACATTCACATCATGCTTTGGGTTTTCAAAGAGAGTGGAATTGGATTGCAATTGTAATTGAATTCAGATTGTACTGTGAACAGGTGTAATCCTTTCTAAACCTACTATATTTCTAGTGTTGTGTTGCCAAGAAGTGTTGTGTGTTCTTGAGGTGGTCAAGATCAATACTCTTGGTGTGTTTCTTGAAGGGTTCAAGGTCACTACTTTGGTGGTTTGTGATTTGTAATCTGGTTTGATTGCTTAGTGGATTACTCAGTGGTTTTCTGGGGACTGGATGTAGCTCTTGGCTTAAGAGTGAACCAGTATAAACTGTTGGTGTATCTCTCTCTTACCCTGAACTCATTTAATTTCTGCTTTAATCTTTGCTAATATAAACAACCGATTTTTTTTTGTTGCTTTGCTTCTTTTATTGCTTAAATTCTTGGCAAACTAGATTCTTTTTCTGGATTCACACAAAGAATTTTTTTAAACCTGAAATTTTTTTTAAACCTAAGAAAGTTTTCAAAAACCTCTCTTAAACAATTCACCCCCCTCTCGTTTAAGGCCATATATTCTAATATCCCTTTCATTCCTCTATACAACTTGTTGGCTAGATAGGAAGATTACTAGTGGAACCTGTCATCTTCTTGGCTCAAGTTTAATAACATGGCATAGCAATAAGCAAGCCCGTGTAGCCCTTTCCTCTGCTGAAGTAGAGTACATAGTTGCAAGGAGTTGTTGTGCTCAGATTTTGTGGATCAAGCAACAGCTGGAAGACTTTGGGTTAAAAGTCAACAAGGTTCCTTTATTATGTGACAATACAGGTGCAATCAACCTCACAAACAATCAAGTTCAACACTCCATAACCAAACACATTGAGATCTGACATCACTTTATCCGTGATCATGTAAATAATAGTGATTGTGAGGTACAATTCATTGCCACTGAAAGACAGCTTGCAGACATCTTCACCAAACCTTTATCCAAGGACAGGGATTTCTCCTTAAGGAATGAGTTAGGAATTATTGATTCACAAGCTTTACCTTATTCTATGTTGTTTTTATCCCTTCTTACACATTATTTGTGAAGACAAATAGATGGAGAAGTGGCTTTGGGGTTGTAATCATCTAATTCCTGCACTTATTCTGTTTGATAAACTGCTTAGCTAAATTATAAACTATTGCACTTTGAATATTTTAACCGACTAATCCTATTTTTAAACAGGTTGTTTTTGTGTTGTTGCATGTGTGTGTAACTGGTTTTCACACTGATTTGGTTGATGTTCCTCTTTGGAAATCACCTAGTGGAAACTCATTATGTGATACTTGATATATCTGGAATAGATTACCTCTTGTACCTGCATCTTTTTTGTGATTGCAGGTTGTGCCAAATTCTAAACAGAACTTCCCAAAGCAACCCAGGGATTTGTCTTCATCAAATAGGGGGAGAATGTTAAAAATGAAGCTTTGATGCCTCCAAATCCATGAAGAGAGCTTGAAGACTTTGTTGCTGTGTTTCGGGTTTAGTTCTAGGTTGTTTAGAATTTGCTAGATCCACTCTTAATCAAATTCACAATTTAATTAATCTGGTTTTAAAAAGAAAAATGTTTTTCAAAGCTAAGTGAAAAACAACTTGTTGATCTGTAAATCATCTTCAATCTTCATTCTTAGCCAGTATTTGCGAAAAAATTTACTTAAACAATTCACCCCCTCTCTTGTTAAGGCAATTAATTCTTACACTATTTGTCTTCACAAATAGAGTAAGAGACTACAAAAACAGTTTGACAAGACAAAATTAAGAAAGGTTTTGAGAATTAACAATTCCCAACTCATTTCTTAAGAGAAAGAACCTGCCTTTGGTAAGGGTTTGGTAAAAATGTCTACCAGTTGCTTTTATGTTTCAATGAATTTCACTTCACAATCTCCATTACTGACATGATCCCGGATAAAGTGATACCGGATCTCAATGTGCTTTGTTCTAAAGTGTTGAATCTGATTTTTGGTAAGATTTATAGCACTTGTATTATCACACAGCAAATGAACCTTGCTAACTTGCAATCCAAAATCTTCTAACTGTTGTTTGAACCAAAGGATCTGTGCACAACAGCTTCTAGCAGCAATGTATTCAAATTCTGGAATTGACAAGGCCACACACCATATTTGGTAAATTGGTTAAGCTCCTCATGCGTAACAGCAATCTAACTTTCATCCTTAGGAACTTCACTTATTGACTTAGGCTCAACTTGAGAGACAAAGGCCAAGTGCTTGCAGTAGTTTGAGATAGTTCTTCTTGTAGGCACACCTTTCTGAATCTGCCCAATAATGTTTTCCACAGAAAGATCCCTAGGAATTCTCCATTCTTGGGGTAATTCATCTTGCTGCAGAATTTCAACTGGTTGTTTCACATAAACAATTAGTTATTTTTCTGAACAGTTCTCCAAATTCTTCAAGGTATGACCTGCTCATCTTCCTTTGCAATATTTATTTGAGATTCCTTTTTTGCATGGTTAGTTTCTGATTCAAAGCAAGGCAACAAGAAGATGACTAAGGATGCACACTATGAAAGGTCATCTCAACATTCAAGTGAAGACCTCACTAGAGGGAGAAATGGACAAAGACCAAAGCATCTCAAGTTCTTCCTGCTGGTCTTCTTAAGAATAAAACAAGTTGTAAATAATTTGGGCTCACTTTGGGGTCCAAATAGCAAATATAGGCTAGAAAAAGGTACCTTTAGCATAATAGGGGGTGTGGGTAGCCTTTTAGCTTGTTCCTAGCCCTTTTCGGAGGCATTTTGACATAGTTTCTAGAAGGACAAGCCTAGGATGCGGGTTTGACTTTTTCAAACCCTAAGGCTGCCCAGTTTTTCCCTTTTCCCATCCTACCCCTTTAGCTTGTTCTCCAAGGCTCCTTCACCTATAAATAGGAGGCCTACCTAATGTATTTTTCAAGTTAAAATTAATAGAAGAAGAGTTACTCTACACTAATTGTGTGAGGTTTCAATTCCTCTTAGCATTTAGGTCTTATCTTGTGAGTATTGAGAGCTCTCAAGTGGCGGCTATCTTCACTTATCTTAGAGGCCAATCACACTCCAAGTGGCATGTTCCACTTCTCAAATCCATCACATAAGCTTTCTCCTTCCTTCATCTATTCATCCATTGTCATTCCATTTTTACTCTTTGTATCATGTTCTTTTTTGGTTTTCCTTGTTTCCATTCGGCAATTCTATTTTGGTTTCTTTTCCTTGTTCTTTAATTCCGCACCTTCTAACATCATTTTCACCTTATAATTGTCTTTTCCTTTTGCCTTTGTGAAATGAACCTTCACATCTACTTAAGCACTTGGTTAAGTTAATGTCCAGTGGGGATTTTCCTAAGGTCTTCACTCTTAAATTCCTAAAATCTCAATCTATGTAAAGGGTCACACCATAAAATGAACAATCCTAAAATCAACTCACATCAGTTTCATAAAAAATAACATGTATAGACTCTTCTACAGCCATGAGCCTTTTATTATATATTCTATAAGCATGACTAGATAAGGAATAACCAAGAAATATACTTGTTCCGTCCGGTTGACCGGGACGTCTTCGTGCGCGACCTCAACCGTCAGCTAGGGACTCCTTCCCACTGATTGCCTGTGGATTCCTGCAAAAAAGAGGACAAAGAGGCGCCCTAGCGGCCGTTTGCACTCCGACGCTCAAGTCAGCCAGCAAGAAACACCAAAACTATTCACCTCCGTCTCTGAGCACCGCGTATGGCACTCTGAAGGTGGTAAGAAATAACTGTGTACTGTGTATCTGTGTTCTCTCTTTCAGGCAAAAATATTCCCCAGTCCCTTGTTCGTAACTAATGAAGCACGAGCAAGCAACTAGAGAGCTCTGGTAAGTTTGCAGAAAGTTCGAACCCTTTTTCCAACCTTCCCTGCGCTATTTAAACTACCCAAGCATTTAAAGCGTCTTAAAGCGCTTTTAATCACAAACGTAACGCACTCATTAAAGCGCTTAATTAGAAAACGTAGCGCATTTAAGACGTTGAAACGCTCGGGAGCCATTATAGTACCTGAATGCTCGAAAGGGAAACTGTATTGAATGACTTTTAATTACCTGGCACCTGACTAAAGGGTGTTTCTCTTCTGGCATGGCTGTCGTACACGTGGAGGGCCTCACGACGCCATGACCCCATCTGGGGGCGTTTCTGCCCATCTGGGGACGTCTCTACGTGTGAGTCCTCCTGCTTGGGAGTGCCACTGCGCTAGGGGTGACTTTTTGGGTGCCAACTCATGCCCCCAATTATCTAGTCACTTACTTTGAGAGCGTATCTGCCTTCCTCTTGTACCCTGCACCCGGTTGCCCTGGGCGTGACTTTCCTCTTGAGTCGTATCTGTCCCACAGGCGTCTCTGGGGCGGCAGGAGCACTTCACGAGTCGGGCTGCCCTACACTGGTACTATTACTATGGCCTTGAAGCCACCTTTTCCTTCTCTTTATCACTGCCCCGGGTTATCGGGACTTGAGGCCTCCCCACGGTGTCGCTCCCTCCATGGTCTTTCCTACCCATGGGTATCGGGGAACCACACCGTGATTGCCTTGCTTTAGCACTGTTTGATCTGGCGACGCCCTGGTTGGGCGACGCCATCACCTAGGCGACGCCTTGTCATGGCGACGCTTCCTCTTGGCAATGTTGGCACTTGGCGTTTCTCCACCTAGGCGACGCCTTACGTTGACTTTGACTCTCTAGTCGTTGACTTTGACTTTGACTTAGTCAACGCACCGGATACGGGACGGTACACAAGCCCCCCAGTCTTAAGCCGAAGACTTGTCTTCAGCGTAAAGACTAAAGTCTCGCCCACGCCGTCCACGTGCCATCCTGATGACGTGTCATTCCCTGCTGACTCAACAATTCTCGAATTGTTGACGTGACGCTCTCTGTACCCTAGGAGCGCTCTTACTGATTGATTTGACCTCCTCTGAAACGAGGATGATAACACCTTTTGGGCTACCCTTGATCGCGCGCCACGTGGCCCATCGCGCGGCCATCCTCCAGAGACCTTTGCATTTCCCTTGGGCAATTGATCCTCCGACGCGTGGCACTATCCCACGGCCCTAAGTTAGCGCCTCTTTAGTTGCAAAATGTAACGTTTAAGTTACTCCAAACCCCGCGCTCACCCTACTGTTACATTCATTCACTCTGCAACTCCGCACTGTTCATTGCCTTCAAAACCCTTTTTCTCTGCAATCGCGATTCTCTCCTTCCTGCGCTCTTCTACTGCCTCCATTCCAATAACAAAGGTACGATCTCGAGTACTCACGACTCTTCCCTTTCGTCGCATTATAGGATTCATTGAACTGCCTGGGACTGTTGTTATTCACGTATTACTGCATCTCTCCACTTCTTCTTCCTCCTCTGATTTTTCTCGCGTGGGTGACGCTTCCTGGGGCTCTTTCCCCTTCTTGCCATGGCTAAACTTGCTAAACCCTTTTTCCTCTCTTCTTTCTCCAGCTATCTATTTTCACCATGACGCGCGCGAACGCGGAGCCTGATTCTTCCCCCACGACCCCCAACTCCAACTACAAAGCCTTCTAGCCCTGGGCCCCCGACGAGCTCCTGAGTGAATGCACCAGCCTGACTTCCTTCCAGGACCTGGAAGCTCACCGGGGGGATCCCCATTTGTACAACTTTAACGCCTTCTGCCGCACACACGACGCCCACATATCCGTCTGTCCCGGCAGGCCTGGGGAACCTGTTTGTTTGGACGACAGACCTAGAAAGGGGAAACCCTTCTTCTTCATGTACCAGACCGTGTTCAAGCGCGTAGGAGTGCGTCTCCCGTTCACTCCCTTCGAACGGGAGCTTCTCACTGAAATCAACACTGCCCCCACCCAGCTTCATCCCAACAGCTGGGCATTCGTGAGGGGCTTTCAAATTCTTTGTGGACACCTGGGCATCCCCCCTTCTGTAGATGTCTTCCTGCATTTCTTTGAGGTGAAGAAGCAGGGGAAGAGCTTCTGGGTAAGCTTTTCCGGGATCGCAGGCAGGATCCTCCTCTCCCTCTTCCAGAATTCTTATAAGAACTGGAAAGGGAAGTTCTTCAGGGTGTGCAGCGCCAAGCACGATCCCACAGCTTTGGATGGCTTCCCCCTTTACTGGACGGAGCGCCCTAAATTGCTCAGGGCCAAAACCCTGGAAGAGCTATCTCCCGCCGATAGGGAGGTAAGCAAAGCCTTGGCCGGGTTGGGGATCGTTTTTGATACCTTGAAGCTGGTCGCTAGCGAGTACAATGCTCACGCCCTGACCACCTACTTTGGTAAGGGGCTCTCCCCTCATCTTTTTTGTTGTGAACAGCCTGCTATCGAACGTTGGTTCCCCCGGAATCTTATACTCATTTTATATTGTGCTATGTTACTTGCATTTCACGCCTCCATGTGTGTTGTAATTTTGCATAGCTGCTTTGGTCTTAATTCTTGTTGTTTGGTCTGTCTTGATGTAGGATCGGTGATGGGCGCTTCCAAGAGAATGATGCTGGCGAAGGCAATGAAGGAGGCACGTGCCGCCAAGGCGGGCGCCTCCTCCACCCTTGCTGCTGATCCCGTTCCCCCACCGACTCTGTCGCCGCCTCCTCCGATCACCGCCGAGGCTACCTTGAGCTCACCTCCGTCGTCTCCTCGCAGCCTTGCAGCACTTCAGACTCCTCGCTCTCCTCTACCCATCGTCGTTGTTCCCCTAGCCGCGGCCTCGTCACCGGCTCCAACCCCCCTTGACAAAGGGAAACGGGTTTTGGAGATTCTATCAGATGATGAGGACTTAGAAGGCGTGGCTCCCTTCAGAAGAAGAAAATCTGCGCGGGTTCCTCTTTCGGTAGAGGCGTCGCCCCAGGGAGGGAACCCCTTCATGGATAACCCCCCGAGCGCGACCTCACTCCTTCCCATGACACTCCAAGAGGAAAGGGGCGAAGGCGCCGAATCTGCCCCGCCTCCGCCGCCGGCAGAAACCATTGCTTCCCCTGCTTCCGTCGCTGCCGCCCCTGACTTCATCGCCATCCCTCCTCCGATTATGCACCTAATGAGGGGCTTCAGCGGCGGGACTCTGCCAGAGGGCACCGACAGGAAGGAAGACATGCCCTTCTACTTGGGGGCCTTCCTGGCAGTGGCCCTTGAATGGCGCGCCTAGGCTAGAAACGCGGTTATGCAAGCTCAAACTCTCCAAGCCTTGGAAACAAAGGCGACTACTCTGGAGGAGGAAATGAGGACCCTGGGGCGCCAGAACGAAACTTACCAAACCTCTCTGAAGCAAGCGCAAGAGTCCAAAGCAGAAACTGAGAGGCAACTGGCAGAGGCATTGGAGCTCCAGGCTGGCTATTTTACTCGTGAAGTCGCCCTCCAAGTCCAGCTAACGGGCCTTCAGGAATTGCTCAAAGCTGATGCAGAAATTCAAAAGGACCTGAAGGACCGGTGCCGTGAGCAGGCTGACAAGACGAAGCGGATGGAGGGGGAAATGACCACCCAGGCCAAAGCTATGGACATTCTCCGGGCTGACTACGACAAACTACAGGTCGAGGTCAGTCGACTTCGCGTTGAGAAAGAGGCTCTGGAGAAGCAGGTGACCTCTGGGGATGCCGCCATTGAGGAGTTGGAGAAGGAGAAAAAGTCCCTTATCCAGGAGATGGCGGGTACTTTCGAGGAGGGGTTCCAGGAGGCTCTGACCCAGGCGTCCTGTGAGAACCCTGACATCAATATTTCGAACTGCGACCCCATGCACCATGTCGTCGACGGGAAGGTCGTGCCCATGGACGTGGATGACTGAACCGCTGCCTCTCAACAGCCACCTTCACTCTCAAGCTTAATTCCTTTATTCTTTACGCTGGCTTTTGACTTTCTCTGTTCAAACTTGTAATTCTTTGAACTATCCGTACTCTAGCTACAAATTTGGGCGTTCGTATGATTGCTTTTGTGTCTTTGCCATATACGATTCTGCTTGTGCGATCTTATTCTCATCTTTTGCCTTTTTGTGCTTAGGTTGTTCTGTTTGTGTCATATTCGCTTCTTTGCTTCGTCGGGCGGCCTTGTGTGACCGGGAAAGATCGCGTGCCAACCCTCACGCCCATGGAGAGGCTCACCTAGTGACGCCGTATCGTCCACAGGGTGTCTCTAACACCGAAACGGTTCTCTCCCTGATTCTTAGCCTCCGGCGCCCACGCCTAAGGAGAGGCCTGCTACAGCAGTGCCGTATCGTCCCCGGGTGTCTAAAACGTCGAGTGATTTGGGGGGGGGGGGGGTCGTTCCCTCTATGGTCTTTCCTTCCCATAGGTATCGGGGAACACCCTGCCAGCAATTCGCTGGCGTTTGGCGATCTTATCTCCCTCCACAGTCTTTCCTACCCGTGGGTATCGGGGAGATAACGCCAGCAACTAACTCTGCCTCCTTCACTTTCGTCTCCCTCCACAGTCTTTCCTACCTGTGGGTATCGGGGAGGCGACCCTGCTGATATTTGGGTTGGCGACGCCCGCGACGTCTCATGCCGGCGTCGTCCTTTACGTCATTCCAGGTGACGCCTCGGGCGTCTCACGCTAGTGTCGCCTCGGGCGTCGTCCCTAACTTGACATTGACTTTGACCTTGGGCTTGGTCGATGCCTGGGGGCGGCGAAGAGCTCAAGGCCCTTCCCGTATCTTCCACGAGGCGCTCCCTGTATAGCTGATAAGACGTTCAGTCATTCAACTTGATCCACGCGGCGCCTTCTGTATGGCTAATGGGACATTCAGTCATTTCACTGAGTTCTGACTCCTGCTGTGCCCCTGATCCACTTTCGACGGCGCATCGTACCCCTGGATACTCTATTGATACGACGCGCTCAGATCTTCACCAGTGGTGCCAGGGTCATCTTTTCATCTTGTGCCACGTGGATCAATCGTGCGGTGCATCCATTCGCGTCTTTGGCGCTCTAACCGCTTTATTTAACTCTTCAAACTCTGAAACTATCCTCATCATTTTCCCACTCTTCATAACCTACTTACGTTCTTTCTTCTTGCACCCTTTCTTTCTCACGAAGGGTTGTTCCAGCAATCGCTCCCCTCACTCGACTCTTGCATTTCCGGCAGTCCCCACACCCTTGAAACCCCTGATCTTGTTAAAGAATGTCTTCTCATGCTGCTTCGTCCAGGGTCAGTCCCAAGGATTTGTACCACTGGGCTTCGAGTGAACTTCTTGATGAGTGTTCATGCTTACTCTCTACCAGGGCCATACGGGAGCACAAAGGGGAGTCGTGTTCTTATGACCACCGGGCCTTCGCAAGGAGGCACGATGACGATATCGCTGTGCTCCCTTGCACTCTAGGGGAGCCAGTATGTGGAGACGAACGGGCCAACGACGGGGTCCCTTTCTTTTACTTTTACCAAGTGGTGTTCAAGACCATCGGAGTGCGCCTACCCTTCTCCTGGTTCGAGAAGGAACTGCTGTCTGAGATCAACGTTGCTCCGGCCCAGTTATACCCCAACAGCTGGGCCTTTATCAAAGCCTTCGACATTCTCTTCGGGTTTCTGGGTTGTGTACCCTCGGTTGACCTCTTTCTTCACTTCTTCGAGGTGAAGAGGCAGAGACACAACCTCTGGGTAACTCTCAGTAATGTTCCCGGGAGAGTTCTCTTCACACCCTTCCAAAGCTCGTTCTCCGGGTGGAAAGGCCGGTTCTTCAAGATCTGCCGTACTGACCTGGTTCCCGACGCTCTGGATGGGTTTCCGCTGTACTGGGTGAGAGAGACGAGGGCCCTCAAAACCAAGCCCTTCAAGAAGCTGGCTCCAAGTGGTCAAATAGCTTGCCAGATTCTTGCTGAGGCGGGAGGTTTTGACTCTACCACTTTGATCAGCCTGGAGTCCAACGTTGGGACTCTCGAAAAGTACATAGGTAAGAGTCGCTGCCCTAGAAACTCCAGCCCTTGTTGTTCTCTGTACGTGCATGTCTTGCCTCATGGCGTCTCTGACACATTTATCTTCCTTGGCGCAGGTTCGAAAATAAACCAAGAAAGGAGGACACGACTTACCCGAGCTCTACGGGCTGGGAAAGGGGCTTCGCCTTCCTCCAGTGCTGATTCTGATGACCAATGACAAGTGGCTCTTTTGTGATTTGCACGATTTGTAATATTCGCCCCATTTGGGCTACTTCAATTGTATTGATCACTGCTTGTAGCACCAACTTTTTCTATATCAATTGATTTTTTGCAACGTCACTTTACTCTGCATACATTTCACATATTGCGCGCTTTCCTTCGCCCTGCTCATCAGCGGCGCCCGCCTCCATCCAGGCGACGCCCTCTTTCTTGACGACGCCTTGACCTAGGCGGCACCTTCTTTCTTGGCGACGCCCTCTTTCTTGGCGACGCCTTCTTTCTTGGCGACGCCTTCTTTCTTGGCGACGCTTTCTTTCTTGGCGACGCCTTCTCTTGGCGACGCCTTTCCTTACTTCAAACGGAGAAAGATACAGGCTAAAAACCAAGGCACTTCTTTTTCTCAAATTGGTTTTACCTTTATTAGGGTGACCTCATTAAAAAACCCCCGAGAGGGAAAAAGAGCGTCCCCTTCAACTAAAATGTTACATAACTGGTTACATAAGTCAACTGAAATAAAATTTTAAGTTGGCTGCATTCCAACTGCGCGGAATAGGACCTCCATCTAAAGTCTCCAGGTTGTACGAACCGTTGCCCTTAGCCTCAGTAACTCTGAAGGGTCCGGTCCACTTGGGAGACAGCTTATTCTCCAACTCGTACGGGTGAGCTTTCCTCATCACTAGGTCGCCGACCTGAAACTGTCGCGGCTTCACCTTAGAGCTATATTGCTGCTCTACTCTTCTCTTCGTCGCTTCAGCCTTTATTCTAGCTTCTTCCCTGGCCTCGTCTAGCAGATCCAGGTTTACCCGCCTCTCTTCATTGGATTCCTCCGCCACAAAGTTTTGAAAACGTGGCGAGCTCTCATGTATTTCTACCGGGATCATCGCGTCCGACCCGTAAACCAAATTGAAAGGCGTCTCCATAGTAGAGGATTGGGGCGTGGTGTGATAGGCCCATACGATCCTTGGTACCTCTTCCGCCCACGCCCCTTTGGCTTTCTCCAACCTTCTTTTTAACCCCCTCAGCAGGACTCTGTTTGCCGATTCTACCTGCCCATTAGTCTGGGGGTGCTCAACTGATGCAAACACCTGTTTAATGCCTACCTCCGCACATAGGTTTCTCAACTGTTGACTGGCGAATTGGGTTCCGTTGTCGGATATCAGCCGCCTAGGTACGCCAAAACGGCACACGATGTTCTTCCACACAAAGTGTTGTACTTTGTGCGCTGTGATTTGTGCCACGGGCTCCGCCTCTACCCATTTGGTGAAGTATTCGATGGCAACGATCAAATACTTCATCTGCCTGATCGCCAGTGGAAAGGGGCCCAGGATGTCGATTCCCCATGTATGGAAAGGCCACGGGCTGTATATGGACCGCAACTCTTCCGGCGGCGCCTTGTGCCAGTCGGCGTGCCTTTGACATTGCCTACACCGCTGGGCGTGTCGTGCGCAGTCCTCTTTCACTGTTGGCCAGAAGAAACCTGCGCGTATTACCTTGGAGGCTAAGGATCTTCCCCCTACGTGGCTCCCGCAGATGCCTTCATGTAGTTCCGCCATTATCCTGGTGCACTCGTCGCCACTGACGCATGTTAGGATAGGGTGAGTGAAACCGTGCCTGAACAGCACCCCATCCACCAAAGTATATCTTGCGGCATTTCTTTTGACTTTCTTACCCTCTTCAGGCTCCACTGGGAGAGTCCCATCCGCCAGGTATCGCTTGTAGGGTGTCATCCAGGTGTCTCCCCTGGCCAGAACGCATACCTGCATCTGCTCTTCCTCAGGCACACTCGCGTACATGTTGATGCGGGGCGCCCTCTGCGTATCCTGGGTCAAAGAGCAATGACTCCTTGGCCTTCCCCTGGATGTATGAATATGGAGGACGCCCACCCTGTTGTCTTCCACGAATCTACGCGGGTTTTTGAGAGTCTCCTGGATCACTATCCTCTGTCTACCCCCTTGCCTGAGCTGGCCAGCTTTGCAAGCAGGTCAGCTCTGGCATTCTGCTCCCTCGGGACATGTATCAGCTCAAGAGCGTTGAATGCTCCCTTCAACAAATGGACGTATTTTAGATACGCCGCCATCTGTGGGTCCTTCGCCTGGAACTCACCCGACACCTGCCCCGTAATCAGCTGGGAGTCACTCTTCACCAAGAGGTTATGCGCGCCCATCTCCTTGGCCAGGAGCATACCTGCTATCAGGGCTTCATATTCTGCCTGATTGTTGCTTGCCTTGAAAGCAAAGCGCAGGGCCTGCTCGATCAGTATGCCGTCGGGTCCCTCCAAGATTATTCCCGCACCGCTCCCTTGTTGGTTTGAAGAGCCATCAACCGAGAGCAGCCATTGCGAACTCGCTTCGACCTCTTGCTCACCTCCGGGCGAAAGTTCCGCTACGAAATCTGCGTACACCTGCCCTTTGATGGATCCTCTAGGCTCGTACTGGATGTCGAATTCTGACAGTTCCACCGCCCAGCGTACCATTCTTCCTGCCACATCAGGTTTCTGCAGCACTTTCTGTATAGGGAGGTTGGTCATCACCACCACCGTAAAGCTGTGGAAGTAATGACGGAGCCTCCTAGCAGAGAACACTACCGCCAGCGCCGCCTTCTCTAGTGCTTGGTACCTCGTCTCAGCCCCCTGTAAGGCCTTGCTTACGAAGTAGATGGGCTTCTGACTCTGGTCCTGCTCTTGGACCAGCGCCATTGTTCCGACCTCAACTCGTTGAGCAGCATCGCTAGGGTCAATCACCACATTCGAGGTATTGTCCGCTTTGGAGGGCGGTGCTCCGTCACGGTTTTGTCCTTAAAAGGCGCCTCTTCGGCCCCACGGTGGGCGCCAAATGTTCCGTCCGGTTGACCGGGACGTCTTCGTGCGCGACCTCAACCGTCAGCTAGGGACTCCTTCCCACTGATTGCCTGGGGATTCTTGCAAAAAAGAGGACAAAGAGGCGCCCTAGCGGCCGTTTGCACTCCGACGCTCAAGTCAGCCAGCAAGAAACACCAAAACTATTCACCTCCGTCTCTGAGCACCGCGTATGGCACTCTGAAGGTGGTAAGAAATAACTGTGTACTGTGTATCTGTGTTCTCTCTTTCAGGCAAAAATATTCCCCAGTCCCTTGTTCGTAACTAATGAAGCACGAGCAAGCAACTAGAGAGCTCTGGTAAGTTTGCAGAAAGTTCGAACCCTTTTTCCAACATTCCCTGCGCTATTTAAACTACCCAAGCATTTAAAGCGTCTTAAAGCGCTTTTAATCACAAACGTAACGCACTCATTAAAGCGCTTAATTAGAAAACGTAGCGCATTTAAGACGTTGAAACGCTCGGGAGCCATTATAGTACCTGAATGCTCGAAAGGGAAACTGTATTGAATGACTTTTAATTACCTGGCACCTGACTAAAGGTTGTTTCTATTCTGGCATGGCTGTCGTACACGTGGAGGGCCTCACGACGCCATGACCCCATCTGGGGGCGTTTCTGCCCATCTGGGGACGTCTCTACATGTGAGTCCTCCTGCTTGGGAGTGCCACTGCGCTAGGGGTGACTTTTTGGGTGCCAACTCATGCCCCCAATTATCTAGTCACTTACTTTGAGAGCGTATCTGCCTTCCTCTTGTACCCTACACCCGGTTGCCCTGGGCGTGACTTTCCTCTTGAGTCGTATCTGTCCCACAGGCGTCTCTGGGGCGGCAGGAGCACTTCACGAGTCGGGCTGCCCTACACTGGTACTATTACTATGGCCTTGAAGCCACCTTTTCCTTCTCTTTATCACTGCCCCGGGTTATCGGAACCTGAGGCCTCCCCACGGCGTCGCTCCCTCCATGGTCTTTCCTACCCATGGGTATCGGGGAACCACACCGTGATTGCCTTGCTTTAGCACTGTTTGATCTGGCGACGCCCTGGTTGGGCGACGCCATCACCTAGGCGACGCCTTGTCCTGGCGACGCTTCCTCTTGGCGATGCTGGCACTTGGCGTTTCTCCACCTAGGCGACGCCTTACGTTGACTTTGACTCTCCAGTCGTTGACTTTGACTTTGACTTAGTCAACGCACCGGATACGGGACGGTACAATACCAACATCAGCTTTCTCATCAAACTTCCCAAGATTTTCTTTACCATTATTCAGAACATAGCATTTGCACCCGAACACCTTCAAATGACCAATGTTGGGTTTTTTTTCGATTGAATAACTCATATGGAATCTTTTTCAAAATAGGCCTTATGAGAATCCTGCTCATAACATATCAAGAAGTGTTGACAGCATCTGCCCAAAAATACTTGAGCAAGGAGGATTCACTCAACATGGTCCTTGCAAGCTCTTCTAATGACCTGTTCTTCCTTTCAAAGAGAAATCAGACCCATGAGAAATGTGATTTGACTTGTAACAACTTGGAGAAAGAATCTGCAATAGAAACAATGCATAGAGAAAAGAATTCAATTTAATGTAATGTTGTCAGAGGGGAAACAATCGGTTGTTTCGTGAAAACAATCAGTTGTTTTTCTATGACAGTAATTAAGACACTTCACAAACCAAGGATTATTGGCAAAGAAGAATCATAATGGAAATGCTTCACATAACTTTTACAAAGATGAAAAATTTTACATATTAAGACATCAATTAAGATATTTCATAATTCAAGTGTAAAGGAAACTCAAGAAAAGAAATTCTTTTAAAAAAAAAACATAAAGTCTTGTCCTTTAGACAATGTTGTTCTCTTAATGAGCAATACTGCATGATTAAAGAAATCCACTTTGGCTTTCAAGATAACTGAGTGCAATAGAAATCTGCAATAGAATGTCCAGATAAAATATTTTCCCTTCTTAAGCTTGGTCCTTTAACGTAAGAGTTCTTGATCCTTTAGAATTCCTGCAAAAAGATGAAATCAAGCAACAAGATTTAGGTCCTTTGGCATTAGTTTGATCATTAGGAACCTTGGAAATCTTAGGAACCCACTTCATAACACCTTTAGGAATAGAAAATTTCCTAATTTTGCATAACCTAACAGAATGGCCCTTTTTCATACAATAGAAGCATGTAACAACCGGTTGTTTCGATTTTTCAATCGGTTGTTTTTCTGGCACAGTTGAAAAAGACTTTGAAATTCCATTCTTTTTACTCTGTGGATTAAATCCTAAACCAGATTTTCCAAAAACACAATTTTGAGATGTCAGGACAGTCTCAAAAGTGGATTTTCCTTTTGAAAGCTTGTCCACAATTTTCACAAGATAGTGAACATTCATTTCAAGAGATTCGCAATTTTCACAAACAATTGAGTCACACTTGCAAGAAGAGTTCTTGTAAATCAAATCCAAACTTTCAAAATCAATTTTAGACTTTTCCAACTCTTCTTCCAATGCTTTGAATCTATTTTTAAGCCAATTATTCAAACCTTTCAATCGGTTATTTGAAAGAGCCAGTTTGTTAGCTTGTTCATGTGTTTCTTTAAAAGCATTGAGAAGTTGGCTATAATTTTCATTATCAATAGAGGAGCTATAACTTACACTGTTTGTGTCACTTTCTTGCTTTGTCATAAAACACAAATTTGCTTCTTCTTCTTCACTTGAAGAGGAGCTTGAGGAGTCATCATTGTAAGTTCTTCTTGATTTTCCTTTCTTCTCATGCTTCTTGTAGTCTTTCCTCTCTTTGTTGGGACATTAAGTTTTTATATGACCATGTTCATCACAGTCATAGCATGTATATTTGTTAGCATTGAAATCACTAGGTTTCTTTCGATCATACCTGTCATGAGTGTGATCTTTGGTGCGGTTCTTCTTCGAGAACTTGCTAAATTTCTTGGACAGCAAGCTAAGAGTCTCTCCCTCACTTTCATCACTTGAATCTTGGTTGTTCTTGTATCTAGCAGTCTTCAAAGCGATGTGCCTCACGTGTTTGACCTCATTGTCTTGAACATTGAGCCTGTTCATTTCCAACTCATGCTCTCTAAGCTTCCCAAACAATGAAGTCGTAGTCAAAGATGTCAAATCTTTGGATTCTGAGATGGTCGTGGCTTTTGGATGTCATGTTCTATCAAGACACTTGAGGATTTTGACGTTTATCTCTTCTTTGTCAAAGATCTTTCCAAGACACATAAGGTGATTAACAATATGAGTGAATCGCTTTTGCACATCCGCAATTGATTCTCCTTTCTTCATCCTGAACATTTCATACTTTTGGATGAGAGTATGTTTCCTTGCCCTCTTTATATCATTTGTGCCTTCATGACTTACTTCTAGAGTATCCCACATCTCCTTTGCAGATGCACATTGTGACACCCTGAAAAACTCGTCAGAATTTAAGGCAGAGGTGATAATATTTTTAGCAATAAAATCAAATTTGGCTCTTTTATTTTCAGCTTCTATCCATTGGGACCAAGGTTTAACAAGATTCAAGCAAAACACTAATAGAACTGCAAACTTGAGAGTGAGAATTTGAAGATTAATGAGCTAGCAACTTGGGCAGCATTTCTTTACCAATTAAAATTTGATTTACAAGGGGGCTAACACTTGTATTTATAGTGCTATGGGCAGCCAAGGTGCAAGGTTTAACCCTAAAAAACTCTTCAGATGGTCTAGAGTTGAATTGGGTCCAAGGAAGCCCAATTGTAACTCTAGCTATACTATTTGCTTTTCTATTTACACCCTACTCTAATTGGCAAAATTGGCCTAGAACATGGCCCAAGATAATGGCCGAAATACAAACTCAAAATAAAGCCTATACTACTTTGTACAAATTTATAAGAGTAGGAAATTTGGAAGAAAAAGTTAAAAATTAATTCTCCAAAATATAGAGTTTTCTGAACTTCTTCTTCTTCCATTCTTCTAGCCATGACCTTAGTTAAATGCCCAATAGTTGTTTTTAAAAATTCTAATATAAATAGAACTTCAATTAAAACTCATAAATTCATCAATGCTCATATATATCCAAAAAGAAATCAAGTGTTTATAAAATTTGATAATGAATATTTCTCATGTCAGACTTTTACTGACTCGCATACCCGTACATTGGACTCTACTACCGAAAGACTCATGCATTGACTTAGACCAGAGATCTACACATGATGTACTACTTTAATGTGAATCTCCACAACTATGTGCATAATAATCTCAACATCTCGAATCAGCTCATATGATCGGGTTAATTCATATGAATCTAAAAGACCAAGTTCTTTTTTGCACCCTAGACATAATCATATGAACCTCCTTCGACTCTTCACCACTTAAATAACTTCATATATATGATTTCATTATATCGGTATTGTAGTAGTAGGGCCCGCACGACCAAGGTTATTACTCGGTACCCAATCATTATGGTGATCGACACCACAAAACCATCACACTTAAGCATGATTAGTGAGGCTAATCAACAATCAAGACCTAGGTAATGCAGTTCTAAACATGACTCAGCTCCTTAACCTGGCCCAATAAGAAAGGGCCTTAACAATCATAGAAATAGGCACAAATCCAAGAACCAGGTATGTCATATACAGTGCTTAGGATATCAAGTGTCGAATACTGAATTTTGATTTGAGCGTCGGAATGACTTTTGCAGGTACCATCCGAACCTAGAGTTTGTTAAGATCGAGTGGGAGAGCAGGGAAAGGAACAAGAGGTGTCTGTTTCAAAAGGAAGGGAGGAAGAACTGACCGACCGATTGATCGAGGAGTTGTAATCGTTCTCTTGGTTTCAACCCCGTTCGAGAACAAGTATAGTCAGGATACCTCCTTCTAGAAGCATCACTAGTCAATGCACGTCCTAACAATCTTAACACGTGGTATTTTCTTTCCTGAAAATACTATGTCTTGATCACATTTTTCATATCTTATATCTCATATCATACCATAAATCACACCAAAACTTTAAAATTCAATCAAAACAAAAGTTATCTAAAAATAACAAAAAATACATAAACAAAAATATTTTCAATAAATATATAATTAGAATTCACATAAAACTTAATTAAAAAAATAAACAGTAATAAAACACAAACACATAAACAAATACTAAAATTTAAGTTTTCTCTATAAAAAATTTAGCTTGAGTGAAAATGGTCTCACATGAGCAAAAATCAGTTCGCTTGAGCGAAAATCAACCCAAGAGCACCCCAAAATTCATCCCATTTTTGCTTGAGCAAGATTTTCTCTCGTTTCGGCAAAAATGGATCTCGCATGAGCCAGATTCCCTCCCACTTGAAAGAAAATGAGTTCGAAACTCATTGTCTCAAGCTAGCTTGACTGAGAAAGGTCTCGCCTAAGCGAAAATACCTCGCTTGAGCGAGATATGTAGATTAAAACCGAGAAAGTGCACACCCCTCTCTTTGTCTTTAGGCTATTCTCATAGAACTTCTTCGCCGCCTTCTGGTCGGACTTACTGGTAATTATTGTCCCCTCAAGGGAGGGCAACTTCATCTTCATATGCCTCGTCGAGGCTACTGCTCCTATCCGGTTTAGGGCAGGTTTGTCTAAAAGGATGTTGTAAGGTGAAGGAGCATTGACAACGAGGTACCTTATATTAACAGTGCGGGACGCGGTGCCATCTGTGAAAGTCGTCCTCAGCTCCACATGTCTTCTCACCTTTACCTAATCCCCAACGAAATCGTATAGGCAGTCGTCGTAAGGTCTCAACTGGTTAGGCGACAACTGCAGTTTATTGAAAGTTGACTAGAACATCACATCTGTCGAGCTATCCTGGTCGACAAGGACTTGGTGCACTCTTCTCCCTACTGTCACCACTGAGATCACCACTGGTTCGTATCATGTGGGACCACATCTTATAGATCGACCTTCGTGAAGAACAGATCGGGCTCAAGGGACTAATCAGGCTCCCTTGCTTCCACTGCCATTACTTCTCTGGCATACTTCTTTCACTAGAAGGCGTACATCCCCCTCCCGACAAACCCTCAGAGATCGTATTGACCTCCCCATGGATCGGTACCTCATGCCCCTGATCTCCTAATGGGGCTACGACGTCGGGGCTTCCTAATTTTCTTATAGATATTCCTTCAGAAAACCATCCCTCACCAACTCCTCTAACTGGTGTCTGAGGGCTAAGAAGTTGCGCAGGTTGTGGCCGAAGGCTTGGTGGAATTCGCACCAAGTGTTCTTACTTAGCCCCAATCTTCTGTCGGTCTTTGGAGGTGACTTCAGCTTGTCGGCCATGTTGGGGATAACGATCAGCTCCTTGAGGTCTATTTTGAAGTTGTGCATTGTGGGTGCGTCGTCCCTCGTCCGTGCCCTGGTCTGATGCTTTCTCGGCTCTTATGTCGCCTGTCTAGCCGGGGGTTTCTTCTCTGTCGTAGCCTCCTGCACCCTCATGTCTTGTCGGTCCAACGCTTTCACGTTTTTTCGTCACCTCTTCCTCTGCGCCGATGTGGGCCACAACTCAACGACAGATCTCGCTAAACGTGTTTGGACAACACCTTATCAGAGAATCACTAAAAGGTTCTGATAACATTCCCGTTTGAAAGCGTGCACCATTATGGCTTCGTCTTTGGTGTGCAGTTTTACCACCAGCGCCTCGAACCAGTTTAGGAAATCTTTCAAAGGTTCTCCCCGATATTGTTTCACATCGAAGAGGTCGAAGGAGACAGGGGGAGCCCAATTGACAATGAACTACTCACTAAACAATGTCCAGAACTGATCGAAAGAGGTAATATGTCCATCAGGGAGACTGATGAACTAGTCCAATGTTGTGCTTGAGAATGTTCCCATGAACAGCTTGTAGTGCATAGCGTTAGTTCCATCTGAGATCATCATTTGAGTATGGAAGGCCGTGATGTGGGCCTCCGGGTCTTCGATACCTGTAAAGGTGATTTTTGGAGTCATGAAATTGGTGGGTATCACGACATTCATGATCACCTAGGAAAAAGGCATGGGGTGAGCTCTAACTGGAAAGGGCGGGGTTTGTTCCCCTGTTGCACGCTCCCCCATGAGTTGTAGTTGCTTGCGCAGTTCCTCATTGGCCCTGCATGGTTCTTCATTGCTTGTTCGTGACGCATCCAAATCGACCTAGAATCGGTTCTGACTGCCTGTTTGCTTGGCCTGAACCTCAGCCAGAATCTTGTCCTAATCAGCCTTGGACGCCGCTACCGTTTGCTGAAGGGTGTGAATGGTCTCTATGAGTTGTTGCATGGCGACGTTGTCTCCTCCCTCAAGTGCGGATGTACCTTGTCTTGTATTTCTCATGTTGCTGGATGGCTCTGAACGCGACTGCGGATGGGACCTAGTTTTATCAGGTCCCAAGGTGGGCACCAAATGTTCTTGCCGGTTGACCTGGTCGCCGGTTGACTTCAAAGGCAAGCAGTGCCTCCTCCTATTTCTGGTGGATTCTATGCTTACTCTTGGATGTTGGAAAGCGGCTCCGTTGAAATAGAGGGGGCCCTACCTATTGATTGCATTCTGATGATCAAGTTAGTACTGAGCTAAGAAACAATGAGTAAATAAGATAGTAGTTTTAGTTTTAGAAACGATGTACCTTTACCAGGGATCTCAACTCCCTTTTATAGACTACTTTCGGTTACCTCACTGTAAACGACCCCTCTCTCACCTGAGTCTTATCTATAGTGAAATTAGGTTTACTCGGAGAACAATCTATTACGTTGTTACACAATCTTAGTACAATAACCGCACAAAATCTTCCTCTTTGGATTGTATAATCTTAACAGCATGGCCGCTAGGGTACCAACTCATGTACCAGCGGTACGGGGCTCATATGTTCTGCCGGTGCCCTAATCCTTTACGTATCATGCATGCAGCTTTCCTTGAAAACCCTAGCTCTCTTGGGCCTTAGTGTCTTCAGGGAACATTTATTTGTGCTAGACCCGAATGTACTATACACACCCCATGCATGAACTGTCTCGCAGACTAGGCATTTCTTATATATAGGTTTCAACACACGCATCTCTGAGACCCACTTGCGTGAACCACTATCGCGACCAGACCACCGAATCGACCTGCTCCACAAGTGCCGATGTTCGAAGTCTGGTCTAATACAATATTATATTTTGAAATCTTTAGTATCAAAATCTTGTGTTGTGTGTTTCAACAAGGGATACACTAATATAAAATTTGTCACATATATAAAAAGTTTAAACTAAAATATTTAATTTAACCTAAAAAGTAATGTCAATCAAACAGTTTAGGCAAGTAGAGTAAACTATATGGGCTCTAAACTAACAATAACCTGAATATTACATTTTAATCAATATTTAAGACTTGTTTTTCTAGCGCATAAGCAATAATTAAATTTAAATTTATGTTTAATATTTAATTATTATTATTTTTTAAAGTAGGCGTGAAATTATATATTAATTCTTTCAGAGAATGGTATTTGTATTTAAGTAGTGGAGCGATAATAATATTTAAGTGATAGGCGTGAGATATATATTAATTCTTTTAGAGAATGATATTTGTATTTAAGTAGTGGATTGATAATAATATTTAAGTGATAAGTGTAGCAAATAAATCAATTCGGAGTCTTTGGTTGTTAGGCCGAAAAAGATACGGGCTCAAAAAGGGAAAGAGGTTAGTTAATAAGGCAAGAGGTGTGAATAAAAAATGAACTCCATTTTTCACTAAAAAGTTGAACTCTTTCTTTTTTGAACTCTCATTTTTTTCAGTTCTCATCCCTACTCTCGTAGGCTGTGTTTGTTTCAACCGTTCTATTGTTTACGAAGAAAGAAAAGCACGAATCGCATTTGTTTGTATTTGTTGATGTGTGTGGAAGTGTAAGCACGGAAAGGAAGAGAAGTTACAAAAATCCAACCTTGCATGTGATGAGAGATTTGAGAAAAAAGCTACATTATTGATATTTAGCCAATTAAAAATTTCTTCTCAAATTCTATTTACATGTAATATTTTTAAAATTCTTTTAATTAAACTCATTATTTATATTATTAATTCAAATTTTATAATATTTTTTAAATATAATTATTTATATAATTAAAAAATAAATGAAGTTTTATGTATATTAATTAATTTATTATTATATATAATATAATGGATTCTATAAATATATATAATGAATTCTATGTTATATTTAGAAACATATATAATCGATTATATGTTATGGTTATAACGTAACATAACATAATCGATTATATGTGAAGTTTATAACATATAATAATAATTATATATATAATAAAATAATATTAAATGATAATATTAATAATAATAATAATAAATATATAACTATTTATAATAAATATTTAAATTTATATACTAATAATAATATTAATTATAAAAACAATAATAATATAACAATTTTATTTTATAAATATATTTATATATTAATTTAATTTTAAAATATATTAACTTCTTTATAATAATAATAATATTAATAATAATTTATTATTATTAATAGTATTATATATAAAACAAATTTATTATATAATATAATAACAATAAATAATTTTAAAAGAATAATAATAAAATTATTAAATATTACCTGAATTAATTTTAAAAATATTTAATAATATTATTAATAAAAATAAATTATAATAATAATAATCAAATAAAATGATAGTATTTAAAAACATATATAGTTATTTATAATACAAAAAATTATATAATAATGGTAATAATTATTATAAAAAATTATTATAATAATAATATTATTATTTAAATCAACTACAAAATTACTTTCTAATTATATTTAAATTAAAATTTTAGTTTTAATTGAAAGATACTTATTTGCTTATAACTTTTTATGTTATGATAAAACTATTTGTATTTTCTTCAAAAAAAAAATAAGTCAGCTCCTGCACAATATTGAAAAAAAAATTAATTACAAACACCTAAAATGCATAAATAAACAAATCATTTTTTAAAATTACTCTAAATATAAGGATAAATTTGTATATGTTTAGATAGTATTATTTTTATTACTGTTCCGATAAAGTTAAGTGACTCGAATTATTTTGGAAATATTTATTTAATGGTATCGGAAATAATTTACAAAATTTTAATTAACTCAAATTGTTCTCGTCGGTTGACTTGGTTGCCGATTGACTCAAATGGCAGTCTCTAGCCCACCTGTCTCCACCTGAGAATCAAACTCCCTTGGGTTGAAGGACGTTTTCCTGCAAAGACAAAAGGGCGCCCTAACGGCCATTTGTACTCCGACGCTCCAGTCAGTGATGGCTAGAGAAACAGTAATGTGTATAAGCAGTTTCAGTCTTAGAAACAGCGTACTTTGCTAGTGTTCTTGCCACCCTTTTTATAGGTTGTAACTAGGGTTACTTATGCGATGCTCTCACGTCTCTTAGTGGCCTTAGGGTTCCTGGGAGAATGTCCTTGCATCGCTATCACACAATCTTAGCGTAATTTGACGCATAGGACTTCCCTTTTCTGGAGTACAAAGACTTAACAGTGTAACCGCCAAGGTACCTATTCACGTACGAGCGCTTGCGGCATCAACTATTCTGTGGGTGCCCTAAGTACTCACGTGTCATGCATGCAGTCTTTCCCTAGGAACCCTAACCCTAGCGGGCCTTAGCGCCTCCAAGGAACACTTGCTTGTGTCGTACCCGAATGTACCGTACACACCTCATGCATGATCCTCTCGTGAGTTAGGCTTTTATCTGGTATATGGGTGTTAACCTATGTTAACTCATGCAATTTGTGGGACCCAGCTTACGTGACCCACTATTGGTGTCAGTCCACCAATGTCTGATGTCTTTCTCTCAGGCCGATGACTGAGGTCTAGCCTATACACAAGCCCCCCAGTCTCGAGCTGTAACTTGTTTCAGTGAAGAGACTAAGTGATCGCCCACGACGACCTACGTGGCATTGGTGATAGGACGTGAACAGTGCATCGAAGTAACATCTCACCATACTTTTTACACAGCATACACATGGCAAGATCAACGGCTAAGACTCGTTGGCGCTTGCGCTTCTTTGTATACGTTAAACCTTTCGAAACCCTTACGCTCCTTCACTGTTTCATTACTTCACTTAAGCTTTTCTCGAACATTTCCTACTCTCGAACGCTCTGTCTTCTTCTTCGAAAATCTCTACCTTCGAACCCTAACTTATTCTAAGGTATGATTTTTAATTCATGATTGCCCTTACTTTATGATTCTGATGCTCATAGCATGTTATAACTGTTATGAGACTGTTTACATTTTTGCACTTTATTTTTTATGTTTTTCGTTCGCGTACTCTTTTTTTTTTTTTTGGGTTTCTGAGTCGCACCATCTTCTTCCTCTAAAGCTTCGTTTTTTATCTCTGTTCTAGCTCTCTTAAGATGGCTCAACCGAATCTTTATCCGGCCTCAACTCCAAACTCTACCCCAACTTCGACTCCAACCACGATTCCACCCTCGACACCAATCGCTACTCCTTCTACCTCTGAGTATAAGTCTCTGTATCGTTGGGCACCTGATGCCCTTCTAAAGGAAACCTCCAGTTTTACTTCCCTCACAAGCATAACTGCTTATAGGAAGAAGCAAACTTGTCATAAATCTCGTGCCTTTGGCAAAGACCACGATAAGTACGTGAGGATGGTGCCCTATAGGGTAGGTGAGCCTGTGTGTTCTGACAGGTCTTCAGACCCAGAGGGACCTTTCTGCTTCATCTACTCTATGATCTTTCGAAGACTCGGTCTGCGCCTCCCCTTCACCCCGTTCGAACGAGCCCTTCTTATTGAGGTGAACGTTGCCCCCGCCCAACTGCATCCTAACAACTGGGCGTTCGTGAGGGCCTTCGCTATCCTGTGCCACTGCCTTGGCCATACGCCATCAGTGGGCATGTTCCTGTATTTCTTTGAAGCAAAGAGCCCAGGCTAGAAGTTGTGGGTTAGCTTCAACGGTGTCGCTGGGAGTGTGCTGCTGACACTCTTCCAAAAGTTCTATAAGGGCTTTAAGAAGCACTTCTTCAAAGTGTTGTGTAACAAGAGGGACCCCACTCTTTTGGATGGGTTTCCTCTTTACTAGGCAGAGAAGCCCAGTATCCAGAAGCCTAAGTGCCTCGAGGACCTGCCTTCTCAAGAGCGGAAGGTGTATAACCTCCTTTCTGGCCTTCAAGCACCGTTTAACACGGTGCAGCTGCTCAAGCTTGAGTTCAGCCCTAAGGCCCTCGACAGTTATATTGGTATTTGTTTAATTCTTCTCTATCTCGCCTATTTTCATACTGTGTTGATTTATTTCTTATGCATTGTTGTTTTTCTTGTGTAGGCATGGTACTAAACGCGAAGAAGAGGAGGATGCTTGCTGAGGCAGTCTCCAAACTTAAAGTTGGTGTTAGCCCCTCCAGTGCCAACGTTGCGACCCTTGTTCATGCTCCTCCTGCGCCTACTCCTGCCCCAAGCCCTTCTACTTTAGCCCTTGCAGACCTTAGGCAGAAGGGTGTGGTTGAAGTTGCTGCCTCCCAGGACGAGGACACCTGCTCTAGCCTCGTTTTCAAAAAGAAAAGGGGCACCGATGTCGCAGTCCCAGTGCTCTCTGCCTCAGACGGTTGCGCCCCCTCCTTCAGATAGAAGCCCCTAAGCGCCTCTTCTCCTCGTCACTTGGTGATACACGAAGGCGGGGGGGAGTGCTCCTTGAGGCGATTCTAGCGCGCCTCTTGCTATTGAACTAACGGGGAAGTGGATAGCCAGGGTGAGGACCCCTTGCGAGGGCATGCCACCAGAGGTCTTGGAGCCTTCCTTATCGCATCCATCTGTGCCTCGGCCAAAGTACAAGAATTGCAGGCTGAGATGCAGGAGCTAAGGGAGGCAGCAAGTTGAGACGCACTCCAAATCAAACAGCTCACTCAGCGCGAGACCGCTCTGTACCTGGAGTTGGAAGATCTTCGCCAAACTGACAATGAGACCAAGAGGCTCCTATTCAAGAAGTCTTAGGAAGCCCTAAGTGCTCATGCGAAGCTCCTGCCTCTTCGAAACGAGGTGATCTCATTGCAGGAGAATGCGGAGGAGACGCGGGCCAAGATGGCCAGGCTGGAAGAAAAGGCGACCCAGCAGGAGGTGCGTCTTGGCCAACTGGAGGGAGAGCTAATCCGCAAGGATGAACTCTTCAGTCAGATGAAGGATGAGCTCGACAACGACGTTGCTGGGGCATACGGTGCTGAGTTTGAGGATGCCATGGCCCAGGTTGCCTGCGTGCATCCTGGGGTGGACCTATCTCAGACCGGTTTAACCAAGAGAATTGTTGATGGGCAACTGGTTGACGCCCAAGAGTAACTCCCTTTTCATTGTAACCTAACTTTTTAACGATCACAACTTGTATGTATATCTTTCTATCTGTGAAATTTGCTTCATTCTTAAGTTGTTCCTTTCTCATTATTAACTGCTTTGTCTGGCTTGCTTAGTCTAACAACGCTTTGGGGCCTTGGCTTGCTTTTCGCCCTAACCTTTTCCAAATGAGGGTAAGGGAGATGTCGCTCTCGACCTTGGCTCATAGGGCAAGGGAAATCTTTAACTAGGTACCGCGCCACTCTTAATCTCGTCTTACAAGACAAGGGAGACCTTTGACTGGGAACCATGCTGTTCTCGACCTTGCCTTACAAGGCAAGGGATATCTTCATTTAGTTGAACTCGACCTTCCCATACAAGGATAAGGAGACATGTAACTAGAACCCATACTAGCCTTGCCTTACAATACAAGGAAGAGGTCCTTCTTTCTGACCTCGCCCTTGCCGCATAGAGGCAGGGGAGGATTTTAACTGGCAACTGTTTTGTTCTCAACTTTGGCGTTCCCACACAAGAGGGAGTGATGGATATCCAATAGGAGAGGATTTTATTAAGGAAGGAAGAGGGTTTTCACCTACACATTTGAAGTTCTTCCTTCTAGTCTTCTCACAAATTAAAAGAAGTCAAAGAGAAGATCAAGCCTAAAGATAAAGAAGTCTACAAACTCTCAAATAATAGGCTTCATTTTTTAATATCTCTCTTTAAGTAGAAAATATATAGAATAGTCTTTAGGAAGGTGCTTAGAGGGAAACATAAGAAACCTCTTTTGTAAACGCATCCTTAGTTGTAGTTTAGAAATAGTAGAAGCTTAGGGGGGTGTGAACTTAGTAAGGGATGCTAGGGGGAGTGTAGATATGAGTTAGGAGGTGCCAAACTAGGAAGGAAAGTCACACTTCCTTCATGCACTAGTTGGCGCCGAAATTACATGTCATTTAGGGGCACATTTGCATTCGATTAGCTTTGCATCTCAGCACCTTATAGGCTATAAATAAAGGTGCTTAGCTTGTACAAATCAGATTTGGATTTTGAAGTAAGAAAACTCTACTCAATTTGAGAGAGAAATTGGAAGAGCTTTGGTGCCTTCATCAAGTCTTATCTTGGGTGTCAATGGTGAACCTCAAGTGACGGCAACACACTAATCTTGGAGTATCCATACTCTAAGTGGCGTGATCACTCACCTATTCTTCCATCTCCATAAGTTTTCTATTCTCATTCTTTGTTTCTTCTTCATGTTCATGTTCTAGCTTACTTGTTCTTCAATTCTGTTCGGTGCCTTTGCTGTATTTGCAATTCTGTTTCGGTGCCTTTGCTGTATTTTCAATTCTGTTCGGTATTTTCCTTTCATTGTCTGAGTTCAATTGTTGTTTCTTCAATTCTTATGGTTGTGATTCAATTTGACAATACATGGACTTCCATGTGAGCTTTGGTTCGGTGCAAAGTCTTGGTGAGTTCTTGAAGTAGAACCTTGATCCAATTCTAACTAAAGTGCCAATTCATGATCAACTCAAGTTGTTCCTAAGAATGTCAAAGAATCATGTATTCTTGCTATTGCATTCACATCATGTGGTATCTAGAGTTTAGGTTTGTTTTGCTTAATTTTTTAGTTGTGTTGCACTTTATTTTCAAGAGCTCTTTATTTCAAGTTGTTTACCATTCTGTTTTAGGCTTTATTTTGAGTTTCATTGCTGTTTTTCTTTTTGTTACACCAAGTGTTTGTGAAAAGGATTATGGCACTCATTGTTCATTCTCCTTCCTTGAGCTGACCTTAAGCTTCCTTTCACTTGTTGTTATATCTTGTGATATGTCTTTTAATTTTTTTAATCATTTCAAGTTTTGTCTTAGTCATGTTATTCCATAATTGTCATCACTTCTTGTAGTACTTTTATTGCTTTGGTTTACTTTCTGTTTCTGAGTTTATTGCTTGATCCTTTGTGCATTTTCATTTTTAGATTTGAGTTCATGCTTGTATTCTAGACCTATACAAGTTCCTATACACAATTTCCATTATGTCTTTGCTAGTTCATCATACTGTTTTTCATTCCTAAATAGGTTACTCTGTTTTCTTACAAACATGCTACTGTTTTCAATTTACTGCAATTAATTGGCTCACTGGAAATTTGTGAAAATTTGGATTTACATTCTTCAAAGTGTTACAAAAGCATAGCAAAAATAAGTACTCAAAAATTCCAAGTACACAAAAAATGATAAATAAAATACGAAAAGTGTACAATTCTGCCGAAAAAAATACGGTAATTTGGAAGCGATTTTGAAAATTTTATTTCTCTCAATTGGCTTACTGTTTTTAACTCATTCCAGTGCCATTATTGAGTTGAGACATTGAAGTTTCTGTGGTTAATTTTTCACATTCCAGTTTGCTTCCAATCATTACAGTTAAATCTGTAAACATAGCATAGTTTGCATACAACATTTTTTTTTTCTTCTTGTAGTTCTGTTTTTTGTTTCTTAAATCTACTCTAGTACTTTTCTCTAGGACTCTTTTGGTGTGCCTTCTTTCTTCATTGAGTTCTTTATTTTCTTGCTTGTCTTTCATTCATTAATCTTTGAGTTTGTCTTACATATAGTATTCCTTTTGCAATTACCTTTCTTTGCTTATACCTTTTCTTGTTTGTCATTCTTTCTTCTTTGGTTTTGTGGTGAAATACTTTCAAGATTGTGTGCTTTTGCTTTGGCATTTTTCACTTGAGGATTACTAAGGTCCTTAAGATAAGCTTGGTGCAGAGAGCATTCTTTCTTTGAGAGTGAATTTCAGTGACCACTTCACTTCGGTTTTGGTTCCCATTTCTTTTAGCTAACTTTGTTTCCTAACCTTTGTTTGCTGTTTTGTGTTTGTTGTTTCTCTTTGATAAAATGGCTCCATATTCTAGTGAGGAATCTTGCAAGCAGAATTCACCTTCTAAAGCTTCTCTTCATGGTGAATTACAAGAAGCTCAACGCCATATTAGAAGATTGGAGGAAAGGTTGCAAAAAATGGACATGCAACAAGCTGGACCTTCTCATGCTCACCATGCAGCGCACCATTCACATAGACATTCATCTAGGGGTTCAACCAATGCTTTTGGCCGTGAAGAAGTACGGAGAAGAAGGGAGCCAACTCATTCCTTTCATGGCTATGATCCTAAAGGGAGAGACCACCGTGACAATGGATATTACCAAGAGGCTAAAGCTAGACTTCCTTTGGTCAAGCTTCCAAGCTTCAATGGAGATAGTGATCCTAACATCTATCTAGATTGGGAGGCCAAGTGTGAGCAAATTTTTGACCTACATGGGATCCAAGATGAGCATAAGTATAAGTTAGCTACTTTAGAATTTTGTGATTATGCCATGCAATGGTGGCATGGACTTGTAAAGGACATTATGTTTCACAAGGGTCCTCCCGTGGACTCTTGGAACTCTCTTAAGTTTCAAATGCGTGCTAGATTTGTACCGCCCCACTTTAGGAAAGACCTTATGTTGAAACTCCAACGGTTTCAACAAGGCACGCTAAGTGTGGACGCTTATTATAAAGAATTAGAAACGCTTTTATGTAAGTTAGAAATACGTGAGGACGACGAAGCTTTGATTGCTAGGTTTGCTAGTGGGCTAAGGAAGGAAATCCAAGATATTGTGGAATTACAAGAGTATTCATCATTTGGGTCTTTAATTCATCTAGCAATGAAGGTGGAAGCCCAACTTGCTAAGAAAAACTCTTTTAAAAACTCCCCAAATGATGGTTACTACTCTAAATCTTGGACAAACAAAAAGTCTTTTTCAAAATTTCCTTCCCAAGATTCTTCTTTCAAACCCAAGGAATCTAAGCCATCTACTTTTAGGCCTAAATCCCCAACAAAAATGTCTAATAAAAAATGCTTTAAATGTTTAGGATATGGTCACATAGCTTCAAATTGCCCTTCTAAACGAAATATGTATATGCATGATGGCATTGTAGTTAGTGAGCATGATTCCGACTCACCAAGGCATTCTTCACCTTCTAAACCATCCAGTGAAAATGAGAGTGTAAGTCCTTGTGAAGGTGACTTGTTGATGATAAGGCGTATGTTGGGAACAATTCCAAAATCTTTGGACGATACTCAAAGAGAAAACATTTTTCATACTCGATGTCTTATCAACAACAAGTTATGTTCCTTGATTATTGATGGAGGAAGTTGCACTAACGTGGCTAGTACAAGAGTAGAGGAGAAGTTAGCCTTACCCACTATCTCTCATACCAAGCCTTATAAATTACAATGGTTAAGTACCGAAGGTGAAATAATGGTTAACAAACAAGTCCTCATTAACTTTACAATAGGAAAGTATAAGGATGAGGTTTTATGTGATGTTGTGCCCATGGAAGCAACTCATCTTCTTTTAGGAAGGCCTTGGCAATATGATAGACATGTTTTACATGATGGCCTATCCAATACTATGTCTTTTTCCTTCCAAGGGCGCAAGGTTGTCTTAAAACCTCTCTCTCCCAAAGAAGTTCATGAGGACCACATCAAAATGAAAACTAAAAGAGAAAATGAGAAAGAAAAAGAAGTAAGTACTTTACCGAGTCAAACCATTTTCTCCACTAAATCCATCATGTTGACTCGTGCTATGCCTCAAATGGACCCTCCAAGGTCTTCTTCTTCTTTATCTTTTTCATTACCTAAGGTTCCTATTGCAACACCAACTTGGTTAGGGATGATTTTTTACCTCCTAATGGGTTTCACCATTTTAGAGGTCTTTTTCCAACAGCTATCATCATTCCCAAACACATTTTTCCAACTTGGTCAGTTTTTCAAACCTCCTTTTCTGCTATCCCACCATTTCCTAAAGCTAAGTCATGTTTTTCTTTGTCTTCAACTTTTACTTGTACACATAAACTGACTTTGTTACGTGCAAGGTTTCAGAATTCGAGGTCGAATTCTCTCCAACTCGGGGAGTATGATGGATATCCAATAGGAGAGGATTTTATTAATGAAGGAAGAGGATTTTCACCTACACATTTGAAGTTCTTCCTTCTAGTCTTCTCACAAATTAAAAGAAGTCAAAGAGAAGATCAAGCCTAAAGATAAAGAAGTCTACAAACTCTCAAATAATAGGCTTCATTTTTTAATATCTCTCTTTAAGTAGAAAATATATAGAATAGTCTTTAGGAAGGTGCTTAGAGGGAAACATAAGAAACCTCTTTTGTAAAAGCATCCTTAGTTGTAGTTTAGAAATAGTAGAAGCTCAGGGGTGTGTGAACTTAGTAAGGGATGCTAGGGGGAGTGTAGATATGAGTTAGGAGGTGCCAAACTAGGAAGGAAAGTCACACTTCCTTCATGCACTAGTTGGCGCCGAAATTACATGACATTTAGGGGCACATTTGCATTTGATTAGCTTTGCATTTCAGCACCTTATAGGCTATAAATAAAGGTGCTTAGCTTGTACAAATCAGATTTGGAATTTGAAGTAAGAAAACTCAACTCAATTTGAAAGAGAAATTGGAAGAGCTTTGGTGCCTTCATCAAGTCTTATCTTGGGTGTCAATGGTGAACCTCAAGTGGCAGCAACACACTAATCTTGGAGTATCCACACTCTAAGTGGCGTGATCACTCACCTATCCTTCCATCTCCATAATTTTTCTATTCTCATTCTTTGTTTCTTCTTCATGTTCATGTTCTAGCTTACTTGTTCTTCAATTATGTTCGGTGCCTTTGCTGTATTTGCAATTCTGTTTCGGTGCCTTTGCTGTACTTTCAATTCTGTTCGGTATTTTCCTTTCATTGGCTGAGTTCAATTGTTGTTTCTTCAATTCTTATGGTTGTGATTCAATTTGACAATACATGGACTTCCATGTGAGCTTTGGTTCGGTGCAAAGTCTTGGTGAGTTCTTGAAGTAGAACCTTGATCCAATTCTAACTAAAGTGCCAATTCATGACCAACTCAAGTTGTTCCTAAGAATGTCAAAGAATCATGTATTCTTGCTATTGAATTCCAAATATGATTTGTACAAGCTAAACACCTTTATTTATAGCCTATAAGGTGCTGAAATGCAAAGCTAATCAAATGCAAATGTGCCCCTAAATGACATGTAATTTCGGCGTCAACTAGTTCATGAAGGAAGTGTGACTTTCTTTCCTAGTTTGGCACCTCCTAACTCATATCTACACTCCCCCTAGCATCCCTTACTAAGTTCACACCCCCCTAAGCTTCTACTATTTCTAAACTACAACTAAGGATGCTTTTACAAAAGAGGTTTCTTATGTTTCCCTCTAAGCACCTTCCTAAAGACTATTCTATATATTTTCTACTTAAAGAGAGATATTAAAAAATGAAGCCTATTATTTGAGAGTTTGTAGACTTCTTTATCTTTAGGCTTGATCTTCTCTTTGACTTCTTTTAATTTGTGAGAAGACTAGAAGGAAGAACTTCAAATGTGTAGGTGAAAATCCTCTTCCTTCATTAATAAAATCCTCTCCTATTGGATATCCATCAGGGAGGCTCAATGAGAACCATGTTTTTCCCAGCCTTAGTGTTTCTAACCCGAGGGAGATGCTTGTTTAACTGACCTCATCCTTACCGTGTAGAGGCAAGGGATGGTTTCTCTGGTGAACCATATTATTCTCAGCCTTGGTGAACTCACACAAGAGGGAGGCTCACGAAGAACCATACTATTCCCGATCTTGGCGTGTCAAACTAAAGGAGAGGTTCATTTTACTAACCTCGCCCTAACTGTACAAAGATAGGGGAGGATTTTAACGGTTGAACCATACTATTCTTTGCCTTGGTGAACTCACACAAGAAGGAGGCTCACTAAGAACCATACTCTTCCCGATCTTAGCGTGTCAAACCAAAGGAGAGGTTCATTTTACTAACCTCGCCCTAAGTGTACAAAGATAGAGGAGGATTTTAACGGTTGAACCATACTGTTCTCGACCTTGGTGAACTCGCACAAGAGGGAGGCTCACTAAGAACCATACTCTTCCCGATCTTGGCGTAACAAACCAAGGGAAAGGTTCATTACTGCACTGTACAAAATATTTCTCTTTAACTGAATAACTGGAATTCTTATTGGGTGACCTCATTAAAAAACCTTTATGAAAGAAAAAGAGTGTCCCCCAAAATTGTGTATAATGCAATAATCTTAACTAAAATAAAACTTAAGGTTGGTTGCGTTCCACGTACGAGGGATTGCTCCACCTTCTAAATTCTCGAGCCTATATGCTCCATTCCCAAGGGTCTCCGTCGGCGACCTAGACTATTGAGGTCTCAGCTTGGAGTTGTACCTGTACTCCACCTTTCTCTTCAAGGCTTCTGCCTTGATCCTCGCTTCTTCTCTGACTTCATCCAATAGATCCAGGTTCATGTTTCTCTCTTCGTTGGATTCTTCAGCCACGAAGTTCTGGAAACGTGGTGAGCTCTCTTGGATCTCTACAGGAATCATCGCGTCTGAACCATACACCAAGCTAAAGGGTGTCTCTTTGGTAGTGAACTGGGGAGTGGTGTGGTAAGCCCACACAATTCTAGGAACTTCTTCTGCCCAGGTCCCTTTGGCTTTATCTAACCTTCTCTTCAGACCTCTAAGCAAAACTCGGTTGGTAGACTCGACCTGTCCGTTTATCTGGGGGTGTTCAACTGACTCGAACACCTGCTTTATGCCCAGTTCTGTGCACAACTTGCCCAACTGTTGGCTAGCAAACTAGGTGCCATTATCGAATACCAAACGTTTAGGGACTCTGAAGCGGTAAACTATATTCTTCCACACAAGTGTTGGACCTTGTGGGTTATGATTTGCACCACTGGCTCGACCTTTATCCACTTTATGAAGTACTCAATGGCAATCACGAGGTACTTCATCTGCCGAACTGCTAGAGGGAATGGCCTCAGAGTGTCAATCCCCCAGGTATGGAACGACCATGGGCTATAGATCGACCTCAACTCTTCCGGGGGCGCCCTGTGCCAGTTAGAACGACCATGTGCTTGTAGCGCTGTGCATATCCCTTCGTGAAGCTATGCCATTATGCGCGTGCACTGCTCACCACTTAAACATATCAGGGTGGGGTGAGTGAACCCATGTCTGAACAAATTCTCGTCGATCAGGGTGTATCTGCTCGAATTCTTCTTGACTACTCTGGCCTCTGTGGGTTCCAGCGGGAGTATCCCGTCAGCCAAGTAGCGATGGTATGGAGTCATCCATGTCTCACCTCCTTCAACTAGGCAAACTTGCATTGACTATACCCCTGGTAACGCGTATGTGCTTATTCTGGGCATTTTCAGGGTTTCTTGAGCCAACGACCGATGACTTCTCTTAACACCTTCTGAGGTGCTTATCTGCTGGACTTCCGCTGTGTCGTCTGTGGTGGTTCGAGGTGTCCTCAAGGTCTCTTGTATGACTGTCCTCTATCTACCCTCCTTGCCTGAACTGGCGAGCTTTGCTAGCAAGTCAGCTCGGGCATTCTGTTCTCGTGGGACATGTACTAACTCGAACACCTCTAAAGTTTCTTTCAAAATCTGAACATACTGTAGGTATGTGGCCATCTAGGGGTCATTGGCCTGGTACTCTCCTGTAACCTGTCCTGTTACCAGCAGAGAGTCACTCTTTGCTATCAAACTTTTCGTCCCTCCTCCTGGTTATTGCTAGCCAGGAAAGCAAACCGCAGGGCCCGCTCGATCAGCAACCCGTTTGGTCCTTCCAAGATGACACTAACCCCACTCCCCTGTTGGTTTGAGGATCCATCTACGGAGAGGACCCACCTGAAATCTGCTCCTTCTTGGTGTGTGGCTTCTGAGGAGAGCTCCACCACGAAGTCAGCGTAAACCTGGCCTTTGATAGGGTCTCTAGGTTCGTACTGCACATCGAACTCTGATAGTTCCATTGCCCAATGCACCATTTTCCCTCTCCAGCACTTCCTTTATCGGCTCGAGCCATTTCTCCCGAGTGATCTCGAGACGGGTGATCCCTTCTTCGACTGAGCATACTCCCCTCTTTGTCTTACTCCTCTTAGTGAAAGCACTAGGGGTGGCTGGTATCACGGTGTCCATGTTCTCTTGAGAGAACGGCATGGGTTGAGCCTTAACTGGCAGCGGCGAGGCTCGCTCATCCACGGTACGTTCTCCTACGTTCCTCATTGGTTTTGCGCAGTTCCTCATTGGTTCTGCGCAGCTCTTCGTTGTTTGCTTGTGATTTAGCTAGATCAACCTGTTGAACCAAGTGGTGTTCAAGCTTTGAAGAATCAAAACCCTTTGAAGGATGATGAAGCCTTGGCTATGCTTGCTGTTGTTGTGCTGTTATAGTCTAGTTCTGGGGTAGTTTGAGTGTTGTAATCCACCCCTTGATCGAATCTAAAGCATAGGCATTCTCAATCGATTGTTTTGTCGAAACAACTGATTGTTTACACTTAGATGTTTTGAGAAAAGATTTGAAAACTGTTTTTCAAATGGTTAAGCTGTTAAAACCAAAACAACCGATTGATTCGAGGAAACAACCGATTGTTTGTTTTGGGACCATAACAGAAAAACTGTTTTATCTTTGACTGAGCTTTAAATGATTTAACTGATTACGCTCCAGTCATTAAATGCTTTGATCAATCTTTTAATGCAATTTAAGAGTTTGTTAAGATTTGATAACAAACTAAATCTTTGAATAAATTCAAAAAAACAGATTTGAAGATTAATCTTTGACTTGTTTTTGCAAAGAGCTGAGATTGCTGAAAGTTTGTGATTAATCAAAGTTGTGGAATAGGATTCTTCTTGTATTGATTTCAGATTATCTTCTGTAACAAGTGTAATCCTTATACTCTGTGAAACAAGTTTTATTTCTGTGTTTGCTGAGATTGGTTGTGTGTTCTTGAGGGGATCAAGATCAACAATCTTTGTTGGTGTGTTGGCCAAGAAGAGTGTGTGTCTTGAGGTGTTCAAGGACACTTTCTTGGTTGTGGTGTAAGTGATCAAAGTTGTGATTGCTTAGTGGATTTCCTCAGGGTTTCTGAGAAGACTGGATGTAGCTCTGGGTTTGTAGTGAACCAGTATAAACATCTGTATGCAATCTCTCTATCCTTAACTCTTTAAATTCAGTTTTGTTTGTTGTTTACTGGTATAAACAACCGATTGTTTCTGTGAAATAACCGATTGTTTTTTCTGGTACTGCTGTTTTTAATTGCTGTTTTGGCAAACTGAATTTCTTATCAATTGTTTCTTGTAATAATTTCATTCTTGTTTTAAAAGTTGCGAAAATCCTCTTTAAACAATTCAACCCCATCTAGTTTAAAGCCATCCCTTCTAACACAACCTGGAAACGATCCTGGTCGACTATGGACGCTGCTACCGCCTCCTAAAGAGCGTGTATGGTCTCCATGAGTTGTTGCATGGAGACGTTGTCCCCTCCTGAGGGCGCAACAGATCCTTTTCTTGTGCTCCTCATGTTGCTAGTGGCTCTCAACACGTTTGCGGATGGGACCTAGTTTTATCGGGCCCCACGGTGGGCGCCAAATGTTCTCGCCGATTGACTTGGTTGCCGGTTCACTCGAACGGCAGTCTCTGGTCCGCCTGTCTCCACCTGAGAATTGAACTCCCTTGGGTTGAAGGATGTTTTCCTGCAAAGACAAAAGGGTGCCCTAGTGGCCGTTTGCACTCTGACGCTCAAGTCAGTGATGGCTAGAGAAACAGTAATGTGTATAAGCAGTTTCAGTCTTAGAAACGACGTACCTTGCTAGGGTTCTTACCACCCTATTTATAGGTTGTAACTAGGGTTACTTCTGCGATGCTCCCACGTCTCTTAGTGGCCTTAGGGTTCCTGGGAGAATGTCCTTGCGCTGCTATCACACAATCTTAGCGTAATCTGACGCATAGGACTTCCCTTTTCTAGAGTGCAAAGACTTAACAGCGTAGCCGCCAAGGTCCTATTCACGTACCAGCGCTTGCAGCATCAGCTATTCTGCGAGTGCTCTAAGTACTCATGTTCCATGCATGCAGTCTTTCCCTAGGAACCCTAACCCTAGCGGGCCTTAGCGCCTCCAAGGAACACTTGCTTGTGTCGTACCCGAATGTACCATACACACCCAATGCATGATCCTCTTGTGACTTAGGCTTTTATTTGGTATCTGGGTGTTAACCTATGTTAACTCATGCAATCTATGGGACCTAGGTTACGTGGCCCACTATTGTTGTCAGTCCACCGATGTCCGATGTCTTTCTCTTAGGCCGATGACCGAGGTCTGGCCTGTACACAAATCAACACAAAAATACCTCATATTTCATTATTCAAATATTTTTAAATTCAAGGGTAAAATTTTAATATTACATTTTACACTTTTAAAAAAAAATCAAAATTATTTCACAAACATCATATCACTCAGAAGCTTCTATAAACTTTCTTCACACATCCATGCTAACATATCTCAATCCAAACATACTCACTTTCTTCACATTTTCCTCTCAAATCCTCACACATTCACTCCCTCAAATTCGCACATATCCTCTCCCCAATTTAAACCCAACCTTAAAGACAATCTTAGATCCTTTACTTTTGGGGAAATTGTTTGTCACCTATAAGATAGCTAAAGAAAAGTGAATCACCTTTCTCTCTTTTCCAAATTCCATTTCTTCCTTCAAGACATTCTTGTATGTGTTTTGTATGAAGAAACAACAACATAATGGCAATACAAAGAATACTCTAACAATTAATGCAACGAAAATAAATTTCCTAACTTGCAAGAACCTATAAGGAACAACAACAAATCATTAAAATCACTAAGACATCAAGATTTTAACTTGAAAAACTTATCAAAACAATGGTAAAAAATATGTACCACCCTGGTAGTCGGAAGTGATGACGTGGCAGCAAGATATTATGCAAGCGTGTTGAGCGGGGCCCATGGCTGGCATAAGGGAAGGAAGTCGGGGGGCTCGTGTGGTCGCCAGTTATTAAGTTGGCGTGCTCCGATCTCTAGCATACCTAAACCGGCGGTCACCAAGTTTGAGATGAAGTCGCCGGATGCGAACCCAGACGACCTAGTGGTTAGAGATCGCCGAAACAAGGACATCGCCAAAGTTGAAGTCGTCAGATAGTCATTTCCTAGCTAGCCAGAGGTTGAGGTCGGGAAACAGCTTACCTGAACATACACGGTGAAGCAAGTGAAGTAGATCATGAAGGCGGCCGGCGAGACCACAGGGAAGGTGTGTGCGAAGGCACCCGAACTCGCCACGCAGAAGAGATCACGCTCCAAGGCAGCTATGCGCTGAGTTGTTTCACGCGTAAGTAACTTAGCCAAAAGCCTGAAGAATAAGAAGTGGCGCCCAAGTCAAGGATGCTCCAGATGGTGACACGTGTACAGCTGGATGCGAGCCACGTGTCCAGATGTGTAACTGTCAGGAGAGAGAAAGAGCGCAGGTATATAAGAGATTCTAACGAACTTCTGAGGTACACACGTTTAGATTACTTCTTTACACTTGCGAGAGCTTGAGTACGCTGAGAGAGAGTTTTTGCACGGTTCCTTAGAGTTCTTGAGTTTTCTCTTAGTATTTGGTGGTTCAGTCGCTGACTTGGGCGTCGGAGCGTGATCGGCCGCAGCGGCGTCGTTCTGTCTTTTGCAGGTTCTTGAGGTGAATCACGGTGAAGGACGAAGGCTAACACGGCGCAGAAGTCGATCCAGGTTTGACGAGGCAAGGTTCTTGCGTCCCGGTCAACAGGCAGGATCATCAGGCGCCCACCATGGGGCCGTGTAAAACTTGTTCCCATCCACAGCGTGAGTTCTTGGAAGTTTCTGCAGTTTCTGTGTGGTTGTGTGCTGGTGCAACCATTTTCCGCCGTTCATTCAAGCTTTGTTTGGTAGAGTCGTGTTTTCCACCGTTCGTTTGAGTTCTTGTTCGGTGAGGTGAGGTTTTTCGCTGTTTACGCAAGTTTCAATCGGTGAAATCGTAGCTTCGACGTTCGTTCGGACTTTTCGACCAATGAATCAGAGGTTTTGGTGGAAAGACTGAAGGTCTGTGGTGAAGTCGCAAGTTTCTGTGAAGGTTTGCTGTCGAGGTTGTGTTCTTGGAGTTCTTTGGAGTTTGCGAGGTTCTGACCGATTGATTGCTGGATCGATCGTTGCTGAAGGAGGTGTTGTTCGTCGCTCATTGTGATCTGTTAAGTTTTCATGAGAAAGATGAGAAGCAACCGTTCAAGTCCGGTTGTGCCAGTTGCTGCTGAAGGCGCCATGACTATGGCGCAAATGGTGGAGATCATGCGTTCGCTGCAGGCGAATGTGGAAGCCTCGCGCATAGAGCAGGCAAAGATGCATGAGGACCTGGTCGCCTCTCGGGCCAGGAATGAAGAGCTCAGCAAGGTAACTGAGGAATTGCGCCAAGCTCTCCAAGAGCAGAGAGGACGCCCAGTCATTGAAGAGGTCACGCCGTCGTTGCCACCTCGCGTTTTCCCCATGCCTTTTGCGCAGGCGATCACAGACACGCCTATCCCTGCGAGCGTGGTACCTGTGAAGGCCATTTTCACCGGCGTGGAGGATCCTGAGGCACATCTCACCACGTTCCACACACAGATGATGCTGTCAGGAGGCTCGGATGTTGTGTATTACAAGATGTTTGTGAGCACGCTCCAGGGAACAGCGCTGGAATGGTTTGTGAGCCTGCCCACAGGTCACATAACCAACTTCCAGTAGTTTTCAAAGCTCTTCGTCGAGCAGTACATAGTGAACAAGGCGCCGCCTCGGGTGTCTTATGACCTGTTCAACATAAGGCAGTATCAGGGAGAGTCCCTCAGGGACTACTAAAATCGTTTTGGGGCACAGATGATCCGCTCGCCGGCCAAGGACGAAGAGATGTTGGTCTACGCCTTCAAAAAGGGCGTGCTGCCGGGACCTTTCTGGGAGGCGCTGATCAGGGCTCACCCCGCCACGTTTGCTGAAGTTAGGCGACTTGCGGTGGCCCACATCGCCGATGAAAGTGAGGTCGCCGAGAAAAGAGGGAGCGTGGCCCCCGCTAGGCCACGTGCCCAGACCAGGATCCAGCCACAGAGGGTGCTGGAGACCGTGACGGCCAGGAGGGATCAAAGGACCCGCCATCCTTATGATCCCAGGAAAAACAAGGGCAGGGGCCCAGGGCACCCCAGGGAGTACAATCGCCCACCAAAGCATAAGTTTGTGATGGGATTGGCGAACCTGATCGCCATTCTCAATATAACAGCCAGGCTGAAGGCGCCGGAGAAGGTGGGCGACAAGGTGTTGGGACCAAAGCCAGACGCCTGGTGCGAATTCCACCAAGGCTTTGGTCACACCGTTGATTCATGTTTAGCATTGGGATACCAGCTCGACGACCTGGTCAAGAGCGGTTTCCTGAACAATTACCTGCTGGACAGAAGAACGGGGGGCGCGTCGAGCTCTCAGCCGGCGGGTGGTGAGGCTCAGCAGCATGAGATGCCCACTCATGGAGAGATCCACACCATCGCAGGAGGTTTCTCGGGTGGTGGATGCACCGCGTCACAGAGGAAGAAGTACGCGAGGGCTGTGATGACGGTGGACATGTTCGAAGATCACTCGCCGAATGTGGACATTACGTTCACAAAGCAAGATCTCCGGGACGTTGTACCTCATGACAACGATCCTATAGTCATCTCGCTGGTTACGGCGGGAAGGAGGGTCCACAGGGTTCTGGTGGACCAAGGAAGCTCGGCAGATGTGATGTTCTGGCCGACTTTCACACAGTTGCAGTTGCCCCTTGACCAACTGAGGCCCTATGGAGGGTGCTTGTATGGTTTCGCTGGCGATCAGGTGGAGGTCAGGGGGTATATAGAGTTAAGAACTACATTCACGGATGAGGTGAGCTCGAGAACGGAGAAAATCAGGTACCTCGTCGTGAATGCTCCTTCAGCATATAACATTCTGTTGGGAAGGCCAACACTCAACAGAATAGGAGTTGTGCCTTCAACTAGGCACATGAAGGTAAAGTTGCCATCAATGGAAGGGGTGGTGGTCACCATCAAATCTGACCAGAAGGAATCGAAGAAGTGCTATGAGAATAGCCTGAAAAACAATAGGTCAGTGAGTTACATCACAACAACGCCGCCTCCCGGTGTGAAGCCCAAGCCAGCGGAGTGGCGAGTTGTTGGTGCGGCGATGGAGCTGGCCGCCGGAGGCGACGTCACCATGAGGGATGCTGAGGCTGAGGGAGAGAACGCCGAGCGGGAAGAAGAGGCGAGGAACCGCCCTGAGGAAGCGAGGGAGCTAGGAATCGCCAGGGCGGTGATCCCCAGGGAAGCTAGACCCAAACCCGTTGAGGAATGGCTCGAAAGGGAGATTGGGGGGAAGGTCTTCAAATTGGGAAGATCCTTGGAGGCTGAGCTCCAAGACCAGATTGCCAAGGTGATAGAGCGGCATCTGGGTGCTTTCGCATGGTCTGCTTCAGACATGCCAGGAATTGACCCCGACTTCTTGTGCCACCATCTAGCAATGGACAACCAGGTCAGACCAGTGCGACAGAGAAGAAGGAAGTTCAACGAGGAGAGAAGGCAGACGATCAGGGATGAAACCCAGAAGCTCCTCGCTGCAGGCCATATCAGGGAAGTCCAGTACCTTGAGTGGCTGGCCAATGTCGTGCTGGTGAAGAAAAGCAATGGGAAGTGGCGCATGTGCGTCGATTTCACTGACCTGAACAAGGCTTGCCCAAAGGATTCGTATCCTCTGCCAAGCATAGACGCCCTGGTAGACAGTGCTGCAGGGTGTAAGTTGCTGAGTTTCCTGGACGCCTTCTCGGGGTACAACCAGATAAAGATGCATCCCATGGATGAAGAGAAGACCGCCTTCATGACCGAGAGATCGTGCTACTGCTACAAGGTGATGCCCTTTGGGTTGAAGAACGCGGGGGCCACGTACCAGAGGTTGATGGATCGGGTACTTGCACCGATGCCAGGGAGGAATGTGCAAGCGTACGTAGATGACATGGTCGTGACCTCGCCGGAGAAGAGCAAGCACGTCGCGGACTTGGAGGAGTTGTTCACCACAATCGCCAAGTTCAGATTAAAGCTGAACCCCGAGAAGTGCATTTTTGGCGTAGAGGCGGGGAAGTTCCTGGGATTTCTCTTAACTGAAAGAGGAATAGAAGCCAATCCTGATAAGTGTGCTGCCATTCTGGCGATGAGGAGCCCGGCTACCGTGAAGGAGGTGCAACAACTTACAGGTCGGATGGCCGCCCTGTCTCGTTTCGTATCAGCCAGCGGAGAGAAGGGCCATCCGTACTTTCAGTGTTTAAGGCGAAACAACAAGTTTGCATGGACGAAGGAGTGCGAAGAGGCCTTCGTCAAGCTTAAAGAGTACTTGGCGAGCCCGCCGGTTTTGTGCAAACCGCTGGTGGGAACCCCCCTCAGGTTGTATTTTGCTGTAACTGAGAGGGCGGTGAGTGCGGTGCTCGCCCAAGACCAGGACCAGGCTCAGAAGCCTATTTATTTCGTCAGCAAAGTGCTGCAGGGCCCGGAGGTGAGGTATCAGGCCTTGGAGAAAGCCGCGCTGGCTGTGGTATTTTCTGCGAGGAGGTTGCGCCACTATTTTCACAGTTTTACAATACTGGTGATGACCGACTTGGCCATCCAGAAGGTTCTGAAGAAGCCCGATGTAGCTGGGAGGATGGTGAAGTGGGCGGTGGAGCTGTCGGAGTTCAATATCAAGTATGAGCCCCGAGGTCCGATCAAGGGGCAGATTTTCGCTGACTTCGTGGTCGAACTCTCTTCAGAAGCGGCACGAGTTGAAGGGGATGATTTCCGTTGGGTGCTCTCGGTGGACGGATCATCGAACCAGCAGGGTAGCGGTGCTGGGGTCATCTTGGAGGGGCCCAACGGCGTGTTGATTGAGCAATCCCTGAGGTTTGCCTTCAAAGCCAGCAACAATCAAGCAGAGTATGAGGCGCTGATCGCCGGGATCTTGCTGGCCAAGGAGATGGGAGCTAGGGTGCTGATGGCTAAGAGTGACTCGCTGCTGGTCACGGGACAAGTGACAGGCGAGTTCCAGGCCAAGGATCCACAAATGGCGGTTTACCTGGAGTATGTGCAGGAGTTGAAGAGTTCCTTTGTCTCCTTCGAAGTGGTGCATGTGCCCAGAGAGCAGAATGCCCGAGCTGACTTGCTGGCTAAGCTCGCCAGTTCGGGCAAGGGGGGGTAGGCAGAGGACGGTGATCCAAGAAACTCTGAAGACGCCTAGAGCATTTGTGGCAGATCACCTGGTTTTTCAAATAAGCAAGTCGACGGAGAAAGCGGCGAAGAGTCACAGGTCTCTGACTCAGGAGACCTTGAGATCGCCGAGAATAGGAGCATGTCGGGGAGAGAGGGTGAACATGACGCAGGTCTGCGCTACGCATGAGCCAGACACGTGGATAACGCAGTACCAGCGATGCCTGGCAGATGGCCTTCTCCCGCTAGATCCGACGGAGGCTAGGAAGATAAAGAAGAATTCTAGCAAGTTCACAATGATTGATGGCGAGTTGTACAGGTTTGGGTTCACACACCCACTCCTGGAATTTGTGCACGAAGAGAAATGTACAAGAATCATGGCCGAGCTCCATGAAAGGATATGCGGAAGCCACGTCGGGGGTCGAGCTCTAGCCGCAAGAACCCTCCGTGCAGGGTACTATTGGCCTACAATGAGAGAAGACTGCAAGAAGTACGCACAGTGTTGCAAGCAATATCAGCAGCACGCCGATTGGCACAAGGCGCCTCCCGAGGAGTTGAAGTCGATTTACAGCCCTTGGCCATTTCATACATGGGGGATCGACATTCTGGGACCTTTTTCATTGGCGATCAGGCAGATGAAGTACTTGGTGGTGGCAATTGAATATTTCACCAAGTGGATCGAAGCAGAACCAGTGGCCCAGATCACCGCACACAAGATCGAGAGTTTCGTGTGGAAGAACATCGTGTGACGGTTTGGTGTGCCTAAGCGCCTGGTGTCGGACAACGGGACTCAGTTTGCAAGTCACCTGTTGAAGAAGCTGTGCGAAGGGGTGGGAATTCAACAAGTATTTGCATCCGTCGAGCACCCTCAGACAAATGGCCAAGTAGAGTCCGCCAATCGGGTATTGCTAAGAGGCTTGAAGAGAAGGCTAGAGAAAGCCAAGGGATCGTGGGCTGAGGAGGTACCCCGTATAGTTTGGGCGTACCACACCACCGAGCAGTCAGGAACCCATGAGACCCCGTTTAGCTTGGTCTATGGGTGCGACGCAATGATTCCAGTAGAGATCCAGGAGAGCTCGCCGAGATTCCAGAACTTTGTAGCGGAAGACTCGAACGAGGAAAGAAGGTTGAATCTGGGATTTGCTGGATGAGGTCAGGGAGGAGGCAAGATTAAAAGCTGAGGCAATGAAAAGAAGGATTGAACAAAGGTATAACTCGAAGGTGATGCCAAGGCAGTTTAAAGAAGGCGACCTGGTGATGAGGAAGGCCCACCAGTACGAGATGGAGAACAAGTTGTCGCCTAAGTGGACGGGACCGTTCAGGATAACCGAGGCGCTCGGGAACGGCGCCTACCTCTTAGAAACGTTGGAAGGAGGGGCGATTCCTCGCACTTGGAACGCCACGCACCTCAAGTTATATTACAGTTAAAAGCTTTGTAAGTAAAAACAAACACGAAGAGCTTTGCAATGTTTCTGTTAAAACAGTTTGAAGGGGGCGCTCTTTTTTTTTCCCTAAGGAGGGTTTTTAATGAGGCCACCCAGTAAAGAAGAGTTTTCAAAGTTTAAAGTGTTTTAGATTGCATGCTTGTTGTTGTTGCGAAAGTTTTGAAGAAAGACCTTGTCACTCGCATGTGATTTAAGGCAAGTTTGAAGATATACTGCATGTTTTCTAAAAGGTTTTTAAGTCCCCATCGTTTTTCAGCGATTGGCGGCATCAGTTAAAGATAAAAGTCCTCATCGTGTTTCGGCGATCGGAGGCACCAGCAACGTTTAAAAGACCTCAACGCCCTCGCGCATTCTGAGGCGAGAAAGAGTTAAAGACCTCCTCGCCGTCGAGCGAGTGCAGGCGAGAAAGAGTGAAAAGTCCTCAGTGCCTCCAGGGGAGAGAAGATGTAGCCCCGGGCAAGGTAGAGGCACCAGTAAAAAAGTCCTCAATGCCTCCAGGGGAGAGAAGATGTAGCCCCGGGCAATGTAGAGGCACCAGTAAAAAAGTCCTCAGTGCCTCCAGGGGAAAGAAGATGTAGCCCCTAGGGCAATGTAGAGGCACGAGTTAAAGACCTTCTCGCCGTCGAGCAAGTTCAGGCGAGTTAAAGACCTTCTCGCAGTCAAGCGAGTTCAAGCAAGATAAAATCCTTCTCGTCTCGAACGAGTTCAGGTATGGTGTAAAGGGTGGAAGAAGTTCAGAGGGTGGCTAAGGTAGGTCCGAAGAGAACGCCCAGCCACCCGGTTCCTTGTTCTGAAGCTCAGGGAGGTAGAGAAGGATCCGAAAGGCGCCTCTACCCCATATGAGGGAACAATAGCCAAGTTGTGAAGGCAAGAGGAAGCATACATCGCCAAGACCCTCTGGCGATCAGAAGAAATCCAGGGGATGGCACGAGTAAGGGCCCATTTGATGGAGCAGATTAGGTGAGCTATGCCTTAAGCTATCAGTTGGGCTGGAACTTGCTGTTTAGTGAGTAGTTTTACGATGAAGTTCGTTGCTTTAAAGCTCACGAGTTATTAAGATACTATCGTTCAAGAATTGGTAGTTTGGTCGAGCTCGAAGCAGTAAGTAAACAGTTACGCCCGTAGAATTGCTAAGTCAATTTTGTTTAAGCGGTTTTTACAAGAAAAAGCAAGGTAAACAGGGAGATCATACGAAGAAGCAGAGAGATTCATGATAAAATGGCATCAGTTCAAATACAAAGAAAGAAAGTTATTACAAAGTTTGTGCAAAGAGAATAGACAAATAAGTGATGGAGGGAAGCAGCTAATCTTCAGAAGGGACGATCTTCCCATCCACCACTTCGTTGCATATTGAGATCATGGAGAGGTCAAACTCGGGGTACTGGCAAGCGAATTGCTCCAGGGCAGCATCAAACCCGGCGGCGAGGACTTGGGCGGAGCTCAGCTCAAGCTCTTCATTTTGTTGCTTGAGCCCCACGGTTTGCTGTTTCAGCTCGTCAACTCGCTTCTTCAGTTCTTCAGTTTCCCTGCGAGTCTGAGCGAGGTCTTCAGCAACCTTCAGGTTTTCCTCCCGCGCCTGGGCCAGCTCTGCAGCGATCTTTGCATTTTCCGCTCTAGCTTCGGCGAGCTCAGCCACGGCTTCATCCCTCTCCTTTTCAACTTTTCCTAGGAGAACCTCCCGATTGACCGACCTCTTCTCAAGGTTCTCTACCTTGGCTGCATCCGCTTTGATTGATGCCTCCAGGTCAGCCACCTTGAGACGGTAGGGAACCAGCCTGCTCTCCAGCTCGATTTTCTCTTGAGCTAGGAGGTGCAACTTCTGGCGCAGATCGGTGGCCTCCTTACGCGCCACCCTCAGCTCGGTGCTCATGGCGTCCTCCACCCTTGAGTGTTCGATTTCCGCCATCATAAGGTTGCAAGATAGCTTCTCCGCCTTGATTCTTATCAGGCGATTCTCCTCTTCGAGTGTGGAGATATCGTCCTGAAGTTTCTTGTTGGAGCTCTCCACAGCCTTCGATATGATAGAGGGGAGGTCCTCTGCCATCATTTTAAGCCTCGCTGTGAAGGGCCCCCATATACCTTTAACCGCAAGAGGAAGGTTTGCAACCGCTGTTGGTGGAGGCGCTGAAGGAGCCTGGTGCTGGCTCTCACCACCGCCCTCTTAGATTGGTTGTTGAGCTTGAGCTTCTTGGCGTGGTGGTGACGTGGGGGACTCGGTGATGATTATTGGCGAGTTATGAGCACCTTCATCCCCACCTGGCGCAGCTTCGACGATTGAGGCAGTTGAAGGAGGACCCTCTCCAGCAGATACGAACGGCGTGGAGGCGCTCGGAGGGTTCTCCATGAAGTTGGGCTCGTTGGCCTCAACCGCAGGAAGTGCAGCCGCCAAGGGCACTGCTTGGACTGGCGGTGTTGGAGCTGGGGGAGAAGGTGGTGTTGGTGTTGGTGCTGGGGGAGCAGGTGGTGAAGAAGGTGCCACCCTTCTCCTTTTGGTGATAAGGCCATCCTCTGTTGCCTCATCGTCCTCTTCTTCATCCTCTTGGACCACTTGAGGAGTTTTCCTCTTTGGTTTCCTCAAGATGAGTTTCTTTCGTTAAGGAGCGGGGAGTGCTTCTGGAGGAGTTGGGCCTTGAGGGGGTGATCTGCCCTGAGCAGCGGCGATCTCCACCACCGAGTTTGGCATGGTTTGAGAACCCGATGCTAGTTTGTGGGTTCGGGCGAGCGCCCTCAATTCAACCAATTTGCCCTTGCCCAGCATGAGATCTGCACAGTGCAAGTATACAAGTAAGCCCAAAGACGAAAGTAAAATATATGAGTACATGTGCAAGCAAGACAAACAAAGGGTGCAGGAAATAAAAACCAGGTCTAGTGTGTAGCCAGCAAGACGCCCAATAACAAGTAACAGAGATGCAGCACAAGATAAAGCCTAAAGGTCGAAGTAAGTGCTAACCTATGTGAGCTTCGAGTTGGCTCTCGAGGAACTCGAAGGTGATGATCGAAGAGGTAGGGAAGGTGATGTTAGCGGCTGCTACGCTATTCCAGAAGAGGCATAGATCCTTGTCCAGCTCGCCCATGTTCTCAGGACTTCTAGGCCCTTCTGAAGCTTCCCTTGGAGTCCTTGTTTCCCTTGTTTACCCAGTACAAGGGAAATCCGTCGAGCAGCGAAGGGTCTCGGTCATTTTGGCGCACTTGGACAAATTTTCCCTTCCAATCTTTGTAAGATTGCTGGAAGATCGAAAGAATCGACCTCCCAGCAATTCCGTTCAGGCTCACCCAAAGGCGATCTCCAGGATTTTTGGCCTCGAACAGGAAAAGAAATACATCTACCGAGGCCGGTAGTCCCAAGTGCGCGCACATAATTTGAAACGCCCGCACGAAGGCCCAGCTGTTGGGATGAAGCTGGGCGGCGGCGATGTCGAGCTCGGTTAGGAGTTCCCGTTCAAAACGGGTAAGGGGAAACCTGAGTTTCACCTTCTTGAAAAGGGTGGTATACATGAAGCATAACAGCTCGACGTTGTTCCCCTTGTCATCCGCGCAGATCGGCACGTCAGGAGGGCAAGACAACACCATCAGTTTATCATCATGCTCCTTGTGGAACGAGAGGTTGGGCTCGTCCCCTTTCTTCAGGCATAGCACCGCCAGTGCAGAGTTCACTGAAGAAGTCTCCTTCAGCAGAGTTGAGGTGGCCCATGGGTATAGCTTCTTGTAGTCTGGAGAGGGAATGGAGGCTCCTTCGGCGACCGGTGGAGTTGCCTGAGCAAGGTTGGGGCGAGAGGTTGCAGGCCTCTCAGCCTGGGAAGAGGGAGCACCAAGTGCTCGCGGTGGATTATGCGCTTGGGATGGAGGGTTTCGCGACGAAGGAGGAGGGTTCGCGGTGGTCTTTGTACGAGCCATCGCGGGAACTGCAAAGGAAAAAGGAAAAGAAGGATGAGCGAAGATCGTAGAGGTCGACTTGTTTGTGAATGAAGGATGAAAAACGAACGAACGAAGGTTCGTTGTGATGGAAGAAATGGAAGACGAAGCCCTAAGTTACGAAAGGGGAGAAGAAGAAGAAGAAACAACCCACAGCGTATGCACCAGACAGTTAATGGATGATGCGAATCGGTTAAAATGCAGCAAAACATCAACAGAAGAAGTAAAAGAGGTACCTATCGATGATCAGATAAACGTTGAAGGAGGTTGGAGATCGAGAGAGAGTCGAAGAGCGTCGTGGGTTTGCAGAAGAAGACTCAGAGCGTTTCGAAGGCAGGAAGATGATGAAACAGTAAAAATGAAATGGGTTTAAGGGTTTTTCAAACGATTTTTGGAAGCGTAAACGACAGCTAAAGAGGACCGTTGATGAAGCCACGTGTCGAGCGATTGGAAAGGTGTTTGGTGGAGCGTCAGAAAAGCAGAAAGTACGAACGTTTGGAATTCTGCGCTAGCGCCACGTAGATCGGTAGTGACGTGACTTCTCTAGTCTTTTCACTGGACAAGTCTTCGCTTAAGACTGGGGGGCTTGTGTACCACCCTGGTAGTCGGAAGTGATGACGTGGCAGCAAGCTATTATGCAAGCGTGTTGAGCGGGGCCCATGGCTGGCAGAAGGGAAGGAAGTCGGGGGGCTCGTGTGGTCGCCAGTTATTAAGTTGGCGTGCTCCGATCTCTAGCATACCTAAACCAGCGGTCACCAAGTTTGAGATGAAGTCGCCGGATGCAAACCCAGACGACCTAGTGGTTAGAGATCGCCGAAACAAGGACATCGCCAAAGTTGAAGTCGTCAGATAGTCATTTCCTAGCTAGCCAGAGGTTGAGGTCGGGAAACAGCTTACCTAAACATACACGGTGAAGCAAGTGAAGTAGATCATGAAGGCGGCCGGCGAGACCACAGGGAAGGTATGTGCGAAGGCACCCGAACTCGCCACGCAAAAGAGATCACGCTCCAAGGCAGCTATGCGCTGAGTTGTTTCACGCGTAAGGAACTTAGCCAAAAGCCTGAAGAATAAGAAGTGGCGCCCAAGTCAAGGATGCTCCAGATGGTGACACGTGTACAGCTGGATGCGAGCCACGTGTCCAGATGTGTAACTGTCAGGAGAGAGAAAGAGCGCAGGTATATAAGAGATTCTAACGAACTTCTGAGGTACACACGTTTAGATTACTTCTTTACACTTGCGAGAGCTTGAGTACGCTGAGAGAGAGTTTTTGCACGGTTCCTTAGAGTTCTTGAGTTTTCTCTTAGTATTTGGTGGTTCAGTCGCTGACTTGGGCGTCGGAGCGTGATCGGCCGCAGCGGCGTCGTTCTGTCTTTTGCAGGTTCTTGAGGTGAATCACGGTGAAGGACGAAGGCTAACACGGCGCAGAAGTCGATCCAGGTTTGACGAGGCAAGGTTCTTGCGTCCCGGTCAACAAGCAGGATCAAAATACATATCGTCCAAACCAAAGAAATAACTCTACTATGATCAACAAAAGATACAATAGAGTCTCAATCAAGTATACAAAAGAGTGTTAACACTTTGTCAAACAACAAAGTCATAAAACTTAAAAATAGAAAACAAAGAATGTGAAAAACCCAAAATACATAGCTAATGTGAAAACTAAATATCTCCTTACCCAGACCTCGTAACAATGATCCAATCATTTGGAATAAAGAACCGGTGTTCCAAACCAGCTATGAAATTTTCATCCTAAACAACTTGTTGTAGCGATTTTACAATTGCTCTATAAAAAATTGAGAATGACTTTCTATCTTCTTTTCTCTCATAATATTGATGTTTTGGGTGACTTGAAACCTTTCATCTTATTCTCTTCTTTACTTGAGATTCCTACTCACTTAATTAAGTAAGAGTGGAGTTTTCAATTTGGGTCGTTTCTCCTTATGGGAAAGAAGCCCAGAACCCAACATTTTGTTGATGCTAAACAAATTTTGTCATTTTTAATTTGTTAGTTATGATTCTTAGTTAGATAATTGCATGTGGAAATTTAAGGATTGATTTTGGGAAAAAGGAGAAAGGTTTGGAGGAGTGTTTTGTAATGGTTTTATAGTAAACATTACAAAATGCAATCAGAACTCGGTAAGGAAACTTTATTCTTATTCTATTAGAGAAGTCTTCTTCTATTGTGTCTTCTTGATTTCAGAAATACAGAAAGGTTCCAAAAAATTGAGAAGGCCTCTTAATTTCCTCTTATGAGACTTATATAAGGGTTAAATATGTTTTTCGTCCCTGTACAATACCACACAATTGATTTTCGTTCATATTCGAAATTTTAGACCACATGGGTACTTGTAGTAAGGAAGCTATTAGAATTGGTCATTACTAAACAACGCTAATTTTTTTGATGTGGCATGTAGACTTCCAACATGAACTATATTATAATGTTATAGCGTCCACGTCAATGAGGAATCGTTATTCATGTCTGCATGAAACTTCAAGCACTAAAAGGAGACACAAAATTTGAGAGTTGTTTTTAGGGCATGGTTGAGCATGAGTATGATGATTTAGAAATTTTTTTCGTAAAAAATATGTTTTTCCTTGTTGGACTTGTTCCTCTTCTTGAGTTCAGCTACAGTGTTGGACGGATGGGGCTGGTAGTAGTTAATGTTAGGGAGACATATGGTGACTCTAAGGCCATTAGATTGGGGTTGCAAATTGGGGTGGATAATGAACCCCTGAAGCTATGTGTTAGAATATATGGCCTTAAACAAGAGGGGGGGTGAATTGTTTATGAAAGATTTTCGCAAACTTTGAAGGTATAATGAAAGCCAATGAAGAATCACAAAGAATGAAACTATGGAAAGCAAAGCACAAAGCTGTTTTAGTTGATTTCCAGAAAATCAACCGGTTGTTTTTGCGATTCAACCGGTTGTTTTTATCAGCAGTTAATAAAAACAACTTAAAACAGATATATGTAATATCAAGGAAAGAGAGAATCACACAAACATATTTATACTGGTTCACTCTTACACCAAGAGCTACATCCAGTCCCCAGAAACCACTGGTAATTCACTATGCAATCAAAACCAGATTACAAACACCACACACCAAAGTAGTGACCTTGATCCCTTCAAGAAACACACTACCTTTGGCAAACCACACCAAGAGTATTGATCTTGAACACCTCAAGAACACACAACACTCCTTGGCAACACAAATACAGAAATACAGTAATCAAAGAAGAAGGGAATAAAATACACTCGGGTATTACAAAGCTTAAAGTTCAGAATACAACCCAATCCTATTCCACACACTTAAGAATGATCCAAAGCTCTTTCAAATCTTGGGAAAACTGTTTTGATAAACTCTTTCTCTTACACCAAGATTAGGAGCATAAAACCACTTTTATATATATCAACCAAGTGGTCAAAAACATTTAATAAAGGAGTCAAGGTAGTTAGGATCATTTAAAACATATTAAAATCACTTAACAAATTTTTGTTAAGGTTTTCAGAAAAACAATCGATTGTTTTTTCGAAACAATCGGTTGAATTTACTTGACAACAAAGTCAAGCTTTTCAAAACCTTTTCAAAAACTACTAAGGTAAAATAACCTGTTGTTTCGAAATTTCAACAGCTTTTTAGAAAACCCATCTTTTCAAAAGGTTAAAGATTCAAATGAACTTGGATAATCTTAAGGAGTGAATTAACAAGTTTCAAACAACTAGACAACACACACCCAATAGCAAGGTCTTCAAGCTTTCCACTTGGATTTGGAGACATCAAAGTATCTTGTTCAACACTATACTGAATAGAACTCAAACATGTTCAACTTCAACTTACTCCTTATGGGGGCAGAATGTATGAGATTTTGGAATTTGAAATTCCATTATCACACAAATTTGAATACATATATCATATACACTATTTAGTCTTTTGGCAAAAAAGGAATAAGACTAGACAACACAAAAACACCAAGACACATCAATTTTATTAGAAGAATGTATAAATATGTGGAACCTTATGTTTCAAATTCTCCTAGGGCTGCATATTTGAATTACATATACCTTGAAAATGTGGTAAATAACAATAGCTACACCCAAGCCAACCCAAGACAACATTTGGAGTTTAAGTATTTCAATAATAACTTCAACAAATTGGTTAGAATGAAATTGAAGGTTGATCCTGGCAACTTTTTCAAAAACGAACAAAGCAAAACAACTTTCAAATATTGTGTCTCGTTTTTCACTACTGAGTTAATATGAGTTTCCTTAATATTTTGTTTTCTTTTTAATATTTTTTATAATTAACAACAAAATTTAATAAATAAATAAACTAAGTTTATAATTTTTTTATCAATTCATTTTATGCTATTAATAAATAAATACATAATATAATTATATTGAAAAAATAAAATAAAACTTATTTTAATATTTAGTTTCTTCTTATATGATAATTATGAAACCAAAGCAATAAAATTTATTATTATTATTATTATTATTATTATTATTATTATTATTATTATTATTATTATTATTATTATGTTCTTCTTAAATTTCAAGATAGAAATATCAATTTTTAAATCTCTTTTATATATACTAGCAGGCACACAGGCGCTCTCGCGCCTGTGTATCCGCATTTTTTATTTTTATCATTTATATATATATATATATATATATATTTAATATTAAAAATTCAAATAAATAATGTTATTATTTGCACACTTATATTAACTATATAAATTTATAGTATATTATGAATAAAAAATATCATTATCATCATCATTATGTAAAATCATTATACCTTGGTGTTAATTGGCTTAATCAATGCGAGTGTTCGATCATCCTTCTAAGTGTTCCATTGTTTTACAAATTTTATTCCTACTAAAGAATGTCAATTATGAATAAATTGCAAAATACACACAGACACACATACATATATATATATGCAATATACATATATTAAAAAATATTTGTTTGTGTAGATAAATGTGTAAATGCTTTGGGTTGATATCTCCATTCAACTGCAACGCCTGTATTCTCCTCATATCTTCTCTTTGTATTTTCAATCTTTGGAAAATTCAAGAATGGACAGTGCACCCACATGCATAAATAAATTTAAAAAAAAAATAAATAAATTCACACATTGCATATCCATCTTCTATTTTATAATTGAAAAATAATACTTACTGGTTGATTTCGTGGTTTTGGATGATAATATAACTTCTGAAAACGAAAAAAAACGTTTGATGGGATAAAAATGAAGATGAACGGAAAAAGATGCAATTGTGCAATGCTCATGAGCAAGTCTCACTTTGCAATGTTTAATTTTGAATTTAAAAATAGTTTTATCTACTCTGTTAATGTCAGTTAAGTGGGGAATCCCCTTTATATATAGGTATAGAAGTATAAATAACATATATTAAAGTTACATATACTTTAATATAATAAAAATTGAAAACATAAAACAATTAAATTATAAAAATAACATATTAAAGTTATATGTGTAGCATCCCTAATTTTACTCTTTTTTTTATGCGTGCAATATCTAATTAACATATAAACATATATTGTTTTCTCATATTTGTATCTCAAAATATATCCCTCTTCATAGGGATTTAATATATACATCCAAAAAGTTTAAAAACAAAACAAAGCAAAGCATTCAATTTAAAACTATCTAATCCTTCTGCTGCTCACTGAGGAGCTCTATTATCTGCAATTTCATCTGCTCCCGTGGAAATACATGATCATCACAGTTAGAGAAACAACACAACCAAATAACAGGGTAAGCTAGCCATGGAAAACAAAATTCTATAAAATTTCACTTTGAAATTAATAAAACATAAATCATAAGTCTTATATAAATTCTCAAATCATCAAATGTCCTACAAATTCTCAAATCATCAAGTGTCATACAAATTCTCAAATCATCAAGTGTCATACAAATTCTCAATTTCATCTTTCACATGACATAGACACTTGACTCTACTCCCGGAAGACTCGTGCGTTGACTTAGACTCAGAGATCGGCACCTGTCATACTATATCACTGTGAAATCCACACAGCTATGCGCATATATAATCTCAATATCATCTCTCTCCTAGTATGACAAGGTTAACTCATATAACAGGTCAAGTTAGTTATCTTTCAAACAACTTACCCATTCATATGAACCTCCTTCGACACCTGAATAACTTCATCTATATGATTCCATTATCTCAGTAGAGTCAGGATATCTCCTTCTAGACGAATCCCTAGTCAATGCACATCCTAAACAATCTTAACACGGTATTTTCTTTCCTGAAAATACTATGTCTTGATCTTACTTTCACATCATTGCACACTTCTTTTAACACATCGATACTCCATACAATCATAACATATAAATTAACTTTCTAATAATCCAAATATATCCAAAAAGTTATTTAACAATAGTAATCTAAAATAAACTATGCTAAAATAATAAAAGTAGCAATATTCATATATGTATACAAAATTTTGGTTTGAACGAAAATATTTTAGGTTGATCGAAATCACACCAGAGAGCACCCAGAAATTTTGGTTTGAACGAAAATATTTTAGGTTGATCGAAATCACACCAGAGAGCACCCAGAAATTTTGGTTTGAACGAAAATATTTTAGGTTGATCGAAAACACACCAGAGAGCACCCAGAAATTTTGGTTTGAACGAAAATATTTTAGGTTGATCGAAATCACACCAGAGAGCACCCAGAAATTTTGGTTTGAACGAAAATATTTTAGGTTGATCGAAAACACACCAGAGAGCACCCAAATTAACAAAGACTCTGCTATAGCTAAAATTTCTCTAATCAACATCAAACAACCAATACTCAACAACATTATAATTGTATAACAGCAACCATATATCAAATTTCACCTTCAATCTTCTAACCTAGTGTTCTATTGGAAATTAAGGCTAGCTTCCCTTACCTAAAAATTAGAAGATATTCACTAAGAGCTCCAAAACCACCAAGAACCCAAAGGTAACTTAACCTGTAACACAGAGTCCTAATAAAAAATCTAACTATATCACTAAGACCCTGAGCTAACATAGATTAACCCTGAAGCTAAAAGGGTCACATGCAAGCAAGGAAGAAAACAACCTAACAAGTTCCAAATTTGACTCAAAGAGAAGAGCAAAAACGAACTTACTCTATCAGAGATTCTGATCGAGCAGTCTTGTAGTACTCACTGTCAAGAGTCGGATGGTGGACTCTGATCATCGAACAGATGAACGAGGAAGTCAGAATTGTAGAGAGGAGGGAGAGGAAAGGAAAAGAACTTTCTAGAGATATGGTGGTTCTTTTTAAAATGAAACCTGAATAACTGAATTTCTATTTATATTCCCTTTTCATTTAAAATTATTCAGGAGTCATTTAAAATATACCACTTCTACTCTAAAGTAATTTTCTAGATCCTTACAATATGTACTTTAATATAATAAAAATACGAAAACATAAAATAATTAAATTTTAAAAATAACATATTAAAGTTATATATTTTTTAATATAATAAAGATATGAAAAGGATATGCGAAAGATTCCTTTAAGCAGATTGGATTTACTTAAAATTTTAATAAAAAAAATTGTATTTAAAATTATTTCTTTAAAAAAAATAAAATTTTATTTAAATAGTATCATATTTATAAAAAAAATCTTTATGTAAATAAAATATAATTTATTTATTTAATTTAAAATAAATAATCAAATAAATTTTAATTATTTTAAAATAACTAAATAATTTATTTTGTAAATAAGGTTATATAATATTTTAAAACTATTTTTTAATAAAATTAGAGTAAAAAAAAAACTAAGTTAGTTAATAATAATTTAAACGATATTTCTATATTAAATTCAAGTAGCAAACATAAGATTCTTAAAATATAAATAACACTAAAATTAAATAATAAATTGTTATAAATTAAAAGTGCTCAATTTTATAATAATTTCTTTAAAAAATATATTAAAATTGTAAAACTATTAACTAATTTTAGGATTTTTTTTTTCTTTTCTTATATATTTTTCATCTTCCATTGTTAAGATTTTGAATGTTTATACCACATTAATCTTTTAAAAATTAAAAATAATTGAATGTAAAATAAATTAATTAGGATTAGTTATATAAAATTAATTAGGATTAGTTATATAATATTTTTTTTAAATTATTATATATGTCACAATTATCATTTCAATTTTTTTCACATTTTGCTATCATAAATACACTCTTTAATAATTAAATAAATATTAGTCTTTCCATAACTAAAAGGAATATAATCTCTTTATATTTTATGGTTATAAAATTAATATAAAATCCGATGAGACACAGTTAACCAACAATATTTTTTTGCAAACTTTAGAATAACATGGGAATTCAACTTTTTTCCAATATTAACAAAAATGTATGAGATTCAAAGCATGAGAATTAAAAGAAAAGAATACTATTATTGTGGAATACTTTTATTTCCAAACATTCCACGAATATGAAAATACATTAATCAATAGTGGTTGATGGTGCCTCATTCTTAACACTACTTTGTGAGGGTCTCAACATTGTTAGAATTTTTTTTTCTCAACATTGTTAAAATGGTCAATCACCGGTTCTTTCTTCAGATGCTTCATCATTAGTAGCCAGTGTTTTAGAAGCAGGAAGTTTCCTTGTGAGGCTTTGTTTCCAAAATTGTACATCGAATATATAGAAATATCAACCATCATGCCTAACACCTGGAAGACAAAAGATACTAAGGTGAATTACAATCAAACATAATTTTCCAGATATACAATTACATTACTATAAAAGAAAAAACACTTATGCAAACATTATTGTAAAAACAACTATATGAATAAGTGAAACCCCATGATTGATCTAATACTAAATATAAAATAAGATAATAATAATGATTTAATATGACAACAAAAGTGATTACAGTTCTAATGGAGACATTCTTTCTAAACTCACTGCTAAATATCAAAATAATTGTTTTACCTTGCATACACTGGAAAAAAAATTCTGCCAAAACTAAAAAAAAAACACATGAATAAGCAAACAAACAAATCAGTGTTACGTTAATAATCATTTTTCCCTAATTAAAGGGAGTGAAGATGAAGGAATATAGTAGAATGAGAAAAAGAAGAATAAAAGTGAAACCTGCTCCTGGAGGGTTCAAGCAAGCGAGATCAGAATCAACCTATTTGAAATTAGTGAAAGGGGTCGCAAAAGATTGGGAAGAACAGTTGATTCTCCTTCACCTATATCAGCTTCTCCATTTTCTACTTCTTCCGCCTCCACTTGCTCTTCCAACAATGAAATAATCAAAATTATATAGACTTTTTTTGTGCTTAGAGAGCATTTTGAAAGAGGGGAGGCCGATGAAAAGGCGGAATGGATGTAGTGGACGTGAGATGGGTGAGAGTAGGAGAAGAACACTGAGCATGAAGGAAGAGGGTTCAAGATGTGTCAAAATTTATGAGCATTTTTTTCTTTGGAGTCGAATATAAAAGAGAAAATGAAGTGGATGTAACCGGTGAAAACTGCTCCTTCCGAAGTGGATGTAACTAGTCTTTTTCAACTACTCCTGAAACCCACTACTTCTGTGTAACCGCTCAGTAATAATGGAAAATGACAATATACTCAAGAATTTTCAAAATTGCTCAGGCCACTACTCACTACTCACGATTCCTAGTATTTATTTATCTCTCATCAAACAAACACTCTTCTTATTATGCAGTTAATTTTCAAAATAAATTATCTCTTTAAATTCGTTGCTCGATTTATTTCAAATATTTTTTAAATTTATTTCTCTCTCATAATTTTAAAAGAAATGACCCAATATCCAAAATAATGAAATAAAACTAAATATTAATTTAAGGATAAAATAAGAAGAAATTTGAGAGCGAGGGAATCCCCTTTATATATAGGTATAGATAAAAAAAATATTTTATATAAAAAAATAAAGTTAAAATTAGTTTTAGTTTTTGAATTTTTATATTTATGTGGATACTGATTATTCGTTGAAGTAGACGCTATAAATTATAATAGTCGGTTTGACACGTGAAAAATAAATAAATTTGTTTGTTGATAAAAACTCATTATAATATTTTTTTATTATTAAGAAGGAAAATCAATTTCACATTATATTATATTATAAAAATATTTAATTCCTATATAATAATATATGAGAAGGGTTCGTAATTTTCTCTCAAACCCACATTATATTAGTCTCGTTAACTTCTATGTATAGATTTTAGGTTTGATTCCAACCACAATTTGCAATTTATTTAACGGTCAAAATACCCTTTCAAGTACATCTTTTACCAAGAACCTTGCCTATCACATTACCATGACGTTCTCAGCTTTATAGGTGAACTTTTATATGAACAACCGGAAATATTATTTTGATAATGTCATGCACTCTAAAAATTATAACTAATATATTTAATTTCTATTCTTTCAATCTTATCTTTCATTAGTATTATAAAAAAATTCAAAATGTATAAGTATATGGTTACTTTTAAATATTTATAATTTTAACCTTTTTTATGAATATTATAAAAGGTTGAAAATATAAACAAAAATATTTTTTCCTTTTTATCAATATATATTTGCCAGTTTTATATTTCAAGATATATCAACTAATGGTTCAGAAATTCTGAATTTCAATAAAATTAAAATATAATTAAAAATTATCAACAGAAATATCTTTTAAAACAACTATATAATTTTAATTTTTTATTATAATTGAATATATGTAGGAGTATGTCGAGCTAAAAGGACAAATATAAAAAAAAATTATTGAATAAAAATTAATTTTAAAGAAAAAATAATTAGTTGCTATAGTGATTAAATTAAAAATATTTTAGAGATTAAAATAATTTTTTTTTTCTAAATTAGTTTCTATTATGGTTAGATATATAGTTTCTAAATTGATATCTAATTAATTATAAAGATTTTAACTACCAAATTATTTTTGAAAAAGTAAATAATAATAATACTTTTGCAGTTAATTTTTTTACTATGTTAATGATACAAATATTAAAAAAAATATAAATTATTTACTTAATTAAGTAGAAGTACTTGTCTTTCTAACATACTAGAAAATGTTAACAACTGCACATAATTGATTCAAAAAAATTAGAGTATGATTTCTACACCATTTCTTTCAAGAAAATTTTTCTATATTTTTTAAATAAATATTTGTGACGACTTAAATTATTATATTTTTATTATATTTTCCTTATCCCATGACAAATCTTGATTATTACAATAATTATGTTATTTTTAATTTTCATTAAAATTTGTATACTTTTATTTGAACATTATGTTACACGAAATCAACTATTATAAATTTATGGTTCCAAAATATATAAGAATCTGTAGGGCATATGATTAGTGACTCTTGCTTGGTTGTTCGGAATTCTTTAGTCTAAAAGCTAAAAAAGAATGGAAGGAGAGTGAAAGAAGACGTGAGAGAGGATCTTATGCGAACAAAGCTTTTGTTATTATGTATTCAGCAAAAATAAAGTTGATTTAATAAGGACTACCTCAACCTTCACATTCCATCAATGCTTATACCATCACTCCATTCATCATACACTTACAAACTTCTTATACATTAGTACCATTTTTTTCCTAACAAACTTCATTTAGTTCATCTGTGTTCATTTCTCGAATACATTTTTTTTTCTCATTCAAGTCACCCTCTTTTAATAACATATTTCCCACCTTTCATTTTCTCAATATAAAATTATTTGTTCTTATAAATTTACTATTTTATTTTATTTTGTTGACAACCCTAAACCCTAAACTCTCGTCCAATTTTCATAACTAGAACATATTTCTAAAATCTCTCCACCACCAAAAATCTCATTTTTTATCACTAAATAAAGAATTAATAAACGAGAGTATTTTAGGGATACTCGAACCCTATTACAAATACCTCTCATTCATACTAAAAAACACTTACTCCTGCTATATCTAGTGTTACCCCAGCACATAGCTTCTTCTCCTAATGACAATCATACATATTAGTGTGTGCGTAATACAATTTCTCCAAGTTACAAACTATTTATTCTAACACTCAAATTAACATATAAAATTAATTTCAGTGTGCTCTGCAATAGCACAGTCTTATACAATTATTAAATCTTTATTTCGCCAAATTGTTTTTCTTTATGTTTTATGTTACTGTGCCACTTCTTGTCTTTCTTTTCACTTTCCATCACTTGTGTAGCCAATTTCATCCTCGTTTTCAATTGTGCTATATTGAACATCTCAATTGGATTAGGTCTACTAAAAATCCCCCTCAATCCCCACAAAACCTACACTTTGACTTCAATACTCTTTACACTACATGTTATTGTACTAATTCAAAATACTTCGTCCATTTTCCACCTAGTGCAACATTAAATGTTTCTTTTTAAGTTTTTATACCAAAACCCTCCCTCACCCATTTGGGAAATACATTTTTCATTTCAATCACATGAATCTTATTTTACTTTCTAATATATATTCTTGTATTACAAAAAAAATCACTTTTAGCGACCACCAAATTCGGTCGCTAAAACCACTATAATTGATCGTTATACATATTCGCGACCAAAACGATCACCAAATAAATATGGAAGCAAAAATTCTAGTTGCAAAACATTTAGCGACTGAATTATAAATTGGTCACAAATTTGCGACCAAAATTTCGGTCGTTATTTTTTCGCAGAAAATTTGGTCATCAAAATTCAGGAACAAATTAGCAACCAAATTTGATAGCGACCACCATTTTCGGTCGCTAATGGATTAAAATAATTAATTGAAAAAACTTGTGGTAGCTAATTCAGTGGCTAAATGGAGCCCCTATAGCAACAAAATTGATTTTGGTGGCTAAGTGGAGCCCCTATAATGATATAATTGATTTTGGTGGCTAAATATTTTTTTAATTACAGCGATCGATTCTGTTTCGGTCACTAAACAATAGCTTTGTAAATATGGCCACCAAATCAGTTTCGGTGGCTATTTTTATATGTATTATTAATACCTATTTAAAATGGTATTTTGATCATTTTATAAAATATTTCAAACCTTCTTATAGATACTCAAAATTCAATCAAGCTAAATAGGAATGAACTTCAAATATATAGTTTAAGAAAGAGTTGTACACAAATTAAAAGTAAATCGCAATACACAACGAAAACTATTGAAAACAAGTTAAAATAGTCAAATCTATTATATAATTCAACATACAATTAATCTTCTTCTGAACTGTCATCTCTAATATGGTCTCCTTTATGATGTCCACTGGTAGTAGGACCTTGAGAGCCTGATATGGGTTATTCATTTGAATGTGTTGTATGATGAGTTGCATATGCTCATTTTGTTTGCGCATCAATTCATCTTGTTTGTGCATGCATTCACTTTGCTCTTCATGACTTTTCATCAATACCTTCATGTTTTCTTCAAGTGTCCTCTCGTTGACATCTTTTATCATAAGTTCATCATTTAGCTATTGAATAAGCTCACGCATTTCTTCTATTTGATGGACTAATGGAGCTTGGCTTGTAACAAAGTGACCATTTGTGGAACTATTAAACCTTTTGCTCAATACACTAAGTCCATAGACATTCCCTTTTTTATTTCCACCTCCAACAACATCAATGTATATTCCATTTTCATCAATAGAGGCAACATGAGAGTTTTGCGAAGATGAGCCTTCAAGCATCTGCTGTTGTTGGGCTTCTTCTCGGTGTTTCTTATATTATCCTGAAAATGAAGTCAAATTGATTATTGCAAAGAAAACATATAGTAAAAATTAAATTATAACTTAAAGTTTAAACATACTGCAAGATCGCAGGTCTCGTCATTAACTCGTTGTCCAGCCTTCAATTTCTTTGTTCTCTCTACAACCTCTTAAGCAGTTGGTTGTTGTTCAAGCTCCTTAGTCTACATAAATTTAATAAAAAAAGATATCATATATCGTATTTAAAGTAAATATAAAAAACAAAAAATATAAAATATTATTACCATTTTCTCAAACTGAGTTGTTGTAGATATGGAACCACCATAGTAGGTTGAGGCTCCCTTCTCAACAACCCGATTCGCCTTAGCAATGACACTCTTGTTTTGGAATTATGTAGAACTCCAATGATGGTCTTGCTCCAACAAGTGGTGGAATCTAGGTCCCCTTATCCATACCATGCATAACTTTACTCATAGCTCTTTTAAAGATACAAGAGGCTTTTGTATCAAAACTGGATTTGATGAGTTAGTTTTGTTCTAGATCCCACCTATACTCTTTTTGCATGAAAAATAAATTAGAAAACAAACATTGTAGAATAATAAAATAACATTTTAAATGTAATTGATCCTGCTGGTTGACCTGAGTGCAAGAATCTTGCTACGTCAAAGGTCTCTCCTCTTGATCAGCTTCGCACCACGTTAGCCTATGCTCCTCACGTCCTAATTCCTCGCAAGAACCTGAAGAAAACAAAGTGGCGCCGCTGCGGCCGATCGCGCTCCGACGCTCAAGTCAGTGACAGAATCACCAAAAACTCAGAGAGAATATCTCAACTCAAGGAACCGTGCGCAGTGAATCTCAGTGTACTAGAAAGTATTCTGAAAGCGTACCTCAAAAGTCTGTTAAGTGTTCCTTATATACCTGAGCATTTTCTCTCTCCTGACGGTTACACCTCTGGACACATGGCTCACATCCAGCTGTACACGTGTCGCTATCTGGAGCCTCCACTTGAGCGTCACTTCTACTCTTCAAGCCATTCGACTAAGTTACCCATACAAGGAGTAACTTGGTGCACAGCTTTCCTTGGAGCGCGACCCCCTTAAGTGGTGAGTATGGGGTGTCACCATGCACACCTTCTCTGTGGTCTCGCCTGCCACTATCACGATCTGCTTCACTTGCACACCATGCATGTTCTGGGAAACTGTTCCCTTGCCCCGACCTCTGGCTAGGGAATGATCGTCTGATAACCTCATCCTCCACTGCTGCGTGACAAGCATATCACTAGTCCCCCGTACTTGTACCTCTTGGAAACCTTAAGCAAGCTTTCCTGATCTTTTGGCGATGTGCCCCTTTCGGCGATCTCTAACCACCTGATCTCCTAGTACTCACATATGGCGACTATGACGCAACTCTGGTGACCGCCGGTTACACACACTAGATATCGGAGAACGCCAAGTCAACGATCGGCGACTACACAGACTTCCCGATGTAGTTCCCTTCTGGCAGCCAGGTGTCCCGTTCAACACGCCTATATTATCGCTTGCTGCCACGTCATCACTCTCGATTACCTGATCGGTACACAAGCTCCCTAGTCTTAAGCTGATACTTGACCAGTGAAAAGACTAAGAAGTCAAATCATCGTCGATCTACGTGGCGCTTGTACAGATTTCCGTACGTTCGTACCCTTTGCTTCTCTGACACTCCACCAACCCCCTCTTTAATCAAACGACACGTGGCTTCATCAACGGTCATTTTTAATCGTCGTTTGCGCTTCCTACAACGTTCAAAACCCTTAAACCCTTCGCGCTATTCACTGTTTCATCATCTTTCTTCGTCCTCAAGCATTCCAAACACTTTCTCTGCGAACCACGAAACTTCTCGTCTCTCTCAATCTTCAACTTTCTTCAGCGTTCATCCGATCATAAAAAGGTAACCCTTTTATTCCTCCTATTGACATTTACTGCATTTTAATCAGTTTGCATCATCCATTAACTGTCTGAAGCATACGTTGTGGGTTGTTTCTCTTTTTTCTAGTAACCTAAGGTTTCGTCCTTGATAACGTCTATCCCAGCGAACCCTTATTCGTTCGTTCTATCCTCTTCGTCCTCAATCGAGTCATTCTCTGTTGTCCTCATTTCATCCCTTTTCTCTCCTTTGCAGTTCCTGCGATGGCTCACACGAAGTCCACCGCTAATCCTCCTTCTTCATCGCGAAACCCTCCACCCAAAACTCGTAGGGTTGTCCCTGGGACAAATCCTCCACCAACACACAACCCCTCACGAGCCTCTGGTGCTCCCTCCACACAGGCCGAGAGGCCTACCTCTTCTCACGCCAACCCTACCCAGGCAACTCCACCACTCGCCGGGGGAGCCCCCCTTCCTCCGCAAGACTACAAGGAGCTCTATCCTTGGGCCACCCCAGCTCTGCTGAAAGAGACCTCGTCAATAAATACTGAGTTGGGTGTGCTTCGACTAAAGAAAGGAGATCAACCCGACCTTTCATTTCACAAGGAGTATGATAACAAAGTGATCGTGCTGCCTTGCCTCCCAGGAGAACCGATCTATGCGGACGATAAGGGGAACAACGGCGAGTTGTTCTGCTTCATCTACGCCACACTGTTCAAGAAAGTGAAACTTAGGTTTCCTTTTACTCGTTTCGAGAGAGAGCTACTGACCGAGCTCAACATCGCCCCTGCCCAGCTTCACCCCAACAGCTGGGCGTTCGTAAGGGCGTTCCAAATTCTCTATGCGCACTTGGGGCTGCCGGCTTCGATCGATGTCTTCCTCTTCCTATTTGAGGCAAAGAATCCCGGAGATCGCCCCTGGGTCAGCTTGAATGGGATTGCTGGGAGGTCAATCCTCTCAATCTTCCAGACATCTTATAAAGACTGGAAGGGGAAGTTCGTCAAGGTGTGCCAGAACGATCAAGACCCCTCACTGCTTGACGGCTTCCCCCTGTCTTGGGTAAACAAGGGGAACAAAGATTCCAAGGACAACTTCAGGAGACCAAGAAGTCCTGACAACATGGGGGAGTTAGACAAAGATCTTTGTCTCTTCTGGAAGAGTGTGGCCACTGCCAACATCACCTTCCCCACTGCCTCAATAATTCCCTTCGAGTTCTACGAGGGCCAACTCGAAATGCACATAGGTTAGCCCCTACCCCAGCACCAAGACTCTCGCTTCGTGTTAAAACTGACTTAGCATTTTTACCATTCTGTTTTTAGCATTCCATTATTCTGTATTGGCCTTGATCATTCATCCATGTACTACTTGTGTTATCTCTGTATGAATATAGTTGCATGTCCTGCTTCTGCCTTGGTTGCTCATCTATCCTTTGCCTTGTGCAGATAACATGTTGGGAAAAGGAAAACTGGCGGAATTGAGGGCGATCGCCCGATCCCACAAGCTTGCGGCGGGCTCCCAAACTGTGCCCAACTCGGTGGTGGAGATCGCCGCTGCCCAAGGCAAGACTCCTCCCCGAGGTTCAACTTCTTCTGGGGCACCACCCGCCCCAGAAAGGAAAAAACTAGTTTTGAGGAAACCCAAAAGGAAGACTCCTCAGGTGGTGCAAGAGGAAGAAAATGACGACGAAGACACTGAGGATGGTCTTATCACTAAGAGGACAAGGGTGGCCACCTCTACACCACCTGCACTCCCAACACCAACACCGCCCTCACCTCCGGCTCCGCTAGGAGCAGTCCAAGCAACACCCCTGGCCGCCGTGCCCCCAGTGGTTGAAAGCAGCGGCCCTAACTACGTAGAGAACCCTCCAAGCGCCTCAACACCGTTTGTATCTGTCGGAGAGGGTCCTCCTTCGACCACATCCATCGCTGGGGCCGCATTAGGAGAAGATGAGGGCGCTCAGGTTTCGCCAATACTTATAACAGAATCTCCGACCTCACCGACACACCTAGAAGCCCCCCTTGCTTTACAAGCTGAAGAGGGTGGTGGTGAAAGTCAACATCAGACCCCACCAGTGCCTCCAGCATCAGCCTCAAGCCTCCCAGCTTCCTTCGAAGAAACCTTGGGACCCTTCACAGTCCAACTGAAAACCATGGCGGAAGATCTTCCTTTGCTCGTATCAAGAGCTGTGAAGGATTCACTCAAGAAGCTCCAAGAGGAGAACTCCGCGCTCAAGGAGTCAAACCTTATGATAAGGGCTGAGGCTGAAAAACTCTCTTGCAATCTGATGATGGTGGAGATCGAACATTCAAGGCTGGAGGATGCAATGGATGCCGAGCTAAGGAACACACGCAAGGAAGCCTCCGATCTGCGCCAAAAACTGCACACCCATCCTGCCGGTTGACCTGGAGAGTAAGTTGGTTCCATACAGGGTCAAGGTGGCAGATATGGAGGCCGCACGAAAGGCTGAAGTTTCCATGATGGAGAAACTTGAGAAGAGATCAGCAGATAGGGAGATCCTCCTAGGGAAGGTCGAGAAGGAAAGGGACAAGGCTCTTGCTGAGCTCGCCGAAGCTCGTGAGGAGACCAAAAAGATTGCTGTAGAGCTGGCCCAGACTCGGGACGAGAGCAAAAAAGCTGCTGAAGAACTCACTCGAACTCATGAGGAGAAGGAAGAACTGAAGAAGCAAATACATGAGCTCGAGCAGAGCGCTGCTTAAGTCCTCTCCGCCGGGTTTGACGCTGCTCTGGAGCAAATAGCATGCCAATACCCTGAGCTCGACCTCTCCATGTTGTCAATCTGTAACGATGTGGTGGATGGGAAGATCGTGCCCCCTGAAGACTAACTACCTTCCCCCATCACCTCTTCTTTGTAAACCTTTTATCTGTAATGACACTGCTTATGTAACTGTTTATATCTGTGTACAAACTTGAATTGACGCTGCTTATGTAACTTCCATTTCTGGTGATGGAAGAGGCCCAAGCACAAGCCCACATGCAAGCCCACCAAAGGGTAGATTTGGGCCAACCATAGAGTTATGGCCAAGAGAATCCAAGAAGACGTTCTTTTACATGTTCAAATGCCATAAACTCTAGTGTAGAGTACACTTTAATTTCTTGTCAAAATTAGCACAGGAACTTTATTTGTAATTTTCTTAGAATTAATTTTGGCACCTAAAACACCAACCTAGGTAAACTTAGAGTTTCTAAAAAAACCTCTAAATTTACCAAGGCCGGTCTAGAAAGCCCATGGAGGGGGTGAGCATAAAAACTAGACACACCCCTCCCCATGTGCTCATTTGTGCACCCATGTGCCATGTGCACCCATGTGCTTCACATTTACATTTCATTTGGCTAGCATTAGGGTTGCATTATGGTCCTCCTTAGCCTATAAAAGGAGGAGCCTACACCTTGTATTTTCAAGTTTAATTGAGTAAGGTTATGCTGCCATTTTTGTGCACAAGCTTTACTTCTCCTAGAAATCTAGGCTCTAAACTTCAATCCTTTCACCTTCTCCCTTGAGCTGGCCGAACCACTCAAACACCATACTCATCATGCACCTACAAGGCCAACACAACTCCTAGGAGGGTCTTGATCATCTCACCCATTGCTTCCGCACCTTATTTTCTACTTTGATTCAAGAAGAACACATGAAAATGCCATCATCTGGGATGTTGTTTTTCTATTTCGCCTTATATGCCTCTATTCGTTGTGTGGTTAACCAGCGTAACTGGTGAAACTTACTCAAACGAATTAACTCAGCAATACTTGAACTTCCCTTCACATATTGCTTTTAACTCGAGTAAACTGTTGATCTTATAACAAACTTAGCAAACTGTTAACTCAAAGTAAATTTGAGCAATTACCAACTCTTCGGCGATGATATTCAATAAAACTCGTGAACTTAAGGCAACATACCTTACCACGAAGTCACTTGCTAGGCAGTAGGTTTTTTAACTCAATTTAATATTCTAAACACTGCTTACCCGATCTGCAGAGTGAAGTTCACGTTTCGTCTGTCGTCGCCATTGGGTTCTAGCGATGTCACCCTTCTTTGTATAACCTGATCATGGTTCCCTCATCTGGGGGCGGAGGCGCTTTTCAGACCCTTCTCCACCTCCCTGAGTTTTAGAACAATGATCTGGGTAGTGAGGTGTTCTTTACGAACCTACCTCCGTTCTCTTTCAACTTCTTCCACCCTTCACATCATACCTGAACCCGTTCAAGACGGGAAGGATTTTATCCATCTTCACACCGCCCGCAGGCGTAGAAGTTTTATCCGATCTTACTGGGTCAATATTGATGTTTCACTTAAAGGGGAAAAGGCGTTTTCCATCAACCTTCCCTTCCCGCCGTTTAAGGTCATGAACACCCTTGGCCTTCCAGCTTCATCTTGCCTGAACTCACTCTGAGGTGAGAAGGGCTTTCTCTGGTGCCTCAATTTGCCCGGGGTGTACATCTCCTCCCCCCTGGATGCACTGAGGACTTTTAACCTGTTCTTGCCTGCACTCACTCAAAGGCGAGGAGGACTTCCTCTGTTCTTGCCTGCACTCGCTTAAAGGCGAGGAAGACTTCTTCTCTTCTCGCCTGCACTCGCTCAAGGGCGAGGAGGACGGACTTCCTCTGTTCTCGCCTGCACTCGCTCAAGGGCGAGGAGGACTTCCTCTGTTCTCGCCTGCACTCGCTCAAAGGCGAGGAGGACTTCTTCTCTTGCCTCAAGACGCATGAGAGCGTTGAGGTCTTTAATCATCACTGGTTCCTTCGATCGCCGAAAGACGATGAGGTCTTTTGAACGTTTTAACTATTGTCGCCGATCGCCGAAAGACGATGGGGACTTTAAAACTTTCGACTATTGCCGCCAATCGCCGAAAGACGAGGGGGACTTTAAAACTTTTAACTATAAAGCATGCAATCTCAGAAACTTCAAACTTGAAAACTCTTCTTTATTGGGTGGCCTCATTAAAAACCCTCCTTAGGGAAAAAAGAGCACCCCCTCGAAACTGTTTTAACAGAAAACATGTAAATCTCTTCATGTTCGTCTTTACTTACAAGGATTTAACTGTAATACAATTTGAGATGTGTGGCATTCCAAGTACGAGGAATCGCCCCTCCTTCTAACGTCTCTAAGCGGTAAGCGCCGTTCCCGAGCACCTCGGTTATTCTAAACGGTCCCGTCCACTTAGGCGATAACTTGTTCTCCATCTCGTACTGATGGGCCTTCCTCATCACCAGGTCACCTCCTCTAAACTTCCTTGGCATTACCTTAGAGTTATACCTTCGCTCAATCCTCCTTTTTACTGCTTCGGCCTTCACTCTCGCCTCCTCCCTGACCTCATCTAGTAAATCCAGATTCATTCTTCTTTCTTCGTTCGAGTCTTCCGCCACAAAGTTCTGGAATCTTGGCGAGCTTTCCTGGATTTCGACTGGAATCATCGCATCACACCCATAAACCAGGCTAAACGGGATCTCGTGGGTTCCTGACTGTTCAGTGGTATGGTACGCGCAAACTATGCGGGGTACCTCTTCAACCCATGATCCCTTAGCTTTCTCCAGTCTTCTCTTTAAACCTCTCAGCAACACCCGATTGGCAGACTCCACTTGGCCATTTGTCTGTGGGTGCTCGACGGATGCAAACACCTGCTGTATTCCCACCTCTTCACACAGCTTTTTCAACAAGTGACTTGCAAACTGAGTCCCATTGTCTAATACCAGGCGTTTCGGCACCCCAAACCGGCACACGATGTTCTTCCATACAAAGCTCTCGATCCTGTGTGCGGTGATCTGGGCCACTGGCTCCGCTTCGATCCACTTGGTGAAGTATTCAATTGCCACTACCAAGTACTTCATCTGCCTTACCGCCAATGGGAAGGGTCCCAGAATGTCAATTCCCCAAGTATGAAACGGCCAAGGGCTGTAAATTGACTTCAGCTCTTCTGGAGGTGCTTTGTGCCAATCGGCGTGCTGCTGACATTGCTTGCAACATTGAGCATACTTCTTGCAGTCCTCCCTCATCGTTGGCCAGTAATAACCTGCACGGAGAGCTATTGCAGCCAGAGCTCGACCCCCGATGTGACTCCCACAAATACCTTCATGGAGCTCGGCCATAATTCTTGTGCATTTCTCTCCGTGCACACATACTAGGAGTGGGTGTGTAAACCCAAACCTGAACAGCTCGCCGTCGATCAGGGTGAACTTGTTAGAGTTCTTCTTTATCTTCCTAGCCTCTGTCGGATCCAGCGGGAGAACGCCATCCGCCAGACAACGCTGGTATTGCGTTATCCACGTGTCTGGCCTATGTGTAGCGCAGACCTGTGCTATGTTCCCCCTTTCCCCTGGGCACGCTCTTATCCTCGGTGTTCTCAAGGTCTCCTGGGTCAAGGACCTGTGACTCCTCACCACTTTCTCCGTCGACTTACTTATCTGAAGAACCTGGTGGTCTGCCACAAACGCTCTAGGCGTCTTCAAAGTTTATTGGATAACTGTCCTCTGCCTACCCCCTTGCCCGAGCTGGCGAGCTTGGCTAGCAAGTCAGCTCGAGCATTTTGCTCTCTGGGTACATGCACCACCTCAAACGAGGCAAAGGAAACCTTCAACTCCTGCACATACTCCAAGTAAACCGCCATTTGTGGGTCCTTGGCCTGGAACTCGCCTGTTACCTGCCCCGTGACCAACAATGAGTCACTCTTGGCCACCAACACTTTGGCTCCCATCTCCTTGGCCAGCAAGATACCTGCAATCAACGCCTCATATTCTGCTTGATTGTTGCTGGCTTTGAAGGCGAATCTCAGGGACTGTTCTATCAGCACGCCGTTGGGCCCTTCTAGAATGACTCCAGCACCGCTGCCCTGCTGGTTGGACGACCCATCTACCGAAAGGACCCAACGAAAGTCGTTCCCCTCAACCTGAGCTGCTTCCGAAGAGAGTTCGACCACAAAATCAGCAAAAATCTGCCCCTTGATTGGTCCTCGAGGTTCGTATCTGATGTCGAACTCCGACAGTTCCACTGCCCACTTCACCATCCTCCTAGCTACATCAGGCTTCTTTAAGACTTTCTGGATAGGCAAGTCGGTCATCACCAGCACCGTAAAGCTTTGAAAATAGTGGCGCAACCTCCTCGCCGAGAATACTACTGCCAAGACGGCTTTCTCCAAGGCCAGATACCTTACTTCCGGGCCTTGTAACACCTTGCTGACGAAATAAATAGGTTTCTGGGTGTGATCTTGATCTTGGGCGAGTACCGCACTCACTGCCTTCTCAGCTACAGCAAAATACAACCTGAGAGGCGTTCCCACCAACCAGATACTCCTTAAGCCTTACGAAAGCTTCTTCACATTCCTTCGTCCAAGCAAACCTATTGTTTCGCTTCAAGCATTGGAAATATGGATGGCCTTTCTCTCCACTAGCTGACACGAAACGAAATAGGGCGGTCATCCAACCTGTAAGCTGCTGCACCTCCTTCATGGTAGTCGGGCTTCTTATCGCCAAGATGGCAGCACACTTATCAGGATTTGCCTCAATTCCTCTCTCAGTCAAGAGGAAACCCAGGAACATCCCCGCCTCCACGCCAAAAATGCACTTCTCGGGATTTAGATTCAATTTATACTTGGCGATTGTGGTAAACAAATCCTCCAGATCTGAGATGTGCTTGCTTTTTTCTAGCGAAGTCACGACCATATCATCTACGTACGCTTGCACATTCCTTCCCAGCATCGGTGCGAGTACCTTATCCATCAACCTTTGGTACGTGGCCCCCGCGTTCTTCAGCCCAAAGGGCATCACTTTGTAGCAGTAGCACGATCTCTCAATCATGAAGGCGGTCTTCTCTTCATCCATGGGATGCATCTTTATCTGGTTGTACCCTGAGAAGGCGTCCAGAAAGCTCAACAACTTGCATCCTGCTGCGCTGTCGACCAGAGCATCTATACTTGGCAAAGGGTATGAATCCTTCGGACAAGCCTTGTTTAGATACGTGAAGTCGACACATATGCGCCACTTCCCATTGCTCTTCTTTACCAGCACGACATTAGCTAACCACTCAGGGTACTGGACCTCCCTGATATGGCCTGCGGCGAGGAGCTTCTGCGTTTCATCCCTAATTTCCTGTCTCCTCTCCTCATTGAACTTTCTTCTTCTCTGTCGCACTGGGCTGACCTGAGGGTCCATCGCTAGGTGATGACACAAGAAATCGGGATCAATTCCCGACATGTCTGAGGCAGACCATGCAAAAGCGTCCAAATGCCTCTCTATCACCCTAGCGATCTGGTCTTGTGTCTCACCTTCCAAAGATCTTCCCAACTTGAAGACCTTGCCCCCGATCTCCCTCTCGAGCCACTCCTCGACGGGTTTGGGCCGGGTTTCATTGGCGATCACCGCCCTAGCGATTCCCGGCTCCCTAGCCTCTTCTGGGCGGTTTCTTGCTTCTTCCTCCCGACCGGCGTTCTTTCCCTCCACCTCGGCGTCCATCATGGCCTCGTCGCCGTCGGTGATCATCCCGATCGCCGTGTCGACAACTCGCCCCTCTGTTGGCCTGGGTTCCACACCGGGAGGCGGCGTTGTGGTGATGTAACTCACCGACCTCTTGGTCTTGAGGCTGTTTTCGTAACACTTCTTTGCCTCCTTCTGGTCAAATCTTATGGTGATCACCACCCCCTCCATCGACGGCAATTTAACCTTCATGTGCCTTGTTGAGGGTACAACTCCTATTCTGTTGAGGGTCGGCCTTCCCGACAGAATGTTATACGCCGAGGGGGCATTCACGACGAGGTACTTGATCTTCTCCGTCCTCGAGGCCGCCTCGTCCGTGAACGTAGTTCTCAATTCAATGTACCCCCTGACCTCCACTTGGTCGCCAGCAAACCCATACAAGCATCCTCCATAGGGCCTTAACTGGTCAAGGGGTAGTTGCAGCTTGTTGAAAGTTGGCCAGAACATGACATCTGTCGAGCTTCCTTGATCCACCAGCACTCGGTGGACCTTCCTCCCCGCCGTGACAAGCGAGATAACTATGGGATCGTTGTCATGAGGCACAACGTCCCTGAGGTCCCCCTTGGTGAACGCGATGTCCACATCCGGTGAGTGATCTTCAAACGTTTCCACTGCCATCACAGACCTTGCATATTTCTTCCTCTGTGATGTAGTGCATCCACCCCCTGAGAAACCTCCAGCTATGGTATGGATCTCGCCGTGAGTGGGAACCTCATGCTGCTGGCCCTCACTGCTCGCCAGCTGGGAGCTCGACGCTTGCCCCGTTCTCTTATCCAGCAGGTAGTCATTCAAGAAGCCGCTTTTGACCAAATCGTCGAGTTGGTAACCCAAGGCCAAGCACGAATCGAGGGAGTGACCAAAACTCTGGTGGAATTCGCACCATGCGTTCGGTTTTGGTCCTAACACCTTGTCTGAGACTTTCTCAGGCGCCTTAAGCCTGGAAACTATGTTGGGAATGGGGATCAGGTCCGCCAATCCCATGACGATCTTGTACCTCGGGGGGCGATTGAACTCCCTAGGGCGCCCTGGACCCTTCCCCTTGTTTTTCTTTGGATCGTAAGGATGGCGAGTCCTTTGATCCTTTTTGGCCGCCGCCGTCTCCAGCACCCTCTACGGCTGAATTCTAGTTTGGGCCCGTGGCCTAGCAGGAGCCGCGTTCCCTCTCTTTTCTGCAACCTCGCTCTCGTCGGCGATGTGGGCCACAGCGAGTCGCCGAACTTCAGCAAACGTGGCAGGGTGGCCCCTAATCAGCGCCTCGCTGAAAGGTCCAGGCAATACGCCCTTTTTGAAGGCGTATACCAACATCTCCTCGTCCTTGGCAGGCGAGCGAACCATCTGGGCTCCAAAACGATTCAGATAGTCCCTGAGGGACTCTCCCTGATATTGCCTTACATCGAACAAGTCGTAAGACACCCTAGGTGGCGCCTTGTTCACGATGTACTGGTCGACGAAAAGCTTTGAGAACTGCTGGAAACTGGTTATGTGACCTGTAGGCAGGCTAACGAACCATTCCAGCGTTGTTCCCTGGAGTGTGCTCATAAACATCTTGCAATAAACTGCGTCTGAGCCTCCTGACAGCATCATCTGCGTGTGGAACGCCGTGAGATGTGCTTCAGGATCCTCCACACCGGTGAAAGAAGCTTTCACAGCTACCACGCTCGCAAGGATCACCGTGTCCGTGATCGCCTGAGCAAACGGCATCGGAAAGACGCGCGGCAGCGATGACGGTGTAACTTCTTAATCGGTTGCGCGTCCTCTCTGCTCGTGAAGAGCTTGACGCAATTTCTCAGTGACCTTGCTGAGTTCCTCGTTTTTGGCCTGAGAGGCGACCAGGTCTTCGTGCATCTTCGCTTGCTCGACGCGCGACGCCTCCACCTTCTCTTGCAACGTGCGCATGATCTCCATCATTTGCGCCATGGTCATGGCGCTTTCTTCAGCAGCTGGCACAACGGGACTTGGACGCGTACTTCTCATCTTTCTCATGAAATACACCAACAGATCAAACTCCAACGACCAGAACCTTCACCAGCGGAATGATCAATCCGGCAACCAATCGGTCAAAACTTCTTTAACTCCGAAGAACTTCCAAGAACGCAACCGCAACAGCACGGGATTCGGATGTCCAAACCTCCACAAAGACTCGCAATCTCAACACGAACCTCCTGCTTCTCCACTAAAACTCTCGATTCACCGATTGAAGACTCGAACGAACGGTAAAAACCTCTATTTACCGATTGAAAACTTGCACAAACGGGGGAAAACTTCAATTTACTGATCGAAAACTCAAACAAACGGTGAAAAACTTCGAAAATGGTTGCACCAGCACACAACCACACAAGAACTGCAGAAACTCCAAGAAACTCACGTTGTGGATGGGAAACACGTTTTACACGGCCCCACGGTGGGCGCCTGATGATCCTGCCGGTTGACCTGAGTGCAAGAGTCTTGCCACGTCAAAGGTCTCTCCTCTTGATCAGCTTCACACCACGTTAGCCTTTGCTCCTCACGTCCTAATTCCTCGCAAGAACCTGAAGAAAACAAAGTGGCGCCGCTGCGGCCGATCGCGCTCCGACGCTAAAGTAGTGACGGAATCACCAAAAACTCAGAGAGAATATCTAAACTCAAGGAACCGTGCGCAGTGAATCTCAGTGTACTAGAAAGTATTCTGAAAGCGTACCTCAAAAGTCTGTTAAGTGTTCCTTATATTCCTGAGCATTTTCTCTCTCCTGACGGTTACACCTCTGGACACGTGGCTCACATCCAGCTGTACACGTGTCGCTATCTGGAGCCTCCATTTGAGCGTCACTTCTACTCTTCAAGCCATTCGACTAGGTTACTCATACAAGGAGTAACTTGGTGCACATCTTTCCTTGGAGCGCGACCCCCTTAAGTGGTGAGTACGGGGTGTCACCATGCACACCTTCTTTGTGGTCTCGCCTGCCGCTATCACGATCTTCTTCACTTGCACACCATGCATGTTCTGGGAAATTGTTCCCTTGCCCCGACCTCTGGCTAGGGAATGATCGTCTGATAACCTCATCCTCCACTACTGCGTGACAAGCATATCACTAGTCCCCCGTACTTGTACCTCTTGGAAACCTTAAGCAAGCTTTCCTGATCTTTCGGCGATGTGCCCCTTTCGGCGGTCTCTAACCACCTGATCTCCTAGTACTCACATATGGCGACTATGATGCAACTCTGGTGACCGCCGGTTACACACACTAGAGATCGGAGAACGCCAAGTCAACGATCGGCGACTACACTGACTTCCCGATGTACTTCCCTTCTGGCAGCCAGGTGTCCCGTTCAACACGCCTATATTATCGCTTGCTGCCACGTCATCACTCCCGATTACCTGATCGGTACAATAATCATAACTCAAATTACCTTAAACTCTCCAAACCATCTATCTCTGAGCTCTAGACGAACCTTCTTCCAAGTGGAACTAGGTTCATCATATTTTTGCTTGATGATTCGCGAGATTACATTGGGAGGTTCATTTGCTGGTGCAAAGTTGTGTTCAAAACAGATTGTCAAAATGATATATAGAAATCAAAACATATTGATGAATAACAATTAAATTAAATATACTTACTTTCCTCTTTCTGCATGAAACCACGTAGAATTTACCAATTGGCTAGGCTAAGACATGGACCAGCTCTAGTTGCGGATGAGAACCAAATCTTGTAGAATTTAGTATAGTTTTTTTAGGTTAAATAAAATTACATACTCCTATGTACTAACAGTGTTGAATAAGAACCATGTTTAAGAAATGTTCCCATATTGAAGCCACTCTAAACATTTCCAAATATCGTGCAATCTTCTCATAAGTCAAATAACAAATTAACAATTATTTCCAATAAGAATATCAAAAAAGAAACTAGCTAAATGCAGCTCACTTTATATTCTAAGTTCAAATAATTTCAAAGATAAAATAACTAATGTTGCATATCCTTTCTTTTTTGTAATAAAAAAATTGTAGTACCTATGTGAGATAAGCACATCTACATGACAAAGACTCCTTCCACCGTTGCCTGCTCCTCCGTGCCACCACCAACCAAAAACTATTAATCTTCTCTGTCTCTGCGCTTTCAAATTCATGAAGCTGAAAGCTGAGAATGGCAACTTGAAATAAGGCAAGAGAAAAGAGAAAAAATGAAGGAGACCAAAATAAGAGAAGCGGGAAGGGGGAAACAACAACGAAAATGGAGAAAACTTTTTTTTTCTTTTAATATAATTATAATTATATGTTTAAAATATAATTATCATATTATATATATTTTATATGCATAAATAATTGAAAAAAAAAATGTAAATTCGGTTCCTAATTTTATTATTATTAGTAGTAGTACATTAAACAATTACATTTAGTGACCGAAAGAAAATCGGTGGCTAAAAAAGAAGCATTTTCGATGCCAGAAATAAACAATTATATTTAGCGACCAAAAGAAAATTGATGGCTAAAAAATAAACATATTCGTTCGCTAATTCGGTTGCAAATATATTTTTCCCAATTTATTCAAAAACAGTCACTGCTTTAGCCACCGATGGTTTTGTCACTCTCATGTTCAGTCCTTAATTTGGTCCCTAAAGTAACTCACATCATTAACAACTCATTTGGTCGTTATTTCGATCGCAGATTTAAGACTTGAGGTATTCAGTGGCTATTTCGGTCCCAAATTGCAACCACTCATTTTCGGTCGTTGAATTCAGTGACTAAATTGTTATTTTCTTATAATGTTGAAAATAATATATAAATAGAGATAAACATTATTTTATAAGTTGGCTTATAAAAAATGTCTTAACTTTAAATTCAACTTTTAATATAATATCATAATCTATGTAACAAGGGCAAAATTCATCTTCCAGGTTAAGTCAATGCTCTTTCGCAGAATCAAACATTGACATTAACCTGTGTAACAATCGGCTTAAGCTAGAAGAAAATGCTGTTGAATCTGTCAGAATATGGGATTTAGGTAAAAACCTGGGTTTGCAATGTTCAGGGGTAGTGGGGAACGTGGTTGAAGAGCTGGACCGTATGAAGGTAAGGGACAATGAAGGTAAAAAGGGGTGTGCGGGGGGTGGTGTAAAGAAGTTATCATGATAATTATAAACCTCAACATTAGAGGGATGGGAGGAGGGGTGAAAGCACGGTTCCTGAATCATATTGTGGCTAAGGAGAATGCAGAATTTCTTTGTTTACAGGAATCGAAGACCTCTACGTTTACAGATGCTAGATGTTATTCGTTATGGGGAGATAGCAACATTGGTTGGGTTTTTAACGAAGGGAATGATGGGGCAGGGAGCATTGTAACAATGTGGCATAAAGAAGTTTTTTCTTATGCAAGCCATGTAGTAGGACCTGGTTTTATAGCAGTTGAGGGGCACTACCTTAAAGCAAATTGTCAGTGTGTGGTAGTGAATGTATATGCCGGGTGCGCTCTAAAAGACAAGATTGTTTTATGGGAAACTTTGACGTCTCTAAGGCAATCAAACAACAATTTGCCATGGGTTTTATGCGGTGATTTTAATGTTGTAAGAAGGGAAGATGAAAGGAAAGGGATTCAAGGTTTCTCAAGCCAAAAGAAGGAGATTGAGGGTTTTAACAGGTTTATTGAAAGTAATAGTCTGTTGGACATCCCTAGAGTTGGTAAGAAGTATACATGGTTCAAAGCTAATGGCACAGCCAAGAGCAGATTAGATAGGTTCCTTGTATCTGAAGAGTGGTTACAATTATGGCCCGCGGCTAAGCAGTATGTACAGCCGAGGATGGTATCAGATCATTGTGCTCTAGTATTGAAATCGTACGCCAAGGATTGGGGCCCTAAACCGTTCAGATTTTTTGATGTGTGGCTCAAGGAACCGGGCTTTAAGGAAATGGTAAAGGACAAATGGGATTCGTATCAGGTGCAAGGTAATAGCATGTCCATTTTCAAAGATAAGCTGAAACTTCTGAAGGCTGATATTAAAGAATGGAATAGAAATGTCTTTGGTTGTGTGGAGTCCAACAAAAAACGTATTCTGTCTGAAATAGAGGTGCTAGATGACAAGGATGACTGTGAAGGTTTAGATGATAATGGGAGGAGGCGAAGGCTGGAATTGCTCATCCAACTAGGGTTGGTGGAAAGAAAGCTAGATTCAATCTACAGACAAAAAGCAAGAGCGAATTGGATCAAACACGGGGATATGAATTCTAATTTTTTCCATAGAGCAATTAGATGGAGACGCCTTAAGAATGAAGTCAAAGGCGTAGAGGTTGATTCTCAATGGTGTGAGGAACCGCAAGTAGTCCGGAGGGAAGCAAAGCTACTGTTTGAAAAGAGGTTCACGGCCACGCCGGACGTCGGAGTAAATTTGGGTTCAGTGGAATTTAAATCACTACCCATGGAGGTGAGTAGGAATATGATTGTTAGCTTCTCGGAGGAAGAAGTGAAGGATGTTGTGTGGCAATGTGAAGGGTCAAAGAGCCCAGGCCTGGATGGTTTCAATTTCAATTTCATTAAGAGTTGTTGGGATGTGGTCAAATCGGATGTCATGGCAGATGTACATTTCTTTCATGAAACGGGGTCTTTTCCGAAAGGCTGCAATGCGTCTTTCATTGCCCTTGTACCAAAGGTAAGGGATCCCTCCTCGCTTGATCAGTTCAGACCGATCTCTCTAGTAGGAGTTAGTTACAAGATCATCACCAAAGTTCTATCTTGTCGTATGAAGAAAGCCTTAGCTATGGTCATTGACGAGAGTCAGTCAGCCTTTCTAAGCACCAGAGGGCTTATGGACAGTGTTGTTATGGCAAACGAAATCTTAGAAGAGATTAAGAGGAGGACGAAGAGTGGGGTATGCTTCAAGGTGGATTTTTAAAAGGCGTATGATTCAGTAAGGTGGAGTTTTTTGCTTGATATGCTACGGAGGATGGGTTTTCATGAAAAATGGTTATTATGGGTGAAAGGATGCTTGGTCTCGTCATCTGTATCCGTATTGGTCAATGGAAGCCCCACTGAGGAATTCAAACCCTCTAGGGGGTTGAGACAGGGCGACCCTTGGCTCCTTTTCTATTTTTAGTGGTTGCTGAAGGTCTTGCAGGGATGGTGAGACAAACTCTGAGGACGAAAGTTCTTAGAGGTGTAAAGGTGGGAGTGAATAATTATGAGTGTTGTCTGTTGCAGTTTGCAGATGACACGCTTTTCATGTGTGAGGACTCGTTTGATAATATCTTTGCGATCAAGGCCATACTTCGGTGTTTTGAACTTGCCTCAGGTTTGAAAGTCAACTTTCATAAATCAAAGTTGGCTGGAATTAGAGTGGATAGTTATGCCATGAGTACCTATGCCAACACTTTAAATTGTAATATCATGAGCCTTCCCTTTCCATATCTGGGGGTACAAGTGGGAGGAAATCCTAAGAAGAAACAGTTCTGGGAGCCGGTAATAAAGAAAATTGAAGCTAGACTAAGTTCGTGGAAAGGGAGATTCCTCTCCATGGCGGGTCGGATCTGTCTACTAAAATCGGTGTTCACTGCTATACCTTTGTTCTACCTCTCTATCTTCAAAGCCCCTGCAGCAGTGTGCAACAGCATCAGGAGTATTCAAAGAAAATTTCTTTGGGAGTGGGGAAGACAAAATAAATCGATTTCTTGGGTGAGTTGGGACAATGTGTGTAAGCCTTTATAGAAAGGAGGTTTGGGAGTAAAGAAGATTAGGAGTTTTAACTCAGCTCTTTTGGCTAAGTGGAAATGGCGGCTTATGAATGGAGAGGGAGGAAAATGGAAAGAAGTAATTGTATCTAAATATGGCATAACATCAGGCTCAAGTCAGGTTAGGTTGAAGTACCAATCATGGTGGTGGAGGGATCTAGCTAAGGTATGTGGTGATGGGAATGAAGAAGAATGGTTCCAAAAGGCTTGTCAGTGGAAAGTAGGCAACGGGTTCACAGTGCGGTTATGGGAGGATGTGTGGTTACAAACCACGAGTCTAAAAACATTGTACCCTAGACTTTACTCGGTGTCTTGTGATAAAGGGAAGACGGTGGGGGAGGTAGGAAGATGGGAAGAGGATAGATGGCGTTGGGGATTGAACTGGAGAAGGGAGAGGTTTGAATGGGAGTCTAATTTGGAGTCAGAGCTGTTATCTGTATTGAATGTGACAACTATGAGCAAGGAGGCCCAGGACCATCTTATTTGGAGAGGGGACCCAAAAGGTATGTTTACGGTTAAATCAGCCTACTCTATTCTGACCAACCATGTTGATACAAGTGGAGGTGTATTTAGTAATTTATGGCAAGCAAAAGCCAAGCCTAAAGTACTTACCACCGCCTGGAGAATCCTTCTAGGCAGAATTCCAACTAGAGTTAATCTCGTAAGAAGAGGAGTGATTGTGAATTCGACTTTATGCCCGTTATGCAACCTATTCGAAGAAACATCTCAACATCTCTTCCTTGAGTGTGTTTTGGGGGCCCAAAACAAGGATATTCAGAATCACCTGATGAACTTCTACTTAATTCACCTGTCTAATAAACAGAACCAGGTGTGGCTTGGCTTATGAGCGACAATTGTTAGCTGTATCTGGGACCAAAGAAACGTGGTAGTTTTTAAGGAAGAGTCCCTGATGACGATGAGATTTTTCAGAATGCTCAACTACAGTCATGGTTGTGGTTAAAACACAAGGTAGCAGGTTACTCTTATGCTTTTTCTGACTGGCTTTTGAACCCTAATCAGTGTCTTCTAGCAGTGTTATGAGTATGCTTTTCCCTGGACATGATCGCCGGTCGCCGAAATTATGCAAAGGTCAACTTGATCGCTGGTCGGTGAAAACGGCGATCTCAATGTGTACGTAGTCGGTGGTCGCCGAAGGTATCCAAAGGTCAACATGATCGCCGATCGATGAAGCTGCGTTCTCCATACGTGTGGAGTCAGACAAGGCCAACTTGATCGTCGGTCGATGAAACGGCGATCTCCATGCATGCGTTGTCGGTGGTTGTCGTAGTTATGCAAAGGTCATCATGATCGTCGGTCGATGAAAAGGCGATTCCCATGCGTGTGTAGTCGGTGGTCATCGAAGTTGGTCAACATGATCGCCGGTTGGTGAAGCGGCGTTGTTTGTCGGTGGTCGCCGAAGTTAGACAAGGTCAACATGGTCGTCGGTCGATGAAACAACGTTCTCCATGCATGCGTAGTCGGTGGTCGTCGAAGTTATGCAAAGATTAACTTGATCGCCGGTCGAGGAAGTGGAGTTCCACATATCTGTGTAATCGGTGGTCGCCGAAATTATGCAACGTGCTTGGGTAACTCGTTGTGTGGCGAGGTGAATGTAGGTGGCCTTGGTTCTGGGTGTTATGCTATGAGGTAACCTGTTGGTTATTTTTTGGGTATGGTTCTCTCACTTTAAGGTTGTTATGATCTAACCATAAAGGAGAGTTTCTTTTGTGAATGGAATAGGAAGTCCACTTCTGGTCACTGTATATGGGTTGGGATACCCCTGAAGTATCCCTTTAATTTTATTTATTCATTGCTGATAAAAAAAAATCATAATCTATCTTAGTAAAGCTTATTAAATTTATCGTGTCACCCATTATTAAATCATTAGTGAATTATCTACAAATATATAATTTCACATTCGATATATTTATTCTTCAAGCATGATGGCAATCATATATTGATTAAACCAAATTATAGTATATGAGATAAATATCATCTTATAAACAAGTTGTGTAAGAGAGGTTTAAACTACCCTAGTTTTGTATGGTGGGTTTCAACTCAGTTTTTTTATAACCCTTTTAAATAACAATTCTCTCTATATTTTGCTTAGATAAGGATATTTTAAAGAGAGAAAAAGAAAGAGTAAAGGTAGAGATGACATGACAAAATTGATAAGATAAATCTTGCATAGATGGTTGTTTGTTTTTTCATTAGACCTGACTCATTTTTTTTTCGACTATCAACAAGACAAGTTCTTCATAAACCATATCAATTTCAATTTGCACCCTATCATCTTTTAAATTTTCTAAAATTACCCTTTATTCTGGATTTGAAAATTCAGAATTAAAAAAATATAATTCAAAAGTTAAAATTTTGTTTCGGAAAAGGAAATCCAAAATGCAAAAAGTACATTCTAGAAAAGAAAATCCAAAATCTGAAAATACATTCTAAAAAAAAATCTAAAATTCAAAAATATGTTCCGAAAATCTATATTCGAAAATATATTCTGAAAAAATAATTTCAAACACAAAATCTAAAAATATATTTCGGAAAAAAATTTCTGGAATTTAAAATTATGTTCCAAAAATGAAAATTCACTATATAAGAAGTTATAGAAGTATTTTTTTTTATCTCTACCCTCCTTTCCTTTAAGTTATTTTCATCATTTTGAAAAGTGCAACAAGGCTGGCAGGGTGTGGATTGAAAGGGTGCAAGTTTTTTCTGGTGGAAGGGTAGCTAATGTGTTATGGTAGAGGACTCTTGTACCGTCTCGTCCTCGGGCGTTGACCAAAGTCAAAGTCAACATATAGTGAGACCACTCGAGCGGTCCAAGGAAGGAAATCAACAGATTGACCGCTTGAGGCGTCGCCAAGAGAAGGCATCGCCAAGTTGAGGCATTGTCAGGCTAAGGCGTCGCCAGGTTAAGGCGTCGCCAAGTTAAGAAATAGTCAAGTTAACGGTGTTACCCCCCGATACCCATGGGTAGGAAAGACCATGGAGGGGGCAACACCGTGAGGAAGTCTCGGGCCCCAATAGCTCAGAACAACGATGAAGAGAAGAGAAAGGTGGCTTCAAGGCCATAAGTTCTAGTACCAGTAGGGGGTAACCTGACTCGTGAAGTACCCACACCACTGCTGGGAGACCTTGGGACAGATACGACCCATGAGAAGGCTACGTCCAGGGGAGAACCATGTGCATGGTACGAGATAAAGGTAGATACACTCCCAAGGTGAGTGACTAAAAGCTGGGGCGCATGAGTTGGCACCCAGAAAGTCACCCCTTGCACCAGATGCACTTCGAAGAAAGAGGACTCACACAATGGAATAACCCTAAGTTGGGTTACGACGCTATGGGGCCCTCTGCGTAGAATAACGATCAAGTCAGAAGAACACGTGGCAATAAGCACGTGTTCATCAATGTTTCAGTGAATGTTTGCTAAGGTACGCGTTAATTTAGTTTACGTATCAAATGTTTCCAAGCACATTTTTATACGATTTCAATGCGCTTCAACGCGCTTTAAAGGCAAGAGGTGTATAAAACGGGGCCTTGGGACATTTGAAAAGGGATCCGAGTTTTGACCTAATTCTGGCAGTTTTACACACACGTAAACCCTAGTTGTTTCGCTGCGCAGCCACTGTGCGCACAAGGCAATTAGGGCAACACAGTATTAGCCATTCAGTACTATTCGACCACCTTCAGAGCATCCGGTCACGGTGCTTCAATACGGAGGTGTGTCGCTTTTGATGTTTCTCGCTAGCTGACTTGATCATCGGAGTGCAAACGCCCGCGAGGGCGCCCCTTTGTTCACTTCTTTTCAGGTACTCACAGACGGAGCAGAACGAAGGTGCCCTAACTCGTGAGGACAAGCCACACATAAAGACAACCCAAGTCAACCGGCAGGAACATTTGGCGCCCACCGTGGGGCCGATATAAAACATCAGTCCCATTACACAGTTTTTCAGTTCCAGTTCTCAAAACCCAGATAGTCAAGAAGGTTTCCAGAGAACCACGAACATGAGACCCGTACGCGCTAGAAGTGAAGAGATTACCATGCAACAACTCATGGGCATGATGCAAGGGCTGCAAGAAGCAATGGCAGCATCGAAAGCAAAGCAAGAGCGCATGCAGGCGGATCTCACAACATCTCATGCGAGAAACGATGAGCTTCACCGCGCCAACGAGGAGCTACGCCGTGGATGGCGCGACGTAGATGAGCATGAGGCTGCCACCCCACCCAGAGAATTCTCAACACCATTCTCACAGGCGATCCTAGAGACAGCAATCCCTAACACATTCGGGGCCCAAAGTGACCTTCACAGAGATGGAGGATCCTGAGGCACACCTCACTGCGTTCCACACACAGATGATAATGGTAGGCGATTCTGATGTTGTAAGATGCAAGTTCTTTATGAGAACTTTGACTGGGATGGCCATGGATTGGTTCATCAGCCTCCCAGAGGGTCACATCACGTCTTTCGCACAGCTTTCGTGGCTATTCAGAGAGCAGTATTTAGCCAACAGGGCCCCGACCCCAGTTTCGTACGACCTATTCGACGTGAAGCAGTATCAAGGTGAGACCTTGAAAGAGAACATAAGCCGCTTCGGGGCGCAGGTGGTGAAGGTGGGTACCACAGACGAACCCATGATCATATACGCATTCAGGAAAGGGGTGTGTCCTGGGTCTTTCAGCAAGTCACTCAATCGCAGCCGCCCCAAAACTTTTGCAGAAGCCGTCGGGCGATAGAACACATTGCCTTTGAGGGCGAGGCATACGAGAAGTGCACGACAGCTGCACCTACACGCCCAAGAGCGCAGATGCGCACGCAACCCGCTAGGGTCCACGAAGCCACCACAGAAAGAAAGATCCAAGACAGGATGCGCACCTATGAGACAAGGAGAACCCAGCCTAGGGGTCGAGTAGAAGGAACGATAGAGGGAAATAGACCTCTAAGGCACAATTTTGTGGTGGAACTTAAAGACCTCATTGTTTTGCCCAACATAGCTGACAGGTTAAGGCCACCAGTGAAGTCTGACAAGGTGTTGGGACCTCACAAGGAATCATGGTGTGAATTTCACGAAGCATTTGGACACCATATTAACAATTGCTTAGCTCTGGGCTATCAGTTGGATGAGCTCGTGAAGAATGGTTTCTTGAAAGATTATCTCGTTGGGTCCACCACGACCACAGCCACGGCGATACCAGAGGAAGGTCAAGCGCATGAAATCCCAACTCACGGAGAAGTGCACACCATCTCTGACGGCTTTTTCGGAGGAGGACCCACTGTCTCTCAATGTAAGAAATATGTGAGGTCAGTAAGTTCAGTTGCAGAGGAATTTCTAGACGACCCGTGGGAGTCAGACCTCGTTTTCACAAGGGCTGACCTGCGGGATGTCGTCCCACACGATAATGACCCAATGGTCATTTCAATAGTCACAGCGGGAAGAAAAGTACATACGGTCCTCGTCGACCAAGGCAGTTTTGCAGACGTCATGTTTTGGTCGACTTTCAATAAGCTACAGTTGTCCCCTGACCTTTTGAGACCCTATACCGGATGCTTGTATGGGTTTACAGATAACCCAGTAGAGGTACGTGACTACTTGGAGCTGAGGACGACGTTCACTAATGGAGCGGCGTCACGCACCGAGAGCATCCGGTACTTGGTGGTTAACGCCAACTCAGCTTACAACATTTTGTTAGGCAGACCTGCCTTGAACAGATTAAGGGTGGTGTCCTCCACACGCCACATGAAGATGAAGCTACCAGATCTTAGTGGCAAGGTGATCGTGATCAAGTCAATGGTGATTGAGCGACCACTCGTTTCAGATTCGCAAATGGAGTTAGAGCCGTTAGAAGAGGCAACGCCCGCGAAGTTTACGTCGGTTGAAGCCGCACCTGCAGGGGCGACGCCTATAGAAGATGCACATACAGAAGGAAGAAACGGCGATGCCTCGCCAATGGAAGGAGTATACAGAGAGGCCTCGCCCGCAGAAGAAGAGCCAGAGGAGGCGATGCCCGATGCATCCGTTGGGGTGACGCCTATGGAAGAGGACTCCATGAATGAGTCTCTTGCAGAGAATGTGCAGAATGAGCGACCCCGACCAGAAGACAACATAGTAGAAAGGCAGATAGGGGGTAAGGTGTTCAAATTACGACGCTTGTTGAGCCAGAGAGAACAAGAAGAGGTAGCCGCAGTAATCTCGCGCCACCTAGATGCTTTCTCGTGGACTGTGGCGGACATGCCAGGTATCGACCCAGACTTTTTGTGCCACCATCTTACCATGGACGCCAACGTTCGCCATGTGAGACAAAGAAAGAGGAAGTTCAATGAAGAGCGATGCCTCGTCGTGAAAGAAGAGACGCAGAAGCTGCTCAGCGCTGGACACATCAGGGAGATACAATACCCTGAGTGGCTAGCCAACGTAGTCCTAGTGAAGAAGGCGAATGGGAAATGGAGGATGTGCGTTGACTTCACGGACCTGAACAAAGCGTGCCCCAAAGATTCGTACCCACTGCCCAACATCGATGCGCTAGTGGATAACGCCTCGGGCTGCAAGATGTTGAGTTTCTTGGATGCAATCTCAGGTTACAATCAGATCAAGATGCATCCGAGGGATAAGAGCAAAACGGCGTTCATGACGGAGACAAGCAGTTACTGTTACAAGGTGATGCCGTTTGGGTTGAAAAATGCAGGTGCCACCTACCAAAGGCTGATGGACAAGGTCCTTGCACCCATGCAGGGAAGGAACGTGCAGGCCTACGTAGATGACATGGTGGTGACTTCACACTAGAGAGGGCAGCACGCGACGGATCTGGAAGAGCTGTTTTCTACCATATCAAAGTATCGCCTCAAATTAAACCCAGAAAAGTGCGTTTTTGGCATGGAAGCAAGGAAGTTCTTGGGATTCATGCTCACCGAAAGGGGAATAGAGGCAAACCCTGACAAATGTGCGGCTATTATAGCCATGAGGAGCCCAACCTCAGTTAAAGAAGTCCAACAATTGACTGGGAGGATGGCAGTTTTGTCTAGGTTTGTGTCTGCTGGAGGGGAGAAAGGCCACCCTTATTTCCAATGTCTCAAAAGGAATAGCCGTTTTGCATGGACGGATGAATGTGAAGCAGCGTTCCTCAAATTGAAGGAATACTTGGCGACGCCATCGGTGCTTTGCAAGCCACGAGTGGGCGTCCTCCTTCGATTATACTTTGCCGTAACCGAGTGGGCCATTAGTTCTGTGCTGGTCCAGGAGCAAGACCAAGTGCAGAAGCCCATTTACTTCGTAAGCAAGGCCCAGAATTGATGTACCAGTCGCTAGAGAAGGCGGCACTAGCAGTAGTGTTCTCAACCCGAAGGCTCCGCCACTATTTCCACAGCTTCACAGTGGTGGTAATGACAAACCTCCCCATCCAGAAAGTACTTCAAAAGCCAGATGTGGCAGGGAGGATGGTTCGTTGGGCGGTAGAGCTGTCGGAGTTCGATATCCAGTATGAACCCAGGGGATCCATCAAAGGACAAGTCTACGCTGACTTCATGGCAGAACTTTCACCAGGAGGAGACCCTCAAGAGGTGGAGTTAGGGTCACAGTGGATGCTCTCGGTGGATGGATCTTCCAACCAGCAAGGGAGTGGCGCTGGAATAATCTTGGAGGGGCCTAATGGAGTGCTAATCGAGCAAGCCTTACGCTTCGCCTTCAAAGCAAGCAATAACCAGGCGGAGTACGAAGCGTTGATCGCTGGGATGCTTTTGGCTAAAGAAATGGGTGCGCAGAGCCTCCTGGCAAAGAGTGATTCACAATTGATCACAGCGCAAGTAACAGGGGAGTATCAGGCAAAGGACCCTCAAATGCCCGCCTACTTGAGGTACATCGAAATGTTGAAGAGAGCCTTCGTCGCGTTTGAGCTGGTGCATGTCCCTAGGGAGCAAAATGTCAGAGCTGACCTGCTAGTCAAGCTGGCCAACTCAGGCAAAGGGGGAAGGCAGAGGACCGTAATCCAAGAGACCCTCAAAACGCCGCGAAAGTTTGTTGCGGACAACAGGGTGGATGTCCTTCACGTCAGTACAGCAAGAGGAAAGCCAAGGAACCATCGCTCTTTGAGTCAAGATACGGCGAAGGCACCCTGCATCACTGTCTACGCAACCTCACCAGAAGAAGAAAAGGGTGTACAGGTATGTGCTTTGGAGGAAGGCGACACATGGATGACCCCTTACAGACGATACCTAGCGGATGGGATCCTCCCAGCAGAACCAGAAGAGGGCAAGAAGATCAAGAGGAACGCTGCAAGGTACACCCTAGTGGATGGGATATTATTCAGGCACGGGTTCACACACCCTATCTTGACGTGTGTCAGTGGCAACGAGTACACCAGGATAATGATTGAACTCCACGAAGGCACTTGTGGGAGCCACGTGGGAGGAAGGTCCTTGGTGTTGAACCAAGTGGTGTTCAATGTTTTGAAGAATCCAAATCCTTTGAAGGATGTTGAAGCCTCTGCTTTGCTTGATGCTGCTGTGCTGGTTTTAGCTTTGTTCTGGGGTAGTTTAATGTTGTAATCAACCCTTGGAATAAATCTCAAAGCAATTAGCATCTCAATTTTAACAAAGCAAAATGTTTTTTAAACTAAGTTGAAACAACCGATTGTTTTGTCGAAACAACCGATTGTTTACACTTAGGTCTTTTGAGAAAGTTTGAAAACTGTTTTTGAATGGTGAATTTTGTGAAGTAACGAAACAACCGATTGATTTGAGGAAACAATCGATTGTTTGTTTTGAAACCATAACAGAAAAATTGTTTTCTTTGACTGAGCTTTAAATGCTTTAAATGAATACGCTCCAGTCATTAAATGCTTTGACCAATCTGTTTTAAATGCAATTAAGAGTTTGTTAAGATTTGATAACAAACTATATTCTTAGATATATTCTGAAAAACTGTTTTTAAGTTTTAAGAATCTTGAAACAAAGTTTTGATCTAAGAGTTTTTCAAAGAGTTCTGAGATTGCAAAAGTGTTGAGAGATTGATCAAGGTGCTGAATAGGATTCTGCTTGTATTGATTTCAGATATTCATCTGTAACAGATGTAATCTTTGTAAACTGCTGAACAATTCGTGTGTGTGTTTTGCTGAGATTGGTTGTGTGTTCTTGAGGTGTTCAAGATCAGCAATTTTAGTGTTGGCCAAGGAGAGTGTGTTTCTTGAGGTGTTCAAGGTCATTCTCTTGGTTGTGGTGTAAGTGATCAAGTGGTGATTGCTTAGTGGATATCCTCAGGGTTTCTGAGAAGACTGGATGTAACTCTTGTTTGGAGTGAACCAGTATAAACAACTGTGTACAATCTCTCTATCCCTAACTCTTTAATTTCAGTTTGTTTGTTGTTTGCTGGTATAAACAACCGACTGTTTCGAAGAAACAACCGATTGTTTTTTCTAGTATTACAGTTTTGCTTGCTGTTTTGGCTAACTGAATTGCTGAATCAATTGGTTTATGAAATAAGTTCATTCTAGCTTTGAAAAGTTTGCGAAAACCCCTTTAAACAATTCACCCCCTCTAGTTTAAAGCCATCTTTTCTAACACTTGGCATCCAAGGTAATACGTGCAGGGTTTTTCTGGCCAACAGTAAGATAGGACTGCGTACGATACGCCCAACGTTGCAAGCAGTGTCAGATGCACGCTGATTGGCACAAGGCACCGCTAGAGGAACTGAGATCCATATACAGCCCATGGCCTTTCCATACCTGGGGAATTGATATCTTAGGCCCGTTTCCATTGGCAATAAGGCAAATGATGTACTTGATCGTTGCCATCGAATACTTCACCAAGTGGATAGAGGCAGAACCAGTGGCACAGATCACTGCGCACAAGGTACAACACTTTGTGTGGAAGAACATTGTGTGTCGTTTTGGGGTGCCAAGGCGTCTCATTTCAGACAATGGCACCCAGTTCGCGAACCAACAGTTGGGGAAGCTATGTACAGAAGTAGGAATCAAGTAGGTGTTCGCATCAGTCGAACACCCCCAGACAAATGGGCAGGTCGAGTCAACAAACAGAGTTTTGTTGAGGGGTTTGAAACGCAGATTAGAGAAGTCCAAAGGGGCGTGGGGAGAAGAAGTACCAAGGATCGTATGGGCTTACCACACCACGCCTCAATCTTCCACCATGGAGACGCCTTTCAGCCTAGTGTATGGGTCGGATGCCATGATCCCAGTAGAGATCCACGAAAGCTCGCCTCGTTTCCTAGGACTCGTGGCGGAAGAGTCCAATGAAAAAAGGAAGGTGAACCTAGATCTGATAGACGAAGCCAGAGAAGAGGCGAAGATCAAGGTCGAGGTTGTGAAAAGAAAAGTGGAGCGTCAGTACAGCTCTAAGGTGAAGCTGCGACAATTCCAGGTTGGTGACCTGGTCATGAGGAAGGCTCACCCTTACGAATTAGAAAACAAGTTGTCTCCCAAGTGGACTGGACCGTTCAGGGTAACCAAAGCCAAAGGGAATGGTTCGTATAAGTTAGAGACTCTAGAAGGGGGCCCTATCCCACGTAGTTGGAATACGGTGAATTTAAAGTTTTATTTCAGTTGAAATTTTGTAAAGGGGACACTCTTTTTCCCTCCCAGGGGTTTTTTAACGAGGTCGCCCAAATAAAGAAAAGAAAAGTTTAAGATATTTCTGCCTTAGTTTTTCCCTTTCTTGTAAGATCAAAGATCGAAGAAACAAAGACAAAGATAAGGCGTCGCCAAAATGAGGCGACGCCAAGGTAAGGCGCCGTCAAAGATGAAACACTGCCAAGATAAGGTGTCGCCCATATAGCGTCGCCAAGATAAGGCGTCACAGGAACAAGGCATCGCCAGAAATTGGCGTCGCCAGATAAAGAAGCGGAGGTCAGATGCAAAGCAAGATAACAGGTATGTTGAGTGTAAGATAAAATCCGGGTGCCTAGTCCTTAAGCAGGGGTTAAGGGATTCCTTCAGGACGCCCCCTTCTCAAGTATGAATAGCTAGCCCCGGTACCAGATGTCAATACAAGTTAAAAGTATGTGCGCCTAGTCCTTGAGCAGGGGTTAAGGGATTCCGCCAGGACGCCCCCTCCTCAAGTATGAATAGCTAGCCCCGGTACCAGATGTCAGTACAAGTTCAAAATCTGGGCGCCTAGTCCTTGAGCAGGGGTTAAGGGATTCCGCTAGGACGCCCCCTCCTCAAGTATGAATAGCTAGCCCCGGTACCAGATGTCAGTATAAGTTAAAAATTCGGACGCCTAGTCCTTGAGCAGGGGTTAAGGGATTCCTTCAGGACGCCCCCTCCTCAAGTATGAATAGTTAGCCCTGTACCAAATGTCAGTACAAGTTAAAAATCCGGGCGCCTAGTCCTTGAGCAGGGGTTAAGGGATTCCTCCAGGACGCCCCCCCCCCCCCCCCCTCAAGTATGAATAGCTAGCCCCGATATCAGAAGTCAGTATAAGTTAAAATTAGGGTATCTAGTCCCTGAGCAGGGGTTAAGGGATTCCTTCGGGGCGCCCCCTCCTCAGGTATGAATAGCTATCCCCGGTGTCTGGTGTTTTAGACACCCTGAGGGCGATACGGCACTGCGGTAGTAGGCCTCTCTTCATGCGTGGACACCAAATACAAAGAGATAAGGGCTAAGTTTCCCTGGTGTTTTAGACATTCCACAGATGATACCGTGCTATCGTATAGGCCTCTCCAAGGGAAGGGCACGCGTCACGACTTCGAAAGGGGAGTAAAAGAGGGAGATACGTGCTACCTAAAGGGTTAGAAGAAAGCGGTGAATCACACATTGGAAGAAGGTACCAATTACGCCTTTGACATGATAAAGAAAACAGAGACAGATAAAGAATAATAGGAGCTAAAAGATACACGAGAAGGCAAAGATAAGGTTCGAAAAAAAGACAAAAGTCAGATAATTATTTATACAAGAGCCAATTGTCTGAGTTACAAATAAATTTAAATGCATATAACAAGTTACAGGGAAGGGGTTCAAGATATGCATGAGTTCACTCCCCAAGGTCGAGGGGGACAACCTTCCCATCGACAATATGGTGGAAAGGGCTGCAGTTGGAAGTGTCAATCCCCGGGTTCTCGCAGGTGGCTTGAGCTAGGGCTTCCTTGAAACCCACTGCAAAGGTATCGGCCATATCATCGATAAGCTTCCCTTGGGCCTGCTCCAGCTTTTTGATTGTGGAGTCCTGAATTCCCCTCTCCGCGATGAGCTCCTTCTTGGCCCTCTCCAGCTCTTCAATCGTGGAGTCCCCAGAGGCTAGCTGCTTCTCGAGAGCTTTCTTCTCCACTTGAAGCCTGTTCAGTTCAGCCTGAAACTGATTATGCTCGGTTTGAAGAAGATTGAGCTTTTCCATCTGTTCAGATAGCTCCCCCTCAGACTTCTCCAGCGATTGCTCCCGCGCAGCACATTGATCAGCAAGTGTTTTCTGCTGCGCCTCGGAAGCTCGCATCACCGCCTCAAGAGCAACGATCTTGGATTGGAGAGACGCCACTTGTGCAAGGAGCTCAGTGAGCCGTTTGCAGGCTTTGACATTGGCCTCTCGGGCACTTCTCAAGGAGGCCTTGTAAACCTCCTCTTGGCACGCCCAGCTGCGGCACAGGCTCTCTTTTTCTTCCTTCAAGGTAGCCACTTCCTGTCGGAGAGTTTGGAGCGTGCGCGCCTCGACAGCCTTGGACTTCGCTTGGGCACACCACTCAAAGGCAATGGCCAAGAAGGCACCCAGATAGTAAGGCATGCCCTTTGACCGTGGCACCCCGGAAGATTCACCTGGCGACAGCCTCCCATTGAAGCCCCTCATCAGCTACATGATGGGAGGGGGGATCGCTATAAGCTCTGGGGCAGTTGTTGGGGCGGCGGGGGGCGGTGTTGGTATTGGTAAGGGCGCGGACTCTACCACCCCCTCCTCTTGGACTGTTTGGTGTGGGGGAGATGTGGCGCTGGGGGGATTGTCCATCATAGACCCCCCACGTGGAGGTGAAGAGGATCGCGAGTAGACGACCCGATTGGTCCTCCTTCTTTTATAGGCAGGCCCCACATCTGATTCGTCGTCCTCGGAGGAAACGGTAAGCACCCTCTTGCCTTTGTCAAAAGGGGTTGTGGAAGGAACGCTCGCTACAGCCAGTGGGACTGCAGCGATGGGAAGAGGTGAGTTGGGTGTTTGGAGTGTTGGAGGAGAGTTGGATGTTTGTGCTGTGGAAGGCGTTTACGACGTAAGAGGGGAGTTTGGTGTTTGGTGGGAACGAGGAGAGCTGGGTGTTTCGGTAGAATGGGGTGGTAGTGATGGTGGCGATGGATTAGACTTGAGGGGGGAGGTGCTGGAGGCGCCGGCCTTTGCGGACGCCGCGCCAAGACGAGCCTTCAAGGACTTGGCCAGCTCCATTCGGGTTGCATAATCCATCACTGATATTGCACCAAAGCAAACCAAGCAACAAAAGATTAGTTAGGTGAGAAGTGTCGAATACGTATGGCGATGCATAGAAACATAAAATTAAGATTTGAACTCAGGACCAAATATAGGGTTCAACTCTACTACTGAGGTAAATTCACAGAGCAACAGCACGTGTGGAGATTAGGGCAGATAAACATTGCTTACAATAATTAGAGAAAAACACGAAGAAGACAAGCAAAGGGCGAGACTCCCTACCAAAATATGCAGAAAGGGCATTGGCCTTGAATTCGCGAGATATCAGTGTCGGGGTGTGGAAGACGACTTTCAAGCCAGCTAACGCCACACACACCTCCCTATCAGTAGAGGATAAATCGTCCAAGGATTTGGGCTTGGTCGGATTGGTCTTCTCCGTCCAGTATAGAGGAAAGCCATCCAGGGCTGCAGGGTCGTGCTTGGCGCAACACACGCTGAAGAAGTTACCCTTCCAACCTTTGAAGGAATTCTGGAAGAGGGTGAAGAGAATTCTGCTAGCGACCCCAGAAAAGCTCACCCAGAGACTTTTCCCTTCCTTTTTCACTTCAAAGAAGTGAAGGAAAACATCCACTGATGGTGGGATGCCCAGGTACCCACCCAAGATCTGGAAAGCCCGGACGAAGGCCCAGCCATTGGGATGTAGTTGGGCAGGGGCTACATTGACCTCCGTGAGCAGCTCCCTCTCGAAGGTCGTGAAGGGGAGGCGCAGACCGATGCGCTTAAATACCGCTTGGTAAAGGAAAAAGAAGGGTTTTCCCCCATTTGACCTGTCATCCACGCAAACTGGCTCCCCAGGGGTGCCATGACAGATGGAGATATGAGAATCATGGGTTTTGCAAAAGGCGTTGAACTTATACAATCGCAAGTCACCTAGATGATTTTCTACGTCCTCAATAGTAGTCAAGGTGGTGCATTCGTCCAAGAGCTCGTCAGGAGCCCATGAATAAAGGGCCTTGTAGTGAACTCTTGGGGGAGGAGGATTGGGCGTTGTTTTTGTGCGTGCCATAGTTTGATGAGAAGAGCTGAAGAATGAAGAAGAGGAAGGGTTCAGCGAATGAGGTTAAGACAGAAAGGAAGTGAAACCCTAGAAAAACCCTACCCACGCGAGAAACCCAGAAAAAAGGGAAGAACGAGAAAGCAGAGGAAAGGGGAAGAGCACAGAGATGCAAAAATATAAACAGTCATAGGCAGATATAAAAGCAATACAGTAAAGAGGAAGAGTCATCAACGCAGAAAAACCATACCTTTTGCGGTGAGAGTTGCAAAGGTTTAAGCTTTTGCGAAGAGGAAGAATGCAAGATTCGCGAGTTGCAGAGAAAGTCTGAGAGGATGAACAGTAGAAGAGAATGCAAAAGGAGTGAATGAAATAGTGCCTCGAGCGCGCGTTTTTTAAAGTTATAACGTTAGCTTGAGAAGCGCTAACGACGCTCATCCCTAGCTGTAGGATCGAGCCACGTATCGAAGGATTAACACGCAACTTAAAGCGTCACATCTTCAGCGCAGAAAGCATCACGTCAGACACTCAGGAAGTGTCACATCAACTGCACGAGGGAATGTCACGTCAGCAAGAATGCCACGTGGACAATAGGGCGAGGCCTTAGTCTTTTCGCTGAGAACAAGTATCAGCTCAAGACTGGGGGGCTTGTGTATCGTCCCGTCCCCGGGCGTTGACCAAAGTCAAAGTCAAAGTCAACATATAGTGGGACCACTCGAGGGGTCCAAGGAAGGAAGTCAACAGATTGACCGCTTGAGGCGTCGCCAAGTTGAGGCATCGCCAGGCTAAGGCGTCGCCAGGTTAAGGCATCGCCAAGTTAAGAAATTGATGGAGGAGGGCCAAGCACATCCCACCATGAGAGCCAAGACCCAAAGCTAGACCATGATGAGCGTCTAGACTCAAGGAAGGAGCGTCTAGGACGTGAAGAGGGGAGGCTACACATGGAGCGTCTAGGGGGAGACCTAGACCGTCTAGGCCCAATTACAAGATCAATTGCTAAGCACATTCACGCCCAATTGAATGAAGCCACGGATGGAAGAGAGAAAGCCTTGTACATGTTACATGGAGGCCCATTAGGGGTGCTTAGTAATTAGAGTAGTGTAGAAAGCATATTTGTGTGAACATTCTAGAATCTCTTTAGCTTTGGTCGGTCATGAGCACATGGCACATGTGCTTGGTGATTTGCATTTCATTTGGCTTTCATTTCATTACATATTAGCTTAGTTTATACGGCCATCTAGCTTATAAATAGGAAGGCCTACACCTTGTATTTGCAAGTTTTATTGTGAGTAAAGTTATGCTGCCATTTTGTGCCAAGCTTTGCTTCTCCCTAGAACTCTAGGCTCTAAACTTCACATCCTTCACCTTTCCTTGGGCTGGCCGAACCTCCCTATGATCATACCTATCATGCACCTTCAAGATCAACACCACTCTTAGGAGGATCTTGCTCACACACCTTCATAGCTTCCGCACCATTTTCTTACATGATTCAAGAAGACCTTCATGAAATTTGCCATCAGAAATAGTCAAGTTAAGACATCGACGGTGTTACCCCCCGATACCCATGGGTAGGAAAGACCATGGAGGGGGCAACACCGTGAGGAAGTCTCAGGCCCCGATAGCTCAGAACAGCGATGAAGAGAAGAGAAAGGTGGCTTCAAGGCCATAAGTTCTAGTACCAGTAGGGGGTAACCTGACTCATGAAGTACCCACGCCACCGCTGGGAGACCCTGGGACAGATACGACCCATGAGAAGGCCACGTCGAGGGGAGAACCATGTGCATGGTACAAGAGAAAGGTAGATACACTCCCAAGGTGAGTGACTAAAAGCTAGGGCGCATGAGTTGGCACCCAGAAAGTCACCCCTTGCACCAGATGCACTTCGAAGAAAGAGGACTCACACAATGGAATAACCCTAAGTTGGGTTACGATGTTGTGGGGCCCTCTGCGTAGAATAACGATCAAGTCAGAAGAACACGGGGCAATAAGCACGTGTTCATCAATGTTTCAGTGAAAGTTTGCTAAGGTACGCGTTAATTTAGTTTACGTATCAAATGTTTCCAGACACATTTTTAGACGCTTTCAATGCGCTTCAACGCGCTTTAAATGCAAGAGGTGTATAAAACGGGGTTTTGGGACATTTGAAAAGGGATCCGAGTTTTGACCTAATTCTGACAGTTTTACACACACGTAAACCCTAGTTGTTTCGTTGCGCACCCACTGTGCGCACAAGGCAATTAGGGCAACACAAGATTAGCCATTCAGTACTATTCAACCACCTTCAGAGCATCCGGTCACGGTGCTTCAATACGGAGGGGTGTCGCTTTTGATGTTTCTCGCTAGCTGACTTGATCGTCGGAGTGCAAACAGCCACGAGGGCGCCCCTTTGTTCACTTCTTTTCAGGTACTCACAGACGGAGCAGAACAAAGGTGCCCTAGCTCGTGAGGACAAGCCACACATAAAGACAATCTAGGTCAACCGGTGGGAACAGCTCTAGTTTTTAAGTAAGCACAGGTATATGGTTGTTGCCCCTGAGCCCTGGTTTGTTGAAGCGTTCTGATGCTATAAAGGAATGTCATTGTGATGATGGTGGTTTGGCACGGTGGTTATCTGTTATGTTGGTGTACCAAAGTCATAGGTCCTGATGAAGAGAAACACTTTTTTAATCTGTTACAACTTTTTAGTTATATAGAAATATAGAAATTCTATACTTTTGGAGAGTTGTGGTGTTGAGGAGCTGGCCAATTCAGAAGCTGTAGGGTGAAGTTCTTTGGCAGATTTTAGTGGCAGGGTGCTTGTTGGTGCTGTTTTGTATGATTTTATGCAGCAAACAAATGTACTTTTCTCCTGGTTTGTTTGGTTTGTTTTTGGTAATCCGGAAACTTTCATGTAGTTTTTGGATTATGTATAAGGGTTGAAATAAGTATCTTTTTAATTTAATTTAATTTTTTATTAATAAAAAAAATCATTTTAAAAAAGTATTTTCATCCTTTTTAGTTTATATTGAAATTGATATGATGTATGGAGAATTTCCCTATCAATAACTTAGTTAAAACATTGATTACATAGAATGCACCAATTTTGCACTATTATTTTGACAGTAGTTTTCTTTTATAGTTATTTTAAAATAGATTATTAAAAACTATTTTTTATACTGATAACAGATAAAAATTGCACTCTCATTTTACTGATAAAAAATTAATCTGGAAAGAAATCAATATGAAGAAATAATTTTAGTTTTTATTGTTTTTTTAATGATTTAACTTTACAAAATCCATCAAAATAGACTTTATAATATTACATATCTCGTATATATATATATATATATATATATATATATATATATATATATATATGTGTGTGTGTGTGTCTGACTAATTTTTTTATATATTGTTCTCTTGTTCTTTTGTGATTTTGTGAACATGATTTTGTAAGCATCATGATTAGATTTTTACTACAAATTAATGGAAGATCCATGTTGATATGGATTCTGTTTTGAGGACTTTGTATTTTAGAAACTATGTGAGATAGTTTTTTTTTTTTTTTAAGGATTGGATTATTCTTTAAATAACTATATTTATTCAATTCATTTTTTTTATATATATACACATATATATATATTAATAATTATCAACTTAAAATTGTTATTGGAATTGCTTTTGTTCTTTTTAAGCAACAGTTGCTCAATTTGTTTTTTTTTTATCAATGACTTTATATCGCCAACACCTTAGGAAAGTAAAAGTAAACGCATAGTTAAGATAGATTCATGGAAATTTATACGGCATCTAGTTTAATGAAGTCACAACTCTCTTTTTTCTCATCTTTATCTTAACATTCATAAAAGAAATTATGGGAAGAATTATCTGTTTCCAAATCCTATATATATTAGGTGGAAATAGAGCTACACGCATATTAATAAAGTATATTTGTTTATGAAAAGTAATGAACGTGTAACAATAAAGCTTAGATGGGGAACATTCATTTTCTTAAACAAAGACTTGGTGTTTAAACTTGTGGTTCACGTAAATTAGCTCTTATTTATTTGTCAACTACTCCCAGAAAAGAACAAAACAACAAGGTGGCCAGCTTTTGTAGCATTATTATTATTTAAATAAAAAAAATCATTTTTTACAACAAATTTCCACTGATTTTTTACAATCAAAAGAAAAGGAAGAGAGATAGGGATAAAACATTATTAAAGGAGTAGTTCAGTCTTTTCTTTAGTGGCTTAGGATAAAAGCTTCCATCAGAAAACACTAAAGGGTTAATAATGGTTTTTTCTAAAAGATACATTGGAAAAGCTGGTTGAATTATTAGGGAAAAACGCTTCAGCATGTGGCTGTGCGAGTAAAACACAACACCTTTACAACTTTAAAGTTGTAAATGATGCAAGCCTAACGACCTATATAAACATATTATTACCTTTTCTGTTAAATGTTTGGTCTTAGCTCAGCATTTTCAAACATAGTTCTCCCCTTTCTCATTCTTCATCACCTTGCCCCTCACAGTTCCACAAACAAAGTCTAGGTTGTAAAGCACTGGTAGCATTGCTACAGAAGACAAGAAAACCAGCACAGGGCCAAAGATCCAAAGAAGAAGAGGAAGTGCTGAGTAGAAGAGCCTGTTTCCAACAGTGCTCAAAATAGTTCCCTTCTCCAAAAGATCACTCAAATATTGGGGTGTCACCAAGGACATGACATCTTGTGGTGTGCAAATGAGGATGCTCAATTGATTGAAAAACCTAATCGACAGCGTGTGACAGAAAAATGAGAATAAGAATATGGTTAGGAGTGTCACATACTTGAGTGCCACCATGAATTCACTGTGGGCTCCATATACAGCGTCATTCAGAGGCTTCTTCACACTGTAAGTGCTGCTTATGACAGCTGCCAAACCAGCAGAGAGGAGAATGGATGTAGTGGCCATGAGAGTTGATCCCATAATCATATTACGAAGAGTTTGAACTGCTAAGATGTTCTTCTTTTCAATGTCCTGACATCAACAAAACTTGCTTTTCACAAACTATTCCAAGTCTAATTTGAAAGTAATTAATTATTATCAAAATCTAATAATTCTAGCCTATAACAGTGGAAAAAAAAACATATCTAGTCTTAATACATTATTTCTAATTAAACAGTTGTATGATTGAAATTTAATTACATTCACCACAACCTCTATATACCCTTCCATTTTCAGGTTTAGGTCATGTTCATGTGTGTGATGTGAAGAGAACCAAACATAAAGACTAGAGATGCCTTTATGCTTTTAGTTCTTGAATTTTGAGGTAATTTTGATTTTACTCTTCCAAATAGATTCTTTTAAATATTTTTATCTTTAAATACTAAATTCGAAAATACAAAATTAATTTTTTTAGATTTTTTATGTATCATTTAAAGTTTAAAATTTAAATTGTTTTTAACTACTCAATTTTAGTGTATTTATGTTTATTACAAGTATGATAATGTTTGTGCGAAACACATGGTTTAATTAATTAGTGAGAGTGGAAAGAAATATATAATGTAATGAAAGCAGAAACTGATATTCCTTGGAATCAATTAATTGATGAAGAACTAACTCTTGAAAAAGGGTGATCCACTGACCACAAAAACAAAAGGAGTTGTCCTTAACCTACTTTATTTAAATGAAGTTACTAAGGCACTTTTATGTGAAAGTGATTGGCCATATTTTGCAGAAGGCACCCCAGCCACTGTCATAAAAAATTGGAAATCCCAGGGCAGCCAATTGTATGCAGATTCTCTGGAATATTCATATTTGTATGTTTGTCTTTTCAAGATTCTAAACTGATAAACATCATGCCAAAGATATAGGGCCCTGGAATCCATTCACTAAAGCCATATCTTTGAACCTGGTCTTCCTTCATTATTAATTATTGGGTAATTAACTATCTTCTTTCTCCATCAACTTTTATCTTAAATTGGATTTTGTTTATCGTTAAAATTTTAGACTCATTCAATCTTTGCATTTCTAAAAGTTATGTAAAACATCGTTGGAAGACACCGTTAATGATTTTACTATGTAGTAAAGAGAATTTCAAATTAATGATATGTATGATCTTTGTTTATTTAATTTTTTCTATCTTCGTAAAGTTGTGAAAATAAAAACATATTTAACTTTATTTTTTATTATATAATTATATTTAACTTTATTAAACTATGAATTGTTTATTTAATATTATTAATATTAATATTATTATTATTATTTATTTTTAATATTAATATTAATATTATGAATATTATTAATATTATTAATACTGCTATTAATATTATATAATATCATTAATATTGCTATTAATATCATCAATATTATTATTAATAAAAATAAAATTAATTATATTATTATTAACAAAAATAATAATAGTAATAGTAATAGTAATAACAATATTATTTTTATTAAATAAATAATTCATAATGTATTAAAGTTAAATATAATTAATTAAAAAACAAAGTTAAATACGTTTTTAGTTCTAAACTTTTAATAAAGATAATGCTAAAAATTCAAAGTCAAAATTTTTGTTAATCGATCAAAATCTCGGTTTCTTATATGAGAAAATCGTTACAATCATCAGTTTAAATTTTTTTTTATCTAATTTCACATCAACATTCAAGGATTAAAAACATTCTTAACCCTTATCTATTTTTTTTTACCTTACCCTTTCACTCTGCGTCATTTTAAGCATGCGCTAAATATTCATAGAGATAAGAATAAAAAATATTCATAAAGTATCTTCCCCCAAACCTCAACTGGAGGGCTTACTATAGCCTCTTGGCCTAACTCATCTAAAACTTCAACTTTTCAATTAAAAGTAAAATGTATTCTTAGAAGTGACTAAAAAAATCATGAAATGAAAATTAATTTAAAAAAAAAAGTTGTTATAGTGATTAAATTAGAGATTATTTTATAAATCTAAAAAAAATTGGTTTCTAAATTAGTTGGTTATTGTTAAATAGTTTTTAAATTTGTATCTAATTAGTCATCAATGTTTTAACTATCAAAAATATTTTTAGTTTTAAAATGATCTCTAATCTAATCATTATATCAACTAATTATTTTGTTTCTAAAATCGGTTTCTATTTCATAATGATTTTATTGTAGTAAGTTATTCAAAATTAGAGAATCAAATAAGGATGAGAAAGGTATTTTGGGCATTTCAATTTTCCCAATAAAATCATTTTTTATTCTTATAGCACTAACTTTTTTTGGTTTCACTATTTTTTGTTATATTTGTCTTTTTTATGAACTTGGGAACTTGAGCGAGGGACGAAATTTACCATTTACGAAAATACAAGTATCAAAATCATTACTTTCAAAACATAAAAACAAAAATCTTTTCTTTTATCAGAAACTGAGGGACTTAAACATGGTTTACACGTTAAATAGTTTTCTTTATTTAAACACAAACCAAAATAAACAAATATTGGAGTGTGACGTAGTTATAAAACAAAATAGAAAAAAATTAAAATAAATATTCCAAGAAGTATTTAAACAAAAATGGTGAACACTTCATCCTTTAATAATGAATTAAAATGGACAGGAGAGTATATTGCAAATTCAAATAAAATAATGACATGACAACTTCTACAGTGTAAATAAGAAGGACAATAACAAGTTGGATGATGTCTGGTTAAAAAGGGTTTACAAATCAGGTTTGAATGTTAATATATATAAGATCTAATAAAAGATGAAAGATCTTGGTGCCCTAATTGGCAAACTGAAAAACTCTTGACCAAGGAATAAAAAGAGAGAGCAGTTTAAACCAGAAAGTGGCTATAAAGGTATATACTGTAAATGATATGAAGATGAAACTGAAAAAGTGGATAGAAAGATGAAATTAATAATAACTTTTGGCAATGTTTTGATGGAGAAGAGAATACCTTCAACATGGCAGGGACCCAGGAGCGTCTTCCATGAGTATTGATTCCGATAATGGTGGAAGAAGGCTGTGTACGAACCTTATGCCACAACCAAACATGGTAACCAATGGTGACCAGAAATCCCAATGGTACCATCACGACATCCAAATAATATTTCTTCCATTCCATCTCAATTTCTTCTCTACGATATATCTGTCAACAAATTTGAAGGGGTTTGTGTTGTGTCTCAGCTTCACTCACTGCTGCTTCTCTTTTCAATCACCCTTTGCAGATTCTTTCTACCACCATCGTACAAGTTTCGTCAGTTTTGGACTAAGAAGTTGCATTTATAAGAGAAAATCACGTAAGTGGGATGCAATTTTTTGTGAGACAGGTACCGTGTAGCAGAAACAGAATATTTTTATTTCGTATACTGCATAAGATATCCAAGATAGGGGAAATTACAGTACATAGACGTGTTTATTGCTAATTATAAATGTTTTCACCATAATTATTTGAGTGTGGAAAATAATAGAATAAAGCATAGAGAAGTATTAATTTGTGGGAAGTGGAAGAATGAAATGGCAAAAGATGCTGAGAACTGCACTTTTTGTAATGCCCGTGGTTACTTAGTGGTAGTAGCGCTATTAATGGAGCTTAAGTTATTGCCATTTTTTTATGAAAATAAATAATTACGCACACCAACACCAACTTATATGTTGGTTAATAAAAGTTATTGCTTTTTTGGTTGTAGAATCAGGAATACAGATTAAAATTGTACACCAACACTAACTTATATTTGATTAATTGAGGGGTTTTAATATTATGACGACCTTTTTCCCTGTGTTTTCCATTAATGAAGTTTCATGCTATTTGTTCTCCAATCCCTTCATATGAACAATTGCAGATTTTGTTGTTTAGCATATTTTACCATTACCACCCTTTACCTGACCCTTTTTGGCATTTTGAAGTTTCATGCCGGTTTCATCATGTATATTTAAATTAATTTCGCGTTCATTCTTAATTTTCTTTCAAGATGTTGCGATTTTGATAGAAAAATATTTAAGAGTTAAATGTTTTTTATGTAGTATCACTTATAACACGAAATTAATTTTTGTTTTTAGTATCTATGTGGAGTATGAAATGATTGAGAAAAATAAAATAATATATATATATATATATATATTTTCGTATTATTAACATATTGAATGAGAAATAAAAATCAATTTCACGAAGTAATTAATTTAATGTAAGACTTTCAATTTATTTTGAATTTCTAAAAAATAAAATTATTATTAAAAATATAATATATTAGCAGGAAAATGTCAGTATTATTAGAATTGCTTTTTATTAATGTAGTTCTTATCCAAATGTTAACTTATTAATATAAAAGTTATGAATATATATCGTAGTAGCTTAAATACGAATTGTAGATGCATGCACAGTACATAATTACATTAATTAAAGATATAATCCCATTATAATATATAAATGAATATAAAATTTATATTATAAATTAAATTAAACTTAAAATTTAGTTTCCAATAAATACATCACTATCAAAAAGAAATTATCAATCATATGCAATGTGCTAAAAAAATATTAAAGGAAAAAAAAAATTAATACATCAATTATCAGGGTAACAAGCCAGAATTTATTATAGAAATCGAATAAACTCAAATTCAAATAAGCCAAACTTAAGCTTAATATAATCAGGTAAGGAATATAACTACTTAAAAATGTCCTTTTTTCTAAATAAAGATTAGTTAATCTATCCTCACATTGATTATCTTTTAAAAATATCATAAACATTAAAATTCTTAACAGAACATTTCACCTGCACTCCTTTCAGTTCTTGTAATTTTGCAAGGATAAAGAATATATTAATAGTGAGGTTGGATTTGGACATAATTAGGCATAGGCCAAGTGAATCAGATCACCATTAGTTTATATTAATTTCCATTAATAAGAACTTCCCATAAGGCACGTTTCTTGGTGGGGAATGATGCAAATCAATATGATATATATTACATATATGGTAAAAAAAATCAAATAAAAACAATGCATTGCACTTTCCTAAAAATAGCCAAGGTAATATATGTCAGAATGTGCTTTTTAAATTTTATATATATGACAAAATTATCCTTTTTCTATCTCGTGATGTGGTACAATGTTCTAATATTTGTTTCAATAATTTGAGAGACAAAGCTTAAACGGAATATATAATTAAATAGTAATGTGGCTCAGAATAAATTCAAAATATTTTTAAGGTGTTATTAAGTGAATCGATAAAAATATAATTGAAAATCAATCTGTACTGTCCCGTATCCGGGCGTTGATAAAGTCAAGGTCAAAGTCAACGTTTGGGGATTCAAAGTCAACATAAGGCGTCGCCTAGGTGAAGAGACGCCAAGTGCCAGCGTCGCCAAGAGGAAGCGTCGCCTAGGTGAAGGCGTCGCCCAACCAGGGCGTCGCCAAGATCAAATATCACTAAGGCAAGGCAATCACAGTGTGGTTCCCCGATACCCATGGGTAGGAAAGACCATGGAGGGAGCGACGCCGTGGGAAGGCCTCAGGTCCTGATAATCCGGGGTAGTGATAAAGAGAAGAGAAAGGTGGCTTCAAGGCCATAATGATAGCACCAGTGTAGGGCAGCCTGACTCGTGAAGTACCCCTGCCGCCCCAGAGACGCCTTTGGGACAGATACGACTCAAGAGGAGGGTCACGCCCAGGGTAGCCAGGTGCAGGGTACGAGAGGAAGGCAGATACGCTCTCAAAGTGAGTGACTAGATGATTGGGGGCATGAGTTGGCACCCAAAAAGTCACCCCTTGCGCAGTAGCACTCCCAAGCAGGAGGACTCACACGAAGAAACGCCCCCAGATGGGGTCATGGCGCTGTGAGGCCCTCCACGTGTACAGCAGCCAGGTCAGAATAGAAACGCCATTTAGCCAGGTACCAGGTAATTAAAGTCATTTAATACCATTTCCGTTTCGAGCGTTTAAGGTACTATAAAGGCTCCCAAGCGTTTTTAACGTCTTAAATGCGCTACGTTTTATAATTAAATGCGCTACGTTTTATGATTAAAGACGCTTTAAGGCGCTTTAAATGTTAGGGTAGTTTAAATAGTGCCGGGAATGTTGGGAACGGGGTTCGAACTTTTGGCAAATTTCCCAGAGGCGCCAATTCATTTTAAAGGCGCCAATTCATTTTATTTTAAATTTATACAACAAATAAATAAATTTAATGTATAAAATACTGTATATTATTTATAAAAAAAAATTCTTTAATTTATACAAAACAATTAAATTCAATTTATACAACAAAAATAATTCATTTCATTTATACAACAAAAAGTTATTTTAAAATATATAACAAATAATAATCTATATTGTTTAATTTATATATGACAATATATAAATAAAATAAATTTAAAATAAATAATCTTTAAAATAATAAAATATTTTATATAACATTTAAATAATTTAAATACATCTTTTCTTTTACTCAATTAATTTTAAATCAAACACTTAATTAATTTAATAAATTTAATTTAACTAACTTATATTAAAAATTGATAAATTAAATAATTTATTATAATATTAAAGAAATAATTTTAAAATAAATACAATAAAAAAATTAAATATTAAAATATTTGTTATACATTAAATAAATTTAAATAAATAATTTTAAAATTCTAAAATATAAACATGTGTGAGTCGTGATGGACGCATATGCGTGGATGATAGCCGACGCGAGCCGACGCAGACTGGACTGTTTAAAAAAAAAATTAAATCCATAAGTACGTCCGTTTTGCGTCGAATGTCATTGTTGCGTGGGTATTTCGCCATTTTGACCGACGATAGTAGCGTCCGTAAATGGCCCACGTAAAAATTTGAAAGCTAATTGCTTGTTTTCTTGTAGTGATTATTTTTGTTGGCACTGATTAGGTTATCTTTTTTTAATTGCTGCTAAGATTATTTTTTTAAAAGTTTTTAATTAATATAAAGTGAAAAATTATCCTAAGTCACATTATAAAAAATAATTTTAATTATTATTGTATTACTAGATGCCCAATTACTGAGTAGTTGGTAAGACATAATTATATTTACAATAATTATAAACTAAAATCTGATTACTTATTAAGAGCATAATTAGGCACGTATTGGGTCTGGCCTACCTTAATTCTTCTGCAGGGAAAGGCACATTAAAAACTATAAATAAGGGATAGTTTAAGATAAAAGGTAATGAAAGTTTGAACCCTGAAACCAGTAAACTGATAACCACATTTAACTTGAACGTAAGAGTGTTTTTGTAGATATCCTCAATATCGAAAGAGAAAAGAGGAGAAATAGAAAATATGAGACCCAAAGGCCAAAAGCTTGAAAAAACCTAATAGAAAATATTCTATCGGAAAAAAATAACATTTATAGCCTCAATAAAAAAAAATCCCCCTAAGTATTAACTAAAAAAATGGTTAGATGTCTAATTAATGTTAACCGATAAATAAATCTAGTATAAATTAACAAAAAATAATTTTAAAAACATCAATAAAAAAAATAACTTACATCAATGTTGACTAAAACATTATTTTAGTGACGTTGTTAAGGTCAAATCAAATGTTTTAAAACATTATAGAAAAACTTAACTCTATGAAAGAATATAAAGAGAAAAGGCATAAATTAAAAAAATATATAATTTTTTTAAAATATTTACTCTTTAGATAATATTGAATACGGTTCATCATATCCCAGAAGAAAAAAAAACATTAGGATGCAATATAGGAGTTTTTTTTTTAAACGTAAAAATTAAATTGAGTAACTTGAAAATATATATATATATATATATATATATGATCAAGTTACTAACAAGAATGAAATAGAAAACATAAAATGTTAGTAGTTAAAACAACCAGAGATACTAAAAAGAGGATAGTTTGACAAATCATTGTCTACTAATCTGCTTAAACCCATACAAAGACAGTTAAAAGACAAACTTGATTTGGTTGGCTTATTTTGAGTTCAGGAGGTGGAACCATATAGACTTCTTCCTAGGATATTTATGTAAAAATGCATTGTATACATTTCATTGATGTAGATACTAATGTTATGTAGCTACTAAAGCTAAAAGAAGTCTAGAAATTGTTAATTTTACAATTGGTGAAAAAGTATTTATATAGTTTATACCTTGAACTTGAGTATAACTTTTTGCAACTAGACGAGTTTTATACATTTTGATAGTCGATCATATTTGTACTTAATCTTATTCACCTAGTTGCATCCAATAGGAATCTTGTCATGAGGTAAGGTTGTTAACGTCTAGATATTATTAGCTCGAAGTGCTTCAATTTCTCTTTGCATTGCACTAGTCCATCTAGGATGTTTACATGTCTCCTTGTAATTTCGAGGTTCAATATGCATAGTCATAGTGAAATCAAATTTTTTATTGGATAAAGAGTCATAAGATAAAACTAATGAAATAGAATACCTGATTTTACTTTTAGACTTTACATAATTGTTGATACTATGATAACTATTTTCTAGAAATTGAGGAATATTTTTTACTCTATTAGATCGTCTAATGCTATCAGAATCTATCCTTTGCAAAGTTTCTTCACTGGACAACCTATCTTCCGCCTATTGAACTTCAATGTTGTTATTGCTTTCAATGGTTTCACCTTTAAGTTGAACGCATTTAACTTTCTAGCAAAAAATCAAAACTATGTTGAGTATATACTCTTTAACTTTCTATAGATTCTGATCCGGTCGGTCATCGGTAGTCGGTGACGTCAGCAACAGATAGCCACGTGGACCGTTCTTAGTGGGACACGTGGGCCAGGGAAACAGATGTGTCTTTGAGAGGGTCACCCAGGAGGTGATCGGTGATCAGGAGGGTGATCGGTGGTCCGAGAGGATGCGCGATCAGCGCCTAGATAAGCGCCATGAGACAGGAGGCGTGGCGCTATGAGGCACCGATCGGTCGTCTGGGGTGAGTGATGACCATCGGGCCTTCGTGTTACGCGCGGTTAAGCTGGGACTGAGGGGTGATTCCCAGCGAGAGCGTTGTATACGAGCCTTGTGTGGCAGAGTATCAGAGAAAGGAGAAGTTAAGTGTTTAGTAGTATCGCGCACGAGAGTGGCCTAAGGGAGCTAGTAAGCCAGTCGGTGATTGGTGTTCTCTTAACCCATAACGTGCATGGTGCAAAGCAGAGGTGATCGTTCACACAGTAGGTGATGCCTAGTACGTGCGCTTAGCCAAGCCACACATGGTATTCGCGCTGAGGTTGCACGAGACACCTAGTAAAGAAACGCTCTAAGTTACTTCACACACGAATAACTTAGGTGCGCAACAGAGTATATAAAGGCATTCCGCGCTCATGCAGAGGGAGGTAAGATTCATTCTTGCAAGTTACTAGTTTACACACAGAGAGAGAGAATCACATAGTGCACACGAGTCTCGCTGAGATTCTTAGTTCTTAGTTCTTTGGTGGTTTTGCAAGGCTGACTTGAGCGTCAGAGTGCAATCGGCCGCTAGAGGCGCCGTTTGTTGTGTTTTGCAGGTTTGTTGGAGTTCTTGTGGAGTGCTTGGAGCGTTCTTGCGAAAGACAGAGTTTGACGTGGCAAATCCTTCGACGTTCGAATCCCCTGCGAGATCATTTGGCGCCCACCGTGTGGCACGTGTGAATTTGTGATCCCATCCACACTTTGCTGTCAATTTTTGTTTGTTCTTGAGATTCTTTGCTGAGAAAATGAGGAAGACAAGGCAAACCTCACCCGCGCCATCAGCTGAAGAAGGAGCTGTGACAATGGCGCAAGTCTTGGAAATGATGCGAGCGCTGCAAGACAATGTGGCAGCGTCAAGAATGGAACAAGAAAGGATGCAAGCGGATTTTGCTGCATCACAGAGCAGAAATGAGGAGTTGGACAGAGTAAATGAAGAGTTGCGCAAGGCGCTGCAGGCGCAGAAGGAACACGCAGCGGAGGAAAGAGTGGTGCCGCCGCCGTCTCCCCCAGGACTTTCCCCATGCCTTTCTCATCTGAGATTATGAGTGCAGTGGTGCCAACAGGCTTGGTGGGGGTGAAAGCCTCGTTTACAGGGGTGGAGGACCCAGAGACGCATCTGACAGTGTTTCACACCCAGATGATGCTCTCTGGGGGCTCAGATGCAGTGTATTGCAAGCTGTTCATGAGCACCCTGAGCGGGATTGCTCTGGAGTGGTTCGTGAGCCTACCAGATGGCCACATCACTTCGTTTCAGTAGTTCTCCAAGTTGTTCATGGAGCAGTATATCGTGAACAGGGCACCCCAGTGGTGTTGTATGATTTGTTTGACGTGAAACAAAACCAAGGTGAGTCCCTCAGGGATTACCTTAGTCGTTTTGGAGCACAGGTAGTGAGGCTGCCCAGCAAAGATGAAGATATGCTGGTGCACGCGTTCAAGAAAGGGGTTCTGCCGGGCCCTTTCAGTGAATCTTTGATCAGAAATCACCCCAGCACCTTCGCAGAGATTAGGCGTCGTGCTGTGGCGCACATCGTGACAGAAATAGAGGTTTCTAAGAAGAGGGGAAGCGTGGCCCCGACCAAGTCGCGCAGAGGACCGAGCAGGTCTCAGCAGCTGATGAGGGTGCATGAGGCCAAAGAAAGAAAGAAGGCTCAGGGGAAGCCTCGCCCTTACGAGCCTAGGAAGGACCAGGGCAGGGGGCGCGCGAGGGAGAGCAACGCGCCCCCCAGGTTTGACTTTGTGGTGGAATTGGCGGAGCTGATCGCCATTCCAGCCATAGCGGCAAGGTTGCGAGCACCAGAGAAGACTGACAAGGTGCTCGGAAGGAAGAAGAACGTGTGGTGTGAGTTTCACCAGGCTTATGGCCACTCACTCCACACTTGTTTGCGTTGGGACACCAACTCGCGGAATTGGTAAAAAATGGCTTTCTGAGCGATTACTTGCGGGAGACGCAAGATGATCGGGCGTCGGGGCCACCAGCAGAAGATCCGCAGCACGAGGTACCTGTGCACGGGGAGGTGCACACGATCGCGGGGGGCTTCTCCGGAGGAGGATGTACAACCTCTCAGAGGAAGAGGTACGCTCGGTCGGTGATGACTGTCGACTCGGTGGAAGATCATTCCCCCGATGCTGACATTACGTTTACAAAGGCGGATCTCCGGGACGTTGTGCCCCACGACAACGATCCTATAGTCATCTCCCTCGTCACGGCAGGGAGAAAGGTGCACAGGGTCCTCGTGGACCAGGGAAGCTCAGCGGACGTAATGTTCTGGCCGACGTTCAACAAGCTACAGCTGTCCCTTGATCATCTGAGGCCATACCCGGGGTGCTTGTATGGCTTCGCAGGGGACCAGGTGGAGGTACGAGGCTACATAGAGCTAAGGACCACGTTCACGGATGGGACCGTGGCCCGCACTGAAAAAATTAAGTACCTAGTGGTCAACGCCCCATCCGCCTACAACATATTGTTGGGAAGGCCGACACTCAACAGGTTGGGAGCTATACCGTCGACGAGGCACATGAAGTTCAGGTTGCCGTCGATGGAGGGGGCGGTAATCACCATCAAGTCGGACTAGAAGGAAGCTAGGCGCTGCTACGAGAACAACCTCAAGCAGCAGAGAAGTGTGTGCCATGTTACCTCGACACCGCCGCCGGGCGTGGACGAGAAGCGATCGGAGGTCGCAGTGCTGGGAAGAGATCGGCGACCCCCAGAACGTGGAATGCCACACACTTGAAGTTGTATTTTAGTTGAAAATGTAAAGTAGTTGCGCTTTCGCGCTAGTATAAACAGTTTAAACAGTTCAGGGGGCACTCTTTTTCCCAGAAGAGGGTTTTAATGAGGCCACCCAATAAAAAAAGAAGTTATCAGTATAAGAGTTTGCAAAGTTTTAAAGTTAAAATCCTCCTCGCCCCAGGTGCAAGTGCAGGTAATCGGTTAGGCCTTCCTCGCCCCAGGCGCGAGCATGGCAACTGGTTTAAAGTCCTCCTCACCCCAGGTGTGAGTGCAGGCAGCTAAGGTTCAAAAAGCCAGGGGTGCTAGTAAGCCCAAGAAGGGAAAGGAAGGATTTCGAGAAACGCCTTTACCCAAGTGGCATAGCATCAATATTGGCACAGTAGAACTCTTAGTCAAAACCCTTCTCACCCCAGGAGTGAGAAGGTGGAAGCACGACCCGATGTGTTAAGGGTCGATGACCTTGAGGCAGGCAAGAGGGGTTATCGAGAAACACTCTTCCCCCCAAAACAGGGCATCATCCTTGACCGATCGGTGTGAGAGTCCTCTACGCACTTAGCGTTGGAGCGACAAGCGATATAGGGAGATATAAGGTAGAAGCAGAGGCGCGACGACTGGTGAGTGGGTGGCCGTGGCATTCTGATCGGTTATCGGTGGTTAGAGCGTTGTTTAAGAAGTTTCAGACAAGTTCTTACGCGATAGGCCTGAGCAAGCAAGGCCACGCCAGATCAGTTATCAAGTGTTACTAGTTGTGATCGAAGTCAGAAGTAAGAGAAGCAAAACACAATAAAGATTTGTGCCAAGTTCGAGCAGGTTAGCAGTTAGACATGCATGGCAAGAGATAAAAACTAAGAGATACACAGCAGAAGAAACAGTAAGAAGAAAGTGGCATTCATATATACAACAAAAGTTTTTACATTCCAAGTTATGTACAAAGAGATAAAATCAAAACAACAATGATCAAGGGCGAACGATCTGGCCATCCACCACCTCGAAGTCCATGGCGAATTGAGAATAGTCAGCCTCCGGAAAGACGCACTTAACATGCTCAAGGGCCAAGTCGAAACCCTCAGCAAAGGTGTCAGCAGCTTCTTCCCAAAGCTTGGTCTTCTCAGCCTCGAGCTCAGCCTTATCGGTCTCGAGCACGACTTTCTCAGTGATCAGGGTGGCGATGGTGGACTCGGCTTCCTTAAGCTTGGTCCCTTGATCATTGGCGCGCCTCTCGTTCGCCGCGAGAGCCTCTACCAGAGTTGCGATCTGTTGGCGCAAGAAGGCGTTCTCAGCTTCAAGTTGGATGGCCCTACCCGTGGTCTCCATCAGATCGGCATCAAGAGCGGCGATGGCGTCCCCCATCAACATCTCCGTCTTGATGGTTTCTTGGACTTGCAGGGCGCACCCTCTCCTGGCTTCCTCCACCATACCCTTCAGCATGTCGTTAGTGCTCTGCAGGGCCTCATAGTCGCTTTGAAGCGACTCCTTTTGGTTGAGCAGTTCGCTCATCTTACCCTCCAGCTTCTCAAGGCGGCGATGCTGGGTGGAGAACTCAAGAGAGAGTACCATTTGGCGAGCCAGATGGAGGTCCACCTCGCTCCCGCTCCACCTGACTAGCTCGCGGTTTTGGAGCAGTTGTCTAGTCAGGTGGATGACCCTGGTGAGCCCTTTAGTGCTGGAGCCCGATGCTCGAAGGGAACTCTCACCACCACCCTCAGTTGTGGTAGCGGAGTCCTGAGGGCATGGTGAGGTTGGGGGGTGGGAGGTTCCCTCCGAACGAGCAGCCCCGCTCCCAGCTGTTTGAGGTGGTAAGGTAAGGGGTGGCCTGGCTGGGGGCAGGGAGGAAAGGGGGGCTGGAGAAGGAGAGCGTACGGGAGAAGCATGTGCTTGAGGGATCAGAGTAGCATCTCCCTCAGCGCCCTCGGTTCCCCTTTTTCTCCGTTGAACTAAAGGAGACCCCGAGCTCTCCTCTTCGATTGATATAACGGTGGTGGGAGCTTTCACCAACCGTTTTCTTTTCTTCTCACCCCTGGTCTCGGGGCCTTCAGCTGGCGCGACCGAGATAGGGGAGGCTGAGATGGGCTCGGAGGTGGCCTCAGTTCTAGTGGACGACCCGACAGCTTGTCGGCTCTTGGCAAGCGCGATCAGCTTCTGTCGTCGTTCCTTGTTGGAAGTCATATCTGCACCAGTTGAACATAGCAAAGGGTTAGTACAAGTAAACAAGGTGCAAAAAGAGTAAAAACAACGTAGGCAGTTAAGCGCGAGGATGCATGCTCAGAGAAATAACAAGGTAAAGGAGAGAAGAGAATGCAAACCAATATATTTCTTGAGCATCTCTGCGTCGAACTCATGCTTGATGAGGGTGGAGGACCCGAACTTAGCGCCCAAGCTCGAGAGCAGGCTGCACAGCTCGCGCTCGTAGGGTGCCATGGCCTCCAAGCCTCTGGGTTTTTTGAACCCTACTTTGGGAACCCAGTAGAGTGGGAAGCCCTCAGGTAAAGACGGGCTGTGCTCGTTGGAGGTGATCATGTAAAACCTACCCTTCCAGTCCTTGAAGGATTGCTGGTATAGGCCCAAGATCACCCTCCCAGACACGCCATTCAGACTCACCCACGACCGATCGCCTGGGTTCTTGGCCTCGAAGAAGTGGAGGAAGACGTCGGTCGAAGGTGGGGTGTCCAAAGTGGTTGCAAAGGATTTCGAACGCTCGGATGAAGGCCCAAGCGTTCGGATGGAGTTGACAGGGAGCCACGTTCAGCTCGGTGAGGAGATCCTTCTCGAAGAAGGTGAAGGGAAGTCAGAGGCGCAACCTCTTGAAGATGGCTGAGTAGATGAAGGTGAAGGGCACCCCATTGGTGGCCCTATCATCCACGCATATCGGCATGCCTCGAGGGGGATGCACACGCCCAAGTGTGAGTCGTCCTCCATGTCAAGGGCGCACGTGGGCTCGTCGGTGTCGCTACTCAACAGGTTGGTGAGATGGTCGTCGGGGAGTTGGCTAGATGTCTCGGCGAGCAAGTGGAGGGGAGCCCACTGGTACACCCGCGCGTAGTCGTGTTGAGAAAGCGTCGCTCGGGGGTGCGCACTCGCCGAAGGGGGCGCACTCGTCGAAGGCGATGGCGGTGCACTTGCGGAAGGCTGTGCACCAGACGATGAAGCAAGACGTGCAGTGGTTTTGGTGCGAGCCATTGTTCAGTAGCTACAATGGAGAAAGAAAGAAGAAATGAGGGATCAATGAAAAACAAGAGGAAGGCGAAGGGAGTAGAGAAACGAAAGCGAAGAATAAGAAGAAGTGAAAACGCAGAAAAACCAGAAGAAACCCTGGTACAGTGCAGGGAAAGAAAAACAACCCACAACGTATGCACAGTGCAATTATTGGATGATGCAATCCGTAGAAGGTATTCGAATATGCCATAGATAAAGAAAAAGGGTACCTTTTGTTGATCGCAAACGGTTTCTGGAAGCTTGAGGATTGGGGAAGAGGAATCGCAGAGAGGAAGTTCGAGAGATTCAGAGAAGAAGTGTTGGAGAAGGTGATGGAACAGTGAAGGCGCGTAAGTTTTGAATAAGGGAAACACAAACGACGTTTCATGCTAGCCGTCGATGCATACACGTGTCGCAAGATTAAGGAAGGAAGGTGCAACGTCACTTAAAACGCAGCACGTGATGTGGCATGTGATGTGGCACGTGACGTGGCATCACTTGCCACGTGGCCACTGAGGACGATCACTTAGTCTCTTCGCTGAAAACAAGTATACAGCTCGAGACTGGGGGGCTTGTGATCCGGTCGGTCATCGGTAGTCGGTGACGTTAGCAACAGATAGCCACGTGGGCCGTTCTTAGTGGGACACGTGGGCCAGGGAAGTAGATGTGTCTTTGAGAGGGTCACCCAGGGGGTGATCGGTGATCAGGGGGTGATCGGTGGTCCGAGAGGATGCGCGATCAGCGCCTAGATAAGCGCCATGAGACAGGAGGCGTGGCGCTATGAGGCACCGATCGGTCGTCTGGGGTGAGTGATGACCATCGGGCCTTCGTGTTACGCGCGGTTAAGCTGGGACTGAGGGGTGATTCCCAACGAGAGCGTTGTATACGAGCCTTGTGTGGCAGAGTATCAGAGAAAGGAGAAGTTAAGTGTTTAGTAGTATTGCGCACGAGAGTGGCCTAAGGGAGCTAGTAAGCCAGTCGGTGATTGGTGTTCTCTTAACCCATAACGTGCATGGTGCAAAGCAGAGGTGATCGTTCACACAGTAGGTGATGCCTAGTACGTGCGCTTAGCCAAGCCACACCTGGTATTTGCGCTGAGGTTGCACGAGACACCTAGTAAAGAAACGCACTAAGTTACTTCACACACGAATAACTTAGGTGCGCAACAGAGTATATAAAGGCATTATGCGCCCATGCAGAGGGAGGTAAGATTCATTCTTGCAAGTTACTAGTTTACACAGAGAGAGAGAATCACATAGTGCACACGAGTCTCACCGAGATTCTTAGTTCTTAGTTCTTTGGTGGTTTTGCAAGGCTGACTTGAGCGTCGGAGTGCAATCGGCCGCTAGAGACGCCGTTTGTTGTGTTTTGCAGGTTTGCTTGGAGTTCTTGTGGAGTGCTTGGAGCGTTCTTGCGGAAGACAGAGTTTGACGTGGCAAATCCTTCGACGTTCGAATCCCCTGCGAGATCAGATTCCCATTAGACATTATTGCATTATTTATGTGGAAAAAAACATTCTCATAGAAAATAACATTTCTACTGAATAAAAATTCCATACTGCTGATATTAAAAAAAAAATCCTTTTATTATACCCAATAAAAATACATTTTATGGCACGAGAATCAAGTTTAGTTATATTATTTTAAAGGGTAAAGGCATAGAAAAGGGATCGAAAAACCCTAAGATTTAAATATGTAGGGGGTCATTATATAATTGCTCACACGGAGATTTACCATCCAGAGAACAAGAAGACAGACGATTAATGAGATGTATAGCATGTCCAGCAGCATATGACCAACACATCCTAGACAACCCATATTGGAATAAAAGGTTGCGAGTAATATTTAATATATGCTAATGTTTTCTCTCCACAACAAAATTTTGTCGTGGAGTTTCAAGACATCTTTCCTGATGAAGGATATCAAATTTATCATATAAATCATTATATTCAAATTCCTTTCCAATATAAGATCTTATAGTTTTAATACTTTGTTTAAAATTATTTTTGACATATAAAACAAATTTATATATCAGAGGTATGCTTTCATCCTTATATTGAATAAAATAGATCCAAGTATGTTTACTAAAATCGTCTACTATGGTAAGAAAATATTTGTGACCATGAACAAAAACAATAGAAATATAGGTTTAACTTATGTATATAGGTTTAATTTTATTAAGAGAAATGAAATGAGATTTAACACAAGTGACATGATCAATGACTCTTGTATCAAGAATCCAAGAATTATTCGTGTGATGATGGATAGACTCACTATTATGACTTTGTATCTGATTCACATTGTGATTACTCGTGTCTTGTAGAAGACTCAAAATCTTTTGTACTTGTTCGGGAGTAAAAGGATTACCACATTGTTTAAGACCATCGTCTATCTCAGTATCTTCCTTGTTCTTTTGTATATAAAGATTGCATACTTGTTCATTCTTTCTATCATTTCCATTAACATATAAGAATCTTGTTTCTTGTACCAAATGGGGTAGCCATGTTTGACGTAGCATTCATCAATAGTGTGATTAGACTTATTACAAAAAAGAACATTATTTACCTTACGTAGAAAATCGTCCTCTTCCTCTTCCATAACTTTTCCAACCACCTCCTCTTCCTTGAGGTTTCAAGTTGTGTTATTTCTCATTTTCCTATTTTTTTTCTAACACATTGATAACCGATTTAACTTTATGAAGCATACTCATATTACCATTCAATTTCTTATCTGGCCGAATTAATTTCTTATAGTAAATCAGAAATCCTAAAATGACCCTCCTTTGAAAATCTTTCTTTTAAATCTTTCCACATAATCTTGCCAACGTCGATTTGGATTACACTCTCAAATTATTTGTGGTGAAAGAGTCCGTGTAATCCAACACAACACCATCATGTTGCATATTTCCCAGACTTCATATTTGGGATCATTATGTTTAGGAATCTTTATGCTACCGTCGAAAAACTTCAATTTTTTTAGAAACCAAAGTGTGTCTCATGTTATAGCTCGATGAATGGTAATTGGCTTCGCTTAAGGTAGGTGACACAAGCATCATACCCATATTTTAACCATGATGCAGATAATATGGGCTGGAAGAATTTATCGTGTTTTGCTTATCAATCGTTGAAGACTTTATACCTTTTGCGGAAAAAGAAGATACAAGAAACACCAAGAAGGAAAAAAGCGAAAACAAAGAATGATTTAACCTTCTCTAATACCATATTGAATATTGAATACAATTCTATCATATTTCAGAAAAAAAAAATCAGATATGGAAAGATAAAACTTGAATCCTTGAATTAGAAAAACAGGATAACCAGAGGAGCTTTTGTTTTTAAATATAAAATTTAACTTGACCATATATACACATAGTAGATCAAGTTACTAACAAGACTTAAACAAAAAAAAACATAAAACGTTAGCAATTAGAATAACCAAAGATATTAGACCAAAGCATCATAGAATCTCTGTAACGCATCAGACACACATATAAGACTAACGACATACTAGGACTATTTTATCTAGAATATTAATCGTCTGGAGATCCAAATAGTTGTGTCAACAGATAAAGTTTAAAATTACATAATTCTATGTAATCAAATTACTTTAATAAGTATTCAAAATTTTAATTTCTTTTAAAATTTATTCATTAAACAACATATTTTAACATAAAATATTTCAAATTAGCTATAAAAAATTATCTTTTAAAAATAAGTTTTACTTAAACTTTTGTGTAATAAAGTCACAAATAATTTGAAAGTGCTACCTTGTCTTATGAAATATTAGGTTAACCTTTATATACACAAACTGTACATGATTATTACAATATACAGTAAAGGTGAGAGTGTAATTAGTATAAGAAGAGAATCACCATAATTAAAGTTGAGTTCAACACACGATATTATGTTTATGTATTTATATATGTGTCTGTTTTTTTTTTTTAATATGTATAATTGAAAAACTAAAAAAATATATAGTATCTAGCTATTTATCCGTCGCCATGAATACAACAATTACATTCCTATAACCAAGAATTTGAGGAGAGGATAAATGTAGAAAGAACAACCCCTTACCTCAATTTTAAAGATATACTTGACAACTATTTTGTTAGTAAATGTGTTGAATAAGTAATATAAGGTAAAACTATTGTAAATAATAGAAAATTGATCAACATTCTATAAAAAAGAATATCATGAAGTTATATATTGTCCTTTTGTCTTGATGAGGGATGGATGTAAAAGATTTTTAGCCAACATTACTCCAAGGATGTCCATATAGATGTAAGGTTCCTCTAACAAAGAAAATGTGTCATTAAGAATCACTATTTGAAAATCATTGGATATAAACTCATTTTATAGACAAAAAATAATTAGTTACTATATTGACTAAATTATATACCAATTTATAGAATAAAAATTACTTTAGATATCAATAATTTTTTTAATCTCTAAAATAATATTTAATTTAATCAATATAATAACTAATTAATTTTTAATTTTTAAAATTATTTTTTATTTAATGAATTTTTTTGTGAATCAACAACTTCTAAACCAAGTATTTCAAGACACAATATCCTTGATTTTCATCAAGTGCTCTCTTATAAAGATAATATCATCGATCAAACTAGTAATACTAAAAAAGATGAACAAATGGGAAATGAATTGAGACAATCGTGAGTTACCATGCAGAATATAAGTAGAAAAGAAAGCTTATTATTAGGAAATAAAATTGTTCCTACCAAAAATGAATTCAGGGACTGCAACTCGGTGAGGACTGCGTGTTCCTTAAGAAACAAATGTAAAAAATGAAGCTTTGATGCCTCTAAATCTGTGAAAAAAGCTTAATGTTTGTGCTGCTGTGTTTGGGTTAAGTTCTAGGTTGTTTAGAATTTTTAAAGTTCATTCTTAAATCAATGCACAACTAAATCAATCTGTTTTGGAAAAGAAAAATGTTTTTCTAAGTCAAGTGAAAAACAACCGGTTGATTTCACGGTTTAGTCGGTTGTTTTACACTCAACTTTATTGGAGGGTTTTTCAAACTGTTTTTTTGGTTGACTAACTGTTAAAACCAATTCAACTGGTTAAAACGACATTTCAACCGGTTGATTTTTGAATTTCTTAACAGCTTTTCAAAAACCTGTTAAATCTGTTTTCAGTTGATTTGAAACTGTTTTGGCTCGTGTTTAACTACCTAAAACGGCTAGATTGAAGAGCTATAAAACTGGTACCCTCCATATTTGAAAAATACAGAAAGTGAGATTAAATTTTTTTTTAGGGAGATTTGATTCAAGCTTTGCTAAGATTGCCTAAGGCTGTGCAAATGGTTCAAGAAGTGAATTAGGACCTCTGTGATTTCCTGTACTCTAGGTGTAATTTGTTCCTTAGATTCCTATAATTGTTTTTCATTTTGTATTCGTGTAAAACTTTGAATCTGTAAGGTCAGAGGTTGTTCTGACTGTGATTGTGTGAAAAGGCAAAGAGGTGTGTGTTCTTGTGGGATCAAAATCACCTCTTTGTAGTGTTGTGTGATTGTAATCTGTAATTGGTTACTTAGTGAATACCCAGTGGTTTTCTGGAGACTGGATGTAGCTCAGGTAAGGAGTGAACCAGTATAACTGATTGTGTGATCTTCTCTTTCCCTCACTCATTTAAAATTTGATTGAATTGTGATTTTGACACTGCTGCCATAAACAATCGGTTAAAACGTAATTTCAACCGGTTGTTTTTTTATAACTGGTCAATATCAATCTTCAATTCTTAACATATATTTGCGAAAAGCGCCCCTTAAAAAAGTCCCCCCCCCCCCCCCCCCCCCCCCTCTTGTTAAGGTCATTAGTTCTAACAACAAACTTGCAGTTGGTCTCCGATGAGAGGGAGAAGTCCACCTGCAAAAGACTATCCGATGCTTAAGTAAGTAGGAACACAAAGATGATGATAAATTCTTAATAAAGAGCTAAGAGTATAGAGTAAAGTCTAGTTTGTCCTCTTAGTGAGAGAGTCAATAGTCTTGTTTGACTCAGACCATTAATAAAAGCATTGAATGGTTATCATGAGATATAAATGAATTTTATAATAATAATTTATAATCACTAGTAACTCGTAATCAATTTATGTGTCTTAAATATAATATTATATATAAACAAACAATTATTGTATGAATATGTGTACAAAAATACTTATTAGTTCTTTCATAAAAATAACTAATTAACTAACTATTTAATTTATAACGCTAAATTGAATTAAAAATATAAAATTTTGGAAGAAATTAAATTTACTTCTCCTCAAGTCGTGCTGAATTACTCTTGTACTTTTAGTTTAAAAATACAGTATTTCTTTTATTTCTTTTTTTAATAAAGTGGTATTCTCACTTACTTTAGTGTTTAAACAAAAATTAGTTCCTCTGAATTTTAAATAGATGACATTCATTTTCTTTTATGTTTTTAATAAAGTAATACCCGTTTTCCTTATTTCATTTAAAATAACATATTTACTAAAATTTAATAAAAATTATGAGAATTAAAATTTAGATATTTTAACTATAAAAATTATTATAGGCAAAAATTGAATGGTTTAATTTTAAAATATACTTTTTTGCATTATTAATAACTTAATGATTGTACTCTTTATTTTATTACGTATACATGTATTAAAATTAAATATAATAACGAGTAAATGAATTTAATTATATATTTTATATTTATTTATTTTATTAAAAGGGTTTTTTTGAAAAATATTTTTGTTCCTACCGGTTGACTCGATTGCCTTCGTACGTCTACGATGATCACACGTCCAATTATCCCTGCCTTCGTTCGTGCCTTTCTTCGATCAAACACCTGAAAATGCAAAGACAAAGGGCGCCCTAGAGGCCGTTTGCATTCCGACGCTCAAGTCAGTACTGGGCTAGGAAACACCGAAACTTAGCTGAAAAGCTCTCTGTGTAAACTGTGTGTGTATTCGCGTAAGTGTTGCGTAAAATCTTGCGTATCTTATTAGGTTTGTTACTTCCCTTTATATACTCTAGGGTTTCCGCTATTTCCGCTAACCGCAATTAGGGTTACTGAGGGTGTATCTTAGCGTCGCTATCACCCACTCTTAGGGCAATCTAGCGCATAAGGCTCCCTTACTGGAGTGCAACCTCTGACGGGATGACCACCTGTGTACCAACTCATGCACCTAATCTCTGGGGCCATCCGTCCTGGGAGTACCCTAACTGTTCACGTGCCATGCATGCAGCTTACCCCTGGAACGGAACCCTCACTGATGGAAGAGGGCCCAAGCTCACCACACTAGGAAAGCCAAAAGACTAAGACTAGCTTCACAAAGGAGCGTCTAGCCTCTCAAAGGAGCGTCTAGTCTTCCAAATGGAGCGTCTAGCTTCACAAGGGAGCGTCTAGCCATGGCTACATAAGGAGCATCTATGAAGAGTCCTAGACCGTCTAGCTTCACACACACATGAGCCAAGCTACGGTTTGGGAAAAGAAGGCTTTGTTGCATAAAAGGCCCATTAGGGGTACTTAGTAGATAGGATAGTGTAGAAAGCACTTTGTGAAGGAAACATTCTAGAAACTAGGTTAGTGTGGCCGGTCATTGCACATGGCACATGGCTTAGGTTTTACATTTAATTTTTGTTTTCTTTTCATTAGAAAGTAGCTTACCTTTTACGTCCAAGATGGCCTATAAATAGGAAGGCTATCTCATTGTATTTTTCAAGTTTATTTGAGTATTGTTATGCTGCCCATTTTGTGCACTAGCTATACTTCTCCTAGAAATCTAGGCTATAAACTTCACTCCCTTCACCTTTCTTCATAGAGCTGGCCGAACCTCTCTAATTCATACTCATCATGCACCTTCAAAGCCATCACAACTCCTAGGAGGGCTTTGTTTCACTCACCCATTGCTTCCGCATCCATTTTACTACTTTGATTCAAGAAGAACACATGAAATGCCATCATTTGGTATCATGAGCTTTTGGTTCTTCAAGATGAGTAGCTTGTCTTTTTAATTTCAGTTCTTCTTTATTTCATCTTTGTCATTTCAATTCCTTACTTGTCTTGCTGTTTTTATATTTTAATTTGTTCTTGGTGTGCTTTGTGGAAGATCCAACCCAAGCACTCTTGTTCATTTGATCTTGAACAAGTTCTTGTGCAATTTGTGATAGGATTCCATACAACTTTGTGTTGCTATTTTGTTTTAGGCTTTGAGTCTTTATTGCTTTCATTATTTTGCTTCATATTATGCTTTGAGTCTTTAATTTTCTGAATCTATACATGTTTTGTCAAGTCATGTTCATCCATATTGTCATCAATTCTTAGTAGTCCTATTTTTTTGGCTTGATTGTTTATTGTTTTGGGTCTCTTTATATTGCTTTAATCTGCTGTTATTTTGATCCTTTGGTGTTTTTTATTTTTAGTTTGAGTTCATAATTGTGTCTTAGTTCATACACAATTTCCATTCTCACATTTCCATTGTGTTAATTTTGGTTATCTTGCTGTTTTCTTCCAGTTTTCCAGATTTCCCCTGTAACACCTCTCTGTTCTGGGCTGTTTTGTTTAACAAAAATTTTCTACCCATAGGAAAATTCTGAATTTCTGGAAAATGCAAGTTTAAGGTGTTATAGAAAAGACAAAAAAAGAATGAGGTCAAAAGGAGCAACAGAAAAAAAATGATAAATCTCACAAAATCAGAGTGCGAATCTTGAGCGTTACAGCTGGCCTAACTGCACACCAAATTTGCAAAAATTATTAAAAACAAATGGTGCATGCGTTTTAGGTGATTCCAAAGCCAAAATTTAGCTAAGATCCTGAATTTTCTTGTATCCAAATTTCAGAAACAAATTTTACAATTACAGCTCAGCATAAATCGGGGAACAAAACTGTTTTCTGGCCCACAACATTTTCCAGTGGTGCTGTTTTTTTATTTGGTCATCTAATCTAGTGCTTTTCTTTAGGAATTCCTTTTGTGTGCCAACTTTTATTGAGTACCTTTAATTGTTTGCTTTAATTTCTTGAATCTCTTTCTAAGTTGTCATATTATAAATCCTTTTGGTGGTACTGTTTTCTTTCAATTAAATTTGTTTCTTGCTTTTGTTTCTTGACCTCTCTTTTGTGGGTGCTGGAAATTAATTCTCTCTTGGTGCTTATGTGCATGGAAATTGACTTGGTTTAAGGTTAAGCCTTTGTGAATAGGTGCTGGAAATTGGAGAATTAAAGCCAACTGTCTAAGGAGGAGTCAAGCTAAGGCCGAAACAAGCTTCTTGAAACAAACACTACAAACACCTAGAAGATCAACAATCAAGACAACAAAGAAAGTGCACTAACCAAAAAAAAAAAGAGGAACAACAAAGGGGGTTTTCTTATCTCCTTACAACTTGGTTTATTGTTAATTACCTCTTTTAAATTACGTTTTAGACGGTGAGTGTGTCTTCAAGGGCTCAAAGTGTCCAAGAAGCCTCACCTAGGGCCGAATAGCATAGTCATTTTTGCTTAGTAATTTGTTGCTTGTTTGAACTTGTATTTCTTTTGTTTTGGTAGAAACGTTTTGCATGTTTAGTATTGTTTAAATTTGTGCTATACCGACTAGTTTGTTGCATATCTAGCTTACATAGTTTTCTTGCTTTTTGATTTCTCAACTTCTTGTGTTCTAAGTGTTCTACTAAGAGAAAATTTTGTGTGAAGTCATTGGAGGAAAAGTTTTTGGCAAGGAAAAGGCTTGGTACTTAAGTAGTCCATTGTGACTCACCTCCCTTACCTGGAAAACTCCCTTCTCTAACTTTCCTAAACTTTCTCCAAGTAAAACACCTATATACACAAAGTTTTAGCCATGTCTTCTTCTTCTCATTCTCCAAAGTCTATGGAAAGTGAAGTAAAATCTTTGAAAACCCTTTTAAAAGAGGTATCCCAAGCGGTAGAATTAATCTCTTTTAGACAATTGGAGAATGAAAACAAAATTAATGAGTTGGCTAGAGCTCAAGAAGAGAAATCCCAAAAATCTCAAAAATCCAAAAAAACGCTTACTCATGCATCTCAAAGTATTGAGTCTCTAGGGGAGGGCAGCCGTAGAATCAATGATTATTACCAACCACCCCCTAGAAGAACTAGACAAAGGGAGCAAGAGAGCCCAAAGGAAGTAAGGGTAGACCTACCCCATTTCTATGGTAAGGAAGATGTAGAGACCTACCTAGATTGGGAGATGAAAGTAGAGCAACTCTTTGCTTGCCATAGGGTGAGTGAAGAAAGGAAGGTACCCTTAGCAACCCTTAGTTTCCAAAGCAATGCCATGTATTGGTGGACCTCTTTAGAGAGAGACCGACGTCTTCATAGGGAGCCTTCCATAGAATATTGGAATGACCTTAGGGGAGCCCTAAGACGTCGCCACATACCTTCCTACTACCATAGGGAGTTGATGGACAAGCTCCAAAGACTCCAACAAAAGAACTTAAGTGTGGAAGAGTATAGGCAGAAAATGGAGCTCTACATGATGAGAGCATCCATTAGAGAGGAAGAAACCACCACCATATCTAGGTTTCTAAGTGGGCTCAACCTTGAGATAAGGGATAGAGTAGAACTATTACCCTATCAAGACTTGAATGATTTGGTTCAACTTTGCATTAAAGTCGAACAACAAAATTTGCGCAAAACTTCAAGTCAAAGGGTAGGTTCTTACTCCAACTCTTATCCCAAGAAAGACTTTAAAAGGAAGGGTAGTACACCTAGAGACGAACCCAAAGAGACTACCAAACCCTTAGTGAAAGATGCCTCCACCCCATACATCCGTGCTAGGGACACCAAATGTTTTAAATGTTTTGGAAGAGGGCATGTGCAAGCACAATGTCCAAACCAAAGAATTTTGTTTTTAAAAGGAAAAGATGAATACACAAGTGGTGAAGATGAACCTAGTACCCAAGAAAAAGGGGAAGGAGAAAGGATTGATCCTTTGGAGGGGGACTTATTGATGATTCAAAGAATCCTCCACAATCAACCTAGTGCACCCATTGAGACACAACGAGAGAACATTTTTCATACTAGATGCAATGTTTTAGAAAATATATGCTCTCTTATTGTGGATGGTGGGTCATGCTGCAATTGTTGTAGCACTAGATTGATTGAAAAATTACAACTACAAGTAGTTCCTCATCCACAACCTTACAATTTACAATGGATCAATGAGGATGGAGAACTACGTGTAGACAAACAAGTGGAAATCGAGTTTTCTATAGGCAACTACAAAGACAATGTTTTATGTGATGTAGTACCTATGGAAGCTTGCCACATCTTATTAGGTAGACCATGGCAATTTGATAAGAAAACCTCACATAATGGTCTATCTAACGAGATTTCTTTTATCCACAAGCATAAAAGGTTTGTACTTAGCCCTTTACCACATTCCCAAGTGGTAAAAGACCAAATACAAATGAAACACAAAAGGGATGAAGAAAAAATAGAAAAAGAAAAAAATTTTGGGAAACAAAAGGCGTGGGAGATTAGTGTTCCTTCCCACAAGGTCATTCAACAAGTCAAGCATATTAAAAATACCTTTACAAACATGCTTCTTGTTGAACAACCTAGCCTTTCCTTTTGTAAAGGAACATTTGCAAGCATGAGCACACAAGAAAAGTCCTTACAAGAAGCTTGCATAGATCAAGAAGGAGAACTCATGGGACAAAAGAAAGTTGATCAAACGCTAGAGCTTTTAAGAGGAAAACTTTTGTCACCCATGAGAAAAGAGGTTCAAAGACATTACTTTAAGTACAACTCATGTTTTCAAACTACACCTAAAGTGAAGTCTCATGAACTCTATACTCCTTCACCTTTTGCAAATGATCCTTGGGAAGATACAAATTTCATTTTAAAACTCCCTAGGACAACAAAAGGTTTTAATTCAATCTTCATGGTTATGGATAAACTCTTCTCTAGAGAAGTGATACATCTTCATGGTTTATTTTCAAGCATAGTATTGAATAGAGCTCCAACTTTCGCAAACCATGATTTGAGGATTTCCTTTGGAAAACTTGCAACTAAGTTGCACACTTTAAATGCTTATCATCCTCAAACGCATAGTCAAAATATTTTTGAAAATATAGCTCTTTCTATTATGCCTAGAATAATCATGAAGTGCACACACAATTTTAGAGATGAGCAAACATACCATCAAGTAGTTCACAAAACTACTTCTACTTTTAAAGTTATGTGTGTTCTCAATCATCTTTCTTCTTTTAAGTTGTTACCATCTCCTATAGGATTTATGCCTCAAGAGAAGGTAACCACAAATGACCATTTTAAAATACAAAAGATGATTAGAGGCCACACACAACCCTTAAAAGAGAAATCTTGTCCAAAGTTGCCAACACCAAAAGACAAACAACAATGGCAACCTAGTAAAATTAATTTGCAAACTAACACCTATGCTTTATTTGATTATTTCTATAGGTGGACGTTTGATCCAGGAGGACAAGCTTTGAAGATACAAGATGCTGCTATCCGAGATCAAGCCTGAAGATCTGAGGATAGATCTTCTCAAAAGAAGGAGGAGATGATGGACACCATCCAGCCACAACCATTCCCCTAAGCAAAAGCATTGGATTTGAGGACAAATCCTTTTCAAGAGGGAGGGGATGATGGAAGAGGGCCCAAGCTCACCACACTAGGAAAGCCAAAAGACTAAGACTAGCTTCACAAAGGAGCGTCTAGCCTCTCAAAGGAGCGTCTAGTCTTCCAAATGGAGCGTCTAGCTTCACAAGGGAGCGTCTAGCCATGGCTACATAAGGAGCATCTATGAAGAGTCCTAGACCGTCTAGCTTCACACACACATGAGCCAAGCTACGGTTTGGGAAAAGAAGGCTTTGTTGCATAAAAGGCCCATTAGGGGTACTTAGTAGATAGGATAGTGTAGAAAGCACTTTGTGAAGGAAACATTCTAGAAACTAGGTTAGTGTGGCCGGTCATTGCACATGGCACATGGCTTAGGTTTTACATTTAATTTTTGTTTTCTTTTCATTAGAAAGTAGCTTACCTTTTACGTCCAAGATGGCCTATAAATAGGAAGGCTATCTCATTGTATTTTTCAAGTTTATTTGAGTATTGTTATGCTGCCCATTTTGTGCACTAGCTATACTTCTCCTAGAAATCTAGGCTATAAACTTCACTCCCTTCACCTTTCTTCATAGAGCTGGCCGAACCTCTCTAATTCATACTCATCATGCACCTTCAAAGCCATCACAACTCCTAGGAGGGCTTTGTTTCACTCACCCATTGCTTCTGCATCCATTTTACTACTTTGATTCAAGAAGAACACATGAAATGCCATCACTCACGGGCCTCGGCTCTTCCAGTGGCTCTTTACTTGTGTTACGCCGAAACGCGTCATCCACACCACACACATGGGCCCCTCGTGATCTAGGCTTCCCCCAAACTGATAACTGGTGTGTTTTCTGGGATCCACCTCTCGTGGCCTAGCTCCGCTGTTTGACTCGCTGATGTCCGAGGACACGTTAGCACATCTTGATGACCAATGCCTGGCCACTCCTCGACCCTCTGGTCGTACCATATGTGAGGCACTCTGGGCGTACCGCTTGTGGGATCCATCTTACGTGACTGACGCCTGACCACTCCTCGACACTCTGGGCGTGTTGTCTGCAAGGCACCGGCCCATGTCGCTCGTGGGACCCAGCTTACGTGGCCCCACGTTTACCTGGCTCTGGCGGAGGAGAAAAAGAAGGATGAGTTGGCCCAGTGGTTCTGATCTTCACTAATCGTGAAAATGCCTTGGAGCAAGAGATGAACAGTCTCTGCCAGTCCGAAAAGGACGCCAAGAAATGACTCTTGGACAAAGGTCAAGAGTATACCGATCTTAAGTCAAGGGTTTTGCCTTTGCGCACCAAGGTGGTGAAGCTGGAAAAAGAGGTTGAAGCAACCAAGGCCAAGATGGCCAAACTGGAGGAGAGAGCCACTAATCAGGAGGTGCAACTTGGCTGGGTGGAGGCTGAACTCGCCCAACAAGCTGAAGCCTTCATGAAGATCGAGGCAGAACTCATAGAGGACGTTGCCGACGTCTACGCTGCAGGGTTCGAGGATGCCCTTGCTCAGGTTGTCTACGTGCATCCTGAGATGGACACCTCACCCTTCGCGACGTCGAACTGTGTCGTAGATGGGCAAGTTGTGCCTAGGGCGCCTCCCTCTTAGCTTGTATCTGGTCTTTCAACGAACAATATGCCCCTTCTATTTATAAATGCCTTGTTTGCTTTCAACCGTCTGAACTGTTTAGTTGCTTTAAACTTTAACTGCTTGAACTGTTTTCTTGGTCTTTGACTTTGTTGAATGCTACTTTTCTATCTTGCTCTAACTTGCATTCTTCGTCTTTGATCATACAATGTTGTGTCTCGTGCTAACACTTCTAACGACGCCTTCGACGAACGTTTGAACCTTAGGTAGCACGCTTCCCCTCCCCGCCCTACCGTATACTCTTCATTAGGCAGCGGGGGTTTGCATACTGATATGTAGTTGAACTCACCCTCATACACATAGGTGAGGCAACTTCTGGTGGTCGCTCTTCGAACCTGCTTCATAAGGCATGACAGAGAGAGACCTTCTAACTGACTCTGCTCCTATCTTACTGAGTAAAGAGGTGCTTTACTGATGCTATTGGCGAGTTGTGTTGTCCTTCTGGACCACACTGTCTCCATTACGGTGCTCTCACTCGAGAGAGGGGGTGTTCTCTACGAACCAACCTATCCAGTCTCGAGACTTCTAGCCCGGGGAGAAACTCATAACTGACCTCGTCCTTGTTGTATAAAGTCAAGGGAGGATTTAACTGGCGAACCTTACCTCTTTCCCCTGGTGTTCTCACTCGAAGGGGAGGGTAGGCGTTCTCTACGAACCATCCCGCTCATCCTTGAGACTTCTAACCCATTGGGAAGGTTCTGAACTAACCTCGTCCTTACTTAAAGTCAGGGGAGGATTTAGCCCTGAACTCAGTTGTTTAGCCTTGGCGTTCTCACTTGAGGGGGAGGTGTCCTCTATGAACCTACCTTTCCCGCTCCCGAGACTTCTAACCTAAGGGATAACTTATAACTGACCTCATCTCCGCCCAAAGGCGAAAGAGGATTTTACTGGTGAACCATTTCGTTCAACCTTGGCATTCTCACTCGAGGGGGAGGCGTTCTCTGGGACCTACCTTTCCCGCACTCGAGACCTCTAACGTAAGAAAACGGTTCATATCTGACCTCATATTCGCTCAAAGGCAAAGGAGGATTTCACTGGTGAACCATACTTGTTCATTCTTGGTGTTCTCACTCGAGGGGAAGGCGTTCTCTGCGAACCTACCCTTCCCACTCTCGAGACTTCTAACCCAAGCGAACGATTCGTAACTGATCTCGTCTTCGCTCAAAGGCGAAGGAGGATTTCTCTGGTTAACCATTTCGTTCAACCTTGACACTCTCACTCAAGGGGGAGGTGTTATCTGCGAACTTACCTTTCCCATTCTCGAGACCTCTAACACAAGTAAACGGGTTCATAATTGCATTGTACAAACATTCAAGAAGATACTTCAATCGAAATTTATTGAGTGACCTCATTAAAAAAAAAACCCTTATAAGGGAAAAAGAGCGTCCCTTAAGAACTATGTACAATGCTAAAGTTTAACTGAAGTAAAATTTGAGGTTGGTCGCATTCCAGGTACGAGAAATCGCGCCTCCCTCCAGCGTCTCAAGTCGGTATGCCCCATTCCTAAGGGCCTCTGTCACTCTGAAAGGACCAGCCCACTAGGGGGACAACTTGTTCTCCAGCTGATATGGGTGGGCCTTCCGCATCAGCAGGTCGGCGACCTAAAACTAGCGAGGCTTCAACTTTGAGTTGTTCTTATACTCCACCTTTCTCTTTAATGCTTTAGCTTTAATTCTTGCTTCCTCCCTGACTTCATCCAGTAGGTCCAGGTTCACCTTTCTCTCTTTGTTGGAATCTTCAGCCACGAAGTTCTGGAAGCGTGGCGAGCGCTCCTGGATCTCTACGGGAATCATCGAGTCCGACCCATACACCAAGCTGAAGGGTGTCTCTTTGGTGGTAGACTGGGGAGTGGTGTGGTAAGCCCACACAATTCTAGGAACCTCCTTTGCCCAAGTTCCTTTGGCCTTTTCGAGCCTTCTCTTCAGACCTCTGAGCAGGACTCTGTTGGCAGACTCGACCTGCCCATTTGTTTGTGGGGTGCTCGACTGATGCGAACACCTGGTTAATTCCAACTTCTGAGCATAGCTTGCCCAGTTGTTGGCTTACAAACTATGTGTCATTATCAGACACCAAACATTTCGGTACCCTGAAGCGACACACTATGTTCTTCCACACGAAGTGCTGGATCTTGTGGGTCGTGATCTGCGCCACTGGCTCAGCCTCTATCCACTTCGTGAAATACTCTATGGCAACCACGAGGTACTTCATCTGCCTTATAGCCAAAGGAAAGGGTCCTAAGATATCGATTCCCCAGGTATGAAATGGCACAGGGCTTTATATCGACCTGAGCTCCTGTGGTGGCACCTTATGTCAGTCAGCGTGTTGCTGACACTGCTTGCACTGTTGTGCGTACCTCGTGCAGTCTTCCCTTACGGTTGGCCAATAGTATCCCGCACGAATGACCTTTGATGCTAGAGATCGTTCACTCATGTGACTCCCACATATACCTTTGTGGAGCTTTGCCATTATTCGTGCGCATTGGTCTCCGCTTATACATACCAAGATTGGGTGGGTGAACCCGTGTCTGAACAGCTCTTCGTCGATGAGGGTGTACTTGGGAGAATTTTTCTTTATTTTTCTGGCCTCTATGGGTTCCAATGGGAGTATCCCATCAATCAGGTAGCGCTTGTAGGGCGTCATCCAGGTTTCTCCTCCTTCAACCAGGCAAACCTGCATTGATTCCTCCCCTAGGACTGGATATATGCTTACCCTGGGAGTTTTCAATGTCTCCTGGGTCAGTGATCGATGACTCCTCGCCCCTCCTCTCGTCGTGCTGACCTGGTGCACCCCCACCAAGTTATCTGCGGTGAAAGTTCGAGGCATCTTCAGGCTTTCCTGTATGACTGTCGTCTGCCTGCCCCCCTTGCTTGAACTGACGGGCTTAGCTAGCAAGTCAGCTCGGGCATTATGCTCTCTAGGAACATGCACCAGCTCGAACACCGCAAACGACCCCTTCAGAATCTAAAGGTACCCTAGGTATGCGGCCATCTGAGGGTCCTTGGCCTGGTATTCTCCCGTTACCTGACCAATGACAAGTAGGGAGTCACTCTTTGCCAACAAACTTTGCGCGCCCATCTCCTTGGCTAATAACATGCCAAAAATGAGGGTTGTGTACTCTGATTGGTTGTTGTTGGCCTTGAAGGCGAACCGTAGGGCCTGCTCGATCAATAACCCGTTCGGTCCCTCCAAGATGACACCTGCTCCGCTGCCTTGTTGGTTAGAGGATTCGTCTACAGAGAGCACCCACCAGAAGTTGGCTTCCTCTTGGTGTGCATCTGCCGAGGAGAGCTCTACCACAAAATCTGCGTAGACTTGGCCTTTGATAGGACCTCGGGGCTCATACTGGACATCAAACTTTGAAAGCTCCACTGCTCATCGTACCATCCTTCCCACCACGTCCGACATCTATAGGACCTTGCGGATAGGCAGGTCTGTCATCACCACCACGGTAAAACTCTGGAAGTAGTGGCGAAGTCTCCTTGCTAGGAACACTATTGCCAGGGCTGCCTTCTCTAGGGCCTGGTATCTTACCTCAGGCCCTTGCAATACTTTGCTCACAAAGTATATAGGCTTCTGCACTTGGTCCTGCTACTGCACAAGGACCGAACTGATCGCCCGCTCCGTCACAGCGCAGTACAGGCGGAGCGGAGTACCCAACTATGGCTTGCACAACACTGAGGGACGAGCTAGGTACTCCTTCAGCTTGAGGAATGCCTCTTCACACTCCCTGGTGCAGATGAACACGTTGTTCCTCCTCAAACACTAGAAGTAAGAGTAACCGTTGTCTCCTCCAGCTGATACAAATCTAGACAGAGCGGTCATCCGTCCTGTCAACTGTTGCACCTCCTTCACTGAGATTGGGCTTCTCATCGCAAGGATTGCAACACACTTCTCGGGGTTCGCCTCTATCCCATGCTCGGTGAGTAGGAAACCCAAGAATTTACCTGCTTCCACTCTGAACACGCACTTCTCGGGGTTCAGCTTCAATCTGTACTTAGCTATTGTCGTAAATAGCTCTTCTAAATCAGCCACATGTTGATCTTTCACTTGTGAGGTCACCACCGTGTAACAGTAGCAAGACAACTCAAAGGGCATCATCGTGTAACAGTAGCAAGACAGCTCTGTCATGAACGCTGTCTTGCATTCGTCCCTGGGATGCATCTTAATCTAGTTGTATCCAGAAAGTTGAGTATCTTACAACCCGAGGCACTGTCCACCAAGGCGTCGATGTTTGATAGAGGGTATGAGTCCTTCGGGCAAGCTTTGTTGAGGTCCGTGAAGTAGACACACATCCTCCACTTCCCGTTGGCCTTCTTCACCAAGACCACGTTTGCCAACTACTCAGGGTACTGGATCTCCTTTATATGGCCGATGCTCAGCAACTTTTTCGCCTCTTCTTTTGTGACATGTCGCCTCTCTTCGTTGAACTTCCTTCTTCTCTAGCGGACAGGCCTGACATTGGGGTCCATGGTGAGGCGGTGACACAGGAAGTCTGAGTCTATGCCTGGCATGTCCGAGGCGGACTATGCGAAGGCATTCAGATGTCGTGCTCTGACCTCGGCAATCTGGTCTTGTGCTGCTTGGCCTAGCGATTTTCCAAGCTTGAACGTCTTGCCTCCAATCTTCCTCTTCAGGACTTCTCCTGCTGGTTCGGGTCGTCTCTGCCAGGCGATCTTTGCGCGGGCGATCTCTGCAGGGGTGACCCCTTCTTCACTTGGTGGTGACCATGAACACCCCTCTCTTGGTCTTAAGGCTATTTTCGTAGCATCTTTTAGCCTCCTTCTTATCTGACTTGATAGTGATCACCTTTCCTCCCAAGTTAGGAAACTTTATCTTCATGTGCCTCGTCGACACCACTGCCCTCAGCCTGTTCAGCGTAGGTCTACCCAACAGTATGTCATAAGCGGAGGGGGCATTGACGACAAGGTACCTGATGTTCTCTGTGCGAGATACGACACCATCTGTGGAGGTGGTCCTCAGCTCTAAGTGCCCACACACCTCCACCGGTCTCCCACAAAGTCGTATAAATAGCCAGTATAAGGCCTCAAATGATCAGGGGACAACTGTAGCTTGTTGAAGGTCATCCAGAACATCACGTCTTCCGAGCTTCCCTAGTCCACTAGTACACGATGTACCTTTCTCCATGCGGTCACTACTGAGATCACCACTGGGTCATTGCCGTGGGGAACGACATCTCGGAGGTCGACCTTGGTGAAGATAAGGTCGACGTCAAGGGGCTAATCTGCCTCTTGCGCCTCTACTAACATCACTGCTCGTGCATACTTCTTCTGCTGAGAAGCGGTGCACCCTCCTCCTAGAAACCCCCCGAAATAGTGTAAATTTTGCCATGCACGAGTATCTCGTGCCCCAGATCTTCTCCTGGCACCGTCAAATTTTGCGCTCCCTGTGACTCCACCAAGTAGTCTTTCAGAAAGCCACTCTTGACCAGCTCGTCTAACTAGTGTCCCAACGCTAAGCAGTTACGTATGGGGTGGCCAAACGCTTTGTGGAACTCGCACCAGGCGTTCTTGTTAGGTCCCAACTTCTTGTCTGTCTTTGTGGGTATCTTCAATTTCTTCGCTATGTTGGGGACGGCGATTAGGTCCTTCAATTCTACTACGAAGTTGTGCCTTGGTGGCACATTCTCCCTTGCGCGACCCCTAGTCTAAGGCTTCCTGGGCTCATGCACCCTTCTCCGTCGTGGCCTCATGCACCCTCAAGGGTTGAGGTTGACCCAGTGCTCGTGGGCGCGTGGGAACAACACACGTGCACTTCTCGTTGACTTCTCCCTCTGCGGGAATATAAGCCACCGCTCGACGCCTTATCTCGCCGAAAGTTTTGGGGTGGTTCCTGATGAGAAATTCGCTGAAGGGTCCCGATACGATCCCCTTCCTGAACGCGTGCACCATCATGGTTTCATCCTTGGTGTTCAGCCTCACCACCTGTGCCCTAAAACAATTGAGGAACTCCTTCAGGGACTCTCCCTGATACTGTCTTACGTCAAAAAGATCATAAGAAATGGGTGGGGGAGCCCGATTTGCGATGTACTGCTCTCTGAACAGCTTAGAAATTTGCGTGAACGACGTCACATGGCCATCAGAGAGGCTGATGAACCAATCCATCGTTGTGCCCACCAGCGTGCTCATGAACAACTTGCATCGCACCGCGTCAGAGCCCCTAACCAACATCATCTGCGTGTGGAAGGTCGTGAGATGAGCCTTTGGGTCCTCTACACCTGTGAAGGTGGCTTTGGGCCCCACGAACGTGGCTGGTATCACGGCGTCCATGATCACCTGCGAGAATGGCATTGGGAAATCCCGGGGTGGTGTCGCAGGTTCTTGATCTTGCATCTCACATTCCCCTGCCTGATTCCGCAAACCCCTGCGTAATTCTTCATTGGTTCTATCCAATTCTTCATTCCTTGCTAGCGACGCAACCAAATCAATCTGATGCGTTCTTGATCCGCTCTTGATGCAACCACTGTTTCTTGGAGGGCCTGCATCGTTTCCATGATCTGTTGCAGGGTGAGGCTTTCGCCTCCGTTTGGTGCAACGAATCCTTGCCTCGTGTTCCTCATCTTGATGGATCTTCTTAGTTCTTGTGAATGGGACAGTGTTTTAAATCGAGCCCCACGATGGACGCTAAATGTTCATGTCGGTTGACTCGATTGCCTTCGTACGTCTACGACGATCACACGCTCAATTATCCCTGCTTTCGTTCGTGCCTTCCTTTGATCAAACACCTGAAAATACAAAGACAAAGGGCGCCCTAGAGGCCGTTTGCACTCCGACGCTCAAGTCAGTACTAGGCTAGGAAACACTGAAACTTAGCTGAAAAGCTCTCTGTGTAAATTGTGTGTGTATTCGCGTAAGTGTTGCGTAAAAACTTGCGTACCTGATTAGGTTTGTTACTTCCCTTTATATACTCTAGGGTTTCCGCTATTTCCGCTAACTGCAATTAGGCTTACCGGGTGTGCCTTAGCGCCGCTGTCACCCACTCTTAGGGCAATCTAGTGCGTCCCTTACTGGAGTGCAACCTCTGACGGGATGACCACCTGAGTACCAACTCATGCACCTAATCTCTGGGGCCATCCGTCCTAGGAGTGCCCTAGCTGTTCACGTGTCATGCATGCAGCTTACCCTTGGAACGTAACCCTTACGGGCCTTGGTTCTTCCAGTGGCTTTTTACTTGTGTTACGCCGAAACGCATCATCCACACCACACACATGGGCCCCTCGTGATCTAAGCTTCCCCCTAACTCATAATTGGTGTGTTGTTTGGGATCCACCTCTCGTGGCCCAGCTCCACTGTTTGACTCGTCGATGTTCGAGGACACGTCAACACATCCTGATGACCGATGCCTGACCACTCCTCGACCCTCTGGGCGTACCATCTGCGAGACACTCTGGGCATACCGCTTACGGGATCCAGCTTACATGACCGACGCCTGAACACTCCTCGACACCTTGGATGTGCTGTCTGCAAGGCACTAGCCCATGCTGCTCAGTCAACGACGTCCGAAAACTGGTCGATACAATTTTTATATTTTAATGAGATTATTTATAATTCAATGACAATCTAATTTTTATGACATTTTTAATGTATAATAATTAAACCATCCAATAAAAGTTATTTACTTTTATATTTTTAAAATTTTCATTTTTTAGTTTTATTTAAGTTTTAGTTGATATAATATTTTTAAGTAAAATAAAATAAATAATTGTAAATTTATTCAAATATATAAGAAATAAATGTAATTTATATTTATTAAAAAAGAGCATAATGTTTATTTAAAAACTATATAAGGTTATATAAGAGTTGAAATTTTATTTATTAAATGACTTCCCTTTCAATAAAAAATAAGAAAGAGTAAATGTTTATTTATAAGAGTACCCAAATAGAAAAGTGATTTATTATTATTATTATTATTATTATTATTATATAATAAATTTAATATTTTTTAATTATTAAAAGAAAAAACACAAACATTATTTGCAATTTCTATTCATTTTTTATTAAATGTAAAAATTATTACTAACCCCTCTCACTCTCTTATGAGTATGATACACTATTTACTCTCTAGTCTTCAATGCCATGTAGAATATATGTTACAAAATTTGGCTCAAACGTTTTTTTTTTCTTTCAAAAAATGCTTAATGGATCTATGTTCTTGCCTCAATTATCTAACACCTAATCATCAAAGATGCTCTACGAAACTAGAAAAGCACCACGAAATACGCATCAAAGCACCACAAAAGCATAAACTCACAAACCTAAAAACTTCAACACAATAATAGATCGTGCTTCAGAGCTCACAACAATCATGTTATGTTTGACAAAGAACTCATATACTTCTATTGATGAATATTAAGAACTTCACCAACAACTCGGTCACCCTATTCAAACTATCAAAGAATCATGTGTCCAGAAATTAAAGTTATGCATAATTACTATGGTTAGGAATCTCTACATGTAATATAAACAGTAGAAATTTCATGCATAAAGTTAAGGACATTAGGAACAATGCATATATGCCAGCATGACTTTTCAATACTTTCTCTACACTTGAATGAGGAAGAAAAAAAATCATAAATCATGTCATTCTGCACTCACAAATCAGCAACATAGTGGATACAAATGCGTAACTTACCCATCTTTCATCTGAATAGTGAAGAAATCAAACCAAACATTGAATAAGGTTGGATAATAAATTTTCCATTAATCACTTTATCTTCCAACAATTATTATTGTCTTGGAATCTTGATAGGCATGTGGAATCCACGAGTGTTACGATATAAAATATACAATAAAATACATATACTATAATGAGCATGCAACTAAGCATTCTTTGGCTCCTTTAATTTATCCAATCTAATTAAAGGGTTGAGATGGGACATTTATCACTTTAGTTGGCTTTAATAATACAAGTAAAATTATAACTTTGTTGTTCACGTATCAATATGTTTATATGGTTATTACAAAAACAGAATATTTATCATTAAAGCATCTCTTTTACTTGTTAAAAAAAAGTGATAAAAATAATATTAAAAATATGTGCATAAATAACATCATATGATAAATAAAGTGGATGGATGTAAGCATTCCTTGCACCTACTCCATTGCTTAAATATCCTTCACAAGATTCTCTTTTTTCACGTTTCACCTCTCTTTTATTTACTTCGATTCTATTATCTCTATCATATCCAATTATCTACTTTTACTATTTCTCCTCCTAAACGAATAATTTATAAATGTAATTTAACCCATTTTATTCTTTACTATATCGGGGTTGTTACTTTTTTCTTCAAAGAGGGGTTCTTACTTTAAACCCCCAATAATTTAAGGTATTTTTATTCTTTACTATTTAAGGTACATTTCTAAAATTTTGGGCAACAAGTATATTCAAGTTTCGGAATTAGAAGAAATACGCACAAGCCTAGATATTTAATTTAGTTTCTTTTTTTTTTCTCTCCGTGAACTTTTTTTGTTCAATAAATTAAAATGGGTGAATTTATTAAAAGAAATAAAAAGTTAGTAATTTTTATTGACAGTAGTCAAATCTTATATATGAATTTTCAGTTTACAATATTATATTATTAGATATTAATAAAAGAGAACCAAATTCTTTCTCATTTAGAAAAGTTTTTTTTTTTTAAATCATGACCATTAATGTATAAAATATTTTTATTTATAGGAAACGATATTAGTATTCTTCAAAAGTAAGGATTATATTAGATCAATTTTTGCTGCATATTATCATGTAACCAAACAAAATAAAAAGCAATTAACTACCACTTCTACAATTTTTTAATAAGTGAATTTATATTTAATTAAATTGTACCTGTACGGATAAGGGGCCCAGACAATACGCGTCTGTTGGGTACACAATTTGCTGATGTGTCGGTTGTTTTCGAGTTCCTTCAAGCTTTTTCCTTTTGTTGTAGATGCTCCGCCGGTTGAGAGTACATGCGATTGCACTCTGACGCTCAAGTCGGTGTTAGGATTTAGGTGTTCTATTCTAGGATATAAAAAACGTACCTTCCTTTCTTTCCAGGAGTTCCATTTGACTAATGGGTCTCCATTTGCATGGGTTGGATAGTCAGTTAATCACGAACATGGGTAGTGGCTTCTTGATATTATGAAAAGTGTATCTTTCGGTTTGACCAGTTTCTACCGTTGTATTGATATATTTTATGGGTATCTTAGAACATGCATTTAACTCATTCGACATCAGTTGTAACTACTTTATTATATATTTATTACGTTGTAAATATTATTTGGCTCAGTACTTGGTCACTACATAAACCTTTCTTGAAAATTGATCAAATAAAGTAAAATAAAGTGAAGTTTACCACCACAGTAGTGGTTGAGTAAATAAAGTGAAGTTTCCCACCACTTATATAAATTTGATTATATATATGAGATATGATGTCAAATTAATACATCCTTATTATAAATCTTTTCACTAGAGAATCTGAAAGGATTCTCACAAAATTAGAATAAGAAAAGATAGAGAAAATCAACTATCTATTCCACTATCTTGTACTTTTATCAATCAAGTCTTCCACCATTAAAAAAAGACTTTTTTTTCCAGTATTTTCACCTCTATATGGGCCCTACGAGTCGGCTATAGAAAGAAGCTACTATCCATTCAAATTCTAATGTTGATTATCATACTCATTCACAAAGTAAAATAGGAAGAAAAACACCCATATAGAATTCATCTCTCAAACCCAATATAGTTCATTGTCAAATTTGTTTTAAATGTTAACATTTCAAGGTTTTGGGATATTGTACTTTAAAAAAGATGTACTTTTGTAAAAATATATAAAGGGGATCATACTGTGTATGAGCATTGTCCAGGGTTGAAAGAAATAAAAGAAGCTAAAGTTGATAAAGATTAACTGTTTGTTTCATTCACACACACAAAAGAAGGTTAGGCTTGGAATTGAAGAGGAAGATCTGTTGTTGATAATTAAAGAAAAGGTGATATTGTAGTTTTCTTTTATTGGATTGTTGCCATCATATGATGAAAAAACCTGTGCCAAAAAAGGCAATTCTAAACCTTTATTTGAACACTAATCTAAACCGCGCATTATGTTATGCACTTTGAGAGAAAAGGTTGCTAGAAGTGAACAAAAATCTGCACAAACCCAACCTATTTGCACTATACTATAACTATTTTCTTTTCACTTCAACTTTCACATGCTTTTACATTTTTATACAACTACTTTATAATATACAGATATATAAAAGAGATCTACATATAAAGCACATCAGTTGCATTTCTTAATTTCAGACATAATAAATTTCAAAAACAAAAGTCTATGTAAAAAATTTATTAAATAAAAAATAATTTGAGATAAAAAATAATTAATTACTATATTGACTAAATTATATACTATTTTTATAAATTAAAAAATTATTAATATTTAAATTAAGTTTTATTATTAATAAAAATTTATAAATTAGTATTCAATAGTAATTATCAATACTAACTATTTTAAATTTTAAATTTTAAATTAGTTACTAAAAAAATTAATTTGAAATTTAAAATAATTAGTAGATAAAACCTTATACTAATAATAGATATCAATTTAAAAATTAATTTATAATTTTTTATTAATAATAAAAATTATTTTAAATATTAATAATTATTTAATTTAAAAAATAATATTTATCTTTAGTCAATATAATAATTAATTATTTTTTTATTTTAAATTTAGTTTTTATTGAATGATTTTTTTTTAATATATTTAACTCTTGATATTTGAAACGTGAAAGAGAAGCAAAAGAAAACTCCTGAAAACTAGGAAAAGAAATGTTGGCAAGCTATACTTGCAACATATCTCCACCTAGCCTTAACTCCTATTTGATTGTTGTGAATTCAAACTTAGATTTTGGTTAAATCATTTGCACTTTGATCTTCTGGGTTATAATAAACTATAGATTAGTAAGTAAATGTGAAGTCAAATAGCATTCACGGTTGAAGTGTCTGGTCATATTTTATTTCGATAGTGCTTTGAGTCCCAATATCATGTTTTTTAACACCATAAAGACATGTTTAAACCAAAGTTGAAAGAGTAATTTGTTTTACTTGTAATGTCATCAAACCACATCATTTTCGGAGTATCCATGAAATTGAAAATTCTGAGAATGACTATACTTGATATCATAGTTTATAAATACTCTTTCACTAGATTTCCTAATATGTTTGACAACGTAAAGATAATTTTGTTTGATGCACTTCACGTGCACAATTCAATAATTTTAAAATAATGCATATTACAAACATAATATCTATTAATGAGAGTGTGTACTTTTAGTTTATCTATTAATGAGAGTGTTATTGGTATACTTGAGATGTAGAAGGTAAGCTCAAATAAAAATATTATGTTAAGAAATTATTTTCTCCAACGAAACTCGTTAATTTGTTCATGAATAAGGAGATATCTCATAAGCAAAGTCAAAGCAAGTAAAAATTGACTTTATTTAAAAAAATATATATTACAATGGAAACTACAAGAAAAAAATATTTTAATGGAGGTCATTTAGGGGAGGTTAATATAACCTTAACAATTGATTTAATTAATGGAGGTTTTTTTAACCTTAGTTAAAATTCAAAGATTTATTCTAAAACCTCATTAAAATAACTAAGATTTTTTAACCTTTGTTAAATTTCAAAGATTTATTTTAAAACCTCAGCAAAATAACAAAGGTTTCTTTAACTTTCGTTAAATTTCAAAAATTTATTCTAAAACCTCGAAAAAATAACTGAGATTTATTTAATCTTTGTTAATTTTTAATATTTATTCTAAACTTTCAGCAAAATAATGGAAGTTTTTGTAACCTTCGTTAAATTTCAAAGATTTATTATAAAACTTTGACAAAATAAGTGTGGTTTTTTTAACCTTCGTTAAGATCCAAATGATTATTCTAAAATTTTAGCAAAATAATGAATATTTTTTTTAACTTTAGTTAAGTTCAAAAATTTTATTATAAAACCTTAATAAAATATTTTTTAAGTTTTTTTAAATCTCAATAGATAAATATAATTAAAGTTTTTTTTTATAAATAAATAATTAAAAATATTATTGTAATATATTTAATAATTAAGTTATTTAAAGTTTTTTAAAGTGAAAGTTTTAAAAAAAAATTAACATGATTTTTTTACTATCGTTACCACTACAAGAAAAAAAGGTTTTAATAGAGGTTATTTAGTGGAGGTTAATATAACCTTAGGAATTGATTTAATTAATGGAGGTTTTTTCTAAAATCTCAACAAAATAACAGAGGTTTTTTAACCTTAGCTAAATTCCAAAGGTTTATTTTGTTACCACTACAAGAAAAAAAGGTTTTAATAGAGGTTATTTAGTGGAGGTTAATATAACCTTAGGAATTGATTTAATTAATGGAGGTTTTTTCTAAAATCTCAACAAAATAACAGAGGTTTTTTAACCTTAGCTAAATTCCAAAGGTTTATTTTAAAACCTCAGTAAAATAACAGAGGTTTTTTTAACCTTTATTAATTTCCAAAGGTTTATTATAAAACCTCCGCAAAATAACGAAGGTTTTTTTAACCTTCGTTAATTTTCAAAGGTTTATTTTAAAACCTCCACAAAATAACGAAGGTTTTTTTAACCTTTGTTAATTTACAAAGGTTTATTTTAAAACCTCCATAAAATAACAAAGATTTTTTTAACCTTCGTTAATTTCCAAAGGTTTATTTTAAAACCTTCGTTAAATTCTAAATATTTATTCTAAAATCTCATCAAAATAATAGAGTTTTTTAATTTTTTTTTAAGTGTCAAAAGTTTATTGTAAAACATCAATAAAATATTTTATATTTTCTCAATTTTTAATAAATAGATATAATTAAATTTTTTAGTGAGTTTAGCCTAAACTGGTATATATATTTAAATATGCTTTGAACTTAGGTCTTAGAGGTTGATTCATTAATTGAAGTTAGAAGGCACTTCATTAATTGAAATTATTATTCAATTCTTAAAGATTGTTTTTATGAATTTCAATAAGTAAAAATAAGTTGTTTGTGAAGTGACATTAACTTATCACATATATACATCATCATAATTTATTTTTTGGTTACATTTGCAGTATCAAATTTTGAAGAATCAGACGCGAGAAACTATTCATTATAATAATATTAATAATAATATTTATAATAATATTAATAATAATATTAATAATAATATTTATAATAATATTAATACTAATATTTATAATAATATTTATAATAATATTAATAATAATATTAATAAAAATATTTATAATAATATTTATAATAATATTTATAATAATATTAATAATAATATTTATAATAATATTAATAATAATATTTATAATAATATTAATAATAATATTTATAATAATATTAATAATAATATTTATAATAATATTAATAATAATATTTATAATAATATTAATAATAATATTTATAATAATATTTATAATAATATTTATAATAATATTTATAATAATATTTATAATAATAATAATATTTATAATAATATTTATACTAATATTAATAATAATATTAATAATATTAACCATAATATTTATAATAATATTAATAATAATATTAATAATAATAATAATAGTAATAATATTAATAATATGAATAATATTAATAATATGAATAATATTAATTATAATAATAATATTAATAATAATGTGAATATAATATTAATAATAATGTGAATATAATATTAATAATAATGTGAATATAATATTAATATGTATAAATTATGTTAATAATAATAAGTAAAATAAAAATGATAATATGACCAAAGAACTTCTCTGGTCTAGTGGTTAACCCTTTCCTGGTTACTGGAAGGACTTGGGTTCAAATCCTGGTTGATGTGCTTTCTTTGCAATATTAATTGTGGGTGCTTGGATTTTTATTTTACGGAGCTTAGAAAACTATTTTTTCTTGTAGTGTACCTTGCTAAATTTAAGACCGACAATTTATGTTGTTTTAATTTTTTTGCTGTTTATATAATTTTTTTATCCTATGAATGGTTGTTTGCTAAGAGTGTTAAAAAAATGCTTTTAGCAATGGATCTAATAAGGAAGCTTCTTATCAGTCTATGAAACATATGAGGTGCAAGTTCATGTTGATTTTGGCTTAATCCCAAGTTTCACATCGGTGGGTTCATTGTTTGGGAAGGAGGTTTGAAGGTTATAAATTAAACTCTTCTCCTTCATTGTTAGATATCTCAATTTGTAATATCTTCTCCCATAATAATAAAAGTGGGTTGTTTTAGCTGTGCTCGAAGATTAGGCTAAATTGGCCGAACTCCATTAACAATTTTCTGGTGTGTTTTTTCCTCTTTATCTCTTTTATTATTCTGCTATGTTTATTCAATATTATTTGTCGGGTAGCTCTGTTAGGGTTCTGTTTTAGTGGAGAAATTACTCGTTTTTCCCAACAAGTGGTATCAAGAGCCGAAGGTTCGCCCTTGGGTTGTTTGAAATTATTTGTAATATTGAATATTATATTTTGAGTTTGTAATGGAAAATCAAGAAGAAGAAGCGAAGGATGTATCCAGAGTGTCGGGCTCCTCGTCATCATGGTCGAGGTTCCCGATGTCCACTTTGAAATTGAAGGTGGAAATATTTGATGGCACTGGACATTTTGGCATGTGGCAAGGAGAGGTCTTGAACTCTCTTTGTCAGTAGGGTCTTGATATTGCTATTGAAGGAGAGAAACCAGAAGAGGCAGAGGAGAAAGACTGGAGCATCATCAACCGGTTAGCATGCGGAAATATTCGATCCTGCCTGTCCAGAGAGCAGAAGTATGCTGTAAAAAACGAGACTTCTGCACACAAACTGTGGAAGGTATTGGAGGACAAGTTTCTAAAGAAGAGTGGTCATAACAAGCTCCTGATGAAGAAAAGGTTGTTCCGATTTGACTACCAACAAGGTACTACTATGAATGCACACATCACTATGTTTAATCAATTAGTAGCAGACCTGTTGAATTTAGATGTGAAGTTTGAGGATGAGGATTTGGCTTTGATGTTGTTATCATCTCTTCCTGATGAATTTGAACATTTGGAGACTACGCTCCTTCACGGGAAGGAGAATGTGTCGTTAGATGCTGTTTGTTCTGCTTTATATAGTCATGAATTGAGAAAGCAGGATAAGATGAAATCCAAATCAACGACATCAGAAGAAGCATTGGTGGCAAGAGGTCGTCAGCAAAGCCAAACAAAGGGGAGAAGAGGGAGGTCTAAGTCTAAAGGTCGAGCCGTTGCCAAAGATGAGTGTGCTTTCTGTCATGAGAAAGGACACTGGAAGAAAGACTGTCCAAAACTGCAGAAGAAAGGGAAGGCTCCACAAGATGCAAATGTTGCAGAATGCAAAAGTGATGTGGAATCAAATATCTCTTTAATTGTCTCGCTTTCAGCATCATCGTATCCAGATGAGTGGATATTAGATTCAGGTTGTATCTGTCATATGTGTCCCATTTGGGAATGGTTCTTTGAATTTCAGGAACTCAATGGCGGGGTTGTTTACATGGGTAATGATAATCCATGTAAGAGAACTGGGATAGGTTTAATCAAGCTGCGGAATCATGATGGATCCACCAGAATTTTGCGGGATGTACGATACGTGCCAAAGTTGAAGAAGAATCTCATCTCATTGGGGGATTTAGAATCTAAAGGCCTAGTTGTGACGATGCGAGATGGAATTCTTAAAGCAACTTTAGGAGCACTGGTGATGTTGAAAGGCATGAGGAAGAACAATTTGTATTACTATCAAGGTAGTACAGTGGTGGGGATAGTAGCGATAACAACTTCTAGCACTAAGAAGGATGACGAGGCAACGAAGTTGTGGCATATGAGGTTGGGACATGCTGGAGAGAAATCCTTGCAAATTCTTACCAAGCAGGGATTGTTGAAAGGTACGAAGGTTTGCAAACTTGAATTTTGTGAGCATTGTGTTCTGGGAAAACAAGGAAGAGTGAAGTTTGGCACTGCAATTCACAATACCAAGGGTTGGATTATGTGCATTCAGATGTGTGAGGACCTGCCAAGACTGCGTCAATCGGAGGTAGGCATTATTTTGTCACTTTTGTGAATGATTTTTCCAGGAGAGTTTGGGTGTTTACTATGAAGAACAAAAATGTTGTGCTTGAAATTTTCCTTAAGTGGAAAGCTCAAGTTGAAAACCAGACAGGAAGGAAGATTAAGGTTCTCCGAACAGACAATAGAGAAGAATACAAGAGTGATCCGTTCCTGAAGGTATGCCAAGATTGTGGCATAGTTCGACACTTCACTGTTAGAAAAACACCACAGCAAAATGGGGTGTTAGAGCGTATGAACAGGACACTTGTGGAGAAAGTTCGTTGTATGTTGTCTAATGCTGAGTTAGGAAGAGAGTTTTGGGCTGAGGCTGTGACATACGCTCAACATCTCATCAATCGTTTGCCATCATCTGCTATAGATGGCAAAACCCCATTAGAGGTATGGTCTGGAAAACCTGCAACTGATTATGATTCTTTGCATGTTTTTGGTTCTATTGCATATTATCATGTGATTGAATCAAAGTTGGATCCACGGGCAAAGAAGGCTCTTGTCATGGGCTTTAGTCCTGGAGTGAAGGGATACCGTTTGTGGTGTCTAGAGGCAAAGAAGACGATTATCAGCAGGGATGTTACCTTTGATGAATCTGCCATGTTAAAGAAGGTAAATCCAGAAGGAGCTAACAGTACTCCATAACAGGTGGAGTGTGCCCGGAAGTAGGTGGAGTTTGAGCAAACAATGGTGATCCCAACACGAAATACCACAAGTGACTCTCCTATGGCAGAAGAAGAGTCAGATGAGGAAGAGGTTCCTACCCAAGAATCTCAACAACAATCAGCGCCATTGTAGTTAGAAAACAGAGACGAGATATTCAGAAGCCTGCTCGTTTCATGGATATGGTTGCCTATGCACTTCCAGTTGTTGATGACATTCCATCCACTTACCCAGAAGCCATTCTGAGTTCAGAGAGTGGTAATTGGGCAGGTGCGATGGAAGAGGAGATGCACTTTTTGAAGAAGAACAAGACGTGGAAGCTGGCACAATTACCAAAAGGTAAGAAGGCAATTGGGTGCAAATGGGTATTTGCAAAGAAAGAAAGAATTCCTAATAAAGAAGATGTTCGCTACAAGGCAAGGTTGGTTGCTAAAGGCTTTGTTCAGAGGGAGGGAATTGATTATAATGAGGTATTTTCTCCAGTTGTTAAACATTCCTCCATTCGAATTTTGTTAGCCTTGGTAGCACAGTTGAATTTGGAGCTAGCTCAACTTGATGTAAAGACCGCGTTCCTACACGGTGATTTTAAGGAGGAAATCTATATGACTCAACCAGAAGGATACAAGGTTGCTGGTCAAGAAGATAGGGTTTGTAAACTTAGCAAATCGTTGTACGGACTGAAACAATCTTCGAGACAGTGGTACAAACAATTTGATAAGTTCATGAAGGATCAGAAGTATAAGAGAAGCAAATATGATCACTGTGTGTATTTGCGCAGACTTGAAGATGGTTCCTACATTTACTTACTCTTATATGTTGATGATATGCTGATTGCAGCAAAGAGCCAAGTTGAGATTGACAGGTTAAAGGCTCAGTTGAGTAAAGAGTTCGAGATGAAGGATTTGGGGGAAGCCAAGAAGATTCTCGGCATGGAGATAACTAGGGATAGAGAGGGAAAAACTTTGTCTGTCACAGAAGCAGTATTTGCAGAAGGTACTACAACGTTTTGGTATACACGAAGATACAAAATCTGTAAGTACCCCACTTGCTCCTCATTTGAAATTGAGTAGCCGTTTATTTCCGACGACTGATGAAGAACGAGAATACATGGCGAAAGTCTCATATGCAAATGCAGTTGGAAGCTTGATGTATGAAATGGTGTGTACGAGACCAGATATTTCGTAGGCTGTGAGTGTTATTAGTAGGTACATGCATAATCCGGGCAAGGTCATTGGCAAGCTGTGAGATGGATTCTACGGTACCTCCAAAATACCTTAGATGTTGGATTGGCATTTGAGCAAGATGAATCACTTGGTCTATGCATAGTTGGATATTGTGATTCTGATTATGCAGGTGATTTGGATAAGTGACGGTCTACTACTGGCTATTTGTTCACTTTAGTAAAAGCGTCAGTTAGTTGGAAGTCTACCTTGCAGTCTACAGTGGCTTTGTCTACGACAGAGGCAGAGTATATAGCGATTACAAAGGCTGTGAAGGAAGCAATTTGGCTTCATGGGTTGCTTAAAGACTTGGGAGTTGGTCAGAAACAACTTGAGTTATATTCTGACAGTCAGAGTGCTATTCATTTAGCAAAGAATCAAGTCTTTCATGCACGGACAAAGCACATTGATGTTCGCTATCACTTTGTGCGTGAGATTCTCGAAGAAGAGGAGATTGTTCTCCAGAAGATTCACACTACGAAGAATCTTGCAGATATGCTCACTAAGGTGGTTACAAGGACCAAATTTGGAGGTACTGCAAAGTTTGTTTTTGTTATGTTTTGAGAAGATTTGTATTAGGTGGGACTTGAAATTAAGCCAAGGTGGAGATTTGTTGATTTTGGCTTAATCCCAAGTCCCACATCGGTGGGTTCATTGTTTGGGAAGGAGGTTTGAGGGTTATAAATTAAACTCTCCTCCTTCACTGTTAGATATCCCAATTTGTAATATCTTCTCCCATAATAATAAAAGTGGGCTGTTTCAGCTGTGCTCGGAGATTAGGCTAAATTGGCCGAACTCCGTTAACAATTTTCTGGTGTGTTTGTTCCTCTTTATCTCTTTTATTATTCCTCTCTGTTTATTCAATATTATTTGTCTGGTAGCTCTGTTAGGGTTCTGTTTTAGTGAGGAAATTACCCGTTTTTTCCAACAGTTCATATTGTATTGTTTCACAGTTTATATGATGATTTTTTATCCTTTGGATGATTGTTTACTGGGATTGTTGAAAATATCCTGTTAGCAATTAATCTAAGGAAGATTCTTTTGCTCTTCACTTTTGGTTTTGGGATTGTTGAAAACATCATGTTTGCAATTAATCTAAGATTCTTTTCCTCTTCATTTTTGTTTTGGTTGACAAAATAGTCCCATCTTTTTTTTTTTATCGGCAAACAAAATAGTCCCATGGTTTGTTTTGGTTTTTAATAGAGTGTATTAATTTTTCAAACTTGTTGTAAAACTTCTATATGTTTTTAGTAATGGTGTTAGTTTTTTTATTCTTTAGGTGACTTTTGTTGTTGTATCAGTGAAAAGTGTGAACTCTCTGATTTGAACAATGTTAAGTGAAAGTTTTATGCACTAGCATTTGATTCTAGTATAAAGAACTTAGTTTATTTTGTGGCAAATTTAGGTAAACATTTTGTCTTGTGTTCTATCAGTACCATTTGTGTAATTCCTATTATTACTATTATATATTATGATGTTGTAATTTTAATAAATTATGAACCATTAATAAATTATAATATAGTCTATAAAATGGTCAATAAGATTTGTACTGTTAGGCCGACAGGTCTAGCTGAAAGCACCGAAAAGTATAGCCAAAATGTCTAACTGAAATGTATATATATATATATACAAAAGTTAAATTTAAATATATATATATATATATATATATATATATATAATAAATATGTTATTGTAGCAAGTTCAACATGATAAGGTCTAAATTAATAGGTGTGTGTTTAAAAAGATATTGGGTGCAAAAAGAAAGGCCCAAATAGGCTATGAGCCCAATAAGAACACTATAAATAGGACATCAGTCTAAGAGGTAAGTAAAGTGAATTTTATCTGATAATTACATAAACCATTTCTGACTTTAACATTGAAGCGCCTTGCAGGTACACACCCAACCGTGAGAGGAAATCGAGAGGAGAAGCCGAAAAGTGTAGCAGACCTAGCCCAGCTTAGGAAGCTTGCCAGACTTAGGTCCAACCTGAAGAGCCCAATCCGAGAGTCCAACCCGAAGAGCCCAATCCGAGAGTCCAACCCAAAGAGCCCACTCTAAGAGTCCAACCCGAAGAGCCCAATCCGAGAGTTCAACCAGAGAAGTTAATATGCTTAGTTTGAAGATAGTATCTGACCCCTTTTATTGTCCATTAAAAAATGTGACAATGAATATTCAATTGAAAATATGATACTTTGTTTTTGAGGTGTACTTTCATTTTAGTTTGTTGATAGCTTTCATTATAATTATATATATATATATATATATATATTAAAATTGTGTTTTATTTAATAATTTTAATTTGTTTATTTTATTTAATTTCTACTGCATTAATAAAATATAGTTATTTTATTTAATATTTTTTTTAAAATTCTATTAATATAATTTATAATAGGATCACATAAATTTCGTTACTTGAAGTTTAAGTACATTTTTATTGTGGTATAAAAAAAGAAAAGAAAATTTAATTAATGGATAAATGATAAAATGAATAAAAAATAAAATGTTCTCAATTCCAAAATCGTATTTTACAGGGGTTTTGAAACCCATAGTATTTTATGACGGTTTTGAAACCTATGGCATTTTACGGAAGTTTTGAAACCTATGGTATTTTACGAAGGTTTTGAAACCTATGTTATTTGTCTGGAGTTTTGAAACTCGTGATATTTTACGATGGTCCTAAAACCCATGGTATTTTACAGAGGTCTTAAAATCCATGGTATTTTATGGAGGTTCTTAAACCCATGGTATTTAACGGAGGTTTTGAAAGACTTTTCCTGGGATTTAAAAAAACTCGAGGAACATGTTTCCCAGGGATGATTTAGCTGGGAAAATGAAACCTTGGGTAAATGACTTAATGGAGGTTCTAACCCTTGGTAATGTAAAAATAAACTCCAATTAAAACCATTTTTTCTAGTAGTGATGATCGACTCATATATTGGACATGTGTTGGTTCACATTTTGTTAAGGTATTTTTAAATATATATGAATATCTTTTATATACCTAAACATAGTTACTTACTTATTACATTATATGTTCAAAAGTGGTGCAGGTAAAATTGTTGGATGATTGTCTCATACTAATTGTAGACATATTATGGTTTACATTTTACTCATACACAATTTTAACTGTGTGCTATATGTTTGAAGTTCATATACAATATTTTCTTAACACATGGACGAATAGTGTAAATGACCACCTTATTTGTGATGTCACAAACTAATTGCAGTGCAATATTATACTAGCGATTCTTCTAAATATACTTTGCATTCATTTAAAGGATATGAGTTATTTAATATATTTAAATAAATTACCATGGTAAATAAACAATACATATACAACAGGATAATTATATATTGGACAAGGATTCTCGTGTTGTGATGTGGGTTTGGTGTCTCCATCATCCAAACTATGCCGTAAATGAGGTGGTAATACAATTGGTCGATCTTCTTTTGCCCCACGATGTACATACATCACATATTTGAACCAATAAATGTTTTTGACACACAAATGCATGTGCAACAAGTGTCATACCTGTAATGAGATGGTCGACAAAGTGCAACCACATATCATCAACAATAGTCACAACATCACCTTCAAATAGTAGGGGAGGTAGGAAAACCATATACTCATACTTAAAACTAATGTAAGACACATTCTAACAACTAACGATGGGAACACATATTCAAACAAATGTATTTGAAGAACATGGAGATCGACTAAAAGGACCTACTAGGACAATGATCTTCATAAAAGCTCCAAATCACCCTAGCATAGGTCACACCGTCTAACTAGACCCACACAATGCTAATAGTGCATATGTGTCATCCACTGACATATCGTGCAACTTTTAGCTTAAGCTTCTAAAAAGTAGGATTCATATTCTTCCTATCCATTCCAAAAAAGTGTTTATATATTCACATCTATTACAATTTTAACACAACATTGTAAATATATTCATATGCAAATTGTTCCCGCCGGTTGACCAAAGTGTCTTTGTGATGGAGATCACATAGGAAAGGCTTTTATTAGTGAAGGAAGAGGTTATTCACCCACACATTTGAAGTTCTTCCTTCTAGTCTTCTCAAAATTCAAAGAAGACATAAAATAAAGAGAGGACCAAGCCTAAAGCCAAAGAAGTCTACAAGCTTTCAAGAATAGGCTTCAATTAATGTCTCTCTTTATAGTTTCTTTTGTATAACTTTGTAAATAATATAGAATGTTTAAATATATAGTTTTAGAAAGGTGCTTAGAGGGAAACATTAGATACCTCTTTTGTAAAGCATCTTTAGGCTTTAGTTTAGAATTTTCTAGAAGGTGACTCTTCATGAGTCACTATAGGCGTTAGCTTAGGAGTCTTTTGGTTAGCTTGTGGTACAAGATTTGTAAGACCATGATCGGCCCTTCCTCCTATAAAAGGAGGACTTAAGGTTCTTCTAAATTCAGAATTGGAATTTGTAGTATCAAAACTCTCCCAAATTGGTGATTGAGTGTAGTGAGAACTTGTCTTCTCCTCTTCCTAGTCTCATCTTGAGAGCCTTGGTTCCCTCAAGTGGCGGCAATTCACACTTATCTTGGAGCCTTCACACTTCAAGTGGCGTGTTCATCAACCAAGAACTACAACCACATAAATCTTCTTTCTTCTCCATCTTCTCCTTCCATTTCCGTGCTCATATGAATTCCTAAACATGTCTTAGGTTCCTTTTCTTGCATTTCTATTCGGTGCTTTTGTTTTAAATCATGTTTTGTTCGGTTCATCTTCTCCTTTGCTGGATTTAATCGGTTCTTCTTCATTTTCCATTGATTTGTTCGGTGCATTTCATTTGTTATGCAATTTAATCGGTTCAATTACATTCTTACATCTTTTAATCGGTTCAATTGACAAGAAATGGGACTTCCATGTGAGTTTTGGTGTTTGGCGCAAGTTTTGGTGAGTTCTTGAAACATAAAACATTGATCCATTTCTATAAAAGTGCCTCTTCATTCTCCAACTCAAGTTGATTCCATATGATCCGATCGGTCATCGGTAGTCGATGACGTCAGCAACAGAGAACCACGTGGACCACTCGCAGGGTGACACGTGGACCAGGTGGCAGAGAGGTCAGGGGGACGATCGCCAAGAGTGGCGATCGGTGGTCAGTAACCAAGTTACCACCGGTGGTCAGTAGCCAAGTGGCCACCAGCAGACCAGTTCCCAGACTCGCGCCTGGAGGCAGAGCGCGAGAAGCGAATAAACACTGATCAGTCATCGGGTGTATTGTCATCGGGGTCTCGTGTTACACGCAGTTAAACTGGGACCGAGGTTCCCAGCGAGAGCGTTACGCATGGATCTCGCATGAGCACACCTCAGGGAATCATGCACGAGAGTGGCCTGAGGGGACTAGTAAGCCAGTCAGTGATTGGTGATTCCCTCAACCCATTACGTGCGTGGCATCGTGAAGGGTAAGTCGCCTACGCAGAGAGCAACATTTGGTGAGTGTGCCTAGACCAGCCACACCCGACGTTCTCCTAAGAGTATGCGATTTACCCAGATAAGAGAAATATCCTAAGCTACTCCGCGAGGGCGTAACTTAGGCACACAAAGAGAAGCGCTAGAGCCCTTCCAGTAAATGACACGTGTGTGGTTAGATGTGAGTTGCAGGCCTCCACGTGTCACCATCTGAGAGGGGTGCGGTCCAGACAAAAGTGCACTCCGTACCATTAAGGGTACAGACAGGCGCAGCCCAGCGCAGAGACGCGCGGACACGCACAGACACCCACACTCTCTGATTCTGCAGGTACACTGTCTCTGAAAAGCGTAACAGGTTTCTGACACATGCCAGAAAAGCATAACAGATTTCTGTTATGCCCAGAAGCAGAGACAGAGAGATAAGAGGAGGAATCAGGGAGAGAAGTGGGAGGAAAAAAAAAACAGAGAGCAAGAGTTTTTCACACACACTACTAGTTTTCTCATTTGGTGGTTCTGTGGACTAACTTGATCGTCGGAGTGCAAACGGCCGCTAGAGGCGCCGTCTGTGTGTTTTGCAGGTCACGTTTGGAGATCCAAGAGAAGGTTCTGAGGGTGATTCTGTAGAAAACGCAGTCGCGTAGACGGGACAGAGTGTGCTACAGAGCGATTCCTCCACGTTCGAGTTGCCGGCAGGATCACCATAAAATGTCAAAGAATCATCTATATCTTGCTATTGGAATCTGATCTTGCCGGTGACTTGTCTGTTGAAGGCTCCGCAACGTCTAACTCTGCCTTCCGTAAGTCAGTGAACAAAACCACTAAAGAGTCGTTTACTCTGAGTCTCTGTGAGGACCGTGCTCTTTGCGAATTCTCTCTCTTCTCTCTCTGTGCGAAAACTAGATCTTTTCCAGTATTCCAACGTCCCCTTGTAACAACGTGGAATGCCTTTATATAACCTCCTGCGCTCCCACGTTGTCTATACACGAAGTAACTTAGTGTGTTTCTTTCGTTGGATGTCTCGTGCAACCTTTGCGTAGGTACCAGGTGCGAGTGGGGCTATCGGGCATACCAGGTACTACCTAACGCATGGGCGATCACCTCTGTCCTGCCCCGTGCACGTTACGGGCCGAGAGGGGTTCGATCACCGACCGACTGGCTTCCTTGGACCACTCTCATGCATGGTACCATAGAACGCATAACCTCTCCGATCTCTGATCTCCTCCTGACCACTGATCTCCGCCTGATCACCCTCTTCAAGACACACCAGCTTCCTTGGCCCACCTGTCTCACTAAGAACAACCTACGTGGCCATCAGTGGCTGACGTCATCCCAGACTGATGACCGACCGGATCACAAGCCCCCCCAGTCTCGAGCTGCGTACTCGTCCTCAACGAAGAGACTAAGTGCTCGCTCTCGGTGGCCACGTGGCAAGTGACGCCACGTCATGTGTCGCGTCACGTGTTGTGCTTTAAGTAACGTTACGCTTTCCTTCCCTTATCTTGCGACACGTGTGCGCATCAACGGTTAGCGTGAAGCGTCGCTTGCAGTTCCTTTATTCAAAAACTTACGCGCCTCTACTGTTCCATTATCTTCCCCAGCACGTTTCTCTGCAACCTCTCGAACCTTCTTCCGCAATTCATCTTCCTCGCTTCCAGGCTCCCAGAAACCGTTCGCGATCACAAAAAGGTACTTCTTTTCTCCATCTATGGCGTATTTGGACATTTTCTACCAATTGCATTGCTCAGTAACTGTATTTATTCATGCATCATGAGTCACTTTCCCTCTTCTGCGCTGTACCAAGGCCTCTTCTGACTTTTCTACGTTCCGCTTCTTCTTCCTCTTCGTCGCTGTCATTCTTTACCCCTTCGAACCGTAGCATTTGCTCCCTTCATCTTTTCTAGTTTTTACTGATTCCTCACCTTTTCCCTTCTCCATTGTAGTTACAGATAATGGCTCGCACCAAAACTACCGCGCGCCTTGCCTCGTCTTCTGGTGCACAGCCTTCCGCCAATGCACCTTCATCGCCCTCAACGAGCGCTACCCCCTCCGCGGGTACACAACCCAGGGCGACGCTCGCTCCACAAGACTACGCGCAAGCGTACAAGTGGGCTCCCCTCCACCTACTCGCTGAAACGTCCAGCCAGCTCCCAACCGATCACCTCGCCACCCTGCTGAAGGGTGCTGAGGACGAGCCTTCATGCGCCATCGACAGGGAGGACGATCGAAATCTGGGTGTGCGCATCCCCCCCCAAAGCATGCCCATTTGCGTAGATGACAGGGCCACCAACGGGGTGCCCTCTACATTCATCTACTCGGCTATCTTCAAGAGGCTTCACCTCCGCTTACCCTTCACCTTCTTTGTGAAGGAGCTCCTTACTGAGCTAAACGTTGCCCCTTGCCAACTTCATCCGAACGCTTGGGGCTTCATCCGGGCGTTCGAGATCCTATGCAACCACTTTGGGCACCCTCCATCAACCGACGTCTTCCTCTACTTCTTCGAGGCCAAGAACCCGGGTGATAGGTCGTGGGTCAGCTTAAACGGTGTGACAGGGAGGGTGATCTTGGGCCTGTATCAACAGTCTTTCAAGGATTGGAAGGGTAGATTCTACATGATCACCTCCAATAGACACAACCCTTCCCTTCTGGAGGGCTTTCCCCTCTACTGGGTTCCTAAGGTGGAATTTAGGAAACCCCGAGGCTTGGAAACCATGGCCTCATACAAGCGCGAGCTGTGCGGCCTTCTCTCTAGCTTGGGCGCCAAGTTTGGCTCTTCCACCATTATCAAGCACGAGTTCGACGCCGAGAAGCTCGAAAGATACATCGGTTTGTTCCCTCCTTTCTCTTCTACCTGCCTTTACCTAGGGCTTCCGATTCGCTTCTTTCCCCACATGCCCCTCGTGCATATACTTGCTAACTACCTTTATGTTTGAACTGCTTGCTTTTTTGAGCCTTGGTATGCTAACCTTTTGCTATGTTGAATTGATGCAGATATGACTTCTGACAAGGAAAGGCGGCAAAGGCTGCTCGCTCTGGCCAGGAGCCGTCGGGCTGCTGAGGAGCCCCCTGAGGTGGAGCCGATCGCCGAACCCATTCGTGCCTCTCCCATCTCGGTCGCGCCAGCTGAAGGGCGTGAGACCAGTGGTGACAAGAAAAGGAAACGGTTGGCGAAGGCCCCCACCACCGTCATAGCCATTGAGGAGGAGAGCTCTGGGTCCCTTTTGGTCCAAAGAAAAAGAAGGGGAACCGAGGTCCCCGAGGATGACGCCAACCCGCTTCCTCGAGCCCATGCCTCTCCCGAGCACCCTCCATCACCAGCCCCCCTTTCCTCCCCACCCCCAGCAAAGTCACCCCCTCCGACTCAAGCAGCTGGGAGTGGGATCGCGCACTCGGAGGGAACCCCTCGTCCCCAGCCATCGCCGCGCCCCCAAGACTCTGCCACCGCATCTGAGGGTGGTGGTGAGAGCTCCTTCCAGGCGACGGGCCCCAGCTCCGAGGGACGCCCCAAGGTTCTCCGCCTGACCAAGCAACTGCTACAAAATCAGGAGCTGGTCAAGTGGAGCTCCAGCGAGGTGGACCTCCATTTGGCCCGTCAGATGGTGCTCTCCTTGGAGTTCTCCACACAACACCGCCGCCTCGAAAAGCTAGAGGGCAAGGTGAAGGAGCTGCTTAGCCAACAGGAGTCGCTGCAAAGTGACTATGAGGCTTTGCAAGACACCAACGGTATGTTGAAGGACATGCTGGAGGAATCCAAGATGGCTCGCGTCCAACAAGTCCAGGAGACCATCAAGACTGAGATGCTGATGGGGGATGCCGTCGCCGCCCTCGACTTCCAGCTGCTGGATACTACGGGTAAGGCCATCTAACTCGAGGCTGAAACCGCCTACATGCGTCAACAGAATGCTAACTTGATGGAGGCCCTCGTCGCGAGCGACCGGAAGCTCAAAGAAGCCGAGTCGACCATTGCCACCCTGACCACCGAGAAGGTTGCGCTCGAGACCGATAAAGCTAGGTTCGAGGCCGAGAAGACCAAACTATGGGAAGAGGCGGCCGACACCTTCGCTGAGGGTTTTGACTTCGCTCTTGAGCAACTCAAGTGCGCTTTCCCCGAGGTCGACCGCTCCCAGCTGTCCATTGAATTCGAGGTGGTGGATGGCAAGGTCGTCCGTCCCTAACTGCTCTTGACGTGGCTTTTCTTTATTTTGCCCATAAACCTTTGCCTTGTGAAAACTCAAACTATAGATTATTAAATTCTTCTCTTTGCTATTGTTTGTTTGTTTGTGTATCTTCTCTCCTTTATTCTCTTGCTACGTGCGATTAACTGTTAACCTACACGAGCTTGATGCCAAACCTTAATCGTATTTGAACTTCTTTTATCTCTTACTTTGATCACAACGAGCAACCCTTGATAGTTGATGACCGATCGGGTTTAAACCACTGCTTCCACCTTCTCATCGGTCATCGCGGTTCTACCTTACATCTTTCTTCATTGCTTTGTCGCTCCAGCGCTAAGTGCATAGAGGACTTCCACACCGATCGGTCTAGGATGACGCCTTGTTTTTGGGAGGAAGAGTGTTTCTCGACAGAGGACTTTATACTGATAACCTCTTTTTATTTATGGGAAAAAGGGCTTACCCTTAACTTGTTCACATTGTTCACCCTGGCGCGAAAACGCGGCCTCACTACACATTTTAACTAAAATAGAGTTTTAAATGCGTGGCGTTCCACGTCCTGGGGATCGCCCCTCCATCCAAGGTTTCCAGCCGATAACCGCTGTTCTCCAATGCCTCCACTATTCTGAACGGGCCGGTCCACTTGGGAGACAGCTTATTCTCTAACTCGTGCTGATGCGCTTTCCTCATCACCAGATCTCCCTCCTGGAATCGCCTCTGCCTCACCTTGGAGTTGTGCCTTCGCTCCACCCTTCTCTTTATAGCTTCAGTGCTGATCCTGGCTTCTTCTCGTATCTCGTCCAAAAGGTCTAGATTCACCTTTTTCTCCTCGTTGGACCTCTCTGCACAAAATTAAGAAATCTTGGTGAATTTTCCTATATCTCCACAGGGATCATAGCGTCTGACCCATAAACCAAACTGAAAGGTGTCTCATGGGTGCTAGAATGCGGAGTGGTGTGATAGGCCCATACGATCCTGGGAACTTCTTCCGCCCACATTCCTTTGGCCTTTTCTATTCTTCTCTTTAGCCCTCTGAGCAGCACTCGGTTGGCCGATTCTATCTGCCCGTTCGTTTGAGGGTGCTCTACCGAGGCGAACACCTGCTGTATCCCCACCTCCTCGCATAGGTTCCTCAGCTGATGGATCGTAAACTGGGTGCCATTGTCGGAGACTAGACGCTTGGGCACTCCGAAACGGCACACAACGTTTTTCCATACAAACTGTTGAACCTTGTAGCGGTGATCTGTGCGACCGGCTCTGCCTCCACCCACTTCGTGAAATATTCGATGGCGACGATCAAGAACTTCATCTGCCTGATCGTCAGGGGGAAAGGTCCCAAGATGTCGGTTCCCCACGTGTGGAAAGGCCAGGGACTGTGAATCGACCTTAGTTCTTCGAGGGGCGCCTTGTGCCAATCTGCATGTTGCTGGCATTGCTTGCACCGCTGAGCGTAACCCACACAATCTTCCCTCAGCGTTGGCCAGTAGTACCCTGCACGGAGAATTCTACCCGCCAGGGCACGACCACTGACGTGGCTCCCGCATATTCCCTCGTGGAGCTCTGACATAAGCCTCGTGCACTGCTCTCCGTGCACGCATACTAAAACCGGATGGGTGAATTCGAATCTGAAGAGGTCCCCATCAATGAGGGTGAACTTCCTCGAGCTCTTCTTTATTCTCTTTGCCTCCGCCGGCTCCAGCAGAAGCACCCCATCTGCCAGATACCGCTGGTATGGCGTTATCCACGTGTCAGCCTTTCCCGCGGAATCAATCTCCATCACCTCGTTGGATCCCGTCGGTCGAGATCTCACTCTTGGTGCTCTCAAGGTTTCCTGTGTGAGAGACCGATGCCCGATCGCGGCACGCTCGCGAGAATCGCACACCTGCAGCACTTGGTTGTCTGTAACGAACGCACGAGGTACCTTCAGTGTCTCCTGGATGACGGTCCTCTGCCTTCCCCCCTTGCCCGAGCTGGCTAGCTTGACGAGCAAGTCGGCTCTGGCATTTTGCTCCCTTGGTACGTGGATCAATTCAAACGCTGTAAAGGATACCTTCAAGGTGCGCACATACTCAAGGTATGCAGCCATCTGCGGGTCTCTGGCCTGGAATTCCCCGGTTACCTGCCCAGTGACCAACAGGGAATCGGTTTTGGCCGTTAAACTTCTTACTCCCATCTCCTTTGCCAGCAGCATTCCGGCGATTAGGGCCTCGTACTCCGCCTGGTTGTTGCTGGCTTTGAAGGCGAAACGCAGGGACTGCTCGATGAGTACCCCGTTCGGGCCTTCTAGGATGACCCTCGCGCCACTCCCCTGTTGGTTTGAGGATCCGTCTACCGATAAGACCCACCGGAAGACCGAGCCCTCTGGCGATGCGTCGCCCGATAACAACTCAACGACGAAATCCGCGAACACCTGCCCCTTGATCGATCCTCGGGGTTCGTATCTGATATCGAACTCAGATAATTCTACGACCCACTTTACCATTCTTCCGGCTACATCCGGCTTTTTTAGCACCTTTTGGATGGGAAGATCAGTCATCACTACAACCGTGAAGCTGTGAAAGTAGTGACGCAGCCTTCTTGCTGAGAATGCCACTGCCAAAGCTGCTTTCTCCAGAGCCTGATATCTTACTTCGGGGCCCTGCAGCACCTTGCTCACAAAATAGATAGGTCTCTGGACCTGCTCCTGTTCTTGGACCAGAACCGAACTGACTGCTCTCTTTGTTACAACAAAGTATAAACGAAGAGGGGCGCCCGTCTGTGGCTTGCACAGCACCGGCGGGCTTGCCAAATATTCTTTAAGCTTAACAAATGCCTCCTCACATTCTTCGGTCCAAACGAACCTGTTGTTCCGCTTGAGACATTGGAAGTAAGGATGGCCCTTCTCCCCTCCAGTGGACATGAATCGCGACAAAGCCGCCAGCCGACTGGTGAGTTGCTGCACTTCCTTCACCGACGCCGGGCTCCTCATCGCCATGATCGCCGCACATTTCTCGAGATTTGCCTCAATCTCTCGCTCTGTTAGGAGGAAACCTAGAAACTTCCCCGCTTCCACACCAAAGATACATTTCTCTGGGTTGAGCTTCAACCCGTACTTGGCGATCGTTGTGAAAAGTTCCTCCAGATCAGCGACATGCTCCTCCTTCCCTCGCGAGGTGACCACCATGTCATCGACGTACGCCTGTATGTTCCTTCCCAACATCGGCGAGAGTACTCTATCCGAACGGCATTACCTTATAACAGTAGCAGGACCGCTCGGTCATGAATGCGGTCTTGCTCTCGTCCGACGGGTGCATCCTGATCTGGTTGTAACCCGAAAAGGCGTCCAAGAAACTCATCAGCTGGCATCCTGACGCACTATCTACCAGGGCGTCAATGTTAGGCAGGGGATAGGAGTCCTTGGGGCATGCTTTGTTGAGGTCGGTGAAATCCACGCACATCCTTCATTTGCCGTTTGACTTCTTCACCAGCACCACATTGGCCAACCACTCTGGGTACTGGATTTCCCGGATATGCCCCGCGGCCAAGAGTTTGTGGGTTTCTTCATGGATCACCTGCCTCTTCTCCTCACTGTACTTCCTCCTCCTTTGGCGCACCGGTCGGACCTGGGGTTCCATTGCGAGGCGATGGCAGAGGAAGTCCGGGTCAATGCCCGGCATGTCCGAGGCCGTCCACGCAAATGCGCCCATGTTCTTCTCAATTACCCCGGCGATCTGTCGTCGCGTGTCCTCGTCGAGCTGTCCTCCCAGCTTGAACCCCCTTCCCCCGATCGTCGCCTCCACCCACCCCTCAGTCGGGTGGGGTCTTCTTTCTCTGACAATGACCGCCCTCGCTATCCCAGACTCGCGAGGCGCGATCCCTCTTGCCCCCTCAGCTTCACCTTGGGCACTTCCCGTGCCTCCAAGCATCGCCTCTTCCATTTCCACGTCGCCGTGCGTGCCTCTTACCAACGTCGCGACCTCCGCTCTTCCCTCGTCCGACCTTGGTGGCGGCGTTGTGGTAACATGGCACACGCTTCTCCACTGCTTGAGACTATTTTCATAGCAGCGGCGGGCTTCCTTTTGGTCCGATTTAATGGTAACCACTACCCCTTCCATCGAAGGCATCTTTACCTTCATGTGCCTTGTCGATGGTACGGCTCCTAACCTGTTGAGCGTCGGTCTTCCCAACAGTATGTTGTAAGCGGACGGAGCATTGACCACCAAGTACTTAATCTTCTCAGTACGGGCTGTGGCACCATCCGTGAATGTGGTCCTCAGCTCCACATAGCCCCGCACCTCTACTTGGTCCCTTGCGAAACCATACAAACACCCCGGGTATGGCTTCAGGAGATCAGGGGACAACTGCAGTTTGCTGAATGTCGGCCAGAACATCACGTCTGTCGAGCTTCCCTGGTCCACAAGGACCCTGTGCACCTTCCTCCCTGCCGTGACAAGGGAGATAACTATCGGGTCGTTGTCGTGAGGCACAACGTCCCGGAGATCAGCTTTGGTGAAGACAATGTCGACGTCGGGGGAGTGATCCTCCTCCGCCGAGTCGACTGCCAACACCGATCGCGCGTACTTCTTTCTCTAAGAGGCTGTACATCCTCCCCCAGAGAATCCTCCCGCGATCGTGTGCACCTCCCCGTGCACCGGTACCTCATGCTGAGGATCCCCTGCTGGGGCCCCCGATGTCTGATCGCCTTGCGGCTCACGCAAGTAATCACTCAGGAAACCGTTTTTTACCAACTCCGCGAGTTTGTGTCCCAATGCCAAGCACGCGCGGAGTGGGTGGCCATAGGCCTGATGGAACTCACACCACACGTCTTTCTTTCGCCCCAGCACCCTGTCGGTCTTCTCCGGTGCTTGCAGCCGTGCTGCTATGGCTGGAATGGCGATCAGTTCCGCCAGCTCCACCACAAAATCAAACTTAGGGGGTGCGTTACTCTCCCTCGTGCGCCCCCCATTCTGATCCATTCGAGGCTCGTAAGGGCGGGGTTTTCCCTAAGCCCTCTTTCCCTCTTTGGCCTCGTGCACCCTCATTGGCTGCTGAGTCCTGCTTGGTCCTGCGCGCGACTTGTTAGGCACCACGCTTTCCCTTTTCTCAGAAACCGTTGTTTCTGCAGTGATGTGCGCCACGACACGACGCCTAATCTCCACGAACGTGCTGGGGCGGTGCCTGATTAAAGACTCACTAAAGGGGCCTGCAAGAACCCCTTTCTTGAACGCGTGCACCAGCATATCTTCATCCTTGTTGGGCAAACTCTCCACCTGCGCCCCAAAACAACTAAGGTAATCCCGGAGGGACTCGCCTTGGTTATGGCGCACATCGAAGAGATTGTACGACACCACTGGGGGTGCCCTGTTCACGATATACTGTTCCCTGAACAGCTTTGAGAATTGTTGAAACGATGTGATGTGGCCGTCTGGCAGGCTTACGAACCATTCCAGCGCAATCCCACTCAGGGTACTCATGAATAGCTTGCAGTATACAACATCCGAGCCTCCAGAAAGCATCATTTGGGTGTGGAAAGCCGTTAGGTGCGCTTCTGGATCCTCTACCCCTGTGAACGAGGCCTTCACCCCCACTAAGCCTGGTGGTATGACTGCGCCCATTATTTCAGATGAGAATGGCATGGGGAAAGTCCTGGGGGGGATGGTGGTGGCGCCACTCCTTCCTCCACCACCCTCTCTGATGGAGGAAGGCCCAAGCTCACCACACTATGAAAGCCAAGCTTCCAAGACCAAGACCGTCTAGCCTTCCAAAAGGAGCGTCTAGCCTCACAAGGAGCGTCTAGCCTCACAAAGGGAGCGTCTAGCCTTACAAAGGGAGCGTCTAGCCATGATGAGGAGCGTCTAGGCCAAGGCTACATGAGGAGCATCTATGAAGAGTCTTAGACCGTCTAGCTTCACACACACAAGGGCCAAAGCTACGGTTTGGGAGAGAAGAGGCTTTGTTGCATAAAAGGCCCATTAGGGGTACTTAGTAAGATAGGTAGTGTAGAAAGAACTTTGTGAAGGAAACCTTCTAGAACCTAGGGTTGTGTGGCCGGTCATTGCATGGCACATGGCTTAGGATTTAGATTTAATTTTGGTTTTCTTTTCCTTAGAAATGTAGCTTAACATTTAAGCCCAAATAGCCTATAAATAGGAAGGCTATCTCTTTGTATTGGACAAGTTTATTTGAGTATTGTTATGCTGCCCATTTTGTGCACTAGCTATACTTCTCCTAGAAATCTAGGCTATAAACTTCACTCCCTTCACCTTTCTTCATAGAGCTGGCCGAACCTCTCTAAATTCATACTCATCATGCACCTTCAAAGCCATCACAACTCCTAGGAGGGCTTTGTTTCACTCACCCATTGCTTCCGCATCCATTTTACTACTTTGATTCAAGAAGAACACATGAAATGCCATCACTCTCTTTCTGCGCCTGTAAAGAGTGGCGCAACTCTTCGTTAACCCGGTTCAAATCTTCGTTCCTGCCCTGCGATGCAGCCAAGTCTGCTTGCATCCTTTCTTGCGCCATTCTTGAAGTTGCAATATCGTCTTGCAGCGCACGCATTATCTCCAAGACTTGCGCCATCGTTACAGCTCCTTCTTCGACGGATGGCACGGGTGTAGTTTGCCTTGTCTTCCTCATTCTTGCAGCAAAGAATCTTAAGAACACACGAAATCTGGCAGCACAGTGGATGGGATCACAATTTCACACGGCCCCACGGTGGGCGCCAGATTATCTTGCCGGTGACTTGTCTGTTGAAGGCTCCGCAACGTCTAACTCCGCCTTCCGTAAGTCAGTGAACAAAACCACTAAAGAGTCGTTTACTCTGAGTCTCTGTGAGGACCGTGCTCTTTGCAAATTCTCTCTCTTCTCTCTCTGTGCGAAAACTAGATCTTTTCCAGTATTCCAACGTCCCCTTGTAACAACGTGGAATGCCTTTATATAACCTCCTGCGCTCCCACGTTGTCTATACACGAAGTAACTTAGCGTGTTTCTTTCGTTGGATGTCTCGTCCAACCTTTGCGTATGATGGAAGAGGCCCAAGCACAAGCCCACATGCAAGTCCACTAAAGGGTAGATTTGGGCCAACCATAGAGTTATGGCCAAGAGGATCCAAGAAGACGTTCTTTTACATGTTCAAATGCCATAAACTCTAGTGTAGAGTAGACTTTAATTTCTTGTCAAAATTAGCATAGGAACTTTATTTGTAATTTTCTTAGAATTAATTTTGGCACCTAAAACACCAACCTAGGTAAACTTAGAGTTTCTAAAAAAACCTCTAAATTTACCAAGGCCGGTCTAGAAAGCCCATGCAGGGGGTGAGCATAAAAACTAGACACACCCCTCCCCATGTGCTCATTTGTGCACCCATGTGCCATGTGCACCCATGTGCTTCACATTTACATTTCATTTGGCTAGCATTAGGGTTGTATTATGGTCCTCCTTAGCCTATAAAAGGAGGAGCCTACACCTTGTATTTTCAAGTTTATTGTGAGTAAAGTTATGCTGCCATTTTGTGCCAAGCTTTGCTTCTCCCTAGAACTCTAGGCTCTAAACTTCACATCCTTCACCTTTCCTTGGGCTGGCCGAACCTCCCTCTGTTCATACCTATCATGCACCTTCAAGATCAACATCACTCTTAGGAGGATCTTGAACACACACCTCCATAGCTTCCGCACCATTTTCTTACATGATTCAAGAAGACCTTCATGAAATTTGCCATCATTTGGTATCATGAGCTTGGGTTCTTCAAGATGAGTTGCTTTTGGTCTTTTCATTTCTAGTTCTTCTTTATTTCATGTTGTTCATCTTATTTCCATAATTGTCTTGCTGTTTTTTGCATTTTAATTTGTTTTGGTGTGCTATTTGGAAGATCCAACCGAAGCACTTTTGTTCAATTGATCTTGAACAATTTTTTGTGCAAATTGTGATAGGATTCCATACACCTTTGAGTTGCTGTTTTCTTTTAGGCTTTTGAGTCTTTATTGCACTTTTAATTTGGTTCATATTATGCTTTTGAGTCTTTAATTTCTGAATCCATATATGTTTTGTCAAGTCATGTTCATCCACAATGTCAACAATTCTTAGTAGTCCTTTATTTGGCTTGATTGTTTCTTGATTATGGGTATCTTTAATTGCTTTGAATTTGCTGTTCTTTGATCTTTTGGTGCCTTTTTAATTTTAGTTTGAGTTCATATTGTGTTTAGATCCTACACAATTCTATTTCACAAATTCCATTGTGTTTAAATTTTGGTATCTTGCTGTTTTTTGTTTCCAGTTTCCAGAATCCCCTGTTTCACATTTTCTGTGCTGGCTGTTTTGTTCAAGAAAAATATTTTCACTCAGGAAAATTTTGATTCTCTGGAATACGCAAGTTTGAAGTGTTATAGAAAGGACAAAAGAAGAATTAGTCCAAAAGAACCAACAGAAAAAATCTTTTAAAATCAGTGTGCAAATCTGAGGCGCTACAGCTGGCGTAACTGAACACCAAAATTGCAAAATTTATTAAAAACGATTGGTGCATGCGTTTTGAGTGATTCCAAAGCCATATTTTAGCTAAGATCTTGAATATCTTTCATATCAAATTTCAGAATCATATCTTAAAAACACAGCTCAGCATAAATTGGGGAAAAACACGTTTCTGGCCCACAACATTTTCCAGTGGTGCTGTTTTTTTATTTGGTCATCTAATTCTAGTGCTATTCTTAGGATTCTTTTGTGTGCCTACCTTTATTTTGGTACCTTTTATTTGCTTGCTTAATATTTCTTGGACCTCTTTCTAGTTGTCATAATCTAACCCCTTTTGGTGGTACTGTTTTATTCAATTAAATTGTTTCTTGCTTTTGTTCTTTGACCTCTAATTTGGTGCTGGAAATTATTCTCCTTTGGTGCTTAATTGAATTGAAACTTGACTTGGGTAAGGTCTAGTCTTTTGATAGGTGCTGGAATTGGAGAATTAAGACCTTCATTCTAAGGGGAAACAAAGCCAAGGCCGAATCAAGCTTTCTTGAAAAACACTACAAACACTTGGAGGACCAACAAGCAAAGACAACAAGGAAGTGCATTTAGCAAAAAGAGGATCAACAAAGGGAGTTTTTCTTAATTTCCTTACAACTTAATTTTTGTTAATTACCTCTTAATTACGTTTTAGACGGTGAGTGTGTCTTCAAGGGCTCCAAGTGTCCAAGAAGCCTCACCTAGGGCCGACTAGTATAGAATTCTTAATTAGCAATTGTTAATTGTTTGTAATTGCCTTTTCTTTTGCTTAGTTAGTGACGCTTTGCATGGTTATTTTGTTAAGTTTGTGTTAAACCGACTAGCTTTGTTGATTAGTAGCTTGCATTGTTTTCTTTCATTGAAAATTTGATTTCTCAACTTAATTGTGTTCTAAGTGGTTTACTAAGAGAAAGTTTTGTGTGAAGACATTGAGGGATAGTTTTTGGCTAAGGCAAAGGCTTGGTATTTAAGTAGTCCTTTGTGACTCACCTCCCTTACCTGGAAAACTACCTTCTTTGACTTTCCTAAGTTTTCTCAAGGTAAAATACTTGTATACACAAAGCTTTAGCCATGTCTTCTTCTTCTCATTCTACAAAGTCTATTGGAAGTGAATTAAAATCTTTAAAAACTCTTTTGAAAGAAGTTTCACAAACTGTGCAATCAATTGCTTATAGTCAATTGGAGAGTGAGACTAAACTTAATGTTTTCACTAAAGCAAAGAATGAGAAGTCTCAATTTTCAAAAAAATTACATTCTCATGCATCTAGCTCTAAACATCATGATTATCTAGGGGAAGAAAGTCTTAGGAAATGTACCGCCCTGGTGGTCGGGTGTGATGACGTGGCACCCTGCTACAGTATAGGCGTGTTGCAAGGCGCCAGGTTGGCAAGAGGGAAGGAAGTCGGGGGGCTCGTGTAGTCGCCAGTTGTTATATTGGCGTGTTCCGAGTTCCAGCTTACCAGGATCGGCGATCGCCAGGTTAAAGATGAAGTCGCCAGATGAAGGAGATCGCCGGAGTGAGCACATCGCCAAAGATGAAGGAGAAGCAGATTATGAAGGCGGCCGGCGAGACCACAGGGAAAGTGTATGAAGGCCCCTAACTCGCCAGTTCCAGTAGAGATCGCACTCCCAAGTTCGCTATGCACTGGGCAGTACCATGCATACGTAACTTAGCCAAAATGAGAGTAGAAGCAGCGCCAAGTCAGGGAGCCTCCAGATGATGGCACGTGTACAGTTGGATGCGAGCCACATGTCCAAGTCTGTAACTGCCAGGAGAGAGAAAGCTACCAGGTATATAAGAGTTCTTAACAAACTTTCTGAGGTACGCACGTTCAGTTTATACGCTTTACGCTTGCGAGTGATAGAGCTAACTGTGAGAGAGGATTTGCACGGTTCTTGTTCTCTTAGTTTTTGGTGATACTGTCACTAACTTGAGCGTTGGAGTGCGATCGGCCGCAGCGGCGCCGTACTGTTTCTTTGCAGGTTCTTGAGGTAGATCCCGAAGAGGAATGGAGGTGAGAAGCGGTGCGCACGTCGATCCTTTGACGAGGCAGTTTCCAGCGTTCCGGTCAACAGGCAGGATCATCAGGCGCCCACCGTGGGGCCGTGTAAAACTTGCTCTCATCCACAGCGTGAGTTCTTGGAAGTTTTCGAAGTTTTCTGCGTGGTTGTGTGCTGGTGCAACCGTCGTTCGCGGTCTCTTTGAGTTTCGTTCGGTGAATTTGCGTTTTGAACCGTTCGTTTGGCTTTTCGATCGGTGGAGTAAGGTTTTCTGCTGCTTACGCGTAATCTGTTTGGTGGAAGTTCGAGTTCTTTCGCTTGTTTGGTTGTTTGCGGGGAAGCGGTGGTTTCTGGCGAAGTTGTGGTTTTCTTTGAAGGCTTACGGTGTTCTTGAGTTTTCTTGCACAAGTTTCGCACTGTTTTCTCCGATTGATCGTTGATTCGATCGAGGCTGAAGTGTTGTTCGCTGCATTCCTGTGATTCGCTGAAGTTAATGAGAAAAATGAGAAGCAATCGTTCCAGTCCCGTGGCGCCTGTCGCTGCTGAAGGCGACGCCGCCATGACCATGGCGCAGATGGCAGAGATAATGCGCTCGTTGCAGGCAACTGTGGAAGCCTCGCGCGTAGAGCAGGCGAGGATACATGAGGACCTGGTCGCCTCTCGCGCCAGGAACGATGAGCTCAGCAAGGTGACTGAGGAGCTGCGTCGAGCTCTTCAGGAGCAGCAAGGACGTTCTTCTGCTGAAGAGGTGGCGCCGTCGACGCCACCTCGTGTTTTCCCAATGCCTTTTGTTCAGGCGATTACCGACACGCCTATTCCCACGAGCGTGGTTCCGGTTAAGGCTGTCTTTACCGGCGTGGAGGATCCAGAAGCTCATCTGACCACGTTCCACACGCAGATGATGCTGTCGGGAGGGTCAGACGCCGTCTACTGCAAGATGTTCGTGAGTACGCTCCAGGGAACGGCGATGGAGTGGTTTGTGAGCCTGCCTAACGGCCACATAACCAATTTTCAACAGTTCTCGAAGATCTTTGTCGAGCAGTACATTGTGAATAAGGCACCGCCCAGGGTGTCTTATGATCTGTTTGATATAAGGCAGTACCATGGGGAGTCCCTCAGAGACTACCTCAATCACTTCGGAGCGCAGATGGTCAGATCGCCGGCCAAGGATGAAGAAATGCTGGTCTATGCCTTCAAGAAGGGTGTGCAGCCAGGGCCATTCTGCGAGGCCTTGATCAGGGCTCATCCAGCGACGTTTGCTGAAGTCAGGCGACTTGCGGTGGCCCACATCGCCGACGAGAGTGAAGTCGCCGAGAAGAGAGGCAGCGTGGCTCCCGCCAGGCCACGCGCCCAGACCAGGATCCAGCCGCAGAGGGTGCTGGAAATGGCGGCGGCGGCCAGAAAAGACCAGAGGACTCGCCATCCTTACGACAGGAGAAACAAGGGAAGAAGCCAAGCGCGCCAGCAACCAGTACGCCGGGAATACAATCGCCCGCCTAAGCACAAATTTGTCATGGGACTAGCGGACCTGATCGCCATCCCTAACATATCTGCTAGGTTGAAGGCGCCTGAGAAGGTGGGCGACAAGGTGCTGGGGTCAAAGCCGGACGCCTGGTGCGAGTTCCACCAATGTTTTGGCCACACCTTGGACTCGTATTTGTCTTTGGGATATCAGCTCGACGATCTGGTTAAGAGCGGGTTCCTAAATGACTATCTGCTGGATAGGAGGACGGGGGGAGCGTCGAGTTCCCAGCCAGCAGGTGGAGAAGCCCAGCAACACGAGATGCCTATCCACGGGGAGATCCACACCATTGCAGGGGGTTTCTCAGGTGGTGGATGCACCGCATCGCAGAGGAAAAAGTATGCGCGATCGGTGATGACAGTGGACATGTTTGAAGATCACTCGCCGGAAGTGGACATTACGTTCACCAAGCAGGATCTTCGGGACGTTGTGCCTCATGACAACGATCCCATAGTTATTTCGTTGGTTACAGCGGGAAGGAAGGTCCACAGAGTTCTGGTGGACCAAGGAAGCTCGGCAGACGTGATGTTCTGGCCGACTTTCACGCAGCTGGAATTGCCCCTTGACCAGCTAAGGCCCTATGGAGGGTGCTTATATGGGTTCGCTGGTGACCAGGTGGAGGTCAGGGGGTACATTGAGCTGAGAACCACGTTTACAGATGAGGCTGGGTCGAGGACGGATAAAATCAAGTACCTCATCGTTAACGCCCCTTCAGCATATAACATCCTGTTGGGAAGGCCCACTCTTAACAGGATAGGCGCCATCCCGTCGACTCGGCACATGAAGGTGAAGTTGCCGTCCATGGAAGGGGTGGTGATCACGATCAAGTCTGATCAGAAAGAAGCGAAAAGGTGCTATGAGAATAGCCTGAAAAACAAAAGATCAGTGAGTTATGTAACAACCACCCCACCTCCCGGTGTGAAGCCCAGATCGACGGTAACAGAGGAGGCCGCCGGAAGAGACGTGGAAATGGTGGATGCTGAGCTGGGGGAGAGGAATGCTGGCCTGGAGGAGGAAGAGGCGCGGAATCGCCCCGAGGAAGCAAGGGAACAGGGAGTCGCCAGGGCAGTGATCGCCAGAGAATCCAGGCCTAAACCTGTCGAGCAGTGGCTCGAAAAGGAGATCGGAGGAAAAGTCTTCAAGCTGGGAAGATCTCTGGAGGTCGATCTCCAGGACCAGATCGCCAAGGTGATTGAGCGGCATCTGGACGCGTTTGCTTGGTCCGCTTCGGACATGCCCGGGATTGATCCCGACTTCTTATGCCATCATCTGGCGATGGACAACATGGTGAGACCGGTGCGACAAAGGAGAAGAAAATTCAACGAGGAGAGGAGGCAGGCGATCAGGGACGAAACACAGAAACTCCTCGCTGCAGGCCACATCAGGGAAGTCCAGTACCCTGAATGGTTGGCAAATGTCGTACTGGTGAAGAAGAGTAACGGGAAATGGCGCATGTGCGTCGATTTCACCGATCTGAACAAAGCTTGCCCAAAGGATTCGTATCCTTTACCAAGCATTGATGCCCTGGTTGATAGTGCTGCAGGGTGCAAGCTGCTGAGTTTCCTGGATGCCTTCTCGAGATATAATCAGATCAAGATGCATCCCATGGATGAAGAGAAAACAGCCTTCATGACGGAGAGATCGTGTTATTGCTATAAGGTGATGCCGTTTGGGCTGAAGAACGCGGGGGCCACGTACCGGAGGCTGATGGATCGAGTACTTGCACCAATGCTGGGAAGGAACGTGCAAGCTTACGTCGATGACATGGTCGTGACCTCGCAGGAAAAAAGCAAGCACGTGGCAGACTTGGAAGAATTGTTCAAGTTAAAGCTTAATCCGGAGAAATGCATTTTCGGCGTGGAGGCTGGAAAGTTTCTGGGTTTCCTCTTGACTGAAAGAGGAATAGAAGCCAACCCAGACAAGTGTGCCGCCATCCTGGCGATGAGGAGCCCAGCTACGGTGAAAGAAGTCCAGCAGCTAACAGGTCGGATGGCAGCCCTATCTCGCTTCGTGTCAGCTAGCGGAGAAAAGGGGCATCCCTATTTTCAATGTCTGCGGCGCAATAATAAGTTTGTTTGGACAAAAGAGTGCGAGGAAGCTTTCGTCAAACTGAAGGAGTATCTGGCGAGCCCGCCGGTTCTTTGCAAACCGCTGGCGGGAATCCCTCTCAGGTTGTATTTTGCTGTGACTGAGAGGGCGGTGAGTGCGGTGCTCGCCCAGGACCAAGATCAGGCTCAGAAGCCTATTTACTTCGTGAGCAAGGTGTTGCAGGGCCCAGAAACGAGATATCAGGCCCTGGAGAAGGCTGCGCTGGCTGTGGTGTTTTCGGCGAGGAGGTTGCGCCACTACTTCCACAGTTTCACAATACTGGTGATGACTGACCTGCCCATCCAGAAGGTCTTGAAGAAACCCGACGTTGCGGGAAGGATGGTGAAGTGGGCGGTAGAGTTGTCAGAGTTTGATATTAAGTACGAGCCCCGAGGCCCGATCAAGGGGCAAATCTTTGCAGATTTCGTGGTTGAGCTCTCATCAGAGGCGACGCGGGTTGAAGGAGACGATTTCCGTTGGGTACTGTCGGTGGATGGATCGTCGAACCAGCAGGGCAGCGGTGCTGGAGTCATATTGGAAGGACCCAACGGCGTGCTGATTGAACAATCTTTGAGGTTTGCCTTCAAAGCCAGCAACAATCAAGCAGAGTATGAGGCGTTGATCGCCGGGATTTTGCTGGCCAAGGAGATGGGAGCTAGGGTGCTGATGGCTAAGAGTGACTCGCTGCTGGTCACGGGGCAAGTAACAGGCGAGTTCCAGGCTAAAGATCCACAAATGGCGGCTTACTTGGCGTATGTCCAGGAATTGAAGGGTTCCTTTGCCTCCTTTGAAGTAGTGCATGTGCCCAGGGAGCAAAATGCCCGAGCTGACTTGCTTGCTAAGCTCGCCAGCTCAGGCAAGGGGGGTAGGCAGAGGACGGTGATTCAAGAAACTCTGAAGACGCCAAGGGCATTTGTAGCAGATCACCTGGTCCTTCAGATAAGCAAGTCGACGGAGAGAGCAGCGAGAAGCCATAAGTCCTTGACGCAAGAAACTCTGAGATCGCCGAGAGTTAGAGCATGTCGAGGAGAGAAGGTGGACGTGATGCAGGTCTGCGCCGCCCATGAGCCAGACACTTGGATAACGCAATACAAACGGTGCCTGGCAGATGGCCTCCTCCCGCTGGATCCGACAGAAGCTAGGAAGGTAAAGAAAAATTCCAGCAAGTACACGTTGATTGATGGCGATCTGTACAGGTTTGGGTTCACTCACCCGCTCCTGGAATGTATACACGGCGAGAAGTGCACGAGAATCATGGCGGAGCTCCACGAAGGTATATGCGGAAGCCACGTCGGGGGTCGAGCTCTGGCCGCGAGGACTCTCCGTGCAGGCTACTACTGGCCATCCATGAGAGAAGATTGCAAGAAATATGCCCAATGTTGTAAACAATGCCAGCAGCACGCCGATTGGCATAAGGCACCTCCCGAGGAGTTGAAGTCGATCTATAGCCCTTGGCCGTTTCATACTTGGGGAATCGACATCCTGGGACCTTTCCCGCTGGCGATCAGGCAAATGAAGTACTTGGTGGTGGCGATTGAGTATTTCACCAAGTGGATTGAAGCAGAACCAGTGGCCCAGATCACCGCACACAAGATCGAAGGTTTTGTATGGAAGAACATCGTGTGCCGGTTTGGAGTGCCTAAGCGCCTGGTGTCAGATAACGGGACGCAGTTTGCAAGCCACCTGTTGAAGAAGCTTTGCGAAGGGGTAGGAATTCAACAAGTGTTTGCATCCGTCGAGCACCCTCAGACAAATGGCCAGGTGGAGTCAGCTAATCGGGTGTTGTTGAGAGGTTTGAAGAGAAGGCTTGAGAAAGCCAAGGGAAGTTGGGCTGAGGAGGTGCCCCGTATAGTCTGGGCGTACCACACCACCGAGCAGTCAGGAACCCACGAGACCCCGTTCAGCTTGGTCTATGGGTGTGATGCCATGATTCCGGTGGAGATCCAGGAGAGCTCGCCGAGATTCCAGAACTTCGTAGAGGAAGACTCGAATGAAGAGAGAAGGCTGAACCTGGATCTGCTGGATGAAGTCAGAGAAGAGGCAAGGTTGAAGGCTGAGGCCGTGAAGAGAAGGGTTGAACGAAGATACAACTCGAAGGTGATGCCAAGGCAGTTTAGAGAGGGCGACTTGGTAATGAGGAAGGCCCACCAGTACGAGATGGAGAATAAACTGTCACCCAAGTGGACTGGACCGTTCAGAATAACCGAGGCGCTCGGGAACGGGGCCTACCGCTTAGAGACGCTGGAAGGAGGGGCGATTCCTCGCACCTGGAACGCCACACACCTGAAGTTGTACTATAGTTAAGAGCTTTGTAAGTAAAGACAAACACAAATGTTATATTACAATGTCTCTGTTAAAACAGTTTCAAGGGGGCACTCTTTTTTTCCCTAAGGAGGGTTTTTAATGAGGCCACCCAATAAAGAAGAGGTTTTGAAGTATAAGGCGTTTTCAGATTGCATGTTTGCTTTTTTCCAAGAGTTTTGAAGAAAGACCTTGTCGCTTGTACGTGATTTAAGGCAAGAAAAGATATATCGCATGCTTTCTAAAAAGTTTTAAGTCCTCATCGTTTTTCGGCGATTGGAGGCACCAGTTAAGGTTTTTAAGTCCTCATCGTCTTTCGGCGATTGGAGGCACCAGTTAAGTTTTAAGTCCTCATCGTCTTTCGGCGATTGGAGGCACCAGTTAAGTTTTAAGTCCTCATCGTTTTTCGGCGATTGGAGGCACCAGTTAAGTTTTAAAGTCCTCATCGTCTTTCGGCGATCGGAGGCACCAGATGAAAGACCTCAACGCCCTCGCGCGTCCTGAGGCAAGTAAAAGACCTCCTCGTCGTCGAGCGAGTGCAGGCGAGAAAGAGTAAAAAGTCCTCCATGTTTCTGGGGGCGAGAAGATGTAACCCCTGGGGCAATGTAGAGGCAAGTTAAAGACCTCCTCGCCGTCGAGCGAGTGCAGGCGAGAAAGAGTAAAAAGTCCTCCATGTTTCTGGGGGCGAGAAGATGTAACCCCTGGGCAATGTAGAGGCAAGTTAAAGACCTCCTCGCCGTCGAGCGAGTGCAGGCGAGAAAGAGAAAAGGTCCTCAGTGCATCCAGGGGGGAGGAGATGTACACCCTGGGCAAGTTGAGGAACCAGATGAAGTCCTTCTCGCCATTGAGCGAGCTAAGGCCAGTTAAAGACCTCCTCGCCGTCGAGCGAGTGCAGGCGAGAAAGAGAAAGGTCCTCAGTGCATCCAGGGGGGAGGAGATGTACACCCTGGGCAAGTTGAGGCACCAGATAAAGACCTTCTCGCCGATGAGCGAGTTCAGGCGAGTTAAAGACCTTCTCGCTTACATGCGAGCTTAGGCAAGATAAAATCCTTCTCGTCTCGAACGAGTTCAGGTGTGGCGCAGAGGGTGGAAGAAGTTTGGAAGGTGGCTAAGGTAGGTTCGAAGAGAACACCTAGTCAGCCGGTCTTTGTTCTGAAGTCCAGGAGGGTAAAGAGAGATCCCTAAAGGTGTCTCTGCCCCCATGCAAAGAAACGATTGCCAAAGCATGAGGCTAGGAAAAGCTAATGTTACCAAGAGTTCTTGGCGATCGGGAAAAGTTCAAACAGCGGCGGGAAGGTTAGAAGACTTGTTTGATGAAGCAGGTCGAGTGGGACGGTGTTTGAGCCAATAATTGAGTTACAGTTCGTTGCTTGAAGGGTATTCTTGCGATAAAGTTAGTTGCCTTAAGAGTACAAGTTGGTTAAAGTGATTATTACTCGAGTTTGAAGTGGTTCGAAGCAGTTAAGTCAAAAGGTCGTGTTTGCAAAATCGTTAAGTTAAATCCGACAAAGTTAAACATGCAAAGAAGGTTAAAGCGCTTAAAGAAGTCAGGAGAGGGAATATCCAAACTTTGTCATTGAGATAAGTATCTGTTAGAAGCACATATGCACGAGTTTATTACAAGGTATATACAAGGGAAATCATAAAAGTAGCAGATGAAGTGGAGTTGATTAGTCTTCAGCGGGAACGACCTTTCCATCTACTACTTCGTTGTTCAGCGACACCAGGCTGAGATCCAGATCGGGGAATAGGCAAGCGAATTGTTCCCGCGCAGCTTCGAATCCAGCAGCCAGAATCTGAGCAGAATTTAGCTTGAGTTCTTCGATTTGCCCCTGAAGTTCCTCAATCCGCTTCTTGAGGTCTTCGGTTTGCTCTTTCAGCTCTTTATTCTGCTGTTCCAGCTCTTCAACCTGTTTTTTAAGTTGTTCGTTGGTCTCTTGAGCCTGGAGAAGGTCTTCAGTAACCTTCTTGGATTCCGATTGTGCTTGGGCCAACTCAGCAGCCATCTTTCCCTTCTCTTTGTTGGCCTCGACGAGATCAGCCATGGCGTCGTCCCTCGCCTTTTCTACTTGCCCAAGTAGTTTCTCTCGGTCGATCGACCTCTGCTCCAGTTTTTGCACCTTAGCGGCGTCAGCTTTCATGAGAGCCTCCAGGTCGATCGCCTTGGCGCGAAGAAGCACGATTTTGCTTTCCAGCTCGACCTTCTCTTGGGCAAGATCGTGAACTTTGCGGCGAAGGTCAGTAGCCTCCTTGCGCGCCAGCCTGAGTTCGGTATTCATTGCATCCTCCACTCGGGAGTGTTCGATTTCTGCGAGCGTCAGGCTGAAGGACAACTTCTCCACCTCGATCTTCATGGTGTTGTTTTCGGTTTTGAGGTTGAAGAGGTCGTCTTGGAGCTTCCTGGTTGAGCCTTCCACAGCCCTGGTTATAATCGCTGGGATATCCTCTGCTATGGTTTTCAGTTTGGCAGTTAGAGGTTCCCACATCCTTGTGACCTCAAGGGGAAGGTTTGCCGCTTGGAGAGGCGCTAGGGGGGCTTGTAGTGGGTTCTCGTCGCCACCTTCCTTAGCAGGTTCTTCAGTGGTTGCTTCCTGGCGTGGCGACGCAATCGGGGATTCGGTAATCAGAATCGGAGAGGTATGAGCAACCTCATCCCCGATCGGAACATTTTCTGCAGCTGAAGTGTTTGAAGGGGGGGCCCCTCCGGCTGACACGTATGGCGTAGAGGCGCTTGGGGGGTCCTCCAGGAAATTTGGCTCTTGGGCCTCAGCTGCAGGTGGCGCAGTGGCCAGTGGAACCACTTGGACTGGTGAGGAAGGAGCCTGTGGTGTTGGCGATGACGGGGGAGGAGCAGGCGTCGATGGTGGTGTTGAGGATGGAAGAGGGGGTGGAGCAGGTGGTGAAGAAGGTGCCACCCTCTTCCTCTTCGTAACGAGGCCATCCTCGGTGACCTCGTCATCCTCTTCTTCCTCCTCATGGATGACTTGAGGGGCTTTCCTTTTGGGTCTCTTAAGGACCAATTTTTTGCGTTGGGCGGGTTCCTTCGGTGGTGATCGCCCATGGACAATGGCGGCCTCCACCACCGAGTTTGGCACCGTTTGGGAACCGGTCGCCAACCCGTGGTTTCGGGCGAGCGCCTTCAGTTCGGCGAGCATGTTTCTGGGCAACATGTCGTCTGCATGGAATGAAAATGCGTGGGTTAACTCAAGGAAAACGAATAAGTGCATAAGGTAATAAAACAGCAAAGCAGATGATATATGCAGGAAAGGTAAAACCAAAGTCTTGCGCATAACGCACAAGACGCCCAGAAACAGCTAAACAGAAGCAGTATCAAGACAAGAGTTTAATGCCCTAACCTATTCGGATATCTAGCTGATCTTCGTAGAATTCGAAGCATATCAAGGTGGTGGTGAGGAATGTTACATTGGCGTCCGCCACCTTCTTCCAGAAGAGACAGAGGTCTCTGTCCAATGCTCCCATGCTATCAGGACTTCTGGGCCTCCTGAAGCAGCTCTTGGACTCCTTTTTCCCCTTGTCCACCCAGTACAAGGGGAAGCCATCGAGAAGGGAGGTGTCCTTGTCGTTTGCACGTACTTGGACGAATTTCCCCTTCCAGTCTTTGTACGATTGCTGGAAGATGGTAAAGATGGACCTCCCAGCAATCGCGTTCAAGCTGACCCACAGGCGGTCTCCTGGGTGCTTGGCTTCAAAAAGGAACAAAAACACGTCCACCGACGCGGGCAACCCCAGGTGGGCGCACGTTACTTGAAAAGCTCGAACAAACGCCCAGCTGTTGGGGTGGAGCTGGGCGGCTGCAATGTTGAGCTCGGTAAGAAGTTCCCTCTCGAATCGGGTGAAAGGGAACCTGAGCTTGACCTTCTTGAACAGAGTCGTATAGACAAAGCAGAAGGGCCCGTCGGCACTTACTTTGTCATCAGCACACACGGGCAGGTCGGCGGGGCAAGGCAGCACCATCATCTTCTCGTCGTGCTCCTTGTGAAACGACTGATAGATCTCGTCCCCCTTAGTCAGCCGTAGGACCGCTCCCGCAGTGTTCACAGAGGATGTTTTTTTCAGAAGGGTTGAGTTAGCCCAGGGGTATAAAGTTTTGAAGTCTGGCGGAGGAACGGGGGCTCCTCCAGCGTTAGATGGAGTCGCCTGGGCCAGGACAGGTTGGGAAGACGCAGGCCTCTCAGCCTGCGAAGATGAAGCGCCACGAACTTGTGTTGGGTCGTGTGCTCGTGAAGGGAGGTTTCGTGCTGAAGGAGGGGGGTTCGGGGTAATCTTTGTGCGAGTCACGATAGCAACTGCAAAGGAAGAAGAAAGGAAAAATGATCAGGGGGTTACAGAGGCTGACTCGATCATAGAAGGAAGGTGAAAAAATGAACGAATGTAGGTTCGTTGCGACGATCGACAAAGCCCTAAGTTACGCAGAAGGAGAAATGGAAAAACAACCCACAGCATATGCACCAAGCAGTTACAGGATGATGCAAATCGGTGAAAATGCAAGGAAAACCAGCAGATGAAGGAAAGTAGTTACCTTTCGATGATCAGGAAGACGATGGAGGAAGATGGTGATCTAGAGCGTTGAAGAGCGTTGAGAGTTTTTGCAGAAGGAAGTTAGAGCGTTTGCAAGCACGAAGAAAGTGATGGAACAGTGGAGCGAAATGGGTTTAAGGGTTTTTCGAAATGGGTTTAGGAAGCGCAAACGGCAAATGAAGAGAGCCGTTGATGAAGCCACGTGTCGAGCGATGAGTGAGGGGTTTGGTGGAGCGTTAGAGCAGCAGAAGGTACAACCGCTTGGAATTCTGCGTCAGTGCCACGTAGATCGGTGTAGACGTTGGCTCTTTCAGTCTTTTCGCTAGACAAGTCTTCGCTTAAGACTGGGGGGCTTGTGTACCGCCCTGGTGGTCGGGTGTGATGACGTGGCACCCTGCTACAGTATAGGCGTGTTGCAAGGCGCCAGGTTGGCAAGAGGGAAGGAAGTCGGGGGGCTCGTGTAGTCGCCAGTTGTTATATTGGCGTGTTCCGAGTTCCAGCTTACCAGGATCGGCGATCGCCAGGTTAAAGATGAAGTCGCCAGATGAAGGAGATCGGCGGAGTGAGCACATCGCCAAAGATGAAGGAGAAGCAGATTATGAAGGCGGCCGGCGAGACCACAGGGAAGGTGTATGAAGGCCCCTAACTCGCCAGTTCCAGTAGAGATCGCACTCCCAAGTTCGCTATGCACTGGGCAGTACCATGCATACGTAACTTAGCCAAAATGAGAGTAGAAGCAGCGCCAAGTCAGGGAGCCTCCAGATGATGGCACGTGTACAGTTGGATGCGAGCCACGTGTCCAAGTCTGTAACTGCCAGGAGAGAGAAAGCTACCAGGTATATAAGAGTTCTTAACAAACTTTCTGAGGTACGCACGTTCAGTTTATACGCTTTACGCTTGCGAGTGATAGAGCTAACTGTGAGAGAGGATTTGCACGGTTCTTGTTCTCTTAGTTTTTGGTGATACCGTCACTGACTTGAGCGTTGGAGTGCGATCGGCCGCAGCGGCGCCGTACTGTTTCTTTGCTGGTTCTTGAGGTAGATCCCGAAGAGGAATGGAGGTGAGAAGCGGTGCGCACGTCGATCCTTTGACGAGGCAGTTTCCAGCATTCCGGTCAACAGGCAGGATCAGGAAAAATGAATATCATCAACAATTCCCTAGGAGAGCTAGGAAAGAGAGACAAGAAAACCTAACCAAGCATAACTCTCACACTCAAGCTAGAGAAATTCCATGTTTAGAATACCTTGGCAATGATCAATTAGCATCTCAATGTTTCAATGAAAGATCTATGATCTTAAGGGACAAAGATGAGAATAGTAGCCAAGAAAAATAAGCTAGTGAGAGTGAAGAAAATGTAAAAATAGAAAAGCAAGAGAAAATCCTTGGGAAACAAAAGGCGTGGGAGAAGAGTGTTCCTTCCCACAAGGTCATTCAACAAGAAGGAAAAGTTGAAAATACATTTGAAAATATACCTCTTGTTGAACAACCTAGCCTTACCTTTTGTAAAGGAACACTTGCAAGCCTAGAAAAAAAAGAAGAATCCTTAAAAAAGGCTTGCATAGGTAAAAATATAGTAGATTATTTTACATACATGCCAAGATATCACCAAGTGAAGGTCAAGTCATCTATAGGCATCTACAAAGACAATTTTTTATGTGAAGTAGTGCCTAAAGAAACTTGTCATGTCTTATTGAGACAACCTATGCAAAGAATTGAAATTTCCATGAACAAAGGTTGTATCAACGAGACTACCTTCACACATAAAAGAGAAATTCTTCATGAAGGAGAACTCATGGGTCAAATTAGAGTTGATAAAACTCTAGAGCTTTTAAAAGGAAAATTATTCTCACCCATGAGAAAAGATGTTCAAAGACATTACCCTAGATACATTCCGTGTTTTAAAAATACATCTAAGGCGATGTCTCATGAACTCTATACTCCTTCACCTTTTGCAAATGATCCTTGGGAAGACATAAGCCTAAATTTCATATTAGATCTTCCTAGGACAACAAAAGGTTTTGATTCCATTTTCATGGACATGGATAAACTCTTCCTTAAAGAAGTGACAAGTCTTCATGATTTCTCTTCAAACTTAGTGTTGGATAGAGATCCAAAATTTGAAAACCATCATTTGAGGATTCTCTTGGAAAAACTTGCAACAAAGTTGTCCTTTTCAAATTCTTATCATCCTCAAAAGAATGGTCAAAATAAAATTGAAAACATAGCTCTTGTTACTATGCCTAGGGAAATCATGAAAGACAACCACAATTCTTGGGATGAGTATCCTTTTTCTATTGAGCATGCATACAATAGAGTAGTGCACAAGACTACTAATATTTCTACATTTGAAGTTGTATGTGAGCATAGTCCTCTTTCTCTTTTTGCGTTGTTACCACTTCCTAAAGGAATTATGCCTAAGGAACAAGTAACCACTATTGAAAATTTTACAAAGCATGAGAGGATTAGAGAACACATGCAACCATCAAAAGAGAAATATTGTAAAAAGTTGCCAAAAACAAAAGAAAAACAAAAATGGCAACTTCATAAAATTGATTTGTATATAACTGCTTCAACTAACTCATTTGCTTTATTTGATAATTCCCTTAGGTGGACGTTTGATCCGGGAGGGCAAGCATAGTTGAAGAAGCAAGAAGCTGCTATCCGAGATCAAATCTCTAGATCTGAGGATAGATCTTCTCAAGGAGAAGGAGATGATGGACACCATCCAGCCACATCCATTCCCCTAGCCATGAAGAAGAAGAAGCAATGGATTTGAGGACAAATCCTTTTCAAGAGGGAGGGGATGATGGAAGAGGCCCAAGCACAAGCCCACATGCAAGCCCACCAAAGGGTAGATTTGGGCCAACCGTAGAGTTATGGCCAAGAGGATCCAAGAAGACGTTCTTTTACATGTTCAAATGCCATAAACTCTAGTGTAGAGTAGACTTTAATTTCTTGTCAAAATTAGCATAGGAACTTTATTTGTAATTTTCTTAGAATTAATTTTGGCACCTAAAACACCAACCTAGGTAAACTTAGAGTTTCTAAAAAAACCTCTAAATTTACCAAGGCCGGTCTAGAAAGCCCATGGAGGGGGTGAGCATAAAAACTAGACACACCCCTCCCCATGTGCTCATTTGTGCACCCATGTGCCATGTGCACCCATGTGCTTCACATTTACATTTCATTTGGCTAGCATTAGGGTTGCATTATGGTCCTCCTTAGCCTATAAAAGGAGGAGCCTACACCTTGTATTTTCAAGTTTATTGTGAGTAAAGTTATGCTTCCATTTTGTGCCAAACTTTGCTTCTCCCTAGAACTCTAGGCTCTAAACTTCACATCCTTCACCTTTCCTTGGGCTGGCCGAACCTCCCTATGTTCATACCTATCATGCACCTTCAAGATCAACATCACTCTTAGGAGGATCTTGCACACACACCTCCATAGCTTCCGCACCATTTTCCTACATGATTCAAGAAGACCTTCATGAAATTTGCCATCAGCGTAGGTACCAGGTGCGACTGGGGCAATCGCGCATACCAGGTACTACCTAACGCATGGGCAATCACCTCTGTCCTGCCCTGTGCACGTTACGGGCCGAGAGGGGTTCGATCACCGACCGACTGGCTTCCTTGGACCACTCTCATGCATGGTACCATAGAACGCATAACCTCTCCGATCTCTGATCTCCTCCTGACCACCGATCTCCGCCTGATCACCCTCTTCAAGACACACCAGCCTCCTTAGCCCACCTGTCTCACTAAGAACAACCCACGTGGCCATCAGTGGCTGACGTCATCCCAGACCGATGACCGACCGGATCAGAATCATATCATGTGGTATCATGAGTTTAGGTTTCTTCTTGTTTGTGTTTTGAGTTGTTTGTAGGCTCTTTATTTCAAGAACTTTCAATTCTTGTTGTTTCATTTCTGTTTTAGGATATTTTTGAGATTTCTTGCTATTTTCCTTTTGCTATTACATTGTGTTTGTGTCTTTTTAATTTTTGAATCCTTACAAGTTTTGTCATAGTCATGTTTTTCCAAGAATGTTATCAATTCCTTGTGTTCCTTTTGTTGTAATTTTTTGTTTCTTGCTTTTGTGTAATGCAGTTTTCTGAGTTTGTTTCTTGTTCCTTTGATGCATTTTCCTTTTAGTTTTGAGTTCATACTTGTATTTTAGATCTATACAAGTTCTTACACATCATTTCCATTATGTCTTTGATAGTTCTTAATTCTGTTTTTCATTCCTGTTAGGATTTCTCTGTTTTCTGCAAATGTGCTGACTGTTTCGCCTTATTGCAATTGATTTACTTTCTGGAAATTTCTGAAATTCTGGATTTGTGTTCGTCAAAGTGTTATAAAAAAGTAGAAAAAAGAAGTCCTTCAAAATTCAAAGTACAAAAAAAATGATAAATAAAATACAAACAGTGTGTAATTCTGACGAAAAAAATACGGTAATCTGGCAGTGATTTTAGAAAATTTATCGCAATTAATTGGCTTACTTTTTTTGAGTAATTCCAGTGCCATTGTTGAGTAATTCTAGAAAGTGACCAAATCTTTAGCAAATCTAGGTCAAGTCTCATGGAATCAAGTTTATGCTATTTACACCACAACTAATACTAAGTTATCCTTAATGGGCCTTCATGTAGCATATACAAGTTGCTTCTTCTCCCATCCATAGCTTGGCCCAAGTCTCACATCCATAGCTTGGTCATGGACCTAGTAATAGGTCCTAAACGGTCTACCCTTCCTTCTAGACGCTCTCCCTTTAAACGCTCTCCACCTTGTGCTAGACGCTCTTCACTTTGGCCTAGACGCTCCTTCCTTTGGCCTAGACCCTCTTGGTTTGCTTTGGATGCTCACGTCTTGGCTCTTGTCTTTTTATATGAGGTTGTGCTGGGCCCTCTTCCATCATCCCATCCTTCTTGAAAAGGATTTGTCCTCAAATCCAACGCTTTTTCTTGAACTAGGGAAAATGATGTGGCTGGATGGTGTCCATCATCTCCTCCTTCTTGAGAAGATCTATCCTCAGATCTACAGACTTGATCTTGAATAACAGCTTCTTGTTTCACCAAAGCTTGTCCTCCTGGATCAAACGTCCACCTATAGAAATCATCAAATAAAGCATAGGTGTTAGTTTGAAAATCAATTTTACTATGTTGCCATTTTTGTTTTTCTTTTGGTTTTGGAAACTTTGGAAAATGTTTCTCTTTTGATTATTGTATGTGTTGTCTAATCATCTTATGCATTTTGAAATGTTCATTTGTGGTTACTTTCTCTTTATGCATAAATCCTATAGGATAGGGTAACAACTTAAAAGGAGAAAGATGATTTAGCCCACATATAACCTCAAAAGTAGAAATACAAGTAGTTTTGTGAACTACTTTATGGTGTGTATGCTCATCTCTAAAGTTGTGTTTGTCCTTGATGATTATTCTAGGCATAGAAGAAAGAGCTAGATTTTCAAATGTATTTTGACCATGCCTTTGAGGATGATAAGAATTTAAAGTGTACAACTTAGTTGCAAGTTTTCCAAAGAGTATCCTCAAATCATGGTTTGCGAAATTTGGAGCTCTATCCAACACTATGCTTGAGGATAAATCATGAAGATGTAGCACTTCTCTAGAGAAGATTTTATCCATGAAAATCGAATCAAAACCTTTTGTTGTCCTAGGAATCTCTAATATGAAATTTGTGTCTTCCCAAGGATCATTTGCAAAAGGTGAAGGAGCATAGAGTTCTTGAGACATTGCCTTGGTTTAGTTTTAAAACAAGAATTGTACCTAAGGTAATGTCTTTGAACCTCTTTTCTCATGGGGGACAAAAGTTTTCCTTTTAAAAGCTCTAGAGTTTTATCAACTCTAATTTGGCCCATGAGTTCTCCTTCATGAAGACTTTTTCTCTTATGTCTAAAGATAGTCTCGTTGTTACAACCATTGTTTATGAGAATTTGTACACTTTGTAATGGTTGTCTCAATAAGACATGACAAGTTGCTCTAGGCACTACTTCACATAAAAAAAAAAATTGTAGATGCTTATAGATAACTTGACATTCACTTGGTGATATCCTAGCACATATAAGAAATAATCTACTTCATCTTTATCTATGCAAGCTTCTTTTAAAAACTCTTCTTTTTTGCTTATGCTTGCAAGTGTTCCTTTACAAGAGGTAAGGCTAGGTTGTTCAACAAGAAGCATATTTTCAAAGGTATTTTTAATTTGCTTGTCTTGTTGAATGACCTTGTGGGAAGGAACACTCTTCTTCCACGCCTTTTGTTTCCCAAAGGTTTTCTCTTGCTTTTCTATTTTTAATATGCTCCCAAGGTGTAGGCTCCTCCTTTTATGGGCTAAGGAGGACCATAATGCAACCCTAATGCTAATCAAAATAAAATGCAAATTTACATCACATGGAGCACATGGCCATGTGGAGAATCCTTCTAGAAAGTGACCAAATCTTTAGCAAATCTAGGTCAAGTCTCATGGAATCAAGTTTATGATATTTACACCACAACTAATACTAAGCTATCCTTAATGGGCCTTCATGTAGCATATACAAGTTGCTTCTTCTCCCATCCATAGCTTGGGCCAAGTCTCACATCCATAGCTTGGTCATGGACCTAGTAATAGGTCCTAGACGGTCTACCCTTCCTTCTAGACGCTCTCCCTTTAAACGCTCTCCACCTTGTGCTAGACGCTCTTCACTTTGGCCTAGACGCTCCTTCCTTTGGCCTAGACCCTCTTGGTTTGGCTTTGGATGCTCACGTCTTGGCTCTTGTCTTTTTATATGAGGTTGTGCTTGGCCCTCTTCCATCAAGTTCGCTTTATATCTTTCCAGATAAATCTGTAAACATTACGCAAAGTTTGCACAAAAATATTTTCCAGTAGTTCTGTTTTTGTTTTATTTATCTACTCTAGTGCTTTTCTTTAGGTCTCTTTTGTGTGCCTTTTTTTCATTGAATACCTTATTTTCTTGCTTGTCTTTTATTCACTAGTCTTTGAGTTTGTCATACATCTTGTATTCCTTTTGTTATAGCCTTTTATTGTTTACACCTTTTCTTGTTTTTCTTTCATTGTTCTTTGGTTTTGTGGTGTTTAGCTTTGAGATTGTGTGTTATTGCTTTGACATTTTTCATTTGAGGTTACTAAAGGCCTCAAGATCAGATTGGTAAAGGGGAGTATTCTTTCTTTGGAGTGCTTTGAGTGACTCTTCCCTTCGGCATTTTGCTCTAATTGCTTGTTGCTAACCTTGTTTTCTTAACATTGTTTGTTCTTGTGTTTGTTGTTTTTCTTTTCTAATGGATACCTATTCAAGTGCTAAATCTTCAAAGCCACGCTCTACTCATAGAGCTTGATGGCAAATTCATGGAGCTCTTCATGTGAAAAATGGTGCGGAAGCCATGGATGTAAATGTGCAAGATCCTCCTAGGAGCTATGGTGATCTTGAAGGTGCATGATGTGTATGGAAGTAGGGAGGTTCGGCCAGCCCTATGGTAGGTGAGGAAGATGAAGATTAGATCCTAGAAACTAGGTAGAAGCAAAGTATGGCACAATGTTGGCAGCATAACTTTACTCTCATTAATCTTGGAAAATACAAGAGATGGCTTCTCCTTTTATAGCCAAGGAGGCCGTAAATCCTAAGCTAATTACACATGAAATGTGAGCAAAATGAAATGCAAATGAGAAGGCACATGGCACATGAACCACATGGCCGGTCATGTGTGCTAAGGTTCTAGAATATGCACAAAATCTAGGGTAAATCACATATAAGACAAGTTTGTGCTTTCTAACACTACACTAATTACTTAGCCACCCCTAATGGGCCTCCATGTAACATATACAAGGTCTTCTCTCTTCCATCCGTGGCTATGTCCATTTGGGCGTGAATATGCTTAGCCATTGACCTTGTAATAGGGCCTAGACGGTCTAGGCCTCCTCCTAGACGCTCCATGTGTAGCCTCCCCTCATCATGTCCTAGACGCTCTCTCCTTGAGTCTAGACGCTCATCATGGTCTAGTCTTGGGTCTTGGCTTCCATGGTGAGGTGTGCTTGGCCCTCCTCCATCATCCCCTCCCCCTTGGAAAGGATTTGTCCTCAAATCCAGCTCGTCCTCGTCGTCATTGGAACCTACAAATGGAGAGAGATCAATTACATTAAAAGTGTCATGTACTCCATATTCAAGAGGTAGGTCCAATTTATATGCATTGTTATTGACTCGCTTGAGGACTTGAAAGGGTCCATCACCTCGGGGACTTAGTTTGGACTTCCTTTGAGTTGGAAATCTATCTTTGCGAAGGTGAAGCCAAACTAAGTCTCCTTCCTAAAAAATTATTTCTTTATTCCCTTTATTGTTGTATTTTGTGTACTTCTCATTTTGTTGTTGTATTTGGAGTTTAATCTTCTCATGCATTTTCTTCACAAAGTCGGCTTTGATTACTCCTTCCTTATGCACAAATTCTTGTGGATTAGGAAGAGGTAACAAATCCATGGGTGTGAGAGGATTAAAACCATATACTACTTCAAAAGGAGAAGCATTAGTAGTCTTGTGAACTACTCGATTGTAAGCAAATTCAATGTGGGGAAGATACTCATCCCAAGATTTGTGGTTGCCCTTCATGATAGCCCTAAGCATAGTCCCAAGAGATCTATTGACTACTTCGGTTTGGCCATCCGTTTGAGGATGACAAGAAGTTGAAAATTGTAGTCTTGTTCCAAGTTTGCCCCAAAGAGTTTTCCAAAAGTGGCTTATAAACTTGGGATCTCTATCGAATACTATACTTCTAGGGAGACCATGAAGTCTCACCACTTCTCTAAAGAAGAGTCCAGAAATATTTTGAGCATCATCTACCTTGTGGCAAGGAATAAAATGGGACATTTTGCTAAAACGGTCCACTACCACAAAGATAGAGTCATGGCCTCTTGCAGTCCTAGGAAGTCCTAAAATGAAATCCATGCTAATGTCTTCCCAAGGAGCATTTGCAATCGGCAAAGGGGTGTAGAGTCCATGAGGCATTGTTCTAGACTTTGCTTTTAAACATGAGATGCATCTAGAACAATGTCTTTGGACGTCTTTCCTCATGTGTGGCCAACAAAATTTTGCTTTTAAAAGGTCTAGAGTCTTATCAACTCCAAAATGGCCCATAAGTCCCCCCTCATGTGATTCTTTGACAAGGAGTTTCCTATGTGCGCCTTGGGGAATGCAAAGTTTTCCTTCTTTAAAAAGATATCCCTCGGACACATAGTAACCTCCTTGCGCTCTATGTTGACATTGGGCATAGATGGATGAGAGTTCTTGATCTTCTTGATAAAGCTCTCTTATGTGATCAAATCCAAGAATTTGGGCACCCAATTTTGAAAAGAGTGTATGCCGCCTTGAAAGAGCATCGGCCACTATATTGGTGCTTCCTTTCTTGTATTTGATTACATAAGGAAATTGTTCAAGAAATTCCATCCATTTAGCATGTCTCTTGTTGAGCTTGTGTTGGCCCTTTAAATATTTTAAAGACTCGTGATCACTATGGATTACACATTCTTTGGACACAAGGTAGTGTTCCCAAGTCTTTAGGGCTCGCACTAAAGTATGCAATGGGGTGTCCACCTTGCAACAATACCGCACCTATGCCTACCCTCGATGCATCACATTCTATCTCAAAAGTTTTGGAAAAATTTGGAAGAGATAGAATTGGTGCATTGGTGAGTTGAGCTTTTAGCCTTTGGAAGGCTTGCTCATGCTTTTCATTCCAACAAAATGCAACATCTTTTTTAACCCAAAGGAGAAGCTAGCTAACCCAAAGGAGAAGCTAGACTAGAAAAATTAGGCACAAACCTTCTATAGAAGCTAGCTAACCCATGAAAACTCCTTACATCACTTACATTTTGTGGAGTGGGCCACTCTCGGATGGCTTTGATTTTCTCGGGGTCTACATGCACCCCCCTTTTGTTGACAATGAAACCTAAGAAAACTACACTATCTACACAAAAGGTACACTTATCCCTATTGGCAAAAAGACTATTTTTCCTAAGCACTAGAAGAACTTCCCTAAGGTGACTTAGATGGTCTTCTAGGGTTTTACTATACACTAGGATATCATCAAAATAAACTACTACATATTTACCTATGCAATCTCTCAAGGTGTGATTCATAAGCCTCATGAATGTACTTGGGGCATTAGTGAGCCCAAAGGGCATCACCAACCACTCATATAATCCAAATATGGTCTTAAAAGTGGTTTTCCACTCATCACCTTCTTTGATTCGAATTTGGTGATATCCACTTTTAAGGTCAATTTTGGAGAATATGGTTGACCCATGTAATTCATCAAGCATATCATCAAGCCTTGGGATTGGATGCCTATGCTTGATGGTGATGTTGTTGATTGCTCGACAATCACAACACATGCGCCATTTTCCATCCTTTTTGGGCACCAACAAGACAGGTACAACACAAGGGCTTAGGCTCTTTTGAACCCAACCCTTCTCCAACAAGTCTTGAACTTGTGATTCTATCTCCTTGGTTTCCTCGAGGTTGGTTCTATAAGCAGGCCTATTTGGTAGGCTTACCCCCGGAATGAAGTCAATTTGATGTTCTATACCTCTAATGGGAGGGAGTCCAATGGGCCCCTCATTAGAGAATATATCTTCAAATTCACTTAAAAGTTTTTCTATTGGAGGAGGTAGATTCATGAGTTCACTACTTGTGGCAGTGCATGTAAGTGCTCATTTACAAAAGACAAGGCTTGGTTGTTCAACAAGAAGCAAATTTTCAAAAACGTTTTCAAAAGGTTTTTCTTGTTGAGCAACCTTGTGGGAAGGAACACTCTTTTCCCATGCCTTCCTATCCCTAAAGATTTTCTCTTTTTCTAGCGCTTTTTTTTTTTGTTTTCCTCATCCCTCTTATGTTTCATTTGTATTTGGTCTTTCACCACTTGAGAATGTGGTAAAGGACTAAGTACAAATTTCTTATGTTTGTGGGTGAAGGAAATCTCGTTAGTGAGACCATCATGCAAGGTTTTCTTGTCAAATTGCCATGGTCTCCCTAATAAGATGTGGCAAGCTTCCATAGGCACTACATCACATAAAACTTTTTCTTTGTAGTTCCCTATGGAAAACTTGATTTCCACTTGCTTGTCTACACTTAGTTCCCCATTTTCATTAAGCCATTGAAGTTTGTAAGGTTTTGGGTGAGGAACTAATTGTAGATTAAGCTTTTCCACCATTCTAGCACTACAACAATTACAACTAGATCCACTATCCACAATGAGGGAACATATGTTTTCTAAAACATTGCATCTTGTATGAAATATGTGTTAGAAAAGATGGCTTTAAACTAGAGGGGGGTGAATGCTTTAAAGGGGTTTTCTCAAACTTTTCTAAGCTAGAATGAACTTATTTCAAAAACCAATTGATTCAGCAATTCAGTTAGCCAAAACAGCAAGCAAAACTGTAATACCAAAAAAAAACAATCGGTTGTTTCTTCGAAACAATCGGTTGTTTATACCAGCAAACAACAAACAAACTGAAATTAAAGAGTTAGGGATAGAAAGATTGTACACAAGTGTTTATACTGGTTCACTCCAACCCAGAGCTACATCCAGTCTTCTCAGAAACCCTGAGGAAATCCACTAAGCAACCACACCTTGATCACTTACAACAACAACCAAGAGAATGACCTTGAACATCTCAAGAAACACACTCTCATTGGCCAACACTAAGATTGCTGATCTTGAACACCTCAAGAACACACAGCCAATCTCAGCAACACACACAAACGAATTGTTCAGCAGTTTACAAAGATTACACTTGTTACAGATGAATATCTGAAATCAATACAAGAGAATCCTATTCAGCACCTTGATCAATCTCTCAACTCTTTTGCAATCTCAGAATACTTTGAAAAACTCTTCTTGGATGAAAACTTTGTTTCAAGATTCTTAATATATCAAAACTGTTTTTCAGAATATATCTAAGAATATAGTTTGTTATCAAATCTTAACAAACTCTTAATTGCATTTAAAATAGATTGGTCAAAGCATTTAATGATTGGAGCGTATTCAGTTAAAGCATTTAAAGCTCAGTCAAAGAAAACAGTTTTTCTGTTATGGTTTTAAAACAAACAATCGATTGTTTCTTCGAATCAATCGGTTGTTTTGTTACTTAACAAAATCCACCATTCAAAAACAGTTTTCAAACTTTCTCAAAACACCTAAGTGTAAACAATCGGTTGTTTCAACTTAGTTTGAAAAACATTTTGCTTTGATAAAATTGAGATGCTAATTGCTTTGAGATTTAATCTAAGTGTTGATTACAATATAGAACTACCCCAGAACAAGACTAAATCAGCACAACAGCATCAAGCACAGCAAAGGCTTCATCATCCTTCAAAGGGTTTGGATTCTTCAAAACATTGAACACCACTTGGTTCAACAATATGTTCTCTCTTTGTGTTTCCATGGATGTGCTAGGGTGATTGTTGAGGGTTCTCCTAATCATAAGCAATTCTCCCTCTAGTGGAGCTACCCTTTCATTCCTCTCTCCATTCCTCTCTCTCACTAGGCTCATCCTCGCCACTAGTGTATTCATCTACACCCTTAAGGAACAAAGTCCTTTGGTTTGGGCATTGTGCTTGCTCATGCCCTCTACCATAGCACTTGAAACACTTAACATCTCTAGCTCAGATGGGTGGGGTTGAGGTTTCTTGGGTTAAGGGTTTGGTAGGTTCTTTTGGTTTTTCTTTTGATGTACTACCCTCCCTTCTAAACTCTTTATTGGGAAAAAAGCTAGAGTAGGAACTCACCCTTTGACTTGAAGTTTTGCGCAAGTTTTGTTGTTCAACTTTAATGCAAAGTTGAACCAAGTCATTCAAGTCTTGGTAAGGTAGGAGTTCTACCCTATCTCTTATCTCAAGTGATAGGCCACTAAGGAACCTAACAATGGTGGTGTCCTCTTCTTCCCTAATGGATGCTCTTATCATGGAGAGCTCCATTTTTTGCCTATACTCTTCCACACTCATGTTCTTTTGTTGGAGTCTTTGGAGCTTGTCCATCAACTCCCTATGGTAGTAGGAAGGTATGTGGCGACGTCTTAGGGCTCCCCTAAGGTCATTCCAATATGCAATGGGAGGTTCCCTATGAAGACGTCTTTCTCTTTCGAGAGAGGTCCACCAATACATGGCGTTCCCTTGGAAACTAAGGGCGGCTAGGGGTACCTTACGTTCCTCACTCACCCTATGGCAAGCAAAAAGTTGTTCTACTTTCATCTCCCAATCTAGGTAGATCTCTACATTTTCTTTACCATGGAAGTGAGGTAGATCTACTCTAACCTCCCTTGGCCCCTCTTGTTCCCTTTGCCTATTTCTTCTAGGGGGTGGTTGGTAATAGTCATTGATTCTAAGGCTCCCCTCCCCTAGAGACTCATTACTCCTAGATGCATGAGTATGAGATTTCTTTGATTTTTGTGATTTTTGTGATTTCTCTTCTTGGGCTTTAGCCAACTCATTAATTTTAGTCTCATTCTCCAATTTTCTAAAAGAAATCATTTGCACAGCTTGTGAAACTTCTTTCAAAAGAGTTTTTATAGATTTTACTTCACTTTCAATAGACTTTGGAGAGTGAGGAGAAGAAGACATGGCTAAAGTTTTGTGTATACAAGTATTTTACCTTGAGAAAATTTAGGAAAGTCAAAGAAGGTAGTTTTCCAGGTAAGGGAGGTGAGTCACAAAGGACTACTTAAGTACCAAGCCTTTGCCTTAGCCAAAAACTATCCCTCAATGTCTTCACAAAATGTTTTCTCTTAGTAAACTACTTAGAACACAATGAAGTTGAGAAATCAGATTTTAATGCAAGCTAACTAATGAACCAAGCAAAACGAATTAACTAAAGCTTAAACAAAGCAATCACACATGCAAAGCGTAGCTAATTAGGCAAGTAAACGTAATTAAAAACAATTAACAATTGCTAATTAGAAAATTCTATACTAGTCGACCCTAGGTGAGGCTTCTTGGACACTTGGAGCCCTTGAAGACACACTCACCGTCTAATCACGTAATTAAAGAAGTAATTAACACAAGTTAAGTTGCAGAGAAAATTTAAGAAAACTCCCTTTGTTGATCCTTTTTGCTATTGACACACTTCCTTGGTTGTCTTTTCTTGTTGGGCCCTCCAAGTGTTTGTGGTGTTTTGAGAAGTGTTTGATTCCGCCTTTGCCTTTGTTTCCCCTTAGAATTAAGGACTTAATTCTCCAATTCCAGCACCTATCAAGAAGACTAGACCTTACTCAAGTCAAATTTCCACTCACATAAGCACCAATTGAGAATAAATTCCAGCACCAAATTTAGAGGCCAAAGAATTAAAGCAAGAAACAAATTAATTGAAGAAAACAGTACCACACAAATGGAGTTAGATTGTGACAACTAGAAAGAGTTCCAAGAATATTAGACAAGCAAAAAAAAGGTACTCAAATAAAGGTAGGCACACAAAATGAATCCTAAGAATAGCACTAGAATTAGATTGCAAAATAGAAAACAGCACCACTGTAAAAATTGTTGTGGGCCACAGAACGTGTTTTTCCCCAATTTATGTTGAGCTGCCCTTTTAGAATTTGCCTCTGAAAATTGATATGCAAAAGGTTCAAGATCTTAACTAAAATCTGGCGTTGGAATCACTCCAAACGCATGAGCCATTTTGTTTTTAATAAATTTTTCAATTTCCGTGTTCATTTACGCCAGTAGCGCCCAGATTTGCACACTGTTTTTAAAATATTGACCTGATTCTTTTTTTCAATTTACGTGTTCATTTACCCCGTGTTCATTGACCTGATTCTTTTTTTTTCTTTTCTGTAACACCTCAATCTTGCATAATCCAGAGAATAAAAAATTTCCTATGTAGGGAAATAATTTTCTGAAACAAAACAGCCTGCACAGAGAATGTAAAACAGGGGATTCTGTAAAAACTTGAAAAAAAAAAGCAAAAGACCAAAAGATAAACACAATGAAATTAATGAAAAGGAATTTGTGTAAGATCTAAACACAAATATGAACTCTAACTAAAAATAAAAAGCACCAAAAGATCAATATCACAGCAGTTTCAAATCAAGCAAAATTACCCAAAATCAAGAAACAATCAAGCCAAACAAAGGACTACTATGAGTTGATGACATTGTGGATGAACATGACTTGACAAAACATATATGGATTCAGAAATTAAAAGACTCAAAGAGCATAAAATGAACCAAATAAAATTGCAATAAAGACTCAAATACCTAAAATAAAAAACAAAAACTCAAGGTGTATGGAATCCTATCACAAATTGCACAAGGATTGTTCAAGATCAAATGAACAAAGTGCACCGGTTGGATCTTCCAAATAGCACACCAAATCAAAGTAAAAATTAAAAGACAGAAAAACAATTATGGAAACAAGATGAACAACATGAAATAAAGAAGAACTCAAAATGAAAAGACCAACAACTACTCATCTTTGAAGAACCTATGCTCATGATACCAAATGATGGCAAATTCATGGAGCTCTTCTAGGAATCATGTGAAAAATGGTGCGGAAGCCATGGATGTAAATGTGCAAGATCCTCCTAGGAGCTATGGTGATCTTGAAGGTGCATGATGTGTATGGAAGTAGGGAGGTTCGGCCAGCCCTATGGTAGGTGAGGAAGATGAAGATTAGATCCTAGAAACTAGGTAGAAGCAAAGTATGGCACAATGTTGGCAGCATAACTTTACTCTCATTAATCTTGGGAAATACAAGAGATGGCTTCTCCTTTTATAGCTAAGGAGGCCGTAAATCCTAAGCTAATTAATTACACATGAAATGTGAGCAAAATGAAATGCAAATCAGAAGGAACATGGCACATGGACCACATGGACGGTCATGTGTGCTAAGGTTCTAGAATATGCACAAAATCTAGGGTAAATCACATATAAGACAAGTTTGTGCTTTCTAACACTACACTAATTACTTAGCCACCCCTAATGGGCCTCCATGTAACATATACAGGGTCTTCTCTCTTCCATCCGTGGCTAGGTCCATTTGGGCGTGAATATGCTTAGCCATTGACCTTGTAATAGGGCCTAGATGGTCTAGGCCTCCTCCTAGACGCTCCATGTGTAGCCTCCCCTCATCATGTCCTAGACGCTCTCTCCTTGAGTCTAGACGCTCATCACGGTCTAGTCTTGGGTCTTGGCTTCCATGGTGAGGTGTGCCCTCCTCCATCAGAGCTTATGTTCTTAATGAATTGAAAGAAGCAAGGAAGGCTCTTGCTCAAAAGGATGAAGAATTGCAAAGATTAGAAGCACGTTTGGCCAAGATTGAATTACAACAAGAAGGAGTTGTCCATTCTTTACATGAGAGACAACCTTCTCCTAGGCATTCTTCCAAGAGCTCTTCAAATGCTCACGACAATGGAGAGGATACTAGAAGAAGGAGGCATCGTCATCCTTCCAATGAGAGAACTCATCACCGTGACCAAAGACCTCACCATGAGTCCAAACCCCAAGTTCCTTTTCTGAAAATTCCTAGCTTTAATGGGGATAGTGATCCTAATGTTTATCTAGATTGGGAGGCTAAATGTGAACAAATTTTTGATGTCCATGAGGTCAAAGAAGACCAAAAGGTTAAGATGGCCTCCTTAGAATTCATTGATTATGCCATGAAATGGTGGCATAGTGTTGTAAAGGACATTATCTATAGCAAGAGACCTCTCGTGCTCTCTTGGGACGATTTGAAAGAGTGTATGCGCCTTAGATTTGTGCCACCACACTTTAGGAAAGACCTCATGTTGAAGCTCCAACGGTTTCAACAAGGCACGCTAAGTGTAAATGCCTATTTTAAGGAGTTAGAAACGCTTTTACTTAAAGTTAATTTGAAAGAAAGTGAGCAAGCTATGATAGCTAGGTTTGTAAGTGGCCTAAGAAGGGATATTCAAGATGTTGTTGAACTTCAAGAGTATTCATCTTTGGGATCTTTGGTTCACCTTGCAATGAAGGTTGAAGCTCAAATTGCTAAGAAAAATGCTTTTAAAACCCAATGATGGTTACTACAACAACTCTTGGAAAAATAAAACGTCCTTCTAAGGATTCTTCTTTCACACCTAAAGAGTCTAAGCCTTCTACTTCTACTCATATATCACCCATCAAATCGTTTAGTAAGAAATGTTTTAAATGTTTGGTATATGGTCACATAGGTTCTAATTGTCCTTCTAAAAGGAATATGTTTGTGCATAATGGGGTAGTAGTTAGTGAGCATGATTCCAATTCATCTAGGCATTCTTCACCTTCTAAGCCATCAAGTGAGATTGAGAGTGAAAGTCCTTGTGAAGGTGACTTATTCATGATAAGACGAATGTTGGGAACAATTCCAAAATCTTTGGCTGATACTCAAAGAGAAAATATTTTTCACACCCGTTGTCTTATCAACAACAAGTTATGTTCCTTGATTATTGATGGGGGTAGTTGCACTAATGTGGCTAGTACAAGAGTTGTGGAGAAGTTAGCCTTACCCACTATCTCTCATACCAAGCCTTATAAGTTGCAATGGTTAAGTAACAAAGGTGAAATAATGGTGAACAAAAACTCCTCGTTAACTTTCCAATAGGAAAGTCTAAAGATGAGGTTTTATGTGATGTTGTACCCATGGAAGCAACTCATCTTCTTTTAGGAAGGCCTTGGCAATTTGATAGACATGTTTTACATGATGGCCTATCCAATACAATGTCTTTTTCCTTCCAAGGGCGCAAGGTTATCTTAAAACCTCTCTCTCCCAAAGAGGTTCATGAGGACCAAATAAAAATGAAAACTAAAATAGAAAATGAGAAAGAAAAAGAAGTAAGTGTTGAACAAGATGATTTGATGTCTCCAAATCCAAGAGGAAAGCTTGAAGACCTTGTTGCTGGGCGTGTGTGTTGTCTAGTTGTTTGAAACTTGTTAATTCACTTCTTAAGTTGATCCAAGTTCATTTGAATCTTTAACCTTTTCAAAAGATGTGTTTTCTAAAAAGCTGTAAAAAATTCAACAGGTTGTTTTTCAAAACAACAGGTTGTTTTTCAAAAACTTGGTTGTCAAACCAAAACAATCGATTGTTTCGACAAAACAACCAATTGTTTTCCTGCAAACCTTAACAAAATTTTGTTAAGCGGTTTTAATATTTTTAAATGATTCTAACTAACTTGTCTCCTTTATTAAATGCTTTTGACCACTTGGTTGGTCTATATAAAGGTGGTTTTACGCTCCTAATCTTGAAGTATCAGAAAGACTTTATCAAAACATTTTTTCCAAGATTTGAAAGAGCTTTGGATCATTCTTAAGTGTGTGGAATAGGATTGGTTTGTAATTCTGAACTTTAAGCTTTGTAATACCCAGGTGTATTCTATTCCCTTCTTCCTTGATTAGTGTATTTTTGTAGTTGTGTTGCCAAGGAATGTTGTGTGTTCTTGAGGTGTTCAAGATCAACATTCTTGGTGTGGTTTGCCAAAAGTAGTGTGTTTCTTGAGGGGTTCACGGTCACTACTTTGGTGTGTGGTGTTTGTAATCTGGTTTTGATTGGATAGTGGAATACCCAGTGGTTTCCGGGGACTGGATGTAGCTCTTGGTGTAAGAGTGAACCAATATAAATTGCTTGCGTGCTTATCTCTTACCCTTAACTCTTTAAATTCAGTTTTTAAGTTGTTTTTATAAACTGCTGATAAAAACAACCGATTGTTTCGAAGAAACAACCGATTGTTTTCCTGATATCATCTTGAAACAGTTTTGGTTCTTGGTTTCTTTGATTTCTTTCTCTGTAATTCAGCATTGATTTTCATTATACCTTCAAAGTTTGCGAAAATCCCTCTTAAACAATTCACCCCCCTCTCGTTTAAGGCCATATATTCTAACAATAAGTATTAAACCGAGTCACACCACTTTATCCACTAAATCCATCATGTTCACTCGTGTTATGCCTCACATGGAACCTCCAAGGTTTTCTTCTTCTTTATCTTTTTCATTACCCAAGGTTCCTATTTCAACACCAACTTGGTTAAAAAATGTTAGGGATGATTTTTTCATACCTCCTAATGGGTTTCACCATTTAAGAGGTCTTTTTCCAAAACATATCATCATTCCTAAACAAATTTTTCCAACTTGGTTTGTTTATAGAACCTCATTTTCTGAACTCCCACTGTTTACTAAAGCTAAGTCATGTTTGCCTTTTTCTTCCACTTTTAATTGTAAAAATAAACTGACTTTGTTATATGCAGGGATTCCGAATTTGTGGTCGAATTCTCTCCAACTCGAGGAGTATGATGGAGATCACATAGCAGAGGCTTTTATTAATGAAGGAAGAGGTTATTCACCCACACCTTTGAAGTTCTTCCTTCTAGTCTTCTGAAAATTCAAAGAAGACATAAAATAAAGAGAGGACCAAGCCTAAAGCCAAAGAAGTCTACAAGCTTTCAAGAATAGGCTTCAATTAATGTCTCTCTTTATAGTTTCTTTTGTATAAATTTGTAAATAATATAGAATGTTTAAATATATAGTTTTAGGAAGGTGCTTAGAGGGAAACATTAGATACCTCTTTTGTAAAGCATCTTTAGGCTTTAGTTTAGAATTTTCTAGAAGGTGACTCTTCATGAGTCACTATAGGCGTTAGCTTAGGAGTCTTTTGGTTAACTTGTGGTACAAGCTTTGTAAGACCATGATCGGCCCTTGCTCCTATAAAAGGAGGGCTTAGGTTCTTCTAAATTCAGAATTGGAATTTGTAGTATCAAAACTCTCCCAAATTGGTGATTGAGTGTAGTGAGAACTTGTCTTCTCCTCTTCCTAGTTTCATCTTGAGAGCCTTAGTTGCCTCAAGTGGCGGCAATTCACACTTATCTTGGAGCCTTCACACTTCAAGTGGTGTGTTCATCAACCAAGAACTACAACCACATAAGTCTTCTTTCTTCTTCATCTTCTCCTTCCATTTCCGTGCTCATATGAACTCCTAAACATGTCTTAGGTTCCTTTCTTGCATTTCTATTCGGTGCTTTTGTTTTAAATCATGTTTTGTTCGGTTCATCTTCTCTTTTGCTGGATTTAATCGGTTCTTCTTCATTTTTTGTTCGATGCATTTCATTTGTTATGCAATTTAATCGGTTCAATTACATTCTTACATCTTTTAATCAGTTCAATTGACAAGAAAGGGGACTTCCATGTGAGTTTTGGTGTTTGGCGCAAGTTTTGGTGAGTTCTTGAAACATAGAACATTGATCCATTTCTATAAAAGTGTCTCTTCATTCTCCAACTCAAGTTGATTCCATAAAATGTCAAAGAATCATCTATATCTTGCTATTGGAATCTGTTAACCTCGCGTTCAAGAACCCTCGCTCCTCCGATGGAAACACCTAAAAGAAAGAGACAAAGGGCACCCTCGCGGCCGTTTGCACTCTGACGGTCAAGTCAGTTTCTTTGGCAATGAACACCAAACTTTACTCTGAGATCATTGTGTCTGTTCTCACTGTCTGTGTTCTTCCCTCAGAAATGCGTAACTTGCACTAATGAAAGCGTTATGTGTTCTCTGTAAAAATATCAAAATGTCCCTGATTATGTCTGTTGTCACCCTTATATACCTTTCAATCCTCTTGCCCTCCTGTTTAGTTGTGACTTAAGCATTCTATAGGTGCGTCTAGCGATACTAATGCCCAGACTTAGGGCCATCCAGTGTGTAAGACTACTCTGCCGAAGTGCAACTAGCGCGGGATGACTGCTTGGATGCCAACTCGTGCACCCAATCTCTTAGTCATCCGCCCTGGGAGTTCCTTGCCTTACTCACGTGCCATGCATGCAGATCACCACTGGGACTTGATCCTTATCAATCGTCTCTTTTCCAGTGGCTCTTTAACGGTGGTGCCTACTACCGCGTCCTTACACCCCATGCACGGGTCTTTCGTGATATGGGCCTCTCCCTACTGGTAACTGGGGTGTGGCTGGAAAACCACCTTGTTTATCCATCTTTACTATTGAGGTGCCGAGGCCTGAGGACTCCACGCCCTGCCTTGGTGTCGCCCCCTCCTCGGCCCCCTTACCCGTGAGCCTAAAGAGACTTCTTCTTGTCCTGCTGTATTTTCCAGGGGACCCCACCTTCGAGGTCCCACCATGTTGACTTTAGTCAACATCGACCAGTCGGTACAAGCCCCCCAGTGTTGAGCTGTCAACTTGTTCAGCAAAGAGACTATGGTCTCGCCCTACCGTCCTACGTGGCTTCCCGTGATAGGACGTGCACAATGCATTGAAGTGATGCCTTCTTGTTCATGTTGTAATCAACACACACGTGGCTTAATCATGCGATTGTGACTTAAAGTCGCTTGCGCTCCTCAAGTTTATGTTAAATCTTTCAAGAACGCGCGCTTCATGCACTATTCCATCACTTGAAACTTTACTTACACTCTTCATCTTCTTCCTTGAGCTCTCTGATTTCTTCCTTTGCAAAAACCAAAACTTTCGCTCATCAAACATCAAAGGTATGGTTTTTCTCCATTAATTGCTCTTTATTTCTGATTTCGCGAATTGATAACTACCTGGGACTGTTTATATTTCCACGTTTCAAGTTTTCTTCTGCATCTTCTTCCTTCCCCTATTTTCTAGGTTTTTCACGACAATGGGGTTTTTTGGGCTTTTTAGTTTCACACCATAGTTTTCCCCTTGCTGAACCTTTGTTTCTTCCTTTCCTTGTTTTTCTTAGCTTTCTTTCATCATGGTGCGAACAAAAGTCACTACCAACCCTCCTCCTCCTAGCGTCAACTATAGGCCCATGTACCTCTGTGATATGATTCCAATAGCAAGATATAGATGATTCTTTGACATTTTATGGAATCAACTTGAGTTGGAGAATGAATAGGCACTTTTAATAGAAATGGATCAATGTTCTATGTTTCAAGAACTCACCAAAACTTGCACCAAACACCAAACTCACATGGAAGACCCATTTCTTGGCAATTGAACCGATTAAATTGAACAAGAAAGTAAATGAACCGATTGAAACTCTAAAGAAAGCAATTGAACCGAACAAAACATGAAAAGGAGCTACTGAACTGAATTAAAACAGTAAGAAATTGAAAAGAACCGAACAAAAGTGCAAGAAAAGGAAGATGAACCGAATAAAAGAAACTACACTTGTTTTAGAGTTCATATGGACATGGAAATGGAAGAACTAAATGGAGAAGAGAGGAAACTTATGTGGATGAAGAACTTGGTTGATGAACACGCCACTTGAAGTGTGATTGCTCCAAGATAAGTGTGAATTGTCACCACTTGAGGGAACCAAGGCTCTCAAGATGAGACTAGGAAGAGGAGAAATCAAATCTCACTCACTCAATCACCAAATTGGGAGAGTTTCTTTACTACAAATTCCAAATCTGCATTATGAAGGACCTAAGCCCTCTTTTTATAGGAGCAAGGGCTGGTCATGAAGCTTACAAAACAAGCTAACCAAAAGTCCCTTGCATGCTACTCACTTAGCACCTAAAGTGAAGCATGAAGAGTCACCTTCTAGAAAATTCTAAACTAATGCCTAAAGATGCTTTTACAAAGAGGTATCTAAGGTTTCCCTCTAAGCACCTTCCTAAAAACTATATATTTAAACATTCTACATTTTATAAAAGAAACTATAAAGAGAGATATTTATTTGAAGCCCATTCTTTGACGGCTTGTAGACTTCTTTGGCTTTAGGCTTGATCCTTACTTTATTTATGTCTTCTTTTAATTTTGAGAAGACTAGAAGGAAGAACTTCAAATGTGAGGGTGGATGTCCTCTTCCTCCCTTAATAGAAGCCTCCTTTATTTGATTCTCATCACTCTGGGCTTCCAACAAACTCCTCGATGAAACCTCCTTCCTCACCTCTCTCGCTGACTGGAGGGCACACCTGGACAACGAACCTGATTTCAAGGGTAGAGCATTCAGGAGAGAGTGTGATGCTTACATCTTAGTTCGTCCTTGTGTAGAGGGTGAACCTGTTTGTGTAGACAATCGCGCCAACGAAGGCGAGCTAATGGAGATCAAGCTCAAGTGGACATGGAGGCCAATCAACAAGATCAAGAAGAGGTAGAGGCACAAATAGAGGACGCCCATGGAGGTCAAAGCCCACCTCAAAGGCTTACAAGAAGCATGTTCAAAGCTTTAGGAGCTAGGGGACAATTATTTTCTCTTTTTGTAATTTCTTTGGTTGAAGGTGCTTAGAGGGAAACATTAGAAACCTCTATTGTTATAGCATCTTTTAGTCTTTAGTTAGGAGCTTTAGGAGGGGGGGTGTTAGTAGATAGGTGTAGGAGTAGAAAAGGAGGTGCCAAAGTGAAGGAAGAGGTCACACCTTCCTCATGCTTGGTTTAGGCGTCGGTTCTAATAGCTTTAGGAGGGAATTTTGAATTCTCTTAGCTTTGTTTTTTCAGCACCCTTAGGCTATAAATATAGGTGCTGCCCTTGTACATTTCAGATTTTTGAATTTTGAGAGAAAAGAAACTATACTCAATTTTTGAGAGAGCATTGGAGAGCTTTGAGCCTTCTTCTCTAGTCTCATCTTGATGGTTCCATGGTTACCTCAAGTGGCGGCTTGCACACTCATCTAGGAGCATCCATCCTTCTAGTGGCGTGATCATCCAACCATACATCCATCTTCATGAGCTTTCTCCTCTCATTCCTTTCTTCTCTTTTGTTGTTCATGTTTTGAGTTTGTGTTCTTGAGTTTTTGGTTCGGCTTTTAGCTTTTCCAGCAGCTGTTCTTCTCCTTCTTTTTGTTTGGTTCGGTGCATTTTATTTTCCAGCACTCTTATTCAGTTTTCTTGCCTTTTAATTCATTTTGTTCAGTTCATAGTTGTTCTTATTCAATTCTATTCGGTGCTTTTGATTTTTACCTCTTTTTGTTGGTTCAATTTGACAATATGAGGAACTTCCATATGAGTTTGGATTTGGTGCTAGTTTTGGTGAGTTCTTGACTTAGAACATTGATCCAATTCTAAGAAAAAGTGCCTAACTATTGTCCAACTCAAGTTGATTCCTAAGAATGTCAAGAATCATTCTCTTCTTTGGTGTTGGAATCACATCATGAGCCATTCTTTTTCTTTTACCAGACCGTATTCAAGCACATTAGGCAACGCCTCCCTTTCAATAACTTTTAGAGAGAACTATTAACTAAGATTAACGTCACCCCTGCCCAGTTGCATCCCAACAGCTGGGCCTTCTCCATTCTCTGTAACTATTTCGGCCATGCCCCTTCTGTAGACGTCTTCCTCCATTTCTTCGAGACCAAAAACCCTGGGAAAAACCTCTGGGTTAGCTTCAGCGGGGTGACAGGGAGAGTGATCCTTACCCTATTCTAGCAATCATACAAATGGTTTAAAGGGAAATTCTTCAGGGTGTGCTGCTCCGAGCACGACCACACTGCCCTTGATGGATTCCCACTATACTAGGTGGGGAAGCTAAAACTCAAAACGGCCAAGACCTTGGATGAGCTCTCTTCAGCTGATTGCGGGGTATGCCAAGTTTTGGCAAGCCTGGGGGTGATCTTCAACACCACAGAGCTTATTAAGAACGAATACAGCCCAACTGGGCTTGCTATTTATATTGGTATAGGAATCCTTTCTTGATCTTCCTCATACATCACTTTATTTATAGCTCTTTTGTATCTGTTAACTTTCACTTGTACTGGTTTTCTGATTCTCCCTGTTTACTTGGTTCTTATCTCTTCTTTCTTTGGTGCATGCATGGTGCTAAACGCAGAGAAGCGGGCTAGGTTGGCTGAGGTTCTATTTGTCTGTGATGACGTCACTACTAAAGCGGGTGCCTCGGTACGCCTTGCCTCACCTGCCACCCAGACCACTCCTATCCTACCTTCCACTCAAGCCATTCCTACTCCAACTTTCTTTCAAACCACTCCTGCTCTTGCTTCTCCACAAGCTACTCCTGCTCTTGCTTCTCCAGCCCCTATTGCTGCAATTCCTTTGGCAACTGTCAGGGCTTCTCCACCTCCAGCCCCCTAGAGAAAAACAAAAGGGTGGTGCTCATTGCTTCGGACGATGAGGAGGACACCATGGAGGGCTCTGTCTTCAAAAGGCGGAAGACCACATTAGTAGCCACCTCTCACTCTTCTTCTGCTAGGTGCCCTGCCTCACTCAGGGATAACCCCCTTAGCGTCTCCTCTCCTCATAATCTTCTTGCACTCGAGGATGGGGCCGAGAGCGTACCTGAGCTAGCCCTTTACTGATAAGGCTGAAGCCCTCGAGAAGGCTAAGGGGGAGCTCACCGAAAAGGCTGAAGCCCTTGAGAAGGCTAAGGTGGAGCTCACCGTTCAAGCTGAAGACTTCGAGAAGGCCAAGGTAGAACTCCTTGACGATGTTGTCGATGCCTACGCTGCTGGGTTTGAAGATGCCCTTGCTCAGGTTGTTTGCAAAGATCCTGAGATGGACACTTCGCCCTTTGCCACGGCGAACCACATTGTCGATGGGCAGATTGTGCCAAGGCATTCTCAATAGAATACCACTTAGACCTTAGGCTTCAAAAACTGTACCCTTGTGAACACTTATAATTTGAATATAATTTGCACCTTAGTTTACTTGCTTCTTTGCTTGTTGAGAACTGTGCATTTAACTTGTCGCTTTTGCTAACAACGTTCCGATGCTAACCTCACACGGCGTCCTTGACATACTTTAAAACTTTGAACTTTAGGTAGCACGCCTTCTCGCCCTCTTCCTTTAACTACTTAACGACCTGAGATGGAAGTGAGCATGCATGAACCTTCGACTGCCCTTGCCTCCACTTTTTGCTTAGACAAGGAACTCCTTTGCTTGATACTTACTTGCACTTTGCGGTCTTGAGGTGTCTACCCTCAAGACGCGTCTCTGGCCTCATCTTTGCCTAGAGGCGAAGGAGGACTTAACTAGCCGAAGCCTACTGTTCGTACTTGGTGCCCATGCTCGAGGAAGAGGCGTCCCGAAGGAGGTTGCCACTCCCCCTCGAGGTGTCTAAAGACCTAGACAACTGGTGCACTTGGTGTCCACACTTGAGGAGGAGGCGTTCCGAAGGGAGCTGCCACCCCCCACGAGGTGTCTAAACACCAAGACGACAGGTGCACTTGGTGCCCATGCTCGAGGAGGAGGCGCCCGAAGGAAGCTGCCACTCCCTCTCGAGTTGTCTAAACACCAAGGCGACCAGTTCATCATCGGTTGAATTTTGCTACTCACACTTGATGCCCACACTCGAGAAGAGGCGTACTATAGGGCACTGCCGCTTCTCCTCGAGGTGTCTAAACATCAAGGCAATGGGTTCGTTTCTTACTAAACTATGTTGTCCGCGCCTGGCACCCACGCTCGAGGAGGAGGCGCCCCGAAGGAAGCTGTCACTCCCTCTCGAGGTGTTTAAACACCAGAGTGACGTGTTCTCCCCTGCATTGTACAGAAACTCAAGAATACTTGATATGTAATTTTTATTGGGTGACCTCGTTAAAAAACCCTTGTAAGGGAAAAAAAAGTTTCCCCTTAAACTGTGTACAATGCAAGAGTTTTTAACTGAAATAAAACTTGAGATTAGTTGCATTCCAAGTACGACGAATGGGGCCTCCCTCCAAGGTTTCAAGCATGTACGCTCCGTTTCCCATAACTTCCGTCACCCTAAAAGGGCCAGTCCACTTGGGGGACAACTTGTTCCCCAACTAGTATGGGTGAGCCTTCCGCATTACCAGGTCAACGACTTGGAACTGTCGGGGCTTTAACTTGGAATTGTGCTTATGCTCCACCCTTCTTTTTACTGCTTCAGCTTTGATCCTCGCCTTCTCTCTTACCTCGTCCAGCACCTCCAGCGGATACGAATCTGGACAGGGCGGCCATCCGCCCCGTCAGCTACTGCACTTCTTTTACCGAGGTCGAGCTCCTCATGGCAAGGATTGTCACACACTTCTCTGGGTTTGCCTCTATCCCACGCTATGTGAGTAGGAAACCCAGGAACTTACCCGCCTCGACCTCGAACACGCATTTTTTGGGATTAAACTTCAAACGGTACTTAGCTATTGTAGCAACAGCTCTTCCAAATCAGATACGTGTTGGCTCCTCTCCTGCGAAGTCACCACCATATCATCTATGTAGGCATGGAAATTTCTCCCTAACATGGGTGCAAGGACCCTGTTCATCAGCCTCTGGTAGGTGGCTCCTGCATTCTTCAGACCGAACGACATCACTGTATAACAGTAACAAGATGTCTCGGTCATAAATGTTGTTTTGCACTCGTCTCTAGGGTGCATATTAATCTGATTGTACCCTGAGAACGTGTCCATGAAACTGAGCATCCTACAACCCGAGGCAGTGTCCACTAAGGCATCAATATTGGGTAGGGGGTACGAGTCCTTCAGGCACGCCTTGTTGAGATCAGTGAAGTCTATGCACATCCTCCACTTTCCATTGGCCTTCTTTACCAAGACCACGTTCGCCAACCACTCAGGGTATTGAATCTCCCTAATGTGGTCGGCGTTCAACAACTTCTTCGTCTCTTCTCGGACGACTAGCCGCCTCTCTTCGTTGAACTTTCTTCTTCTCTGGCGGACGGGCCTGACCTTAGGATCCATGGTGAGGTGATGGCACAAGAAGTCCGGGTCTATACCTGGCATATCTGAGGCGGACCATGCGAAAGCGTCTAGGTGACGTGCTATCACCCCAGCGACCCGCTCTTACTCTGCTTGGTCCAATGATTTACCAAGTTTAAATGTCTTGCCACCAATCTGCCTTTCCACCACGTTCCCAACTGGCTCAGGTGGCCTCTCCCGAGCGCTTTCTGTGCGAGCAACTCTCGCACGGTCATCTTCGATAGATGGGCACTCCACCAGCATGAACACCCCCTCTTAGCTTTGAGACTGTTTGATGGAAGAGGGTCAAGCACAACTTCACAAGAAAGACAAAAGCCAAGACATGAGCATCCAAAGCCAAACCAAGAGCGTCTAGGGCTAAGGGAAGAGCGTCTATGCCAAAGGGGAGGAGCGTCTAGCTCAAGGTGGAAAGCGTCTAGGCCCATGAAAGGAGCGTCTAGGACCAAATTGCTAAGCTCATGGCCAAGCGAATCCAGTCAGATTTGTTTATGCTACATGAAGGCCCATTAGGGGTAGCTTAGTATTAGTTGTGGTGTAAATAGCATAAAGTTGATTCCATGAGACTTGACCTAGATTTGCTAAAGATTTAGTCACTTTCTAGAAGGATTCTCCACATGGCCATGTGCTCCATGTGATGTAAATTTGCATTTCATTTTGATTAGCATTAGCGTTGCATTATGGTCCTCTTTAGCCTATAAAAAGAGGAGCCTACACCTTGTATTTTCAAGTTTATTGTGAGTAAGGTTATGCTGCCATTTTGTGCCAAGCTTTGCTTCTCCCTAGAATTCTAGGCTCTAAACTTCACATCCTTCACCTCTCCTTGGGCTGGCCGAACCTCCCAATATTCATACATACCATGCACCTTCAAGATCAACATCACTCTTAGGAGGATCTTGCACACACACATCCATAGCTTCCGCACCATCTCTTACATGATTCAAGAAGAACTTCATGAATTTTGCCATCATTTGGTATCATGAGCTTAGGTTCTTCAAGATGAGTTGCTCTTGGTCTTTTCATTTTTAGTTCTTCTTTATTTCATGTTGTTCATCTTATTTCCATAATTGTCTTGTTTTTTTTTACATTTTAATTTGTTTTGGTGTGCTATTTGGAAGATCCAACCGGTGCACTTTGTTCAATTGATCTTGAACAATTCTTGTGCAAATTGTGATAGGATTCCATACACCTTTGAGTTGTTGTTTTCTTTTAGGCTTTTGAGTCTTTATTGCACTTTTAATTTGGTTCATATTATGCTTTTGAGTCTTTAATTTCTGAATCCATATATGTTTTGTCAAGTCATGTTCATCCACAATGTCAACAATTCTTAGTAGTCCTTTATTTGGCTTGATTGTTTCTTGATTTTGGGTATCTTTAATTGCTTTGAATCTGCTGTTCTTTGATCTTTTGGTGCCTTTTTAATTTTAGTTTGAGTTCCTATTTGTGTTTAGATCCTACACAAATTCCATTGTGTTTAAATTTTGGTATCTTGCTGTTTTTGTTTCCAGTTTCCAGAATCCCCTGTTTCACATTCTCTGTGCTGGCTTTTTTGTTCCAGAAAAATATTTTCACTCATAGGAAAATTTTGATTCTTAAGTTTGAAGTGTTATAGAAAGGACAAAAAAAGAATTAGTTCAAAAAAATCAACAGAAAAAAAATGATAAATCTTTTAAAATCAGTGTGCAAATCTGAGGCGCTACAGCTGGCGTAACTGTACACCAAAATTGCAAAATTTATTAAAACAAAATGGTGCATGCGTTTTGAGTGATTCCAAAGCCAGATTTTAGCTAAGATCTTGAATATCTTGCATATCAAATTTCAGAATCATATCTTAAAAACTCAGCTCAGCATAAATTGGGGAAAAACACGTTTCTGGCCCACAACAATTTTCCAGTGGTGCTGTTTTTTATTTTGTAATCTAATTCTAGTGCCATTCTTAGGAATTCTTTTGTGTGCCTACCTTTAATTGAGTACCTTTTATTTGCTTGCTTAATATTTCTCGGACCTCTTTCTAGTTGTCATAATCTAACTCCTTTTGGTGGTACTGTTTTATTCAATTAAATTGTTTCTTGCTTTTGTTCTTTGACCTCTAATTTGATGCTGGAATTTATTCTCCTTTGGTGCTTAATTGAATGGAAACTTGACTTGGGTAAGGTCTAGTCTTTTGATAGGTGCTGGAATTGGAGAATTAAGACCTTCATTCTAAGGGGAAACAAAGCCAAGGCCGAATCAAGCTTTCTTGAAAAACACTACAAACACTTGGAGGGCCAACAAGCAAAGACAACAAGGAAGTGCATTTAGCAAAAAGAGGATCAACAAAGGGAGTTTTCTTAATTTCCTTGCAACTCAATTTGTGTTAATTACTTCTTAATTACGTTAATAGACGGTGAGTGTGTCTTCAAGGGCTCCAAGTGTCCAAGAAGCCTCACCTAGGGCCGACTAGTATAGAACTCTTTAATTAGCAATTGTTAATTGTTTTTAGTTGCTTTTCTATTGATTAATTAGTAACGCTTTGTATGTGTGGTTGTTTTGTTAAGCTTTGTTAAAACCGTCTAGCTTTGTTAATTAGTAGCTTGCATTGTTTTCTTTCATTGAAAATTTGATTTCTCAACTTAATTGTGTTCTAAGTGGTTTACTAAGAGAAATTTTTGTGTGGAGACATTGAGGGATAGTTTTTGGCTAAGGCAAATGCTTGGTATTTAAGTAGTCCTTTGTGACTTACCTCCCTTACCTGGAAAACTACCTTCTTTGACTTTCCTAAGTTTTCTCAAGGTAAAATACTTATATACACAAAGCTTTAGCCATGTCTTCTTCTTCTCATTCTACAAAGTCTATTGGAAGTGAATTAAAATCTTTAAAAACTCTTTTGAAAGAAGTTTCACAAACTGTGCAATCAATTGCATATAGACAATTGGAGAGTGAGACTAAACTTAATGTTTTGACTAAAGCAAAGAATGAGGAGTCTCACATTCTAAAAAAATTACCTTCTCATGCATATATCTCTAAAGATCATGATTCTTTTGGGGAGGGAAGCATTAGAGTAAATGATTATTATCAAGCACCCCCTAGAAGACATAGAAGAGATAGAAAAGAACAAGAAAACCCAAGAGAGGTTAGGGTAGACCAACCCCATTTCCATGGAAAAGAAAATATAGAAGCTTGCCTAGATTGGGAAATAGGGGTAGAAAAATTGTTTGCTTCCCATAAAGAAAGAAAGGAAAGAAAAATACAAAAGAAGAGAGGGGATGTCGAAAGGGAAGCTAAAGAAAAAGAAGAAGAAAAAAGCATGAGAAGACCCTTGAAGAACAAAAGGCGTGGGAGAAGAGTGTTCCTTCCCACAAGGTCATTCAACAAGACCAAAGATTTAAAAATACCTTTGAAAATATGTGTCTTGTTGAACAACCTCAAAGCCTTACCTTTTGTAAAGGAACACTTGCAAGCCTAAGTGAAAAAGAAGAGTCTTTAAAAGAAGCTTGCATAGATAAAAATGAAATAGTTTGTTTTTCATATGTGCTAGGATATCACCAATTGAATGTCAAGTTTTTTATAAGCATCTACAAAAACAAATTTTTATGTGAAGTAGGGCCTAAAGAAACTTGTCATGTCTTATTGAGACAACCATTGCAAAATGTACAAATCCCTATAAACAATGGTTGTCACAACGAGACTATCCTTACACATAAGAGAAAAAGTCTTCATAAAGGAGAACTCATGGGACAAATTAGAGTTGATAAAACTCTAGAGCTTTTAAAAGGAAAACTTTTGTCCCCCATGGGAAAAGAAGTTCAAAGACATTACCTTAGGTACAATTCTTGTTTTCAAACTACACCCAAGGCAATGTCTCATGAACTCTATCCTCCTTCACCTTTTGCAAATGATCCTTGGGAAGATACAAATTTCATATTAAAACTCCCTAGGACAACAAATGGTTTTGATTCAATCTTCATGGTTATGGATAAACTCTTCTCTAGAGGAGTGATACATCTTCATGGTTTATCCTCAAGCATAGTGTTGAATAGAGCTCCAAATTTCGCAAACCATGATTTGAGGACTTCTTTTGGAAAACTTACAACTAAGTTGCACACTTTAAATTCTTATCATCCTCAAACGCATGGTCAAAATACAATTGAAAATCTAGCTCTTTCTACTATGCCTAGAATAATCATAAAGGACAAACACAATTCTAGAGGTGAGCATACATACCATAAAGTAGTTCACAAAACTACTTGTATTTCTACTTTTGAGGTTATATGTGGGCTAAAACATCTTTCTCCTTTTAAGTTGTTACCATCTCCTATAGGATTTATGCCTAAAGAGAAAGTAACCACAAATGCACATTTCAAAATGCATAAGATGATTAGAGAAGACATACAACAATCAAAAGAGAAACATTGTCCAAAGTTGCCAAAACCAAAAGAAAAACAAAAATGGCAACATAGTAAAATTGATTTTCAAACTATCACCTATGCTTTATTTGATGATTTCTTTAGGTGGACGTTTGATCCAAAAACAAGCTTTGGCGAAGCAAGAGGCTGCTATCCGAGATCAAGTCTATAGATCTGAGGATAGATCTTCTCAAGAAGGAGGAGATGATCGACACCATCCAGCCACACTCATCCCCCTAGTTGAAGAAAATGCTTTGGATTTGAGGACAAATCCTTTTCAAGAGGGAGGGGATGATGGAAGAGGGCCAAGCACAACTTCACAAGAAAGACAAAAGCCAAGACATGAGCATCCAAAGCCAAACCAAGAGCGTCTAGGGCTAAGGGAGGAGCGTCTAGGCCAAAGGGGAGGAGCGTCTAGCTCAAGGTGGAGAGCGTCTAGGCCAATGAAAGGAGCGTCTAGGACCAAATTGCTAAGCTCATGGCCAAGCGAATCCATGCAGATTTGTTTATGCTACATGAAGGCCCATTAGGGGTAACTTAGTATTAGTTGTGGTGTAAATAGCATAAAGTTGATTCCATGAGACTTGACCTAGATTTGCTAAAGATTTAGTCACTTTCTAGAAGGATTCTCCACATGGCCATGTGCTCCATGTGATGTAAATTTGCATTTCATTTTGATTAGCATTAGCGTTGCATTATGGTCCTCTTTAGCCTATAAAAAGAGGAGCCTACACCTTATATTTTCAAATTTATTGTGAGTAAGGTTATGCTGCCATTTTGTGCCAAGCTTTGCTTCTCCCTAGAATTCTAGGCTCTAAACTTCACATCCTCCATTCCAGTGAACGTAGCTTTCGACCCCACGAACGTGGATGGTATCACCGCATCCATAATCGCCTGCAAGAAAGGCATGGGGAACTCTCTGGGAGGCGTAACGCATTCTGACTCCTCTACTTCACGACTCCCTGCCTAGTTTCGCAGCCCGCGCCGCAACTTCTCATTAGTGCGGTGCAACTCCTTATTTCTTGCTTGCGAAGCCGCTAGGTCCATCTGTATACGCTCCTGCTCAGCCCTTGACGCCGCCATCGCTTGCTGAAGGCCCTGCATCATCTCTATAACCTGTTGCAGGGTCAAACCTTCACTTCTAACTGGTGCAGTAGAACTTTTCCTTGTATTCCTCATTCTTGAACGTTTCGTGATGAATCTTGAACTTTCTTGATGAATTTCGAACTTTCTTGAAGAATCTCGAACTTTCTTGATGAATTTTGAATTTTCTTGGCGGATTTTGAACCTTCTTGATGAATCTTGAACTTTCCCACCGTGGGCGCCAAATGTTCCCGCCGGTTGACCAAAGCGTCTTTGTGCGTCTCTGTTAACCTCGCATCCAAGAACCCTCGCTCCTCCAATGGAAACACCTGAATGAAAGAGACAAAGGGCGCCCTCGCAGTCGTTTACACTCCGACGGTTAAGTCAGTTTCTTGGGCAATTAACACCAATCTTTACTCTGAGATCACTGTGTGTGTTCTCACTCTCTGTGTTCTTCTCTCAAAAATGCATAACTTGCACTAATGAAAGCGTTATGTGTTCTCTGTAAAAATGTCAAAACGTCCCTAATTATGTTTGTTGTCACCCTTATATACCTTTCAATCCTCTTGCCCTTCTGTTTAGCAGTGACTTAAGCATTCTGTAGGCGCGTCTTAGCGACACTAACACCCAGACTTAGGGCCATCCAGTGTGTAAGACTACTCTGCCGAAGTGCAACTGGCGTGGGATGACTGCTTGGATGCCAACTTGTGCACCCAATCTCTGAGTCATCCGCCTTGGGAGTTCCTTGCCTTACTCACGTGCCATGCATGCAGATCACCACTGGGACGTGACCCTTATCAATTGTCTCTTTCCCAATGGCTCTTTAACGGTGGTGCATACTACCGCATCCCTACACCTCATGCACGGGTCCCTCGGAAAACCACCTTGTTTATCCATCTTTACTGTTGAGGTGTCGAGGCCCGAGGACTCCACGCCCTGCCTTGGTGTCGCCCCCTCCTCGGCCCCCTTACCCGTGAGCCTAAAGAGACTCCTTCCTATCCTTCTGTATTTTCCATGGGACCCCACCTTCGGGGTCCCACCATGTTGACTTTGGTCAACGTCCGAGGTCGAGGACCGATCGGTACACAAATAATTGTAACTTGTACAAATAATGTATGTTACTTGCTTGTAAAAGTGTGACAGAATCATGTAAGTGTTTTATCTTGAAAAGGCAAACATCCCCTAATTAATCATACATGTGGGTGAGCGTGACAACTTTCCATGATACTTATCACACATATGCAATTGTTGAATAGTTGCAAGTGCAACACACTAATTGATGTCTAACTTTTGTTAGCAAAAATTTACATTCCACAAGATGCAACAAATAAATCCTCATAACAAACTCCTATCTTTCGTGGAAACACTCCTCATATACCTCCCATAACCAATTAACTTTGACATGTGTACCACGACAATACCTCATCTCAATCAAGGCATCACTAAGTCCATCCCTAGTAGTTCAATCAATACTATTGAAGTTGCTGTGAAATACAATGTCACATATGTACATGATTGTCCCACAATGGAGATATGTTGCAACGTTGACACATCATCCAAGGTGATGGTCATCTCACCCGTAGAAAGGTGGAAAGTATTAGTGTCCTAGTGTCACCTCTCCATAAAGGTTAAAATCAATCCCCTATTAATCATCTCATATTTATGTTGCATAACCAAACAATCTGAAGTTATGCACAACAATCTCAAGAGACATCAAGTTTACATAACTGCAACTATACGAAACCAACTTCAGTTTTCCTTTATCTTAAAAACAAAATATGGTTGTATCAAACTATACATAGTAACACATGAACAAATGCGACGTTACTAAGTATAGTATTTATTCCTTACCTGACCCTCCAACGGTCTAAATGCAACATAATAAAAAAAAATATTTGAAGGTCCTATAGGAATTCATCATACTCATCATGTCATTTTACAACTACATGCATCACACCACTACCATTACTATTCAAAACTTGTTTACAATCTCTTCCATAGACTAACATTGTTGGTCTATGTCAAGCATCGCCTTGATATCCATAACCTATTGTCCTAATTTTATATCTATCTATCCAAATTATTCCTATATTAATCTAAATTATTTTTTAAATACATAATGTATATATATGTATAAATATTTTTTAAATACATAATGTATGTATAAATATTTCAAAATTATGTATTACAAAACATAATCAAACATTCAAATTATACGATCTGAAATATATTTAATCCAAAACACATTTCTAGATCCATGAATGTAATTTGAAATGTACAATCTAGAATGTATACAAGTATTTATACATTTTTTATAACACAATCTAAAAAAGGTATTTTCATATTTGAAAATATATTTCAGAGTGTGCATTTCAAAATATATTTTTAATTAAATTTGTACTATATAGAATACAGTCCTAAATATAGAAATGCATTATGGATTGCATAATCCATTATATATAAATATATTAAAGAATGGAAGAAGGAGGTAGTTCAAGAGAAAAAGTATTATTTGGTAAAGTAAGAAAAGAAAATGAATTATCTTCCTCAAACAAGAGTGTGAAAAAGGTATAGGTATAGAAGGTGCCATAAAGTAAAACATAATCAATTATATTACCTTATTATAATTTTCAATTCTAAAACGCAGTTTCTTTCTAATCTTAATTTTTTTAATAATGAAAAGTAAAATAATAACAATAACACAAGTAATAAGAAATTAAATCAAGCTCTTAATATACAATGGACTTGCAAGATTGAGTTTATGAAAATAGATTGAGTAAAAAACACAAGATGACAACATATGACAACTGTCAGGAAACTTGTACTATGTATTGCGTCAAATCATAGACAAATTGAATCATGTCAAACTAGAGCAACCAAATACTCATTGTAATATGATTTCTACTCGATTTATTTGATACCTTTTGACTTTCGAGAACAATCGCAACTCATAAGTCATTACCACAACTTCTTCCGTAATTCAGGTCCACTACACCGATGTTATCAATAATCAATTATGACGTCGTCATGGCTAAAAGCAATGACGTATTTTCTGATCACCACCACAACATGACCGTAGCGATGCAGATTTTTCATGGCAGCCACATTTTGCATCACAAGATGCTAACGATGAACAGAGAAAGCAAAAAAGGCAGAAAGAATGAGGCTTTTTGCGACAGTGCAAGGTCCGATGAGAATGGACAGAGATAGCGCACAGTTCTGATTACAGTTTGCGACAGCAGTGCACAATTCAGATGATGATGTGTGCGACGACAACAGTAATATTGTGTGTGTGAGTGAGGAACCCTAAGAACAACATACCTAACCTAAAATGAAATGGGCCACATAATATCCAGCCCAATTAAAATAAGAACAATAATCCACACAGCTGGCCAAATAAAATGTAGACAGCTTGATGGCATTTTCATGAAGTTCTTCTTGAATCAATGTAGAGTATGGGGCGGAAGCAATGAATGAGAGTGAGCAAGATCCTCCTAAGAGTGGTGTTGATCTTGTAGGTGCATGATAAGTATGGGTATTGAGTGGTTCGGCCAGCTCAAGGGAAAAGATGAAGGAATTGAAGTTTAGAGCCTAGGATTCTAGGGAGAAGCAAAGTTGAGCACAAATTGGCAGCATAACTTTACTCACAATAAACTTGAAAATACAAGGTGTAGGCTCCTCTTTTTATAGGCTAAAGAGGACCATAATGCAACCCTAATGCTAGCCAAATGAAATGTAAATGTGAAGCACATGGGTGCACATGGCACATGGGTGCACAAATGAGCACATGGGGAGGGGTGTGTCTAGTTTTTATGCTCACCCCCTCCATGGGCTTTCTAGACCGGCCTTGGTAAATTTAGAGGTTCTTTTAGAAACTCTAAGTTTACCTAGGTTGGTGTTTTAGGTGCCAAAATTAATTCTAAGAAAATTACAAATAAAGTTCCTATGCTAATTTTGACAAGAAATTAAAGTCTACTCTACACTAGAGTTTATGGCATTTGAACATGTAAAAGAACGTCTTCTTGGATCCTCTTGGCCATAACTCTATGGTTGGCCCAAATCTACCCTTTGGTGGGCTTGCATGTGGGTTTGTGCTTGGGCCTCTTCCATCACAGCTTCTTCTTGCACCTGCACCTCCATGGCTTCTTCTGCACCCCCTACTAAAAGCACATTTACTTTTATACCCTTCAATAAAAATATTAAAATATTAATTTAACCAACTTTAATCTTACTTTTTCTTTCTCACCTTCTTTGATTTCACTCCAAGCAGCTGCAGCCCCAACGCCGCTCCCACCCTCTCCCACCTCTTTTACCTTTCTCCTTCCCCAAAGTCTTTCTCTACGTTTTTCTTCATACTTCCATTCCATCTCTTTTAAATTCTCATTCTCCATCATTCACGGTGCACGATGTCCACATCACATGTTAGTAATTTTACTGATTTTAATTTTGAAATGTAATCCGAGAAGCATTTGAAAAGTCATGTTCTTCACACAATAGAAATCGGATTACATAATCCGGTGGGTTTTTGTTTTTCCACCAGTTATGGATTATGTAATCCGGTATAGTAGGATGCAATGAGTGCCAGATTAAGTAATTCGGTATAGCTTAGGGTTCAATGATTCCCGGATTACATAATCCGGTGTGTATGATTTGAGTTCCGGATTACTTAATCTGGTAGGTTTGTTTTATTAGGTTCCGGCTTGCGTAATCCGAAAGTTGTAATATTGGTGTTTTTTTTATAGTTTTTCAACCCACTTCGATAAAATATATTATGTAGACAAGTTATGATGATATTATTCATTGTTTGTAAATAATTGAAATTAACATTGTGTTGTGGACAGATATGGCTAAAACAAGAGGTGGTGGATCTCAGGGTCATGATCGCAGAAGACCGACGGCATCCATTCGTAGAAGAGAGCGATGTGATATTGAGGAAAGGATTGATGATGATGTTCATATTGATAATGACAATGAACAAGGATTACGGGATGATGACCAAGTAGACCAGAGAGAAGGGTTTCCCGGAGAACCTTCTGATATGTCTTTATTGGTAAATTTTGCTGATCATGTTGTTGTTAAGCTCTGGGAGGGTGAGGTAAGAATAAAAAAACCTTGAATTAAATTATCTTTTTTAATTATTTTTTAAATTTGTTTAATTATATTGAATATATACAAATTTATATTAGGATCAGGGAGAACTCAAGTTGGTATCCCACGGTAGAAAATTACGTAAATTTGGGATGCCTCATGCTAATGTTGAGCCTATTGTACAAAATTTGGATTGTTTAGTTTGTGCAATGTAAGTTATGAGGTGGGGGACAAGGGATTGATTTCAGCCTTTGTTGAAAGATGACATGGGGAGACAAACTCCTTCCAACTTCCAGTAGGTGAGATGACCATCACACTTGATAATGTGTCATCTCTTTTACACCTCCCCATTTTGAGTCAATTCCCTACATATGTGTCATTAGAGTACAATGAAGTTGCGAAAAATTTAGTTAAGTTACTAGGGGTGGAGGAGGCTCGTGGGAAGGTTGAGATGAGATAGTGTCGAGGCATCCACGAGGAATGTTGCACTCAGGAGGCTTGGGAGTGTGTTGTCAGGGCTTACTTGTTGCATTTGCTTAGATGCACTATTTTTGAAGATAAAAGTGTGACTTTTGTATCTGTTTCGTACTTGTTGTTATTCAACAATCTACATATGAGTTGTAAATACGTATAGGGAGCAGCAGCACTTACACATTTATATGAGCATTTGCGGGATGCATCCTACTTTAACACCAAGCAGTTGGCCAGTTATGCGACACTAATTCAGGTATGAAACCATACAAATAATTAGCAATCACATGTTACATTTCATAATGTTTTGTATTAAATTTTTTATAATTAATATGATCAAATTACGTAGGCATGGATTTATGAGCACTTCTCGAGCATGGGAAGAAGATATATTAATTCCTTATATGACGAGGTACACCTGCAGGCAGCACGATACATTGTTGCCCATCAGATTTGTGTTGTTGGTCATGTCCGGGTGCAATTGGATGGGCTAACACACGATGACGTCATTTGGACTCCATATGAGGACCACAGATTGAGCAGGCCATTTGAGACTATTTATTTGTTCTCGGGTCACCTGCGATTGGGCAGCTTATCACAGAGACATATGTCCGAGCGTGAGTTGCACCAATTTGACTACGAGCAGAGCATTCCACCATCATCGATGACTACTGAGGGGCCTGGTGCACAAGTCATTGATCAAAAGTGGTTGCAGTTTGATCACTATTTGGTGACAGGTTTTACAATTGTTTCTAGTCCATCTACATGTCTTCCCGATTACATGTCTTGGTTTAGGAAGGTGTCACACCCATACATTTGCAGAGGTGAGCTTGGAGATCGACCCAGTGTTGCACCACGTCGTCACCTTCGTAGTCCAAATGTTGAGCAGGCAAATCCCTCGTCTCAAGATGATTATGGACATTTGATAAGTTTTTTTTATTGTTATTTGATTAAACAATATATTTGACAAGTTTAATTTATTTTGAAGTTGGTGCGGGGTATATTTAGGTGCATTGTTAGTATCCTCTAGCGCATGATAGATTGTCGTCAAGTCACTGCAGGCACTGACGCATATGAGAGTACGGAGGCAGCGTTGCAGCTAGCCCGGAGCGTGACAGATGACAGGGCGGTGTACACTAGACGCTCACATAATGTTCGTGGATGTCATTGATATTTTTTTTGTCACATGATTGTAATAATAGTAACTTTGTATGTGTACAATATGATTTAACTAATTTATATTATAGTGTTTGCTATTTTTTTTATCTGACATAAACGCAAATAAATTATGAAACGGAACCCCATATAATAAATTATGTTTTCATCAATCGTCTTCAAGGTGCACATATGTCGGACTAATACTGATTAATTGGGTAGAAGATTGCATTCAACCAATGTAATATGATGACCATAACCTTGTCTCTGAATAACAATGTGTACACCATAAAATGTCAACGGTAGGTATGGGACAATCATCAAGCATTTTTACCTACACCACAAATGAAAATTAGCAAACAAAAGAATATAAGTAATGTGTTGAGTAAGAACCTTGCCTGCACAAAGTGTGAATCATACACAAGACCAATACATAGTAGTCGATGTAGACTAACATCGGAGGGAGTGCAATAAGCAATGGAAAAATAGTTATATTTTGTTTCAATGACAAACAGACTAAGATAATATTGTATCTACTTGCTAGTATCCCATATATGGTATTGTCATCCATTTGTCAATACTATCCTGCAAAATACAATAACGAAATTAGATACCATACAAAATCAACTAATCAATAGACATGAATCTTAAGATGATGAGCTATCGTTTACAAAATGGATGCGATCTACATGCTCAAAATATGAAGGGGTGCGTTTTCTAGACCTCTGAAATTTATTTGTTTGACTCTTTTGAGATTCTTTTGTCTTAACTACATTAACTTATGCACATAATGTTGTCATGTTTGGGTAGGCAATTTCACACAACTTGTTTTTAATTGTCACTTTGTCACAAATATCAACCTGTTCGAACCGGGAAGAATCACATCTCATTCTTATTGAATTGACAATTGAGATGATGAATCACATTTAGATAAATCTGAAAAACTCAGTCTCGTCCACATAACATGAACTTCATTAAGTGGAATGAAACTCATAGCATATATGGCTAACTCACAATCACGTGGTAATCCGTGAGTCTAAGTACACATCCACATCGTTCACTATCAAATTCCACATCATTGACCCGATCAAACTCCTCAGCAATGAGAATCAAAGCATGTTTAGATACAAAACCAACCAGCATTTTATACAACTGCACATTTAATGTGTGTCCTATCACATGTAAACTCATTTGAAAGATGTCTTGATCTCATTATGTTAAAGTATAATAACATGTTTGATAGCATCCCAACACGAGCACATATCTCTCATGCTATTTTATAATATTCGTTCAAAGACCAATGAGCTGATTCAACTCTGTATAAGTATAAACATAAAACAATTACATGTTATACACATTCTAAACAAAGTAAAGGCATTGATATACCTGTTTGATATTGTATTTCCCAAATGCATTAACGAATTTGTCCAACACTTCACAAACTTTTCTTTGTGCGGAATAATCCATGCGTTCTTCACATATTCAACAAGTAATGGCCATGGTGAACAAATAGTTTCAAAAAAATTCACAAACCCATCAAATTTATCAATCTCTGTACATTCAATGATAGTCTTCCATGAATCCATCACAACTTTCCAAGCCTCGACAGAATCTACCAACATGTTTGATAGCATCCCAACACGAGCACAGATCTCTCATGCTATTTTATAATATTCATTTCAAAGATCAATGAGCTTATTCAACCTTGTATAAGTATAAACATAAAACAATTACATGTTATACACGTTCTAAACAAAGTAACGACATTGATATACCTGTTTGATGTTATATTTTCCAAATGCATTAATGAATTTGTCCAACACTTCACAAACTTTTCTTTGTGCGGAATAATCCATGCCTTCTTCACATATTCAACAATTAATGGCCATGGTGAACAAATAGTTTCAAAAAATTTCACAAACCCATCAAATTTACCAATCTCTGTATAGTCAATGATAGTTTTCCATGAATCCATCACAACTTCCCAAGCGTCGACAGAATCTACCAACATTTTACACTTTGCTTTAATATTCTTATTGATGTAAAATCGACAAAGAAGATTTATTGCTTTAGGAAACACAATATTGATGACATTCATCAAAGCAAGATCTTTATCACAGACAATTACTTCAGGCCCTACATGCGATGTCAAAAGTGACCTTCTAAATTTTTGTAGTGCCCATATGAAGTCTTTTCTTTCTCGCTAGATAAGAATGCAAAACTAGCAGAAAAGGACAAACATGTACAAGTTACACCAACAATCTCAAGCAAAGGCAGTCAATATTTGTTTGTTTTTGTAAGTCGTATCCATTAAGAATACAATGTTAAATGCATTCAAGAGTTTCACAGCATCAGGATGAGTCCAGAAAATATCAATCACAATATTGGAAGACTCATGACACGTACTCCAATGAAGATAGTTATCACGGTCTAACAACATCATTAATTGTTGTAATTCAGTTCTTAGTCCTCTAAATTATCTATTGTATGAGTATCTTGCATTGTATACTTGCTTTATTGTTGTCATATTATCCTCATTATTCTCCTTCAAAGTACGTAGAATGTTACCCAGCTTAACCAAGCTTTTAGTCATATCAACAAGCATTGAATGTTCATTCGCTTTTAATTTGCCTGCATATGGATGACCAACTAATGTATTATACAAATCATGGTTATGAGTACCCTTTCCAACAGGTTTAACTCGCAATTTAAAGGGACATTGACATTTTCTAGTACCACTTACACTAACCTCCAAACCATCATTGTGCTTTCTATAACTACCCTCCTTTCACAGCCTAACCCTTGCTTTCCATTTGCTATGTTAGACCTAATAATCACAATAACAACCAAGTCCATAATCAACCACCCATTCAATTAAATCTTCTCGTGAAGGAAACACCCACACAAAGTTATTATAAGAATATTACAAAATCACTTCTTCAAATTATAATGCAATAAACATGAATGAAATGAAATTTTATTCACCTCATCTGTTGTAAAATGGATACCATAGTCCTCTTCACAAAATCCATGTTGATGCAAAGAATTCATTAATTTTTCCGTAATTACACCTTCATTCATAAAACATAAATTTTCATTTTATTATAATTTTCATAAAATCACACAAGTATGCAAAAGAAAATAAAAATTCACTTTCAAACTTAAAACTGACTTCCGAATGGTATAATCCGTAAGTCAAATTTTTTCTACACAATGACTTTAAGATTATGTAATCTGTAAATCACTTTAGAACTGCAAAAATGACTTTCGGATTGTGTAATCCATAAGTCAAAATATTCACAGAAAAATAAATTCTGGATCCAGTAATCCGTAAGTCATATTAATACAACAAAATGGATTCTGGATTACCTCATTCGTAAGACATATGTGGAGTTTTAAAATCACTTTCACATTATGTATTTCATACTTCATTTTGGTACCGAAATACACAATCCGAAAGTGTTAATTTGGTAGGTCCAAATCTGGTATACCTACAGATTATCTAATCCAGCACGCTTTGCTTATGATTCGAATTATGTGATCCGTTGATCCCCGAATTAATTAATCCATAAATTACTATTTAACGTACAAAGCTTACCGAAGAATGAAAATGACAAAATCACTACAGTGACAATGCCGGCACCAGCACGATATACCAACTACCACCACCTTCTCAAGCACCATTTCAAGGACTCTTTGCACCCCACCACCACACGAAGTGCTGTCATTTTCACTCGCACAAAAAATGTAAAAGAACATTTTAATTTTTATCTTTTTATTAAAGGACAATTTTGATATTTTAAAACTTTATGAAGGTGCTGAAGAAATCATGGAGGTGCAGGAAGAAGCTGTCTAAAATGTACAATGCCAATCTAATAACAGCAAACAATTGTTGTCCTAATAAGTGAAAAAAAACCCTAAATTAAATTGAGCCATGTCATACCCAGTCCAATTAAAATACTATAAATTAACCTAGTAATATTCTGTAGAGAAAACATGAACCTAATAACTGGAAAAAAAAATAGAGAACTCATGAACCTAATAACTGAAATAAAAAACCCTAAACCAGCACAATTAAATTTTTATAAGTAACCTAATAATATTATAATATTATTATTAGTTATGGTTCCGCAATTTTTCCGCATTTGATTTCCATAATAACTTTATAAAAGATTTTTAAAGTCTTCGATAATACTGCAGCACACACCTTATCTCTTCACCGAGTATATACTGTTGTGGACATCCATTCATCGTCAATCAATGGCTGATGACCCATGACCATGCAACAAGATAACATTGAAGTTACGTATTACTTTTCCCTGAGTCTACATTGCAACGTAGCAGTTCTCGAACTGGGCGGAAATAATTCAAATAAGTTGTCTACGGATAAACTTGAAACATTAAGGATTTCAAGGGGATTGCTTTATTTATAAAAGTAGGACATTGACATAGGGGACATGTTTCACTAAATTCAAATGGCAACTATATCATTTTCTCTGAACCATTTTACTTAATGCAAGTGGGGGAACATAGCATGTGAATGCAGGCACACTGCACCCGGGCCCACGCAAAGAGATGCACAAAATGGTAAGAGCAGCATGCAGTAAAACAATGGACTTACATGGCAAAGAGCAGAGCTAATAAAGAATTGCTAAATATTGAAAAAAAGAAAAAATGATTGCATAAATTCACAATTACAGCTCAAGCTAATTCTGCCCTATTATAGAATATGAAAAGGAGCAAAACTTTAGGTAGCACACAAAACACAACTCCCGATCCCCATCTCTTTCGCATTTTCACGCACCGCAGGCGCCTGATGTTCCCTCTCCTGTTAGAAGAATAATCCCTTCTTCTTTACTCTCCTTTTCTCCCCAGGCTGCAGAAGAGAAAAATACAGAAGGAACCTTCAATATACTCTTCCATGCTAACTCAAAATATTATACGCTAAAAACAAATGAAAAGAACAAAAAACACAGAAATAAACAAAATACATGAACAACAAATGGAGTAAAGTAACATTCTTTCTGGCTTTCCAATACAACTCTCGGAATTGAAGCAATAAGTCAGAATCATAACCTCATAAAGCTCAGTTGACTTCAAAAATCAAGGGAACTAAAGAAATCTATTTAAACAATTGTATACTACCCAAGCAGGGAACATATGTCATCAATGCTAGTTATTTATAGTTTCTACATAAGCAGTAGAGTTCATCGTTAACAATAATGACTGTCTAAATTGAAACAAATTTATTATGTTGGAAAACTCATGCTCTCTACCTTCTCTCATTATTATTATTATTCTTTTGGTTTACCAACAACCGTAGTAAGGGTGCATGGGCGCATGCCAAGTCAAGCACGAAAAAAAAAATTGGAAGTGTTTATCAATGACATGCCAAGCAAACTGAAGGCGAAATGGAAAATTTAGGGTATAAAAACTATGGCCTTTTTATGAATCAGTAAATAAATTCAGGAGAAAATTTATGTATACCTTCCTCAGGATGAATAATCTCAAAGTGAGCACAATGGTGTCTCTTGCACTGCAAAAAGAATAAACATAAATACTATTAAAAGCAGAAGACAGAACAGAAAAAAATTCAGAAATAAACAAACCACGCGACATTACGAAGTGCTACTTGCAGCAACTTGAAAACTTGACGTAGGACACTTCTCTAAATTAAAAAGGTAATTTCTCTTATTGCTTAGAGATAAAAAAAAATTATTCCAATTTCCAAGTGCATTTTAAACAAATTATTAGTATTAACATATTACAAGTTTATTCACTTGTCTCGTTCTCTTTCTCCATAATAATCTTTACACAATTGGGGTTCCACCAAGTTGACAGTGGGGAGTAGGGATCTGAGCAGTATTTAAAAAAGAAATAGAATTTTCAAATATATAATGAAGAATATCTTCACCGCTTTTTAACAGACAACAAAAATTAATTGTCATCCTCAGTGACAGAAGCAATAACTGGGATTATTACTTCTCAGAATTGCAACAAACTTTAAGTGATGAAGATTACAAAACTAAACGAGTATATTATTACAGAACAAAAATATTAAAATTCTGCTCAAAGCTGTACTAAATTTAAAGAATAATGCAGATGTAACCACAAGCAATAAGGCACAAAAATCATGTTTGGCTACTGATATGAAGTCTCGTTTATCAAACACCTAAGGCCTATGGCTATTTTCTATCCAAAAGACTGTTCACAGAGAGAACGGAGACTGGACTTTCTAGTGTCTTTAAAAGGGTTCAAAATTTTGAATTTTTAGGTCAGTTTAAGTTTAAAAGTTATGCTGTCATCCAAGTCAATGATATATGTATTACTTAATTCGAGTAAATAAAACTGAACTGCAACTAAGACTTCTCTGAAAAATTATTCCATGTCCAATTATTCATAAACATACATTCATACATAATAAAAAAAATGTTTCAGCGTTTAACTTGATCACTTTCCATAAGCAGATAATAGAATAAAACAAGATAGTGAAATCTCCAGAGGGGATCAGTGTTCTAGTTGCTGAAACAATTGCAGATGAAACACCCAGCAACTCTCATACCAAGACATGTCAACCCAGATCTTATTACTCAATTAGAGTAAAAAACCTGACTGCATCTAAGAATCCTCCTAAAAAAGTATTCCATAAACATACATTTTTACCTAACAACATCAAAAGGTTTTCAATTTAATATGACCCCTTTCCATTAGCAGGTATAAAACACCGCAAACAGATAATATGATCTCTTTTCCAGTAAATAAAGAAGTATTGCACATGAACATTTTACAGGTGCAAGTTTTAAATACTATTATAACAAGACAACCGTGAGAATACTTACCCACTGATCTCTGTGGAGTTATTTTCTGCTTTTAAAAGGTGTTCAGCACCACTGGAACCAATAATAATGAATTCTGAAGGATGTCCATATGGAATCGCAACCTACAGAAGAAAATGAAGAATGGATATATAAAAATTAGCTAACCACTCAAGATCATTAAATATAATATATCTCAACAATTAAATCCTTTTTCAATAATTAAAAAATTTTGTCATCGAGAAATAAACAAGGTTCAAAAATCATTTATTGTCAACTTCACAAACTCTTTTTGGCTTTCCTGACTATCAGGTGAGATAACTCCAACCAAAGGTTAGAAAGTTCAATAGACGACAAATTTGGCAATATCATACTTCTTATAACTTAAATTAAACATTTAAAAAGTTCTATTATTGAGAAATAAGCAGGATACATAAATGATCTATCTGATGAGATAACTCGGTTCATCCAACACAATCAATAAAGTTGAAAAGACACCTTTTGCAATTTAATGCTTCTTACAATTTCTGGTAGTATGTAATCACAATCTGACTATTATTATCGATATACTCAAACCTAATTGCCTTGAGGTTAAATACAGTGAATTGCTATAATTACTATTTTCAAACACTAGGCCATACTGCCAGCATGTTTTGCCAAAGATTTAACCTAACTCAGTCTTAGAATGTGAATTTAAGTCTAACTCAATCCCATAAAACCAGCTAGTAATGTCAGGATTGTCCTTCACTAACGTAATCTTTTCAGACTCTATTTCTAGCCATGTGAGACTTGGGTTCTTTTCAATATAAGGAGTTTTCACGTAAGGAAATAATAGATTTTATTTAAAAAAGGGAATTACAAATGAATTTTACTTCGTTTCCTAAATAATAAACTAGCTAAATATTCATACAGAATATCAAAAAAGAATAAACCATCATACTTGGGTGGACGGTGAAAATTTTTCTGTGATAAGAACTCCATTTGGTCCACTGCATTTTATACTGTAACCTTCCCTCTTAATGGCCAATGTAGCTGGTTCCCATATATCAAGATATCCAGTCTGAGATATCAAGCCAAAAATATTTATGAAACTGTTAGGAGTTCTTCATAAAGAAGACTGATAAGTGAAAAGACACTGACATTTTGAGGAAAATCACAACAATACGAAAACTACTTTCATTGAATTACCGAATGAGAAACTTTATATGAAGCATGTCCACTATAAAAAGCCTTCTCAATGTGGCTCTGCATTTCAGGATCTGAAAACAAATAGCAAAGGAGAATAACTCAATAAACTATTTATGACTTGTCAAAATTTGCAGCCCTATATTTGAAGATAAGAAGGGAGACAAACGAAAAGCTATACAACAATTCAAATCAAGACATGTAGAACACATCCAAAGCAGACAGGTCAGTTAAGACTAAATTGCTTTTAACTTTTCTCATGGGAAGATACTATCCTCCTTGCTTCTAATCTCTTTTATTCTAATAAAGTATTCTATTATAAAATTAACTTTTGATAACTTTAGCTTAATGAATGCATAAAATTTGAAACAATATCCCTCCTTAAACTTATCTGTCTTTGTTGAAAAATTCATATAGAGTAGATATATACCAAATTATAGTATATAAGTATATGCAAATTCTACCTTGCAAACTAGTTTTGTGAGTTGAGTTAGGTTTGAAGTCCACATTCTAAGATAGTATCAAGGTTATCCCAACAAGATTTGTTAGGTCTATCATGACACCCGCAAATATCTACCTTTAAGCACGAGATGTTCAATCCTCAATGTGAGTCAGTGTGTTGGAGATCTCACATCGACTAGAGATAAGGACATTCCATAATATAGGTGGGTGCAAACCTCACCTTATAAACCGGTTTTATGAGGTTGAGTTAGGTTTAAAGTCCACTTTTTAATATGGTATCAAAGTCATTTAAAGTCTATTCTAACGAGTGTTTGTTGGGTTTATCAGGACACCTGGTATCGAACCATTATCAAACCACCATAATATATAAGTGGGTGCAAACCTCACCTTATAAACCGGTTTTATAAGGTTAAGTTAGGCTTAAAGTCTACTTAATAATTAGATATGACTAAACTCAAACATATAAATAGGTACAAACCACACCTTGCAAACCAGTTTTGCGAGACTGAGTTAGGCTTAAAGTTCTTTTTCTAAGAGTTTCAAATAATGTTAAAACACACACTAAAGACACTCACACAAACATGGAAGAAAAGTGACAGAGAACAAAGTCTATTTATAGTATCAGAGTCATTTAGAGTTTATCCTAGCAAGAGTTTGTTAGACTTATCAGGTCAATGGCTATCAGACCACCCATTATATAATCCCACACACAAGTTGGCAGGTTTTGTCGTGAAGGGACAAGTTGGCAGGTTTTATCGTGAAGGGGGTGTGTTGGAGATCTCATATCACATCAACTAAAGACAAAAACCTTTAGTATATAGCAGTGTTATCACTTATCGGCCATGGCGGATTTCGGTGGCGAAATTCCTGACCACCGCCACAACAAGGCGGTGGCGAATCGGATTTCTCATGGCGGCCCATGGCGGCCGCTATTGCCATGTCGGAGTGCTAACGGATATCGGAGATATCGAAAAAAGCGGAGAAAAGACGGGAGTTGCGGCGGGGCTGCGCTTAAGGAAGAAGGGCTTGCGGCGGCGCTACAAGTAAGGAAGACGAAGCCGCGACGGAGCCGCAACGGCGCTGAACGTAGGGAAGATGGAGCCGGCGACGCATGACCTAACCCTAAGGCCCATTTCAACTTTAAACTAATAAAATTTAAATATTTAAATGTTCTGCAGCAGTGTGCCGCTGAAACCCTAATAAAAAAATCACAAAATACTTAAATTAGGCTTTTTGGGCCTATTTAAGTTTTTGGGCCAAAGGCCCATTTCAACTTTAACCTAAAAAAACCCTAATAAAATTAAATATAATTTAAATATTGAATGCTTTGCAGAAACTCTAATAAAAAATCACAAATTACTTAAATCAGGTTTTTTTCCCCTATTTTGGGCCCATTTAAAACATTATAATTACACACCACATTTTTTATCTATGTGACAGCCACTACACTTTCATTATTTTTGTATTTTTTGAAGTTATTTATATATATTTATATTATAATTGTAATGCTTCCGCCATAACCCGTTATGTTGTCTGTTATAACTCTGTAAAGGGATTTTGGGATCTCCGATAACACTGGTATATAGTAGGTGCAAACCTTACCTTGTGAATCGGTTTTGTAAGGTTGAGTTACACTTAAAGTCAACTTTTTAATATGATATTAGAGTCATTTAAAATCTATTCTAGTAAGAATTTGTTGGGCTTATCAGCTCACCCACTATTCGACCACTATTGGACCACCCATAAATATATAGTCACACATACAAGTTGACAAGTTTCAGACGAGGAAGAAGATGTTTGAGATCCCACATAAACTAGAGATAAAAACATTTTATGGTATGTAAATGGGTGCAAACATCACCTTATGTGTGGGTCTGCATGTCCAGTCAATTCAAAACCAAGAGATTGATCCACACAAACCTCCTCATCTATTGCCACGCTTAAAAAGGTTCAATTTACATCAAGTTGATGCAATGGCCAATCTCAGAGTGGTTGAAGCAACCACTAGGTTGATAGTTTCAATTCTTGCCCACTTAATTGTAATTCAAATGAGCCTTTTGTAAAAAACCATTTGATACTATCCTAGTCTTGTAGTTTGCAACTTCTCCAATAGGTTTTACCTTCACTCTATAGACCCACTTCACTCCAATGGCCTTTTGTAGTGAGGCAATGTGACAGTAGCTACCACTTCTAGTTTTTCTCTACAACCCTTTACTCTCCCTCTATTGCTACCTTCCATTAAGGATCCATGATTGCTTGATCAAAAGATATTGGCTAAGTTTTAGCCAAAAGAGAAAAATGTTCTACGTCTCTATCTTCATTCACTGCACACACACGAAAATTGATGTAAAACCTCCAAAACTTTGAGGTTGATGTTTGTTTCTATGAGGTCATTGTGGCTAAATTCAAAACTATCTCTAGAAATATTCAGACTACACATCAAGTTGTATTGGTACAGCCAGTTTATCACTTTTAGTTGTAACTCCAACCTTTACTTTCATCAATGGAACATGCTCAACACTATTGTTTCACCAACAGGGTTGTACAATTTGTATGCACTCGTTGAATGGTACCCAAGAAACACCATTGGCTCTCCCTTATAATCCAACTTCTTTCTTCTTTAGTACACATCTAAAGCAAAGAGAACCAAATACATATAGACGACTTCCTACAAGTTTTCTTACCGACCATGCTTCCTCTAAAGTCACATTATTCAGCTTTAGTTGGACTTTGGTTCAAAATATAGGCAATCTTGGATACAACTTCTCCCCAAAACTGATTTGGCATATTCCTCCCTTCAATTTTTCCATTATGTTCTTGAGTATATGGATCAGTAAACCCATCCGTTCTAAGAACTTTGATCACATTACTTCCTCACCATTGTCTTGAACCCTCAAAACACCTCAAATACCTCACCTTTTCTTTTGGTCTACTCAAACTCACAACTTGTCAATAACGTTGTAAACAAAAGAAATAATGATTACCTCTAAGTGAAAGTAACTCCAAAGAAAATGCTTCCAATATTGTTTTAGTTGCTAGAACATGGTACTAAAAGGACTTTCTAGTTTATTTTCTTATGAGGCAACCTTTCACATGACTCCTTAGCTTGCCCTCTAGAGGGCTAACCATGCACCATCCCTTTCATTCTCAGTAGACTCGAGCCACTAAAATTTAGATGCCCAAACTTTTGAAGACAAAGCCAATTTGGACCTTCCATAGCAACTGCAAAAGAATAACCTTCATCAATCAAAACTCCAATTTTAATTGTTTTGCTCTTTGATAATGGACCAACAAGATCAATTTTCTCTTGCTACGATAAACACTCATCATATTCTACACCATATTCTTGGCATAGCCTTTCTCCAAAAATTGCACAAGGTTTAACAAATTGGCCTTCATTTGTGCCACATAAAGACAATTTTTTAGGAATAACCATTTTTCATCTTATTAGAAAATGAACTTAAGTCTAACTCAACCTCATACATCTAGTCTGTAAAATGATGTTTGCACCACTTATAGTGTAATTTGGCCTTATCTCTAGTCGTTGTGAAATCTCCAATACATCTCTTCTTTAAATCAAAACTTAGCACATTCCTTTAGTTGTAATATTGCTATCATAGCATAACTTCACAGTTCTTTTGACTCTTTCATCAGGATTAGCAAACCACTCTTTATGTCCAATCATGTGGTTTGAACACCAAGTGTCAACTTACAAAAAATTAAATTTTGTACAATCCAATGTTGCCACCATAATAAGAACCAATGTTATCACTGTTCGGTTATGGCGGAAGGCAGTGGCGGATTTTTTTACCACCGCACAACCAGATGGTGGCTATGCGATTTTCCCATGGCGGCCGCTTTTGGCATCTTGGGGTCTTGAGGAAAACGAAAATATCCAAGTGCGGTGAGCTAGTGTGGTGGCAGCGATGGCGGCGTACGCTGTGATGGCAGCGAAAAATGAAGGGACTGTTGTGTGCGACGCATGAAGAAGATAGAAGACCCTAAACCTAATTTTGAAAAAACCCTAATAAGTTTGGGCCTTTGGCCCATTTCAACTTTTAACTAATAAAATCCAAAAACCTTAATTACTCAAATTAAAATTTGAACGTGTTGTGCAACTGCAAGTGTTGTTAAACCTAATTAAAAACAATATAATCATTGCAATCCCCAACACATTATCTATATGTATATACTATATTTCTTTCAATCACAATGCTTCTACCATAACCCGTTATGGTTTCTGTTATAACTTTATAAAAGATTTTTGGGGTCTCTAATATGATTTGTTATCTGATATCAATAACACTGATAAGAACACAAACTAAATCATAACACCTTCTGGCATTTGAGCTTCAGCCTCCTTCACTTGCTTTCTTTATTATTGTGTAAAACAACCCCATTTTTCTAATAATACTACATATTCCTCTTATTGATTTTTTTTTGCCCCATTCTATTTTGATCACCTACCCTCTTGCCAAATTCTCCACAACCTCCATTCTTCATGGAGTTGTCACCACTAGAATTTTGATTTGAGAACCTGTTGGAGCCTTCACTAGAATCTTTCACTTTATTTTTCCATTTTCCCTTCTTATTTTTGTTGCCCTCACCATTTCCTCAAGAGACTTGTGCTTGGAAAGCCTAAATTGCAACTATTTCAGCACTTCTCTTAAGAAGCCTTTGTTGTTCATGATTGTTGAGAAAAGAGAAACTGAGAAATGATTTAGGTGTGTTTACACCACAGCAAAGTTATTCAATTTATAGGGGTAAAATATAATTACAAAATATTCAGTTACCCTATTTAGGCTAATAACATCCTAATATCAACAATCACTATATTTGTACAATTCTAACAAATCTACAAGATTCTGACAATCCCCTCGAGCTAGAGCATATAGCTCATATGCACCAAGCTTGTTGTTATGTATGTAGTTAATTAGAGGACCCAAGTAGTGAATATCTACTAGTTCATTGTGAGAATTGACAAAGCTATGACTTTCTCTCTGACAAAGTGACAATCAATTATAATATTTTTCATCCTTTCAAATCATATTTTTACACTCCCACTCGAAGTTAGAGTATATGTATCATATAGGTGAAGTTGTTACAAATGTCATCGACACAAGACCTCTTGAGAGACTTAATGAACATTTCAGCCAGCTGGTTATTGGAGCTAACAAAGTAAATAATCTAACACATCTATACTATGTGGAATCTCCAATATTTGGTGTTGGTGTGTAATCTCATATCTTAAGTCTACGTAGGATATCCAATACTTCTAAAAAAAGACTTCACAAACTTAGATACAACTAATAGTTCTGTTCTATATGACTTCTACTTATGATTTTTTAACTGTTTTTAGTTTTAATTGTTTGCATTGAACACTGTGTATTGTCTATATGATATATTTGTAGTGATGTTTTAGTGCACTTGAATCTTGCAGTTTGATACAAAATTATAATTCACGATAGAAAATATAGCTCAGCGATTCATGACTTGAATCTTGATTCAATAACCTTGGTCAGAACACTAAGGACATGTTTGGAAAAGGGATTTACAAGGAAATGGGAAGGAAAATGTATGCTTAGCATTCCTCTTGTTTGGGAATATTCTAAGAGGAGGAAAATGGAATGGAGACTTTAAATATCCTCCTTACATGATTGTATGACTTCTCCAAAAGTCATGCATAGGTGTATATTGGATTAGTGTTCTGAGTTTCTTTTAAGATGTGATCATTTAATCATTTAAATTTAACCAACTCTGCACTTCCTCTTGCACACTATTAGTAGTTAACATCGAAAATAGAGTTATCAAAAATCTGCTATTGCAGCACTATGGCGGAAATCGGTGGTGGAGGTTATAGCTTGCTACCACAACATGGTGATGGCAATGCGGGTTTTTCACGGCAGCCCATCGCGTTTGCTTTGGGTGTGGCAGAACAGGCATGGCAGAAGTTGCGGAGTGGCTGCGTGGTGCCCATGCAAAACAAAGGAGTGGCAGCACAGCACCCATATGAACTACTCCACCCTACCCAAATTGAACCAACAGCCTCCTTCGTTACTGTGCAGTCCTGCTGCCACTGACGCCTGTCACCATTGCTGTTGACGCCACGGCTGCTGACTGCAAGTCCACACCCACATTATTGAACCAGCAACCTCCTTCATTATGTTTTGTTGTTAATTTATGTTCTGAAGTTGAAATTTGTAGTGTGTTAATTTGATTTTATTGTTATTTGAATTCCTAGACATGATATTATTGTTAATTATGATTATCTTTCATTATTTTTGCATTACAATTATATTTCTGGACTTTTAAATTATCTATATGTATTTTATTTTTTTGTCCACAATGCTTTTGTCATAACCTGTTATGGCTTCAATATATATTCATTAAGGGTTTTTGGGTCCATGATATTTTCTGTTATCTAATATCAATAACACTAATCCACAAATGCATAAGACTAACCATTCATTTCCATTATCTTACCCTTGCTTCTCTCTTGAACCCTTCTCTGTGCCTCCTAACTATCAAACATACCCTAAATATAACAATTTCCTTCTCACAAGTCACAACAACAACCATCATGCCCTTTTATATATGTTTTTCATTTTCTACAACAGATAATTACGTGACAAATGACGGCAGCTTAATCACAAAAAGACTACAGTGGATAAACCTGATGCACAACACTTCTCTATGAAGTAAACCTTTCAAGTTACACAGCAGGCAGCAACAACTGAACATCAGAAATATTATAATACATATACTCACCACAAGTGATCTTTTTGCTATCATTGGCAAAAACCTTCACAGGTTCTCCCTACAATCACAGAGAATGCATGAGATTCAGTATAATAAAAGGCTAGATAACCACTAGCAGAAAATCAAATGCTGTCTAAGTTCTAACTCAATTAAAATACACATCCATGAATTGTGTTTTAGCTTGTTATGCATTATTAGAGTATGTACTTAGCTATTCTGTACCATGTTAGACGAATAGAACAGGAGAGAAATGTTTAACAAACTGAATGGTATTCATTTCACTAACTTGTTGAAAAGAGAGGTTTACACAAGTATTTATATCTAACTACTTACAACACAAGAGATAGCTAACAGCCTTTACTAAAAAGGCTACATACAACAATTGTACATGTACAGAATAGCCAAGAACTCTAATAAGCATAATGCACAATACTCCTGTTCAAAGCACATTGGCCCTGCAATATTAAATAATCAAAGTACATATTTTTAATTAAAAAATACAGCATATAACATTGAAAAAATTTGTATAATTAAAAAATATGAAAAGATTAATTTACAACTAAAATATCCTTTTTTCAATAAAATGGTAGTCCTAAAGTATCACAATGTTAATTGTCATCCCAACTATCTTGGCACAGCAATTAACAACAACCATCTGCAGCACCCTAATCCATAAAAGAAAGGAGAAAAAAAACAAAAGTGGAAGGACTAGACCAAGACCCACCAAGAAAACCTATAACAAGGAAGTTGAAATCTATCTCTGAAAAAACCAGAATTGCAAAAGGTACATTACATTATCCCACCATGTACAGCACTTTGAGCTAATACCAAAATTGGCTAACTTCTCCGCGCAATAGTTTCCTTCCCTAAAGATATGAGTAACATGAATCCTTGTGTGTTTTGTCTTCACCATGCAGTTAAGACATCTACTCTGCAATCTCCTAGGAACAATAATTGAATTTTTAAAATAGCACTAACTGAGAATCACATTCCAACCAGAGCCTAAACCATCCTTTGGTGAAAGCATTCTTGATTCCCAAAATAGCACCCATAATTTATGCATATAAGGCAACTTGCACCCAAGGAATTGTGAAAAATATCCCATAATTGATGGTTTTTTGTTCCTGAATATACCCCCACAAGCAGCAGTACCTAGAGAGCACTAGGCAGCCCTGTAGTATTGCATTTGACCCATCCAGTAGAAAAGCAGGCCATAAGACTGGTCTGATATCATAGATCCTTGACAGTAATTTCAAGCCAAATTTACCTCTGAATAAATCCTATTTTCAGACTAGCATGAGACTAAAATACAAGCTTAATACATCTATGCCCTATACAATAGGTCAATTTTGGTTTTGATTTGTAAACATTGTTTGTTTTAGTCCCGGTTCGATTCAAAAATTTGGATTTATTTCCTGTTGTTAAAGCACTTCTGTTAAAAGATGACATGGAAAACTAAATGTCATTTCATTAGTGACGAGGTAAAAATTCCAATTGAGATGCTGTTGTCATGGTTATCAAACTCGCGAGTCAACTCGTTGACTCGTCCGAGTTTACGTGCTCACTTTGCCTTACCGAGTTAACTCGGTAGTAAACTCATTTTTGGGGTAAACTCGGTGGACTCGGCGCGGACTCGGTGAAATCGCAGTGGACTCGCGACTCTAGTCTGAGTTGGCGAGTCCAATTGGGTTTTTTTTAAACCCAAAACGGTGTCGTTTGTGTTTACGTGTGGACTGCGTCTTCTTCGTGTTCTTCTGTGGAGTGCGGCGGTAGATCGAGCGGAGCGTGCGATGGTCGCAGGTGGTGGCGTCACGGTGGTCGCGGGTTGTAGGTGGTGGCGTCGCGGTGGTCGCAGGTTGCTGCTTGAGATGGGTGGTGTGAAATTAGGGTAGGAAGGGATTAGGGTTCTATTTTTTTTTTATTGGGCTGCTGCAAAATGAAGTGGGCTTGCTGCACATTAGTTTTTTTTGGGCAGAAGTTGAATTTGGAGGAGCAGTATATTTTTTAACGAAGGTCTGGGAGGGTGTGGATCAAATTCAAGTGAGGTCAATAGAACTGCATCTTCTAATAGAAGTAAAAATGCTCTAAAAAACTATTAATTTTTTTTAATAGGAAAGTAGACTCTTACGAGTTTACGAGTCGAGTCTGCGAGTCAAGTCTACAGAGCTCCCACGAGTCTACGTAGACTCGCGAGTTTGACAACCTTGGTTGCTGTTGAAAAAATGTGCCTAATAATTTCTCTACATCTTCCCCGTTTCTTCTTCCTCCGTCAAAGTATGACCCCTCTACCTCCCATAATCCCATCGAGTAATATATCAATTTAATCCACAAAATTACAATGACCAGTAATTTAGTCCCTAGAATTACAAAAATGTCATTGTGGTCCTTGAAATCACCAAACAAAAGTCATTTTAGTCCTTATTGTTGTAATTTTAGGGACTAAAATATCTCGATTTGATAACTTCAAGGACTTCAATGACCATGGTTTTATAAATCAAAGGACTAAAAGGACATCTTTATAATTGTAGGGAATAAATTGACTAGTGCTCATAACTTTTGGCTCTAAGTTGATGTATTAGCCTTTCGTTTTTCTTTTCTATCCTCAAATTTCTTTTGTACAGTAAGAAAATGCATATGGTAGTAGAATCGAGATACAAGTAGTGTATCGAAGAGCTGATATTATGAATCGTAAATCGTTTCGTATCGTGAATCGTAAGATTCATAAACATTAAAAAATTAAATATATACTTAAATATAAGACATGTATACATGCAAGATACAATAAATTATATATATATATATGTGTGTGTGTGTGTGTATATATATATACCACACAATTTCACCAAAACAACCTCTAAAAAAAATAATGTGGTGGGTGCATACATGTTATTAAACAAATTCTGTTTATCTTTTTTTACTTACTCATTTTTTAAAATCCACACTGATTCACACAATACGGAATCGTTTCGTTTCGCAATTCAGCGATTCTTCATGCGAATCGCACTATACAGCTAAGATTCAGGGACGGAAAAGATTCTTCAAACGATTCGTATTGTGGGAGGGTGAAACCGTATCGTTTCGTACGATACGTATCGTGAATCGTAAGATACTAACTACTAGCTATTGTTGGAAAATCTGACATTGCCTACCTCAATTCTTGGAGTGCGGCTTATACATGTGTCGGGCAACTTCACTTAATATCAATTGGTTTTAAGATGAAATTTGACATGGTATCAAAGTCTATAGCTCATCTTGGCAATTGCTTATTATAGTAGGCTCACCTAGTTTGACAAGCATTTGTTCAGTGGGGTGTTGGGAAATCCTACATCGTCTGCCTCAGTTCTTATAGTACAGCTTATATATCTGTTGGAAAATTTCACTTAGTGCCAATTAGTAATAAAAAAAATTAGAATGAAATCTGGAAGCTGTTTCATATGCAACAACGGAAACTTGGCAGCTAAGTTTCGTATTAGCCAAAAGACAAAACAACCATATGCAGGAAAAATAGACTGGACTGTACTGTTTCCACTGATTTGACTCTCCTGTATTTCTTGTTTCATGCAGTTTTTCTATGTTTTCATTTCTTCTGCTCATACCTAACAGAGCATCTTTGGTTTCAGACTATGATCAATGGCAGTGGCACTAGTAGAAGAAATTAATGTGCATGCCATAGAGCAATTTAAATTTTGGAACTTCCAGGTATTGTATTTAGGGCAGTTGGGTTTAATTAAAATTCATAATGGTGCTGCAGCGGATAGAGAAGCTGAGCCCAGGGATATATGACTGTAATGTAATCATATAACTTTTGGGCAAATTTTGGCCAGAATTTTCCTACATATCACATGGATGGTTTGATTTTCTCTCAGTGTCTATTTCTTTTAGTAAGTTTTAAATCTTAACCCAAATGTTTGCCAAGAAACATTGCCCATATTTCTGCCAATGCACAACATACAACCCCACAAATTGCATCCAAGAACTTGGATATGACAAAGACTCAAATTTTCAATCTCACTCGAGAACAGGGATGCCAATGGTAAAGGATTTTCTTGTGTCAACTGATGAGTAAAGAAATTTGCATGATCGTACACATAGATATAGTACAAATGTTCAAGGTGCTTTAAGCGGATTTCTCATGTTCAGATACCTAGAAAGTTTTAAATGAATAAACATATGACAATATAACTAATTAGTCTTTGATGTCTCTTCATGCCACATTGTCATGAACCACACTACCACAGTGATTTGGGGGCATTATCAAGTAAAATGCTCTTGAAAAAGAAAGATGGTGATTAAATAACTCCTCTATCGCAACGAGGTTCACTCAGAACAAGGGGAATTAGATAGACAAGGAAATGAATGTGGTTTGACTTTGATCTATACTGGCTATGACCAGATGTCCTAAGGTGAGAGACAGAAATTCACCATGATTAAAAAATATTACAAAGAGTCACCACTCAAAGCTCAAACCCTAATCCCAGTATACCAAAATCAACAGTATGATCAATGAAAATTACAAACAGTAGTTGCTTATTACCACCATAGATCTACTTGAACTTCTTAATTCCTTGTTGGGTTGCCCAGGTGGCTTTTCCACATTATACCAGCTCACTTACTCTTTTTTTGCATACATGTGTAAGATTTCCATTATAGTAGTTGGAAAAAAGTACCTTGCGCTTCCTGTTATCCAGAGGTTGGACTTCAATGGCAAGCAATGTCCCAACATCATCAGCATTGACAAGGTAGGCAGGTTGTTTCGCCCCTACATTTGAAGCAAATCATGACTGAGTTCATCACATACCAGAAGAAAGGGAGAACATAATCCTATGCAGAAGTATAACAATACCATCAATATAATTGAAGGAACCATCTTCCAAATGCCGAATCCACTGGTAGTCCAACAGGGAGACAAGGTAATGTCAATTGTCAAATGCTTAGAATATATATCAAACATTAATATCTTTAAGGAAACAAAGCAAGAAGAAACAAGGTCCAAATTATACAAAAATAAAATGCACCTCAAAATTACAACTTGTAGTGCCATTGATGGAGTATCCACATGCCTGAAGTTCCCTTCCAGGAAAGGCTTCTCCAGAAATTTGAAGGCCCTCTATAGCCGGCAATGGATCTTCATCTGCAGCTGCAACATAATTTATTTAACTTGGAATAGCCAACAGCAAGGCTATGAATGTATAGTAAAGCTTAAAAGGCAGTTAATTTCTTACCTTCAGAAAAAGAAGAATTAGGTTCTTCAAGAACTGGTGGTAAATAAGGAGAATATGAAGGACCAGGGTCATCAACAGTGGTTGTATAAGGAGTGTTGCCAGAACTCCAGTTAGCAGGTGTTTCTCTCTCGCTATGAGTTCCATCTCCATCGGGATCATCAACTTCATTGTTGCTCACAGGCTCACGAAATGTGACCTGTTTGTTAGTCATTTCCTCTCCATAATGTCCAAGATGGGTATCACCCTGGGTAACCACCAGGTGGGTGGATGCATCATGGGCTGAGAAATTCCTGTGAAATGAAATGACCAATATATTTGAGCAAAGATGTCATTTTCCAACAGCCCAAAGAATGTAAAATTTTATCACGCTGTTTTCATTACCAGTTGAATATCAAAACTAAAAAATGCATACCTGCTGGTAAACATAGTTCAACTTAAGGAAATTAAGACATAGAAAACATACACAAACAGAAGTGAGAGATCATATAAATTAGCATTTATTATTTTATTAACAAATTACAGCCCTTCTCAAATTGTAAGATTCAAACCAAGGTAGAATTTCTATTTTATCAACAAATTTTAATAACAAGCCGTGAGAGACCACATGGATTCTAGGTGATATTATAAACAAGCCACGCTAGATAACCATTTTTTTTCTCAACCAAGCAAAAATTCATTGTATCTATGTTGGAACACCTAGGCAATCAGAACAATATCCCATCCTGAGGCACCCATTGCTAACTAAGCAACCTGATCTTGGATAAATTTTATACAGCAGGCAACAAAGATAATCAATAATAGGAACTGAGCTACCAAACATGTAACACTTCAGAACAATTTTTATATAAGCCTACATGTAAAACTTCAGACAAAGAATTGTCTAAGCCAACTTGAAACCTAGATATCAAAGCCAATTATACAATGATCAACGTTAGAACAGTTACATACTGGCAATTTGAAACATTACAGAGGACAATAATTGATTTTCCTACTTGATAGTCTATAACAGAGGAAAGCTAAATGCACATTGATCACTGTTCCAATGGCAACTACATATCATGAAAAATGTTTCAATCAAGACCCCAATAATTGAATACCTGTCAGAATTAGGTCCGGCGTAATAAACCCCAAAAGCTAGCTCATGAGGTGAAAATTGTCTCAGCCTTTATAAGCTCTAATTTGGCCATGTCTTTATTATGTAGTAGATATGGAATCCCCTCAAACCTAAAGGTTGAATATCTACCACAGGGAGATTGTAGAAATATTTCCTTTAGTGCACTAGGAAAACCATGAGGCCGAGTAGAAATTTGGACAGGTAAGGATGGCCCAAGATCACATCTATGCTAAGCTCTAATACAACCTTAAATTTGAGTTGGCCCTACATAAATTCCAAAAACTAGTTCACAAGGTACGGATTGTCCAAGCTTTTATAAGCTCTACTTTGGCAATATATACAGTCAATGTGAGATCCCAACAATCTATAAACCACAAGTTTTCTTTTCTAAGATAGTTATTTCAAGAACAACAATAGAAAATATAGTCAACCTTAACATTTGTTGATAATAATGACAGTAATATCATTGGTTTAGATAATGATGGAGCCATAATGCTTTGTTTGGATTAAGGAGTGGATTTGAGATGATTTGAAGAGAAAGTGTGAAGAAAATGAGGTTGTTTATATTAAGGTAAATAGATAAAAAGTTTATGAAAGTTTGTGAGTGACATAACGGATGTGAGTGAAAGTGTACTTTTTTAATTGATAAAAATGTAAATTTACAAATTTATCCTTGTATTTGAAAATTATTGAAAAATTAATTTGTTTGATTTTTTTATATTATAATTAATTTTAATTAAAATATTATTACTTTTTAATAATTATTATTTTTCTAATTTATTTATATTTTTTATGTTTAGATTGTAATTTTAGTTTACATAAACATTATTATAATTTGAGTTTAAAAAGATAAGGGTAATAGAGTAAATTATAAATAATTAATTATATAAATATATACATACACTTGTTTCCTTGCAAATCCCTTCTAAAATGTGAAGAAAATTTAAAACTGAAAACGGTTATTGTGTTTTCTTCATGGACAGTAAAAGCCTTCTTTTCTCTGATTGGAAACAAACGGGCTGTAAAAGTTGCATGCAGACAAGTATCCATGTTTAACTAATATTTCATCAGCTAAGAATAGTGCCAAATATTGCCCTAGAAAGAATATTCTATCCACATCCACTTCGGTCAAATGAAACAAAACAATTTCATGCAACAGGACCACTTTAACAAAGATTCCATGAAAACAGAACCCACCAATACATTCAGTTCACAGTAGCAGTCTCCTTTTGACCAGGCTCACCTGCTTGCAAGAGGTGAATATCTCCCCAAATCATCAGCATCAACACCTGTTGCCACACCACCACTGAAGCCATTCTGGTGGCGACCCAATAGATTCCAATCAGTGCCTGCCTGAGCATCAACAGAGACATGAGGCTTTACTTGAGAGTACACATTCCGGGGTACCAGTTCAAGGCTGTTTTTATTCTGATAAAAAAATGCAATTATTTAGAATTTTATTTAAGCATATCAAAGAAATGGGGCAAAATTACAAAATAACATACAGAAGTTGTCAAAGGTGCACCAATCGAGTGAGATTGTGTGGCAACATTAGCATTGTTTGTATCTGAACGCCAAGGCATCAATTGATATTGCGACTCCTTTAGCTTTGACTGTAACAGACAAATATAACCAATAAAATCAATTCCTCTAGCAAAACGGGAAAGTTTAAACATTCCAAAATTTCAGCAACATCTACTCACTAGTGAAACTAAACTTGAACACAGATTCTATTGAACCATAAATCAAACCATAATAGTGCCTACAGGAATACAACGCACTCATGTTCTGCCCAACATACCTCTGTTAGAAGAAGCTTTTCCTGCAAATGTTTAAACAAAACCTGCAAAAAAGCAGTCAAAGAGACAACACTTTCAGTAATCATCAAATGACCTTTTATACAGAGATCCAAAAGACTTTTCCATGTAAGATATCAGAAACTGTTAGAGAAAATGAGGTGCTCAACTTAACTTTCATACTCCCACCACAGATAATGGAAGACAAAACAAAAAGCAGCAGAAGTAACCTTATACAACTATGTAAGATCAACCGTATAAATCACATCATTGGGTTCGACTAATACAAAGTTTCTTCTCTCTTATGTCTGTTTTCAATTTTGACAAAAAAGCAAAATATAAAACAACCAACGATGGCAGAGAAAACAGTAATGGACCAAAGCAGCTCAATCCATTAACATGCATATATGTTAGAGAAACCCCAACGAAGAGGCCATAATATTGTTTACCATGTCAGAGGCATATCTGATACATATGTAACTAAATGTGGATTGAAACCAATATTTTAAGTTTTTTTATTTCTTAAGCATATATGCCATTTTAAATAGAAACATTTTAGAGAAACCCCAGAAAAGGGACATAAAATTGTATAGCATATTAGTGGTATATCTCATACTGATGTAATTAATGTGGATTGAAATAATTATTTCAAGTATTTTATTTCATTTAGAAGTAAATATGCATTTTATCTTCCGCTTTCTGAATTATCAATGTATTCCATATTTTTCCATTCTTATTCCATTTAATTCACCACCTATTGCATTGTATTAGAAGAATACCTGGTCCTTGAGTCTTCCATTATTCTGTTTCTGTAATTCAATACGTTTTTCTCTATTCATATGTAATTCAATTGATAAAAGAGCCCAGCGTAAAATTTAAATAAAATGAGGAAAAGGGAAGTCAGATTCATGAATAGATCTGACTACCCTTCATCAGTCTTATTTCAACATAGTAAAGCTTCAAGGGTTTTTCTTCTTGGCAGCATGAGAAAGAGACACTTAAATACATCCAAGTGTCATATTTGTAGATTATACTATTATGTGCCTATACAAGGGTAGCAGCATCACTTAATTTTAAAGGAAACATATCAAAGCTGACCTTGACATTGCTAACAATAGATTGTGCATCGGCAACAGGTGGCTGCAGAGAGTATTCTGCAAGAAGAGGCAGCAAAGATGAAACAAATGTTGATCTTTCTTGTTGCGCATCCTGGCAAGAAAGGAAAATGCAAAAGCTTAAAAATTGATTCTGAAACACATGATAAACAGTACAAGTTACTGTCCATGGAGACTCATTGAAAATACTTATAGAAACCATCCAAATTTTAACAAACACCAATAACAAAGAAACAGGTAGGAAAAACAACCTGTAATGCATATGTAAGACGTATATTTTCTTCAATAATGTCTTGTCGGAATGACAAAGCTTTTGATGCAGCATCTACAAGGTCCTGTTGCTGTTGATCAAAGGCCTAGCAGCAATGTTACAAATGATTCATTAGCATATGCTCAATCAAATATAAGAAAGACCAAAAAAGAATAAAGATGCTTAATAAAATTCACAGCCATCAACCAAATTTAATGCATACCAGACGCATATATGCAATACGTTTCTCCAATAGATATTTATCATTGCGTATTTGTGCTTCCTAAAAACATGGACAGATTATCAGTCACTAAAATGAACATTGAGGTCAAATATTCTCTAAAGATCAATGCATCACAGCTTAAATAATATTTTACACCTTTTACCTTTACAGAATAATCTGCAAGATGTTTCCTTAATAGGATGATCTCTTCTTCATGTTCCTGAATCTTAATAGCCACATCCTAAATAAATGCACATATGACTCTAGAAATATCGAGCTCTTATTAAATATGAAATTTGAGAACTGAAGGTAGTACCTGCTTCAATAAGCTATTATTATTACTATTTACTTCAGCCACAGGCATTAAACCTTGCTGAGGTGAATAAAATCTGGGATCATGATCTCCTTCCGGTAGATGCCTATGACAAATACAGGATTCTAAAATTACACAACCCTTCTTCAACACTACTTACAGATAGAATAAATAAAATAAGACATCACATTATAGTTCTAATCTAACACTACAATTGATATTTGATATCACATACCTGCTTGGAGAGACTGACCTTGTAGATGGTGAAGACAACTGAGAGTAGCCTATATTATCCATAGGCAACTGGTCGTTTGGCTGTACTCTCAATGTTCCATTTATTTGACTGTTATCAGAATGGTCACCTGTATTGCCTCTGGCTGCATCCATTTGAAGTTTGTTATTGATGGACAATTAGTATACTGGTAAGATCAGCAAGAAAAGAGGCCCCTGTAAACATTCAGTTTTTATACTCAATTACCTATAGCAGGGCCTGATTGACGAGCTTCATAAGATCTGTGATCCTGATCCTTCCACGGAGCAACAAAACCTGATTTTTGCTCCACTGATTCTTTTTTCCTCTGCCAAAAAAGTGTAAATTGCGCAGAGATTTTAGTATTTTTTTAAAATTATTGTTTATAAGAATCTATTTACTCCTCTCAATTAATATTTCATATTTTACTAAAACTAATGTTACATTTTCCGGGGTCATAAATCAGGAAAAAGAGAATAAAACGCTTATGAAACTGAATAGAAGATAAAGTTTTAAAATCCAAATTCATGGAAAAGCATTGCTTTATGGAGCAGACAACTTGGTTTTGACCATGAAGCACATAATTCAAATCTTTCATTTGATTCATGACATCACTGTATGTGCGTGGAAATTAGAACTTCAAGTGCAAGAAGAACTATTCCCACATGGTAACAGTTTCTTCCCCTTGTTCATTGTTGCCTTCTTGGTGTACAACAGTAATCATCTGAAGTCCACACAGGCTGCAAAAATCATCACTGCCCATCTTGGATCCAGCTTAGGGAGTGATAAGGATTTTGATGGTCATGTCATGTCACACATAAGATTCAAGCTGGGTGGATGAAATGTGAAAAGCTTAAGAGATTATAGGTAATTTGTGGTCAAAAACCACCTACCAAAGGAAAATTCTACCAAAGAGCTATAATACCAATATTAGCGATGCTCTGACATGGAGAATTTTGAGCAGTGAAGCACCAACAAAAGCAAAAAAGAAAACAACTGTGGCATAATAAGGAGGCCAATGTGGACCATGGATGATGGATCAGTGGACATACAAGAAAAGATCAGAGTGGAAACAACTGTATCCAAGAGAATATTACAACTTTCTTTTAGTTAGGATAAGCTTATTATTAAGATAACAAGGTGTTTAATTAATAATATAACTTTTTTACTTTCAAAATTACTTCTACATTCTGAACTGCTCGCCCAAAAAATTAGAATATAATCCCAGTATATGTTGAGGGAGTGGGAAGCTTTACACCATTTATGTTCCTCGTAGTTTTCCTCTTTTTTTCATGTCTTCTTTTTACATTAAGGAGGATCACTTATCATCCAAACTCCTTGAAATTATCTTCTGAGTTAAAGAAAACAAAATTATCCAAAACACTCACATGTGTGTGCGTACATACATATACAATCTTGGACAAATATAAGTAGTCCAAGATTGCCCTATAATCTAGAGCTTGGACATTTGAAAAAGCAAATAGTGTCCTCAGTTCACCTAAAAATGCCACAGTTAGCAACTCTAACCCAAGTGAAACGAAATTCAGATTCAAAAAGCAGAGAGATAAAAAGCAAACAGTACATAACCAAGCAATCAAATGAAAAGAAGAAGAAAGTCTGTATTACAACAAACAGAGTAAATATTCAATAAATGAAGCAGATGCCATCACAGAATAAACTTACATAGTTTTCCAGTTCCTGAACTCTACTGAGAAGTTCAGACTTAAGCCGGTAATTCTCTTCTGCCTGTCAAAAGATACGTGTTGCATCATTAATATCTTATCTAACATGGTGTGATATGAAAGAAGCCACCATTTCATTGTAACAAAGTGAACCTACGGCCAGAACTGCAAGGGACAGCATTCTCCTTTTTAAGAGCATAATAGAAGTTGAAACCCCATTGGAGATAGCAATCAAGCCAGAAGAGGGGAAGAGAGAAAAAATCAAGAAGGACGACAAATGAGGTTCATACATTATCATCTTATTATTAAATACAAGCAATTTTTTGAAAAACGGCTTATGATTGTAATTTCAGCCACAACCTTATGATTTTTGGGATGTCCACCACTACAACACAAGCCACCACACTTGTGGCTGCATCGACAATATTTGTGTCTGCATAGAGTGCATTTGTCTGTAATTTTGCACAATATCGAGGACTGCAACTACAACTTAAAATGTTGATTAACAGTCATACTCTATCCTTACTGATAAGGGTTCCTAATGTCTCGTAGGCCCAAATTCGAGCATACTCTCTTTGGCTTCTCAATATCTAAATGATAGTCAGATATAAAAACTCCAAGCAAGCACTACGGCACATAAACGCAAAATACACAACTAAGTAAGCCATAATCAAAACATTGAGAATTGGACCGCATGGCAATACACATTAATGATAAAACCTCGTATGAAAATAATGAACAAGCGCCACCCAAGGAATCAATCTTATAAAGAAGCACGCGTTGAAACCAGAGTACCTGTTGCTTAATAGTGGCCTCGGCAGCTTCAACAGCCTTCATAACCTGATACAAGTTATCATTGTTGTTAGAAGAGAGGTTAGATTGATCATGAACTTGTTGTTCACTGTGCTGGTTAATACTCAAGCCCGATAATTTCTGGGCCAATTTCCCATCGTGACCATTCTCCATCCCCTTCTTCTCCAATCGCTCCCCCAAAAAAGAAGGAAAAGTCCCTAGGAATCCCACTCCCAAATCAATCACCAAAAAACATGAACCTAGAGGCCAGTCTAGGGTTACTTCAAAATCATAATCTTCATGAATCAGTGACTACTGAACCTGGAAACAGTTCCAGAAGTGCACCTCCTCCCTCGTAAAAAAGAAAAGAAAGAGAGAAAAAGTATTGGTAGCCTCGCAAACGGCAAAGAAATTGAAATTGGTGCAGCGTGAGAAAGCAATCGCGTAACGGGAAATCTAGAGCGAGAATACTGGGAATCGAGGTGAGGAAATGGAGTTGGGAATGAAAGGAGGTTTGAATTGGAAGGGAAGAATGAATGGGAGAGTTTGAAACCCTAAAAGAAGTGAAACAGATGAAAAATAAAAAGAGAAAAAAACAAAAGAAGGTTGAGGAAATGAAGAGGAGAGTGATGAATGAATGTGATGGTTATGAATGAATACTTTGATGTGGTCAAGGCGCGTGGTGGGTCTTCAGTCATAGGATTCATTCATAAGATATATTAGGATTAGTTTTGGTTTAACCAAACCTTTGAGTTCCCCTTCTCCTCTGTCTCTACAATATAATCAAACTTCAATAAAACAATATTACAAAAAATATAAATAAATCTCTTCCACTCATTCTCTCACGTCTTTCTATTTGGCTGCTTAATCCCTGCATGTCATCTATTTGCTTCCTTTCTTTTCCTCTCTCAATCATTTTTGTTCCGCAGATTAATAACATGGAAGATTATCATCACATTTCCTTTGGAGTGAAGTACAATTCACGACTTCAAGTTTTATTTCCTCTTCTTATTTATTTTAATGCTTTCATTGCCTTTTGCTTTTCATAATTTAGTTTATGCATGGCCTATGTGTATGAGACCTTTAAGATTTTGATTTTTTTTAAACAATCCACATCATAGAATACTATGCTCTGATATTAGAAGTTTCTTTCCTTTTCTCTTTCTTTTTAGCTTTAGAGTTCTTATTATCTTATGTTTCACCTTGAACTTGAAGTGTCTGATAAGTTTAATTACAATTTTCTTTCTGTTTTTCTCCCAAAATCATCAAGTTTTTGTGATGTACTATTTGTATATATGATGGAGGAAATTTATGAGTTAACACTATAATTACTAACAAATATTCAAGTAAATTATTATAAGATAATCATTAAATAAAAATTAATTTTAAAGATAAAAAATAATTAATTATTATATTAATTAAATTTAAAAATTATTTATAGATAGTATAAACTAATTTAAATATTATTAATTTGTTTAGTACCTAAAGTAGCATTTAATTTAATTAATATAATAATTAATTATTTTTATTTTTAAAATTGATTTTTATTTAATAATTATTTAATTTAAAAATTATTTATTAATAATATAAAATAATTTAAGTATTACTAATTTGTTTAGTATTAAAGTAGTATTTAATTTAATTAATATAACAATTAATTATTTTTTATTTTTAAAATTAATTTTTATTTAATAATTTTGAAGTTAAAAGAAAAGGTTTGAATAGTTTTGAAAAAAAACCATTTATATACTCATAGACATTAACTAAGTGGATTGTGTGAGATTAAGTCATTTATTCATTTATATACTCATAGACATTAACTAAGTAGATTGTGTGAGATTAAGTCATTTGTTCGTTTTTATTGGTGGAATCAATGTTTATCATTGGAAAATGATATTTTTATTGGTCGAGTCCATCTTTATCATTGGAAAAGGATATTTTTTGTGTAGTAATGTGACAATGAAAGAATTTTACATGACTTAACACATTATATATAATTACTAACAGATATTTTAAACATTATCAGATATAGTTTTAAAAAGAAAGCATTCCTTATGATATAGTTGCTTAGTTAAATTTTGATATGTATACATGTCACATCTATATATTAAAAATTGATACTTTTCTTTAATCTCTTTGTGTCGCCTTTTTATTACCCTTCACCTTTTTCTCCTTTTCCCAAACTTATTTATGCAATTGCTTTTTGTGTATGCATTTCGGCTTGTTTCACCATATGTGCAAGAAGATATTGTCTTTTTCATTGAAAACCTCTTTGTAAACATTTTTCTTCTCAATGACAATCTTACCCATAATTATTCTTTAAGATTCTTACATTTACCTTGCATATGATGACTCTATCCGATCATAGAACTTTGTGAAACAATATGGTTTTTTCTTAAAAGACATGTAATTATAATATTAAAATACTGAATGGTAAAAATTGATTTTTTTTTTCATTTATTACCCTAATTTGTATTCAATAGATATATAATATTGAAACAATGATGGGCAGATTTTACATTAATTGAAGTCATCCCTTAGGACAAAATTTAAAATTGATTATATGCATATTTTATTAACATATTATTTATTTATTTATATTAAATTACAAATATTTACAAAACATCTTTTAAGAAAGTATTGCATTAAATCTTCTCCAACCTCCTCTTTTATACTTTTTTTATTAATTATTGTTTTGAAATCTTGTTGTTGATATATTTTTCAATGTTTTTATATTTAAGGTTTATTTTTTTAATATTCTATCTCATCAAGATTTTCTCGTCCAATATTTCCTTTTCATGGTTTTTTTTCCAAAATTCACTATCGTTAATGTTTTTATTTCTTTATCCCCTCTATTATTATGATTTTTTTTCTTTGATCTCTCTTGTTATCAAATTCATTTTTTTTTTATCTCTCTCGTTATTAAATATTTTTCTACAATCTTTTTTCTGATTGTTCCAAGATGTTATATCGCATATTCAATTTTGATGTAGACGACATGTCATTGTTCATTTGTGATACATTTATCTTAAAATGAAACGTTTTTATGTTAGGTGGTTAAAAATTAAAGTGTTTTTTTTTTATTTGGATAAAATGATTTGGTTGACCTTTTGGAATAAGTTTATATATTTTAACATTAAACACTTAACTAAAAAGACGAAAAAGAAAGTGAAGGGTGAATGAAATTACTAGTAAAATATTAATTATAAAATGAAATAAACTATTTCACCACTTTTCTTAGAAGAAAATGTTATAAAAGTTTATTTTAAGTTGACATTATGACTTTTAGACAATGAATTGTAAACTTTAAATCTTAAATCCTAAATATTAGTTGTATTTAAAATATTAGAAAGAAATGACTTTAATGGAGTATAATAAATATACATTTATATTTATATTTATGAAAACTATTTTATTAATATAAAACTAACACAAAAAGGGTTGAATTGTTTTTCTACAAAAGTTTTGAACTTAAAAACTTATTTTCCTTTCGAGAGAAAATAATAACTCTATGAAAGCAAATTTTGATTGAAGAAAAAGAAATATGAAACAAATTCATCAAAGAATTTTATACCGATTGTTATTTAAATATTTTTCTTTAGTTACTTTTGGCCTTTATCTAAAAAAAATTAACTTACTTCTCCAAGAAATTACTCAAAGTATTATTTATAATTCTCTTTTCAGACTCCATGCACACAAAGTGTTTAAGATAAGCAAATATGAAGTATGAGCACATGCTTTAGCCAAATCATTTAAAGAAAGGGTAATACAAAGTTTTGCACAACTTATTTTTCATAGCAAAAGCTAAAAAATAAATAGTTAGTTTTGTTTGTTCAATTTCTTTTGTTGGTGAGTTTGTAATAGCTTTACATATATAAAATAAATCGTTCAAGATATTAAAACTCGTCTTTAAATAGTATTGTCTATTATATGTAGGGATGACAATGTGGTATTGTCTATTATGTGTAGGGATGACAATGCAGGGCAAGTCATACGAGCCATATGTTGGACAGACTTACTAATCTAGTCTATTGACCCATTTAGGTCCGTCCCGCATAACTCGCAATCCGCGCAGACCAACAACGGGGCGGGACTAGTTGACCCGCTGACCCGCATAAATAAAAAATAAATAATTTTTTTTCAAGCCTTATAACAACCTTTATACTTGAATTCCTTTATATTTTTATCATAATGAAATTTTAATTTTGTAGGAGCAGAAATATGTTTTTTTATAATTAATGAAATTTACTTAATTTAAATATTTTTCTTATGTGAAATATTTTTAAAATAATTTTGAAACTTTTTTTTTACTTAATTTTTTTTCGCTCATTGTAACATATTATTTCAAAAGGTAAACACATTTTATCAATCGATCATTTGACATAAAATTGTGTTAAATTCCATGTTGGCCAATGTAAGATGGCAAATATTATGACAATTAATATAGGCCAATGACCTAGTATATGAAGTTTTTAACTATGACCTAGTACATGAAGTTTTTAACTATGCTTGGGTGGTTAAGCTTTCTTATGATTTTTATCCCCATCCTAAACTTGTAGAAGCTCTAAAAGCATATGGGGAGAGATTATTGATGGTAATAGAATTGTTGGAAGAAAGATGAGCCTTGTAAACGAGTTTGAAGTTGTTGTCACTGATGACGAGGTGGCAAGGTGAACTCCTTCTGTGTGATCTTTATGAGGTTGGAGTCAGATTTGACATTGATAAAGACAATGAAAAGACATAACAATAGAATTTTAATGGTGTCACTAATAGAGGATGATGTTGTTGGTAAAAAGAAACATCATGATGTAAAGGTTATCGATGATAATTTTTTAAGGTGTTATCCATGAATAACTTATTGATGAATTATTCTGTAGGCAATTTACTAATGTATTAATTCATGAATATGTTATAATTATGTAAAGATTTATCAATAACTTATACACATATTAGTCTATGAGTAAATTATTAATAGAATAATTTGTGAGTAAAATTACTACATGTACCAGCTTTGGACCCACAAAAATAAAGTAAATCAATTGTTCATTTTAAATTATTTTTGAAACTGTTATTACATTTATTAATTTTGAAAACAACTAAGTTTAATTCGTACTTCAAAACATAAACAACTTTAAATCACGAAAAAATATTTAATTTGATAGTTAAAATTTCAAATTGAAGGGATGTAAGGTTCATATCTCATTGATTAGCTTCCTAAAGGATAAAATCTTATCGTGAGTACAACATCTAACCTTGGATAGAGATTTCCTATTTTTGGTGATTGTTGGTGTCAAAGAACAAGTTGAATATAAAATATAGTGCATCATTTTGGCAAGACATACATCATAGAAATTACTTTGAAGAACACATGACAACACAAAGAACATCAGGGGTTGGGAGTGTGAAAAATAATGTAGGGTTTGAGTGAGTGGAAAGTAGTGTAGGATTTCAGAGTCACTACAAAAGAAAATGTATATTGTGGTGGTTATTTTCGTATAAACTGGCTTTTATAACCGCCACAATATACGCTTGTGGCGGTTTCCCAAACCGCCATAGAACTGGCTGCCATAAAGTTTAATGTAGCGATTTTACGCTACTCGCCGCAACACCCGTCACTTTAAACATAGTGCAAGTAGTGGCGGTTTTTATATGTAAGTAGTGTCGATTATAACTGTCGCAATTTACATTCATTGAAGAAGATTCTGGCACCATAATATACGTAAGTAGTGACGTTTTTAATTGACGTAATTTTAATTATGAATAAACAAAATTTAACCACCACTTTTTTATAATTTGTTTTATACAATTATAAAATTTAACCACCACTTTTTCATAATAAAATAAAATAATGTATAAAGTTATAATCATCCATTCATTTCATTGAAAATTAAAACACACATAATAATGTTCAAAAATTTATATGTAATTGAAAATTAAAATACATAAAAATTTCATGCATCCCTAATCAAGTTTAAAATTACAACACATAATTGTTCAAAAGTTCATACATCCCTAATCAAGTTTAAAATTAAAACACACATCCCTAATCAGTTTTGCTTCCAGCACTTGATCCTATTACTTGATTAGGTGATGGAGCACCACTTCCATAATTTGATGCCTGAAATAAATAATTTTAAGTTAATGAATTTGTATGTTTATAATTATAAAATAAAAGACACTAATAAATATTTAAATATATTAATACCTCATTAGTGGATGCATGAACCAATTAGCTGCCATTGCAGCAAAATGTTTTGGAACATCTTTTCTTGAAGCAATATATGCAAGCAAAGTGTTAAACATTCTGGGGCTCTGGAACAACTCCATCAAACCTGCCAAAGGACAAAATCTACATAAATCCAAGAAATGCATATAAAAAACAAAATTTTGAGTAATAAATATTTCTTACATTAAAATAAAAAAAGTAATAAATGAATAGCGTAATTTTGAAAAGAAATTTGCTGACATACAACAATGACAACAAAAGTGATTAAGGTATCTCCCACTTAGGTGGGATAAATATCTACTATGAAAATATCAGTTTTCATTTTGTATAAGCTAGGGCATAATAGCATGTTATAACACTATCATGTCAAAGAAGGTTGTTACTAAACTAGTTATTATGAACCTTTTGACGTTATATAATTGCACATGTCATGCCACAATCTTAGCATAATGGAGTTGTTATAACACTATGATGGATAGGTATATTAAAAAAAACTTTTTTGCTCTCCTTTTCTGAGTTTCTCAAGCCACCATTATATATTCTTATATGATTTCTTGTGTTTTATCATTAGAAACATAGAGTTTGAAACTCTTCATAAACGATCCACACAAAAACACTTACACTTGACCTATTTCAAACTGACAGCCAAGACCCATTGCTCATTGACAACATTTTTGCACAAATATGGCATCCTCTGTTGGTCTACTCAACCATGCACATCCTATATTGTTCACATCCCGCAGTGTGCAACCTATTTCTCTGGCACATCCTTATGTGTTCTGTAGAGTGTAAGCTCTTCAAAGTTCATAATCATTTGTTCTGATGCATTTTGCAAATCACAGCCCCCTATCTATTTTATTTGGTACAGTAATACTTTTCCGCTCAGTACATCAACTTACTTAAAATTTGGTGTACTACTACTTTTCACTATACTTTAGATGAAGAGTGATTATGAATTTAGAATATTACTTTTGATCAGTGATTATACATATGCCTTTGATTTTGGATAATTATTTTTGATCGTTTAAATAGCATACACATACATAAATATATAGACATGTATGTTAAATGCATACCACATGATGATATGAAAATACAAAAGGAATTAACTATAGTACCTGGGCTTTTATCGAGCATCTATGTGTTGATGAGTTTTCTCCTCTATATTTTTCTTTACCTGAGGAAAAATGAAAAATAATGAATCATTTGATTTACAATATATTTATAAGTTTTCTCTTCTAGTTTTAGCAGAATAGGAGCTTCAAAGTAGTTGTGAAAGCCACATCTATTGGAAGTAGCAAAATTGTATCATGTTCCCTTATATGGAGAAGCCCACGTTACATTGTAAGGAGTCATATTGTTATCAATAATCCATAATAAGGTTATATTTAGTAGTGACCTAATTAACTAAGCTTTTAAAGTTCCCTTTGTATAAATTACAGTTTGTACATCATGTAATTACAAATTTCTTTGAAGTCTGTGTCTAATACAAATTGTCAAATAAAGATGGTATGCTATAACTTTTCACAGGAACTTCATGGCAACTCCAAATGGACCATATGTCTGAACAAAATTGGGAGCTACTTTGTTTACAGTTTATGAATATTTAAATTACTTAGTTAGCCTTTATATCTTCAAAAAAAAAGATTTTTTTTTCATTCTTCCTTAGTGTTAAGTATTGTGATGTATAATTGTATAGTGGTGGTGAGTCTACTATGTTTCCTAGAATTGTTGATCATATGAGCAAGGAAATCAGTGTTCTAGCACCAAGCAACATGAAAATCAAGGTGGTTGCACCTCTTGAGAGGAAGTATAGTGTCTGGATTGGTGGTTCTATCTTGGCATCACTAAGTACCTTCCAACAAGTTTTTACCCAACGGACCCCCTTCCCCTTTACGTCAATTTACCTATAAAATGGATTAGTTTATGGAAGTATCGAGTGTTTACTTCATATTCTCCTTTAAGAAAAGCATTGAAAATGCAAGATGCAAGCTATATGAAATACCTAAGATGAGAATACCTCATACCTTCGCCACTACTAAAGCAGAACCAATCAATTTCAAGTATTGCTAGCAACAACATCAGGGTACATAGAATCCTACTCTTGGGGAGAAAAACACACCCTCAACTTTTTTTACTTAATTTCTCAGCAATGAAGAACGTCCAACATTTTTACGAAATGAAATTAGTGTTTTGAGTTAGGTCTTTATGGAATAAAATTAAACCACTAGTCCTACCAATAGTTCTCTGAAAGTATAAAACAAGCAGTTAAACTCAGTGGCGAAAGTGAGATGCATTAAAACTTTAAAGGCATATCTATACTTGTATTTTAATGGTACTTACTGATTTTTTTTATGAATTTTAATGGTATTTTTTTGTCACTATATAAATTAGCCTGAACTAATTTTTAGCCTGAACTAATTTTTAGTTTGATTGAACAGAAGTAGAACAACAAATGCTAGGAGTGTGCAGGATACTGCGACTTTCTTTGTGTTAACTCAGCTCACAACATTATATTAAATTTGTAAGTGAGGTAGATTAGCAGGGTACAGAGACAACACATCAACCAAAAAATTATTGGAAAACACAATAATAAGGAGCAAAACACACATATAGGGCACGCGAGAATCCTTTGGAAAAGGCAGTGAATCCTCCTGGTCATTTTACCAATCAAGCTATTTTATACGGATTGACTCGAATAGCAACCTGACGCAAAAGGAAGCAATAAATTAAAAATCAATAGTGAGACACACTAGAACAACAAGACTAATTCTTTGCGCGCGAGCACAAACCTGGACAAAATCCTTGCGCGGAGGCGCCAATGGCGACGATGGCAGATAATGAATGGCATGATAGTAAGCGCTAGGTTTCACGATAGTGAATGGTGGATAGGGTGTGCGAGTGAGTGAAATGTAGCAATGAGGGTGAGGGTTTCACGATGAGGGTTTCGCAAGGAGGTGCGCGAGTGAGTGACACAAGTGAGGGTTTCACAATGAAGGTTTTGCAAGGAGGGTTTCACGAAGGCTCGACGTGAAGAGGTTCGACGAGGATTTCATTAGGGTTCAGGTGTTTAGCAAAGAGAAAAGAGGAGAGAGGGGAGAGTCACAAATGAAGTTTTCAAAAACAATGTTAGGGTTCTCAAATGAATAGTCAAACCAAGTTTTCAAAAGAATAATTGGGAATAATGAGGAATGGTGTATGGAGGGAATCTGAAGGATAATTGTGACAGTTCGAACTGACATATTCTGAAGGATAATTGTGGCGGTGTTAAATGTCGTATTATACGGAAATTTGTGGCGATTATTAATAACCGTCATATTAAAACTGCCACTTTATACATTATTTTTTGTAGTGAGAGAGAAAATGCATTGTAGCACGATTTTGGAAAACTTTGAAACGGAAGATGATGTGGCATAGCCAGAAGTAGAGGGTCTGTGAGAAAAAGTAGGGTTTGGAAAAGTTAGAAAGGCAACAAATGGATGGGAAATGAAAGAGGACACAAGTGGATGGGGAATATGAGAGGTAGAGTGAGTGTGAAGTGAGACTTTTACTTTAGGCGATTTTCCAAACGTCATGTATTGGGAAATCCAAACATAGTGCATTGGGTTTGCCACATGTAATGTTTTTATTTATCTGACAAATGTGTTTTTCAATTTTTTTTTAATTTTATGTGTGGCACATGACAAAACTTGCATTAGTGTTCCCTCAATTGTTTTAAAAGTTTTTAACTAAGGTTATTTCCTTTTTTAAAATTTAAACTCAAATAAAATATTATTTTAAAATATAATCCAAATAAAACTACATAATAAATATCAATACAAATAAAACTACTCATTTAAAAAAAACTTCAAAAATTTTATTCAAAAATTTAAATAAAAAATTATAAAAAATAATACTTCATTCTAAAAAAAATACACAAATAAGAATTCTTAATATTGAATATAGCCACACTATATTAATCAACAATAAATTAAATATTTATTCGTTATGCACATAATAAAAATATCAATTTGATATTTATTAGAAATTTTACCTCTTTGATATATATGGACACGAATTTCATTCTACCTCTACTTGTAATAACACAACAATGTCCATCATTCATGTTTAACGTACTAGTTCATGCTTATTCGCTAATTCCTAAAGAGGAAAGAATTTTGTACGCACATGATTTGAAGCCTCTATATATTCTTCTTGAAACCACTATAGCAACACAAGGTGGAAGATTGAAACGACATAGACACTTAAATCCTAACTTTTATGATGTGTTTGGATGAGAGTGAGAGTAGAAATGGAAGAAAAGGATGAGAGTGAGAGTAGAAATGGAGAAAAGGAGGAGAAAGTAGGACTATTTAGATGTACGGAAGTGAGTGATGAGTGGAAAATTTACAGGTAATGTGATTGGGATATAAATAAGAATTAATTATTTCATTTATTCATTTAACAAATGCTCTTGGCTTGAATTTGTTAGGGTTATTTTTTAATTAATGGAATTAAATATGAAACTTTATATTTAAAGATGTATATATATTTGTGTGTTTCAACCGTTTAATTAAAGAAAGAAGTTGTGAATTATTTTGATTGAAGCAATATTATTATTTTATAACATAAAGGCAATAATTTTTGTAAGTAAAATTCTTTGTATGATTATGGAAAAATAAATTTGTGAATGAATGTAACATGCGCATTAAATTTTAATAAGGAGACAAAATTACGAAGTTTCAGTAAAACCAAGGATATAAAAATTCAATTAAAAATATAAAATATAATAAGATACGTAAATAAAGTGCATGCCTATTCTATATTAGCCTTAAGTTCTTGGATTATGTCTTCAATCACATTAATCGGACATGATTAATCAAATGATGGACATGCTTAAGACCATGAGAAAGGTAGTGGGATATGGTATTTAAACCTAATTGGAGGTTTTGCATACCTTGTTGTAATCCCTTAATACCACCCCATATTTAGTTTAACATGTTACCATATTCGGGAAGTCGATCTTGATGTGCTTCAACCTCATAAAGAACATAATTTTACTCACACTTTAAAGTTTTAATAATAAATTCTTTGATAATCATGAATATATCCACTATTTTAATTGAGTTTTATCTAATTGAGTTTATTTTGGCCTTAACTATTATTTATGTTAATGTTGTGTTTTAGTTACAATAGACAACCTAATATTTCTTATAGCAAACGGTCTGATAAAAACTATTGACTAGATAGTCTAAATGCAACATCTACCAATGCAAGTGAGCTAAATCACGTGAAAGTCCAAGTTGTTTATTTGAAGAAAAAAAAATGAGAAATTAAGGTTGAGTACAAAAATTAGAGTTAATTCTACAATATCTTAGAAACATAATTGAAAGAAATTTTTTTGTAAGGATATTATCGAATTTATGAAATTAAAAATCCCTTTTTAAATGTACCAAAAAACAGAGCAAATCTCTTTCGAAGATATTGTTTAAGTAAATTTCCTTCAAATATCTATCGCAACAACATTGAATTTAATTATAATCAATACGCAAATCTGAACGGAGTTTGGAACCAAAATATTTAGAAGAGAAGTGAGAACGAGATCTGGAACTGATTGAGAAAAAATTATCTACTTAATAATTTGAAACATAAAAGAAACATTTGATAATTTAAAAACAATATATTGAGGTGGATTCTGATTTCGATTTTGTCCAAAGAAAATAATATTATAAAAGTTACTTTTGAGGATGAACAGGGCATCATGTTTTAGCGCGTTTCATCACGTTTGAGTGAGTTTTCATAGTCAAATAACACTCTTAGACCTAGATTTATTTTTATTTTGCTTTCATCTTCTGCATGGAATACTTAAACCTTTTGGTTGATTCCTTTGTGATTTCCCATTGAGTTTTGAGGTTCTGATCAATACAAGTTTCATTTTTCAATTTTGTGTAGCGGTTTGTTTTAACCTTCTGAACTTTTTTTTAATCTGGTTTTTTTATAAAAGGTTGTTCTTGAATGCATGTTGAGGGTTCAATTCCTTTCTCTAATTTGGATTTCTTGTTTAGTTCGCATTATTTTAATTAATCTCTTAGGCGCATGATTCAAGAGGTAAAAGAGAAACATCTCATAAGTAGACACATGAATACATGTTTTGTTGATAAGGTTCAGTTGAATTGGATTAACACATGCTTGTTTTAGTTTAACCTTGTGTGAGAATGAAGAATGATAATCTTTAGATAATTTGTGAAGAATTCATTGGTGGAATAACTTGAGAATTACCTACTCTTCATTCATCTTACAACGTCTATTATATACTTATACTCAATAATCACAACCCCCATTTACTTTATCGTTATTGTTAATTTTTATGTTGGAGATAAGTTTTGATTCTATTTAATGGACTCACTATTGGATTCCTTGGCAGACAGGTTGTGGTCATCTGACCTTATCTATACTATCATCTCTTTGACATTAAACGATTTATCAATGCGTTAAATGATCTAATCATGAATCATTTTATTTAATTACTAAACAACAACTATCAATGCATTTTTTCGATTTTTTTCGTGCGGATGTTGTTGTGAACCATGGTAACCACTGTCGTGTTGTCATACATAATTTATTTTGACCACATTCAATTTTTCAAGGATCTCTCATTCAGAAATGTGACCAGACTAATTTAATGTTGGCCTCCAACCTCAAATCGAACCCTACATGTAAAAGTATATGAGTTATTAGAAGAGCGTAAGGTAGAGGTATGCCATTATTGCAATTTGACATATGGAAAATGATATGGTATGGCCAATTAATGACAATGATAAGTTCATCACTCACATCATGAAGATATCATCATATAGTAGTTGTGCGTAGCTATTGCCACGTGGATGGGGAATGCAAACATATACGCAATATAATAATTTATCCTTAGCAATTAAACTTCCTACTTTCTTGCATTGACAACTGTGAAGCTACACTCTTAACATTTCATCCAAAGCATGACCCTTGTCATAATTTAGGTCATTAGGAATGTGATGACTTTTTTACGGCAAGTGTACCACATCAAAAGTAATAATTTGTCCCTAAGGACGGATGTCAAACCCATAAGAAACAGTTGAATTATCAAGTATAAGATTCACTAAATAGAAAAAAAAATAAAGTTTGTTGGAAATTTGTTGTTTATGATTGTAAGAATTGTAAAGAAAGCAAGTCAAAGAGTTTGTTGGTTTAATTGGGAAAATTGGGATTAAGGTTCATCCTTCTTACTCTTTTGTATTTTAAAAAGCATAGTAATGTTCTATCCTTTGATTGATGTTGATGCCTATATAAAAATCATTTATATCGATTTCTCGAATATAAAATTATTAAGAGAGTCTCATAAATATTGATTCTTTGCATATTTATAAAAACTCTTTAGCATTATGATTAGATGTTGATAGTAATCAACATTTCAAATTTATTCCTAATTTTCAAATATGTTAAACATTATCATTTGTGATAGAAACTTAGAGATATTTTTCAGTCAAATCTAAGGATTTAGATCATGATAAAAAAACATTACAAATAAAATGACAATACCAATCATCAATCAAAAACAAAATATTATATTTAAATATCACCTCAATACATAAGAGTTTGAACAAATTACTCTCAATCCCAAATGGTAGAATTAGCCACTCATGTTGGCCCTTACAAGCATGGAAAGCAAGAAAAGAAAATTTGGGATGTTTCTCCTTGACGGATGTCTCTTCTAGGGTTTTCTATCACCTCCTATTCTCCCATTGATGTCTAGGGTTGTGTCTCATGCCTTATATTTAACCTAGTTGGGCTTGGGCTAAATGACTTCTTGCCTGGGTGTGATTGGGCCCATCTGGGCGAGTTGGACAAAAACAAGTCCAACGTCTCTAGAGTGATCTCGCCTGGGTAAGATTGAGCTCGCCTGGGTGAGTGGTGAAGCATTCCAACTTTCCCTTTTTATCTGAATATATTTTCTGTTTGCCCTTTCATCTCCATTTTTCCTTAGAATCTCGAAATTAACTCATATTTGGAAATAAATCGTTTTTATTCAAATTATAATCACAAAATATGTAAAAAGTTTTAAATTCATAAATTAGGGGTTATATTATAGTTATTTTATCAATTAATATCCATAAGTGTCTATATTTTAATATGAAATATTATTAAAATATGACACTTATCAGAATGTTAGTTAGGTCAAACTTTTGACACTCATATTTCAAGTTGAAAAAATTAATCTAATAATCTAGAGTGATCCAAATCTTCTTCTTCAATACCCCTGTGATTAAATCATCAATGTCGAGAAGTTTCAAATTTGTGTAACTTACGAGATTGTCATAACATTGACCTTTCCATGCCACGAATCTATCCAGTGACTGAAAAGATGGGACATGAGAAATGTAAATCCAACCATAACAAAGAACGAAAAATCCATGACCTTTGATTGCACACGAGAGGTCTAGTATTATAATAGACATAATATATTTTTCATTTAAAAAATAACAATAATGATCTAACAAATGGGGGAAAATAGGTAGGTTTGGTGGAGGACAGTTTGAGTTATCAACATGCATTGGTTCCTTATCCTTCCATTGGGAGGGACCCTTTGCCTCTTTGGTCTAAAAGATGAGGAAGTCATGATATATAACTTGCAAAAATATTAGGCAACCAAATTGATTTACCACAACTAATTCATTTTATAATAAATAAAAAATAAATTCAAAATAAAAATTTATTTTGATTTTAAATCAAATAACTCATTTAATTCATCTTTTACACAAAAATAAATAAAATTACACAATTTTACTATTTTTTTAAATTGAAAATTATTATGTTTGGTAATATCAAGTGACAGGGATCATATATGTATGGTCATTTTTAACACATAATGTTGCAACTACATAACCGATCATGCTTCCTTACACAACTGATTATGATGAAGCACATAATCGATTAGGTGTTGATCCGATCGGTCATCGGTAGTCGATGACGTCAGCAGTAGAGAACCACGTGGACCACTCGCGAGGTGACACGCGGACCAGGTGACAGGTAGATCGGTTGTCACTAACCAAATGACCACCGACAGATCAGGCGGCAGCGAAGTCAGGGGACAGATCACCCAGAACGGTGATCGGTGGTCAGTAACCAAGTGGCCACCAACAGACCAGTTCCCAGATGAACGCCTGGGGGCAGAACGCGGGAAGCAATAGAGCATGGTCATCGGGGTCTCGTGTTACACGCAGTTAAACTGGGACTGAGGTTCCCAGCGAGAGCGTTACACACGGACCGCGCATGGGCACATGTCAGGGAATCGCGCACGAGAGTGGCCTGAGGGAGCTAGTAAACCGATCAGTGATTGGTGATTCCCTCAACCCATTACGTGCGTGAAGGGTAAGCCGTCTACGTAGAGAGCCACGCTTGGTGAGTGTGCCTAGACCAGCCACACCCGGCGTTCTCCTGAGAGTATGCGATTTACCCAGGTGGAAGAAATATCCTAATTTACTCCGCAAGGGAATGACTTAGGCGCACAAAGAGAAGCGCTAGAGCCCTTTGAGTAGTGACACGTGGATGGTTAGATGTGAGTTACATACCTCCACGTGTCACCATCTGAGAGGGGCGCGACCCAGATAAAGGTGTACTCCGTACCACTAAAGGTACAGACAAGCGCAGTCAAGTGCAGAGACGCGCGGACACGCACAGACACTCACACTCTACTGATTCTGGAGGTACGTTGTCGCAGAGAAGCATAACAGGGTTCTGACACATGCAAGAAAGCATAACAGAATTCTGTTAGGCCCAGATGCAGGCGGTGCCATAAAACAGAATCAGGGTGAGAGTGAAAAAAAAAAGGGAGAGAGAGCAAGAGTTTTTCACACACACTACTAGTTTTTCTCATTTTGGTGGTTCTGTGGTCTAACTTGATCGTCGGAGTGCAATCGGCCGCTAGAGGCGCCGTATGTGTGTTTTGCAGGTCGCGTTTGGAGATCCAAGAGAAGGTTCTGAGGGTGACTTTGCAGAGAACACAGTCGCGTAGACGGGACAGAGAGTGCTACAAAGCGATTCCTCCACGTTCGAGTTGTCGGCAAGATCATTTGGCGCCCACCGTGGGGCCCGAGTGAATCGTGGTCCCATATATACCTTAGTTTTGAAGCTCACCAAAGTTTGACCAAGTTCTTTGCTAGGGAAAGATGCCGAGAAACAGACAACCATCACCTGCGCCATCTGCTGACGAAGGAGCTGTGACAATGGCGCAGGTCCTGGAGATGGTGCGCACGCTGCAGGATAACGCCGCAGCGTCGAGAGTTGAACAAGAAAGGATGTAGACGGAGTTGGCTGCGTCGCAGAGTAGGAACGATGAGCTGAATCGCGTCAATGAAGAGTTGAGGAGGACGTTGCAGGCGCAGAGGGAACACGCGGTTGACGAAAGGATGTCGAGGCAGCCGTCGCCTCCAAGAGCGTTCCCCATGCCATTCTCCCCTGAAGTCATGGGAACCATGGTGCCTCCCAACATGGTGGGGGTGAAGGCATCGTTCACAGGGGTAGAAGATCCGGAGGCGCATCTGACGGCGTTCCACACCCAGATGATGTTGTCTGGGGGCTCAGACACTGTGTACTGCAAAATGTTCATGAGCACACTAAGCGGAATCGCCATGGAGTGGTTCGTGAGCTTACCAGAAGGACATATCACGTCTTTCCCTCAGTTTTCAAAGCTTTTCACTGAGCAGTACATCGTCAACAAAGCACCCGCAGTGGTGTCATACGATTTGTTCGATGTACGACAATACCAAGGCGAGTCGCTGAAGGACTACCTCAACCGCTTTGGAGCACAAGTGGTTAGGCTGCCCAGCAAGGATGAGGACATGCTGGTGCACGCATTTAAAAAGGGAGTGCTGCCTGGCCCCTTCAGTGAGTCCCTCATCAGGAGCCATCCTAGCACCTTTGCAGAGATCCGACGACGCGCGGTGGCGCACATAGTGGCAGAAACAGAGGTTTCTGAGAAAAGAGGGAGTGCTGCACCACCAAGACCGCGTGGAGGGCAAGGGAAACCGCAGCAGCAAACAAGGGTGCATGAGGCCAAGGAGGGGAAAAGGGTGCGGGAAAAACCTCGTCCCTACGCACCAGGCAAGGACCAGGGCAGAGGGCGTGCAAGGGAGAACAATGCACCCCCAAGATACAATTTCATGGTGGGATTGGCGGATCTCATCGCCCTTCCTGCTGTAGCAGCGAGACTACGCGTACCGGAGAAGACAGATAAGGTACTTGGTAGGAAGAAGAATGAGTGGTGTGAGTTTCACCAGGCCTTTGGCCACACACTCCACTCCTGTTTGGCGTTGGGACACCAACTGGCAGAGTTGGTGAAGTCTGGGTTCCTGGCAGACTACCTGCGTGAGCCGCAGGGTGATCGCGCGTCGGGATCCCAGGCTGGAGAACAGCAGCATGAAGTCCCTGTACACGGGGAAGTGCAAACAATCGCGGGGGGCTTCTCTGGTGGGGGATGCACCGCGTCACAGAGAAGGAGGTACGCTCGATCGGTCATGGCGGTAGACTCGGTAGACGAGAGCCATTACCCTGAAGTAGATATTGTCTTCAGGAAAGCTGACCTACGGGACGTTGTCCCGCACGATAACGACCCTGTGGTCATTTCCCTCATCACGGCAGGAAGACGAGTGCACATAGTGCTCGTAGATCAAGGAAGCTCGGCAGACGTCATGTTCTGGCCGACGTTAAACAAGTTGCAGTTGTCCCCTGATCAACTGAGGCCGTATACCGGGTGTCTCTACGGTTTTGCAGGAGATCAAGTAGAGGTGCGGGGATACATTGAGCTGAGGACAACGTTCACTGATGGGACGATAGCCCGCACCGAAAGGATAAAGTACTTGGTGGTGAATGCCCCTTCTGCGTACAACATTTTGTTGGGGAGGCCAACACTCAATAGGTTGGGCGCAATACCATCAATGAGGCACATGAAGCTGAAGCTGCCGTCGATGGAGGGGACCGTAATAACCATCAAGTCGGATCAGGCTGAGGCTAGACGCTGTTATGAGAGCAGCCTAAAGCAGAAGAGAAGTGTATGTCACGTCACCACGACACCACCACCAGGTGTGCGCGAAGAGCGATCGGTGGTTAGGGAGACACAGGGCGCTCAGAGGATGGAGAACGCTGCGGTGGGGGGCTCCCAGGTAGCTCAGATTGAAGAAGAAAAGGAAGGCGCGATCGCTCCTCGCGAGTCAGGGATCGCGAGGGCGGTCATCGCCAGTGAGAGAAGGCCCCACCCAGCTGAAGGATGGGTCGAAGTGGACATCAGGGGGAAAAAGTTCAAATTGGGGGGATCCCTCGTTGAAGAAGAGCGAAAGCTGATTATTGGTGTTATCGAGAAGCACATGGGTGCCTTTGCATGGTCAGCGTCCGACATGCCAGGAATCGACCCCGATTTCCTTTGCCATCGTCTGTCGATGGATCCTAAGGTTCGACCTGTGCGACAAAGGCGAAGGAAATTCAACGAGGAAAAGAGGAAGGTGGTCCACGATGAAGCGCAGAAGCTCCTTGCTGCAGGGCACATCAGAGAGATCCAGTACCCCGAGTGGCTAGCGAACGTGGTACTGGTTCAGAAGGCAAGCGGCAAGTGGAGAATGTGCGTGGACTTCACTGACCTCAATAAGGCATGCCCCAAAGATTCTTACCCCTTACCCAGTATAGACGCCCTAGTTGATAGCGCATCAGGGGGGAAGCTACTCAGCTTCTTGGATGCTTTCTCAGGGTATAACCAGATCAGGATGCACCCCATGGATGAGTGCAAGACCGCGTTCATGACGGAACGGTCTTGCTATTGCTACAGAGTCATGCCATTCGGATTAAAGAACGCGGGGGCTACCTACCAGCGACTCATGGATAGGGTACTCTCGCCCATGCTGGGAAGGAACGTACATGCGTATGTAGATGACATGGTGGTCACGTCCCAAGAGAAGAAGCATCATGCAGCTGATTTGGAGGAACTATTCACCACCATCGCCAAGTACAGGCTGAAGCTCAACCCTGAGAAGTGTATTTTTGGCGTGGAGGCTGGGAAGTTCTTGGGTTTCCTCTTAACAGAGCGGGGAATCGAAGCTAACCCAGAGAAGTGCACAGCAATCGTGGCAATGAGGAGCCCGACGACGGTGAAAGAGGTGCAGCAGCTCACCGGTCGCTTGGCAGCCTTATCCCGGTTTATGTCCGCTGGAGGGGAGAAAGGTCATCCGTACTTCCAGTGTCTTAAACGCAACAGCAGATTCCTTTGGACACGGGAGTGCGAGGAGGCCTTCATCAAACTGAAGGAGTATCTGGCGAGCCCACCAGTCTTGCGTAAACCTCAGGTGGGCATCCCTCTTCGTCTATATTTTGCTGTGACGGAGAGAGCAGTCAGCTCAGTCCTGGTGCAAGAGCAAGACCAGGCCCAGAGGCCTGTGTACTTCGTGAGTAAGGTGCTGCAAGGCCCTGAAACGAGGTACCAGGCCCTCGAGAAGGCTGCCCTGGCGGTGGTATTTTCAGCAAGGAGACTCAAGCATTACTTCCACAGCTTCACAGTGGTGGTGATGACAGATCTGCCTATCCAAAACGTGCTGAAGAAACCTAACGTAGCAGGAAGGATGGTCAAGTGGGCGGTGGAATTGTCAGAATTTGACATTCAGTACGAGCCCCGAGGACCGATAAAGGGGCAGGTGTTCGCGGACTTTGTAGTCGAGCTGTCGTCGATCGCGACACCTGCAGAAGGTTTAGATTTCCGATGGGTGTTATCGGTGGATGGCTCCTCTAATCAGCAGGGGAGCGGCGCTGAAGTCATTTTGGAAGGCCCAAATGGGGTACTGATCGAGCAGTCCCTCCGCTTTGCCTTCAAAGCCAGCAACAATCAGGCGGAGTACGAAGCCCTGATCGCAGGAATGTTGCTAGCAAGGGAAATGGGAGCAAGAAACCTGCTGGCCAAAAGCGACTCCTTGTTAGTCACCGGGCAGATTACAGGGGAGTTCCAGGCAAAGGATCCACAGATGGCAGCCTACCTGGAGTATGTACAGCTCCTGAAGACGTCCTTCACCGAGTTTGAATTGGTGCACGTGCCAAGAGAGCAAAATGCCAGAGCAGACCTGCTTGGCAAGCTGCCAGCTCAGGCAAAGGGGGGAAGCAGAGGACCGTCATTCAGGAGACCTTGAAGGTACCGCGTGCGTTCGTGTCAGACAACCAGGTACTTCATGTGTACAAATCAATGGGGCGCCTAACGATCGGTCATCGGTCGTTGACCCAAGAAACGTTGAAAGCACCAAGGGTGAGAGCGCGACCGTCGAAGATCGATGAGTCGATGGAGGTCCGCGCGGTGAAGGAACCCGACACCTGGATAACGCCATACCAACTATATTTAGAAGATGGTGTACTCCCACTTGATTTGGCGGAGGCAAAAAGGATAAAGAGGAGCTCAAGTAAGTTTACTCTAATTGATGGAAACCTCTTTAGATTTGGATTTTCTCACCCTGTGCAGATCTGCGTGCACGGCGAGCAATGCACCAGACTCATGTCTGAGCTGCACGAGGGGGTGTGCGGAAGCCACGTAGGTGGTCGCGCTTTGGCAAGTAGGATACTCCGCGCGGGGTACTACTGGCCAAAGCTGAAGGAAGACTGCGTGAGGTTTGCTTAGCGTTGCAAACAGTGTCAACTTCACGCGGACTGGCACAAGGCACCTCCTGAGGAGTTGAGGTCCATCCATAGCCTGTGGCCATTCCACACATGGGGGATCGACATCCTAGGACCTTTTCCCCTGGCGATAAGGCAGATGAAGTTTCTCATCGTGGCCATCGAGTACTTCACCAAGTGGGTGGAGGCAGAACCAGTCGCCCACATCACCGCACAGAAAGTCGAGCACTTCGTCTGGAAGAACATCGTCTGTCGCTTCGGAATACCCAAGAGGCTGGTCTCCGACAATGGCACCCAGTTCACGAGTCACCAGCTGAGGAAGATGTGTGAGGAGTTAAAGATACAACAGGTTTTCGCTTCAGTGGAACACCCACAAACCAATGGGCAGGTGGAGTCGGCCAACCGAGTACTGCTCAGGGGGCTGAAGCGAAGACTAGACAAGGCTAAAGGAGGCTGGGCGGAGGAGGTCCCCCGAGTCGTATGGTCTTATCATACCACCCCACAGTCCAGCACCCATGAGACACCCTTCAGCCTTGTCTACGGGACCGACGCCATGATTCCCGTGGAGATACAAGAGAGCTCCCCCAGATTCTTGAATTTCATTGCTGAAGAGTCCAATGAAGAGAGAAAGGTGAATCTCGACCTATTGGACGAAGTGCGAGAAGAAGCCAGAGTCAGTGCTGAAGCCATAAAAAGAAGAGTAGAACGGAGGCACAACTCTAAGGTGAGGCTCAGGCGCTTCCAGGAAGGTGATTTGGTGATGAGAAAGGCGCATCAGAATGAGATGGAGAACAAGTTGTCTCCAAAGTGGACAGGCCCATACAGAGTGGTTGAGATGTTGGAAAACGGAGCTTATCGGTTAGAAACTCTGGAGGGAGGAGCAATCCCCAGAACGTGGAACGCCACCCACTTAAAATTTTACTTCAGTTAAGTTGTAAAGTAGTTGCGTTCTCGCGCTAAAGACACATGCTTTGTATGTAGTGGAAACAGTTGAACAGACAAGGGGGCACTCTTTTCCCTAAGGAGGGTTTTTGACGAGGCCACCCAATGAAAAAAATTTCCAGCATATCAAGTGTGCGCAAGTATTAAAGTTAAAATCCTCCTTGCCCCAGGCGCAAGTGCAGGTGATCGGTTAGGCCTTACTCGCCCTAGGCGCGAGTACTGGCACTGATCTAGGTCTTCCTCACCCCAGGTGTGAGTGCAGGCGACTAGGGTTTGAAAAGCCAGGGGTGCTAGTAAGACCAAGAGAGGGAAAGGAAAGATTTTGACAAATGTCCTTACCCACTTGGCATACACCAATATTGGCCCAGTAAGGCTCTTAGTTCGAAACCCTTCTCACCCCAGGAGTGAGGCAGGGAATGAACGACCCAATCCGCCGAAGGGTGATGACCTTAGGGAAGGTAAGAGGGGTTAGCGAGAAACACTTTTCTTTCCCCAAAACGAGGCATCACCTCGAGCGATCGGTGTCAAAGTCCTCTATGCACTTAGCGCTAGAGCGACAGAGAAGCTAAGTGAAGATCGAAGAACGATCACCGATGAGTTGTCAGTGATTGGTTAGTGGCACAAAGCAGCGCACAAGGGCTATTAAAGACAAAGCTAAGGAAGTCGTTAGTCGCGATCAAAGTAGAGGCCAAGATCGAAGAGTACAAGATCGCGCTAAACCTAAGCTAGCTAACAGTTAATCGTGTGCATAAAGAAAGGTGAAGCTCAAGAAAAATACAAGAGAAGAAGCTTATACAAATTGAGAGTATGTATTCACACCAAGTCTTATACAAATTCCAAGTACTAAAAAGTTGTGCAGAAGTATAAATTTACAAAAAAGAGAAGAGATCAAGGAGGAGGGGTGAGCTTTCCATCTACCACTTCATGATAAATGCTGAATTGCGAGAGGTCCAAGTCTGGGAGAACGCATCGGATTTGCTCGAGTGCCAGCTCGAATCCGTCAGTAAGGGCGTCAGCACCCACGTTCATCAGATCGACTTTCTCCGCCTCCAGTTTTTGCCTTGAGGCCTCCACAGCATTTTTCTCGATGGTAAGGGCAGCAAGGGAAGAGGCAGCTTCTTCCAATTGTCCCTTGGCTTCAGATAGTTTGCCCACCACCTCCTCAAGCTTCTTCTCTCCAGCAGCGGCCGCTTCCTTGGTGGACTTGAGCTCCCCCACTAGTTGAGAGTTCAGTTGGCGTAGGGAGGAGGTCTCGGCCCGCAGCTGCACCACCTCGCAGTCCAGAGAGCTAACGGTTTGCCCCATCAAGATCTCAGTCTTGATGGTCTCTTGGACCTGCGCTAGGTACTCCCTCCTAGCTTTTTCCACCATGCCCCGCATCAGATCTACGGACCCTTGGGTAGCTTCGAAGTCACTTCGCAGTGACTCCTTGTCATGCTCAAGCTCCTTTACCCTCTTCTCCAGGGCTATTTGCTTGCGGTGCTGGGTGGAAAACTCCAAAGAGAGCACCATCTGCCTAGCCAGGTGCATGTCCACCTCATCACCGTTCCATTCGACGAGCTCTCGGTTGCTGATGAGTTGTCGAACCAGGGTGATGACCCGACTGAAGTTCTTGTGGGTAGCCCCCGAGACGCTTGGTCGCGAGCTGGACCCACCACATTCAGCAGTAGCAGTGGAGGTTGGCAGTGGTGGCGGGAGACCCCCCGGATGAGCAGAAGCGCCCCCAGCAGGAGGAGCAGATGGACCAAGAGATTGGCCTGCTGGGGGGGGAGATGACGGTTGAGAAGCTGGAGGCGGCTGTTGGCAGGGAGAGGGAAGGCACGTGGGCTCTGGGGCAGGTTGAGTAGAGGGAGGAGGGGGTGAACCTTCCTCTACCTCCACCACCTCAATCTCCCCAGGCTGAAGAGATGAGGCCCCCTCAACCGCTGGCAGTTTCCTCTTGCGGTGTATAAGAGGAGAGCCAGAGCTTTCCTCTTCGGTTGAGGGAGCAGCAGCAGCAGCGGCAAGTGAAGTAGAGGCCTTCACCAATCTTTTTATCTTCCTTCCTTGCTCGGGGCCTTCAGCTGGCGCGACCGAGAGAGGAGGGGCTGCAATGGGCTCGGTGGTGGAAGAAGAGGAGCCAGTTCCTTTGGTCCCCCGAAGCTTGGCAAGCTCCAGCAAAGCTTTCCTCCTGTCTTTCCCTGACATTGAATCTACATTGATGGGAAAAAGAAAAGTTAGATGGCCTAGTTACGCAAGTAAGTCAAAATGTATGCAAGCATGCATGAGAATGTGCAAGTATCCTAAGAGGTGGAAGAAGAAGAGGTACCTATGTACTTTTTCAGGGCCAACACATCGAACTCATCTTTGATGAGGCGAGCAGAGTTGTACTTGGCCCCCAGGAACAACCCACATAGCTTGCGCTCGTAGGGGGCCATGGCTTCGAGGTCCCGGGGTTTCTTGAACTCAACCCCAGGAACCCAGTAGAGGGGGTACCCCTCGAGCAGGGTTGGACTTTGTGGGGTGGCAGATATCATGTAGAACCTGCCTTTCCAGTTTTTGAAGGATTGCTGGTACAGGCCCAAGAGCACCCGTCCAGCAACCCCATTCAGACTCACCCAGGACCTGTCCCCGGGATTCTTCGCCTCGAAGAAGTAAAGGAACACGTCCACGGAGGCATTGAGTCCGAAGTAATTGCAGAGAATTTGGAATGCCCGGATGAAAGCCCAGGCATTTGGATGGAGTTGGCAGGGCGCGACGTTCAACTCCATCATCAGCTCCTTCTCGAAAAAGGTGAATGGCAGGTGTAGCTTCAACCTTTTGAAGATGGCGGAGTAGATGAAGACGAAGGGCACCCCATTGGTGGCCATATCGTCCGCGCAGATGGGCATCCCTCGAGGAGGAATGCGGATTTGGATGTTGAAATCGTTTTCCCTGTCTATGGCGCACGAAGGTTCATCCAGGTCATGGCTCAGAAGAGAGGTGAGATGACCCTGCGGTAGTAGGGTGGATGTTTCGGCCAGCAACGCCAGGGGGGCCCAGTCGTAGACCCTGGCGTTGTCATGGTAGGAGGTTGCAACGGGTGGAGGTGGAGCTGGCGCACTTGCGGAAGGCTGTGCACCAGAAGACGAGGCAATAATGCGAGCGGTTTGTTTCAAGCGAGCCATCGCGAGATAGCTGCAATGGAGGAAAAACGAAAAGTCAGAATGAATGGAAGAAGAGGGAATGATGAATGGTTCGGTGAAAACGGAGAAGGGGAAGGAGAAAGAGATGCCCAGGTGAAAAGAGGAAGAAGGAGAAGCAGAAATCAGAGCAAGAACGCGAAAAACCCTAGCGCGGGTCGAGAGAGGGAAAACAGAGAAGATGAATGCATGATAACGAGAAAGATAAATGCAATCGGTAAAGATGACCTAAAAAGACCCAGGAAGAAGAAAAACCATACCTTTGGGTGATTGTGAGAGGTTTGAAAGCAGAAAACTTGAAGAAGGATGGGTGCGCAGAGAGAGAGTTCGCAGGAAGTCTAAGAGTTGATTGAAGAAGATGAAGGAACAGTGAAGGCGCGCGCCAATTTGAATAAGAGAAGCGCTAGCGACACGCCACACTGGCCGTCGATGGGGCCACGTGTCGCGAGATTAAGGAAGGAAGTCCAAACGTTAAAGAAGCAGCACGTGAGGTGGCACGTGATGCGGTCCCACTTGCCACATAGACTGAGGGCACGACCACTTAGTCTCTTCGCCGAGAATGAGTTCACGACTCGAGACTGGGGGGCTTGTGATCCGATCGGTCATCGGTAGTCGATGACGTCAGCAGTAGAGAACCACGTGGACCACTCGCGAGGTGACACCCGGACCAGGTGACAGGTAGATCGGTTGTCACTAACCAAATGACCACCGACAGATCAGGCGGCAGCGAAGTCAGGGGACAGATCACCCAGAACGGTGATCGGTGGTCAGTAACCAAGTGGCCACCAACAGACCAGTTCCCAGATGAACGCCTGGGGGCAGAATGCGGGAAGCAATAGAGCATGGTCATCGGGGTCTCGTGTTACACGCAGTTAAACTGGGACTGAGGTTCCCAGCGAGAGCGTTACACACGGACCGCGCATGAGCACATGTCAGGGAATCGCGCACGAGAGTGGCCTGAGGGAGCTAGTAAACCGATCAGTGATTGGTGATTCCCTAAACCCATTACGTGCGTGAAGGGTAAGCCGTCTACGCAGAGAGCCACGCTTGGTGAGTGTGCCTAGACCAGCCACACTCGGCGTTCTCCTGAGAGTATGCGATTTACCTAGGTGGAAGAAATATCCTAATTTACTCCGCAAGGGAATGACTTAGGCGCACAAAGAGAAGCGCTAGAGCCCTTTGAGTAGTGACACGTGGATGGTTAGATGTGAGTTACATACCTCCACGTGTCACCATCTAAGAGGGGCGCGGCCCAGATAAAGGTTTACTCCGTACCACTAAAGGTACAGACAAGCGCAGTCAAGCGCAGAGACGCGCGGACACGCACAGACACTCACACTCTACTGATTCTGGAGGTACGTTGTCGCAGAGAAGCATAACAGGGTTCTGACACATGCCAAAAAGCATAACAGAATTCTGTTAGGCCCAGATGCAGGCGGTGCCATAAAACAGAATCAGGGTGAGAGTGAAAAAAAAAGGGAGAGAGAGCAAGAGTTTTTCACACACACTACTAGTTTTTCTCATTTTGGTGGTTCTGTGGTCTAACTTGATCGTCGGAGTGCAATCGGCCGCTAGAGGCGCCGTATGTGTGTTTTGCAGGTCGCGTTTGGAGATCCAAGAGAAGGTTCTGAGGGTGACTTTGCAGAGAACACAGTCGCGTAGACGGGACAGAGAGTGCTACAAAGCGATTCCTCCACGTTCGAGTTGTCGGCAGGATCAGGTGTCTTACCATAATCGATTATGCATGGAACTAAAATTGGTTATAATGGCTAAATATGCACCAATGCCATATATATATATATAACGTGTGATGCTTAGTGACAATGGCACAAAGAATGTAACAAAAAAAGCCTTACTCCAAAAACTTCAAGCATTGGTCTTACTTAGAACTGAAACAAAGTGCAAAAGGTGATGCAAACTTAAGCTTCCTACATAATCGATTGCCAAGGTTGACTATCTTCAAAATTAGAATATGCAACCTTCCAAATAACATACTATAATGTAAATAATGTATGTGTGATGATGAAAGGTTATAAGGGCTCTATTCAACATACAAGGGTTAGTGCATAGACAATGGTGGGTTTGACAATAAATATAATGTCATGCAAGCAACCAAACACCAAGTCACGAGCACCTTAGATAATGAATTTAAAAGTTGGCAGAGTTAAAGGTTGTGTACCGGAGATGACAGTGAAAAAAGGGGTTTGACATCATTGGGAGAATAGAAGGTGAAAAAAACCCTAGAGGAGGCAGTCGTCAAGGAGAAATATCTTGGATCTTATTTTCTTGCTTTCCATGCTTGTAATGACCAACATGAGTGGCTAATTCTACCATTTGAGATTGAGAGTAATTTGTTCAAACTCTTATGAATTGAGGTGATATTTAAATATAATATTTTGTTCTTGATTGATGATTGATATTGTCATTTTATTCTTAATGCTTGTTTTATCATGATTTTGAACCTTAAATTTGACTGAAAAATTACTTCTAAGCATATGGCAAATGATAATGCTTAACATATTTGAATGCTAGAAATAGATTTAAAATGTTAATTGCTATCAATATATGCTCATAAGGATAAGTAGTTTTTATAAATATGTGAAAAATCGACATTTAGGAGACTATCTTAATAATTTTATATACGAGAAACCAATATGAATGAATTTTATATGGGAATCAAAGATAGACTATTATTATACTTTTCAAAATACAAAAGAGCGAGAAGGATGAATCCGAATCCTAATTTTCCCAATTCAATCAACCAACTCCTTACTTTGCTTTATTTACAATTCTTGCATTCTCACTACAACAAACATCCAATAAACTTTAATTATTGTTTTTTATTTAGTGAATATTTTACTTGAGAATTCAATTGTTCCTTGTGGGTTCGATATCCGTTCTTAGGGATAAATTATTACTTCCGACACGGTACACTTGCCATAAAATAGTCATCAGGGTGCTAGGTTGCATCTGTTGAAAAGTTGAGTTATGTTTTTGTTATATGTAATTGTCTATAACAATGTCATTAAGGTCAATCCTTAACTCAATTGAATGAGACTTTTGTCTATGGACTTCCATGTAGTCTCGGTCACATGACCACTGGCACGACTAGTTCCCTATAATTCTTCAATTAAGTTGTATAACTTAATCAAGGTGATTCACCATTTTCTAGTAGAGAGTTTTGCTTAAAAATTCATATTGTAACTATGATACATGTTACAATTATTTGTTACTAGACTATTTATGTTTGAAATTCATACCTGAATCAAGTCATTCCATATTTTGACCCCCGCCTTAAATCCTCTCATGTCATCACTCCATGTAGAGCTACTTAACCAACTAAACAAGTTGTGGACCTTACACCATCTATCCGTAAGGCACTTATGTGTATTTTTAATACTATTTTTCGTAACGATAGTGTAACTTGATTGACGTAAAGCCTCAACAATGTTTATGTAGGCTTGTGTTGTCCAACTACCATCAACCCTATTTCCATGTCTACCCTTATATATCAATGTTGTCAACAATCTAAGATTCATATCATCACTCCATTTGGAGAACTCCCAAAGTGTATGCCTAGAATCCAGAGTTTGACCTTTCCCCATGTTTATTTGTAACTAAAGAAAAACTATAATGCTGTTATAAGCACTTATGTGAAACAAATAATATTAGAAAATAACACAAATGAAGTATGAAAAGTACCAAGAAATGGTGTCAGTTGAAACCAACGTACATATCTTACACACATATGCCATATAGTAATCCAAATCAACAACATCAAAGTAAAACACTATGAGTCCACATATCACACACTATCATATCCCTCATTTGGGCACCTTCTCTATAATCATTCTTAGTAACTTGTGTAGCAAACCTGTGATGAATATGATCCATTAATTCCATATCCACTTAACTAAACAAACTTTTGTCATTATTGACTCTACGTAAGGAGCTATGAAGAATACAACACTCCAATACTATGATTTGCGAAGTCTCAAATGAATAATGTGACTTTGTACCACTTTCGTGTATAGGAAATCTTTCGTTCAACACTCCAAACGTTCTCTCAATTACATTTCTCAAAGTCGAGTGACGATGGTTAAAGAATTTTCACTCTTTTTGGGGACCTCTTTTTGAGTACTCCTTTAAGTAATAATTTGACTTTTTAGCACGAAACTTGTATTTTCCAAGTAATATTTATTGATCAAGTGTGATCAAGTTGATGGAGGAGGGCCAAGCACATCTAGCCATGGGAGCCAAAGCCCACACCATGAAGAGCGTCTAGACCAAGGAGAGCGTCTAGCTCCAAGGAATGAGCGTCTAGACCGTGAAGAAGGAAAGCGTCTACCCATGGAGCGTCTAGGTGTGCCATTAGACCGTCTAGGTCCTCTCACAAGATCAATGGCCAAGCATGTACAAGCACAAGTGGAAGAAGCCACGGATGGAAGAGAGAAAGCCTTGTATATGTTGCATCAAGGCCCAATAGGGGTATTTAGTAGATAGGGTAGTGTAGAAAGTATTTTGAAATGAAACCTTCTAGAACTTTGCTAGGTGTGACCGGTCATGGCACATGGCATAGCTTTGCATTTCATTTGGTTTACATTTCATTAAGCATTAGCTTATGATTTACGTCCCAAATAGCCTATAAATAGGGAGGCTATCTCATGTATTTGGCAAGTTTATTGTGAGTAAAGTTATGCTGCCCATTTGTGCTCAACTTTGCTTCTCCCTAGAATCCTAGGCTCTAAACTTCAATTCCTTCATCTTTTCCCTTGAGCTGGCCGAACCACTCAATACCCATACCTATCATGCACCTACAAGATCAACACCACTCTTAGGAGGATCTTGCTCACTCTCATTCATTGCTTCCGCCCCATACTCTACATTGATTCAAGAAGAACTTCATGAAAATGCCATCATTTGGTATCAGAGCTTTGGTTCTTCAAGATGAGTAGCTCCTTGTCTTTTAAATTTTAGTTCTTCTTTATTTCATATTGTCATTTACTTTCCTTACTTGTCTTGCTGTTTTTTACATTTTAATTTGTTCTTGGTGTGCTTTGTGGAAGATCCAACCGAAGCACTCTTGTTCATTTGATCTTGAACAAGTTCTTGTGCAATTTGTGATAGGATTCCATACACCTTTGTGTTGCTATTTTGTTTTAGGCTTTTGAGTCTTTATTGCTTTCCTTATTTGGTTCATATTATGCTTTGAGTCTTTAATTTTCTGAATCTATATATGTTTTGTCAAGTCATGTTCATCCATATTGTCAACAATTCATAGTAGTCCTTTTATTTGGCTTAATTGTTTCTTGATTTTGGGTCTCTTTTTTTGCTTGAATCTGCTGTTCTTTGCTCCTTTGGTGCCTTTTTAATTTTTAGTTTGAGTTCATATTGTGTTTAGATCATACACAATTCTATTTCACAAATTTCCATTGTGTCTAAACTTTGGTATCTTGCTGTTTTTGTTTCCAGTTTTCAGATTCCCCTGTTTACACCTTCTCTGTTTTGGCTGTTTTAACCCAGAAAAATATTTCCACCCATAGGAAAATTCTGATTTTCTGGAAAATGCAAGTTTAAAGTCTTATAGAAAGGACAAAAAAAGAATTAGGTCAAAAGAAGCAACAGAAAAAAAATGATAAATCTTTTAAGATCAGAGTGCAAATCTGAAGCGCTCCAGCTGGCCTAACCGAACACCAATTTTGCAAAATTTATTAAAAACAAATGGTGCATCCGTTTTGAGTGAATCCAAAGCCAGATTTTAGATAAGATCCTGAATATCTTGCATAACAAATTTCAGAGCCAAATTCCAAAATTACAGATCAGCATAAATCGGGGAACAAACACGTTTTCTGGCCCACAACATTTTCCAGTGGTGCTGTTTTTTTTTTATTTGGTCATCTAATCTAGTGCTTTTCTTTAGGAATTCTTTTTGTGTGCCAACCTTTAATTGAGTACCTTTATTTGTTTGCTTTAATTACTTGACTCTCTTTCTAGTTGTCACAATCTAAATGCTTTTGGTGGTACTGTTTTATTCAATTAAATTTGTTTCTTGCTTTTGTTCTTTGACCTCTAATTTGGGTGCTGGAATTTAATTCTTCTTTGGTGCTTATGTGAATGGGAACTTGATTTGGTTAAGGTTTAGCCCTTTGCTAGGTGCTGGAAATTGGAGGATTAAAGGCCATCATTCTAAGGAGAAGACAAGGTCAAAGCCGAAACAAACATTCTTGAAATAAACACTACAAACACTTGGAAGATCAACAATCAAAGACAACAAGGAAGTGCACTAATCAAAAGAGGATCAACAAAGGGAGTTCTCTTATTTCCTTTGCAACTTGGTTTATTGTTAATTACCTTGTTAATTACGTTTTAGACGGTGAGTGTGTCTTCAAGGGCTCAAAGTGTCCAAGAAGCCTCACCTAGGGCCGAATAGTATAGCATTCTTGATTAGTAATTGTTACTTGTTTGTAATTGCTTTTCTTTTGCTTTCATAGCTACGCTTTGCATGTTTGATTTTGTTTAATTTGTGTGCTAAACCGACTAGCTTTGTTGCATAGTTAGCTTACATTGTTTTCTTGCTTTTATTTCTCAACTTATTTGTGTTCTAAGTGTTTCACTAAGAGAAAGTCTTGTGTGAAGATATTGGGGGATAGTTTTTGGAAAGGAAAAGGCTTGGTACTTAAGTAGTCCTTTGTGACTCACCTCCCTTACCTGGAAAACTACCTTCTCTAACTTTCCTAAACTTTCTCAAAGTAAAACACCTATATACACGAAGTTTTAGCCATGTCTTCTTCTTCTCACTCTCTAAAGTCTATAGAAAGTGAAGTAAAATCTTTGAAAACTCTTTTAAAAGAAGTATCCCAAGCGGTACAATTGATATCTTTTAGACAATTGGAGAATGAGAACAAAATCAATGAATTGGCTAAAGCTCAAGAAGAGAAATCACAAAAATCACAAAAATAAAAAAAAACTCATGCATCCCATTCTCAAAGTATTGAGTCTCTAGGGGAGGGAAGCCGTAGAATCAATGATTATTACCAACCACCCCCTAGAAGAACTAGGCAAAGGGAACAAGAGGTGCCAAGGGAAACAAGAGTAGACCTACCTCATTTTCATGGAAAGGAAAATGTAGAAGTATATCTAGATTGGGAGATGAAGGTAGAGCAACTCTTTGCTTGCCATAGGGTAAGTGAGGAACGAAAAGTACCCTTAGCCACCCTTAGTTTCCAAGGGAACGCCATGTATTGGTGGACCTCTCTCGAAAGAGATAGACGTCTTCATAGGGAACCTTCCATTACATATTGGAATGACCTTAGGGGAGCCCTAAGACGTCGACATATACCTTCCTACTACCATAGGGAGTTGATGGACAAGCTCCAAAGACTCCAACAAAAGAACATGAGTGTGGAAGAGTATAGGCAAAAAATGGAGCTCTACATGATGAGAGCATCCATTAGAGAAGAGGAGGAAACCACCATAGCTAGGTTCCTTAGTGGCCTATCACTTGAGATAAGAGATAGAGTAGAGCTCTTACCTTATCAAGACTTGAATGATTTGGTTCAACTTTGCATTAAAGTTGAGCAACAAAACTTGCGCAAAACCTCAAGTCAAAAGGTGAGCCCCTATTCTAGCTTTTATCCCAAGAAAGAGTTTAGAAGGGAGGGTAGTACATCCAAGGAAAAACCAAAAGAGCCTACCAAGCCCTTCACCAAAGAAACCTCAACCCCACCCATCCGAGCTAGAGATGTTAAATGTTTTAAGTGCTATGGTAGGGGGCATGTGCAAGCACAATGTCCAAACCAAAGGACTTTGTTTCTTAAAGGTGTAGATGAGTACACTAGTGGCGAGGATGAGCCTAGTGAGAGAGAGGAAGGGGGAGAGGATGAGAGGGTAGCTCCACTAGAGGGAGAATTGCTTATGATTAGGAGAACCCTCAACAATCACCCTAGCACATCCATTGAAACACAAAGAGAGAACATATTTCATACAAGATGCAATGTTTTAGAAAACATATGCTCTCTCATTGTGGATAGTGGTTCTAGTTGTAATTGTTGTAGTGCTAGGATGGTTGAAAAGCTTAAGCTACAAGTGGTTCCCCACCCAAAACCTTACAAACTTCAATGGCTTAATGAAAATGGGGAACTACATGTAGACAAGCAAGTGGAAATCAAGTTTTCCATAGGGAACTACAAAGACAAAGTTTTATGTGATGTAGTGCCTATGGAAGCTTGTCATATTTTATTAGGGAGACCATGGCAATTTGATAAGAAAACCTTGCATGATGGTCTCACTAACGAAATTTCCTTCACCCATAAGTATAAAAAGTTTGTACTTAGTCCTTTACCACATTCTCAAGTGGTAAAAGACCAAATACAAATGAAGCAAAAGAGGGATGAGGAAAACAAAAAAAAAAGAGCGCTAGAAAAAGAGAAAATCCTTAGGGATAGGAAGGCGTGGGAGAAGAGAGTTCCTTCCCACAAGGTTGGTCAACAAGCAAAGCCTCTTGAAAACGTCTTTGAAAACTTGCTTCTTGTTGAACAACCAAGCCTTATCTTGTGTAAAGGAGCACTTACATGCACTGCCACAAGTAGTGAACTTATGAATTTACCTCCTCAAATCGAAAATCTTTTGAGTGAATTTGAAGATCTATTCTCACAAGAAGGACCCATTGGGCTTCCTCCTCTAAGGGGAATAGAACATCAAATTGACTTTATCCCGGGGGCAAGCCTACCAAATAGGCCTGCTTATAGAACCAACCCCGAGGAAACTAAGGAGATAGAATCACAAGTTCAAGACTTGTTGGAGAAGGGTTGGGTTCAAAAGAGCCTAAGCCCTTGTGCTGTACCTGTCTTGTTGGTGCCAAAAAAAGATGGAAAATGGCGCATGTATTGTGATTGTCGAGCAATCAACAACATCACCATCAAGTATAGGCATCCCATTCCAAGGCAGGATGATATGCTTGATGAATTGCATGGGTCAACTCTATTCTCCAAAATTGACCTTAAAAGTGGATATCACCAAATTCGAATCAAGGAGGATGATGAGTGGAAAACCGCTTTTAAGACCAAATTTGGATTATACGAGTGGTTGGTGATGCCCTTTGGGCTTACTAATGCCCCAAGTACATTCATGAGGCTTATGAATCACACCTTGAGGGATTGTATAGGTAAATATGTAGTAGTTTACTTTGATGATATTTTAGTATATAGTAAAACCCTAGAAGACCATCTAAGTCACCTTAGGGAAGTTCTTCTAGTTCTTAGGAAAAATAGTCTTTTTGCAAATAGGGATAAGTGTACCTTTTGTGTAGATAGTGTAGTCTTTTTAGGCTTCATAGTAAACAATAAGGGGGTGCATGTAGATCCCGAGAAAATCAAAGCCATCCGAGAGTGGCCAACTCCACAAAATGTAAGTGATGTAAGAAGTTTTCATGGGTTAGCTAGCTTCTATAGAAGGTTTGTGCCTAATTTTTCTAGCCTAGCATCTCCTTTGAATGAACTTGTTAAAAAAGATGTTGCATTTTGTTGGAATGAAAAGCATGAGCAAGCCTTTCAAAGGCTAAAAGCTCAACTCACCAATGCACCCATCCTATCTCTTCCAAATTTTTCCAAAACCTTTGAGATAGAATGTGATGCATCGGGGGTAGGCATAGGTGCGGTTTTGTTGCAAGGTGGACACCCCATTGCTTATTTTAGTGAAAAACTCCATGGTGCCACCCTCAACTACCCCACCTATGACAAAGAGCTCTATGCTCTTGTGCGAGCCCTAAAGACTTGGGAACACTACCTTGTGTCTAAAGAATTTGTCATACATAGTGATCATGAGTCTTTAAAATATTTAAAGGGCCAACACAAGCTCAACAAGAGACATGCTAAATGGATGGAATTTCTTGAACAATTTCCTTATGTAATCAAATACAAGAAAGGGAGCACCAATATAGTGGCCGATGCTCTTTCAAGACGGCATACACTCCTTTCAAAATTGGGTGCCCAAATTCTTGGATTTGACCACATAAGAGAGCTTTACCAAGATGACCAAGAACTCTCATCCATCTATGCCCAATGTCTACATAGAGCGCAAGGAGGTTATTATGTGTCCGAGGGATATCTTTTTAAAGAGGGAAAACTTTGCATTCCCCAAGGAACACATAGGAAACTCCTTGTCAAAGAATCACATGAAGGGGGACTCATGGGCCATTTTGGAGTTGATAAAACTCTAGATCTTTTAAAAGCAAAATTTTGTTGGCCACATATGAGGAAAGATGTTCAACGACATTGTTCTAGATGCATCTCATGTTTAAAAGCAAAGTCTAGAACAATGCCGCATGGACTCCATACCCCTTTGCCGATTGCAAATGCTCCTTGGGAAGACATTAGCATGGATTTCATTTTAGGACTTCCTAGGACTGCAAGAGGCCATGACTCTATCTTTGTGGTAGTGGATCGTTTTAGCAAAATGTCCCATTTTATTCCATGCCACAAAGTAGATGATGCTCAAAATATTTCTAAACTCTTCTTTAGAGAAGTGGTGAGACTCCATGGTCTCCTTAGAAGTATAGTGTCCGATAGAGATCCCAAGTTTATCAGCCACTTTTGGAAAACTCTTTGGGGTAAACTTGGAACAAGACTACAATTTTCAACTTCTTGTCACCCTCAAACGGATGGACAAACCGAAGTAGTCAATAGATCTCTTGGAACTATGCTTAGGGCTATCATGAAGGGCAGCCACAAATCTTGGGATGAGTACCTTCCCCATATTGAGTTTGCTTACAATAGAGTAGTTCACAAGACTACTAATGCTTCTCCTTTTGAAGTAGTATATGGATTTAATCCTCTCACACCCATGGATTTGATACCCCTTCCTAATCCACAAGATTTTGTGCATAAGGAAGGCGTAATCAAAGCTGATTTTGTAAAGAAAATGCATGAGAAGATTAAACTCCAAATACAACAACAAAATGAAAAGTACACAAAATACAACAATAAAGGGAAGAGAGAAATAATTTTTGAGGAAGGAGACTTAGTTTGGCTTCACCTTCGCAAAGATAGATTTCCAACTCAAAGGAAGTCCAAACTAAGTCCCCGAGGAGATGGACCTTTCCAAGTTCTCAAGCGAGTCAACAACAATGCATATAAATTGGACCTACCTCTTGAATATGGAGTACATGACACTTTTAATGTAATTGATCTTTCTCCATTTGTAGGTACCAATGACGATGACGAGCTGGATTTGAGGACAAATCCTTTCCAAGGGGGAGGGGATGATGGAGGAGGGCCAAGCACATCTAGCCATGGGAGCCAAAGCCCACACCATGAAGAGCGTCTAGACCAAGGAGAGCGTCTAGCTCCAAGGAATGAGCGTCTAGACCGTGAAGAAGGAAAGCGTCTACCCATGGAGCGTCTAGGTGTGCCATTAGACCGTCTAGGTCCTCTCACAAGATCAATGGCCAAGCATGTACAAGCACAAGTGGAAGAAGCCACGGATGGAAGAGAGAAAGCCTTGTATATGTTGCATCAAGGCCCAATAGGGGTATTTAGTAGATAGGGTAGTGTAGAAAGTATTTTGAAATGAAACCTTCTAGAACTTTGCTAGGTGTGACCGGTCATGGCACATGGCATAGCTTTGCATTTCATTTGGTTTACATTTCATTAAGCATTAGCTTATGATTTACGTCCCAAATAGCCTATAAATAGGGAGGCTATCTCATGTATTTGGCAAGTTTATTGTGAGTAAAGTTATGCTGCCCATTTGTGCGCAAATTTGCTTCTCCCTAGAATCCTAGGCTCTAAACTTCAATTCCTTCATCTTTTCCCTTGAGCTGGCCGAACCACTCAATACCCATACCTATCATGCACCTACAAGATCAACACCACTCTTAGGAGGATCTTGCTCACTCTCATTCATTGCTTCCGCCCCATACTCTACATTGATTCAAGAAGAACTTCATGAAAATTGTGAATCTCTTTAAAAGAAGGTTCACTACCTTGTAAAAACTGTGGATAAGCTTTCAAAGGGTAAATACAACTTTGAGAATGTCTTCGCATCTCAAAATTGTGTTTTTTGGAAAAGCAGGATTGAGTTTTAATCCACAGAGCAAACATAACAAGTTTTCAAACTCTTTCAAAAGTGCCAGAAAAACAACCGATTGAAAGATCGAAACAACCAATTGTTACATGTTTTTACTACGTGAAGAAAGGTCGCTCAGTTAGATTCTGTAAAATTAGGAAATATTATGTTCCTAAAGGTATTATGAGATGGATTCCCAGAGACTCTGGAGTTCCCAGTGATGAATGTAAATCAAAAGAACCCACATTTGTAAGGGGACCAAATCTTTGCACTTGAATTTGCCTTTTGTAGGGAAAATTGATGGAAAGCATGCAATTGTGGTACCTGGACAGTGGCTGTTCCAAACACATGATTGAAGATAAATCTAAGTTTGTGAACATCATCTTCGAACAAGAAGGGCATGTGATATACGGAGACAACAACAAATGAAGGATTCTTAGAAGAGGCTCTATATGAGACAAGAGTATCTTGTTGATTCATGATGTCTTGTATGTGGAAGGACTAAAACACAACCTGCTTAGCATTAACCAACTGTGTGACAAGGGTTATCAGGTCATCTTCAAGCCAAACTCTTGTGAAATTTACCTTCCCAATTCAAAGGAAGTAATGTTGATTGGTAAAAGAATCAACAATGTCTATCTCTTAGATATCTCTTCACCTTGTTCCATTGGTTTTCTTCTCCCTAAGCATGAGGAATCTTGGCTATGGCACAGAAGAATAACCCATATTCACATGAATCATTTGAACAAATTGATTTCAAAAGATTTGTGATAGGGTTGCCCAAACTCAAGTTTGAGAAGGACCACATATGTGAAGCATGTCAAAAGGGGAAACAAATTAAAAATTCCTTCAAACTTAAAAATGTTGTTTTATCTTCAAAACCCCCTGAGCTGCTTTACATGGATTTGTTTGGCCCCTAAAAAACCATGAGTCTTGGTGGTAACTATTATGCTTTTGTTATTATTGATGATTTTTCTAGGTACACATGGACACTCTTCTTGGAATCAAAGAGTGATGCTTTCTTTTCCTTCAAAAAGCTTGCTAGAAGATTACAAAACACAAAAAACAGTAGCATTGGCTCTATAAGGAGTGATCATGGAGTGGAATTTCAAAATGAGAAATTCAGCAAATTCTGTGAGAAGACGGGGATCTTGCACAATTTTTCTGTACCAAGAACTCCTCAACAGAATGGTGTAGTGGAAAGAAAGAACAAATATCTTGAAAAGTTAGCAAGAACCATGCTAAGTGAATCTTCCCTACCCAATTATTTTTGGGTTGATGTTGTTAATACCTCTTGCTATGTGGTGAATAGAGTGCTAATAAGGTCAATCTTGAAGAAAACTCCTTATGAACTCTTCAATGGAAGGAAGCCAAACATTAGTCACCTAAAAGTGTTTGGATGCAACTGTTTTGTTCTGAATAATGGGAAAGAAAATATGGAAAGTTTGATGAAAAAGCGGACAATGGCATTTTTATTGACCATTCCTCAAATAGTCATGCTTATAAAGTCTATAACAAGAGGCTCATGTTTGTAGAAGAATCTGTTCATGTGGTGTTTGATGAAGTTGATCACAAAGATATGAAATCCTCGAAGAACAACACAGAAGAGCATGAACAGAACATCATTATGCAGAAGTTGGACTCCTGTCCAGAAAAACAACCGATTGATTCGTTGAAACAACCGGTTGAAATTCTACAGCAAGATGTGTTGCCTAAAGAATGGAGAATTCCAAGGGATCTGTCAGTGGAAAACATCACTGGGCAGATAAAGGAGGGTGTTTCTACACGTAGTTCTGTCTCAAACTTCTGCAGGCACACAACTTTTGTCTCTCAAGTTGAACTAAAGACAATTGAAGAAGCTCTTAAAGATGAGAAATGGGTGGCTGCAATGCATGAAGAGCTGAATCAATTTACTAGGAATGATGTATGGTTTCTTGTTCCCAAGTTAGATGAGATGAACATCATTGGATCTAAATGGGTCTTCAGAAATAAGTTAGATGAGGCTGGTGTGATTATAAGAAACTAGGCAAGGCTAGTTGCCAAAGGTTACAATCAAGAAGAAGGAATTGATTATGGTGAAACCTTTGCTCTTGTTGCAAGATTAGAAGTTGTAAGGTTGTTGTTGGCCTTTGCTTGTATGAGTGGATTCAAACTATTTCAAATGGATGTTAAGAGTGTTTTTCTCAATGGAATCATCAATGAAGAAGTTTATGTTGAACAACCACCGGGCTTTGAAGATCATCAACATCCTAATCATGTATATAAGCTGAAAAAGGCATTGTATGGGCTTAAGCAAGCTCCAAGGCAGTGGTATGAGAGGCTTTGTAACTTTCTTTTATCTAATGGCTATGAGAGAGGGATGATTGACAAAACTTTCTTCATCAAGAAGGCAAATTCTGAAATTATTTTGGTCAAAATCTATGTTGATGACATCATTTTTTGTGCTACCAAAGATGATTTATGTGAGGAATTTGTGACTGCCATGCAAGGTGAGTTTGAAATGTCCATGATGGGAGAGCTTTCATTCTTTCTTGGAATGTAGGTCAAGCAATCCAAAGATGGAATTTTCCTCTGTCAATCAAAGTATTTCAAAGAAATCCTCAAGAAATTTGAAATGGAAAGTTGCAAAGAAGCTAGCACACCTATGCCTTCAAGCTGTTACATGGATGTTGATGTTGCTGGAAAAGGGGTACATCAAACAAAATATAGAGGATTAATTGGTTCCTTACTCTATTTCACAGCAAGTAGACCAAATATCATGTTTGTCGTGTGTCTTTGTGCAAGATATCAAGCAAATCCAAAAGAATCTCATCTCAAGGGTGCAAAAAGAATTATCAAATATCTCAAAGGAACAACCAATGTTGGTTTATGGTATCCTTCTCACTCTCCTATACACTTAATTGGATATTCAGATTCTGATTTTGCAGGGTGTAAGCTGGACCGAAAAAGCACAAGTGGAACTTGTCATCTTCTTGGATCAAGTCTCATTTCTTGGTATAGCAAGAAACAAGCTTGTGTAGCTCTTACCACTGCAGAAGCTGAATACATTGATGCTGGAAGTTGCTGTGCACAAATTCTTTGGCTTAAACAACAACTAGCAGACTTCGGTTTGAAGATTAGCAAGGTTCCTTTACTTTGTGACAATACAAGTGCTATAAATCTCACCAAAAACCAGATTCAATACTCAAGAACAAAGCACATTGAGATTCATCATCACTTCTTAAGAGATCATGTGAACAATGGAGATTGTGAGATGAAATTCATTGAAACAATACTGCAGCTTGCTGATATATTCACAAAACCTTTGCCAAAAGACAGGTTTTTATTTTTTTTAAGAAATGAGTTAGGCATGATTGACTCTCAAAATCATTCTTAAATTTGTTTTCTCTGCCTAAAGTTTATTTGTGAATACAAATAGGGGGAGAATATGATTTATGTGTTGTCATACAAACTGCTATAACCTGTTACAACTCTGATTTAAATGTTCAGCTGCATTCTAGTTTGTATTGTGTTGCAGTTTGATGTGTTTTAGCTTAGTTATTTTGCTGGTTTTTCTACTTTTATGGTTATGTAAAAAACTGGTTTATGTGCCATCACAACTTGCTATGAGAGATGCTTTGGATTGCATAACTTTTTGTTTTGCAGGTGTTGTTTCATATTCAATCAAGATCAACACAAGCAACCAGAGATTTGTCTTCATCAAATAGGGGGAAATTGTCGGTCAAATGTGATCAAGTGCTTTGAAGAATCCAAATCCAAGGTGTTTGATGAAAGACTGGTGTTGTTGTTGTGTTTGGGTGGGATCTGGGTAGATTAAAGTGTGATCCACTCCTTTGTTGAATCTAAAACTAATGTGAATTAAAACCTGTTCCCGCCGGTTGACCAGGGACGTCTTCGTGTGTGGCTTCTACTCACGAGCTAGGGCACCTCTGTTCTGCGCCGTCGTGAGAACCTGCAAAGAAGTGAACAAAGGGGCGCCCTCGCGGCCGTTTGCAGTCCAACGATCAAGTTAGCTAGCGAGAAACATCAAAGGGACACACCTTCGTATCGGAACACCGTGAAAGGATGCTCTGAAGGTGGTCGAAATACTGAATAGCTAGTACTGTGTTGCCGTAATTGTCTGTGCGCACAGTGGGTGCGCACAGTGGGTGCGCCGTGAAACAACTAGGGTTTTTTGTGACTCTGTGTAAACTGTGAGAATTAGGTTAAAAACTGGATCCCTTTCAAGCGTCTCAAGACCCCTTTTTATACACCTCCCGCATTTAAAGCGCATTGAAAGCGTATAAAAACTTGCCTTGAAACATTCGAAACTTAACTGAATTAACGCGTACCTTAGCGAATTTTTAGGAAAGCCTTGATTTTTTCAGTGCTTGTTGCCACGTGTTCTTCTGACTTGATCGTTACTCTTCGTGGAGGGCCTTACAGCGTCGTAACCCAACTTAGGAATAATCCATTGTGTAAGTCCTCCTTCTTGGAGTGCATTTGCGCAAAGGGGTGATTTTCTGGGTGCAGCTCATGCGCCCCAGCCTCTAATCAGTTGCCCTGGGAGCGTATCTACCTTTCTCTTGTACCATGCACGTGGTTCTCCCCTGGGCGTGGCCCTCTCATGGGTCGTATCTGTCCCAGGGTCTCCCAGCGGTGGCGTGGGTGCTTCGTGTGTCAGGTTACCCCCTACCAGTACTAGAACTATGACCTTGAAGCCACCTTTCTCTTCTCTTTATTACTATCCTGAGGTACCGAGGCTCTTCGCGGTGTCGCCCCCTCAACGGTCTTTCCTACCCATGGGTATCGGGGGGTGACACCGTCGATGCCTTAACTTAGCGAGGCCTCATCTTGGCGACGCGTACACCTGGCGACGCCTACACCTTGGCGACGCCTTCCCACAGACGAAGCCTCAAATGGTCAATTTGTTGACTTTCTTCCTTGGGTCCCTTGAGGGGCCCCACCATATGTTGACTTTTGACTTTGGTCAACGCCCGGGGACGGGACGATACAAGCCCCCCAGTCTTGAGCTGACACTTGTTTCAGCAAAAAGACTAAGGCCTCGCCCTAGTATCTACGTGGCGTTCCTGCTGACGTGACATTCCTTTGATCAGTTGACGTGATGCTCTCTGAGCTTCTGACGTGACATTCTCTGCGCCAGAGATGTGATGACTTAAGTTGTGCTTTAATCTTTCGACACGTGGCGCGATCCAACGGCTGAGGATGAGCGTCGTTAGCGCTTCCAAGTTAACGTTATAACCCTTCGAAATTGCGCGCTCAAGGCATTGTTCCATCACTTTTCGTATTCTCTGCACTGTTCATCTTCTCAAAGTTTCCTCTACGATCTCTGCTCTCCCTCTACGCATTCTCGACCTTTACCAACTCAAACACTCAAAGGTATGATTTTTCTTCCTTGTTTATTCTCGTCCATTACTGCATTAATCTCATAACTGCCTGGGTCTGTTTATGTTTCTGCATCTCTTGTATTCCCTTCCTCATTTCTCTGTTCCTCCCCTCCTGAACTTCTCGCGTGGGTAGGGTTTCTCTTGGGGTTTCTTTCCCCTTTTCTTCCTGACCTTACTTGCTGAACCCTTTTCTCTTCTTCATGCTTCAGTTTCTTCATCAATGGCACGTACCAAAACAATGACCAACCCTCCACCCCCAGAGTCAACAATAGGGCCCTTTACCCATGGGCTCCAGACGAACTGCTCGACGAGTACTCGAGCTTGGTCTCCACAAAACCTTGGAGGGATCATGTAGGAGAGTCAAGCACCTACGACTATCGTGCCTTCGCGAAAAGGCACGATGACGACATTGCAGTGCTCCCTTGTACCTTAGGGGAGCCTGTGTGTGGGGATGAGCGGGCCAACAACGGGGTCCCCTTCTTCTATTTCTATCAGGTGGTCTTCAAGCGCATAGGGATGCGCTTGCCCTTCTCCAGGTTTGAGAGGGAATTGCTAACGGAGATCAATATTGCCCCAGCCCAGCTGCACCCCAACGGCTGGGCCTTTGTCAAGGCCTTTGACATACTGTGCGGGTTCTTCGGGTGCGCACCTTCTGTTGACATCTTCCTTCATTTCTTCGAAGTGAAGAAATAGGGGAAGAGCCTCTGGGTGAGCCTCAACAACATCCCTAGAAGGGTCCTGTTGACTCTATTCCAGCAATCTTTGAAGGGGTGGAAGGGCAAATTTTTCAAGGTTTGCTGCTCCGAGTTCGACCCTTCCGCCCTTGATGGCTTTCCCCTGTACTGGGTGAAGGAGGTGAAGACCAAATCCCTGGATGAGTTGCCCTCGAACGATCGAGAGGCTTGTCAAATTCTGACTAGCGCGGGGGGCTTCGACACTGCCACCCTGATAAGCCTAGAGTACAACGCTGAGGCTCTAGCAAAATACATAAGTACGAGAGCTTCCCCTTATAACCTTCTATTCTCTGCTTCTGCTTGGTTCTTGCTTGATGATGGCATTTTCATGAAGTTCTTCTTGAATCAATGTAGAGTATGGGGCGGAAGCAATGTATGCTAACTAATTTAACAAAGCTAGTCGGTTTAACACAAAATAAGCATGCAAAGCGTTACTACTAAGCAAAAAGAAAGACAATCACCAACAATTAACAAAATTAAACATGCAAAACGTAGCTATGAAAGCAAAAGAAAAGCAATTACAAACAAGTAACAATTACTAATCAAGAATGCTATACTATTCGGCCCTAGGTGAGGCTTCTTGGACACTTTGAGCCCTTGAAGACACACTCACCGTCTAAACGTAATTAACAAGGTAATTAACAATAAACCAAGTTGCAAAGGAAATAAGAGAACTCCCTTTGTTGATCCTCTTTTTGGTTAGTGCACTTCTTTGTTGTCTTTGCTTGTTGATCTTCCTAGTGTTTGTAGTGTTTTCAAAAATGCTTGTTTCAAAGAAGAACTAAAATTTAAAAGACAAGGAGCTACTCATCTTGAAGAACCAAAGCTCATGATACCAAATGATGGCATTTTCATGAAGTTCTTCTTGAATCAATGTAGAGTATGGGGCGAAAGCAATGTATGAGAGTGAGCAAGATCCTCCTAAGAGTGGTGTTGATCTTGTAGGTGCATGATAGGTATGGGTATTGAGTGGTTCGGCCAGCTCAAGGGAAAAGATGAAGGAATTGAAGTTTAGAGCCTAGGATTCTAGGGAGAAGCAAAGTTGAGCACAAATGGGCAGCATAACTTTACTCACAATAAACTTGAAAATACAAGGTGTAGGCTCCTCCTTTTATAGGCTAAGGAGGACCATAATGCAACCCTAATGCTAGCCAAATGAAATGTAAATGTGAAGCACATGGGTGCACATGGCACATGGGTGCACAAATGAGCACATGGGGAGGGGTGTGTCTAGTTTTTATGCTCACCCCCCCTCCATGGTCTTTCTAGAATGTTCACACAAATATGCTTTCTACACTACTCTAATTACTAAGCACCCCTAATGGGCCTTTATGTAACAATTACAAAGGTTTTCTCTTCCCAAAACCGTAGCTTTGACCCATGTGTATGTGAAGCTAGACGGTCTAGAAGGAATCCTCATCATGGCCTAGACGCTCCTTATGTAGCCGCTCCTCATTGTACCGCCCTGGTGGTCGGGTGCGATGACGTGGCATCCTGCTACAGTGTAGGCGTGTTGACAAGGCGCCAGGTTGGCAGATGGGAAGGAAGTCGGGAGGCACGTGTGGTCGCCGATTGTTAAGTTGGCGTGTTCCGATTTCCAGTTTACCAGAATAGGCGATCGCCAGGTTGAAGATGAAGTCGCCAGATGTAGACTCAGGCGACCAGGCAGTCGGAGATCGCCAGAATGATCACATCGCCGAAGATGAAGGAGAAGCAGATTATGAAGGCGGCCGGCGAGACCACAGGGAAGGTGTATGAAGGCCCTAACTCGCCAGTTTCAGTAGAGATCGCACTCCTGAGTTAGCTATGCGCTGGGCAGTACCATGCATAGGTAACTTAGCCAAAATGAGAATAGAAGCAGCGCCAAGTCAGGGAGCCTCCAGATGATGGCACGTGTACGGTTGGATACGAGCCACGTGTTCAAGTCTGTAACTGCCAGGAGAGAGAAAATCACCAGGTATATAAGAGTTCTTAACAGATTTCCTAAGGTACGCGCGTTCAGTTCATACACTTTACGCTTGCGAGTGACAGAGCTGTTTGTGAGAGAGAGTTTGCACGGTTCCAGTTCTTAGTATTTGGTGATACCGTCACTGACTTGAGCGTCGGAGTGCGATCGGCCGCAGCGGCGCCGTGTCGTTTCTTTGCAGGTTCTTGAGATAGATCCAGAGGAGGAACGGAAGCTAGAAGCGGCGTGCACGTCGATCCTTTGACGAGGCATTCTCCAGCGCTCCGGTCAACAGGCAGGATCATCAGGCGCCCACCGTGGGGCCGTGTAAAACGTGCTCCCATCCACAGCGTGAGTTCGTGGAAGTTTTCGAGGTTTTCTGCGCGGTTGTGTGCTGGTGCAACCGTCGTTGGCAATTTCTTTGAGTTTCGTTCGGTGAGTTTGTGTTTTGTGCCGTTTGTTTGTCTTTCAATCGGTGGAGTGAGGTCTTTTGTTGCTTGCGCGCAATCTGTCTGGTGGAGGTTCGAGTTCTTTGGTGGTTTTCTGCGAAGGTTTGCGGTGTTCTTGGGTTCTTGCGCAGTTTCTTGAGTTTTCCCCGATTGATCGCTGATTCGTTCATGGTTGAAGTGTTATTTGCTGTATTTCTGTGGTTCGCTGAAGTTAATGAGAAAGATGAGAAGCAATCGTTCCAGTCCCGTGGCTCCCGTCGCAGCTGAAGGCGACGCCGCCATGACCATGGCGCAGATGGCATAAATGATGCGCTCGTTGCAGGCGACTGTAGAAGCCTCGCGCGTCGAGCAGGCAAGGATACATGAAGACCTGGTCGCCTCTCGCGCCAGGAACGAGGAGCTCAGCAAGGTAGCTGAGGAGCTGCGTCGAGCTCTTCAGGAGCAGCAGGGTCGTTCTTCAGCTGAAGAGGTGGCACCGTCGACGCCACCTCGTGTTTTCCCAATGCCTTTCATTTAGGCGATTACCGACACGCCAATTCCCACGAGCGTGGTTCCGGTTAAAGCTGTTTTTACTGGCGTGGAGGATCCAGAGGCTCATCTGACCACGTTCCACACGCAGATGATGCTGTCGGGAGGGTCGGACGCCGTCTACTGTAAGATGTTTGTGAGCACGCTCCAGGGAACGGCGATGGAGTGGTTTGTGAGCCTGCCTAATGGCCACATAACTAATTTTCAACAATTCTCGAAAATCTTTGTCGAGCAGTATATTGTGAACAAGGCACCGCCCAGGGTGTCCTATGATCTGTTTGATATAAGGCAGTACCATGGGGAGTCCCTCAGAGACTACCTCAATCGCTTCGGAGCGCAGATGGTCAGATCGCCGGCCAAGGATGAAGAAATGCTGGTCTATGCCTTCAAGAAGGGCGTGCAGCCAGGGCCATTCTGCGAGGCCTTGATCAGGGCTCACCCAGCGACGTTTGCTGAAGTCAGGCGACTTGCGGTGGCCCATATCGCCGACGAGAGTGAAGTCGCCGAGAAGAGAGGCAGCGTGGCTCCCGCCAGGCCACGCGCCCAGACCAGGATCCAGCCACAGAGGGTGCTGGAAACGGCAGCGGCGGCCAGAAAAGACCAAAGGACTCGCTATCCCTACGATAGGAGAAATAAGGGAAGAAGCCAAGCGCGCCAACCGCCAGCACGCCAACAACCAGCACGCCGAGAGTACAATCGCCCGCCTAAGCACAAATTCGTCATGGGACTAGCGGACCTGATCGCTATCCCTAACATATCTGCTAGGTTGAAGGCGCCCGAGAAGGTGGGCGACAAGGTGCTGGGGTCAAAGCCGGACGTTTGGTGCGAGTTTCACCAGTGCTTTGGCCACAACCTGGACTCGTGTTTGTCTTTAGGATACCAGCTCGACGATCTGGTTAAGAGCGGGTTCCTAAACGACTATCTGCTGGACAGAAGGACCGGAGGAGCGTCGAGTTCCCAGCCGGCAGGTGGAGAAGCCCAGCAACACGAGATGCCTATCCATGGGGAGATCCAAACCATTGCAGGGGGTTTCTCAGGTGGTGGATGCACCGCATCGCAGAGGAAAAAGTACGCGCGATCGGTGATGTCAGTGGACATGTTTGAAGATCACTCGCCGGAAGTGGACATTACGTTCACCAAGCAGGATCTTCGGGACGTTGTGCCTCATGACAACGATCCCATCGTTATTTCGTTGATCACGGCGGGAAGGAAGGTCCATAGAGTTCTGGTGGACCAAGGAAGCTCGGCAGACGTAATGTTCTGGCCGACTTTCACGCAGCTGGAATTGCCCCTTGACCAGCTAAGGCCCTATGGAGGGTGCTTGTATGGGTTCGCTGGCGACCAGGTGGAGGTCAGGGGGTACATTGAGCTGAGAACCACGTTTACCGATGAGGCTGGGTCGAGGACGGAGAAAATCAAGTACCTCATCGTAAACGCCCCTTCAGCATATAATATCCTGTTGGGAAGGCCCACTCTTAACAGGATAGGCGCAATTCCATCGACTCGGCACATGAAGGTGAAGCTGCCGTCCATGGAAGGGGTGGTGATCACGATAAAGTCTGATCAGAAAGAAGCGAAAAAGTGCTATGAAAATAGCCTGAAAAATAAAAGATCAGTGAGCTATGTAACGACCACCCCGCCTCCCGGTGTGAAGCCCAGACCGCCGGTAATAGAGGAGGCCGCCGGAAGGGATGTAGAGATGGTGGATGCTGAGCTGGGGGAGAGGAATGCTGGCCTGGAGGAAGAAGGGCCGCGGAATCGCCCTGAGGAAGCAAGGGAACTGGGGATCGCCAAGGCGGTGATCGCCAGAGAATCCAGGCCCAAACCCGTCGAGCAGTGGCTCGAGAAGGAGATCGGGGGGAAAGTTTTCAAGCTCGGAAGATCTCTGGAGGTCGATCTCCAGGACCAGATCGCCAAGGTGATTGAGCGGCATCTGGACGCGTTTGCTTGGTCCGCTTCGGACATGCCCGGGATCGATCCCGACTTTTTGTGCCATCATCTGGCGATGGACAACATGGTGAGACCGGTGCGACAAAGAAGAAGGAAATTTAATGAAGAGAGGAGGTAGGCAATCAAGGACGAGACCCAGAAACTCCTCGCTGCAGGCCACATCAGGGAAGTCCAGTACCCTGAGTGGTTGGCAAATGTCGTGCTGGTAAAAAAGAGTAACGGGAAATGGCGCATGTGCGTCGATTTCACCGATCTGAACAAAGCTTGCCCAAAGGATTCGTATCCTTTACCAAGCATTGATGCCCTGGTCGATAGTGCTGCAGGGTGCAAGCTGCTGAGTTTCCTGGACGCCTTCTCGGGCTATAATCAGATCAAGATGCATCCCATGGATGAAGAAAAAACAGCCTTCATGACGGAGAGGTCGTGCTACTGCTATAAGGTGATGCCGTTTGGGCTGAAGAACGCGGGGGCCACGTACCAGAGGTTGATGGATCGAGTACTTGCACCGATGCTGGGAAGGAACGTGCAAGCCTACGTCGATGACATGGTCGTGACCTCGCAGGAGAAGAGCAACACGTAGCAGACCTGGAAGAATTGTTCACGACGATCGCCAAGTTTAAGTTGAAGCTCAACCCGGAGAAATGCATTTTCGGCGTGGAGGCTGGAAAGTTCTTGGGTTTTCTTTTGACTGAAAGGGGAATAGAGGCCAACCCGGACAAGTGTGCCGCCATCTTGGCGATGAGAAGCCCGGCTACAGTGAAAGAAGTCCAGCAGCTGACGGGTCGGATGGCGGCCCTATCTCGCTTCGTGTCAGCGAGCGGAGAAAAGGGACATCCCTATTTCCAATGCCTGCGGCGCAATAACAAGTTCGCTTGGACGAAAGAGTGCGAGGATGCTTTCGTCAAGCTGAAGGAATATCTGGCGAGCCCGCCGATTCTGTGCAAACCACTGGCGGGAATCCCTCTCAGGTTGTATTTCGCTGTGACTGAGAGGGCGGTGAGTGCGGTGCTCGCCCAGGACCAGGATCAGGCTCAGAAGCCTATTTATTTCGTGAGTAAAGTGTTGCAGGGCCCAGAAACGAGATATCAGGCCCTGGAGAAGGCTGCGCTAGCCGTGGTGTTTTCGGCGAGGAGGTTGCGCCACTACTTCCACAGCTTCACAATTCTGGTGATGACTGACCTGCCCATCCAGAAGGTCTTGAAGAAACCTGACGTTGCGGGAAGAATGGTGAAGTGGGCAGTAGAATTGTCAGAATTTGACATTAAATATGAGCCTCGAGGCCCGATCAAGGGGCAAATCTTTGCAGATTTTGTAGTCGAGTTCTCATCCGAGGCAACGCGGGTTGAAGGTGACGACTTCCGTTGGGTACTCTCGGTGGATGGATCGTCGAACCAGCAGGGTAGCGGTGCTGGAGTCATATTGGAAGGACCCAACGGCGTGCTGATCGAACAATCGTTGAGATTCGCCTTCAAAGCCAACAATAATCAAGCAGAGTATGAGGCGCTGATCGCCGGGATTCTGCTGGCCAAGGAGATGGGAGCTAGGGTGCTGATGGCTAAGAGTGACTCGCTGCTAGTCACAGGGCAAGTAATAGGCGAGTTCCAGGCTAAAGATCCACAAATGGCGGCTTATTTGGCGTACGTGCAGGAATTGAAGAGTTCCTTTGCCTCTTTTGAAGTAGTGCATGTGCCCCGAGAGCAGAATGCCCGAGCTGACTTGCTTGCTAAGCTCGCCAGTTCAGGCAAGGGGGGTAGGCAGAGGACGGTGATTCAAGAAACTCTGAAGACGCCGAGGGCATTTGTAGCAGATCACCTGGTCCTTCAGATAAGCAAGTCGACGGAGAGGGCAGCGAGAAGCCATAAGTCTTTGACGCAAGAAACTCTGAGATCGCCAAGAATTAGAGCATGTCGAGGAGAGAAGGTGGACGTGATGCAGGTCTGCGCCACCCATGAGCCAGACACTTGGATAACACAGTACAAGCGGTGCTTGGCAGATGGTCTCCTCCCGCTGGATCCAACAGAAGCTAGGAAGGTAAAGAAAAATTCCAGCAAGTATACATTGATTGATGGCGATCTGTACAGATTTGGGTTCACTCACCCACTCCTGGAGTGCATACACGGTGAGAAGTGCACGAGAATTATGGCAGAGCTCCACGAAGGAATATGTGGAAGTCACGTCGGGGGTCGAGCTCTGGCCGTAAGGACTCTCCGTGCAGGCTACTATTGGCCATCCATGAGAGAAGATTGCAAGAAGTATGCCCAGTGCTGCAAACAATGCCAGCAGCACGCCGATTGGCACAAGGCACCTCCCGAGGAGTTGAAGTCGATCTATAGCCCTTGGCCGTTTCATACTTGGGGAATCGACATCCTGGGACCTTTTCCACTGGCGATCAGGCAGATGAAGTACTTGGTGGTGGCGATCGAGTATTTCACCAAGTGGATTGAAGCAGAACCAGTGGCCCAGATCACCGCGCACAAGATCGAAGGTTTTGTATGGAAGAACATCGTGTGCCGGTTTGGAGTGCCTAAGCGCCTGGTGTCAGATAATGGGACGCAGTTTGCAAGCCACCTGTTGAAGAAGCTTTGTGAAGGGGTGGGAATTCAGCAAGTGTTTGCATCCGTCGAGCACCCTCAAACAAATGGCCAGGTGGAATCAGCTAATCGGGTGTTGCTGAGAGGTTTGAAGAGAAGGCTCGAGAAAGCCAAGGGAGGTTGGGCCGAGGAGGTACCCCGTATAGTTTGGGCGTACCACACCACCGAGCAGTCAGGAACCCACGAGACCCCGTTTAGTTTGGTCTACGGGTGTGACGCCATGATTCCAGTGGAGATCCAGGAGAGCTCGCCGAGATTCCAGAACTTTGTAGAGGAAGACTCGAATGAAGAGAGAAGGCTGAACCTGGATCTGCTGGATGAAGTCAGGGAGGAGGCAAGGCTGAAGGCGGAGGCGGTGAAGAGAAGGGTCGAGCGAAGGTACAATTCTAAGGTGATGCCAAGGCAGTTTAGAGAAGGCGATCTGGTGATGAGGAAGGCCCACCAGTACGAGATGGAGAATAAACTATCACCCAAGTGGACTGGACCGTTCAGAATAACCGAGGCACTCGGGAACGGAGCCTACCGCTTAGAGACGCTGGAAGGAGGGGCGATCCCTCGTACCTGGAACACCACACACCTGAAGTTGTACTATAGTTAAGAGCTTTGTAAGTAAAGACAAACACAAATGTTATATTGCAATGTCTCTGTTAAAACAGTTTCAAGGGGGCACTCTTTTTTCCCTAAGGAGGGTTTTTAATGAGGCCACCCAATAAAAGAAGAGTTTTTGAAGTATAAGGTGTTTCCAGATTGCATGTGTGCTATTTTCGAAAGTTTTGAAAAAAGACCTTGTCATTTGTACATGATTTGAGGCAAGATAAGATATATCGCGTGCTTTCTAAAAAGTTTAAAGTCCTCATCGTCTTTCGGCGATTGGAGGCACCAGTTAAGTTTTAAAGTCCTCATCGTCTTTCGGCGATTGGAGGCACCGGTTAAGTTTTAAAGTCCTCATCGTCTTTCGGCGATTGGAGGCACCAGTTAAGTTTTAAAGTCGTCATCGTCTTTCGGCGATTGGAGGCACAAGTTAAGTTTTTAAGTCCTCATCGTCTTTCGGCGATCGGAGGCACCAGATGGAAGACCTCAACGCCCTCGCGCGTTTTGAGGCAAGTTAAAGACCTCCTCGCCGTTGAGCGAGTGCAGGCGAGAAAGAGAAAAAGTCCTCCGTGTTTCTGGGAGCGAGAAGATGTAACTCCTGGGGCAATGTCGAGGCAAGTTAAAAAGACCTCCTCGCCGTTGAGCGAGTGCAGGCGAGAAAGAGAAAAAGTCCTCCGTGTTTCTGGGAGCGAGAAGATGTAACTCCTGGGGCAATGTGGAGGCAAGGTAAAGACCTCCTCGCCGTTGGGCGAGTGCAGGCGAGAAAGAAAAGGCCCTCAGTGCATCCAGGGGGGAGGAGATGTACACCCTGGGCAAGTTGAGGCACCAGGCAAAGTCCTTCTCGCCGTCGAGCGAGTTAAGGCCATTTAAAGTCCTTCTCGCCGATGAGCGAGTTCAGGCGAGTAAAAGTCCTTCTCGCCGATGAGCGAGTTCAGGCGAGTTAAAAGACCTTCTCGCTTGTATGCGGGTATAGGCAAGATAAAATCCTTCTCGTCTTGAACGAGTTCAGGTATGGCGAAGAGGGCGGAAGAAGCTTGAAAGGTGGCTAAGGTAGGTTCGAAGAGAACGCCTAGCCAGCCGGTCTTCAGCTCTGAAGTTCAGGGGGGTAAAGGAAGATCCCAAAGGGCATTTCTGCCCCAGATAAAGAAATGACTGCCAAAGCCTGAGGCTAAGAAAAGCTGGTGTTACCAAGAGGTCTTGGTGATCGCGAAAAGTTCAAACACGGCGAGAAGGTTGAAAGGCCTGTTTGATAAAGCAGGTCGAGTGGGACGTTGTTTGAACCAATGATTAAGTTACAGTTCGTTGCTTGGAAGCTTTTCTTATGATCAGGTTAGTGCTTCAAGAGTACACGTTGTTTAAAGCGATTATTGCTTAAGTTTGAATTGGCTCGAGGCAGTTACGCCAAAGATTGTGTTTGTATAATCGCTAAGTTAAACTCGGCAAAGTTAAACATACAAAGAGGTTGAAAGCGCTCAAAAGGAGTCAGAAGGAAGAATATCCAAGTTTCGCTGTTGAAATAAGTAACTGTTCAAAACACATATGCAAGAGTTTTTACAAGGTAAATACAAGTGAATTTATAAAGAAGCAGATGGGGTGGAATTGGTTGAGCCTTTGGCGGGAACGACCTTTCCATCTACTACTTCGTTGTTTAACGACACCATGCTGAGGTCAAGATCAGGGAATAGGCATGCGAATTGTTCCCGAGCGGCTTCAAATCCAGCAACCAGAATCTGAGCGGAGCTTAGCTTAAGTTCTTCAATTTGCCTTTGAAATTCTTCAACCTGTTGCTTAAGCTCCTTGTTCTGCTGCTCCAGCTCTTCGACTTGTTTTCGCAGTTGTTTGTTAGTCTCTTGAGCGTGGAGAAGGTCGTCAGTAACCTTCTTGGATTCAGTTTGAGCTTGGGCCAACTCGACAGCCATTTTCCCCTTCTCCTTGTTTGCCTCGGCGAGATCAGCCATGGCGTCGTCTCTCGCTTTCTCTACTTGTCCAAGTAGCTTCTCGCGGTCGATTGACCTTTGCTCCAGTTTTTGTACCTTATCGGCATTAGCTTGAATGTGAGCCTCCAGGTCGCTCGCCTTGGTGCGCAGAGGCACGATTTTGCTTTCTAGCTCAACTTTCTCTTGGGCAAGTTCATGGACTTTGCGGCGAAGGTCAGCAGCTTCCTTGTGCGCTAGCCTAAGCTCGGTACTCAGGGCATCCTCTACTCGAGAATGTTCCATTTCCGCGAGTGTCAGGCTGAATGACACCTTCTCCACCTCGACCTTCATAGTGCTGTTTTCGGTCTTGAGGTTGTAGATATCATCCTGTAGCCGCCTGGTGGAGGTCTCCACAGCTCTCGTTATGATCGATGGGATATCCTCTGCAATGGTTTTGAGTTTGGCGGTCAGAGGTTCCCACATCCTTGTGACTTCAAGGGAAAGGTTGGATGCCTGGAGAGGCGCCAGGGGGGCTTGTGGAGGGTTCTCGCCGCCACCTTCTTTAGCAGGGTTTTCAATGTTTGCTTCCTGGCGTGGCGACGCAACCGGGGATTCGGTGATTAGAATTGGGGAGGTGTGAGCAACCTCATCCCCGGTCGGAACGTTCTCTGCAGCTGAAGCATTTGAAGGAGGGCCCCCTCCAGCTGAGATACGGGGCGTAGAGGCACTTGGGGGGTCCTCCAGAAAGTTTGGCTCTTGAGCCTCGACTGCTGGTGGCGCAGTGGCCAGTGGAGTTGCTTGGACTGGTGGTGAAGGGGCTCGTGGTGTTGGCGATGAGGGAGGAGGGGCAGGTGTTGATGGTGGTGTTGAAGCTGGAAGAGGGGGTGGGGCAGGTGGGGAAGGTGGTGCCACCCTTTTCCTCTTTGTAACGAGGCCATCCTCAGTGACCTCGTCGTCCTCTTCCTCATCCTCTTGGACAACTTGGGGGGCTTTTCGCTTTGGCCTCTTAAGGACCAGTTTCTTTCGTTGGGTGGGCTCCTTAGGCGGTGATCGCCCATGAATGATGGCCTTCTCGACCGCCGAGTTGGGCACCGTCTGGGAACCGGTCGCCAACCCGTGGTTGCGGGCGAGCGCCTTCAAGTCAGCGAGCATGTTCTTACCCAACATGGTATCTGCATGAAATGAAAGTGCATGAGTTAGCTCAAAGGGGAAAAAGATTAGTGTACAAGGCAATGATAAAACCAAAGTCTTGTGTGTGTCGCACAAGACGCCCAGAAACAATATCAGAAGCAGTGTCAAGACAAGAGTGTAGCATCCTAACCTATTTGGAATTCCAACTGGTCCTCAAAGAACTCGAAGGAAATCAGGGTGGGGGTCAAGAATGTTATGTGGGCATTTGCCACCCTCTTCCAGAATAGGCAAAGGTCTCGATCCAAAGCTCCCATGCTATCAGGACTTCTGGGCCTCCTGAAGCAGCTCTTGGACTCCTTTTTCCCCTTGTCCACCCAGTACAAGGGGAAACCGTCGAGAAGGGAAGGGTCTTTGTCATTTGCGCGAACCTGGATGAACTTCCCCTTCCAATCCTTGTACGACTGCTGGAAGATGGTAAAAATGGATCTCCCAGCAATGGCATTCAGGCTGACCCACAGGCGATCTCCTGGGTGCTTGGCCTCAAACAGGAATAAAAACACGTCCACTGACGCGGGCAACCCCAGGTGGGCGCATGTTATCTCGAAGGCTCGGACAAACGCCCAGCTGTTGGGGTGAAGCTGGGCGGCAGCGATGTTGAGCTCGGTTAAGAGCTCCCTCTCAAATCGAGTAAGAGGGAACCTAAGTTTGACCTTCTTGAAGAAAGTGGTGTAGACGAAGCAGAAGGGCCCATCGGCGCTCACTTTGTCATCGGTGCACACTGGCAGAGCGGCGGGGCAAGGCAGCACCATCATTCTCTCATCGTGCTCCTTATGAAACGATTGGTGGACCTCGTCCCCATTGGTCAGTCGCAGAACCGCTCCCGCGGTGTTCACCGACGAGGTTTCCTTTAAGAGGGTTGGGTTAGCCCATGGGTATAAAGCCTTGAAGTCTGGCAGAGGGATGGGGGCTGCTCCAGCGTTTGGTAGAGTCGCCTGGGCCAGAGCGGTTTGGGAAGACGCAGGCCTCACAGCCTGCGAAGAGGGAGCACCACGAACTTGCGTTGAGTCGTGTGCTTGTGAAGGAGGGTTTCGCGCTGATGGAGGGGGGTTCGGGGTGATCTTTGTGCGAGTCATGATAGCAACTGCAAAGGAAGAAGAAAGGAAAAACAAGCAGGAGGGTTACAAAGGCTGACTCGATCATAGAAGGAAGGTGAAAGACGAACGAATGTGAGTTCGTTGCGACGATCGACAAAGCCCTAAGTTACGCAGAAGGAGAAATGGAAAAACAGCCCACAGCGTATGCACCAGACAGTTACAGGATGATGCAAATCGGTGAAAATGCAAGGAAACCCACCAGATGAAGGAAAGTAGTTACCTTTCGATGATCAGGAGAACGTTGAAGGGAGGTGGTGATCTGGAGCGTCGAGGAACGTCGAGAGTTTTCGCAGAAGGAAATAAGAGCGTATGCAAGTGTGAAGAAAGTGATGGAACAGTAGGAGCGTAAGGGGTTTAAGGGTTTTCGAAATAAGTTTGGAAGCGCTAACGGCAGATGAAGAGAGCCGTTGATGAAGCCACGTGTCGAACGATGCGCGAAGGGTTTGGTGGAGCGTCAGAGCAGCAGAAAGTACTATCGCTTGGAATTCTGCGTCCATGCCACATAGACCGGTGTTAACGAAGGCTTTTTCAGTCTTTTCGCTAGACAAGTCTTCGCTTAAGACTGGGGGCTTGTGTACCGCCCTGGTGGTCGGGTGCGATGACGTGGCATCCTGCTACAGTGTAGGCGTGTTGACAAGGCGCCAGGTTGGCAGATGGGAAGGAAGTCGGGAGGCACGTGTGGTCACCGATTGTTAAGTTGGCGTGTTCCGATTTCCAGTTTACCAGAATAGGCGATCGCCAGGTTGAAGATGAAGTCGCCAGATGTAGACTCAGGCGACCAGGCAGTCGGAGATCGCCAGAATGATCACATCGCCGAAGATGAAGGAGAAGCAGATTATGAAGGCGGCCGACGAGACCACAGGGAAGGTGTATGAAGGCCCTAACTCGCCAGTTTCAGTAGAGATCGTACTCCTGAGTTAGCTATGCGCTGGGCAGTACCATGCATAGGTAACTTAGCCAAAATGAGAATAGAAGCAGCGCCAAGTCAGGGAGCCTCCAGATGATGGCACGTGTACGGTTGGATACGAGCCACGTGTTCAAGTCTGTAACTGCCAGGAGAGAGAAAATCACCAGGTATATAAGAGTTCTTAACAGATTTCCTAAGGTACGCGCGTTCAGTTCATACACTTTACGCTTGCGAGTGACAGAGCTGTTTGTGAGAGAGAGTTTGCACGGTTCCAGTTCTTAGTATTTGGTGATACCGTCACTGACTTGAGCGTCGGAGTGCGATCGGCCGCAACGGCGCCGTGTCGTTTCTTTGCAGGTTCTTGAGATAGATCCAGAGGAGGAACGGAAGCGAGAAGCGGCGCGCACGTCGATCCTTTGACGAGGCATTCTCCAGCGCTCCGGTCAACAGGCAGGATCACTCATCATGGCCTAGAAGCTCCTCTTCATGGGCTAGACGCTCCTTTTTGAGTCTAGACGCTCCTCATCATAGGCTAGACCGTCTAGTCTTGGAGGCTTGGCTTTCATCGTGTGGTGAGCTTGGGCCCTCCTCCATCACTTGATGTATGATTTATCTGCTCTTTTTGTGTAGTAACTTAGCTTGTGCCTAACCTTTACTATGTTTATCTTCTTGGTGCAGATTCTAAAATGGATAGGCAACGAAGGTTGCGGCTGGCTCATGCCCTGAAGTCCAAAGACGGGGCTTTGGCATCCCCCCTTCCAACCTTTGCTACCCCCCATCTTCTCCCAACCTTCACCCTCAACCTGCCACGACACCATCAACTCCACCAACCCAACACTCTCCTAGCCAACCTCCAAGCTCGCCACCTCTCATCGCGACCATCCCCCTTGCCCTGGTCGAGGCTGCTACTTCATCCCCCCTTGACAAAGGGAAGAGGGTAGTGGAGGTGGTCTCTGATGATGAAGACTCTGCTGGAGGGCAAGTGATGGAGATCAAGCTCAAGTGGACATGGAGGCCAATCATCAAGAGCAAGAAGAGGTTGAGGCTCAAATGGAGGACGCTCATGGAGTTCAAAGCCCACCTCAAAGGCTTACAAGGAGCATGTTCAAGGCTTTAGGAGCTAATGGACGTTTGTTTTCTCTTTTTGTAATTTCTTTGTTTGAAGGTGCTTAGAGGGAAATATAAGAAACCTCTTTTGTCAAAGCATCTTTAGGTCTTTAGTTTAGGAGTCTTAGGGGGGTGTGCGTTTAGTAGAGAGGTGTAGAAGTAATAGGGAGGTGCCAAAGTGAGAGAGGAAGTCACACCTTCCTCATGCTTGGCGCCACTTTCATGTATTTGGGGGGAATTTTGAATTTAATTAGCTTTGCATTTCAGCACCTCTAGGCTATAAATTAAGGTGCTGCCTTTGTATTTTTCAGATTTGAATTTTGAATTAGAGAAACTCTACTCAATTTGAGAGGGAATTGGAGAGCTTTGTGCCTTCCTCACTTAGTCTTATCTTGAGAGTTCTTTGGTTACCTCAAGTGGCGGCATTGCACACTCATCTTGGAGTCTCCATCCTCTAAGTGGCGTGATCATCCAACCATTCCTCCATCTTCATGAACTCTCTCTTCTCCTTCCTTCCTTCTCTTTTTATGTTCATGTCTTAGCTTATTTCCTTTGTTTTCAGTTCCGGTTTTCTAGTGTTCTTGTTGCTTAGCTTCGGTTCCTTTTCTATTTTGCTGTTCCTCATTGTTTCTTCTTCTTTTCTAGCTTAATTGTTCGGTACAATTCTGTTCTTATGCATTTTGTTCGGTGCTTTTGCCTTTTCATTCAATTTGTTCGGTTCAATTTGACAATACGTGGAACTTCCATATGAGTTTGAGTTTTGGTACTAGTCTTGGTGAATTCTTGATCATAGAACCTTGATCCGATTCTATCATAAAGTGCCTATCTCATTTCCAACTCAAGATGATTCCTAAGAATGTCAAGAATCATTCATATTGTGCTATTGGAATCATATCATGTGGTATCTAGAGTTTAGGTGTGTTCTTGTTTAATTGTTGAGTTGTGTTGCACTTTATTTCAAGAGCTCTTTATATCTTACCGTTTACATTTCTGTTTTAGGCTTACTTTTGAGTTTTCTTGCTGTTTTCTTAATTGTGCCTATCATATGTTTGTGTATTTTCCTTTTTAAATCCATACAAGTTTTGTCATAGTCATGTTTTTCCATAATTGTCATCACTTCTTGTAGTACTTTTATTGAATTTTTTGTTTCTTGCTTTAGTGTCATAAAATTTTCTGAGTTTAATATTTGATCCTTTGTGCATTTTCTGTTTTAGATTGAGTTCATACTTGTATTTTAGACCTATACAAGTTCCTATACATCATTTTTCATTATGTCTTTGCTAGTTCTTAATTCTGTTTTTCATTCCTGTTAGGATTCCTCTGTTTTCTGAAAACGTGCTTACTGTTTTTCCTTATTGCAATTGATTTACTCACTGGAAAATTCTGAAATTCTGGATTTGTGTTCTTCAAAGTGTTAGAAAAGAGTAAAAAAAAGAAGTACTCAAAAATTCAAAGTACACAAAAAATGATAAATAAAATACAAAAAGTGTATAATTCTGCCGAAAAAAATACAGTAATCTGGCAGCGATTTTGAAACATTTATCTCAATTAATTGGCTTACTGTTTTTGAGTGATTCCAGTGTCATTTTTGAGCTAAGATCTTGAAGTTTCTGTGGTTAAAATTTCATAATCCAGTTCGCTTTATATCATTCCAGTTAAATCAGTGAACATCAAGCACAATTTGCATAAAAATATTTTCTAGTAGTTCTATTTTTGTTTTCTTCATCCACTCTAGTGCTTTTCTTTAAGTATTCTTTTGTGTGCCTACTTTTTTCATTGAGTTCCTTATTTTCTTGCTTGTCTTTTATTCATTACTCTTTGAGTTTGTCATACATCTAGTATTCCTTTTGTTATAGCCTTTTATTGCTTATACCTTTTCTTGTTTGTCTTTATTGATTCATTGGTTTTGTTGTGGTTGGCTTTGAGATTGGTGTGCCTTGCTTTGACATCTTTCATTTGAGAATTCCTAAGGCCTCAAGATCAGCTTGGTGCAGGGACATTATTTCTTTGAGAGTGATTTTCAGGCTAGTTTCACTTCGGCAATTTGGTTGCCAAATTAATTTTTGCTAACTTTGTTTCTTAACTTGTTTGCTGTTTTTTTTTTGTGTGTTTGCTGTTTTCATTTGCAAATGGCTGGCTATTCAAGTGGTGAATCTTACAAGCAGAACTCTCCTTCCAAAGCTTCAGTCCTTGGTGAATTGCATGAAGCTCAACGTACCATTCGGCGTTTGGAAGAAAAATTGAAAAAGATGGAGGTGCAACAAGCTAGGCCATCTCACTTTATCCATGGTGGGCATCATTCACATAGACCTTCATCAAGGGGTTCTTCAAATGACTTTGGCCGTGAGGAGGACCATAGGAGAAGGCAAACTCCACCTCAATTCAATGGACATAGACATCACCGTGGAGTTGGACACTACCAAGATACAAAGGCTAGGCTACCTTCGGTCAAGCTTCCTTGTTTTAATGGCTCTAGTGATCCTAATGTGTATTTAGATTGGGAGGCTAAGTGTGAACAAATATTTGAGATCCATGAGATCCAAGATGAGCACAAGCTTAAGCTAGCCACCTTAGAGTTTAGTGATTATGCCATGAAATGGTGGCATGGTGTTGTAAAGGACATTATCTATAACAAGGGTCCTCCCGTGGACTCTTGGAACTCTTTAAAGGATCAAATGCGCGCTAGGTTTGTGCCCCCACAATTAGGAAAGACCTCATGTTGAGCCTCCAACGGTTTCAACAAGGCACGCTAAATGTGGATGAATATTACAAAGAGTTAGAAACGCTTTTGCTTAAAGTTGAATTAGAAGAAAGTGAGGAAGCTATGATTGCTAGGTTTGTGAGTGGTCTAAGGAAGGATATTCAAGATGTTGTTGAGTTACAAGAGTATTCATCATTGGGTTCTTTAGTTCATCTTGCAATGAAGGTGGAAGCCCAACTTGCTAAGAAAAATTCTTTCAAAAATTTTGCCAATGATGGTTACTACAACAATTCTTGGAGGAACAAAACGTCTTTTTCAAAATTTCCTTCTAAAGATTCTTCTTTCAAACCCAAGGAACCTAAGCCATCTACTTCTAGGCCTAAATTCCCAATTAAATCGTCTAGTAAGAAATGCTTTAAGTGTATGGGTTACGGTCACATTGTGGCTAATTGTCCTTCTAAAAGGAATATGTTTGTGCATTATGGCATTGTCATGAGTGAGCATGATTCGGATTCACCTAGGCATTCTTCACCTTCTAGGGCGTCTAGTGAGAATGAGAGTGAGAGTCCACTTAAAGGAGATTTGTTAGTTGTGAGAAGACTTCTTGGACAAGTTTCACAACCTTTTGATGAAAGTCAAAGGGAAAATATTTTCCATACAAGATGTCTTATTCAAAACAACATTTGTTCTTTGATAGTGGATGGGGGTTTTCTGCTAATGTGGCTAGTACAAGAGTAGTAGATAATCTTGGATTGCCTACTATCTCTCATACAAAGCCCTACAAATTGCAATGGCTTAGTGTAGGAGAAATTGTTGTGAATAAACAAGTCCTCATCCATTTCTCTATTGGAAAATATAAAGATGAGGTATTATGTGATGTTGTGCCCATGGAAGCTACACATGTTCTTTTGGGAAGGCCTTGGCAATTTGATAGAAAAGTTTTTCATGATGGCTTTACCAACAAACTTTCTTTTGATTTCCATGGTCACAAGGTTACTTTAAAATCTCTCTCTCCTAGAGAAGTCCATGAGGACCAAATCATCATGAAAAAAAAGAGGGAGAGTGAAAAAGATAAAAAAGATAAGAGTTCTAAGCCTACACTTCTTGTGTCTAGGCATGAGCTTCAAAGGGAAATAGTGGCTCACCATCCTCTTTTCTTAGCCATCCCTAGAACTCTTAAGTTAGAACCACTTGTTGATAGTCCTCATTGTTTGGAAAATTTGGTAGAAGAGTTTCAAGATGTGTTTCAAGATCCTCTAAAAAGACTTCCACCTTTGAGAGGGATTGAGCACCAAATTGATTTGATACCGGGCTCTTCCTTACCAAATCGTCCAGCCTATCGGACCAATCCATGTGAAACCAAGGAAATTCGCCAACAAGTTGAGGCTTTGATTGAGAAAGGGTGGGTTCAAGATAGCATGAGTCCTTGTGCTATGCTTATCATCTTAGTGTCTAAAAAAGATGGCACATGGCGAATGTGTTCGGATTGTAGGGCCATCAATAACATTACAATTAAGTATAGGCATCCCATACCTAGGCTTGATGATTTGTTAGATGAATTGCATGGTTCAAATTTTTTTTCAAAGATTGATCTTAAAAGCGGCTACAATCAAATCTGTATCAAACCGGGTGATGAATGGAAGACGGATTTTAAGATCAACTTTGGTTTGTATGAGTGGTTAGTTATGCCCTTTGGTTTAACTAATGCACCAAGTACTTTCATGCGCCTCATGCATCATGTTCTTAGACCTTTCATTGGTAAGTTTTTTGTTGTTTACTTTGATGATATTCTCATTTATAGCTTATCTTTGAATGACCATAGGTTGCATGTTAGGCAAGTTTTAGAAACCCTTAGGAAGGAACATTTGTATGCTAATCTTGCTAAATGTATGTTTGCTCTTGATCATATAGAATTCCTAGGGTTTGTTGTGAGTAGCAAAGGGGTCCATGTGGACAAAACAAAGGTGATGGCCATTCAAAATTGGCCTACACCGAAAACCTTGAATGAAGTCCGAAGTTTCCATGGACTTGCTTCTTTCTATAGAAGCTCTGTACCAAACTTTGGTACCATTGTTGCACCTCTCAATGATACAGTGAAAAAGGATGTGGTTTTTCAATGGGGAGAAGCACAACAAAAAGCTTTTGAGACTTTGAAAGAAAAATTGACTAATGCTCCCATCTTAGCCCTTCCTAATTTCACTAAAACATTTGAGATTGAGTGTGATGCTTCAAGTATAGGCATTGGGGCTGTCCTCCTTCAAGAGGGCCACCCCATAGCTTATTTTATTGAGAAATTGAAGGGAAGTCATCTCAATTATTCCACTTATGATAAAGAATTATATGCACTTGTTAGGGCTTTGTTTACTTGGCAACACTATCTTTTTCCCAAAGAGTTTGTGATACATAGTGATCATGAATCTCTTAAGTATTTGAAAAGCCAAAACAAGCTTAACAAGAGGCATGCTAAGTGGGTGGAATTCATTGAGCAATTTCCTTATGTGATCAAACATAAGCAAGAAAAAGTAAACATTGTGGCGGATGCACTTTCTAGAAGATATACTTTGCTAAATCTTTTAAGTTCTCAATATCTTGGCTTTGATCACATTAAGGAACTTTATCATGATGACCTTGATTTTTCTCTCATATATCAAGAGTGTCTTAAGGGAGGACACAAAGATTCTTTTTATACAAGATGACTTTCTTTTTAAAGGAAAACGTCTTTGTGTGCCTCAAAGCTCTATTAGATTATCTCTTGTTAGAGAAGCCCATGAGAGGGGTTTAATGGGTCACTTTGGGGTTGCTAAAACTTTGGATGTGTTGCATGAACATTTCTTTTGGCCTCATATGCATAAACATTTTCATAGTTTGTGTGATAAATGCATAGCTTGTCGCAAAGCTAAATCTAAGATGCATCCCCATGGTTTATATACTCCTCTTCCTATCCCTTCAATGCCTTGGGTTGACATATCTATGGATTTCATCTTAGGATTACCCAAGACATCAAAGGGAAAGGACTCCATTTTTGTGGTAGTGGATCGTTTTTCAAAGATGGCTCATTTTATTCCTTGCCACAAAGTGGATGATGCATGTCATATTGCAAACCTCTTCTTTCAAGAAGTGGTTTGCTTGCATGGGATCCCTAGATCTATTGTGTCCGATAGAGATCCCAAGTTCTTAAGTCACTTTTGGAAGACCTTGTGGGGCAAGCTAGGAACTAAACTTTTATTTTCTACCACTTGCCACCCACAAACTGATGGTCAAACCGAGGTGGTGAATAGAACTTTGGGACAACTATTGAGATGTTTCATTTCGGGGAATCCTAGAGTGTGGGAGAATTTACTACCCCATGTTGAGTTTGCATATAACCGTGTAGTAAATTCTACCACCTCACATTCTCCTTTTGAGGTTGTCTATGGGTTTAACCCCTTAACACCTTTTGATCTTCTTCCTATTCCCATTCTTGGAGATGTCTTGTGCAAAGATGGGGATGAAAAGGCTTCTTTTGTGAATACTTTGCATAAAGACATCAAGAAGAGAATTGAGAAGAAGGTTGGCAAGTATGCTGAACTTGCCAATAAAAGGAGAAAAGCATTGTTGTTTGAGGAAGGTGATTGGGTTTGGCTTCATTTGAGGAAGGATCGTTTTCCTACTCAAAGGAAGTCCAAACTAATGCCTCGTGGGGATGGACCTTTCCAAGTCCTAAAGAGGATTAATGACAATGCTTATGAGTTAGATATGCCTGATACATTCTTAGGTAGTCATACTTTTAATATCAGTGATCTAACTCCTTTTTCTGTAGGTCTCCAGAATTCGTGGTCGAATTCTCTCCAACTCGGGGAGTATGATGGAGATCAAGCTCAAGTGGACATGGAGGCCAATCATCAAGAGCAAGAAGAGGTTGAGGCTCAAATGGAGGACGCTCATGGAGTTCAAAGCCCACCTCAAAGGCTTACAAGGAGCATGTTCAAGGCTTTAGGAGCTAATGGACGTTTGTTTTCTCTTTTTGTAATTTCTTTGTTTGAAGGTGCTTAGAGGGAAACATAAGAAACCGCTTTTGTCAAAGCATCTTTAGGTCTTTAGTTTAGGAGTCTTAGGGGAGTGTGTGTTTAGTAGAGAGGCGTAGAAGTAATAAGGAGGTGCCAAAGTGAGAGAGGAAGTCACACCTTCCTCATGCTTGGCGCCACTTTCATGTATTTGGGGGGAATTTTGAATTTAATTAGCTTTGCATTTCAGCACCTCTAGGCTATATGAGTTTGGGTTTTGGTACTAGTCTTGGTGAGTTCTTGATCATAGAACCTTGATCCAATTCTATCATAAAGTGCCTATCTCATTTCCAACTCAAGATGATTCCTAAGAATGTTAAGAATCATTCATATTGTGCTATTGGAATCATATCAGCAAGTCTTTAAACGACAAAGAACTCAACATGCCCCTCAGACAGTCACTTCTGCTACCTCTTTCTCGCATGGGGCTGAGTCTTTGAGGGAGGACCCTCCAAGCGCCACTTCTCCCCCTCAACCGATGAATCTGGAGGGGGGGAGTCGAAACTGAGCCCACAAGCGTTCCTCCACCTGCCCCAGAACTCCCTCTTCCCATGCAAGATTCATTGAAGGGTTTCTTGGGTAGGGCATCCCCACGTGGTCAAGCTGAAGGGCCCTAAAGGGAAAGTCTATATTACTACATAGGTGCCTTCATGTCCTGCGCCCACTCCTGGCACATGCAGGCCAGGGCTAAGGCTGTCAAAGCCTCTGCCTTCCAAGTGCTGGAGAAGGAAGTTGCCTCCCTAAAGGAGGAGAAGGAGAGGCTAGCCACCCACTGGGGGCGTCAGGAGGACGCATACAAGAGTTTTTTGAAGGTGGCGCAGAAAGCAAAAGAGGAGGCCAACAAACGGTTGCACGAGGTGTCTCAGGCCAACGCTGAGCTCCTCAACCAGGTGGTGCCCTTTCGAGTGAAGATTGCTGATATCGAGGAGGCAGGCAAGACCTCCGAGGCGCAACAGAAAAAGCTTGAAAACCAGTGTATTGATCGGGAGCAAACACTAGGGAAAACCGATGCCGCACTCGAGGAAAAGACTGGTGAGTGCTCTCGATTGGTCAGTGAGAACGCCACCCTCCAAGCCAAGGTCCAGGAATTGACGGTTGCTTTGGCCTCCAAAGACCAAGAAATGACCACTCAAGCCGCCCACTTCAAGGTTGTTGAGGAAAAACTGATAGGGGAGGCTGCCATCAGTTTCGCTGAAGGGTTTGCAGAGGCTCTTGTTCAAGCTACCTGTGTGAACCCTGGCATCGACGTCTCTGGGTGTAGCCCCTCGAAGGAAGTGGTCGATGGCAAGCTTGTGCCCTGGGAGGCCTCTAAGGAATAGTTGTTACCTTGTTCTTCAACAAAAATGTTTGATGTGTATATAGTTACCCTTTTGGCTTAACTTGTAATTGTTATGAACTTTAACTGTAATTATAACTTTTGAATTTACGGGTCATCCAGTCCTTCTTCAGCTACTGAGTTCACCAGTACTCAACACGAAAGCTCAGTATGGCTGGAAGACGCGATGATTGGAACGACGGGCTAGGGCATGGTAGGAACGGAGGTAAGGGGTACGCGAGGGCTGGAAGACGCGATGGCTGGAACGACGGGCTAGGGCATGGTAGGAACGGAGGTCAGGGGTACGGAAGGAATAATGCAAGAAGGAATGATAACGATTTCTTCACTTTCTTTTTCTCAAACTTTCCCCATGGTTACGGAGAGTCATACATGGTTAAGATCTTCCAAAAATGGGCAAGGGTGAAGGAGATTTTCATATCTCGGAGGCTTAATAAGTGGGGGAGGAGGTTTGGTTTTGTGAGATTTCTAGACGTAAAAAACGTGAGGAGGCTGGAAGGTGAACTGGATCATATTTTTATTGGCAACCGGAAGCTACACGTGAATATCCCGAAGTATCAGAGGTTCCAGGCTGAAACAAATCGGGGGGAGCGGCAAACCCCTAGATCGCGGCACAGGGAGAGTCAAAAGGAAGTAAAGACTCAACCTCTAGTGGCTGATGTAGCTAAAGGCACACAAAGAAGGGAGGGGATCTGGGTGGAGAAGAATAGGAACAGGTCCTTCGCCGAAGTCGTTCAAGGTACAGCTCAGGAAGAATGGAAGGGCCTAGCTATCAATACAACACAAAATGTGCCACAGTGGATGATAAACAGCTTCGTAGGGAAACTCAATGCAGGTATGGAATTCGAAAAGCTGGAGGAGGAAATCGTCAAAGGAGGTATGTCAATGGTCACGGCCAGGTTCATGGGCGACAACCTGGTTTTGCTGACCCCGAGAGATGGGGAGGATTTGGCGAACCTCATGAAGCAAAACAAAGGGTGGTTCGATAGTGTTTTCTATAGTGTCAGTCCGTGGTCGTTCAGCAGTGGCGCAAGCCATAAATGTGTTTGGGTGAGGTGTTTTGGGGTGCCTCTACTTGTATGGAACAAGGAGTGCTTCACGAAACTGTTCGAAGAATTGGCAAGGGAGGCAGAGTTGGTGGCTATAGACGAAGCTACCCTCTCTTGGAAGGTGTTGGAATTTGCCAGGGTGAAAATTAGAGTTCAGAACATTGGTTCCGTCAGATGGGCGAGAAGAATCTATATCAATGGCCATAGGTGTAGCGTTCTAGTTGAGGAGGAACCAATCGATTGCCTTGGATGGGGATGTAATGAAAATCTTTCTTGGGCTCTCTCATCTGACAACGTTTCTTCCTCAGAAACGTACGTCGAAGAGACCGCCTTTTCCGAAAGGAGTGGCGGGAAGTGTGCCCGTGGTGTGCAGTATCCCTGTCAATGGTGCGATGAAGGCCGAGGGACAGTAAGGGATGAAGGCGGAGGAGACAAGGACGGAGAAGGCGAACGCCCATGGCTAAAGTCAACCTTGCCGTTTATGGAACCTGGAAAAGGCGATTTGGGGAAAGGCTGGTTATCAGTTCCGTCTGGTGGTGGACAGGGACATAAGGGACAAGATGGTAGTCTGTCTGTCATATATCCTGATCAGGTCTGTGGAGGTGATGTTTATAGTAAACCTTTTCTGCACGAGGTGGCTAGAACAATTATTGAGGTTGAGTGTATTAGTAACCAAGAGTTTCCATCCAAGGCATTGGGCCAGGTTAATGAAGAGGCCCTGTCTAGCACGGGCGGACCTCCTTGTCCTACCCAGCGGGAAGTAGCGTGCGTGGGGTGTTTGGACTTTTCAGTGCAAGAAGTTGTTGGGCCGCGGGGTGTTATTCGTAATGTATTACCTTCGAGTGGAACGAAGGCCTATGCAGTTATGCTGAGGAGTGTGAGAAACAAAGCCGTAGCTGTCCCACAAGATAATAGCCTTGACGGAATCAGTTCGTCAAGTAAGGGCGTGGTTCTTAAGAAGATGGTGCACGTGAACCAACGTCATCGGAGTGTTGGCCTCTCTATTGCTGACGACGACATTGAAGGGGGGGAGTCTCCTCTGTTTTGTGACGTCGAAGGGACCAGGGAGAAAAGTAGATCAAACTCCCCGCCGCGTAGACGCAAGCAGAAAGGGCTGGCGGAATTGGGTGACTCATGCCCACAGCTAAGAAGATCGGCAAGATTAAGTGCTAAACACCCTCAAGGTGGGTCGCTGCCGGCGTACCGAGTAAGTTCATCATCTATCTCAATCACAGACACGACCATCAGAAATTGCAATATCCGCCAGAGTGATTATGTTGATGAAGGGGAACCTGATAGGCTGTGGGCAGTCGGCAAGAAAGTAGGTTTATTGTGTAGAAGGGAAGAGGAGGAGGTCGTCGCGGAATATGGGAATATGGAGGTACGAGATTCTGAGGTATTGGTGTGTCCTAAGATGGGAGGTAAAAAAGTCTCCTTATGATAGTTGTCATTTTGAATATCAGGGGCATGGGGGGGACCATTAAATCTCGGTACCTCAGTCATATCATAGCAAGTGAAGGGGCAGATTTTGTATGCTTACAAGAGACAAAGTCAAAGGTTATTACGGAGGCAAAATGTTTCTCATTATGGGGAAACAATAGAGTTGGATGGCTGCATAATGTAGGGGAAAACGGTTGTGGTAGCCTGCTCTCCATGTGGAACGAGTACGCGTTTCGGTATAGCAGTCATGTGATGGGAAAAGGTTTCATAGCTGTTTTCGGAAGCCACCTTAAATCTAATGCTAGCTATGTTCTGGTGATCGTTTATGCGGCCTGCTCTTTGAATGACAAAAAGATCCTCTGGGAGGATCTATCTAACATTAAATTGGCATCACAAGAGAAGGTATGGTGTTTTTGTGGTGATTTCAATGCGGTTAGAAGTTGTTCTGAAAGGAAGGGCATCAGGGAGGGGGCTGACCATTCCAGTGAGATTGTAGGCTTCAATAGGTTCATAGATACCAACCTTCTGCTGGATCTGCCTATTGTGGGTAAGAAGTATACATGGTTTAAGTCTAATGGGTCGGCAAAAAGTAGAATTGACAGAGTGTTAGTCTCGGAGGACTGGATGGCTAGCTGGCCCATGAGTAAACAATATGTGAAGCGAAGAGAAGTTTCTGATCACTGTGCAATTGTGGTGAAGTCAGTGGAGAAGGATTGGGGGCCTAAACCGTTTCGCTCTGTTGATGCTTGGTTCTTGGAGAGGGGTTTCCGTGAAATGGTGAAGGAGAAATGGTCCTCTTACCCCGCCGAGGGGAATGCTTTTGTGTCTTTCAAGGAGAAGCTGAAGAGGTTGAAGGGAGATCTCAAAATTTGGAACAAGGAAGTGTTTGGTAACATTCAAACTCAAAAAAGCTTGATTCTGCAGGAAATAGAGGAGTTGGATTGTAAAGATTGTCTGGACGGGCTGGGGGAAGATGATAGATTGAAAAGAGGCGAACTGGGGAGTCGGTTGATGGTTATAGATAAGAAGCTGGAGTCCCTTTTCTGTCAAAAGGCTAGAGCTAGCTGGCTCAAAAATGGGGACTCTTGTACTAAATTCTACCATTCGTCTCTGAGATGGAGAAGGCTTAGAAATGAAGTAAAAGGCGTGGAGGTAGTGGGCCAGTGGATTGAGGAACCTAGTACTGTCCGCTTTGAAGCGAAGAAGCTCTTCGATAGCAGGTTTAAGGCTACGAAAGATCTCGGTGTAAGACTAGACAAGGTCGATTTCAAGTCTCTGTCTTATGAGGACAATCTCAGTCTAATTAAGGTCTTCTCAGTGGATGAAATAAGGGACGCTGTGTGGCTCTGTGATGGGTCTAAGAGCCCTGGACCAGACGGATTCAACTTGCTTTTTGTTAAAGAGTGTTGGGAGGTTTTCAAAGACGCGTTAGTAGAGGAGATGACTCTCTTCCATGAGACGGGGTGCATCCCCAAGGGTTGTAACGCTTCTTTTTTTGCACTTATTCCAAAAGTCAGGGACCCGGCTAAGCTCGAGCAATATAAACCTATCTCTTTGGTGGGTGTTATGTACAAAGTAATTTCCAAGGTGCTGACAGAGAGGATAAAGAAAGTGTTACCCTTTGTTATTGATGAGTGTCAATCAGCTTTCCTTAAGGACAGAGGTATTCTATACAGTGTCCTAACGGCCAACGAGGTCATTGAGGATCTAAGGAGGCGTCGAATGAGTGGGCTGTGTTTTAAGGTGGATTTTGAGAAAGCTTACGACTCAGTTAGCTGGGATTTCCTTTATGACATGTTACAAAGACTGGGATTCCATAGTAGATGGATCATGTGGATTAAAGGATGTCTGACCAGCGCATCTGTGTCAGTTCTGGTCAATGGAAGTCCCACAGAGGAATTCCACCCATCAAGGGGATTAAGGCAGGGAGACCCCCTCGCTCCTTTCCTCTTCTTGGTGGCAGCTGAAGGGCTTGCAGGACTAGTTAGGCAAGCCGTGAGGGCCAATCTTTATGCTGGTCTCCATGTTGGTAGAAGTGAGGTAGATCTTTGTATGCTACAGTTTGCTGATGACACGCTGTTTCTATGCCAGGATGCATTTTCCAATGTCTTCACCTTAAAGGCGATCCTCCGGGGGTTTGAGGTAGCATCTGGCCTGAAGATCAATTTCCATAAGTCTAAGCTAGTTGGCATAAACGTCTGTAAAAGCAATAAGGATTGCTATACGAAGACTTTGAATTGTTTACAGCTGGAGGTTCCTTTTATCTATCTGGGTATTGAAGTGGGGGGTAATCCGAGGAAGAAGTTTTGGGAGCCGGTCCTGAGAAAGCTAAAATCAAGGCTTAGTGTATGGAAAGGGAGATTTCTGTCCATGGCAGGTAGGCTATGTCTTATTAATTCTGTTATGTCGGCCATTCCTCTCTACTATCTATCCCTGTTCAAAGCTCCGGAGGTGGTCTGCAAGAGCATTATTAGTATCCAGAGGATATTCTTGTGGGGATGGGGTAAGGAGAGCAGGCCTGTTGTCTGGATTAAGTGGGAAGACATATGCAAGTCGAAAGGGGAAGGTGGGCTGGGCATCAGAGATATTAGAAAGTTCAACCATGCGATGTTGGCTAAATGGAAATGGAGGTGCATATCTGATGATAAAGGAAGATGGAAGGAAGTTCTGGATTCTAAGTACGACACGGACCCAAGTAGTGCCCGTGTCCCTGTGAAATACCAGTCTTGGTGGTGGAGAGACTTGATGAAGGTGTGTAGAGAAGGAGGAGGAGATGGGTGGTTCCAGGAACAAGTTGGATGGAAAATAGGTGGTGGGGATAAAGCAAGGTTCTGGGAGGACGCATGGGCTGGTAATTCGAACATAAAAACCTTGTATCCAAGATTATTTTCTCTTTCGTTGAACCAAGGACAGAAAGTGGAGGAGGTAGGCGAGTGGGATGACTTGGTGTGAAGGTGGTCTTTAACATGGAGAAGAAGCAGATTCGAGTGGGAATCGCTCTTAGAATCGGAGCTTGTTAATCATATCTCTAGGGTTAACCTCAGGAAGGATATGAAGGATACCCAGGTATGGAAAAGCGATGAATCTGGTCGCTTCTCGGTAAAATCAGCTTACGAATTCTTAACCAAGTCTGAAAGGGGCCCTAAAAAAGAGGTGTTTAGTATCCTATGGAAGACGAAGACTTTCCCTAATGTGTTGATTACGGCTTGGAGGGCGTTGCTGGGGAGACTCCCAACAAGGTTGGGCTTGAGTAGGAGAGGGATTGTGCTCAATACCACAAGGTGTGCTCTTTGTTTGGTAGAGGAGGAGTCTTGTGATGAATCTGGTCGCTTCTCGGTAAAATCAGCTTACGAATTCTTAACCAAGTCTGAAAGGGGCCCTAAAAAAGAGGTGTTTAGTATCCTATGGAAGACGAAGACTTTCCCTAATGTGTTGATTACGGCTTGGAGGGCGTTGCTGGGGAGACTCCCAACAAGGTTGGGCTTGAGTAGGAGAGGGATTGTGCTCAATACCACAAGGTGTGCTCTTTGTTTGGTAGAGGAGGAGTCTTGTCAACACCTCTTTGTGGAATGTAAATGTGCACGTAGAGTATGGAATAAGTGCTTTAAATGGTTTGGTATTCTGTTTGTCCAACATAATGACATTGCGATCCACTTTGAAGGCTTTTCCTTGTCTCATGGCAGTAAAATACAAAATATGGTATGGAGAGGGGTTTGGGCAGCTATAGTACGGAGCCTGTGGGAGCATAGAAATGACGTGGTCTTCAATCAATGTGTAGTGGACGAAGAATAGGTGTTGCATAAGGCCCAACTTAAATCTTGGTTGTGGCTAAAACATAGGGGACATAACTTCTGTTATTCCTTCTCTGACTGGGTGATGAACCCTTGGTCCTGTATCAGTAGTTATAAGTAATTTGCTGCAGGTCTCACGTGCAATGAATGGAAGAGGATATCCTAGAGGTTCCTTTTGACCCGAAGCTTGGATGTATCCTGTTTTGTGGCAGATTTTTATGGGCTGTGGCTGCGTACCACATGGATGACAAGTATGGATGTCTAGCAGGTTGCAAGAAGGGGCCATGATATGCTGTAGGTATTCACTGATGTGTGCAGATTCAAATCCAGCAAGGTTTGTATGAGGCAAATTCCGCCATGTTCGCCGGAGTTATACAAGGTCAACATGATCGCCGGTCGATGAAAAGGCGATCTCCACGCAGGCGTAGTCGGTGCTCGTCGAAGGTATGCAAGGGCCAACATGATCGTCGGTCGATGAAACGACGATCTCCATGCGTGCGTAGTCGGTGGTCGCCGAAGGTATGCAAAGGTCAACAGGATCGCCGGTTGATGAAGCGGCGTTTTGTCAACATGATCGCCGATCGCAGAAGCGGCGTTCTCCATATGTGTGTAGTCGGAGGTTGCTGAAGTTATAGAAGGACAACATGATTGCCGGCGATGAAACGGCGATCTCCATGTGTGTAGTCGGTGGTCGCCGTAGGTATGCAAAGATCAACATGATCGCCGGTTGATGAAGCGGCGTTCTCCATAGGTCAACATGATCGCCGATCGATAAAGCGGCGTTCACCATATGTGTAATCGGTGGTCGCCGATGTTGGTTATTTTTTTGGGTAGGGTTTTCTCACTTTATGGTTGGTCTGCTCCAACCATAAAGGAGAGTTTCGCTTGTGGATGATATAGGAAGTCCACTTCTAGTTACTGTATATGGGTTGGGATACCCCTGAAGTATCCCCTTTAATTTTATTTATTCATTGCTGATCAAAAAAAAAAAACTTTTGAATTTACTTAAATGTTATCTTCCTTCAACTCTTCTTGCGCTTTATCTGCTTATGTTTTCTTTTCTATATCAAAGGCATAACTGGTACTTGCCTTCGATGCATTTATTTTTTGCTTCGCCTTTAACTCCTTAAGTAGCACGTGGCTCTCCCTCTTATTCTTTCTTCTTAAGTTGCGAGGCGCACCCTTCTTTTGGCCCTTTCGCTCAGAACCTTACTTGGCCTTCGTATCTGTAAGGAATCTTCCTCATGAAGGCGTCGCCTGCCTAGTCATTGCCGAAAGGCAAAGGAGGATTTTACCTTTGCGTATTTCTCTTGTCTCTAATGACTCACGCTTTTACGCTTCTTCTTCTTAATCTTCAAATTTCTTTTTCCTTCTGAACTTATAAAATCTTCAACCTGCTTCTTACTTACCTATCTTGAGTCCGAGGCACTCGTAGCCGAAGGCAGTACTGACTTTCTCATCGCTTTAGGATGAAAAGGGAGTCTCTTCTTTTCTGGCCTCGACATCGCTCGAGGGCGAGGATGACTTATCTATTCTTCTGTGGCCTCGACATCGCTCGAAGGCGTGGAGGACCTATCCTGCCTGTACTGGGTGTCTACGCTCAAGGAGAGACTTGCTCTGGGTATCCTCAGCGTTGTCTAAGCACTTGGGACAAAAATCGCGCTTTGGTGCCTACGCCCGTGGAGAGGCCTATTACAACAGTGTCGTATCGCCCACAGGGTGTCCAAACACCAGTGCGACTTAGCCCTTATCTCTTCACGCTTGGTGCCCACGCCTAAGGAGGGCTCACTACAGCAGCGCCGTATCGTCCTCAGGGTGTCTGAAAACACCAAGGCGAAGTGTGTTCTAAACATCAGACGTTGGGGCTAGTTGTTCCTACCTAAGGAGGGGGCGTCCCGAAGGAATCCCTTAACCCCTGCTCGGGGACTAGGCACCCAGATTTTAGCCTTCGTCTAACGTCTGATACCAGGGCTAGCTAATCATACCTGAGGAGGGGGTGTCCCGAAGGAATCCCTTAACCCCTACTCAAGGACTAGGCACCTGGATTTTTAACTCATACTGAGCATACCTGTTATCTTGCTTTGCATCTGACCTTCGCTCCTTTATCTGGCGATGCCTACTTCTGGCGACGCCTTATCTTGGCGACGCTTCATCTTGGCGACGCCTTGAATCTTTGTCTTTGTTTCTTTAATCTTTTTGATCTTACATGAGAGGGAAAAACTAAGGCAAAAATATCTTAAACTTCTTTTTTCTTTATTTGGGTGACCTCGTTAAAAAACCCCCGGGAGGGAAAAAGAGTGTCCCCTTTACAAAATTTCAAATAAAATAAAACTTTAAATTCGCCGCATTCCAACTACGTGGGATGGGGCCTCCTTCTAAAGTCTCTAACTTATATGAACAATTCCCTTTGGCTTTGATTACTCTGAACGGTCCAGTCCACTTGGGAGACAACTTGTTTTCCAACTCGTAAGGGTGAGCCTTCCTCATGACTAGATCCCAACTTGGAATTGTCGCAACTTCAGCTTAGAGCTGTATTGTCGCTTCACTCTTCTTTTTCACAGCCTCAGCCTTAATTCTCGCCTCTTCTCTGGCTTCGTCTATCAGATTTAGGTTCACTTTCCTTTCTTCATTGGATTCTTCTGCCACAAAGCCTAAGAAACGAGGCGAGGTCTCGTGGATCTCTACTGGGATCATGACGTTCGATCCATACACTAGGCTGAAAGGCGTCTCCATGGTGGAAGATTGAGGCGTGGTGTGGTACGCCCACACAATCCTCGGTACTTCTTCTGCCCACGCCCCTTTAGTTTTCTCTAATATGCGTTTCAAACCTCTCAACAAAACTCTATTCGCTGACTCGACCTGCCCATTCGTTTGGGGGTGTTTGACTGATGCAAACACTTGCTTGATTCCTACTTCTGTACACAGCTTCCCCAACTGTTGGCTCGCGAACTGGGTGCCATTGTCTGAAATGAGACGCCTCGGCACCCCAAAGTGACACACAATGTTCTTCCAAACAAAGTGTTGTACCATGTGCGCAGTGATTTGTGCCACTGGTTCTGCCTCTATCCACTTGGTGAAGTACTCGATGGCAACGATCAAGTACTTCATCTGCCTTATCGCCAGTGGGAACGGGCCTAGGATATCAATTCCCCAATTATGGAAAGGCCATGGGCTGTATATAGATCTCAGTTCCCTTGACGGCGCCTTGTGCCAATCAGCGTGCATCTGACACTGCTTGCAACGCTGGGCGTATCGCACGCAGTATTCTCTTATCGTTAGCCAGAAAAAACCTGCACATATTACCTTGTATGCCAAGGACCTTCCTCCCACGTGGCTTCCACAAATACCTTCGTGGAGTTCCGCCATTATCCTGGTGCACTCGTCGCCACATACGCACGTTAAGATAGGGTGCGTAAATCCATGTCTAAATAATATCCCATCCACTAAGGTGTACCTTGCGGCGTTCCTCTTGACCTTCTTTCCTTCTTCTGGTTCCGCTGGAAGGATCCCATCCGCGAGGTATCGCCTGTAAGGGGTCATCCATGTATCGCCTTCCTCCAAGGCGTATATTTGTACGCCCTCCTCTTCCTTCGCTGAGGTTGCGTAGGTACTGATGCAGGGTGCCCTCGTCGTACCTTGACCCAAAGAGCGTAGGCTCCTGGCTTTCCTCTTGCTGTACTAATGTGAAGGACGTCCACTCTGTTGTCTGCCACAAACTTTCGCGGCGTTTTGAGCGTCTCTTGGATGACAGTCCTCTGCCTTCCCCCCTTTCCTGAGTTGGCCAGCTTGGCAAGCAAGTCAGCTCTAGCATTTTGCTCTCTAGGGACATGCACCAGCTCAAACGCGGCGAAGGCTCTCTTCAACACCTCGACGTATCTCAAGTATGCGGCCATCTGTGGATCCTTTGCCTGGTACTCTCCAGTTACTTGCCTTGTGACCAATTGTGAGTCACTCTTTGCCAGGAGGCTTTGAGCGCCCATTTCTTTGGCCAAAAGCATCCCAGCAATCAGCGCCTCGTACTCTGCCTGGTTATTGCTTCCTTTGAAGGCGAAGCGTAAAGACTGCTCGATCAACACTCCATTAGGCCCTTCCAAGATTATTCCAGCGCCACTTCCCTGCTGGTTGGAGGATCCATCCACTGAGAGCATCCACTGTGACCCTAACTCCACCTCTTGAGGGTCTTCTCCTGGTGAGAGCTCTGCCACGAAGTCAGCATAGACTTGCCCTTTGATGGACCCCCTGGGTTCATACTGGATATCAAACTCCGACAGCTCTACCGCCCAGCGAACCATCCTCCCTGCTACATTTGGCTTTTGATGTACTTTCTGGATGGGGAGGTTCGTCATCACCACCATTGTGAAACTGTGGAAATAGTGGCGGAGCCTTCTGGCTGAGAACACCACTGCTAACGTCGCCTTCTCCAGCGACTGGTACCTCAACTCTGGGCCTTGCAAGGCCTTGCTTACGAAATAAATGGGCTTCTGCGCTTGGTCTTGCTCCTAGACCAACACAGAGCTAATGGCCCACTCTGTCGCCGCAAAGTATAATCGGAGGGGGACGCCCACTTGAGGCTTGTAGAGCACAGGTGGCGTCGCCAAGTACTCCTTCAACTTGAGGAACGCTGCTTCACACTCATCTGTCCATGCAAAACGTTTATTCCTCTTGAGGCATTGGAAGTAAGGGTGGCCCTTCTCCCCTCCAGCAGACACAAACCTTGACAAAGCTGCCATCCTCCCAGTCAATTGCTGGACTTCTTTAACTGAGATTGGGCTCCTCATGGCTATAATAGCTGCACACTTGTCAGGGTTTGCCTCTATTCCCCTTTCAGTGAGCATAAATCCCAAGAACTTTCCTGCTTCCACGCCAAAAACGCACTTTTCTAGGTTTAATTTGAGGCGATACTTTGATATGGTAGCAAACAGCTCTTCCAGATCCATTGCGTCCTGCCCTCTCTCGTGTGAAGTCACCACCATGTCATCTACGTAGGCCTGCACGTTCTTTTCCAGCATGGGTGCAAGAACCTTGTCCATCAGCCTCTGGTAGGTCGCGCCTGCATTTTTCAACCCAAATGGCATCACCTTGTAACAGTAGCTGCTTGTCTCCGTCATGAACGCCGTTTTGCTCTCATCCCTTGGATGCATCTTGATCTGATTGTAACCTGAGAATGCATTCAAGAAACTCAACATCTTGCAGCCCGAGGCGCTATCAACTAGCGCATCGATGTTGAGCAGTGGGTATGAATCTTTGGGGCATGCCTTGTTCAGATCTGTGAAGTCAACACACATCCTCCATTTCCCATTCGCTTTCTTCACTAGAACGACGTTGGCCAGCCACTTAGGGTATTGTATCTCCCTGATGTGCCCAGCGCTTAGCAGCTTCTGCGTATCTTCCTTCACGACGAGGCATCGTTCCTCGTTGAACTTCCTCCTTCTCTGCCGCACAGGGCGAACCTTGACATCCATGGTAAGACGGTGGCATAAGAAATCTGGGTCGATGCCCGGCATGTCCGCCGCAATCCACGCGAATGCATCTAGGTGGCGCGAGATCACCGCAACTACCTCTTCTCGTTCTTCCTGGCTCAAGAAGCGTCCTAATTTGAACATCTTACCCCCTATCTGTCTTTCCACCAGGTTGTCCACTGGTTGGGGTTGCTTACTCCGCTCGTTCTCTGCGCGAGACTCATTCATGGGGTCCTCTTCTATAGGCGTCGCCTTATCGGATACATCGGGCATCGCCTCCCCTGACTCTTCTTCCATGGGCGAGGCCTCTCCGTATACTTCTTCCATTGGCGAGGCGTCACCGTATCCTCCTTTTGTACGTGCATCTTCTATAGGCGTCGCCCCCACAGGTGTAGCCTCGACAGGCATGGACTCCGCGGGCGTCGTTTCCTCCAATGGTTCTAACTCCACTCGCGAATCTGAAATTGGTGGTCGTTCAATCACCATGACCACGCCTCTCTTCGTCTTCAGGCTATTTTCATAACACTTACGGGCCTCTTCCTGATCTGACTTGATTACAATTACTTTGCGACTAAGATCTGGTAGCTTCATCTTCATGTGGCGTGCGGAGGACACTGCCCTTAATCTGTTCAAGGCAGGTCTGCCTAACAAGATGTTGTAGGCTGAGTTGGCGTTAACCACCAAGTACCGGATGCTCTGAGTGCGCGACGCCGCTCCATCAGTAAACGTCGTCCTCAGCTCCAGGTAGCCACGTACCTCCATTGGGTTATCTGCAAACTCGTACAAGCATCCAGTGTAGGGTCTTAGCAGGTCAGAGGATAACTGTAGCTTGTTGAAGGTCGACCAAAACATGACGTCTGCAGAACTGCCCTGGTCGACAAGAACCCCATGTACCTTTCTTCCCGTTGTGACTATTGAAATGACCACGGGGTCATTATCGTGTGGGACGACATCCCGCAGGTCAGCTCTTGTGAAAACCAGGTCTGACTCCCACGGGTCATCCGGAAATTCCTCAACAACTGAACTTATTGACCTCACATATTTCTTACGTTGAGAGGCAGTGAGTCCTCCTCCGGAAAAGCCGTCAGAAATGGTGTGTACTTCTCCGTGAGTCGGCATTTCGTGCGCTTGACCTTCCTCTGGTGTCGCCGTGGCTGTGACTGTAGTAGACCCAGCGAGATAATCTTTTAGGAAACGATTCTTCACAAGCTCATCCAACTGATAGCCCAACGCTAAGCAGTTGTTAATATGGTGTCCTAATGCTTTGTGAAATTCGCATCATGATTCTTTGTGAGGTCCCAGCACTTTGTCAGACTTCACCGGTGGCCTCAACCTGTCAGCTATGTTGGGCACAACGATGAGGTCTTCAAGTTCCACCACAAAATTGTGCCTTAGAGGTCTATTTCCCTCTCTCCTTCCTTTTGCTCGACCCCTAGGCTGGGTCCTCCTTGCCTCGTAGGTGCGCTTCCTGTCTTGGTTCTTTCTTTCTGTGGCGGCTTCGTGGACCCTAGCAGGTTGTGTGCGTATTTGCGCTCTTGGGCGTGTGGGTGCAGCAATCCTGCACTTCTCATATGCCTCACCCTCAGAGGCAATGTGTTCTACCGCCCGACGCCTTACTTCAGCAAAAGTCTTGGGGCGGCTGCGATTGAGTGACTTGCTGAAAGACCCAGGACACACCCTTTTCCTGAATGCGTACACGATCATGGGTTCGTCTGTGATACCCACCTTCACCACCTGCGCCCCGAAGCGGCTTATGTACTCTTTCAGGGTCTCACCTTGATACTGCTTCACGTCGAATAGGTCGTATGAAACTGGGGGTGAGGCCCTGTTGGCTAGATACTGCTCTCTGAATAGCCTCGAGAGCTGTGTGAAAGACGTGATGTGACCCTCTGGGAGGCTGATGAACCAATCCATGGCTATCCCAGTCAAAGTGCTCATGAAGAGCTTGCACCTTATGACATCAGAACCGCCTACCAGCATTATCTGCGTGTGGAACGCAGTGAGGTGCGCCTCAGGGTCCTCCATCCCTGTGAAGGTTACTTTGGGCCCCGTGAATGTGTTGGGGATTGATGTCTCTAGGATCACCTGTGAGAATGGCGTTGAGAATTCTCTTGTTGGGGTGGCAGTCTCGGGCTCGTCTACGTCGCGCCATCCGCGGCGCAGTTCCTTGTTGGCGCGGTGGAGCTCATCGTTTCTCGCCTGAGATGCTGTGAGATCCGCCTGCATGCGCTCTTGCTCCGCTTTTGATGCTGCCATTGCTTCTTGCAACCCTTGCATCATGCCCATGAGTTGTTGCATGGTCATCTCTTCACTCCTAACGCGTGCGGGTCTCATGATCGTGGTTTCTGGAAGCCTTCTTGACTATATGTGATTTGAGAACTGGAAATAGGTTGGGAACTGCAACTGGAATTGGAAAAATGTGTGATGGGACTGACGTTTTATATCGGCCCCACGGTGGGCGCCAAATGTTCCCGCCGGTTGACCAGGGACGTCTTCGTGCGTGGCTTCTACTCGCGAGCTAGGGCACCTCCGTTCTGCACTGTCGTGAGTACCTGCAAAGAAGTGAACCAAGGGGCGCCCTCGCGGCCGTTTGCACTCCGACGATCAAGTCAGCTAGCGAGAAACATCAAAGGGACACACCTCCGTATCGGAACACCGTGAAAGGATGCTCTGAAAGTGGTCGAAATACTGAATAACTAGTACTGTGTTGCCCTAATTGTTTGTGCGCACAGTGGGTGAGCCGTGAAACAACTAGGGTTTTTCGTGACTCTGTGTAAACTGTGAGAATTAGGTCAAAAACTGGATCCCTTTCAAGCGCGTTAAAGCGCATTGAAAACGTATAAAAACTTGCCTTGAAACATTCGAAACTTAACTGAATTAACGCGTACCTTAGCGAATTTTTAGGAAAGCCTTGATTTTTTCAGTGCTTGTTGCCACGTGTTCTTCTGACTTGATCGTTACTCTTCGTGGAGGGCCTTACAACGTCGTAACCCAACTTAGGGATAATCCATTGTGTAAGTCCTCCTTCTTGGAGTGCATTTGCGAAAAGGGGTGATTTTCTGGGTGCCAGCTCATGTGCCCCAGTCTCTAATCAGTTTCCCTGGGAGCGTATCTACCTTTCTCTTGTACCATGCACGTGGTTCTCCCTTGGGCGTGGCCCTCTCATGGTTCGTATATGTCCTAGGGTCTCCCAGTGGTGGCGTGGGTACTTCGTGAGTCAGGTTACCCCCTACTAGTACTAGAACTATGGCCTTGAAGCCACCTTTCTCTTCTCTTTATTACTGTCTTGAGGTACCGAGGCTCTTCGCAGTGTCGCCCCCTCCATGGTCTTTCCTACCATGGGTATCGGGGGGTGACACCGTCGATGCCTTAACTTGGTGACGCCTACACCTTGGCGACGCCTTCCCACAAACGACGCCTCAAGTGGTCATTTTGTTGACTTTCTTCCTTGGGTCCCTTGAGGGGCCCCACCATATGTTGACTTTTGACTTTTTTAAATCAAGTGTTTTTCCAACTAAGTGAAAAATAACCTGTTGTTTTGTCGAATCAACCGGTTGTTTTACTCTTTAGGAGTTTTGAAAAAGGTTGAAAACTGTTTTGGTTTGGTTGAGTTAACTGTCAAACGAAAACAATCGGTTGTTTTGTGGTTTCAACTGTTTGTTTCTTTGAAAATCCTAACAAAATTCAATTTTGAATGGTGAGTCTGTTTTTAATGTTTTCTAATTGAATACGCTCCTTCATTAAATGCTTTGACCAATCTTTGGAAAATATAAATGGTTTGTTTATGTTTTCAAACAAATAAGAAACAACTTTGAGAAATTCAGTTTGACAGATTTGATTATAAGATTTCAAGTTTCACATCAAGCTTTGGATTTTCAAGTGAGAGTGGAATAAGATTGCAATTGTATTCAATTCAGATTGTACTGTGATCAGGAGTAGTCCTTTCTAAACCTACTGTATTTCTGGTGTTGTGTTGCCAATGAGTGTTGTGTGTTCTTGAGGTGTTCAAGATCAATACTTTTGGTGTGGTTTGCCAAAGGTAGTGTGTTTCGTGAAGGGTTCAAGGTCACTACTTTGGTGATCTGGTTTGATTGCCTAGTGGATTACCCAGTGGTTTTCTGGGGACTCGATGTAGCTCTTGGCTTAAGAGTGAACCAGTATAAACTGTTTGTGTGATTCTCTCTTATCCTGAACTCATTTAAATTTTGTTTTAAGCTTAACTGATATAAACAACTGATTGTTTTTCTGTGTATTGATGTGTAACTGCTTGAGTTCTTGGCTAACTTGATTCCTGTTCTGGATTTATACAAATAATTTCATTAAACTTGAAAAAGTTTTCAAAACCCCCTCTTAAACAATTCAACCCCCTATTGTTTAAGGCCATATATTCGAACAATATTTCCTACATTAAAAAATATTTAGTACTTAGTGAATACAATAAAAACTTAAGATGACTAAATAAATTATGAGCTTTGTAAGCCCTCCAACCTTTAGGAATGACCAATGAATCCTCCCTCATAAGTGCATCTTTCAATATTTTCAAATCAGAAACAATTCCCTCCCAACTCACTAGTACATATAGGAATTTTATGTCAAAATAACATGCTGAAAAAATATTGTGGGTCAAGTAATATTTTCTACCTTGAAATGGATCAAATAACCTTTACTCGTACATGGATTCCATTGATGACCCCAAAAAAATCTTTGAAATATAGGTAAATCTTGGACTATTAAGAATATGTGGTTGCACTTCCCTTCCTGATGGTTGAAGTAAATAATCGTCTTCCAATTCAATGATGGCCTTCAAAACATTATGGAAATGCTGACTGACAATCTCCCCATATCAGTGAAAAAAAAGAAGAAATGGTGTCGGTTTTGATATTATGACCCAAAAGTAGGGTGGGCATGGATTGGATTTTCCAAAATCCAATCTACATCCAATCCAAAACCAAATAAGTGGATTGGATTTAAAATCCATATCCACTTTAACTAGATCAAATATATTTGGATTTTTTTAAAATCCATTTAAACTGGATTGAATCCAAATTAAATCCACTTTGTTAATTATATTAAATCCACTTTGTCAATTACATTAAATCCATTTTGATATGGATAAAGACTAACTTGGCTCGAACTGGGCCTAAGCCGACTCAACCTGAACACAGACCAACTCGGCTCTACATCGGCCCCGACCCAGATGACTCGACATCGGTCCGGGCCCGGACGACTCGACATCGGCTTGGGCCCAGACAACTCAACAGCGGCCCCGACTCGGACGACTCGAAATCGGCCCGGGCCTGAACGACTATACATCGGCTCGGCCCGAACAACTCGACATCAGCCTAGGCCCGAACAACTCAACATCAGCCTCGACCGAACGACTCGACATCAGCCCGGGCCCGTCGACATCGGCTCGAGCCCGTTAGGCTCGACATCAGCTTAAGCCCGCTCGGATCGACATCGGCCCGGGCCCGATCGGCTCAAAATCGGCCCGAGCCTGGTCGGCTCGACAGTGGCCCAGGCCCGCTCACCTCGACATCGGCCCGAGCCCCCTTGACTCGACATCGGCCCGGGCCCACACAACTCGACATTGGCCCAGGCACGCTCGGCTCGACAACGACCCGGGCCCACTCGACTCGACATCGGCCCAGGCCCACTCGACTCGACATCGGCCCGAGTCTGGTCGGCTCGACAACGGCCTGGGCCCGGTCGGCTCGAAATCGGCCCGGGCCCGGTCGGCTCGACAACGGCCCAGGCCCGGTCGTCTCGACATCTGTCCGGGCCCGGTCGGCTCGACATCTGTCCGGGCCCGGTCGACTCGACATCGGCCTGGGCTCGCTTGGCTCGACATATGTCCGGGCCCAGTTTGCTTGACATCGGCCCAGGCCTGGTCGCCTCGACATCGGCTCAGGCCCGGTCGCCTCGACATCGGCCCAGGCCCAGTCGTCTCGACATCTGCCCGAGCCCACTCACCTCGAAATCGGTCCAGTCTCGCTCGCTCGAAATCGGCCTGGGCCCGCTCGAGTCGACATCGGCCTGGGCCCGCTCGACTTGACATCGACCCGGGCCCAGTTGACTCGACATCAGCCCTGGTCCGGTCAGCTTGAAATCGGCCCGGGCCCGCCCGACTCGACAATGGCCCGGGCCCGCTCGACTCGACATCGGCCCGGGCCCGCTCGACTCGACATCTACCCGGGCCCAGTTTGCTTGACATCGGCCCGGGCCCGGTCGGCTCGACATCTTCCTGGGCCCGCTCGCCTCGAAATTGGCCTGGGCCCGCTCGCCTCGACATCGGTCTGGTCCCGATCGTCTCGACATCGACCAGACCCGCTCACTTCGACATCGATTTGGATTCGCTCGGCTCGACATCGGCCTGGGCCTGAATGACTCAAAATCGGCCCGAGCCCGCACGACTAGACATCGGCCCGGGCTCGCACGACTCAACATTGGCCCAAGCTCGAATGACTAGATATCGGCCCTGGCCCCCTCGGCTCGACATCGGCTTGGACCGGCTTGGCTCAACATCAGTCCGGGCCCGCTCGGCTTGACATCGGTCCGGGCCCATTCAGCTCGACGTGGACTTGGGTCAACTTTGCTCAACCTGCGCCTGAATTGTCTTGGCTCAACCTGGATCGGGCCGAGTCAAAATCCAACCCAAAATACAAATTGGATAATCCAAAAATCTATCCAATCCATATCTAATCCATATCCAATTAAATGGATTGGATTTAAAATCCAAAAATATGGATTTGGATTTGAAATAAATCCATTTAAGTGGATCAAAACTAATATGGATTTGGATAATTAAGGATTGGATTTTGTAATTTGGATTTTTTGCCCACCCTTACCCAAAAGGTTTAAAAATTTAGTCACTTATTCCTTAATTGTGGATTAGTATGCATCTTTTAGCACCCGAGAACCTCTTAGTCATTCACATAGTTGTATAAAGGACTTAGGTCCCATGATGATAATGTCGTGACACTGCTCCAAATGAAAAAGATATGACATATACTCTGACTTACAACGATCTTTCTCTGGACCTTCCAAATTGATGTTCGTATTAGTGGATGACATAGTTAGCAACAAGTGCAACCTATGTACAACAATACAAATACTTCTACTGATGCAACAATATGTTGCCTTTAAATCTCCTAAATTGCATGTGTAATTAAGTGTGCCTCTATCCCAACAAAGTTGAAATATTCTACCTCTTCTTTTTCTTCAAATTTTTGTTTTTTTTTTTCTTCAAATTCCAAATAACTTTTGTTTCTGTTCACCATTACCAAATACAAGTTTCTTTTTACGCACAAATATTTTTTTCAATTACCTAAGAAAATGCTATGAACAATACACTAAAAAAGTAAATGGTAATAACTATTACTTAAAAATAGAAATACTTATTTTTTAAATCATTCATGTCAAAATAATAAATGTAACCTTTATTTTCTTAATACATCCATATAAACTATGGCCTAGCCCAATCCATCATTTTATTACAAAGATAATGTTGAATATAATATTAGTAACCAATCAAATCAAATATAATATAACTAGAATGATGTAGTATATTAACAACATAATTAACCAAAACTTCATTAGGGAACTTTTCCATGGAACTTGGGAGTTTAGACTTCAAATCCCCAACCAAATTAACAAATCTTGTAATATTTATACAAACAAAAATCACAACCTTTCACACCGGTTGTGTCCAACAATAAACACAATAATACATCCAACAAACTAATCTCAAAGGCTTGGTTTGGTGATTAGAAAAGAAAGTTACTGTGCTACTGCTTCCGCCTTCCTTGTGAGGGTCCTTCCTTTGTCTTTTCATTGTCCACAAAAACTTCATCAGTAAACTGCACACAAAGGTTGAAGTCCACTTTAATGCATGTGATTCTACTATGTGCTTACCTTGCTTACTTATCACAAACCAAATATAAATCTTCACACCTGTACTACAAATATGTCACATGGTTTCGTGCTTGCATCTGTGTTTACTATTTGTAATTTTATGTGCTTTAAACTCATAACATCTGTCTATATTGATGAATTCATTCATTATTTTATTAAAATGAACAAACTATGTCCAAAACATACATTGCACGAATCATATAATAATTTAATATAACATATGAAACAACATAAACAACAAATAAAAAGAGAAAATCTTGGACTATAATAAATAGCTTAAGACTGAAGGGCTTGTGTACCGTCCCGGGGTGATTGACCAAAAGTCAAAGTCAAAGTCAATACATAGAGAGACGTCGCCCAATGGAGACATGGCCTAAGAGGGACGTCGCCTAAGAGAGACATCTCCAAGATGAAGCATAGCCTCGACAGTCCAGAACAGTAACAAGGTAAAGAAAGGTGGCTCCAAGGCCATAAGTTCTAGTACCAGCAGGGGGTAAACCTGGCTCGTAAAGTACCCACGACCACTGCTAAGAAACCCTGGTATAGATACGACCTGTGAGAGGGCCACGTCATGGGGTTAAACCACGTGCATGGTACAAGAGAAAGGGAGACATACCCAGGGCACGTAACCAGTGATTGGGGCGCATGAGTTGGCGCCCAAATAGTATGATGGCGCGAGAGATACAGCGCTCAAGTTAGAGCCCAAGTGGCCGCAAGGTTATTCATTGCACTCCAGATAAGGGAAGTCCATGGGCCAGATACCTTAAGATCCTAAGGATAGCGGCGCAAGGACCTTCTCCAAGGAACCCTAGATAATAGCAGCAACGCAGAGGTAAACCCTAGTTTTCACCTATATAAAGGGCACGAAGAGCCCTAGTAAGGTACGTTTTTACAGTTACACGAGTTTTAACCTAGTTCTCAGATAGACACACAGAGCACAAACCCTAATTGTTTTTGACAGCGCATCCGCTGAAAGCACAAGGCAACTAGGGCAACACAGTTTTAGCCTTTCAGTACAGTCTTTGATGTTTCTCGCTAGCTGACTTGATCGTCGGAGTGCAAACGGCCGCGAGGGCGCCCCTTTGTTCACTTCTTTCAGGTATTCACAGACGGAGCAAGACGAAGGTGCCCTAGCTCGCAGGGACAAGCCACGCGCAAAGACGATCCCGGTCAACCGGCAGGAACATCTAGCGCCCACCGTGGGGCCGATATAAACATCGGTTCCACCACACAAGTTTTCAGTCCTAGTTTTCAAAGCCCAGATAAGTTGAGAGGATCTCCAGAGAGCCATGACCACCCGACCAGCACGCGCCAGAAGTGAAGAGATGACCCTGCAACAACTCATGGGTATGATGCAAGGGATGCAGGACGCAATGGCAGCCTCAAAGGTGGAACAGGAGCGCATGCAGGCGGATCTGGCAGCCTCTCAAGCAAGAAACAACGAGCTCCACCGCGCCAATGAGGAAATACACCGTGGATGGCGTGGCAGAGACGAGCCTGAGGCTGCATCCCCACCCAGGGAATTCACAACACCGTTTTCGCAGGCAATTCTGGAGACAGCGATTCCCAATACGTTCACGGGACCCAAAGCGACCTTCACGGGGGTGGACGATCCTGAGGCACACCTCACGGCGTTCCACACACAGATGTTGCTGGTAGGCGGTTCAGACGCCGTGAGGTGCAAGTTTTTCAAGAGCACCTTGACGGGGATGGCTATGGATTGGTTCATCAACCTCCTAGAGGGCCACGTCACGTCCTTCGCCCAACTTTCACAACTATTCAGAGAGCAGTATCTAGCCAACAGAACTCCCGCCCCAGTCTCATACGACCTTTTCGACGTTAAGCAGTTCCAAGGCGAAACCCTAAAAGAATACATAAGCCGTTTTGGGGCACAAGTGGTGAAAGTGGGCACCACGGAGGAACCCATGATTGTGTACGCGTTCAGGAAGGGGGTACGTCCCGGATCTTTCAGTAAAACGCTTAACTGCAGCCGCCCCAAAACTTTTGCTGAAATAAGGCGACGAGCGGTAGAGCACATCGCCTCAGAAGGTGAGGCGTACGAGAAGTGCACGACCGCTGTGCCCGCGCGGCCCAAGGAACAAATACGTACACAACCTGTTAGGGTTCACCAAACCGCCACGGAGAGAAAACACTTAGACAGGAAGCGCGCCTACGAGCCAAGGAGGACCCAGCCTAGGGGTCAAGCAGAGGAAAGGAGAGAAGGAAACAGGCCACCGAGGCACAACTTCGTGATGGAACTCAAAGATCTGATCGCGGTGCCCAACATAGCCGACAGGTTGAGGCCACCGGTGAAGTCTAACAAGGTGCTGGGACCCCACAAGGAATCATGGTGCGAATTCCATGAAGCATTTGGGCATCATATTAACAATTGTTTGGCGCTGGGTCACCAATTGGATGAACTCGTAAAGAATGGCTTCTTGAAGGACTACTTGGTGGAGAAGCAGACAGGACAACCGTCAGTTTTGCAATCAGCGAGTGGCGAGGGACAGCAGCACGAGGTGCCCATCCACGGCGAGGTCCACACTATAGCGGGTGGGTTCTCGGGCGGTGGGTGTACTGCGTCATAACGCAAGAAGTATGCTAGGTCCATAATGTCAGTAGAGGCTTTTGAGGATCATTCGCCCGATGTGGACATCACGTTCACCAAAAAAGATCTCAGGGACGTTGTGCCCCACGACAACGATCCCATTGTGATCTCGCTCGTCACGGCGGGAAGGATGGTTCATCGAGCATTGGTCGATCAAGGGAGCTCGGCAGACGTGATGTTCTGGCCAACTTTCGAGAAGTTACAGTTGTCCCCAAACCATCTGAGGCCGTATGGGGGCTGCCTATACGGCTTTCCTGGTGACCAAGTGGAGGTCAGGGGATACATTGAGTTGAGAACGACATTCACAGATGGGGCAGTTTCGCAAACAGAGAAGATCAGGTACCTGGTCGTGAATGCCCCTTCAGCATACAACATCCTGTTAGGAAGGCCAACGCTCAACAGGATAGGAGTTGTGCCCTCCACTAGGCATATGAAGGTCAAGCTACCTTCGATGGACGGGGTGGTTATCACCATCCGCTCTGATCAAAAGGAGGCAAAGAAGTGCTATGAAAACAGCCTCAGAAACAGGCGATCAATGTGCCATGTAAGAACAACGCCACCCCCTGGTGCAAGTCCCAGACAGGAGAACCGGCAAGTTGCAGGCACTACACTTCAAGTAATCGCTGAAGGGGATGTGGCGATGCCAAATGTGGCGAACGTCGCCCGGATAGAGGAAGAAGGCGACCGCCCGGAGGTCACCAGGGAGTCAGGAATCGCAAGGGCGGTCATCGTCAGTGAAAGGAGGCCCCAGCCGGTCAAGGATTGGCTCGAGAAGGAGATCGGTGGCAAGACATTCAAGCTGGGAAAAACCTTAGATGAAGAGACGCGGGACCAGATCGCCAAGGTGATAAGTAAACATCTGGATGCGTTTGCGTGGTCCGTCTCAGATATGCCGGGAATTGATCCCGACTTTTAGTCCCATCATTTGGCAATGGACCCCCAAGTCAAGCCGGTCCGTCAAAGAAGAAGGAAGTTCAATGAAGAAAGGAGGCAGGCGATTAAAGAGGAAACACAGAAACTCCTCGCCGTAGGCCACATCAAGGAAGTGCAGTATCCGGAGTGGCTCGCTAATGTTGTGTTGGTGAAGAAGAGCAACGGGAGATGGCGAATGTGCGTCGATTTCACAGATCTGAACAAGGCGTGTCCAAAGGATTCCTACCCTTTGCCCAATATAGATGCCCTGGTGGACAGTGCAGCAGGGTGCAAGCTGTTACGCTTCCTAGATGCCTTCTCGGGGTACAACCAGATCAAGATGCACCCCATGGATGAGGAAAAGACTGCCTTTATGACGGTAAGGTCGTGCTATTGTTACAGGGTGATGCCCTTTGGGCTGAAGAACGCGGGAGCCACGTATCAGAGGCTGATGGATAAAGTACTCACTCCTATGCTAGGGAGGAATGTGCAAGCTTATGTCGACGACATGGTCGTGCCGTCCCCGGAAAAGAATCGGCACATTGCTAATCTAGAAGAACTATTCGTTACAATAGCCAAGTACAAGCTGAAGCTAAATCCCGAAAAGTGCATTTTCGGTGTAGAAGCGGGAAAGTTTTTGGGTTTCCTCTTAACCGAAAGAGGAATCGAAGCGAATCTTGATAAGTGTGCTGTCATCCTGGCAATGAGAAGCCCCGCTACTGTCAAGGAGGTGCAACAGCTTACAGGTCGGATGGCCGCGCTGTCGCGATTTGTATCTGCCAGTGGGGAAAGGGGCCACCCGTATTTCCAGTGCTTAAAAAAGAATAACAGGTTCGTCTGGACGAAAGAATGTGAACATGCTTTCGTGAAACTCAAGGAATACTTGGCGAGCCCGCCGGTGCTGTGCAAACCTCAAGTGGGAACGCCCCTCAAGTTATACTTCGCCGTCACCGAAAGGGCTCTGAGTGCGGTGCTCGTCCAAGAACAAGACCGAATTCAGAGACCTATCTATTTTGTCAGCAAGGTGTTGCAAGGTCCTGAAGTGAGATACCAAGCCCTAGAGAAAGCAGTGCTGGCGCTCGTGTTTTCGGCAAGAAGGCTACGACATTAATTTTAGAGCTTCACGGTATGGGTGATGACTGACTTGCCCATCCAAAAGGTCCTAAAGAAACCGGATGTAGCTGGGAGGATGGTAAAATGGGCGGTGGAGCTGTCAGAGTTCGACGTCAGGTATGAACCCCGAGGACCGATCAAGGGGTAAATCTTCGCCGACTTTGTGGTCGAGCTATCCACTGAAACGACGTATAGTGCCGGAAGTGATGATCGTTGGGTACTCTCGGTCGATGGATCGTCCAACCAACTAGGTAGTGGGGCTGGAGTCATTCTGGAAGGACCCAACGGCGTGTTAATAGAACAATCCCTGAGGTTTGCCTTCAAAGCCAACAATAATCAGGCGGAATATGAAGCATTGATTGCCGGTATTCTATTGGCAAAGGAGATGGGGGCGAAGGTACTGATGGCCAAGAGCGACTCTTTGCTGATCACCGGGCAGGTGACCGGCGAATTTCAAGCCAAGGATCCACAGATGGCGGCTTACCTAGAATATGTACAGGAGTTAAGAAGGTCTTTTGCCTTGTTCGAAGTGGTGCACGTACCGAGGGAGCAAAATGCCCGAGCTGACTTGCTTGCCAAGCTCGCCAGTTCGGGCAAGGGGGGTAGGCAGAGGACTGTTATACAAGAAACTCTGAAGACACCTCGGGCGTTCGCAGTAGACCATCAGGTTCTTCAAGTTTGCAAGTCGACGGAAGGGATAGCAAGGAATCACCGATCTTTAACTCAGGAAACTTTGAGGACACTGAAAGTTAGGGCGCACCCAGTAGAGGAAGCGAAGACAACGCGGTTTTGCGTTGTCTACCAACCAGATACATGGATAACGCCATACCAGCGGTACATAGCAGACGGCGTCCTCCCAGTGGATCCGACGGAGGCCAGAAAGGTAAAGAAAAACTCCAGCAAGTTCACCTTAATCGATGGAGAGCTGTACAGGTTCGGATTTACACACCCCCTGTTAGTATGTGTGCATGGAGAGAAGTGCGTAAGAATTATGACTGAACTCCATGAGGGGATCTGCAGGAGCCACATCGGAGGTCGAGCCCTGGCGACAAGAACTCTCCGCGCAGGCTATTATTGGCCAACCATGAGGGAAGATTGCAAGGAATACGCACAGCGTTGCAAACAATTCCAGCAACACGCCGATTGGCACAAAGTGCCCCCAGAAGAGCTAAAGTCAATCTACAGCCCCTGGCCGTTTCATACGTGGGGAATCGATATTCTGGGACCCTTTCCGTTGGCGATACGACAAATGAAGTACTTGGTTGTAGCGATCGAGTACTTCACGAAATGGATTGAAGCGGAACCAGTAGCCCAGATCACCGCACACAAGATTCAGAGTTTCGTATGGAAGAACATTGTGTGTCGTTTTGGTGTGCCCAAGCGTTTGGTATCAGATAATGAGACCCAGTTTGCAAGTCACCTATTGAAGAAGCTGTGCGAGGATATTGGGACGCAACAGGTGTTTGCTTCTGTAGAGCACCCGCAAATGAATGGGCAAGTGGAGTCGGCCAATCGGGTTTTGCTGAGAGGACTGAAGAGGAGGTTGGAGAAAGCCAAGGGGTCTTGGGCTGAGGAAGTCCCCCGCATAATATGGGCATATCATACCACCGAGCAATCAGGAACCCACGAAACCCCGTTTAGCTTGGTATATGGGTGCAATGCGATGATCCCAGTCGAAATCCAGGAAAGCTTGCCAAGGTTCCAGAACTTTGTGGCAGAAGACTCGAACGCCGAAAGGAGAATGAATTTGGATTTGCTGGACGAGGTCAGGGAGGAGGCAAGGGTAAAGGCCGAAGCAGTAAAAAGAAGAGTTGAACGCAAGTACAACTCCAGGATGAAATCAAGGCGATTCAGAGATGGCGACCTGGTGATGAGGAATGCCCACCAGTACGAGATGCAGAACAAGCTGTCGCCCAAGTGGACGGGACCGTTCAGAATAACCGAAGCACTCGGAAACGGCGGTTACCGCCTAGAGACACTGGAAGGAGGGGCGATTCCTCGCACTTGGAACGCCACCCATCTCAAGTTTTATTACAGTTAAAACATTGTAAGTAGCAATAAAACAGTTTTTTAAGGGGGCACTCTTTTTCCCTGAAGAGGGTTTTTTTTTACGAGGTCACCCAATAAAGAAGGTTTCAAAAAGTTATTAAAGTTTCCTAGTTGTTAAGTTTGCATGCTCATCGTTTTTAAGCATTTGGAAAGAGACTTTATCGTCTTTGTTTAATTTAAGGCAAATTCAGATCCCATGCATTTAGTACAAGTTTTTAAAGCATAATGTTTTAAGTCCTCATCGCCATGTGGCGATCGGAGGCACAAGTATGAAGTTTTTAGTCCTCCTCGCCGTGAGCGAGCGTAGGCGAGAAGACATTGAAAAGACCTCCTCGCCGTGAGCGAATGCAGGTGAGAAGAGATTAAAAGTCCTCCTCGCCATGAGCGAGTGTAGGCGAGAAGAGATTAAGATAAGGTACCACTAGGACAGAGCGTTGCCAGAAGTAGGCGTTGCCACCAGATAATCAAGCAGAAGTCAAGTCTAGAGCAAGATAACAAGGTACGTTCAGTGTGAGTTAAAACTTGGGCGCCTTGTCCTTGAGTAGGGGTTAAGGGATTCCTTCGGGACGTCCCCTCCTCAAGTAGGAATAGCTAGCCCCGGTATCAGATGATAGATATAAGTTAAATCTGGGTGCCTAGCCCTTGATCAAGGGTTAAGGGATTTCTTCGGGACGCCCTCTCCTCAAGTAGGAATAGCTAGCCCCGGTATCAGATGATAGATATAAGTTAAATCCGGGCGCCTAGTCCTTGAGTAGGGGTTAAGGGATTCCTTCGGGACGTCCCCTCCTCAAGTAGGAATAGCTAGCCCCGGTATCAGATGATAGATATAAGTTAAATCTGGGTGCCTAGCCCTTGATCAGGGGTTAAGGGATTTCTTCGGGACGCCCCCTCCTCAAGTAGGAACAGCTAACTCCAGCATCTGATGTTCAGAACAGATTGCAAGACCTCTTTGCGTAAGCAAATTGAGGCAAAGTTTGAAAGTCCTCCTCACCCTCGAGTGAGTTCAGGCGAGATGAGATTGAAAGTCCTTAGTGCCTCCAGGGAAAAGGCAACCCCTGGGCAAGTTGAGGCACCAGAGAAAGTCCTCCTCACCCTCGAGTGAGTTCAGGCAAGAAAAGATTAAAAAGACCTCCTCGCCTCGAGCGAGTGCAGGAAAGAAAAGATTAAAAAGACCTCCTCGCCTCAAGCGAGTGTAGGCGAGAAAAGATTAAAAAGACCTCCTCGCCTCGAGCGAGTGTAGGCCAGAACAGATACAAGACCTCTTTGCAAGAGCGAACTAAGGCGAGATTGCAAGTTTCTTAATACATGCAGGGGGAGAAGAGAAGGATCCGAAAGGCAGCTCTGCCCCCAGATGGGGGAACTAAGTGAGCCAGGCCTGTGAGCGGCGACATGGAAACGCGCATAACACTTTACAGTTCAGGCAAACGATGTTTCAAATAAAACGACTGGCCCAAGCCTACTACCTAATAAAGGCAAAGACATGAGTTTCCATAATATTTCAACCAGATATATGTCAAAGCAGTTCGGATAAAAGAAAAACCATTACAGATAAACTCGTTACACATAAATAGGAGTTGAATATGCAAGTTTTCAGAATGTTTCAACCAGATATATGTTTCAGCCAGAGCGGTGAGTGGGAATGTCAATCTGAGGATACAATTTTTCCATCTATCACTTCATGACAGATCGAGAAATGGGTAAAGATCCTTGTGACCCACTCTGGAGGAAGAAGGGTTGGTAGACATTTTAGTACGTACTGTCAGCGAAGAAACTGAAGGTCAAGGAGGAAGGGTTCAGCAGCGGAATAGAAGGAAAGTTTACAAGGAAAGAACGCGGAACAAGGAGTTCTTGAGAAGGAGATGAATAGCGCAAGAAAGATGCGAAAGAAGTAAAGTCAGTGAGTTAAGGTACGGGGTTTTCAAAGATTCAAGCGTTACAGTTGAAGCAGTAAAGGACCACGTGTCACGAGATGAAGGTGCGAACTGAAGTGTCACCTTTCTCGCTTAGATAATATCACATCGTCAGAGGCCTTGAGGGTACGTCGCGCCGACAACGCAGAAATGTCACGTCAACCGGTCGGGGAGTGAAACGTCATCAAAACGCCGCGAGAGCAACAGGGGTGAGGCCTTAGTCTTTTCGCTGAAGCAAGCCATCGGCTTAAGACTGGGGGGCTTGTGTACCGTCCCGGGGTGATTGACCAAAAGTCAAAGTCAAAGTCAATACATAGAGAGACGTCGCCCAATGGAGACATGGCCTAAGAGGGACGTCGCCTAAGAGAGACATCGCCAAGATGAAGCATAGCCTCGACAGTCCAGAACAGTAACAAGGTAAAGAAAGGTGGCTCCAAGGCCATAAGTTCTAGTACCAGCAGGGGGTAAACCTGGCTCGTAAAGTACCCACGACCACTGCTAAGAAACCCTGGTATAGATACGACCCGTGAGAGGGCCACGTCACGGGGTTAAACCATGTGCATGGTACGAGAGAAAGGGAGACATACCCAGGGCACGTAACCAGTGATTGGGGCACATGAGTTGGCGCCCAAATAGTATGATGGCGCGAGAGATACAACGCTCAAGTTAGAGCCCAAGTGGCCGCAAGGTTATTCATTACACTCCAGATAAGGGAAGTCCATGGGCCAGATACGCTAAGATCCTAGGGATAGCGGCGCAAGGACCTTCTCCAAGGAACCCTAGATAATAGCAGCAACGCAGAGGTAAACCCTAGTTTTCACCTATATAAAGGGCACGAAGAGCCCTAGTAAGGTACGTTTTTACAATTACACGAGTTTTAACCTAGTTCTCAGATAGACACACAGAGCACAAACCCTAATTGTTCTTGACAGCGCATCCGCTGAAAGCACAAGGCAACTAGGGCAACACAGTTTTAGCCTTTCAGTACAGTCTTTGATGTTTCTCGCTAGCTGACTTGATCGTCGGAGTGCAAACGGCCGCGAGGGCGCCCCTTTGTTCACTTCTTTCAGGTACTCACAGACGGAGCAAGACGAAGGTGCCCTAGCTCGCAGGGACAAACCACGCGCAAAGACGATCTCGATCAACTGACTAGAACAAACAAACTATGTCCAAAACATACATTGCACGAATCATATAATAATTTAATATAACATATGAAACAACATAAACAACAAATAAAAAGAGAAAATCTTGGTATATAATAAATAACTTCTATAATCGATTATAACTTTAGGCATAATCGATAATGTCATGAGGCGTAATTGATTATGACCGAAGTTATTCATTACTTTATGTATGTGTTAAGTTTTTCATCTTTTCTACTTTTATCAGTTTTGAATTTACCTTCCATAACATTCATACACACTACAAATATAATGCTTGTATTTTGGACTCAAATCCAATAACACGTTTTCTTAAATTAAAATTCACTAAAGACAAATTTAGGTGTACAATTAAATTTGTCACTTGTGTATATGTCACAATATTTTAATTTACCATATTTCTCAAATCCAATCACTACACACTACTCAATGCATGGATTGAGGGCAAAATGGTATTTGCAGTCAAAATTATCAATTTTCTCCTCTCACCATATTCAAGACCCACCTTGCCTTTGTTTCCCTTATCGCTCCATTTGGATTTGGATGAGTATTATTCACCCAAATAGAAAAGAGGAAGCATATATCGTTTGGTTCCAGCGTTGTGAGAAGATTGCACGTTCATGATTGTGAGGTGAAAAAAAAGTTAGAAAAATACAACTAATAAAGAAGTAAATATTTTTATTGGATTGTTTATGACTTAATTGCACATTGAAAATAAGTTGAAAGTTAAACAAATCAATTATGAAAATCCACAACCGATTATCATAGAATCAAAAATCAATTTTCAAAATACCCATAATCAATTATCTAATTTAAATAATCAATTATCATATTAGATAACCAATTACCATATTAGATAACCAATTACCATATTATATAACCAATTACATGCGTTTTTTTAAAAGATAATGAGTTATGCATCCATATGACTGATTATGAGTTGTTTTTACTTTCTATTCCACCTTCTCAATGCCACACTTGTATTATTTAATTACCATGTAGTTATTTTTTTGCCTTACGCGAGAAACTTCAGTATTATCCATCATTATCATTGTATTGTAGTGAACAAGTCTTCAAAACCTTATTATAATAATAAAATTTGAAACTTATAATAGTTAAAATAATAATAATAAAAATAATTTTATAAAATAATAATAATGTATAAAAATAATAATAAATTTGCAAATAATAATTATAATAATAAAAATAATGAAATTATAAAATAATTATAAAATAATTATAAAATTAAAAAATCAAAATAAATTTATAACAAAATAATATTAATTTAATTTTATGAATTTTTATACATTTTTAGATGTACTAATGTTAGATAATTTTTAGTTTTACAGATGAGTTCGTGAATTATATGTTTTAACTATTCTTTTTTCACCTAATTATTGTAATTTAATTATCTTTTTTCATCGTATTGTATTGTATGATTATATGTTTAATATCAATTAGGTGCTGGATTTTTACATCAATTTTAATTTATTTTATTAAGTTTAAGAAATTTACAATTTTAATTATTTTTTTACTATTATTTTTATTCCAATTTTATGAAAATTTATTTTCAATAACTGTGTATGTATCTACAACATCAAATAGTTCGTATCTTTTTTTCAATAGAGCTCAAAGATCATAAGAGTGATAATATTTTAATCACGAGAATTTCATATACATCATATTTCATTTTAAATTAATTTTAACTATAAACATAAAATTATAATCTTTTAATTTTACCATTTAAATAAAATTTTATCGTTGACAAGTCGTTAAAAAACTTTCATAACCGTTATCTTCATTTTCATTTCCTTTTTATTTATTTTTCTTAATCAAACCACCTTACATCTCACTGTCATTCTTTTTTTTTTTCTTAAATTCATCTTCCTATTCAAACAAACCACAAATTACTCCAAAGGAAGGGATTCATATAGCTCAAATCCACCTCTCCAATTGTTAAGCAGATTACTTAAGTTAGGTTCAGTTAGTCTCCAAGTGTATCTTTGCCTATATATTTCATAACTCTGTATCAGTTTACACTCAAGTGAATATATGAATATTTTACTCTTTTATTTCTCTATGCCTCCACTCATTCTCTCTCCTATTAACATGGTATCATGAGCCTATTTTTTTGACACATGTCTTCATCCCCAACTGCCTCTTCTTCCTCTTCTGTTTTCCTTTCATCTTCTTCTCCGATGGCCTCTGTTCAGCAATTCACCACTCCCATAAACCTCAAACTTGATGAAGACAATTTTGTTCTCTGGCGTCATCAAGTTCTTGCCACTATACGTGGTCTCAAACTCTTGAAGTTTCTTGAAGGAAATCAGGTTCCTTCTTCGTCCCCTTCATCTTCTCCCTCTTCACCATCAGAGGAAGTTCTTCAATATCAACAGCAAGATCAGCTTATCATCGCCTGGCTTCTGGCTTCAATGACTACACCGATTCTTACAAAAGTCGTGGGCTTGGATTCTTCGGCGCAAATATGGAAATGTCTTCAAGAACAGTTTGCCTCTCATACGCGTGCTCAAATTCAGAAGATGAAGTTGCTGCTCAAGACTCCCAAGAATGACAAAACGATTTCTGTTTACCTTCATGACATTAAAAAGGCTGTCAACATGCTTGCTGCAATCGGCTCCCCAATTACTACTGAAGATCATATTGACAGTATTCTTGAAGGGTTACCAGAAGAATACAATGCATTTATTGTTGCTGTTACGTCACGCACAGATCCTTACTCAATCAATGAGATTGAATCTCTTTTACTTGCTCAAGAAGAACGGTTTCAGAGGTATAAGCTTGCTCACTCTTCTTTTCAAGTTAATGCTACTTCTGTTCATTCTCAGTATCATCAAATCCCATCCTTTCGTCCATCGTTCAATCAATACTCCCGTGGTGGTCGTTTTCCGCATAAACCCTCAAGCGGGTATTCTCGATCTAATGGACCTCGCCCGTTTCATTGTGATTCTTGGACCCCCTCTCCTTCTGGATCCTGGAAACCTAATCGGGTTCGCTGTCAATTGTGTTCAAAAATTGGTCATCATGCCCTTCAATGCTGGCATTGGACTGGTAAGTCATCTTCTTCCAAGGTCACTGCCAACACATCCCAGTTTTCTACTCTATCTCTTGATGATGGTGAACCATCGATTCTTGGCACACCTTCCACAATCGAAGATCCGCTATGGTATCAGACAGTGGGGCTTCTCACCATATGACACATGACTCAACTTTGTTTACTGATAATCAAGAATATCAAGGCTCTACAAATGTTAAACTTGGTAATGGTGCAGGTATGTCTATCTCTCATATTGGTTCTGCATCTTGTGTTTCTCCTGTTACTAACACTGTTCTTTCTTTACAAAACCTTTTACATGTTCCTACTCTCAATAAAAACTTGTTAAACGTTTCCAAATTTGCCAAAGATAATAATGTTTTCTTTGAGTTCTACTCTGATTCTTGTTATGTTAAACATCAAGTAACCAAGCAAATTCTGTTTCAAGGAATCATTAAAGATGGTCTATACGTTTTTCCTGCTCTAAGATCCACTGCTTACTCTGCTAATTACACATCCTTTAAATCTGAAAAACCTGCTCTGCAGTTGTGGCACAACAGACTTGGTCATTGCAATTTTAATGTAGTCAAGAACATTTTAAATCAATGTAATATTGCTTGTACTTCTAAATCTGGTTTCTATGATGTGTGTGTTCAAGGGAAAGCTCATAAACTTCCTTTTTCCTCTTCTACAACTGTTTATACTCTTCCTTTACAATTGATATACATTGATATATGGGGTTCTGCTTCTATGCATGCTACAAGTGGTGAAAAATATTATATTTCGTTTTTAGATGCTTATTCCAAATTCACTTGGTTGTATTTGTTACACTCTAAATCACAAGCGCTTGTTGCCTTTAAAACCTTCAAATTATTGGCTGAAAATCAAACTGGTCTTACAATTAAAACTATTCAGACTGATAATGCAAAAGAATTTCACTGTTTTAAATCTTTTATTAATGAATCTGATATACAACACCGCTTCACTTGTCCACATACACACGAGCAAAATGGCGCTATTGAAAGGAAGCATCGTCATATAGTTGACATGGGCCTATCTATGCTCTCCGCGGCTTCTCTTCCTATGAATTTTTGGGGTGAAGCTTTTCTCACTGCTAGTCAGATTATCAATGTTCTTCCATCTTCTGTCATACAGGGTAAGACTCCTCATGAACTTCTTTTTCACAAGAAACCTGATTATACTATTTTTAAAAGTTTTGGTTGTGCCTGTTATCCTCTCCTTCGTCCCTACAATCTTAACAAATTAAATTTCAGGTCTACTTGTTGTTTATTTCTTGGCTATAGTCAATGTAATAAAGGCTACATCTGTCGTTCACCTGATGGTAGAATATATATCTCTAGACATGTAGTTTTTAATGAAGATATTTTTCCATATTCTATTTCAAAATATGGTTTTTTACCTAACACTGATGTTGCCCCTGTGTCTCAAATTACTCCTCATGTTTTAACTGTGATCTCTTCCTCTCCCTCTTCCATTCCTATTTCTGATTCCATTACTCTGCCCACATCACCTTTACACAATCACACATTGTCACCTGCTGTCACCACTAATGAGTGTTTGGTTCCTTTATCTAATCAAAATGTTCATTCTATGACTACTCGGGCTAAGTCTGGTATTTCCAAGCCCAAAATATATACTGCATCTCTTGTATTTGTGCCTTCTGAACCTGTCAATTTCAAAGCTGCACTCCAATCTCCTCAAGGGAATCAAGCCATGCAAGATGAATACCGCGCTCTGATTGAAAATAGAACCTGGACTTTGACTCCTCTACCATCAGGAGCAAACATTGTTGGCTGTAAATGGATCTTCCAGAATAAGTATAATGCAAATGGCACGTTTCAGCGACACAAAGCACGTCTTGTGGCCAAGGGATATAGTCAAACTGAAGGTCTTGATTATTCAGAGACTTTTAGTCCTGTAATCAAACATACTACTATCAGAGTGGTGCTTGCTCATGCTGTGTTTGCTCATTAGAACATTCATCAAATCGACATCAACAATGCCTTTTTAAATGGTGATCTGCATGAGGATGTCTACATGCAACAACCACCAGGTTTTATCTCTAACAATTCACAGCTAGTGTGTAAGCTTAACAAAGCTATTTACGGTCTCAAACAAGCACCTCGTTCATGGTATACAAAGCTAAGTATCACTCTTCAAAGTCTTGGCTTTAATTCCACTACTAGTGATCCATCATTGTTTGTTAGGTTTACTCATTCTTCTTCTTTGTTTGTTCTCATCTATGTAGATGATATAATTATTACTAGATCTGTACCTACTGATATTATTTCTCTTATTTCCACTCTTAGTTCTGTTTTTGCTCTAAAGGACTTGGGCCCTCTACATCACTTCCTTGGTATTGATGTCTCCACTCTCCAAGATGGATCTTTGCACTTATCACAGCGTCACTATGTTCAAAGTCTTCTTCAACGAACGCAAATGCTTGAGTCCCATCCACAACCTACACCTATGATTACCAACTTAAAGCTTCCACAAAATGTTTCTGCAACCTTTTTTGATCCCTCTTTATTCAGATCCACAGTGGGTGCTCTTCAATATGTGCTCATCACTCGCCCGGAACTCACCTTTTCTGTGAATAAAGTCTCTCAATTCATGCACAGTCCTCAAGAGCATCATTGGAAGGCAGTTAAACGGATCCTACGGTATCTCAACGGCACATTAGATCATGGGCTTCTTATCAAACACAACACCAATAATACAATCCAGGGCTTCTGTGACTCAGATTGGGCTAGTGATATAGATGACAAAAAGTCTACAACAGGATACTGCGTGTATTTTGGCTCTAATCTTGTCTCATGGTCTTCTCATAAACAAAGAGCTGTTTCCCGAAGCAGCACTGAAGCAGAGTATCGCGGAATTGCTGCTGTCCTGGCTGATATTATTTGGATTCAATCTTTATTAACTGAACTTCATATCTCTTGTACCATGCCCAAAATTTATTTTGATAACCTTGGAGCGGTTCTACTTTCAGCTAACCCTGTCATGCACTCGAGGTCCAAGCATTTTGAAATAGACATTCACTTTGTTCGTGACCATGTACAACGAAAGCATGTCTCTCTCATTCATCCACCTGCTCGTTTTCAACTTGCTGATGTGTTTACAAAGCCTATTTCTGGTCCCAGCTTTACTTCAGTACGTCCTAAACTTATGGTTTTGGAAAAACCCATCATAAGTTTACGGGGGGATGTTAAGCAGATTACTTAAGTTAGGTTCAGTTAGTCTCCAAGTATATCTTTGCTTATATATTTCATAACTCTATATCAGTTTACACTCAAGTGAATATATGAATATTTTACTCTTTTATTTCTCTATGCCTCCACTCATTCTCTCTCCTATTAACACCAATTCTTTGTATAAAGTAAAACCTCCAACCACAACACTAAGGAGGAGGAAAAAACCTAAACGTCCAACCAAATATTCTTAGTCAAGTCAAGTCGTGGGAATGTTCTTATATAGCATGCTTGGCTAAATATTTTGACGTCCTTTTGTAATTATTTTTGGTAAAACAATTCATGTGTGGAAATGTGTTAGAGAGCAATTTAAATCACCATTGAAATACGCATTGAAATTCACATATTTAGTTTCAGTCTCCATTTTCCGTAGCAATTAAAGAATGACATTCAAAATTTCATCATGGAAAAGAATAAGATGAACAAATAAAAAAAACAGAGAACAAAAAACTAAGTCTGTTATTAACTTATTAAAACATTGATTCAATACAAATGAACATAAAAAAAGCAAATTGAAATGAGAAAATAAGGTAAAATAGCCATTGGTTATAGTTTTGCCAAAATTAAAAAGACAAAAAAAAAAACGAACGTAGAAGATTTTGGCTGGCGGGAGACGCGACCTCAAGTGCTGGTTCTCTCCCTCTCTCTGTAACGAACTACCAAGGCCACACCACCAACCGTTTAATTGTTAAACCCATCATCTTTTTAAGCTACCTCACATCACATGCATTGCGCTCTCTCATCGCAATTCTTCATACCTCTCTCCAACACTTTTCTCTGTTCTTGAATATTCGCCCATGCACGAACTCCAATATTCTAACTGAAACCTCGTGTGTCATTGCAGCATTTTCTGTTCTAACAACTTGTTCCTATCGCTTTCAAGCTTCAAATCATGCAGTCGCCGGTTCCAGTTCTCAGTAACTTCTCTCTCTCTCTTTTCGTGGATTCATTCGTTTTGTTCATAAATGCATTTCAATAATCTCATTTTGCATAAGAACACAGCGATTCTTAATCTACTGTTATCCGCGTGCTCTGTAAAGTCTCAAGATAATTGAATTCATCTTAATCAGTAGATAAGAGGCCTTTCCCGAAACTGTTGTTTGTTTTGCTCGAAACTTTCGTCGGTTTCTTTTTATTTTGTTTCTATTTGGAAGCATTGTCCTCATTTTTTTTTCTAAAATGTTGGACGTCTTCAGTTTCCGTGTGAAATCAGTAAATAAAAAATAATGTACCGTTTCTCTTCGATTATTTTTTTAATTTTAATTTGTCCACTGAACTTCAGCGCGTTGCTCGTACCTGATTTTTGTAGGTTAAGTAAATTAAGATAGGGTATCTTTCGCGCGTTTTTAGCATCTTGTAATGTATTGATTCACTCCTCGAATGTTTGTTTACATTGGACAGAGGACTCACTGAAACGCGAGTCTGGAAGCAAGGTGCAGCATGCTAATATTCGTGCAGCAAAGGTATGAAGCGTTACAAATTACCAACTATTCGATAGTGATATTTTTTTTTGCATGATTCTATTATTGACGTTTTACTTTGTGAGATTCCTCCTTTTAGGGAAACTTAATTTATAAGTTTAAAGGATTGAGACAAGAGTAAGAAATGCATCATACAAAGGGACAAGTCCTCTTTAATTTAGATCAAAGGACCACCGATAGCCAATAAATATAGATGGAAAAATTGCATCATCCAGTTACTGGAAAAGGTAATGATAACTGAAAGTGGACTAGGATAGAGGAAAACTCGATAGAGCCACCTTCCATTGCAACAGAGAAAGCAAAAGAAATGCCTCCATCCCAACCAACCCAAATATTCTGGTTTGCTTTTTTATTTACCCACATATTGGTCCAAGTGCTTGGCCTTGCCTTAGCTTCTAGTTCATGGCCCAAAAAAGCTCCATTACCTTGGCTGGTTCCCAGCGCTGGCTCATTTTGGTCCTCCAAGTTCTCATGTTTTCTATTCGTACAATCCAAGCGTTGAGATATTTTAGGAAGTTTCAGATTTTATTCTAATTAGTTTTAATTCTGTATTTATTGGGTATAATTCTGTATATTTTGCTGTATCTTGTTTTTATTTCTAGCATAACAGTCCCACAATCTAAGGGATTCTGTTTACTAGAGTAGGCGCTGTTTATTTTTTGAGAATACCAAACTCATCATTGTATATATGTAATGAGAATAATAAGAAATAATTTATTCTCTTTGAAACTTGAGATGGTATCTGAGCTCCTAATCCTTGGGAGCCACTGATCGTGTGAATTAATTGCAGCCTTCATTGCTACACAATCTCTGATTATCTAATCTGTGTTGTGTTTCGGCCTCTATTGTTGAGCACTATCACAACCTTCATTGTTGTATCAGATCCAGGTCTTTATCAATTTCTTTGTGATGGCTGGAATCGAAAATGGAGAGAAGCTCCACAACGAGAGAATTTCATAATGTTCATTCAGCCTGTCGGTTGAATGGAAAAAAATTATCTCAAGTGGTCTCAACTCATTAAGACCATCTTGAAGGGGAAAGAAAAGACTAGCCATTTAACTGATGAGGCGATGGTTATCCTACTTTCAAGTCCCGGGATGAAGAAGACTCCGATAATTGTGTGGTTATGGAATTTCATGGTTTCTGAAATTTGTGACACATGTATGTTCCTTAATTCTGCAAGAACAATATGGATTGCAATCGAGCAAACCTATTCTAAGGCAAAAGATGTTGCTCAGATATGTGATGTAAAGGTAAAAACCATGGCTGCGAAGCAAGGTACCAAAACTGTCACTGAGTATGCTAATCCGCTTAAAGCTTTGTGGATGGAATTGGATCACTATAGGTCATTAAGGCCAAATGTTACGAGGATTCAAGTTGGGAATGAAGAATACTTATTCACCAGCTTGCGCGGGAGTGTTGAGATATTTTAGGAAGTTTCAGATTTTATTCTTGTTAGTTTTAATTCTGTATTTATTGGTTTTTATTCTATATATTTTGCTCTATCTTGTTTTATTTCTAGCATAACAGTCCCACCATCTGAGGATTTCTGTATATTAGAGTAACTGCTGTTTATTTCCGAAAATACTCAACTCATCTGTGTAGGATGTATGTAATAAGAAATAATAAGAAATCATTTATTCTCTTTCAAACTTGAGACATAACAGCAAGGCTTTCTTCAGTGATTTGATTTCTACTTTTTGTCCTTAAGGGGAAGTTGTTGTTTAAGTTTCAATTTCATCTTTCTCAAAAAGTTGAGTTGGTCATACTCTGAAGTGTGTTTAGAGTTTGTGAAGTGGCATATTTTGTCTTTCCTTTTAATTGAATTTTTATGTCTCTTTAATTTAACCATCATTGTTGGAGAATAGAATTTAGAAGCTCACGAAGAAAGATGACTAACCTCTTGAGGAAAAAAGTCATAATGCAAGCTTATCTCACATTTAGGAAAAGTGACTATTATCATCATATAAATTTTGAGAGGGTGACTTCCTAATTGTTCTGAACATATGTTGGAAATGTGTTTAGTACTCCATTTTCTTTTGTTAGTTTATTTTTCCAGGGTTCTGTTTCAAAATTTATGGTTCTTAACTTTGCCCTTATATTTGGGATGAACTCTTAATGTTTTGTATGCATAATTCCAAAGTAGTTATAGTATGTTTCTGTTTTCTCCTTTATTGGAAGGGCTATGTAACCATAGATGTTCCAGGCAAATATTGAACAAAAATAAATATTTCAATAGATGTGTTTATGGAAAAACTGAAAACATATCAGTATATTGTATCCTTTCAGTCATGTAGTTCATCTTCTTGTCCATTCTCTAGTGCTTCTAATATGATTGATGTATATCAGGCTGTTGCTGATATAATTCGTACAACCCTTGGACCCAGGTCCATGATGAAAATGCTAATTGATGCTGGGGGAGGTTAGTGTATATATCTTACATAATTTTATCATTTATTGATGATTCTTGTGAACCATACCCTTCTTTAATCTTTAATTGTGAAGAGAAAAATATTTCCTGAATTATGTCATGTCTACAAAGCCTTAAAGTCTACTTTTTTGGTGTGGCCAGTGGAGGCTATTGTAACCTGAAAAAGTGATTTCTTCAGTAAACATTGTCTGTGGATTGTGCAGGCGCATTGTTAAGTATAGATTTTGATTTAAAAGTTTCATTTAGTGTTTATCACAATGTCTAATTTGCAAGGATTATGTTTCAATCTATTTTCCTGACACCAAATTTCCTTGTAATTAATAGGTATTGTGGTGACAAGTGATGGAAATGCTATCTTGCGTGAGATAGATCTTGCTCATCCTGCTGCAAAGGCATGGTTTATCACTCTTTCTCCACTTCTTTTAATATTTGCTTGCCTTGCAGAAATATTGTTATAAATCAGTCTTGACCATTTTGTGAAAATCTAGTTTGCTATCTTTGTGTTGACCTTTTAAGGTTTAGTTTCTGTTTTGATGTGTTATTTCTAATGTTGTTCTCTTATTTGAATGGATGCAGTCTATGATTGAACTGAGTCGCACCCAAGATGAAGAAGTTGGAGATGGAACAACATCTGTCATCATTCTTGGTATGTTTGGAGCACTTGTATACTTCTTGTCATCCTATGTTGGAAATCTCTTAATGATTGATAATTGATTATGCAATTGAAACTTAAGGGCGAATGTTCCACAGATTTGTTTGCTGTATTTTTCACAGTTTAGTAGAGTTACGGCTCGGGTTGATGAATTATAGATTTTGTTATGTGTTTATGAAGGGGCAGATCTTTATTTGATTTACTGGGCTATATGTTGTCTTCCCACTTGCAGCTGGTGAGATGCTTCATGTTGCTGAAGCACTCATAGATAAGAGTTGTCATCCTACAGTTATTTGTCGAGGTAATCATTCGATAAGTATTAACCAGTGGTTCTTTTCTAAAAGGATATCATAATGTATATGATGACTTACATAGTAATGTTTTCTGCAGCTTATAATAAAGCTTTGGAGGATGCCATTGCTGTCCTGGATAAAATTGCAATGCCCATTGATGCCAAGGATCGTAAGTTTTGTTAGTACCTTTTCCCCTTTTTTAGGAGTGGAAGAGGGTAACATCCTTTCTTATTCATAATGATTTCCAGAAATTTACATTGAGCTGAGCCTTTTCAATAATATATACTAGTTTCGTTTGTAGAATGAGTGTCTTAATAGGTGGTTGTTTAAAGTTGGGACTTGATAATTTTAAGGACCTTGCCAATAGTGTAATCAAATCGGGTTATAATGATAATAATAATAATAATAGTAATAATGATAATAATAGTTATAATGATAATAGTAATAATAATAATAATAGTAATAATGATAACAACAACTATTAGAAAGACCATGGATATACAAAAAAATTGCACTATTAGCAAATTGATATTGTTTTTATTTCATTTGGTTAGTTGGTGCCTTTATTATATCAGGATGATACTCGCTTGACGGAATGGCTTAGTTGTTGTGGCTTAAAGGCATATATATACATCGGTACAACCCTTTTACCTACCAGAGGGGTGTTGCTAGATTGAGCTTCTGGACTTCATGTTTGATAGATTTGCTTTTAACTTTTTTGGGTTATTTCATTTTCATCTAGAGAGACATCAATATTGTGACTCTTTCTTCCTACACCTCCATACCTTCTTGTGCCACCCCCATAATAAATATGAAAATACCATTTTATTCTTTTTTTTCACTCCCTTGGATTTGAAATAATAAGCCTATGAATTATGTAATCCGGATAAATTCCGGATTACATAATTCGGAAGTCAATTTCATATTTAGAAAAGACTTCCGGATTATGTAATCCGGAAGCTAATAACACATATGAAAAAAAGACTTCCGGATTACATAATCCAGAAGCTAATCTTATGTATAGAATAGACTTCCGGAAGCTAATCAAAAAAGACTTCCGGATTACATAATCCAGAAGCTAATTTTGAATCTAAAAAAAGACTTCCAGATTATGTAATCCGGAATATTGAAAAGGGTATTTGTGGAATAAGAAAAATTTATGGGGGTGGCACAAGAAGGTATGGAGGTGCAGGAAGAAGCAGCCCAATATTGTATAGAAGATTCATCATAATATCTTAATATGTAAGAAGAGGAAGGAAGTCCAGAGTAAACAATTTTCTGCCAAAATTAAGGTTACTTCTGTAAATATACATTAAATAAATAAATTAGTAAACATAAAATTTAACAACAACAAATTTTTAAGCTAATTAATATTAGCATTATAGGGTAATTAGTTTTCATGATAACAAACATTCCACGGTACAGAAAAATGGAAACTATCACATTGAAAAGTTAATATATAGCATTTATTATAACTAGACAATGAAAATATGAATTTAAATTTACTTGCCTTTTTAAGAACATTGGATTCCTAAATTGACATTAAATTCTTTTCCTATTTGTATAAATTAAGATTGGAAACAATTCATAGTGATTTGTTTTAGATATGAGAATTCAGGTAGAACAACCTGTTAAATCTGAAAAATTTTCTGCTTACAAGATTGAAACTAATACTTTCTCCATATAGATGATGTTTTATTTTTGTTTTTTATTTTGCTTTTAAATTGAGATTACTCTGTACTAATTTGGTTTTAGGTCTTTTCTTTTTCTTTTTCTTTTAAATTTGAAACTAATCAGGTAAACAAATTAAGAAAGACTATTATAAACAGTATATGTTGCTTTTTCACGAGTTACTTCACGTGCCGGTTTGAAGATACAAATAACATACGAGAAAAGACAAGTATGCAATGTGATTTCAAATGTTGTTTACAAGGAAACCTTTTAGAATTTGAAGTTAAGGCATACTTCATCTATTATATCTTTGATTTGACGTGACCTCATATTGTATTGAAAAATTGTTTTGATTGTTTTCAATTTTACTTTTATATATTTATTTTACTCATATTGTATAAACATCTATCCCGTAATGTTCATTATCCACTAAATAAATATGCATAACTACTGATATTTAGTTTATTTTTTGATAAAACTGCAGGAGGTACTATGCTGGGGATAGTCAAAAGCTGCATAGGTACCAAAGTCACTAGTCAATTTGGGGATTTAATTGCTGTGAGTATCTTGTACTCCGTGGGCAAAATTTTTAAATTTAAATTTCAAATTTGTTTCCTGTTATTTTATCTTTATTCCGACTTGTGAAAATTTAGTGCATGGGAAAGATGGATATACACCGCCTTACCCAAAATAAATAGGCATAATCCTTTTACTGTTACTTTTGAAAGGAAAATGTATCAATTTTGCAAGTTGTCAATCACATAGTTTCTTAAATATGAAATGAATTTTTTTACACAAACTTGCATTCATTTCGTAATTTTATGAATACAATTTGTACATGTTAAGATTTTGGCAAGTAGACAAGGTTGAGTTATCTACATATATTTATGTGGCGGACATATTGAATAATTGAGGTGCCTTGTCTATGCATTTAGCTCTAGTAGTCTACTGTATTTTCTTGTATAAAATTTGTATAGTTAAATTCCTACAAAGTGTTTTAAGTTTAATTCAACACTACAAAATTAATTTGTAAATAACGATTATCTTTTATTTATATTTTGACACTATCTTAAGTTGATGTGGGACTTGGATTTTTTTCCAATACATCCTCAATTCCAACACAGTGTGCTTGGTATGCGCATAACATAATTAGTGACCTTTTACTGAATTTAAGATGGAAAGTGGTTTAGACTTAATTCTACCCTACAAAATTAGTTTGTAAATGAATGAGGACTGTCTCCACTTTTATATTGTATTTTGACACTATCTTTAGTTATTCTAAGATTTGGTTTTTTCAATATACCTCCTCACAATTAGCACTATTAGACGTGGATATCACCGTGAGTGGCCATTTGAATGGATATAGCATAAGCTAACCACTTTGTACTATGATATCAAAGGATATCTTATCAAGATTTGTCAAGTTTAGTGTGCTATTGATTGTGATGACTGATAAATATTTAGTTCTACGCATAAGTATATTGCGTAAGGAAGTGTGTAACAAATCCTACATACCAAATTATATTAAATAGGTGCAAATATCGATTTTGAGTTACACCTAAACTACTTTATAACACAAATGTAACATAAAATGGAGTATCAAAATATTGCATTATTTCTACTCCCCTTCTCTTCGTTTTATCATTTTCTTTTAGTGAATAGGATTATAATTTTTTGACTAAGTGTAAATGATTATTGTAGTTTTTTTGCAACAGGTTAACACCTTTTTACCCGTTTATATTTTACATATTCCACTTTGTTTAACTTTCAGGATTTAGCTATTGATGCTACTACCACAGTAGATATTAAAAATTATATAAAGATTGAGAAGGTCCCTGGTGGGCAGCTGGAGGATTCAAGAGTTCTTAAAGGAGTTATGATAAACAAAGATGTGGTTGTCCCTGGCAAAATGAAAAGAAAGATTGTTAATCCACGTGTCATTCTTCTTGATTGTTCCCTTGAGTATAAAAAGGGTGAAAATCAAACAAATGCTGAACTGCTCAAAGAAGAAGACTGGAGTCTCTTGTTGAGGATGGAAGAAGAATACATTGAGGAGCTCTGCATGCAGATATTGAAGTTTAAACCAGATTTGGTGATAACAGAGAAGGGCCTTAGTGATTTGGCATTGCATTTTCTGAGTAAGCATGGAGTTAGTGCGATCAGAAGGCTGAGAAAATCTGATAATAATAGAATTGCAAAAGCATGTGGTGCTGTTATTGTGAACAGACCATATGAATTACGGGAGTCTGATGTTGGTACTGGTGCCGGATTATTTGAAGTTAAGAAAATTGGAGATGAATTTTTTGCATTTATTGTTGAATGCAAAGACCCCAAGGCTTGCACTGTACTACTGAGGGGTGCTAGCAAGGATCTCCTAAATGAAGTTGAAAGAAACCTCCAGGTAAACAAACAATTGATTTCTACTTAGAGCTTGGGGGTTTGATCATTGCTTTCTAAAGTTTTTCCCATGACAGGATGCCATGTCCGTAGCAAGGAACATAATAAAAAATCCAAAACTTGTTCCTGGAGGTGGTGCTACAGAATTGACTGTATCAGCCACGTTGAAGCAGAAGAGTTCATCTGTTCAAGGTATTGAGAAGGTGAGTGTGATAGTAATTGTCTGTTCACTGTCTACTAATACTATTTTTTGTCTCATGGCAGTTGCCTAAGGTTATTCTCATTTTGATGTTTTTGTCGACTAACAGTGGCCTTATGAAGCTGCTGCCATTGCTTTTGAGGCGATCCCCCGTACTTTGGCACAAAATTGTGGAGTAAATGTCATCCGCACCATGACTGCACTACAAGGAAAAGTAGGAATTTTTGTTGTTACAGCTGTAGATGATTCTTTCTCTGATTATGTTTGACATTGGTGTTTTTGGAATACAGCATGCAAATGGAGAAAACGCATGGATTGGCATAAATGGAAATACTGGGGACATCACTGACATGAAAGAATGCAAGGTGTTTTTATTTATTTTTTATATGTGAATCATGCAAAAGATTGCCAAATCCACCAGTTACCATTTTGCCCACCAAAGTTAGTCATTATTTTAGAATTGAACACGATTCAGTTATTCTCAGAAGACAAGAAAATTTATATTCTCTCTATCTTGTTTCTTTGATCACTTGATTGATAACCATGGATTGTTAGGTGAATTCTGAAGAAATTTTGTTCTAATGTGATTTTAGATCTGGGATGCATACAATGTGAAAGCACAAACATTTAAGACTGCTATTGAAGCTGCTTGCATGCTCCTGCGGATTGATGATGTAGTGAGTGGTGGTAGTATTAAGAGGCAGGCCCCTGGAGCCGGCAAGGCTCCTTCAAAGCTTAAGGTTGAGACCGAGGCAAATGCTGACAGTGAGCAAATTCTTCCTGATTGAGAACACACATCATTTTCTTTGACACTAAGATTTGAAGATGTGCTGGGTACTTGGTGACTTTTCAAATCTAATAATCTTTCCTCTTGTTTTGGGTCTAGGTAATCATGTAACAGTTTGACCGTTCATCTGTCACTTTGAGATTTTATGCAAACCCCAATTTTTTTAAAAATAAGTTTTTATTTTCTCAAAAATTATCACATATATATAAATCATAAAAGACAGAGAACCAGATAAATTATCTAATAAATTTGTATTAATCTCGTCTTATAAAGAGAATATTACTCCATCCGATTCTATCAAATCATTTTGCCTCACCTAAAAGATAATAATAAAAATTTAAAATAAAATATATTCTAAAAATTTAAGTCATATTAATGAAATTAATTTTAATGTTAAATATAATAATTTGATATATAAATTACAATATATGTATATATTTTAATAAAATATTTTTTTAAACATTTTTATTACATAAGATCATAGGTTGATCTGACCTAAATTCATTTAAATTGCAAGCTAAACCATTCGAAAATAATATTTTTCAGCTTAAAGCACATTTTTTTACTAAACCAATTAGAACAAACATTATTCAACTTAAGTCAAATTTTTTTGACTACCTGATCATTTTACAAGTTTTTTAGATCAGTTCATCCAACTAAATTCATTTTGACAACTCTACCTCGTATATTAGTCTAGACAATATAAAAAATAAAATTAACAGTTATTTGCATAATATTACACTGTTAAAGAAAAACAAGTAAAAAAAGTTCGAGGATATCGACATAGTTTATGAGAGTTATATCAATCTCTTTACTGAATAGAAATTATTTATGAAGCCAAAGGATTCCATGTAACGTAAAATCAGCCATATATTGCATTTGATTTATGGACCACAACCACAAAATTGAATTAAAAGACGACATAGAATTAATGGAAACCAAAATTCTGATTGAAATGTTTTCATATTTTAGAAATCAAAATTGTTTACCAGGAAAAAACTGAGACAGAACTGAAATATGTTGGCACAAGTATCAACGAGCGACGAAAATTTAGACGTAAGTATCAACGAGTGATTTCCTCATCTCATCGACAATGGCACTAGGTTGAGCTTCTCTCAGCTTAAAAACACTCTCAATCACAGAGAGCTCGGTTGCTGTGGTGTCTGAACCACAAAATGCTGTCCAATCATTTACTGTCATACCAGCAGCTATCACTTCACTACCACGATTGACAGTCCCAGCAACTAAAGGAACCTGAAGAAGGGTAGAAAGTTCATCCAAGTCTTCAATGGAAGTATGAGGGTGGACCTGCACAAAGTGTTCGGTCACAATATAGTACACATGTTTTTAAACCAGGATATTCAAGAGATGCCTTGTACTTACCAAACCACCCCTGTTGGAGAATGCACAGTAACTGCCAACAAGAATATTACCCGCAATAGTCTGCCTGAAAACTTCTACTCCAAGAACATCTGCGACCATCTCCTCAGTTTCCTGAACATAAATTTCACAGTGAATAATAATAGAGCAGGGCAAGAAAAAGGGCACTTACACAAAGGTTTTAAGTGAAAAGTATCAGTTACCCTACCTACATTATCTTCAACTTCTGATAGGAGGCTAAAAGCACTTAGATAATGTAGAGAATACACAACCCTGAACCTAAATCCTCGTTCATATATAAATGACTTTTTAGATCACATGGATCAGAGTGGTCAAATTACCTAGTCTTACCACATGCAAGTAAACTTTTCAATGAAAATTGTCTATGTTTTTTAAAAACTATTTATAGTTTTCATAAGTTGTGGTTACAACCTAAAAAATTAGGATTTAGCTATGGTAAAGTGAGGAAGTTTGAGAAGTTAGAATGCAAGGGTGCGTCCAGAATTGATTTAAAGTGGCTTAAGTTTACATGAAACCTTTAATTCTCAAGGGTGCATACATCCTTACTGTTGGCTAAGATATCCATTGAGCAACTACCTTAGTGTAAATTAATTTTGAAATGAAATGTAACATGGTATCACAAATCACACCTCATCTTAGTAAATTGTTTATTCTGATAGGTTTGCCCATTGTGGCAGGCATTTGTACTGAGGGAGTATTGGTTAATAAATCTGTTACACAACTTTGCTTAAGAGTAATTGGTTTTAAGATGAAATTTGACACTTACTTTTTCTTTCTATACACTTTGTTACATTATCAAAAATCAAATTAAAAAATTTAAGTGATAAATTAAGAATGACAAGCAGTCTGGCCATGTCTTTATCAGCACCCATATTTAACATGCAGATATGACTGTCTCCAAATCAAATTAGTATAAAAGTTTAGCATATGAAAGAAAAGGCTACTAATCTATAATAAGACAATACCTTGTCAAGATCAGTATGGGTGAGAGCCACATGGTCATTACATGCTATACAATTTCCCAATGCAGATAATCTTTCTTCTATACGCTGAACAACAACTTGATCAGGTAGACTGTTTCTCAAATGTTGAAGCTCTTCATCAATAGCGACGGTAAAAAGATCAAGTAGCATAAGTCCACAAGTCAGTACTACATCACAATTAATGCTGAGTTCTATGTCGCCAATATAGATGAAACAATGGATATGCCATAAGGGAGGAAAGTAATACAAAGATCATTTTCACACTAGAAGATACACATAAACTGATTAAACCCCAGCAGATGAATGAAAAAATAAGGTTGTAAGGGATAAAACCTAGGGAGTCCAAAAAGATCTCAATTCCCAAATGCTTGCAGGCAGCCAAGCAAAAGTTTTCAGAATCTAAGTAGGGTACCCTGTTCAAATTCGGTGACTAAACTAATATTTTTATGTGGAAGCCACAAAAATGATATCGTCACAACAATCATTTTTTAATAATCTGACAAGTGCTAATAGCACTCAACATCATTATTCAAATTCCGAGAAACATTCTAAGAGTTCCTTTGCACGAATCATGAATGAATACCTTCTAATTTTCCACCACTTAAAATTTGTTTTCATACTGTAGTGGACAGGAGGCAAAGGAGAAATAAGATGACATATATAGCACTTCTTCTACAAAACTTGAAAGTTTGGTCATTTAACAAATGAACTTTGAAAACCAAGCATCCATGAGGCCATGACATACCAAAATCAAAGACTACAGCATTAACTTGTTTTCATTCTTGTTCCCATTACAAAACATCCAGGTACATAGTACGGTAGACCGCAGATGAACTGCTAAGAACTCACAGACAGAAGCTTGTATTAAATTGCCTTTTCCTTCTCCAACTAAAAAGGCATATACATCTTGTACACAAATGTTTAAACTTTAGTGATGACAGAAAATTTAGGTTAGATTAGTTTGACAACACAATTTGAAATCCACGGTGTACTTTGTGATCAATAATAATATCAGAGAGTGTGCTACTATGAATAAAAACAAAAAAGCAAAATAAAAGGAATCACCTTGGTCTGTGGTGGTATGGGGCAAGAGAAGGCCATTCTTGTTTCCTGGAAACCAAAAAGAAGGTAAGCTAACTAGGTGATACGTCTAAATGTAATGGATAAAGAGAGAGTTCAGATCCATCACTAAAAATCAATTATAGAGATTCAATTTCTCAAGAAATACTTATAGTAGGAGAACATAAGAAGATAAATGAATCAAAAAAATTTCCTGAAGTTAAAAACAATTTATCCACCTTAACTTTATTAGAAGTTTTCTCGTCTAATTTCACAGAACTGAAGTGCACATATTATTTTTAACTTACGGGAGAAGTTTGATTCATTTTACCTCTTTTTGCTTTTCCTAAAGTGTTTATTGAAAAGTTAACCCAAACTGGTTTGTAATCCAAGGCAAGGAGTTATAAGAACTAAGATTTAAGAAACTAAGGGAAAAAACTTTACCAACACAAAGACGACCAACAATACGGGTGCCACCAATGGAGGTCTTGATCACAGGGATAATATCTGCTAACTCAGTCTCAAATGCACTATCAAACAAAGCATTAATTTATTCATACAGAAAATGTTATGGCAATTTCCATCCAATTGAAACCAAGGAGCCGTATTTTCACTAGTACAAAAAGAATGATAACCTGTAGAAGTTTTCAGAACCTCCAATAGCAACTAAACAATAGGCATTGGTAAGTTTTGAGAAGACTCCAACTTCACAATTATTCTCAAACTGAAGTCCTGCAGGAAGCACGTAATAACAGAGTATCTTATTTAAAGGAGAAAAAAAAAGTTCGCCCCAAAAGAAGATCACATACCAAATTCCTTAGAAAATGCAGACTAATAAGTATTTCTGAACTGGGAAAATCTAAATATAGTAGCACTTACTAGTTGCCATGACAGAGAGAAGCCAGAAATCAAACTTTGACCCAAGTAATCAGCTTAATATCTGCAGCAGTAGATATCTAATTAGGAAAAGAAAAGAAAGTAACCCTGATTCATATGAGAACAAATTGTAACAATGACAACTAACAATAAGCACTGAAATGTCAAAGTTGATGATGAGAATCCTGAGAGTGTAGGGTTTCAGTTTCAAATGTAAAGAAGGCAATTATTAGTACTCTGTCGTACTAAGCTGCAAAATGCCCCTTTGATTATGCAAGCAACATAAAACACCTGACTAATCCTACAAACAAACTTGTATTGTATGATAGGTTAATGAGCCACATATAACTATAACAAACACTATCTGATTCTAATCTATGACTAAGCATCAAGCTTTGTGCACATACATAAGGTTCAATCACCTCAACTTCATTCGGCAACACTATATCAACAAAAGATAATAAATTTGCACTACCAAATTCCTGAAACATGAAAAGGGTATATCAGTCACCTGCACAGAAGTTCAATGCGGAAGAGAAGAGGTCACCGCAAAACTACAGCACACTGTAGGGTGCCGCCGAACGGAAAGGAACCAATTTCATGATACAAATATGCTTTAAATATATTTTTAGTTTATGAATTAAAATATTTAAGTTTTTCTATATTTTTTAATTCTTTAAAATTTTAAATTATTATTTTTGTTCTCTACAAAAAACATGGAAGTTATTTTTTTTTTCAAAATATTAAATTTCTATTTCTTTCATTTCAAAATTAATAATATTTTTTTTAACTTTTTTTTAAATATCATATATTACCACGTTATCATACACAACAGCAGATATTGCTTAGATGATAGTTTAACTTTTCACTAAACATACAGTAGGTACTGAATATCGTGTAATATAATAGTATAACAAAAAATATTTTTTTTAAGAGATGGAAACTAGTGAATAAAATCAAAATTCATTAATTAAAAAATATTTAAATTTAAAAATGTTAAAACTCAAATACAAATAAATATTGTAAAAAAAGGTTGCTTGAAAAACTTGGGAAAAAATCAATTGGCTCCTGATAACATATTTTATCTGGTCTATGTGTAGTGTGAAAAATAAGGATTGGATACTACTTGGAAAAAATGAATTATTGAATAATTATTTAATGTTTTGTAAATTTTATAGTTAACTGTGGTAAAATTATTATTTTTATTTGGATAGATAGATTAACTAAAATAATTGTCTAAATTACTTATAGTAAAGTTTGATTACAAAAAAAAAAATTGAGTAATAAATTATCGAAATCATTCATTTGACAAATACTAAGAATTGGTCTATAAAATTATGAAATAAAAATAAATCCTATTTTAAAAATAAATATCTAATTTTTAAATTGTATCTCCTCTTTCCATTTTTATTTTTGCATGTTTATTTCCAATCATCTATAAATATAAAATTCTTTATATATATATATATATATTACATAGTACTATATACATTACTATTTGTACCGACCAGTCGTCGGACTTCGCGCGTTGACCACAGTGATGGTGGGCCCCCAAAGGATGGGGGGCTGGGAGGACGGGCCAGTGTCTCAGTAGACTCGTAAGTGAGGATAGCCGAGGAGGGGGCGGCACCCTAGCGAAGGGTGTGGAGGCCTCGAACCTTGGTAACCCAAATAGTAAAGATGGGTCGAAAAAAGTGTTTTCTAAGTCACATTTTAGCTCTCGGTAAAGGAGAAGCCTAGTCCACGAAGGGTCCATGCATGAGGTGTGGACGACGCGGTAGGGAGCGCCACAATCAGAGAGCTGCTGGGAAAGAGACGACTCGTAAGGGTCACGTTCCAGGGGTGATTTGCATGCATGGCGAGTGAATAGCTAGTGCACTCCCAGGGCGAATGGCCCAGAGATTGGGTGCATGAGTTGGCACCAAGTGGTCGTCTCGTGGAGGTTGCACTCCAGTAAGGGAGTCTTACACACTAGATGACCCTAAGAATGGGTGATAGTGTCGCTAAGACACACCTACGGTAAACCCAAGTCACAGTTAGCGAAAGGGGCAGAAACACTAAAGAGTATATAAAGGGTAACAACCAACAAAATAAGGTACGCAATTCTAACGCGGAAGAATAGAACACACACACAAAGCTCTCAGAGTTTAGAGTTTTTTTATGTTTCATTGCCCGGAGTTTGACTTGAGCGTCAGAGTGCGAACGACCGCGAGGGCGCCCTTTGTCCCTTGTTTTTCATGTGATTCACAAAAAGGAAGCACCGTGGGTGTGGAGGGGCCCCAGGACGCTAAGGTTGTTGTGAGTGCACGAAGACGTTTAGGCCAACGCGACAAGAACATTTGGCGCCCACCGTGGGACACAATCTAAAACAATTGTCCCAATCGCAAGAACATAAAAGATCCATCAAGATTCATCAAGAATCGATCAAGATGAGGACTACGAGGCAAGGATCTGCTGCGCCAATCGGGGGCGAAGGTCTTACTCTGCAACAAGTTATGGAGATGATGTAGGGCCTTCAAGAAGCGATGGCAGCGGGAAGGGTTGATCAAGAACGCATCCAGATTGATCTGGCTGCATCGCAAGTGAGAAATGAAGAGTTACACTGAACCAATGAAGAGTTGTAGCGTGATTTGCGAAATCAGGCAGGGGACTGTGAAGCGGAGGATCAATAATGTGCTACACCACCCAGGGAATTTCCCATGCCTTTTTTGCAGGAGATTATGGATGCTGTAATACCAGCTACGTTCGTGGGACCGAAAGCCACGTTCACAGGGATGGAGGATCCAGAGGCCTATCTCACAGCCTTCCATACGCAGATGATGCTGATTGGTGGTTCTGATGCAGTAAGATGCAAATTATTCATGAGCACGTTGGTAGGGACGACGATGGATTGATTCATCAACCTCCCTGATGGCCACGTGACATCGTTTGCCCAGTTGTCAAAATTGTTTAGGGAGCAGTACATTGCGAATCGCACTCCCCCACCCAACTCTTACAATCTTTTCGACGTAAGGCAGTATCAGGGTGAGTCGCTGAAGGAGTTTGTTAACTGTTTTGGGGCGCAGGTGGTGAAGCTCAACACTAAGGACGAGACGGTGATGGTTCACGCGTTCAGAAAGGGGATTTGTCTGGGTTCTCTCAGTGAGTCACTCATCAGAAACCGCCCCAAAACCTTCGCTGAGATTAGGCGTCGAGCGGTGGCTCACATCGTAGCAGAAGGGGAGGTGAATGAGAAGCGCGCATGTATTGTTCCCACGCGCCCACGAGCGCCGGCGTGTGTGCAGCCCGTGAGAGTGCATGAGGCTGCAATAGAGAAGAGGCCCCCCACGAAGAAGCAACCCTACGAGCCTAGAAAGCCTCAGGTTAGGGGGCATGCAAGGGAAGGTAAGCCTGTGAGGCATAATTTTGTGGTAGAGTTGAAAGATTTGATAGCTATGCCTAACATAGCAGAGAGGTTGAAGATGTCGCCCAAGACTGACAAGAAGCTGGGACCTCACAAGAAGGTTTGGTGTGAGTTTCACCAGGCGTTTGGTCATCCCATACACAACTGCTTGGCGTTGGGACACCAGTTGGACGAGCTGGTGAAGAGTGGGTTCCTAAACAACTACCGGGCGGAGCAATAGAGGGCTGAGACCCCAACAGCGTCAGGTGAGGACCAGGGGCATGAGATGCCCGTTCATGGGGAGATCCACACCATCTCGGGGGGTTTCTCAGGTGGAGGGTGCACTGTCTCTCAGCGCAAGAAGTACGCACGATCGGTGATGTCAGTAGAAGCGCAAGTGGCCAACGACGTGCTCGACGTCGACCTTACTTTCACGATGGCTGATATTTGAGACGTCATTCCCATGACAACGACCTTGTGGTGATTTCTGTTGTAACCGCAAGGAGGAAGGTGCACCGAGTGCTAGTGGACCAAGGTAGCTCGGCGGATGTGATGTTTTGGTTCACCTTTAATAAGCTGCAGCTGTCTCTTGACCAACTGAGGCCTTACGCTGGGTGCTTGTATGGCTTCGCGAGAGACCAGGTGGAGGTGCGGGTGCATTTTAAGCTGAGGACCACCTTTACGGATGGTGTTGCATCCCGCACGGAGAGTATAAGGTACTTGGTGGTTAACGCTGTCTCAGCCAATAATATTCTGTTGGGAAGACCAACTTTGAATAGGTTAAGGGCGGTAGAGTCGACACGCCACATGAAGATGAAATTGCCAGACTTGAGCGGGAAGGTGATAACCATCAAGTCAGACCAGCAAGAGGCTAAGAGGGGGGTGTTCATGGTTACAAAGCACCCACCCAGTAGAGAAGGAGACGCCCGCGCGAGGGTCTCTCGCGCAGAGAGTGCTCGGGAAGGGCGACCCAAGCCAGTAGGGGATATTGTGGAGAGGCAGATTGGGGGCAGAACGTTCAAGCTTGGTAAGTCGTTGGACCAAGCAGAGCAAGACCAGATTGCTGGGATGATAGCAAGACCCAGATTTCCTGTGTCACTGCCTCACCATGGACCCCAAGGTCAGGCCTGTTCGCTAGAGAAGAAGGAAGTTCAACGAGGAGAGGCGGTAGGTCATCAAGGAAGAAACAAAGAAGTTGTTGAGTGCCGACCACATAAGGGAAATTCAATACCCTGAATGGTTGGCAAATGTGGTCTTGGCGAAGAAGGCCAACGGGAAGTGGAGAATGTGCGTGGACTTCACCGACCTCAACAAGGCTTGCCCGAAGTGTTGAATCAAGTGTGTTCAAGCTTTGAAGAATCCAAATCCTAAGTGTTTGATGGAAGGCTGGAGTTGCTTGATGTTGCTGTTGTGCTTTAGCATAAGATCTGGGGTAGATTATATTTGTGATCCACTCTTTGTTGAATCTAAAGCTTAAGTGTTTTCAAATATTTTAAGTCTAAAGTGTTTTTCGAACTAAGTGAAAAACAACCTGTTGTTTTGTCGAAACAACCGATTGTTTTATACTTAGGTGTTTTTGAAAAAGTTTGAAAACTGTTTTGGATGGTTGACTTGCTGTCAAACCAAAACAACCGATTGATTCGCTCTTTTAAACGATTGTTTATTTGAAATCCTAACAAAATCAGTTTTGTTAGTTAAATGAGCTTTAATTGATTTCATAATCGAATACGCTCTTGCTTTAAATGCTTTGACCAAGATTTGAATACTATAAATAGTTTAGTAATGTTTTATAACAAACAACAAGAAAGAAAAACATATTTGAGTTTTTCAAAGAGCTTTCAAGCATTTGAGTTTTCACTTTGAGCTTTGGTTATTCAAGTGAGAAGTGAAATAGGATTACTCTATATTGATTTCAGTTGATTCTGTAACAGTGTAATTTGTTTTGTAATTTGTGTACATTCTGGTGTTGTAAAGCCAAGAAGGGTTGTGTGCTCGTGAGGTTGTCAAGATCAACATTCTTGGTGTGTGTGTGCTGAGCCAAAGGAAGTGTGTTTCTTGAGGGGATCAAGGTCACTTCTTTGGTGGTGTGTGTATGTAATCTGGATTTGGTTACCTAATGGATTCCTAGTGGTTTCTAGGAAACTGGAATGTAGCTCTTGGTTTAAGAGTGAACCAATATAAACTGTTTGTGCATCTCTCTCTTCCTTAAACTCTTTAATTTCAGTTGTTGTTATTTTCTACTGGTATAAACAACTAATTGTTTATGCGAAACAACCAATTGTTTTTTTAGTGCTTTACTGTTTTGAGCTTTGTTCTTGGCAAACTGAATTCCTAAATCTGGTTTCTTGCAAAGAATTTCATTCTATCTTAAAAAGTTTGCGAAAACCCCCTTTAAACCATTCACCCCCTCTAGTTTAAAGTCATACATTCTAACAATTGGCATCAAGAGCTTAGTACTTGAAAAATACTCAAGTTTGATCCTAAAACCTTTTTTCAATGGCTGAAAAACTACCTTTTGGAGAGGGTGCATCAATCAAAAGACCACCTCTTTTCTGTGGTTTGAATTACCAGTTCTGGAATGTTTGGATGAAAATCTTTGTTGAATCTCTTGACAAGGGAATTTGGGATGCAATTGAAAATGGTCCTTTTATTCCAAAATTTGAAAAAGATGGATCTTCCATTGAAAAACCTTGGTCTCAATGGATTGATTTTGAAAATAAAAAGACCAAATTTGATTGTATTGCTAAGAACATCATAACATCTGCCTTGAATTCGGATGAATTTTTTAGGATTTTTCAATGCTCATCGGCCAAGGAGATGTGGGACACTTTGGAGGTGACTCATGAAGGAACCAATGATGTGAAAAGAGCAAGAAAGCATACTCTAATTCAGGAATATGAAATGTTTAGAATGCTTAAAGGTGAGTCAATTGCTGAAGTACAAAAAAGGTTCACCCACTTCATCAACCACCTTATGAGCCTTGGGAAAACCTTTGATAAAGAAGAGCTAAATATCAAGATCCTCAAGTGTCTTGATAGATCATGGCAACCTAAGGTGACAACAATCTCTGAGTCAAAAGATTTGACATCCTTAACAACGGCTTCATTGTTTGGTAAGCTTAGAGAACACGAGTTAGAAATGAATAGACTCAATGTTCAAGAGAGTGAAGACAAGCATGCGAGAAGCATTGCCTTGAAAGCTGCCAAGCACAAAAGCAAGCAAGAATCAAGTGATGAAAGTGAAGAAGAAAACCTTAGTTTGTTGTCCAAGAAGTTTAGTAGATTTTTGAAGAGAAATCGCAACAAAGAAGCCAATAAAGAAAGGTATGGCAACAAGAAAACTAGTGATTTCAATTCTAACAACTATACTTGCTTTGGTTGTGGTGAACAAGGGCACATTAAAGCAGATTGCCCAAACAAAGAAAGCAATGAAAAGAAATCAAACCACAAGGAGCAAAAGGGAAAGTCAAGAAGAGCATATATAGCTTGGGATGAGAATGAAGTATCCTCATCAAGCTCCTCATCAAGTGAAGATGAAAAAGCAAACATATGCTTGATTGCAGAAGGAGATGGTGAGTCATGTAGCTCAAGCAATGTAAGTTCATGTGCTTCCCTAAGTGCTGAAATTATAGTAAATTGCTTGAAGCTTTTCAAGAAACTCATGAAGAAGCTAACCGATTGGTTCTCTCAAACAACCGTTTGAAAGGGCTTAACAACTGGCTTGAAAAGAGGGTTGAGACATTTGAAGAAGAGCTGGAAAAATCAAAAATTGATTTTGAAAAACTGGAAAAACATTACAAAAACTCTTTTCATTTGTGTGACTCCCTTGTTTGTGAAAATTGTGAAAATCTTGAAAAAAAAGTACATTATCTTGTTAGTACTGTGGATAAGCTTTCAAAAGAAAAATCTAACTTTGAGAATGTCTTGGCATCTCAAAACTATGTTTTTGGAAGAGCAGGATTAGGTTTTAATCCACATAACAAGCAAGATAATTTTTCGAAGAAATTTTCAAAACTGCCAGTAAAACAACCGATTGTTAAGTCGAAACAATCGGTTGTTACATGCTTTTATTGCATGAAAAGAGGCCATTCTGTCAGATTCTGCAAAATAAGGAAATATTATGTTCCCAGAGGCTTTATGAAATGGATTCCCAAAGGTTGTGAGGTTCCAAGTGATAAAAATAAATCAAATGGACCGACATTTGTAAGGGGAGCAAACCTTGTTGCTTGAATTCTTTTTTATGCAGAGAATCTAGAAGAACATGAGGCTCTGAGTCATCTGATCAGGTTCTTGGAAGGAAAAGATTAAAACTGGAACTGAATCAATGATATGTACCAGTCCAATTCTTTTCAAAAGTCAAAAGAAGCCTATTGATCACAAACAAATGACTGCTTGAAGGAACTTCATAAAAGGATAAAACGTTCCTTATCTCTGCCTTTGATTTTAATTACTATTTCATGTTTAAATTCTCTTTCTCTGAGTAATTACATTTGTTTTTAAACCTTTCTCAGTCAATGTTTGAAAATCTCAATATGTCAACATGCTGCAGAAAAACAACCGATTGTTTCCTCTCTGATAACACTGTGAAAGAATTGAATTAATTTCTCTATTCTTTCTGATTGTTACAGATCTCAATTATGAAAGGATTCCGAGTCAATAAAGCTGTGTTGAAAGCCTGATTGTGTTCCGGAGGAAGTTACAAAATATCATAAAGGAATATATTCCATAATCTTGAAAATTCAAGAGCCTTTATGACTAGTCAAAGATCACATATGATGACCATGTGGTTGCTTTTTCTGACGTTTTCTGTGCAGGTCTTGGTCCAGTCTTTTCTTCTTGAAGACTGAAACCCACTCATATCAATTGATTACAGTAGGGTTCATTATTCTATAAATTCTGGTGCAACAGTTCGCTCTCACAAAAATAATCAATTGAGTCATCTCTTGCAACATCTCTTGCTCTCTTTGTGTGAGACCCTTTGCCTATTTTTCTGCTATCATGGAGTCCACTCCTCCTACATCAAAGAGGATCAAAACAAGAGCTGTGAGGTCTGGAGGGAGACTTGAAGGTTGGTTTTAGGGGATAATGAGCTCATTGAGAGATATCGTTTTGAGACAAACACAAAGGTGATTAACAACCCAAAAGTTGTCTCCTTTGATTGGCTGAAAAGTCAAAAGCTTGACAATGTGAGAAAGCTTATCAAAGATCAGTTGCTGAGAAGATTCTTGGAGATGAATGGAACCATATACTTTGATTTAATTCGGGTATTCTACACCAACCTTAAGTTTGAAGGAAACAACCTTGTTTCTCATGTGAAAGGTGTAGACATGGAGATTACCCATGATGTATGGGCTGCAGTAACGGGTTTAAAGTAAGCTGGTCTAAAGATTAACAAAGGAAATCTTGGAGTAGTGGAAGATTTCAACAAAGTCCAATACTACAAGAATTGTTTGAAGAATCAACAAGCCCAAGTGAGAACTTGTTCTGTTGGAGGCTTGAAGTTAGATGAAAGGGTGCTTGCTCTTATTGTTACTTGGATTCTAAATCCAAGGGGGAGCAACCATTCTGTTTTAACAGAGGAAGATCTTGTATACATCTACTGCATCATGAAGAAGATCAAGATCAACTGGATTCATATCATCAAAGAACATATGCAGAAATCCATGAGGTTAAGTGACTACCACAATCCCTATGCTGTTTTAATCTCTAAATTCTTGCTCTATTTTGAAGTGAATCTTGAAGATGAGACCTCTGAGTTGGTTAAATCAACACAAGAAATGAATAATGGCTCTCTAAGCAAGATGAGATTCACCAAAATAAGTGGAAAATGGGTGAGCAAAGATGGTGATCATGGTAGTCCATAATGAAGAACAACCTGCAACTAACTTTGAAGTTGGAACAAGTGCAGGACATCAATGAGATGAGATTCCTTCTATGTCTTCTTTTGAAAGATACATGGTGAATAGGCTTGATGGCTTTGCTGAAAATCAAAGAAATTTCCATGGTCTTTGTGTGACCAATTTCCAGAGCATTGATAACAGATTCCAGAGCATGGATACGCGCTTTATGACCCTGGATGAACAAATTGAAGCTGTTCAGAACGAGATCCTTGAGCTTCCATATGGAAAGGATGATTGAAGAAAAACAACCGGTTGAATGCTCGAAACAACCGATTTTTTTTGCTCTCTATCAGTTTAAGTGCCTTTGCTTTTAAATTCTGTTTTAACTGGAACAATTTGTGGTTTATCTCTTCTTATAGTCTATTTGTGAAGACAAATAGAGGGATATTTTTATGCTGTAATGTCTTTATTTCTGCAAACTCTCTTTTGGTTTAAGTAATCTCTGTTGCTTTGCTGCTGATATGCTGTTATTTCTGCTAGTTTTGGCTGTTGTTTTGGTTAAACAAAACATAAGTTTTGTTTTACTGCTCTAACCTACTGCCATAGATATCATACATTGCTTAAACTTTGTTTTGTAGGAATTGCTTCAGATTCAATCAAATCCAACACAAGCAACTAGGGATTTGTCTTCATCAAATAGGGGGAGATTGTTGAATCAAGTGTGTTCAAGCTTTGAAGAATCCAAATCCTAAGCGTTTGATGGAAGGCTGGAGTTGCTTGATGTTGCTGTTGTGCTTTAGCATAGGATCTGGGGTAGATTATATTTGTCATCCACTCTTTGTTGAATCTAAAGCTTAAGTGTTTTCAAATCTTTTAAGTTTAAAGTGTTTTTCAAACTAAGTGAAAAACAACTTGTTGTTTTGTCGAAAAAACCGATTGTTTTATACTTAGGTGTTTTTGAAAAAGTTTGAAAACTGTTTTGGATGGTTGCTTTCTGTCAAACCAAAACAACCGATTGATTCGCTCTTTCAACCGATTGTTTGTTTGAAATCCTAACAGAATCAGTTTTGTTAGTTAAATGAGCTTTAATTGATTTCATAACCGAATACGCGTCTGCTTTAAATGCTTTGACCAAGATTTGAATACTATAAATAGTTTGGTAATGTTTTATAACAAACAACAAAAAAGAAAAACAGATTTGAGTTTTTCAAAGAGCTTTCAAGCATTTGAGTTTTCACTTTGAGCTTTGGTTATTCAAGAGAGAAGTGGAATAGGATTACTCTGTATTGATTTTAGTTGATTCTGTAACAGTGTAATTCGTTATGTAAGTTGTGTACATTCTGGTGTTGTAAAGCCAAGAAGGGTTGTGTGGTCTTGAGGTTGTCGAAATCAACATTCTTGGTGTGAGTGTGTTGAGCCAAAGGAAGTGTGTTTCTTGAGGGAATCAAGGTCACTTCTTTGGTGGTGTGTGTATGTAATCTGAATTTGATTACCTAGTGGATTCCCAGTGGTTTCTGGGAAACTGGATGTAGCTCTTGGTTTTAGAGTGAACCAGTGTAAACTGTTTGTGCATCTCTCTCTTCCTTAAACTCTTTAATTTCAGTTGTTGTTATTTCTACTGGTATAAACAACCGATTGTTTATGCGAAACAACCGATTATTTTTCTGGTGCTTTACTGTTTTGAGCTTTGTTCTTGGCAAACTGAATTCCTAAATCTAGTTTCTTGCAAAGAATTTCATTCTATCTTAAAAAGTTTGCGAAAATCTCCTTTAAACCATTCACCCCCCTATAGTTTAAAGCCATACATTCTGAACGGCTCGTTCGCAGTGTTTGAGCTAGTGCACGTCCCAAGGGAGCAAAATGCTTGAGCTGACTTGCTGGCCAAGCTCGCCAGTTCGAGCAAGGGGGAAAGGCAGAGGACGGTCATACAGGAAACCCTCAAGGCACCGCGAACATTCGTTGCAGATAACATGGTGGACGTTCATCAGGTCAGTACGGTTGGTGGAAGGGCGAGGAGTCATCGGTCGTTGACTCAGGAGACGCTGAGAACGCCCAGTCTAAGCACTTACCCGATCTTGGAGGGGGAACCAATGCAGATATGCGTAGTTGAGGAGGGGGACACATGGATGACACCCTATAGGCCTTATTTATCCAATGGAATGCTTCCATTGGAGCCCGCTGAAGCCAAGAAGATAAAGAGGAACTCTACCAAATACATCCTCGTTGATGGGAAGTTGTTCAGACATGAGTTCTCCCACCCGATTCTGGTGTGTGTTAGTGGAGACCAGTGTACAGGAATAATGATAGAACTCCACGAAGGGATTTGTGGTAGTCACGTTGGAGGTCAGTCTTTGGCATCGAAGGTTGTTCGTGCAGGTTATTATTGGCCAACAATGAGAGAAGATTGCACGAGGTACGCCCAGCAGTGCAAGCAGTGTCAACAGCACGCCGACTGGCACAAGGCGCCACCAGAAGAGCTGAGGTCGATTTACAGCCCGTGGCCATTTCACACGTGGAGAATCGACATTCTGGGGCCCTTTCCTTTGGCGGTAAGACAGATGAAGTACCTTGTAGTGGCCATAGAATACTTCACAAAGTGGATAGAGGCTGAGCCAGTAACACAAATCACAGCTCATAAGATCCAACACTTCATGTGGAAGAATGTAGTGGTGCTGTTTTGGCGTACCGAGGCGTCTAGTTTCCGACAATGGGACACAGTTTGCGAGCCAACAACTGGGCAAGTTGTTCACAGAGGTTGGAATAAAGCAGGTGTTCACGTCAGTTGAGCACCCCCAGACAAATGGGCAAGTTGAGTCTGCCAACAGAGTCCTACTCAGAGGTCTCAAGAGAAAACTCGAGAATGCTAAAGGAACCTGGACAGAGGAGGTTCCTAAAATAGTGTGGGCTTACCACACCACGCCTCAGTCCACCACCAGAGAGACACCCTTCAGCTTGGTGTACGGGTCAGACGCAATGATTCTGGTAGAAATCCATGAGAGCTCGCCACGTTTTCAGAGCTTCGTAGCTGAGGAGTCCAACGAAGAGAGAAAGGTGAACTTGGATCTACTAGATGAGGTCAGGGAGGAGGCGAGAATCAAAGCTAAAGCGTTAAAGAGAAGGGTGGAGTACAAGCACAACTCAAAGCTGAGACCCCACCAATTTCAAGTCGCCGACCTGGTGATGGAGAAAGCTCTCCCATATCAGCTAGAGAACAAGTTGTCCCCTAAGTGGACTGGCCCTTTCAGGGTGACGGAGGTCCTGGGAAACGGGGCGTACAAACTTGAGACTTTGGAGGGAGGCACAGTTCCTCGTACTTGAAATGCGACCAAACTCTAAGTTTTATTTAAGTTGAACTCTAGCTGATGAGAATCAACTAAAGGTGGCTTTTTATAATGAAGAACAAGATCATTCGCCTTCACATTTAAAGTTTTTCTTGTTAATCTTTGCAAAAGATAAAGCCCAAGCCCAAGCCCAAGCCCAAGAAGGCCAAAGCCCACAAAAGCCCAAAGACCATCCCATGAAGGGCAAGGCCAAGTTTTAAATAAATATTGTTTAGAAAGGTGCTTAGAGGGAAACATTAGAAACCTCTATTGTTAAAGCATCTTTTAGTCTTTAGTTAAGAGTCTTAGGGGGGGTGTATTAGTAGATAGGTGTAGGAGTAAATAAGGAGGTGCCAAAGTGAGAGAAAGGATCACACCTCCCTCATGCCTTGTTTTAGGCGCAAATTCTAGAAGCTTTTTGGGAGGGAGTTTTTTTTGAATTTGTGTAGCTTACATTTCAGCACCTTAGGCTATAAATAGAGGTGCTCTCTTTGTAAAATTCAGATTGGAATTAATCTAAGAAAACTCTACTCAAATTTTGAGTGACCTTTGGAGAGCTTTTGGAGCCTTCTTCTCTAGTCTTATCTTGATGGATCATTGGAGTCCTCAAGTGGCGGCATCACTCTCATCTAGGAGCATTCCACACTTCTAGTGGCGAGATCATCCAACATTCTTCCATCTTCATGAGCACTCTCTTCTCCTTCCTTTCTTCTCTTTCAATTACTCTTGTTGTCTTGTGTTCTTGAGCATTTTTGGTTCGGCTGTCTTAATTTTCCAGCACCTATGTTTTGTTCTTTGTCTTTTAATTTCATTTTGTTCGGTTGAAATGTGTTCTTATGCAATTCTGTTCGGTTCTCCTTAATTCTTCCTCTTTGTTGATTCAATTTGACAATATTTGGTTCATCCAAATGAGTTTGGGATTTGGTACTAGTTATTGGTGAGTTCTTGTCTTAGAACCATGATCCAACTCTAAGAAAAGTGCCTCTATATTTTCCAGCTCAAGGTGATTCCTAAAAATGTCAAGAATCTTGTTCTATGTGGCTATTGGAATCACATCATGTGGTATCATGAGTCTTAGGTTCTTCTTGTTTAATTGTTGAGTTGTGTGCACTTTATTTCAAGAGCTCTTTTAATTTCTTGCAATTTAAGTTTCTGTTTTAGAATTTTAATTGAGTATTCTTGCTGTTTTTCTTTTGCTCCAAGTGTTTGTGGAAAGGTTTATGGCACTCATAATTCTTATGAGTATGGTTGCTCTTTTGGAATGGCATTATCCTTCCTAGAGTTTACCTTAAGCTTCCTTTCACTTGTTACAATTTGTGATGTGTCTTTTAATTTTTGAATCATGTCAAGTTTTGTCTTAGTCATGTTATTCCATATATGTCATTACTTCTAAGTAGTACTTTTATTGTTTTGATTGTTTCTTGCTTTGGTGTCATATAATTTTCTGATTTGATGTTGATCCTTTGTGCATTTTCTTTTTAGATTTGAGTTCATACTTGTATTCTAGACCTATACAAGTTCCAATACATCATTTTCTATTATGTCTTCGCTAGTTCATCATCCTGTTTTTTATTCCTATTAGGATTCCTCTGTTTTTGAAAAAGTGCTTACTGTTTTTCCTTATTGCAACTGATTTACGTACTCTAAAATTCTGAAATTCTGGATTTGAGATATTCAAAGTGTTAGAAAAGAATAGAAAAAAGAATCATTCAAAAATATGAAGTACACAAAAAATGATAAATAAAATAAAAAAAGTGTACATTCCTGCCGAAAAAAATACGGTAATCTGGCAGTGATTTTAAAAAATTTATTTCTCTCAATTGGCTTACTGTTTTTAATTGATTCCAGTGCCATTTTTGAGTTAACATCTTGAAGTTTCTGTGGTATAAATTTCATAATCCAGTTCGCTCTACAACGTTCCAGTTAAATCAGTGAATATCAAACACAGTTTGCATAAAAAAAAATTTCCAGTAGCTAAATTTTTTGTTTTCTTCATCTACTCTAGTGCTTTTCCTTAGGTATTCTTTTGTGTGCCTACTTTTCTCATTGAGTTCTTTATTTTCTTGATTGTCTTTCATTCTTACTCTTTGAGTTTGTCTTACATATAGTATTCCTTTTGCAATTACCTTTCCTTGCTTATACCTTTTCTTGTTTGTCTTTATTGTTTCTTTGGTTTTGTGGTGGTTTGCTCTTAAGATTGGTGTGCTTGCTTTGACATATTTCATTTGAGGATTCCAAGGCCTCAAGATCAGATTGGTGCAAGAACATTGTTTCTTTGAGAGTGATCTCTTTTTTCAGCTTCATTTCACTTCGGCAGTTTCATTGCCAAAGCTCACTGTTTTTGCTAATTTTTAACTTGTTTGCTGTTTTTGTGTGTTTGCTGTTTTTTAATTACAAATGGCTGGATTTTCAAGTGATGCATCCTACAAGCAGAATTCTCCTTCCAAAGCTTCAATCCTTGGTGAATTACATGAAGCTCAAAGAACCATTAGACGGTTGGAGGAGAAAATGCAAAAGATGGAGGTCCAACAAGCTAGACCATCTCCTTCTATCCATGATGGACATCATTCTCATAGACCATCTTCAAGAGCTTCTTCAAATGATGTTGGCCGTGAAGATGACCATAGGAGAAGGAGAACTCCACCCCAATTCCTTGGACATAGACATCACAACCAAGGGGAGAGACCTCACTATGGCAATGGCTACTACCAAGATGCAAAGGCTAGGCTACCTTCGGTCAAGCTTCCTTGTTTCAATGGCTCAAGTGATCCTAATGTATATTTAGATTGGGAGGCTAAGTGTGAACAAATATTTGAGATCCATGAGATCCAAGATGAGCATAAGCTTAAGCTAGCCACCCTAGAGTTTAGTGATTATGCCATGAAATGGTGGCATGGAATTGTAAAGGACATTATCTATCACAAGGGTCCTCCCGTGGACTCTTGGAACTCTTTAAAGGATCAAATGCGCGCTAGATTTGTGCCCCCACATTTTAGGAAAGACCTCATGTTGAGACTCCAACGGTTTCAACAAGGCACGCTAAATGTGGATGAATATTATAAAGAGCTAGAAACGCTTGTGCTTAAAATTGAATTAGAGGAAAGTGAGGAAGCTATGATTGCTAGGTTTGTGAGTGGTCTTAGGAAGGATATTCAAGACTTTGTTGAGTTACACGAGTATTCATCATTGGGCTCTTTAGTTCATCTTGCAATGAAGGTGGAAGCCCAACTTGCTAAGAAAAACTCTTTCAAAAATGCTTCCAATGATGGATACTACTCCAAGTCTTGGAGAACCAAAAATTCTTTTTCTAAACATCCTTCCAAAGATTCTTCTTTCAAACCCAAGGATCCTACGCCATCTACTTCTAGGCCTAAATCCCCAATTAAATCATCTAGTCAAAAGTGTTTTAAATGTTTGGGATATGGTCACATTGCTGCTAATTGCCCTTCTAAAAGAAGTATGTACATGCATGAAGGCATTGTAGTTAGTGAGCATGATTCCACTTCACCTAGGCATTCTTCACCTTCTAGACCATCAAGTGAAAATGAGAGTGAAAGTCCTTGTGAAGGTGACTTATTGATGGTAAGACGTATGTTGGGCACAATTCCAAAATCTTTGAATGATACTCAAAGAGAAAATATTTTTCACACCCGATGTCTTATCAACAACAAGTTATGTTCCTTGATTATTGATGGGGGAAGTTGCACTAATGTGGCTAGTACAAGAGTTGTGGAGAAGTTAGCCTTACCCACTATCTCTCATACCAAGCCCTACAAATTACAATGGCTTAGTGAAGTAGGTGAAATCATGGTGAATAAACAAGTCCTCATTAACTTCGCTATAGGAAAGTATAAAGATGAGGTTTTATGTGATGTTGTGCCCATGGAAGCTTCTCATCTTCTTTTAGGAAGGCCTTGGCAATATGATAGACATGTTTTACATGATGGCCTATCCAATACAATGTCTTTTTCCTTCCTAGGGCGCAAGGTTATATTAAAACCCCTCTCTCCCAAAGAGGTTCATGAGGACCAAATAAAAATGAAAACTAAAAGAGAAAATGAGAAAGAAAAAGAAGTAAGTACTACACCGAGTCACACCATTTTCTCCTCTAAATCCATCATGTTGACTCGTGCTATACCTCAAATGGATCCTCCAAGGTCTTCTTCTTCTTTATCTTTTTCATTACCCAAGGTTCCTATTTCAACACCACCTTGGTTAAAATATGTTAGGGATGATTTTTTCATACCTCCTAATGGGTTTCACCATTTAAGAGGTCTTTTTCCAAAAAATATCATCATTCCCAAACAAATTTTTCCAACTTGGTTGATTCATAGGACCTCCTTTTCTGCAATCCCTTTGATTCCCTCTACTAAGTCATGTATTCCTTTTTCTTACTCTTTTGATTGTAAAAGTACATTGACTTTGTTATATGCAGGGATTCAGAATTCGTGGGCGAATTCTCTCCAACTCGGGGAGTATGATGAGAATCAACTAAAGGTGGCTTTTTATAATGAAGAACAAGATCATTCGCCTTCACATTTAAAGTTTTTCTTGTTAATCTTTGCAAAAGATAAAGCCCAAGCCCAAGCCCAAGCCCAAGAAGGCCAAAGCCCACAAAAGCCCAAAGACCATCCCATGAAGGGCAAGGCCAAGTTTTAAATAAATATTGTTTAGAAAGGTGCTTAGAGGGAAACATTAGAAACCTCTATTGTTAAAGCATCTTTTAGTCTTTAGTTAAGAGTCTTAGGGGGGGGTGTATTAGTAGATAGGTGTAGGAGTAAATAAGGAGGTGCCAAAGTGAGAGAAAGGATCACACCTTCCTCATGCCTTGTTTTAGGCGCAAATTCTAGAAGCTTTTTGGGAGGGAGTTTTTTTTGAATTTGTGTAGCTTACATTTCAGCACCTTAGGCTATAAATAGAGGTGCTCTCTTTGTAAAATTCAGATTGGAATTAATCTAAGAAAACTCTACTCAAATTTTGAGTGACCTTTGGAGAGCTTTTGGAGCCTTCTTCTCTAGTCTTATCTTGATGGATCATTGGAGTCCTCAAGTGGCGGCATCACTCTCATCTAGGAGCATTCCACACTTCTAGTGGCGAGATCATCCAACATTCTTCCATCTTCATGAGCACTCTCTTCTCCTTCCTTTCTTCTCTTTCAATTACTCTTGTTGTCTTGTGTTCTTGAGCATTTTTGGTTCGGCTGTCTTAATTTTCCAGCACCTATGTTTTGTTCTTTGTCTTTTAATTTCATTTTGTTCGGTTGAAATGTGTTCTTATGCAATTCTGTTCGGTTCTCCTTAATTCTTCCTCTTTGTTGATTCAATTTGACAATATTTGGTTCATCCAAATGAGTTTGGGATTTGGTACTAGTTATTGGTGAGTTCTTGTCTTAGAACCATGATCCAACTCTAAGAAAAGTGCCTCTATATTTTCCAGCTCAAGGTGATTCCTAAAAATGTCAAGAATCTTGTTCTATGTGGCTATTGGAATCACATCACTAGCATTGTACATAGTTTCAAGGGGACACTCTTTTTCCCTTTTAAGAGTTTTTTAACGAGGTCACCCAGTAAAAATGCGATTGAAGTATACACATTCTCGAATTTTTGTACAATGCAGAAACGAACCCGTCGTTTTGGTGTTTAGACACCTCGAGAGGGAGTGGCCGCTTCCGTTAAGACGCCTTCCCCTCGAGTGTGGACGGCAAGTACGAGCAGCAGGGTTCGGCCCAGAAATGAACTTGTCGTTTTGGGGTTTAGACACCTTGAGAGGGAGTGGCAACTTCCGTTAGGACAACTCCCCCTCGAGTGTGGACGCCAAGTACGAGCAACAGGGTTCGGCCCAGAAACGAACCTATCGTTTTAGTGTTTAGGCACCTCGAGAGGGAGTGGCAACTTCCATTAGGATGCCTCCCCCTCGAGTATGGACGCCAAGTACGAACAACTGGGTTTGGCTAGTTGAGTTCTCCTTTGCCTTTAAGCATGGATGCGGCTAGTCACACGCCTTGAGGCTAGAATTGCTTCAGATTCAATCAAGTCCAACACAAGCAACCAGGGATTTGTCTTCATCAAATAGGGGGGAGATTGTTGAATCAAGTGTGTTCAAACTTTGAAGAATCCAAATCCTAAGTGTTTGATGGAAGGCTGGAGGTGCTTGATGTTGCTGATGTGCTTTAGAATAGGATTTGGGGTAGATTATATTTGTAATCCACTCTTTATTGAATCTAAAGCTTAAGTGTTTTCAAATCTTTTAAGTTTAAAGTGTTTTTCAAACTAAGTGAAAAACAACCTGTTGTTTTGTCGAAACAACTGATTGTTTTATACTTAGGTGTTTTTGAAAAGTTTGAAAACTGTTTTGGATGGTTGATTTGCTGTCAAACCAAAACAACCGATTGATTCGCTATTTCAATTGATTGTTTGTTTGGAATCCTAACAGAAACAATTTTGTTAGTTAAATGAGCTTTAATTGATTTCATAAATGAATACGCTCCTGCTTTAAATGCTTTGACCAAGATTTGAATACTATAAATAGTTTGTTAATGTTTTATAACAAACAACAAGAAAGTAAAACATATTTGAGTTTTTCAAAGAGCTTTCAAGCATTTGAGTTTTCACTTTGAGCTTTGGTTATTCAAGAGAGAAGTGGAATAAGATTACTCTGTATTGATTTCAGTTTGTTCTGTAACAGTGTAATTCGTTCTAAAGATTTGTGTACTTTCTGGTGTTGTAAAGCCAATAAGGGTTGTGTGCTCTTGAGGTTGTTAAGATCAAGATTCTTGGTAAAGTGTGTGCTGAGCCAAAGAAAGTGTGTGTCTTGAGGGGATCAAGGTCACTTTTTGGTGGTGTGTGTATGTAATCTGGATTTGATTACCTAGTGGATTCCTAGTGGTTTCTGGGAAACTGGATGTAGCTCTTGGGTTAAGAGTGAACCAATATAAACTGTTTGTGCATTTCTCTCTTCCTTAAACTCTTTAATTTCAGTTGTTGTTATTTTTACTAGTATAAACAACCGATTGTTTTTGCGAAACAACCGATTGCTTTTCTGGTGCTTTTCTGTTTTGAGCTTTGTTCTTGGCAAACTGAATTTCTATATATGGTTTCTTGCAAAAAATTTCATTTAATCTCAAAAAGTTTGCGAAAACCCCTTTAAACCATTCACCATCCCTCTAGTTTAAAGTCATACATTCTAACAATTGGTATCAGAGCTTGGTACTTGAAAAATACTAAAGTTTGATCCAAAAATCTTTTTCAATGGCTGGAAAACTATCTTTTGAGGAAGGTACTTCAATTAACAAACCACCTTTATTCTGTGGTTTGAATTATAAGTATTGGGAGGCTAGAACGAAAATCTTTGTTGAATCCATTGACAAGGAATTCGGGATTCAATTGAAAATGGCCCTTTCATTCCAAAGCTTAAAAAGAATGGATCTTTTATTAAAAAACCTCGGTCCCAATGGACCAATGAAGAATGTAAGATGGCTAAGCTTGATTGTATTGCCTAAAACATAATAGCTTCTGCATTGGATTCTAATGAATTTTTTAGGATATCAGAATGCAAATCTGCCAAAGAAATGTGGGACACACTCAAAGCTACTCATGGAAACATCACTGAATCAAAGGAAGTAAAGACAAGAAGTCAAGCAAGAAGGAAAAGGAGGAAAAATCGAAAAAGCCTCAACCTTTGCTTCTTGGCCAAAAAGGAAGATGATTCAAGCAGTGTAAGTTCCTCTAATTCTTCAAATACTGAAAATTACAGTCAATTGCTTCAAGCTTTTCAAGAAACACATGAAGAAGTTAACCGATTGGCCCTCTTGAACAACTGGTTAAAGGGAATGAACAACTGGCTTGAAAACAGAGTCAAAACACTGGAAGAAGAATTGGAAAATTCAAAAACAGATTTTGAAAACCTTGAAATCGTTTACAAAAACTCTTCTTGCAAGTGTGACACTCTTATTTGTGAAAATTGTGAAAATCTTGAAAAGAAAGTTCATTATGTTGTTAAAACTGTGGATAAGCTTTCAAAAGGTCAATTCAACTTTGAGAATGTTTTGGCATCTCAAAATTATGTTTTTGGAAAAGCAGGATTAGGTTTTAATCCACAGAACAAGCAAGAAAAATTTTCAAAGTCATTTTCAAAACTGCCAGAAAAACAACCGATTGATCTGTCGAAACAACCGGTTGTTACATGCTTTTATTGCATGAAAAAAGTCCATTCAGTCAGATTCTGTAAAATAAGGAAATATGTTGTTCCTAGAGGTTTCATGAAGTGGATTCCCAAATGTTGTGCAGTTTCAAATGATGAATGTAAACCAATTGGACCCACATTCATAAGGGGACCAAATCTTTGTACTTGAAAATCTTCTTTGTAGGAAACCTTGAAGGAGAGCATGCAGCAATGGTATCTGGATAGTGGGTGCTCAAAGCACATGACTGGGGATAAATCAAAGTTTCTAAGCATCTCCTTTAAATAAGAAGGCCATGTAACTTATGGAGACAACAACAAGGGAAGGATTATTGGAAGAGGATCCATAGGAGACAAAGATATCTTGATCATCCATGATGTTCTTTATGTAGAAGGCTTAAAGCACAACTTGTTAAGCATTAGCCAACTGTGTGACAAAGGATATCAAGTGATCTTCAAGACAAACTCATGTGAAATCTGTCTTCCCAACTCAAAAGAGGTAATGTTGATTGGTAAGAGAATCAATAATGTTTATCTCTTGGATATCTCTTCTCCTTATTCTATTGGTTGTCTTCTTTCTAAGCATGATGAGTCTTGGCTATGGCATATAAGAGTTGCTCACATTCACATGAATCACTTAAACAAATTAATATCAAAAGATCTTGTGATTGGGCTGCCCAAGCTCAAGTTTGAGAAGGACCATATTTGTGAAGCATGTCAAAAGGGGAAACAAGTGATAAACTCTTTTAAAATAAAAAATGTTGTTTCTTCTTTAAAACCCCTTGAGCTACTTCACATGGATCTTTTTGGACCTTCAAGAACCATGAGCTTTGGTGGCAACTATTATGCTCTTGTTATTGTAGATGATTTTTCTAGGTTCACTTGGATTCTCTTCTTGGGATCAAAAAGTGATGCCTTCTTTGCCTACAAGAAGCTTGCTAGAAGGTTGCAAAACACAAAGAACAACAACATTGGCTCAATAAGGAGTGATCATGGAGGGGAATTTCAAAATGAGAAATTCAGCAAATTTTGTGAAAAGATGGGAATTCTGCACAATTTCTCAGCTTCAAGAATTCCACAACAGAATGGTGTAGTAGAAAGGAAGAACAAATCCCTTGAAGAATTAACAAGAACAATGCTAAGTGAATCTTCTCTGCCCAAGTACTTTTGGGCTGATGCTGTTAGCACCTCTTGCTATGTGATGAATAGAGTGCTAATAAGGCCAATTTTGAAGAAGACTCCCTATGAACTCTTCAATGGAAGGAAACCGAACATCAATCACCTTAGAGTATTTGGGTGCAGCTATTTTGTTCTAAACAATGGAAAGGAAAACCTAGGGAAATTTGATGAAAAAGCTGATCATGGAATCTTTATTGGCTATTCCCTAAATACTCATGTATATAGGATCTACAACAAAAGGCTAATGACTGTAGAAGAGTCTGTTCACGTGGTCTTTGATGAAGTGGATCGCAAAAGCATTCAAATCTCAAAGAATAGTGCTGAAGAGGATGAGCAAAACATCAATTTGGAGAAGCTTGACTACTATGCAGAAAAACAACCGGTTGATTGCTATTAAAATTCTGCAGCAGAGTGAGTTACCCAAAGAATGGAGGATTCCTAGAGATCTGTCAGTGGAGAACATCATTAGGCAGATAAAGGAGGGTGTTTCTACACGTAGCTCTATCTCAAACTTCTGCAGGCACACTGCTTTTGTCTCTCAAATTGAACCAAAGTCAATTGAAGAAGCTCTTAAGGATGAAAAATGGGTTGAAGCTATGCATGAAGAGCTGAATCAGTTTGCAAGAAATGAGGTATGGTTTCTTGTCCCTAAAATAGTTGAGATGAACATCATTGGATCGAAATGGGTCTTCAGAAACAAACTGGATGAGGATGGTATGATCACAAGGAACAAGGCAAGGCTAGTTGCCAAAGGCTACAATCAAGAGGAGGCAATTGACTATGGGGAAACCTTTGCTCATGTTGCAAGATTGGAGGCTGTGAGGTTGTTGCTGGCTTTTGCATGTATGAGTGGATTTAAACTCTTTCAAATGGATGTCAAGAAAGCTTTTCTCAATGGCTACATCAATGAGGAACTGGGCTTTGAAGATCATCAACACCCTAATAATGTCTTCAAGCTGAAAAAGTCTTTGTATGGGCTTAAGTAAGCTCCAAGGCAATGGTATGAAAGGCTGAGCAACTCCCTTTTTGACATGGTTATGAAAGAGGAATGATTAATAAGACTCTTTTCATCAAGAAGTCAAATTATGAAATTATCCTTGTGCAAATCTATGTTGATGACATCATCTTTGGTGCTACACAAGATAGTTTGTGTGAAGAATTTGTGGTAGCTATGAAAGGTGAGTTTGAAATGTCTATGATGGAGAACTTTCTTTCTTTCTTGTATTGTAGGTCAAGCAAACAAAGGATGGAATCTTTCTATGTCAATCAAAGTATTGTAAAGAAATTCTCAAGAAATTTGAAATGGAAAGTTGCAAGGAAGCAAGCACACCTATGCCCTCAAGCTGCTATATGGATGAAGATGCTACTGGAAAAGGGATAGATCAAACAAAATATAGAGGTTTGATTGGCTCTTTGCTCTATCTCACAGCAAGTAGACCGTACATAATGTTTGCGGTATGTCTTTGTGCAAGATATCAAGTAAATCCAAAGGAATCCCACTTCAAAGCTGCAAAGAGGATTCTGAATTATCTTAAAGGAACAAAAAATGTTGGTCTATGGTATCCTTCTCACTCTCTTATACATTTAATTGGCTATTCAAATTCTGATTTAATCGGTTCATTTGAGTTTCCTTGTGTTTTAATCGGTGCATTTGAGTTTCCTTGTGTTTTAATCGGTTCATTTGCATTCTAGCTTGTTTTAATCGGTTCATATGCCATATTATGGGTTTCTATATGAGTTTGGCTTGGTTACTTGTGATTTGGTGAGTTCTTGAATTTTAAGAACATTGATCTAATTCTTAGAAAGTGCCTAATCATATTTCAACTCTTGTTGAATCCATCACTAGCGCATAAATGCTAATCAAATGCGGCTATTTTACATTTACAAATGCGGTTATAGAGCCGCATTTGATCAGCACGCAGTTGTAAATCAGAGAAATACAAATGCGGCTATAGAGCCGCATTTGTAAATGCGGCTATAGAGCCGCATTTGTAAATGCGATTTACGAATGCGGTTATTTGAAATAACCGCATTTGTATATTCTTTTGAATGAGCTCGCATTTGTATATTCTTCTGAATGAGCTGGGGTTTTAGGGGCACGTTGTTGGTGAAGAGTGGAAGGGGAGAAGAGGAAACACGGCAGTTGCGGTGAGTGCGGCGGCGGAAGCGGTGGCGGAGCGGCGAGAGCGAAATGCGACAGCGGCGGAAGCAATGGAAGAGTACACCTTCAAAATGCAGAGTGAAACCCATTAAAAACGAAAGCAATATGGAAAGCGAAAGCCATTGGAGTTCAATGCAGTTGTTAGGAGCAATGGAAACAAGAGAATAAGGGACAATGCAGTTACGTACCTTCGAAAATGAAGAACTTCGCAACCAGAGCGCAAACGAAGAATGAACGAAACTGTTGAGCGCCTAAAATTTTTAGGGTAAAAACCATTTACAAATGTGGTTATTCAAATAACCGCATTTGTAAATCAAGCGTTTTGATTTACAAATGCGGTTATTCAAATAACCGCATTGGTAAATGGAAGCTCTTGATTTACAAATGCGGTTATTTAAATAACCGCATTTGTAAATCAAAATAATTTCAAAAATGCCACCGCGTTTTTTACGAATGCGTTTAAGCGCTGAACCGCATTAAATAAGGAGCGTTCTTTTCTTATTTTTGTACTAGTGCATAACATGTCCATATTATATCTCTATCATGTTAGTGGAATTATATCACTTCACAATTACAGAAAAAGAAACTATTACAAGAATCAGAAAGGAACATATTACACCTGGATTTACAAGAATCACAGAGCTCCTAAGATTAGACCTTGAACCAATGCACAACTACTTAGCAATCTTGCAAACTTTTGAATCAAATATTTTCTCAAATTCAATTTCAATCTCACTTTCTGTGTCTTTATGAATTCAAAGAGAAGCCATATTTATAGCTCTTAAAACTAGCCATTCTAGGCAATCAATCATGAGCCAAAACAGTTTTAATTCAACTGAAAAACAGATTAACAAGTTTTTGAAAAGCTATTATGAAATGTGAAAAAAGAAGAAGAAGAAGAAGAAGTTACACCTTAGTCAATAAATGCCTAGCTCTTTCTATAAAATATCAGTAAATAATGAATAATGACACTTGTAATATTTTTTCTTTCTAAATTATTATTTCACCTCTATCATATATTAAAAATTTAAAATAATAAATATTTACATTATTTAATAATAATATAATTAAAATATTGTATAAAAAATATTGTGCCATAAGTTTAGAGCCTTACAAAAATGATAAAAAATATTTAACACTTTTTAAGCAAATTATATTAAAATTATTTTATATTCATTAAATGTCTATTGACGAAAGTGGTAAAAAGGTTATTTTCTTACAATAAAATCAAAGATTGGAGTTTTATTGATGAAAAAGTCTTGAAAAAAATATTAGTTCGACTTTAATTTAATTTCTGAATACTCAGTCAAAATTAAAAAAAAATGTTTAATTGTTATATTGAAACTAGATTTATGATTTTATTTATTGGGGGTTAAAAAATCATTTGGAAAGAATCTAGAAATATTAAACTTAAACTTTTATGAGACAAAAAAGAAAAATCGTTTCTATTAAGAAAATAATGAGCATATTTATTTCTTAGCTAAACTATAATGTGCAATAAATGTATTTCTTTTCGAGTTAAAAGTATGTTTGTATAAATTGATTTTTGAAAACGTCTTAAGAAAAACTCTTTAAAGAAAGACAAAGTGTATGCTTAATTTAATTTTCTATGAAAATTGTTTTTTTTCCTTTTTTTTAAAAAATTATTGAAAATACTACGGGTGACAATGCAGGCTTCCCACCCCATATTGGTCTGCTCCATGTTGGTTCACAAAAATGCGGGTCGGGTTGGTCGACCCTGCTTAAGTAATGTGGACTGAATCTATTGGATCATCCCCATAAGGGATAACCCACGCGTATGTGAACTAGTCCACATAAAAAAATAAAAAAATTATTAAAAGTAAAAAAAATATTAATGCACTTGTAATATATATAGAAAACAAAAGCTTAAGGAAACATTTTTCTAGTTTTTATTAGGGTGTTTCTATTGAACTTAAAGTTTTGTTGTCTCCAAATCCATGAAGATTACTTGAAGACTAGGTTGTTGCTTGTGGACATGATTTCTAAGTATATTAGAATTTGTCAATCCACTCTTATCCTGTCTTGGTTTGAATTGAGGAGCTTGTCGGCCTCCTCCTTTGTCGCGAGTCGCTTTTCGTCACCTAAGTCCCTCTTCTTTTGGGAGATCGGGCGGGCTTCCTTGAACATTGACAATCGATGGGTGATGACGTCCGGGCTTACCCCCGGCATGTCGGCCGACGTCCATGCGAACATGTCGATATTCTTTTTCAGCTCGGCGTGCATGATCTCGGCCTCGGCCGCTGCCAAGGTTGTTCCTATAGCCGTGTTGTGCTCTTCGTCGAGGAGGGGGACTCTCCTCAGCTCCTCTCTCGCCTCTAGCCTGTCCTCGGTTGCCCGTGGATCAAGGTCTACCAACACCACGGTTGGTTGGATCTTCCTCGGTCGGTCTTTCCTGGGGGAGCGGTCCTTTCGGGAGGACTTTCTCACCCTGAGGGGAGAGGTGTCGGTCCTTAAAGGCTCCACCCGGAGGCTCTTGGCGTAGCACTCTCGTGCTTCTTTCTGGTCTACGTGGACCGTGAGAATGTCTCCTGTTCTCGAAGGGAATTTCATTGCAAGGTGAGGGGTTGATACTATGGCCATCAGCCGGTTGATGGATGGTCGACCAAGGAGGATGTTGTAGGAGGTGTTGGCGTCGATGACCAGGTATCGGATTTTGATGGTCCTGCTGTTCTTCCCTTCTCCGAAGGTGGTGTACAACTCGATGTAACCCTTGGTACCCACCCTCTCGCCCAAGAATCCTACCACGTGGTCGTCGTATGGCATCATCTCGGCCTCGGCTATCCTCATGGCCTTGAAAGTTTTCCAGTAGAGGATGTCTACCGAACTTCCTTGGTCCACAAGGGTCTTCCGTATGTGAATCGGTCTATATCGACCGATATCACCATCGGGTCGTCCTGCTGGCGGTAGTCTACGCCCTTAAAGTCTTCGTTCGTGAACGTGATGGGTGGCATCCTCAGTCGGAATGCCACCGCGTTTACCTGGTATACTGCCCGAAGGTGCTTCTTCCGGGCGTTGTTCGTGCTTCCTCCCCTGGCGAAGCCGCCGACTATAGTGTTGATGACCTCTCGGTTACCTCTCCTATCGGCCTTCCTGGGGGGTTGTCCCTTCGGGGGGAGTTGTCCCTCGCGGGTTGTCGATCGCCTCTGTTGTCTTGGTCATTTCGGCCGCGTTGGGGTGACCTCGTCCGTCTGGGTGGATCCGCCCGGCGGGGCGGGTCTCGGCCATTCTTGACAAAACGGCAGAGATGCCCAGCTTGGATAAGTTCCTCGATCTTATCCTTTAGGGCTTGACACTCCTCGGTCGAGTGTCCGACGTTCTGGTGGTACCGACACTGCTTCCTCTAGTCGGCATTACTTGGGTTGGCCACCTTCCTTGGAGGAGGGATCAACTCGGTGTTGAGGGCCTCGTCCAGAATTCGCCCCCTCTCGGTCGTCAGGGGTGTGTACCTTGAGAACCGGATTGGCCGGTCTCAGTTGTTCCGGCGTCGGTCATTTCTTTGATTCGGCCGCGCCTGGCGGTTTTTTTCTTCCTTGTTTCTCTCCCCACCGGCCTCGGCACGGGCCTGGTTGCGGAATTCTCTTAGCTCTTTCAGCTGCATGTATTTAGCAGCTCTCTTTCTAAGCTCGTCCAGGCTGTCGGCCGACTGCATGCACAGGTTGTCGGCAAAGGGTCCCGGATGCAGGGTCATCAGCTTGTGGTGCATGGCAACGTCCGGGCTCAGATTCCGGATGCTCATTGCCACTTTACTGAACCTATCCACAAAGGTTCTCAGCGACTCTCCCTTTTCCTGACGGATGCCAACCAGGGCGATGGAGGTTAGGTGGTGCGGCCGGCTGGTCGCAAACTAAGTTTCAAACTTTGCTACGAGCGTGGCAAAGCTGTCGATGGAGTTGGGTGAGAGCTTGGTGAACCAACTAAGGGTTGCTCCCTTCAAGGATGTGGGAAACACTCGGCACAACACAGCGTCGTTTGAGGTGTATAGACTCATATGGGTGGTGTAGGCGTCCATATGCTCGTTCGGGTCGGTCGACCCATCATATCGGTCTCGGTTGAAACCCTTCCACTTCTCAGGTAGTGGGACTTCGATGATGGTGTTGGTAAAGGGGTGTCGGCGGTTCGGGTCGGCCGTCAGGGTCGTCCGGGTGGACCTCATCAGGCACGACTCGTCGCCCATCTCGGTTTCTCAGGGAGGGGGTCGGCCTCTTGTCCCCTCGGCCACATCTGGGTCAAGGGGAGAGGTGTATGACTTGCCGACAACATTCGTCGGTATGACGGAGGGTCCTCCCTCCCCCAGCTTCTTTTTCATCTCTTTGTTCTCCCTACGGAGAACTTGCAGCTCTTGCTCGTTTTTCTGAGCAACCTCCTCGACCCTTCTTCTCATCTCGGCCATCTCCCTCTGGAAAGACAGCAACAACATTGTTTGGTCGGCTTCAATCATTCTTTCCATGATGGTGTTGGTAAAGGGGTGTCGGCGGTTCGGGTCGGCCGTCAGGGTCGTCCGGGTGGACCTCATCAGGCACGACTCGTCGCCCATCTCGGTTTCTCGGGGAGGGGGTCGGCCTCTTGTCCCCTCGGCCACATCTGGGTCAAGGGGAGAGGTGTACGACTTGCCGACAACATTCGTCGGTATGACGGAGGGTCCTCCCTCCCCCAGCTTCTTTTTCATCTCTTTGTTCTCCCTACGGAGAACTTGCAGCTCTTGCTCGTTTTTCTGAGCAACCTCCTCGACCCTTCTTCTCATCTCGGCCATCTCCCTCTGGAAAGACAGCAACAACATTGTTTGGTCGGCTTCAATCATTCTTTCCATGCTTCTTGTTGAGACCATCTACTTTTTTCCTTCAGCTAGTTTCCCTCGGCCCCATGGTGGGCGCCAATTGTTCCTATTAGGGAGATGGGACCTAGAGAACTATTGAAGTCTTCTTCTCCTTCCTTCGGTCGGTCAGGTAGTTGGGTGATGACTAGGATTCTTCTCGTCCTCCTGCCTCTCCTTCGACACTCGGTCTCGGGTGAACACCGGATGGTGGGGGTACCTGCGAAGGTACTCCAACGCTCAAGTCAATAAAGCGGGTGGTCAACTCTCAGGTAGGTGAACAGTAATAAATGACATACCTTACTCCTTGGAATACGTGCTATTTATATTATTCTAATGGGCCTAACTTGTTGGGCCCGTTTATCAAGGTGGATACTGGTTAAGGTTGCATTACCTAATTCTTAATGATGGATTAACTTCACTGATCTTGGTTTGAGCGTTAACTGTAGTAGGGGTCGGCCGGCGGCCAAGTTCCCATGGTATGGGTCGGCCATCGGCCAAATTCCAGTGGTGTCGGTCGTCTCGGCCAAGTCTTTTAAGGTCTTGGCCAAGTCTTCCAAGGTCTCGACCAAGTAGGCAGTCAGCCTCGTCATCTCGGTCAAGTCTCTCAGGTCTCGGCCAGCTTTCCTTTGGTTTTGGTCAGATTGACCAGGTCTCGGGCAGAGAGGCCAGGGGTCAGCCTCGCCCATACCGGTACATTATAAGTTTAAGATAAAGATATTTAATTAGTATCTTGAAAATTGTTTTAAGATATTATTCGTTGAAGGTTAAAAATAAGTTTAGGATATGGAAAATAATATTCCCAATAAATAATGTTTTACAAAAATGGTTTTTGTCAAGTTTATACTAAAACATTCCTATACATGAAAACATAACATTCTTACATTTAAATAAAAAAATACAATGTTAAAAAATTAATATAATAATAAATTAAATATTTTAACAAAAACAAATTTACAACCCCAATTAAAGACATTTTAAAGTTACTGTTGTAAAAACATTTGGTGATAGTTTTGTAAATAAATTATTTTCTATGATGGTTGTTGGTCTAAGATTATCATTAAAAAGTTAGAAAAGACTATGATTTTACGAGGAACCATTATCAAAAGTTTACAAATTGAGAAACAATTTTTTATTAAAATCATAGTTGTTTTACCTATTTGAGCCAAAATCGTGAATTTTTTTTCTCGCTCGTCTTTTTTTCCTCTCTTCTTCATTGTAGTTTCTCTTCCATTGCACTACTACTGTCGCCAACCGATCACCCACCATTGTTGGTGGTACCTCAATTAGGACCCCTTCTTTAACCCTTGTCGCTACTTCTTCTACTATCTGTCTGTTGATGCTTACTACAAAAAATATGTTTATTAGGATGGGTCAAAAAGGGACACTAGCTATAATAAACGGATGCAAAAGTGTAATTATCATTAAAATTTGGAAGCTAATATCCTCAATGTAAAATTAGTGGCGGGTGTGTGGGACATAAGTGGTGTGTTTTTTGCGTAAGCCTAACCTACATGCTCCCCACATAAAATTATATTTTATATTATTTATTTAAAGAAGCGTGGGCTTAACCTACATGTTGGCCACACAAAATTATATTTTATATTGTTTATTCAAAGAAGCGTGGGCTTAGTCAATGAATTGGTCACACAATTTTTAAACAAGCGTGGACTTAACCTTCATAATTTTATTACATATTTAAATTTAATTTATATATATATTATATTTGCGTGGGCTTAACCTTCAAAATTTTAAATTTTTATTATTATCTATAGTTTCAGTTGTGACCGTTCGACCCACACAATTTTTTTTTCTTTTATTTTATTTTATGTCCATATAACTCACGCTTAATTTAATTTTTTTAAATAATGAAGGCTTAGTGGACACTATTTAGCGTTCACATCACCACCTTCACTTTTTTTTGCACCTAATTTTTCTTTTTGGTGTAGTGGTTAGTGCACCATCGCTATTCTCATTGCTTCTGTTGTTATCAGTCCTACAATCGTTGTTCCCATAGTCGCGCCTCTTGTTGATTTCACTCTCCAGGTTATTTTTATTTTGAATTATTATTTATTTTTGTTATTATTATGAATTAAAAATTTATTATATAAGTCAATATATATTATATGAGATTTAGAGTTTAGAAATTAATATTTGAATGATTAGTAACTATTGATTGAAGTTTGTCATCTGACTATTACTGCCACATCACCATTTCTTATTGTCGCTACTATCACTTGCCACTAGCACGACCCCTTCCACTTCAAAATTCAAGTTGGTGTATTCCTTGTTCTATTATTTTTAAAGATTGTTGTGCATTGGATGATTTTTTTTAATTATAATATGATCACTTGTTCTATTAGTAAATTCTTGAATACAATGGTATTACGTCTAAGGGTGATTGACCTTAGAAAAATTAAATGATTTTATCTTTTAGAAGTTCATATTTTAGGCCTTATGCTACCAAAATTTCAAAAAAAATACGTAAACTTGAAATTATAAATCTCAAAATATTTTTAAAATTTTGTAAACTCGTAAGAGTTTACTTAGGAGAAATAAACATTGAATGTTATGTAATTTCTTGTACATTGATTTATAGAATGTGTAAATTTAGTTTATTTTATTTAAAATGAAATGCATAAATTAGTTTATATTGCACCAAATGAACCTTAGTTTTCCGTTTTTTATTTAATATAAATTCTATATCGATGATGACAACCTTTTTTATCAATTTCTACCACACATTACACTACATGATATTTTTTCATATAATATTTGATTCTAATGGGTTGTACAATAAATGTCATATACACATGTTTTTTAATTAAGACAAATAATATAAAATAATTTTTTTCTAAGAAAATTGATATACAACGACAATTATGACTATAACCATTGTCGTATGTGAACCTATAACAACGATTCTCAATAACAATCGTTATTATAAATCCACATACAATGATTAGTTGTCAATAACTTATATTTTCAACAATACTCTATCAATGATGGATTACAAATTATTGTCAAAAATTAGTTGGGAATCATCATAAAAGACGTCTTGAAGTAATGATTTTTACACACTTTAACCTAATCATCAACATCATTTTTCATCCTTTAATACATCATACTCCACAAACAACAACCAAAAAAAAGTAAAACATCAACATAACACTTTTTAGACCATTAATTAAACATAGAAAGAAAAAGTCAAATATTTTCTAAGTAACTGTGTGAAAAGCTGCACAATTACAACAAAATCGTAAAAGTGAAAAGAAAAAATGACAACATAAATTACAAGTAGAAAATATAAAATTAAAATGTTTAACCTATAAATACAATTTCATAACATAAACATATTCGTTAATTGTATTTATAACGAAAAAGGTTTTAGAAGGAGAATGAATATTTCTTTCAAATTAAATAAGGACATTAAAATCCTTAATAAAGAAAACCATGTTTTATATTTTAAGGAGATTAGATCATACAATAAGAATACTATATTCACCTATTAAAATGCATCAACTATTTCCTCATACAAATGTGAAAACTCCATTAATAAAACTTTATTCACATAGTATTACATGTGAAATTACAAATAAGCATAACATATCAACAAAGTTAATATTAAAAGGGTCATTTATATGAAAAATTTATTAAGAGACCTATCAACTAAGGCCTTAATCTTACATGGATTAAATTTGATATTTTTTCAAAAAAATATTATTTAATAAAAAAAATCTGACTCAACTAAATTAGATATCAGGTATATCTCACCTAAGTTAGAATAAAATTATTTTTTTTCTTATCAAATCATCCATTTATTTATCTATTTAACAATTATAGTTTTTTTTCTAAAGAATGGATAGAAAAAAAAATGGATTAATGTGAAAAAAAATCAATAACATTATTTGTATGATAAATTTAATGAGAGGCCTATTATAATCATCATCTCAACATGACTAATTTAAGCATATTTATTTTAAGAAAACAAGATATGCCTTTGATTTAAGAAATTATAAAATTTGTGTAAAATAAAATTATGAGACTAATTTTGAGATGTAAAGATAATTTAAGAAGATTTATCTTTCCTAACAATGTCTTATTTATACAATGAAATTTTTTTGAAAATCTATCAATATTTTTAACCAACCCAATTATTTACCATCTGCATTGGATCATGTTGGCTGTAAAAGGACATAACAAATTAACTAGTTTGAATGTGTTCCTGCTAGGGAGATGGGACTTAGACAACTATTGAAGTCTTCGTCTTCCTCCTTCGGTCGGGCAGGTTGCTGGGTGCTTGATTGGGGTCCTTCTCGTCTTCGTGCTTCTCCTTCGGCTCTCGATCTCGGGTGGACACCGAATGGGGGCGTACCTGCGAAAGGCACTCCGACGCTCAAGTCAGTAAAACGGGTGATTATTATTCGGGTAGGTGCACAGTAATAAATGATGTACCTTTCTCCTTGGGATGTGTGCTATTTATATTATTTTAATGGGTTTATCTTATTGGATCTGATTAGTGGGATGGATCTCACTTATGGGTGTTACCTAATCCTTAATGATGGATTAGCTTCACTAACCTTGGTTTGAGCGTTGATAAATGTATGGGTCGGCCGGTCAGGCCAACCGTGGCGATTTCCCTCGTCTCGGCCAAGTTTTCATGGTCTCGATCAAGTTTCCACGATCTCGGCCAAGTTTCCTCGGTCTCGGTCAGCAAGCAAGAGTCTCGATCAGGGTGACCGGATCTTCAGTCTCGCCCATACTAGTACACTTGCCCCCGAGGCTCGAGGACGGTTATGTCCGATGAGTCTTTAATAGTGGGTGTCAGTCGGTCTCCCTGGTCGTGTGGTTGTCTCGTTCCCCGAGGTGTGACGTGATCTCAGGTGGCGTGACGTGACCTTAGGCGACGTAACGTGACTAGCATTAATGAGGAGTTTTTCGGGTGGGAAGCGTTGTGGACCGTTGGATCGAGAATATCTAACGGTTGAGATGGATCTGACGTTTCGCATTTCGAGGTCGTTGGCTCCTATAAATAGCGAACTCAATAATGCCGAGATGCTATGCTTTTCATTTGTGAGTTTGTCTGATAGTCGAGCGTTCTCTCGTCCATAGATCTGAGATTCGAGTGACTTCTTGCCATCCTTTATTAGACTCAGTCTCGTCCATTTTCACAAGGTTAGTTATGTCGACCTTGTCTCAGCCTACGTCTTCCTCCTCTAGTCACTCTTCCTCCTTCTTCTTCTTCATCTTCTTCTTCTTCTTCTTCTTCTTCTTCTTCTTCTTCTTCTTCATCTTCTTCTTCTTCTTCTTCTTCTTCTTCTTCTTCTTCTTCTTCTTCTTCTCTTCTTCTTCTTCTTCTTCTTCTTCTTCTTCTTCTTCTTCTTCTTCTTCTTCTTCTTCTTCTTCTTCTTCTTCTTCTTCTTCTTCTTCTTCTTCTTCTTCTTCTTCTTCTTCTTCTTCTTCTTCTTCTTCTTCTTCTTCTTCTTCTTCTTCTTCTTCTTCTTCTTCTTCTTCTTCTTCTTCTTCTTCTTCTTCTTCTTCTTCTTCTTCTTCTTCTTCTTCTTCTTCTTCTTCTTCTTCTTCTTCTTCTTCTTCTTCTTCTTCTTCTTCTTCTTCTTCTTCTTCTTCTTCTTCTTCTTCTTCTTCTTCTTCTTCTTCTTCTTCTTCTTCTTCTTCTTCTTCTTCTTCTTCTTCTTCTTCTTCTTCTTCTTCTTCTTCTTCGAGGTATCTTCGTGACCAAGTTTTTGGCCAAGTACCCGGTTCTAAAGGCGGGTTGGCATTTTCACTACTTTAGTGTTTTGCCTTGTGAGCCCGCCAAGAGTGTGTGCTTTGGGCGATCGGGAACCAGTCCCCCCTTCTTCTACATGTACACTTGCCTCTTCTCGGACCTACATGTCTCCCTTCCTTTTGATAAATTCACCATGGGCGTCCTTCAGGCGCTCAACGTGGCTCCCACCTAGATCCATCCAAATACCTAGGCGTCCCTCCAGGCCTTTCGCCTGTTGTGCGATGTTATGCACCTTCATCCCACTCCCTCCTCTTTTCTTTCTTATTATGTCTCTCACCCCGCCCAACCTGCCTCTTGGCTCTCCTTGGTCGGTTGACTAGGGAGTGTTTTGTTTGACTCCTTTGCGGTCTCGTACAAGAGGTTCAAGGAGAGGTTCGTTAAAGTTATCATTCGACCAGAGGCGATGACCTTCTTTTATGATGAGGTTGGTCAGTCTCGGTTCCCATTGTACTGGACTGACAATCCTCAGGATTTTAAGGCGTGGCCGAGGCCTACGGGGAGTGACGAGGAGGTGGAGATTCTCTCCTTCTTTGACGCACTCCCGAGGAAGCCTCCCTGCCAGATGCTAATCGGTGCTTATGCCGAGACGACACGATGGGCAGTCATTAGGGTTATGGGTCTCTGTTTTTATGTCGGTCGATATTTTTGTTCTCGTCTTTTAACACTTGTTGTTTTTTGCTTTCGCAGTTGTCATGGTTCAAGACAAGTCGGCCAGTGTTAGCGTGTTAGATAAGTATCGGCAAAGGGCGACAGATAGGAAGGGACGTCGGAGCATCGACGTCCTTCCTTCAACGAAGGGATCGGGTCTCGATAAGGGCTCGGCCGGCCCTTCCAACAAGTCCAAGAAGAGGCCAAGGGATGGTGGTAACGTTGCCACCACCACTTGTTCCCCTGGCTATCTGCCGACACTGCCGCCTCGTCGGGAGGTCGTTGAGGCGGGCTCTCCCTCTCCCCGACGCGTAGAGCGGGCGACTGGGTCTACCGAGGCCGATGCTAGAGCTTCGCCATCGACCCTTGATCTTCTGGCGGGTGGCCTTCAATTCACACGCCGAGTTCACGTGGTCCTCTCCGAGGAGACTCGAGAGTCGATCTGAGGTGTCTCCCCCTCAGACTTGCTGAGGAACGACTTAGAGTTGATGTGTTGCTCGATCGTCCTTGTCTAGCACGGGATTCAAGGCCGAGACCATCATGTCGAGGACGTGTCTCGGTTGGAGCATTAGCTGGCCGAGTCCAGTGAAGACTTGAAGCAGTCTTTGGCTGCTAACAACGAGTTATCAGCTAGGATTGCTCGGGAGGCGGCCGAGAGGGAGCTGGCACAGCAAGACGTTCCCGAGGCAAGGCAGCGTTTGGTGGCGGGGGAGGCCGAGGCATTGAGGGCGGCAACTGAGATTGTCGAGCTGAAAAAGATGGTCGAGGAGAGAGATGAGAAGCTCTCGTCCTCGATCGCTGAGTTAGCCGCCCTCCAAACTACAAAGGATCAGGTCGAGGCTTAGCTCGACCAAAACTACGAGGAGTCGGAGGAATTGCTGAAGCAATGCTTCGACCAAGCCGTGCGTCAAACCCATGTACTTTATGGGGGCCATCGGCCACTAGTGAATTCGACATGGACTGTGAGGTTCACCAGGGTCGGTTGGTCCCAAATGCTGAGATGGGTGTCTTGGCGGCACAAGAGGTTGGGCCGACCGAGGCTGAGGAGGGCGAGTGCATTGAAGTTCAAGACTAGGTTCGCTCTTGGTCGAGTTGTGGCCTTTTCTTGTTATTTTCCTATTTCCTCCGAGGCCGGGGTGTGGCCTCCCCCTTTTGCAGTTTTTAATCTATCGCCCAATTTCCTTTGGGTCGTTTTTTTTTTTTTTTGCTTTTGAGGAAATAATTTGCACAAGTTAAAAGTGTCGGTCTTTATTTGTTTGGCAATCGGCCATTAATTGTGAATACTTAATCGAACAAGCTAAATGGGCAATTGTCCATTAACGTGTGAGTGCTTAATCGAACAATTTAAAATGGGTGATCAGCCATTAACTGTGAATGCTTAATCGAACAAGTTGGGATGGGTGATCGACCATTAACTATGATTGTTTAATCGAACAAGTTGAAATGGGCGATCTGCCATTAACTGTGAATACTTAATCGAACAAGTTAAAATGGGCGATCGGCCATTAACTGTGAATGCTTAATCGAACAAGTTGAAATGGGAGATCGGCCATTAACTGTGATTGTTTAATCGAACAAGTTGAAATGGGCGACCGACCATTAACTGTGAACGCTTAATCAAACAAGTTGAAATGGGCGATCGACCATTAACTGTGATTGTTTAATCAAACAAGTTAAAATGGACGATCGGCCATTAACTGTGAGTTTGTTTGTACCGAGTTACGATGTTAACTTGGGTGTGTATCGATCGATCCCGGGCGGGGTGTGTAGGTTGAGGCTTCGACTAGGCCGAGCCGAGAGAGACGTGTTGGCAGGGTATGCCGGTTAGGGCTTCGTCAAGACCAAACCTGATTGGTCAGTCTCGGTAGGGTATGTCGGTTAGGGCTTCATCCAGACCGAGCCGAGTGTGAGGTGTTGGCAGGGTATGTCAATTAAGGCTTCATTCAGACCGAGCCAAGAGAGGTGTTGGCAGGGTATGCCGGTTAAGGCTTCATCCAGACCAAACCTGGTTGATCGGTCTCAGCAGGGTATGCCGGTTAAGGCTTTATCCAGACCAAACCTGGTTGATCAGTCTCAACAGGGTATGTCGGTTAAGGCTTCATCCAGACAAGCCGAGAGATTGAAGGAGAACAATGCTAGTACTTTGATGAAAACGCTTCGTGAAAACCTCCCTGGTAAGGTGAGGAAAGAGTGCGTGACTTTATTAAATTCAGTTATAATAAAACTTGAGGTACGTGGCATTCCACGTCCTCGGTACAATTTTGCCCGAAAGCCACTCTAAGTGATAAGCTCCCCCCTTCGCGACTTCTCGGACTCGAAAAGGTCCCTCCCAGTTGGACGAAAACTTTCCTTCATTTTTTTCTCGCATTGCTGCGAATCCTCCAGACGAGGTCGCCCTTTCGGAAGCTCCTCGGCCGGACATTTTTGTTGTAACGTCTTGACGCTCCGATTTTGCAGGCGGCCTCCCGAATCCTGCTTTTGTCACGAAACTCACTTACCAAGTCAAGGTTGACCGCTAGGCTTTCTTCGTTTAGGGTGAGGTCGAACATCTACCTCCATATGGTGGGTTCGGCCACCTCGACCGGGATCATCTACTGCGTGGTAGTCTGAGGGTGCATCTGTACGCCCAGAGTACTTCTATCAACTGCTCGGTCCATCGGCATTTTGCCTTGCCCAAGTTTTTTTTCAGCTCATTGAGTATGACTGATGGCATTTCATGTGTTCTTCTTGAATCAAAGTAGTAAAATGGATGCGGAAGCAATGAGTGAGTGAAACAAAGCCCTCCTAGGAGTTGTGATGGCTTTGAAGGTGCATGATGAGTATGAATTAGAGAGGTTCGGCCAGCTCTATGAAGAAAGGTGAAGGGAGTGAAGTTTATAGCCTAGATTTCTAGGAGAAGTAAAGCTAGTGCACAAAATGGGCAGCATAACAATACTCAAATAAACTTGTCCAATACAAAGAGATAGCCTTCCTATTTATAGGCTATTTGGGCTTAAATGTTAAGCTACATTTCTAAGGAAAAGAAAACCAAAATTAAATCTAAATCCTAAGCCATGTGCCATGCAATGACCGGCCACACAACCCTAGGTTCTAGAAGGTTTCCTTCACAAAGTTCTTTTTACACTACCTATCTTACTAAGTACCCCTAATGGGCCTTTTATGCAACAAAGCCTCTTCTCTCCCAAACCGTAGCTTTGGCCCTTGTGTGTGTGAAGCTAGACGGTCTAGGACTCTTCATAGATGCTCCTCATGTAGCCTTGGCCTAGACGCTCCCTTGTGAGCTAGACGCTCCTTTGAGAGACTAGACGCTCCTTTGTGAGGCTAGTCTTAGTCTTTTGGCTTTCATAGTGTGGTGAGCTTGGGCCCTCTTCCATCAATGACCTTGTTGGCGGCCTCAGCCTGCCCGTTGGTTTACGGGTGCTCTACCGAGGTCGTGACAGATTTGATGCCCAGGTCGTCATAAAAGGACTACAGGCCTCGGTCAATAAATTGTCAACCATTATCAGTTATTATTGTGTGCAAAGCACACTTGAAGTGGCACAATTGTAGCACTTGTCACAAAATTAATCACTTCAATGCAACATCTTCCATTCGCTCCTTTTTGGACTTTGGCTTCCCCATGTTTGCTCCTTTTATCAGAAACCAACTTCCTACTTGCCAGGGTCCATCTCGCACTTAGATTGGTTGGAGTTTACAACTTCGACTTACATCCCCCAACATGTCTAAATCCCCACCACAACCTCTACTGCTACCATCCACAAGTGAGACCACTAGTTGATCAGCAAACACACTTAGGGATTTCCACAACAACCAAAACACCACATAAAAAACACAGTTTATGTAAAAGGGTTGGGATACCCCTTTTGTATCCCTCTTAATTTAATTTCATTCTTTGCTGATAAAAAAAAAAATTGTGTGCGAGACGCGGAATCGGCAAACAATGCTCCTCCATACGAATGTTTGCACATTTTTGACCAAGATGGATGCAAGGGGTTCGACCTCTATCCATTTGGTGAAGTAGTCGACTCCCACTAGGAGGAACTTGGTCTGCCCTTTTCCTGGCGCAAAGGGGACGATAATATTCATCCCCTAAATGGCGAACGACCATGTGAAGATAATATTGTGCAGCTCTTCCGACCTGTGTGATGGAGAGGGTCGAATTCCTGGCACTTGGCACATTTCTTCACGTACTCGGCACAGTCACCCTGGACGGTCGGCCAGTAGTAGCCAGCTCGCAAGACCTTGGCAGCCATCGTCCTCGACCCAGAGTGATTTCCACAAACTCTGATGGAAAAACGATCTTCTTCTAGTAATGATCTTTGTAATTTGTTCTTTGGATGAATGATGAAGGAGATATGATGAGCGGAAGCATTAAAGAAACTCAAGAGGAGTTTCCATGGATTGAAGTGGAGTAGGAATTTGTGAGAGTGAGAGGTGAGGCCAACTCACTAGGAAAGAGTCTAGGCTAAGTCTTGAAGGAGACTAACCTAGGGAGAACTTAAGAACAAGTAGAATGGCAAAAATTAGGCAACATTTCATTACTAATTCAAAGTTAAAGAAATACATGTACAAGAGACTCCTATTTATAGGATAAAGTCTCTCAAAAACTCTCAAATGAGAGTGTGACAAGTGTCACCACCTTATTGGTGCAAATCCTCTGCATTAAGGAGAAGACATGTGGAGACTCATGCCTTCCTTGCCTACATTTCTATTTGCACCCCTCTTTTACTATTTTACACATTACTTTGTTTTCTATTTACATCTTTCTCTACTTTGGCCCAAAATACAAGGACAAAAACTTCCTAACTACTCTATACAATTTTTACAAGGCTAAGAAGAAGAAAAAGACTTTACAAACTCTTTATTAAAGCTCGATCTTCGTCTATCTTCTTGGCCAAAAGTTTTGAGGCTGGACGGTTTCCATCATCCCCTCCCTCTTGAAAAGGATCTGTCCTCAGATCTGAATGATGCTCAATGACAGCAGCCTCTGTTTATTTGATGTTTTCCTCCTGGGTCAAATGTCAATCTACAATAAACAACATCAAACAAACATGAGATAAATTTCTTTTTTAAAAGAAAATTAAAACAAAAGAAAACTAAACAAAAATAAGGCCCTTTATCTTTAAATTTCTTTTTAAAGAAAAACATAAGGCCCCTTTCAAAAATATTTTTGTTCACTTTGTGTTGTTTATTGCCCAAGCTAGGCAACAACATCACAAAGTTTGGTTTTTGAGATTTTTGTAAAGAAGAATGAGCATTATATAATTGAAAAGAAGAGTTCAAAGTATTGCAATCCCCCTTTAAGGATTCTTTCTCAGCCATGCTTTGAGGGAGTGTCATAAAAGGTTCTTCTTCTTCGTGGGTTTCCTCTTCTTCCTTTTCAATCAAACATTCTTCTGCTTCATTTTTCTTCTTCGGCTTCATTTTGAATCGGTGTGCGAAGATTGATCGAAGATTGGGTGCCCAAATTCTTGGATTTGATCACATAAGGGAGCTTTACCAAGAAGATCAAGAACTTTCATCCATCTATGCCCAATGTCTACATAGAGCGCAAGGAGGTTACTATGTGTCCGAGGGATATCTTTTTAAAGAGGGAAAACTTTGCATTCCCCAAGGAACACATAGGAAACTCCTTGTCAAAGAATCACACGAGGGGGGACTCATGGGCCATTTTGGAGTTGATAAGACTCTCGACCTTTTAAAAGAAAAAAAAATTTGGCCACACATGAGGAAAGATGTCCAAAGACATTGTTCTAGATGCATCTCATGTTTAAAAGCAAAGTCTAGAACAATGCCTCATGGACTCTACACCCCTTTGCCGATTGCAAATGCTCCTTGGGAAGACATTAGCATGGATTTCATTTTAGGACTTCCTAGGACTGCAAGAGGCCATGACTCTATCTTTGTGGTAGTGGACCGTTTTAGCAAAATGTCCCATTTTATCCCATGCCACAAGGTAGATGATGCTCAAAATATTTCTAGACTCTTCTTTAGAGAAGTGGTGAGACTTCATGGTCTCCCTAGAAGTATAGTATCCAATAGAGATCCCAAGTTTATAAGCCATTTTTGGAAAACTCTTTGGGGCAAACTTGGAACAAGACTACAATTTTCAACTTCTTGTCATCCTCAAACGGATGGCCAAACCGAAGTAGTCAATAGATCTCTTGGGACTATGCTTAGGGCTATCATGAAAGGCAACCATAAATCTTGGGATGAGTATCTTCCCCACATTGAATTTGCTTACAATCGAGTAGTTCACAAGACTACTAATGCTTCTCCTTTTGAAGTGGTATATGGTTTTAATCCTCTCACACCCATGGATTTGTTACCTCTTCCTAATCCACAAGAATTTGTGCATAAGGAAGGAGTCATCAAAGCCGACTTTGTAAAGAAAATGAATGAGAAGATTAAACTCCAAATACAACAACAAAATGAGAAGTATGCAAAATATAACAATAAAGGGAAGAAGGAAATAATTTTTGAGGAAGGAGACTTAGTTTGGCTTCACCTTCGCAAAGATAGATTTCCAACTCAAAGGAAGTCCAAACTAAGTCCCCGAGGTGATGGACCCTTTCAAGTCCTCAAGCGAGTCAATAACAATGCATATAAATTGGATCTACCTCTTGAATATGGAGTTCATGACACTTTTAATGTAATTGACCTTTCTCCATTTGTAGGTACCAATGACGATGACGAGCTGGATTTGAGGACAAATCCTTTCCAAGGGGGAGGGGATGATGGAGGAGGGCCAAGCACATCCCACCATGAAAGCCAAGACCCAAAGCTAGACCGTGATGAGCGTCTAGACTCAAGGAAGGAGCGTCTAGGACGTGAAGAAGGGAGGCTACACATGGAGCGTCTAGGGGGAGGCCTAGACCGTCTAGGCCCTATTACAAGGTCAATGGCTAAGCAGATTCACGCCCAATTGAATGAAGCCACGGATGGAAGAGAGATAGCCTTGTACATGTTACACGGAGGCCCATTAGGGGTGCTTAGTAATTAGAGTAGTGTAGAAAGCATAATTGAGTGAACATTCTAGAATCTCTTTTGTTTGGCCGGTCATGAGCACATGTGCCATGTGCTTTGGAATTTGCATTTCATTTGGCTTTCATTTCATTAGACATTAGCTTAGCTTCTACGACCATTTAGCTTAAAAATAGGAAGGCCTACACCTTGTATTTGCAAGTTTATTGTGAGTAAAGTTATGCTGCCATTTTGTGCCAAGCTTTGCTTCTCCCTAGAACTCTAGGCTCTAAACTTCACATCCTTCACCTTTCCTTGGGCTGGCCGAACCTCCTAATGTTCATACATACCATGCACCTTCAAGATCAACATCACTCTTAGGAGGATCTTGCACACACACATCCATAGCTTCCGCACCATCTCTTACATGATTCAAGAAGAACTTCATGAATTTTGCCATCAGACTCCCTCATGGATCTCAGCCAGAATGTACTCGGCCCGTTTGCTGGTGATGCATTTCAGCAGGGGGGTCGAGTATCCTCTCCGGTTCAAGTCTTCGTTGATCATGGTGTACCGGGCACACTATTGTTTCATCGCTTTTTCTTGCTCTGGTTTGCATATGCCGTCTTCCAGGTACTCGATGATGGGTGTCATCCAGTTATTGGTCTCGGTCTCGGCCTCGTCTATTGCAAGACATTCGGTCTCAGACACAATAGGGTGCCTCAGCCATATCTGTATGACTGATCTCTGGTGGCTCTTCTTCTTAGTGACCGTCAGCTTAGACAAGATGTTAGCTCTTCTGTTGTCCTCCCTCGGTATGTGTTCCAAGGGTGCTTTGTTGAAACGGGTGATATTGTTTTTGGTCGTGTGGTAGTATCGTTGCAGTAGAGGTTCCTTGACCTCGAATTCTCCATTGACCTGGCCGACCATCACCTAGGAGTCGCTTTTGCACGTAACCTCGCATGCTCCCATGTCGTAGGCTAGGTTCAGCCCAGTGAGCAAGGCCTCGTACTCAGCCTGGTTGTTGGTTGCCCGGAACCCGAACTAGAGTGCTTGCTCCGGGAGGAGGTCGTTCGTCCCTTCTATGACGACTCCTGCTCCACAGGCCGTTTTGTTTGATGAGCCGTCCACATAGAGCGTCCACCCATCCGAGAAGATGGGCAGTGGTGTTAGTTCGGCCGAGAAGTCGGCCAGGCACTGAGATTTGATGGCGCCCCTCGGTTCATAGTGTATGTCGAACTCGGACAGTTCGATCGACCAACATATCATTCTCCCTGCAAGGTTCGGCTTAGATAAAATTTTAAAAATGGGATAGTCAGTCCTTACAGTTATTGAGTGGTTTTGGAAGTAGGGGCGCATTTGTCTTGCTGTGAGGACTAGGGCGAGAGCCACCTTCTCGATCATATGGTATCTCGTCTCGGCCGCGTGGAGGGTTGGCTGACGAAGTATAACGGTCGTTCCTCGCCCTCGGCCTCCTGCACCAAAGCAGCACTGAATGCTTCCTCTGAGACCGCCAAATACCAGGATTGGGTGGTTGGGTCTCGGCTTCTGGATGACAGCTGGTGATGTCAGGAATTCCTTGAACTGTTTGAAAATTTCTTCGCATCGGTCGTCCCAGCTAAACTTGGTGGCCTTCCGAAGCAGTTGGACCATCGGTGTCGTCTTCTCGGCCAGACGAGGGACGAACCTGGAGAGGGCGGTCAGGCGCCCTAGGAGTTATTTTACCTCCTTTATGTTCTTCGAACTTCTCATGCCAAGTATGGCTTGACATTTGTCGGGGTTGGCTTCTATCCATCGATGGGTGAGCATGAAGCCCAGAAACTTCCCTTCCTCAACCCCAAATGTACACTTCTCGGGGTTGAGCTTCATATTGACCCCTCTGAGGGCCTGGAACACCTCGTCAAGGTCCTTCAGGTGTTGTTCGAAAGATTCAGACTTTACGACTATGTCGTCCACATATACCTCTACCGCCCGACCGATTAGGCCTTTGAAGATTTTGTCCAGTAGGTCGCCCCCACGCTTTTGAGGCTGAACGGCATGACCTCATAGTAGTAGTTGGCGTCAGCCATCATGAAGGTCGTCTTCTCCTTGTCCCTAGGGTGCATGCTTATCTGGTTATAGCCAGAGTAAGCGTCCAGGAAGTTTAGAATTTTATGGTCGGCTGCCCCATCCACCAGGCGGTCGATATTTGGGAGGGGATAGGTATCTTTCGGACATGCGCTATTGAGGTTTCTGTAGTCGACACACATCCTTCAGTTGTCGTTCGGTTTGGTGACCATGACGACGTTGGCCAACCAAGTCGTGTATCGGGTCTCCCGTATGAACCCGGTCGACAGGAGCTTATCGACCTCAGCCTTTGCTGCTAGGCGTTTTTCATCACCCAGATCCCTCTTCTTCTGGGAGATCGGTCGGGCTTCTTTAAATATCGACAGTCGATGGGTGATGATGTCCGGGCTCACTCTCGGCATGTCGGTCGGTGTCCATATTTTTCTTTAGCGCGACGTGCATGATATCAGCCTCGGCAGCTGCCATGGCCGTCCCTACAGCTGTGTTGTGTTCTTCATCCAGGAGGGGTACCCTCCTCAGCTCTTCTCTTGCCTCCAGTCTATCCTCGGTCGCCCAGGGATCGAGGTCTACCAACGCAACGGTTGGCTCGACTGACATCGGTCGGGCCTCCCTGGGTGAGCGGTCCTTTCGGGAGGACTTTCTCTTGGGAGAGGTGTCGTTCCTTAAGGGCTCCACCCAGAGGCTCTCAGCATAGCACTCTCGTTCCTTCTTCTAGTCTACATGGACCGTAAGAATGTCTCCCGTTTTCGAAGGGAACTTCATTGCCAGGTGAGGGGTGGATACGATGGCCATCAACCTGTTGATGGACGGTCAGCCGAGGAGGATGTTGTAGGAGGTACTGGCATCGATGACCAGATACCGGATCCTTATAGTTCTGGTATTCTTTCCCTCGCCGAAGGTGGTGTAGAGCTCAATGTAGCCCTTGGTACCTACCCTCTCACCTGAGAACCCTACTACATGGTTGTCGTAAGGCATCATTTCGGTCTCGGCTATTCTCATGGCCTTGAAATTTTTCCAGTAGAGGATGTCTACCGAACTTCCTTGGTCAACGAGAGTCTTCCGGATGGTGAATCGGTCTATGTCGACCGATATTACCATTAGGTCGTCTTGTTGGCGGTAATCCACGCCTTTGAAGTCCTCGTCCGTGAAGGTGATGGGTGGCATCCTCGGTCGGAATGCCACTGCATTCACCTGGTGCACGGCCCGCAGGTGCTTCTTCCGGGCGCTGTTGGTGCTCCCTTCCTCGGCGAAGCCGCCGGCTATGGTGTTTATAACCTCTTGGTTACCTCTTCTGTCGGCAGGGTCATCCTTGCGGGGAGGATCGTCCCTCCTAGGCTGTTGGTCGTCTCAGTGGTCTCGGTCATTTCGACCGTGCTAGGGTGACCTTGTACATCTGGGGGGTTCCGCTCGGCGGGGTGGGTCTCGGCCATTCCTGACGAATCAACGGAGGTTCCCAACTTGGATAAGTTCCTCGATCTTATCCTTCATTGTCTGGCACTCCTCGGTCGAGTGCACGTTTTTTTGATGGTATCGACACTACTTCCTTCGGTTGACATTGTTTGGTCTGGCCATTTTCCTTGGAGGAGGGATCAACTCAGCGTTGAGAGCCTCGTCCAGAATCCTTCCCCTCTCGGTCGTCAGGGGTGTGTACCTCGAGAACCGGATTGGTCGGTCTTGATTGTCTCTGCGTCGGTCATTCCTTTGACTCGGCCGACCCTGACGGTCTTTCTCCTCTTTGTTCTTCTCTCCACTGGCCTCGGTGCGGGCCTGGTTATGGAACTCTCTAAGTTTTTCCAGCTGCATGTATTTCGCAACTCTCTTCAGCTAGTTTCTCTCGACCCCATGGTGGGCGCCAATTGTTCCTGCTAGGGAGATGGGACCTAGAGAACTATTGAAGTCTTCGTCTTCCTCCTTCGGTCGGGCAGGTTGCTGGGTGCCTGACTGGGGTCCTTCTCGTCTTTGTTCTTCTCCTTCGGCTCTCGGTCTCGGGTGGACACCGAATGAGAGGGGTACTTGCGGAAGGCACTCCGACGCTCAAGTCAGTAAAGCGGGTGATCAGTATTCAGGTAGGTGCAGAGTAATAAATGATGTACCTTTCTCCTTGGGATGTGTGGTATTTATATTATTTTAATGGGCTTACCTTATTGGGTCTGATTAATGGAATGAATCTCACTTATGGGTGTATTACCTAATCCTTAATGACATATTAGCTTCACTGACTTTGGTTTGAGCGTTATGAATATATGGGTCGGTCGGCCAGATCGACCGTGACGATTTCCCTCGTCTCGGCCAAGTTTCTGTGGTTTCGACCAAATTTTTGCGGTCTCAATCAAATTTCTCCGATCTCAATCAACAAACCCAAGTCTCATTCAGGGTGACCGGATCTTCGGTCTCGTCCATATCATGACAGAATGAATATGAAATAGTTATCTTTGTCTAACAACTTATTATTTATGGCATAGGAGTTTATTAACATCAAATCACGAATCAATTCAATAACATAGTTTTCAGCAAGTTTTTTTATCACGGGCACTCTCATTCTATAACATCATGGCTCTTTCATCTTCAATTGAGATCTTAATACCCTCACTTATTGTCCATGCCAGAAGTATTCTTTAATCTTGTTGTCATATTGAACACTTCCCATTTAATTTGTTATGGTGCATTATTAATCTCCATTAATGAGCCAAATTAAGAATTTTCACATACATGCATTTAGTACCAATGCATAAATATTTTTGTAAGTATTGCTGTACGACAGGTCCATTGAATCAATTACAATTATGGTATTAGCATAATTGTTTGATTACAAATTTCTAAGTTCTAATTCTTAATTATTGCAAATTTCTATTCCCTTATATTATTATTCATTCATATAATTATTGTGGCAACGTTAGAAATTTTCCATACAGGGCTTAAAGTGGGATTCCATCAAGATGCAAAATAAAAGAGATTCTGTATCTTATTATGACTAAGAAAATTTCAAAAGTACCATGTGAAGTGTTTAATAAAAAAAACCATGTACATAGTCAGATGTGTTACTTTATGAAATTAAGTTCATAATGAAATAGCTTATCCTCACTTAACTTTTTATACAAAAAGGAATTATTAAGCAGCAAAGAGAAGAAGTGTATAGAAGTAATCAGAAATCTTGCAGCTGCAGGTGCCAAAGTGCGTTGTTATCCAAGGCACGAAGCTGAAACAAAAGATTGGTACTGAGAAGATTTGCCAATAGTTGTATATATGATGCAGATGGATTTGCGGATCTTAATTCTGATCCACAAATGTTGAGAATCTATTATTAAAATTCACATGCATGCACTACTCCCTTGTACAAACTGTTGTACTTGGAACCAATTATATGTGCATGACACACACACACACACAGATATATATATATATATATATATATATATATATATATATATATATATATGTTTGTGTGTTGTTTATGTGAACTTACTTCTACTGACTTGTACACATTATATGCAGAAGGATTCCTTCAACATCTTTCCATAATTGTTTCAGTTTTCTTGATTTTGGAAAAAAGAAAGCACCGACCTTTATTTGGAGTCATGATATTTGATACTTTCACCTTTTTTCTTACATTTAAATTACAATCTTATAAATTATTATTTTATTATACCATTTTATTTATATTTATTTATATTATTTTAATATAATATTTTATTATGAATAAAAATTGTAAAATGATGTAAAATAAAAAGGTGATGCCAAACAATATTTTTTCTTTATTTGTACATTACGTGTTTTTATAAACTATCAAGTGTGATTGTGCTGAAATTATTGCAACTAAAATGTATGTCAAGTGAGCTTCGAAGACTGAAGGTGTGATTTAAGAGGATAAGCGAAAACCCTAAAGTTTTATTTCTTCCATTGTTTGGTTAAAAAATATACAAGAAAGAAGGAGATTTGTTATTTTGTTCACATTTACCCGAAAAAATGTGTATTTTTATGTCGAAATAAAAGTATCTTTATTTATATCTCATTTTTTTAAAACATTCATCATATTTCCTTATAAAAAAAATAATTAAATAAAAATAGGACATTTAAAAAATGTCTTAACCCTCATCATGTACATTTATTTTTCTTTAGAACTTTTAAACACATATACATTTCAAGCATTAAGAAAAAAAGACTATGCTCCCTGCATATTCTACAACCAAGAACATTCATCATGTGATTTTATAAATAAACTTACTGTTCTTCATGTTGTCAAAATAGAGCATATGTGATTTGGTGGTGTATATATATATATATATATATATAGAATGAAAATTATTTATAAGTAGTCAATTTTTTTTCCAAATATTTAATATAAATAAATATACAAAATTTAAAGATCATTGAGCGAACTTGAATAATTCTTTCTTAACTCATATAAATAACTTTTTGTTTGTTAAATATATGCCATATTTAAATTAAAAAAAAATCTAAATTTTGTTCTTTTACAGATGTCAACGTTGATCTCCAGTGGTATTAAATATAAAAAAAATAATTAAAGTTATATATAGATTTTTTTCGTATGTAAACGTATACAAACTTATCTGATTTTATGTATATCTATATATAATTATTATGTTTTATATACGGATTTAAACTGTAATTTCAAATTTTTTTAGTGAATATTTACTTTAATGTTTTTGTGCTGTTGAAAAATCTTATTTGCTCCTTAAATCCAATTATTAGTTTTAAACTGGTAATCCCGTAAAACATAAACTGATGTTAATAAAGATAAAAGCAAATGAAAATTTGTTAAGAGCAGAAAAATACTATACTAATATTAGATTTCTTTTTCTTTTGTGTGTGCATAAGGAGGTAGGTGTGTCTATATAGTTAAGGATCAGTCTTTGAACTTTTATAAATAATTAGAATAATAGGTAACCTTTTACACATAAAAATTTTAGTGTAATTTTTAGGACATCTCCAACAAGTTTTTATTAAATATTGTATCGAGATAAATATTATACATAAAATATAAATGAATATAAAACGTGGCGAACAAAGGGACAATGTAAGGAAATGTTAGATTCGTGGTGCATGGCATGTGGAGGGTTCCACTGCTGACTATGTCTGATTGAGTTATCCCAACTTTGTCACACACCAACATTTTAGGTAGGGATGGTAAGGGAGCCATCATTAATTTTTAATTTCTCAATCTCTTTTGGTCCGATCGTTAATCCCTCAATTCGATATGGATTATAGATGAGGTTTTTTTTTAATACTTTAAAAAAAATATTGTTTTTGTAATTAAAATTAATGTTGATTAATGTTTTATTTAAAATTTCATTTATATTATTTTATATATATATATATATATATATATCATTTATTAATTGAAGTAAGATTAATATTTAATTTATTTTATTAGGTATTAATTTATTTTATTAAAATTTGATTTAATTTTTTTTTATTATCAATAACTAGATCTAAACAAAATAATTATAAAAAAAATTAAAAAAGTAGTTGTCTAATCCGCAGCACTCTCAATTGAACAAATTACAAATTTTAATTCGTATAATCTTACGAGACAATCTCTCCTATACTTCACTTTTGTAAGGTCCATGACGGATAAATCAAAACAGTAAAAAATTATCTATTTTAACACTCCTAATTTTGAAAATGATTTAATCACAGAAATATTTTTTTTTATTTGTTCATTTTTGTATGATAAAACATTTATTTTTTTATTGCTTGTTGTGGAAATGATTGAAAATTAAAGTTTTAAGAATAAAAAACATTTTGACAACCAATTTATGCGTACATTTTTACAACATGCAGTTTTATATTCATGATCCTCCTGACACAATATAGAAACTCTTTCTTAGACATGAGTTCCGTTATGTCTTAAGCAAAATCCTGCAAATTATTGGATCCTTCATTGCTATGCGCCTACCATTCTGAAATTATATTCTATATATGCGACTCAATGATGTATTATTTTCCTATAGAACTCAATTATTTATCGATAAAAAAATTCAGCAAATCATTGTAGATCCAAGCTTTTAATTATTTCGAAATAATTGACGTTAAACTAGATATCTGAGTAAAACTTATAGTTTGCATTAAATATAAAGGTTGCGTAGAGGGCATTTGATACGGAATAAATTTAACTCACTGTTAATTTTAATAAATTATTTAAAGAAATGTTTTAAAAGTATTATAAACGCTCGTGTTTAAAAACTTGTACATATTATTTTATAATATCTCTCATATTTTGTGTAATTATTATTATTGATTTAAAATTTAATAATAGCGTAAACTTTAACATCATTATTTACTGTATATATTATTAGTTTTTTTTATCAAGGTTATATATACTCCCCCCATAAAGTACCGCACACATTCAACTTATATAAACTAACTATTTATGTTGGCAGTAACCAGGCTATTATGGCCTTGGCCCTACTCATAATACTATTTTTAACGATTATAAAAAAATCCCCAATTATTCACATTTTTGGAAAGAAAAAGAGATTGAAAAAAAGTAAATATATAAATATATAATGTGATAAAAATAGTAATAAGTATTTGGGTAAAACTATTAAATGGTTTATAGGTAATGATTTATTAAGTAACTTTTATATAACAAAATTGCTAATAATGGAAAAAAGGAATAGAACCTAATTACATATGTAGAAAATAATCTGATAATCCGATATGATAGTAATAATTTGTGGCACCGTATTACTTGTTATTGTTATGCAAGAGTGTGTGTCCCAATAATTGGAAGCAAAGCCACATTGGTGAAGGCATGGGTCCACGAGAGTGACTGTAGTTGAGAGGGAAGAAGCTTGTAAACGGAGGACAACAGGAGGAACAACTCTAAAACCAAGCCAATAACATTTTTAGGAGGAAGATTTGGTATGGAGGATGAGAGGAGACGGGGGCAAAGACTCAGCAGATGTGAAGTTTGCATCAAATTGGGAAGTTTATCATCTACTTAAAATTTTATTTTAGTTGAAATGCAAGTAGGTGTTCTCTTTCCTGCCACCAATATTTTTCTCAAGGGGTATTTTTTAGTTGGGGAGGTTTTAATGAGAGATGACTATTTGACAACAAGTGTACCATGTCAAAATTAATAAATTTGTTTCTAAAAACGAATATCGAATTCACAATGAACAATTGAATTCTCAAGTATAATAGTCAATAAATAGAAAATAATATATTAAAGTTTGTTGGAAGTTTGTTGTGTATGAGCTTGCAAGAATGTAAATAAAGTAAAGTAAAAAGTTGTTTGATTTAATTGACAAAATTGGGATCGGGGTTCATCCTTCTCAGTATTTTGTATTTTGAAAAACATATAATATTCTATCTTTGATTGATATTGATGGTCATATAAAATTCATTTATATATATTTCTCGCATATAAAAATATTAAGATAGTCTTCTAAATATCGATTTCTCGCATACTTATAAAAACTCCTTATCGTTACGAAAAGATGTTGATAACAATTAATATTTAAAATCTATTTATAGCATTATCGTTTAAGTCAGATGCTTAGAAGTACTTTCCAGTCAAATATAAGGATCAAAATCATGATAAATCAAGCGTTAAGAATAAAATGACAATATCAATCATCAATCAAGAACAAAATATTATGTTTAAATATCACCTCAATACATAAGAGTTTGAACAGATTACCTCCAATCTCAAAGGGTAGAATTAGTCATTCATGTTGGCCATTACAAGCATGGAAAGCAAGAAAAGAATATCTAGTATGTTTCTCCTTGACGGTTGTCTCCTCTAGGGTTTTCTATCTTGATGGATTTCCTATGAGCTCTTCTTGGATGTTTGTTGAAGATGGTGCGGAAGCTTAATGGAAGAGATGAACAAGGTCCTCCTAAGAGGTGTGGTGACCTTGAAGGTGCATGAAGAGTGTGGAAATGGGAAGGTTCGGCCAACCCCTTTGAAGGTGGTGAAATGAAGATTAAAACCTAGAAGCTAGGCAAGGAGTAATGTATGGCACTAAATTGACAACATAACAATACTCTATTCAATCTTTTTAAAATACAAGGTGTAGGCTCCTCCTTTTATAGGCTAAGGAGGACCATAATGCAACCCTAATGCTAATCAAAATGAAATGCAAATTTACATCACATGGAGCACATGGCCATGTGGAGAATCCTTCTAGAAAGTGACCAAATCTTTAGCAAATCTAGGTCAAGTCTCATGGAATCAAGTTTATGCTATTTACACCACAACTAATACTAAGCTATCCTTAATGGGCCTTCATGTAGCATATACAAGTTGCTTCTTCTCCCATCCATAGCTTGGCCCAAGTCTCACATCCGTAGCTTGGTCATGGACCTAGTAATAGGTCCTAGACGGTCTACCCTTCCTTCTAGATGCTCTCCCTTTAGACGCTCTCCACCTTATGTTAGATGCTCTTCACTTTGGCCTAGACGCTCCTTCCTTTGGCCTAGACGCTCTTGGTTTGGCTTTGGATGCTCACATCTTGGCTCTTGTCTTTTTATATGAGGTTGTGCTTGGCCCTCTTCCATCATCCCCTCCCTCTTGAAAAGGATTTGTCCTAAAATCCAACGCTTTTTCTTCAACTAGGGGAATGGATGTGGCTGGATGGTGTCCATCATCTCCTCCTCCTTGAGAAGATCTATCCTCAGATCTACGGACTTGATCTCGAATAGCAGCCTCTTGTTTCGCCAAAGCTTTTCCTCTTGGATCAAACGTCCACCTATAGAAATCATCAAATAAAACATAGGTGTTAGTTTGAAAATCAATTTTACTATGTTGCCATTTTTGTTTTTCTTTTAGTTTTGGCAACTTTGGACAATATTTCTCTTTTGATTGTTGTATGTGTTCTCTAATCATCTAATGTATTTTGAAATGTTCATTTGTGGTTACTTTCTCTTTAGGCATAAATCCTATAGGAGATGGTAACAACTTAAAAGGAGAAAGATGATTTAGCCCACATATAACCTCAAAAGTAGAAATACAAGTAGTTTTGTGAACTACTTTATGGTGTGTATGCTCATCTCTAGAGTTGTGTTTGTCCTTTATGATTATTCTATGCATAGAAGAAAGAGCTAGATTTTCAAATGTATTTTGACCATGCCTTTGAGGATGATAAGAATTTAAAGTGTACAAGTTAGTTGCAAGTTTTCCAAAGAGAATCCTCAAATCATGGTTTGCGAAATTTGGAGCTCTATCCAACACTATGCTTGAGGATAAACCATGAAGATGCAGCACTTCTCTAGAGAAGAGTTTATCCATGAAAATCGAATCAAAACCTTTTGTTGTCCTAGGAAGCTCTAATATGAAATTTGTGTCTTCCCAAGGATCATTTGCAAAAGGTGAAGGAGCATAGAGTTCTTGAGACATTGCCTTAGCTGTAGTTTGAAAACAAGAATTGTACCTAAGGTAATGTCTTTGAACCTGATCCTGCCTGTTGACCAAAACGTTGGAGCTTTGCCTCGTCAAACTTGGATCGACGTGTGCGCCGCGTCAACCTCCGTCCTTCACCGCGATCCACCTCAAGAACCTGCAAAAGAACAGAACGGCGCCGCTGCGGCCGATCACACTCCAACGCCCAAGTCAGTGACTGAACCACCAAATACTAAGAGTAACACTCAAGAACTCTCAAGGAACCGTGAACCAGTTCTCTCTCAGTATACTCAAGAACTCGCAAGCGTAAAGAAGACAATCTGAACGTGCGTACCTCAGAAGTTTGTTGGGAAACCCTTATATACCTGGACACTTTCTCTCTCCTGGCAGTTACACATCTGGACACGTGGCTCGAATCCAGCTGTACACGTGCCATCATCTGGAGCCTCCTTGACTTGGGCGCTACTTCTGACTCTCCTTTGGCTAAGTTACTTATGCATGATACTACTCAGTGCATAGTTGTCTTGGAGCGCGATCTCTACTGGATTGGCGAGTTAGGGTGCCTTCGTACACACCTTCCCTGTGGTCTCGCCGGCCGCCTTCATGATTTGCACCACCTGTTTCACTGTGTATGCTCAAGCAAGCTGTCCCCCGACCTCATCCTCTGGCCAACTGGGAAATGTCTATCTGTCTTCATCTCCGGCGATGTCCTTGTTTCGGCGATCTCTAATCACTTGGTCTCCTGGGTTTACATCTGGCAACTTCATCTTTAACCTGGTGACCGCCGGTTCTGGGGTGCTGGAGATCGGAGCACGCCAACTTAATAACTGGCGACTACACGAGCCCCCCGACTTCCTTCCCTTCTGCCAACCTGGCGTCCCATCAACACGCCTATACAGTAGCTTGATGCCACGTCATCACTTCCGACTACCAGGGCGGTACACAAGCCCCCCAGTCTTAAGCGAAGACTTGTCCAGCGAAAAGACTAAAGGAGTCACGTCAATGCCGATCTACGTGGCGCTAGCGCAGAATTCCAAGCGGTTGTACTTTCTGCTTTCCTGACGCTCCACCAAACACGCCTCCAATCGCTCGACACGTGGCTTCATCAACGGTTACCTTTAATTGTCGTTTGCGCTTCCCAAACCCATTCGAAAAACCCTTAAACCCATTTCGCTCCACTGTTCCATCACTTTCTTGCTTTCTCAAACGTTTCAAGTTTCCTCTGCAAAAGCTCTCGACGCTCTTCAACCTCCTGAATCCTCAACTTCCTTCATCGCTCTTCCGATTACAAAAAGGTACTCCCTTTACTTCTTCTGCTGATTTTTCCTGCATTTTAACCGATTCGCATCATCCATTAACTGTCTGGTGCATACATTGTGGGCTGTTTCTTCTGTTTCTCCTTTCTCGTAACTTAGGGCTTCGTCTTCGTTACAACGAACCTTCGTTCGTTCGTTTTTCACCCATCTTTCACGATCGAGTCAGCCTCTGCGAACCCTGATCACCTTTTCTTTTCTTTTTCCTCTGCAGCTTCCGCAATGGCTCGCTCAAAGATCACCCCAAATCCTCCTCCCTCGTCACGAAACCCTTCATCTCAAGCACACAACCCACTGCGAGCACTTGGTGCTTCTTCTTCTCAGGCTGAGAGGCCTGCAACCTCCCGCCCTAGCCCGGCTCAGGCTACCCCACCTGTCGCCGGAGGAGCCTCCGTTCCTTCCCCAGACTTCAAAAAATTATACCCATGGGCCACCCTGACCTTGCTGAAGGAAACCTCCTCAGTAAACTCTGCTGGGGCAGTTCTTCGATTGAAGAAAGGGGACGAGCCTCACCTGTCGTTCCACAAGGAGCATGACGACAAGATGATGGTGCTACCTTGCTCCCCCGACCTGCCAGTGTGCGCCGACGACAAAGGGAACAACGGCGGGTTGTTCTGCTTTGTCTACACCACTCTGTTCAAGAAGGTGAAACTTAGGTTTCCCTTCACTCGTTTTGAAAGGGAGCTTCTTACCGAGCTCGACATCGCCGCCGCCCAGCTCCATCCCAACAGCTGGGCGTTCGTGCGGGCGTTCCAGATCATGTGCGACCATCTGGGGCTGCCAGCGTCAGTGGACGTCTTTCTCTTTCTTTTTGAAGCCAAGCACCCAGGAGATCGCCTGTGGGTGAGTCTTAACGGGATTGCTGGGAGGTCAATCCTCTCTATCTTCCAGCAATCTTACAAAGACTGGAAGGGCAAGTTCGTCCAGGTGCGCCCAAATGACAAGGACGCCTCGCTGCTCGACGGCTTCCCCTTGTATTGGGTAAACAAGGGGAATAAAGAGTCCAAGGGAAGCTTCAGGAGGCCAAGGAGTCCTGACAGCATGGGTGCTTTGGACAAGGATCTCTGCTTCTTCTGGAAAAGCGTGGCAGACGCCAATATTACTTTCCTCACCACCACGCTCATCTCCTACGAGTTCTTCGAAGATCAACTCGAAGTTCGCATAGGTTAGAACTCACCTCAACGTCTAAGTCTTTACTTTGACATTACCTCTGCTAACTGTTTCTGGGCATCTTGTCTGTTGTGCACAAGACTTTGGTTTTATTTTCTACACCACTTATCTGCTTTTGCTGCATACTAACTTACGCACTTGTCTTTCTCTCTGAGCTAACCCATGTATCCTTGCATTATGCAGATCGTATGTTGGGCCAAGGAAAATTAGCTGAACTGAGGGCGCTCGCCCGAGCCCACGGGTTGGCATCGGGTTCCCAGACCGTGCCAAACTCAGTGGTGGAGATCGCCGCTGCACAGGGCAGATCGCCACCCAAAGGCCCAACTCCTCCCGAGGCTCAGCCCGCCAATCAGCGCAAAAAGCTTATTCTCAGGAAACCAAAGAGGAAAACCCCTCAAGTGGTTCATGAGGAAGAAGAAGAAGATGACGAGGCGACTGAAGATGGCCTTGTCACCAAGAGGAAGAGGGTGGCGCCTTCTTCGCCACCTGCTCCACCTCCTCCTCCAACATCAACACCACCTTCCACACCCGCTCCGCCTCCAACATTGCTTCCTCCACCAGCTCCCACCTCGCCAGTCCAAGCGGTTCCTCTGGCGTCCGCACTTCCTGTGGTTGAGGCCGCCGAGCCTAACTTCATGGAGAACCCCCCGAGCGCCTCCACGCCCTATGTATCAGCTGGAGGGGGTCCTCCTTCAAACGCTTCGACTGCAAATGCCGCACCAGCCGGGGATGAAGGTGCTCACAATTCTCCAATCCTTATCACTGAATCCCCAACGTCACCACCACGCCAAGAAGCGCTCATTCCACAACCAACTCAAGAAGGTGGCGGCGAGAACCAACAAGAAGCCCCCCCGGTGCCTCCACAAGCAAACCTCTCTCTTGAGGTCAAAAGGGTGTGGGAGCCCTTTTCAGCAAAACTGAAGATGATGGCGGAGGATTTCCCCTCCATCATATCCAAAGTTGTGGAGAGTTCCACCGAGAAGCTCCAAGATGACATCTTCACACTCCGAGCGGAGAATCGCAGCATAAGGATCGAGGCGGAGAGGTTATCTTGCAACCTAACACTCGCCGAAATTGAACACTCCCGAGTTGAAGATGCTATGAGCACCGAGCTCCGGGTGGCACGCAAGGAGGCCACCGATCTACGCCATAAGGTGCAGCTCTTGGCTCAAGAGAAGATTGAGCTGGAGAGCAAGCTGGTACCTTATCGCGTCAAAGTGGCTGACCTGGAGGTGTTGATCAAAGCTGACGCCACCAAGGTAAAGAAGCTCGAACAAAGGTCAGCCGATCGGGAGGTCTTCTTGGGGAAGGTGGAAAAGGAGAGAGACGACACCATGGCCAAGCTTGCCGAAGCCAACAAAGGAAACGGGAAGATCGCCGCAGAACTGGCCCAAGTGCAGGCGGAATCCAAGAAGGTTACTGACGACCTTCTTCAGGCTCGGGAAACAATTGAAGAACTCAAGAAACAAGATGAAGAGCTGAAGCAGCAGAACGAGGGGCTAAAGAAACAGATCGAAGAACTTGAGCTGAGCTCTGCCCAGATTCTTGCTGCTGGATTCGAGGCCGCCCGGGAACAGTTCGCCTGCCTGTACCCCGACTTAGATCTTACCATGGTGTCTCTCAACAATGAGGTGGTGGACGGGAAAGTGGTTCCTTCTGAAGATTGATTGCTTCCCTCCATCCACGATTCTTATGCTTTCCCCTTTAGACATAATTGTAATAGATTTTCCTTTTTTTTCTGTATATGTACCTTGAACTGATGTTTACTTTATGACAAAGTCTTTGTACTTCTTCTTGTAACTTCTTTGTCTGCTTCATCTCTTCTCGTATAATTTACTTCAAAGAAATTAACTTAGTAATTTCGTAAGCGCAAATGTATACTTAACTGCTTCGAACCGCCGACTTCGAACAGTAACACTCTAACAACTTGTAACTTCAAGGTAATGAACCTTAGCGTAAAATCGCTCTTCAAATAACGAACTTCAACTCAACTAATGGCTTAAGATACAGCTCACCCGATCTGCTTCATCAAAACGGGTCTTTGACTTTCTCGCCATTGCTTGAATTTCTCCTGGTCGCCAAAGACTCTTGGCGATTCCAGCTTCCTCTTGCCTTCTCAACTTGGTCATTGTTCCTTTATCTGGGGGTAGAGGCGCCTTTCGGATCCTTCTCTACTTCCCTGAGCTTTAGAACAAGAGACCGGGTGGCTAGGCGTTCTCTTCGAACCTACCTTAGCCACCCTCCAAACTTCTTCCACCCTTCACACCATACCTGAACTCGTTCAAGACGAGAAGGATTTTCTCTTGCCTGAACTCGCTCATTGGCGAGAAGGTCTTTAACTCGCCTGAACTCGCTCATCGGCGAGAAGGTCTTTAACTCGCCTGAACTCGCTCATCGGCGAGAAGGTCTTTAACTCGTGCCTGTACATTGCCCCAGGGGTTACATCTTCTCTCCCCCAGAAACACTGAGGACTTTTGCCGGTGCCTCTACATTGCCCCAGGGGTTACATCTCCTCTCCCCCAGAAACACTGAGGACTTTTCGCTGGTGCCTCTACATTGCCCCAGGGGTTACATCTCCTCTCCCCCATAAACACTGAGGACTTTTCGCTCTTCCTCGCCTGCACTCGCTCGACGGCGAGGAGGTCTTTATCTCGCCTCAGGACGCGCGAGGGCGTTGAGGTCTTTTAACTGGTGCCTCCGATCGCCGAAAGACGATGAGGACTTTATCTTTAACTAATGCCGCCAATCGCCGAAAGACGATGGGGACTTAGAAACCTTTTAGAAAGCATGCAATATACCTTTAACTTGCCTTAAATCACATATAAGTGACAAGGTCTTTCTTCAAAACTTTCGGAAAACAACAAGCATGCAATCTAAAACAACTTTAAGCTTCGAAAACTCTTCTTTATTGGGTGGCCTCATTAAAAACCCTCCTTAGGGAAAAAAGAGTGCCCCCTTCAAACTGTTTTAACAGAAACATTGTAATATAACTTCGTGTTTGTCTTTACTTACAAAGTTCTTAACTGTAATATAACTTGAGGTGCGTGGCGTTCCAAGTGCGAGGAATCGCCCCTCCTTCCAATGTTTCTAAGCGGTAGGCGCCGTTCCCGAGCACCTCGGTTATTCTGAACGGTCCCGTCCACTTAGGCGACAGCTTATTCTCCATCTCGTACTGGTGGGCTTTCCTCATCACCAGGTCGCCCTCTCTGAACTGCCTTGGCATCACCTTCGAGTTATATCTTCGTTCAATCCTTCTCTTCACCGCCTCAGCTTTTAATCTCGCCTCTTCCTTGACCTCATCCAGTAGGTCCAGGTTCAACCTTCTCTCCTCATTCGAGTCTTCCTCCACGAAGTTCTGGAATCTCGGCGAGCTCTCCTGGATCTCTACTGGAATCATTGCGTCGCACCCATAGACCAAACTGAACGGGGTCTCATGGGTTCCTGACTGCTCAGTGGTGTGGTATGCCCAGACTATACGGGGTACCTCCTCAGCCCAGCTTCTTTTGGCTTTCTCTAGCCTTCTCTTCAAACCTCTTAGCAACACCCGATTGGCGGACTCTACTTGGTCATTCGTCTGAGGGTGCTCGACGGATGCAAACACTTGTTGAATTCCCACCCCTTCGCACAGCTTCTTCAATAGGTGACTTGCAAACTGAGTCCCATTGTCCGACACCAGGCGCTTGGGCACACCAAACCGGCACACAATGTTCTTCCACACGAAACCTTCGATCTTGTGTGCGGTGATCTGGGCCACTGGTTCTGCTTCGATCCACTTGGTGAAATATTCAATCGCCACCACCAAGTACTTCATCTGCCTGATCGCCAGCGGGAATGGTCCCAGGTCATGTTCACCCTCTGCCCCCGATATGCTCTTATTCTCGACGATCTCAAGGTCTCTTGGGTCAAAGACCTGTGACTCCTCGCCGCTTTCTCCGTCGACTTGCTTATCTGAAGAACCAGGTGATCTGCCACAAATGCTCTCGGCGTCTTCAGAGTTTCTTGAATCACCGTCCTCTGCCTACCCCCCTTGCCTGAACTGGCAAGCTTAGCTAGCAAGTCAGCTCGGGCATTCTGCTCTCTGGGCACATGCACCACTTCAAAGGACACAAAGGAACTCTTCAATTCCTGTACATACTCCAGGTAAGCCGCCATTTGTGGATCTTTAGCCTGGAACTCGCCTGTTACTTGCCCCGTGACTAGCAGCGAGTCACTCTTAGCCATCAGCACTCTGGCTCCCATCTCCTTAGCCAGCAAGATACCGACGATCAGCGCCTCATATTCTGCTTGATTGTTGCTGGCTTTGAAGGCAAACCTCAAGGATTGTTCGATCAGCACGCTGTTGGGTCCCTCCAAGATGACTCCAGCACCGCTACCCTGCTGGTTCGACGATCCGTCCACCGAAAGCACCCAACGGAAATCATCCCCTTCAACTCGTGTCGCTTCAGACGAGAGCTCGACCACGAAGTCTGCGAAGATCTGCCCCTTGATCGGACCTCGGGGCTCATACTTAATATCAAACTCCGACAGCTCCACCGCCCACTTCACCATCCTTCCCGCAACGTCGGGCTTCTTCAAGACCTTCTGGATGGGCAGGTCGGTCATCACCAGTATTGTAAAACTGTGGAAGTAGTGGCGTAGCCTCCTCGCCGAAAAGACTACTGCCAGTGCAGCCTTCTCCAGGGCCTGATACCTCGTTTCGGGGCCCTGCAGCACCTTACTAACAAAATAAATAGGCTTTTGAGCCTGATCTTGGTCCTGGGCGAGCACCGCACTCACCGCCCTCTCAGTTACAGCAAAATACAGCCTGAGAGGGGTTCCCACCAGTGGTTTGCACAAAACCGGCGGGCTCGCCAGATACTCCTTAAGGTTGACGAAGGCTTCCTCACACTCCTTCGTCCAGGCAAACTTGTTATTCCGCCTTAAACACTGGAAATATGGATGGCCCTTCTCTCCGCTGGCCAACACGAACCAAGACAGGGCGGCCATCCGACCTGTAAGCTGTTGTACTTCCTTCACAGTGGTCGGGCTCCTCATCGCCAATATGGCGGCACACTTATCCGGGTTGGCCTCTATTCCTCTTTCAGTTAAGAGAAAACCCAAGAACTTCCCAGCCTCCACGCCAAAGATGCACTTCTCGGGATTCAGCTTCAACCTAAACTTGGCGATCGTAGTGAACAACTCCTCCAAGTCCGCAACGTGCTTGCTTTTCTCTGGCGAGGTCACGACCATGTCATCCACGTATGCTTGCACATTCCTTCCCAGCATTGGTGCAAGTACCCGATCCATCAACCTCTGGTACGTGGCCCCCGCTTTCTTCAGCCCAAACGGCATCACCTTGTAGCAGTAGCACGATCTCTCGGTCATGAAGGCTGTCTTCTCTTCATCCATGGGATGCATCTTGATCTGGTTATACCCCGAGAAGGCATCCAGGAAACTCAACAACTTACACCCTACAGCACTATCCACCAGGGCGTCTATGCTTGGTAAAGGATATGAGTCCTTTGGGCAAGCCTTATTCAGATCAGTGAAATCGACGCACATGCGCCATTTTCCGTTACTCTTCTTCACCAGTACGACATTTGCCAGCCATTCAGGGTACTGGACTTCCCTGATGTGGCCTGCAGCGAGGAGCTTCTGGGTTTCGTCTCTAATCGCCTGCCTCCTCTCCTCGTTGAACTTTCTTCTCCTCTGCCGCACTGGTCTCACCAAGTTGTCCATCGCCAAATGATGGCACAAGAAGTCGGGATCGATCCCGGGCATGTCCGAAGCGGACCATGCAAACGCATCCAGATGCTGCTCTATCACCTTGGCGATCTGGTCCTGGAGCTCAACCTCCAGAGATCTTCCCAGCTTGAAAATCTTTCCTCTGATCTCTCTCTCGAGCCACTGCTCGACGGGCTTTGGCCTGGTTTCTCTGGCGATCACCGCCCTGGCGATTCCCAGCTCCCTCGCTTCCTCAGGGCGATTCCTCGCCTCTTCTTCCTCCAGACCGGCGTTCCCCTCCCCCAGCTCAGCATCCACCATCACCACGTCTCTTCCGGCGGTCTCTTCTATTACCGTCGATCTGGGCTTCACACCAGGAGGCGGGGTGGTTGTCACGTAACTCACCGACCTCTTGTTCTTCAGGCTATTCTCATAGCACTTCTTCGCTTCTTTCTGGTTGGATTTAATGGTGATCACCACCCCTTCCATTGACGGCAACTTCACCTTCATGTGCTGGGTAGACGGTATAGCGCCTATTCTGTTGAGCGTGGGTCTTCCCAGCAGAATGTTGTATGCTGACGGAGCGTTTACGACAAGGTATTTGATTTTCTCTGTTCTCGAACCCGCCTCATCTGTAAACGTAGTTCTCAACTCTATGTACCCCCTGACCTCTACCTGGTCACCAGCGAAACCATACAAACACCCTCTATAGGGCCTCAGCTGGTCAAGGTGATGGAGGAGGGCCAAGCACACCTACCCAAGGAAGCCAAGGCACAAGCCAAGGAGAGCGTCTAGACCAAGACCAAGACCAAAGTGAGCGTCTAGGACGTGAAAGTGAGCGTCTAGGACGTGAAGGTGAGTGTCTAGGACGTGAAGGAGGGAGGCTATCCATGGAGCTAGACCGTCTAGGACCCCTTACAAGATCAATGGCCAAACATATTCAAACACAAGCAAATGAGGCCACGGATGGAAGAGAGAAGGCTTTGTATATGTTTGCATAAAGGCCCATTGGGGGTACTTAGTAGATAGGATAATGTAGGAAGCATTTTGGAAGGAAACATTCTAGAATGTAGGGTTTGGTGGCCGGTCATTGCTTGGCACATGGTTTAGCATTTAGATTTAATTTTTGGTTTTCTTTTTCTTGTAATTCAGCTTACAAATTACGTCCAAGATAGCCTATAAAAAGGAAGGCTATCTCATTGTATTTGACAAGTTTAATTGAGTATTGTTATGCTGCCATTTTTTGTGCACTAGCTTTACTTCTCCTAGAAATCTAGGCTATAAACTTCAATCCTTTCACCTTTCTCCCTTGAGCTGGCCGAACCACTCAAACATCACACTCCTCATGCACCTTCAAAGCCAACACAACTCCTAGGAGGGCTTTGTTTCACTCACCCATTGCTTCCGCATCACTTTTACTACTTTGATTCAAGAAGAACACATGAAATGCCATCATTTGGTATCATGAGCTTTTGGTTCTTCAAGATGAGTAGCTTGGTCTTTTAATTTCAGTTTTTCTTTATTTCATCTTTGTCATTTCAATTCCTTACTTGTCTTGCTGTTTTTATATTTTAAATTGTTCTTGGTGTGCTTATGGAAGATCCAACCAAAGCACAATTGTTCAATTGATCTTGAACAAATTCTGTGCAGCTTGTGATAGGATTCCTTACACCATTGTGTGGCTGTTTTTCTTTTAGGAAATTGAGTCCTTATTGCTTTCTTATAATTGCTTCATTTTATGCTTTGAGTCTTTATTTTCTGAATCTATAAATGTTGTGTCAAGTCATGTGAATCCATATTTGTCAACAATTCTTAGTAGTCCTATTATTGGCTTGATTGTTTCTTGCTTTTGGGTCTCTTTATATTGCTTTAATCTGCTGTTATTTTGATCCTTTGGTGCTTTTTATTTTTAGTTTGAGTTCATAATTGTGTCTTAGTTCTTACACAATTTCCATTCTTACATTTTCCATTGTGTTAATTTTGGTTATCTTGCTGTTTTCTTCCAGTTTTCCAGATTTCCCCTGTATCATCTCTCTGTTCTGGGCTGTTTTGTTTTAAAAAAAATATTTCCACCCATAGGAAAATTCTGATTTTCTGGAAAATGCAAGTTTAAAGTGTTATAGAAAAGACAAAAAAAGAATGAGGTCAAAAGAAGCAACAGAAAAAAAAATGATAAATCTTACAAAATCAGAGTGCAAATCTTGAGCGCTCCAGCTGGCCTAACTGCACACCAAATTTGCAAAAATTATTAAAAAAAAATGGTGCATGCGTTTTAGGTGATTCCAAAGCCAAAATTTAGATAAGATCCTGAATTTTCTTGCATCCAAATTTCAGAAACAAATTTTACAATTACAGCTCAGCATAAATCGGGGAACAAACACATTTTCCAATGGTGCTGTTTTTTTATTTGGTCATCTAATCTAGTGCTTTTCTTTAGGAATTCCTTTTGTGTGCCAACTTTTATTGAGTACCTTTAATTGTTTGCTTTTATTTCTTGAATCTCTTTCTAAGTTTTCATATTATAAATCCTTTTGGTAGTACTGTTTTCTTTCAATTAAATTTGTTTCTTGCTTTTATTTCTTGACCTCTCATTTTGGGTGCTGGAATTTAATTCTCTCTTGGTGCTTATGTGCATGGAAATTGACTTGGTTTAAGGTTAAGCCCTTGTGAATAGGTGCTGGAAATTGGAGAATTAAAGCCAACTTTCTAAGGAGGAGTCAAAGCTAAGGCCGAAACAAGTTTTCTTGAAACAAACACTACAAACACCTAGAAGATCAACAATCAAGACAACAAAGAAAGTGCACTAACCAAAAAGAGGAACAACAAAGGGGGTTTTCTTATCTCCTTTACAACTTGGTTTATTGTTCATTACCTCTTTTAAATTACGTTTTAGACGGTGAGTGTGTCTTCAAGGGCTCAAAGTGTCCAAGAAGCCTCACCTAGGGCCGAATAGCATAGTAATTTTGCTTAGAATTTGTTGCTTGTTTGAACTTGTTTTTCTTTTGTTTTGGTAGAAACGTTTTGCATGCTTAGTATTGTTTAATTTTGTGCTATACCGATTAGCTTTGCTGCATATCTAGCTTACATAGTTTTCTTGCTTTTTGATTTCTCAACTTCTTGTGTTCTAAGTGTTTTACTAAGAGAAAATTTTGTGTGAAGTCATTGGAGGAAAGTTTTTGGCAAGGAAAAGGCTTGGTACTTAAGTAGTCCATTGTGACTCACCTCCCTTACCTGGAAAACTCCCTTCTCTAACTTTCCTAAACTTTCTCCAAGTAAAACACCTATATACACAAAGTTTTAGCCATGTCTTCTTCTTCTCACTCTCCAAAGTCTATAGAAAGTGAAGTAAAATCTTTGAAAACTCTTTTAAAAGAAGTATCCCAAGCGGTACAATTGATATCTTTTAGACAATTGGAGAATGAGAACAAAATCAATGAGTTGGCTAAAGCTCAAGAAGAGAAGTCACAAAAATCACAAAAAATCAAAAAAAACTCATGCATCCCATTCTCAAAGTATTGAGTCTCTAGGGGAGGGAAGCCATAGAATCAATGATTATTACCAACCACCCCCTAGAAGAACTAGGCAAAGGGAACAAGAGGTGCCAAGGGAAACAAGAGTAGACCTACCTCATTTTCATGGAAAGGAAAATGTAGAAGTATATCTAGATTGGGAGATGAAGGTAGAGCAACTTTTTGCATGCCATAGGGTAAGTGAGGAACAAAAAGTACCTTTAGCCACCCTTAGTTTCCAAGGGAATGCCATGTATTGGTGGACCTCTCTCGAAAGAGATAGACGTCTTCATAGGGAACCTTCCATTACATATTGGAATGACCTTAGGGGAGCCCTAAGACGTCGACATATACCCTCTTACTACCATAGGGAGTTGATGGACAAGCTCCAAAGACTCCAACAAAGAAATATGAGCGTAGAGGAGTATAGACAAAAGATGGAGCTCTATATGATGAGAGCCTCTATTAGAGAGGAAGAGGAAACCACCATAGCTAGGTTCCTTAGTGGCCTATCACTTGAGATAAGAGATAGAGTAGAGCTCTTACCTTATCAAGACTTGAATGATTTGGTTCAACTTTGCATTAAAGTTGAACAACAAAACTTGCGCAAAACCTCAAGTCAAAAGGTGAGCCCCTATTCTAGCTTTTATCCCAAGAAAGAGTTTAGAAGGGAGGGTAGTACATCCAAGGAAAAACCAAAAGAGCCTACCAAGCCCTTCACCAAAGAAACCTCAACCCCACCCATCCGAGCTAGAGATGTCAAGTGTTTTAAGTGCTATGGTAGGGGGCATGTGCAAGCACAATGTCCAAACCAAAGGACTTTGTTTTTAAAAGGTGTAGACGAGTACACTAGTGGCGAGGATGAGCCTAGTGAGAAAGAGGAAGGGGGAGAGGATGAGAGGGTAGCTCCACTAGAGGGAGAATTGCTTATGATTAGGAGAACCCTCAACAATCACCCTAGCACATCCATGGAAACACAAAGGGAGAACATCTTTCATACAAGATGCAATGTTTTAGAAAATATATGTTCCCTCATTGTGGATAGTGGATCTAGTTGTAATTGTTGTAGTGCTAGGATGGTTGAAAAGCTTAAGCTACAAGTAGTTCCTCACCCAAAACCTTACAAACTTCAATGGCTTAATGAAAATGGGGAACTACATGTAGACAAGCAAGTGGAAATCAAGTTTTCCATAGGGAACTACAAAGACAAAGTTTTATGTGATGTAGTGCCTATGGAAGCTTGCCATATCTTATTAGGGAGACCATGGCAATTTGATAAGAAAACCTTGCATGATGGTCTCACTAACGAGATTTCCTTCACCCATAAGTATAAAAAGTTTGTACTTAGTCCTTTACCACATTCTCAAGTGGTGAAAGACCAAATACAAATGAAACAAAAGAGGGATGAGGAAAACAAAAAAAAAAAGAGCTAGAAAAAGAGAAAATCCTTAGGGATAGAAAGGCGTGGGAGAAGAGTGTTCCTTCCCACAAGGTTGGTCAACAAGAAAAACCTCTTGAAAATGTTTTTGAAAACTTGCTTCTTGTTGAACAACCAAGCCTTATCTTTTGTAAAGGAGCACTTACATGCACTGCCACAAGTAGTGAACTCATGGTTTTACCTCCTCAAGTAGAAAACCTTTTGAGTGAATTTGAAGATCTATTCTCCCAAGAAGGACCCATTGGGCTTCCTCCTCTTAGGGGGATAGAACATCAAATTGACTTTATACCGGGGGCAAGCCTACCAAATAGGCCTGCTTATAGAACCAACCCCGAGGAAACAAAGGAGATAGAATCACAAGTTCAAGACTTGTTGGAGAAGGGTTGGGTTCAAAAGAGCCTAAGCCCTTGTGCTGTACCTGTCTTGTTGGTGCCAAAAAAAGATGGAAAATGGCGTATGTGTTGTGATTGTAGAGCAATCAACAACATCACCATCAAGTATAGGCATCCAATCCCAAGGCTTGATGATATGCTTGATGAATTGCATGGGTCAACTCTATTCTCCAAAATTGACCTTAAAAGTGGATATCACCAAATTCGAATCAAGGAGGGTGATGAGTGGAAAACCGCTTTTAAGACCAAATTTGGATTATATGAGTGGTTGGTGATGCCCTTTGGGCTTACTAATGCTCCAAGCACATTCATGAGGCTTATGAATCACACCTTGAGGGATTGTATAGGTAAATATGTAGTAGTTTACTTTGATGATATCTTAGTATATAGTAAAACCCTAGAAGACCATCTAAGCCACCTTAGGGAAGTTCTTCTAGTCCTTAGGAAAAATAGTCTTTTTGCCAATAGGGATAAGTGTACCTTTTGTGTAGATATTGTAGTCTTCTTAGGCTTTATAGTAAACAAAAAGGGGGTGCATGTAGATCCCGAGAAAATCAAAGCCATCCGCGAGTGGCCAACTCCACAAAATGTAAGTGAAGTAAGAAGTTTTCATGGGTTAGCTAGCTTCTATAGAAGGTTTGTGCCTAATTTTTCTAGCCTAGCTTCTCCTTTGAATGAACTTGTAAAAAAACATGTTGCATTTTGTTGGAATGAAAAGCATGAGCAAGCCTTTCAAAGGCTAAAAGCTCAACTCACCAATGCACCCATCCTATCTCTCCCAAATTTTTCCAAAACTTTTGAGATAGAGTGTGATGCATCGGGAGTAGGCATAGGTGCGGTTTTGTTGCAAGGTGGACACCCCATTGCTTATTTTAGTGAAAAACTCCATGGTGCCACCCTCAACTACCCCACCTATGACAAAGAGCTCTATGCTCTTGTGCGAGCCCTAAAGACTTGGGAACACTACCTTGTGTCCAAAGAATTTGTTATCCATAGTGATCACGAGTCTTTAAAATATTTAAAGGGCCAACACAAGCTCAACAAGAGACATGCTAAATGGATGGAATTTCTTGAACAATTTCCTTATGTAATCAAATACAAGAAAGGGAGCACCAATATAGTGGCCGATGCTCTTTCAAGACGGCACACACTCTTTTCAAAACTAGGTGCCCAAATTCTTGGATTTGACCACATAAGAGAGCTTTACCAAGAAGATCAAGAACTCTCATCCATCTATGCCCAATGTCTACATAGAGCACAAGGAGGTTACTATGTGTCCGAGGGATATCTTTTTAAAGAAGGAAAACTTTGCATTCCCCAAGGAACACATAGAAAACTCCTTGTCAAAGAATCACATGAAGGGGGACTCATGGGCCATTTTGGAGTTGATAAGACTCTAGATCTTTTAAAAGCAAAATTTTGTTGGCCACACATGAGGAAAGATGTCCAACGACATTGTTCTAGATGTATCTCATGTTTAAAAGCAAAGTCTAGAACAATGCCGCATGGACCCTACAACCCTTTGCCGATTGCAAATGCTCCTTGGGAAGACATTAGCATGGATTTCATTTTAGGACTTCCTAGGACTGCAAGAGGCCATGACTCTATCTTTGTGGTAGTGGACCGTTTTAGCAAAATGTCCCACTTTATTCCATGCCACAAAGTGGATGATGCTCAAAATATTTCTAAACTCTTCTTTAGAGAAGTGATGAGACTCCATGGTCTCCCTAGAAGTATAGTGTCCGATAGAGATCCCAAGTTTATAAGCCACTTTTGGAAAACTCTTTGGGGTAAACTTGGAACAAGACTACAATTTTCAACTTCTTGTCATCCTCAAACGGATGGGCAAACCGAAGTAGTCAATCGATCTCTTGGAACTATGCTTAGGGCTATCATGAAGGGCAGCCACAAATCTTGGGATGAGTACCTTCCCCACATTGAATTTGCTTACAATAGAGTAGTTCACAAGACTACTAATGCTTCTCCTTTTGAGGTAGTATATGGTTTTAATCCTCTCACGCCCATGGATTTGATACCCCTTCCTAATCCACAAGATTTTGTGCATAAGGAAGGAGTACTCAAAGCTGATTTTATCAAGAAAATGCATGAGAAGATTAAAATTCAAATACAACAACAAAATGAGAAGTACACAAAATACAACAACAAAGGGAAGAGAGAAATAATTTTTGAGGAAGGAGACTTAGTTTGGCTTCACCTTCGCAAAGATAGATTTCCAAATCAAAGGAAGTCCAAACTAAGTCCCCGAGGTGATGGACCTTTCCAAGTTCTCAAGCGAGTCAACAACAATGCATATAAGTTGGACCTACCTCTTGAATATGGAGTACTTGACACTTTTAATGTAATTGATCTTTCTCCATTTGTAGGTACCAATGACGATGACGAGCTGGATTTGAGGACAAATCCTTTCCAAGGGGGAGGGGATGATGGAGGAGGGCCAAGCACACCTACCCAAGGAAGCCAAGGAGAGCGTCTAGACCAAGACCAAGACCAAAGTGAGCGTCTAGGACGTGAAAGTGAGCGTCTAGGACGTAAAGGTGAGCGTCTAGGACGTGAAGGAGGGAGGCTATCCATGGAGCTAGACCGTCTAGGACCCCTTACAAGATCAATGGCCAAACATATTCAAACACAAGCAAATGAGGCCACGGATGGAAGAGAGAAGGCTTTGTATATGTTTGCATAAAGGCCCATTGGGGGTACTTAGTAGATAGGATAGTGTAGGAAGCATTTTGGAAGGAAACATTCTAGAATGTAGGGTTTGGTGGCCGGTCATTGCTTGGCACATGGTTTAGCATTTAGATTTAATTTTTGGTTTTCTTTTTCTTGTAATTCAGCTTACAAATTACGTCCAAGATAGCCTATAAAAAGGAAGGCTATCTCATTGTATTTGACAAGTTTAATTTAGTATTGTTATGCTGCCATTTTTTGTGCACTAGCTTTACTTCTCCTAGAAATCTAGGCTATAAACTTCAATCCTTTCACCTTTCTCCCTTGAGCTGGCCGAACCACTCAAACATCACACTCCTCATGCACCTTCAAAGCCAACACAACTCCTAGGAGGGCTTTGTTTCACTCACCCATTGCTTCCGCATCACTTTTACTACTTTGATTCAAGAAGAACACATGAAATGCCATCACAAGGGGTAACTCCAACTGCGTGAAAGTCGGCCAGAACATCACGTCTGCCGAACTTCCTTGGTCCACCAGAACTCTGTGGACCTTCCTTCCTGCTGTGATCAACGAGATGACTATGGGATCGTTGTCATGAGGCACAACGTCCCGAAGATCTTGCTTTGTGAACGTAATGTCCACATCCGACGAGTGATCTTCAAACATATCCACCGTCATCACAGACCTCGCGTACTTCTTCCTCTGTGATGCGGTGCATCCACCACCCGAGAAACCTCCTGCAATGGTGTGGATTTCCCCGTGTGTAGGCATCTCGTGCTGCTGTGCCTCTCCACCCGCTGGTTGGGAGCTCGACGCGCCCCCCGTCCTTCTGTCCAGCAAGTAGTCGTTTAGGAACCCGCTCTTGACCAGATCGTCGAGCTGGTATCCTAAAGCCCAGCACGAGTCCACGGTGTGGCCAAAGCCCTGGTGAAACTCACACCAGGCGTCTGGCTTTGGTCCCAGCACCTTGTCGCCCACCTTCTCGGGCGCTTTCAACCTTGTTGATATGTTGGGAATGGCGATCAGGTCCGCCAATCCCATGACAAACTTGTGCTTTGGCGGGCGATTGTACTCCCGGCGTGCTGGTTGCGGGCGCCCTTGGCCCCTGCCCTTGTTCTTCCTTGGATCGTAAGGATGGCGAGTCCTCTGATCCCTCCTAGCCGCCGCTGTCTCCAGCACCCTCTGTGGTTGGATCCTGGTCTGGGCGCGTGGCCTAGCGGGAGCCACACTTCCTCTTTTCTCGACGACCTCACTCTCATCGGCGATGTGGGCCACCGCAAGTCGCCTAACCTCAGCGAACGTGGCAGGGTGAGCCCTGATCAATGCTTCGCAGAATGGTCCCGGCAGCACTCCCTTCTTAAATGCATAGACCAGCATTTCTTCATCTTTGGCCGGCGATCGGACCATTTGCGCCCCAAAACGATTCAGGTAATCCCTGAGGGACTCTCCCTGATACTGCCTTATATCGAACAAATCATAAGACACCCTGGGCGGTGCCTTGTTCACGATGTACTGCTCGACGAAGATCTTAGAGAACTGTTGGAAGTTGGTTATGTGACCTGTAGGCAGGCTCACAAACCATTCCAGCGCCGTTCCCTGGAGTGTGCTCACAAACATCTTACAGTACACGGCGTCTGATCCTCCTGACAGCATCATCTGCGTATGGAACGTGGTGAGATGAGCTTCAGGATCCTCCACGCCGGTGAAAACAGCCTTCACAGGTACTACACTCGCAGGGATAGGCGTGTCGGTAATCGCCTGAGCGAAAGGCATAGGAAAAACACGAGGCGGCGTTGACGGCGCGACCTCTTCAGCGACTGGGCGCCCTTGCTGCTCCTGAAGAGCTTGACGCAGCTCTTCAGTCACTTTGCTAAGCTCGTCATTCCTGGCCCGAGAGGCGACCAGGTCCTCATGCATTCTCGCCTGCTCTATACGCGAGGCTTCCACATTCGCCTGCAACGAACGCATGATTTCCACCATCTGCGCCATAGTCATGGCGCCTTCAGCAGCAACGGGCGCAACTGGACTTGAACGGTTGCTTCTCATTTTTCTCATGAAAACTTGGCAAATCACAGAGAGTAACGAACAAGACCTTCTTCAGCGACGATCAACTCAGCGATCAATCGGTCAGAACTTCGCGAAACTTCGAAAGAAACCTCAAGAACACAGTGAACCTCCACAGAAACCTGCAACTCCACCAGAAACCGACGCTCCTTCCACGAAAAACCAACACGAGCCAAAGAACTCAGATCTCACCGAACAAATCTCGTGTGAGCAGCAGAAAACTTCACCTCACCGAACAAGAACCCAAACGAACAGTGAACAATGGTTGCACCAGCACACAACCACACAGAAAACTGCAAAAACCTCCAAGAACTAACGCTGTGGATGGGAACAGGTTTTACACGGACCCACGGTGGGCGCTTGATGATCCTGCCTGTTGACCAAAACGTTGGAGCTTTGCCTCATCAAACTTGGATCGACGTGTGCGCCGCGTCAACCTCCGTCCTTCACCGCGATCCACCTCAAGAACCTGCAAAAGAACAGAACGGCGCCGCTGCGGCCGATCGCACTCCAACGCCCAAGTCAATGACTGAACCACCAAATACTAAGAGTAACACTCAAGAACTCTCAAGGAACCATGAACCAGTTCTCTCTCAGTATACTCAAGAACTCGCAAGCGTAAAGAAGACAATCTGAACGTGCGTACCTCAGAAGTTCGTTGGGAAACCCTTATATACCTGGACACTTTCTCTCTCCTGGCAGTTACACATCCGGACACATGGCTCGAATCCAGTTGTACACGTGCCATCATCTGGAGCCTCCTTGACTTGGGCGCTACTTCTGACTCTCCTTTGGCTAAGTTACTTATGCATGATACTACTCAGTGCATAGTTGTCTTGGAGCGCGATCTCTACTGGATTGGCGTGTTAGGGTGCCTTCGTACACACCTTCCCTGTGGTCTCGCCGGCCGCCTTCATGATCTGCACCACCTGTTTCACCGTGTATGCTCAAGCAAGCTGTCCCCCGACCTCATCCTCTGGCCAACTGGGAAATGTCTATCTGCCTTCATCTCCGGCGATGTCCTTGTTTCGGCGATCTCTAATCACTTGGTCGCCTGGGTTTACATCTGGTGACTTCATCTTTAACCTGGTGACCGCCGGTTCTGGTGTGCTGGAGATCGGAACACGCCAACTTAATAACTGGCGACTACACGAGCCCCCCGACTTCCTTCCCTTCTGCCAACCTGGCGTCCCATCAACACGCCTATACAGTAGCTTGATGCCACGTCATCACTTCCGACTACCAGGGCGGTACAGAACCTCTTTTCTCATGGGGGACAAAAGTTTTCCTTTTAAAAGCTCTAGAGTTTTATCAACTCTAATTTGGCCCATGAGTTCTCCTTCATGAAGACTTTTTCTCTTATGTGTAAAGATAGTCTAGTTGTTACAACCATTGTTTATGAGAATTTGTACACTTTGCAATGGTTGTCTCAATAAAACATGACAAGTTGCTCTAGGCACTACTTCACATAAAAAATTGTTTTTGTAGATGCTTATAGATAACTTGACATTCACTTGGTGATATCCTAGCACATATGAGAAATAATCTACTTCATCTTTATCTATGCAAGCTTCTTTTAAAGACTCTTCTTTTTTGCTTATGCTTGCAAATGTTCCTTTACAAGAGGTAAGGCTAGGTTGTTCAACAAGAAGCATGTTTTCAAGGGTATGTTCAATGTGCTTGCCTTGTTGAATGACCTTGTGGGAAGGAACACTCTTCTCCCACGCCTTTTGTTTCCCAAAAGTTTTCTCTTTTTCGATTTTCTCTTCATCCCTCTTATGTTTCATTTGTATTTGGTCTTTTACCACTTGGGAATGTGGTAAAGGGTAAGTACAAACTTTTTGTGCTTGTGGATGAAGGAAATCTCGTCAGTTAGACCATCATGCAAGGTTTTCTTATCAAATTTCCATGGTCTACCTAATAAGATGTGGCAAGCTTCCATAGGTACTACATCACATAAAACTTTGTCTTTGTAGTTACCTATAGAAAACTTGATTTCCACTTGTTTGTCTACACGTAGTTCCCCATTCTCATTGATCCATTGTAAATTGTAAGGTTTTGGATGAGGAACTACTTGTACATTTAGTTTCTCAATCAATCTAGTGCTACAACAATTGCAGCATGATCCACCATCCACAATGAGAGAGCATATATTTTCTAAAACATTGCATCTAGTATGAAAGATGTTCTCTCGTTGTATCTCGATGGATGCACTAGGTTGACTGTGGAGGATTTTTTGAATCATCAATAAGTCCCCCTCCAAAGGATTTATCCTCTCTCCTTCCCCCTTTTCTTGTGTACTAGGTTCATCCTCACCACTAGTGTACTCATCTTTTCCTTTTAAGAACAAAGCCCTTTGGTTTGGACATTGTGCTTGCACATGTCCTCTTCCAAAACACTTAAAACACTTAGTGTCCCTAGCACGGATGGGTGGGGTGGAGGCATCTTTTACTAAAGGTTTGGTAGTTTCTTTGGGTTCTTTCTTGGGATACTTAGTTGCTATACTTTCATCTCCCAATCTAGGTATACCTCTACATCTTCCTTACCATAGAAATGGGGTAGGTCTACCCTTACTTCCCTTGGGCTCTCTTCCTCTCTTCTTCTATTTCTCCTAGGGGGTGGTTGATAGTAATCATGGCTTCTAAGGCTTCCCTCCCCTAGAGATTCTTGGATTTGTGAAAGAGATGCATGGTTATTGGATTTTTTTGAACTTTGGGATTTCTCTTCCTTTGCTCTAGCTAACTCATTGATTTTAGGCTCATTTTCCAATTGTCTATATGAAATGAGTTGTACGCCCTTTGCAAGATGGATTTCCTATGAGCTCTTCTTGGATGTTTGTTGAAGATGGTGCGGAAGCTTAATTGAAGAGATGAACAAGGTCCTCCTAAGAGGTGTGGTGACCTTGAAGGTGCATGAAGAGTGTGGAAATGGGGAGGTTCGACCAGCCCCTTTGAAGGTGGTGAAATGAAGATTAAAACCTAGAAGCTAGGCAAGGAGTAATGTATGGCACTAAATTGGCAGCATAACAATACTCTTTTCAATCTTTTTAAAATACAAGGTGTAGGCTCCTCCTTTTATAGGCTAAGGAGGACCATAATGCAACCCTAATGCTAATCAAAATGAAATGCAAATTTACATCACATGGAGCACATGGCCATGTGGAGAGTCCTTCTAGAAAGTGACCAAATCTTTAGCAAATCTAGGTCAAGTCTCATGGAATCAAGTTTATGCTATTTACACCACAACTAATACTAAGCTATCCTTAATGGGCCTTCATGTAGCATATACAAGTTGCTTCTTCTCCCATCCATAGCTTGGCCCAAGTCTCACATCCGTAGCTTGGTCATAGACCTAGTAATAGGTCCTAGACAGTCTACCCTTCCTTCTAGACGCTCTCCCTTTAGACGCTCTCCACCTTGTGCTACAATTGGCGTAACTGAACACTGATTTTAGAAAATTTATTAAAAAAAATGGTGTCACGCTTTCTGGACCACAACAATTATTTCAGTGGTGTTGTTTTTTATTTTGAAATCAAATCTAGTGCTATTCTTTAGGTTCCATTTTGTGTGCCATCTTTCTTTGAGTACCTTTTATTTGCATGTCTAATTTCTTTGGAACTCTTTCTAGTTGTCACATTTAATTCCTTTTGTGTGGTACTGTTTTTCAAATTAATTTGTTTCTTGCTTTAATTCTTTGATCTCTAAGCTTGGTGGTGGAATTAATTATCAATTGGTGCTTGATTGAGTGGGATTTGACTTGAGGGGAGTCTAGTTTGCTTAATAGGTGCTGGATTGAAGAACTAATCACCTACTTACAAGAGGAACAAAGGCAAGGGGCAGAAACAAACACCTTCTAAATACACCACATACATTGGAAGGCCCAACCAAGAAGAGACAACAAAAAGAAGTGCAAATAGGAAAATCAACAAAAGGGAGTTCATCTAATTTCTTTATACTTAACTTTTGTTAATTACTTGTTTAATTACGCAATTAGACGGTGAGTGTGTCTTCAAGGGCTCCAATTGTCCATGAAGCCTCACCCAGGGCCGATTAGTTTAGAACTATCTAGTTTAGCAATTGTTAATTGTTTTAATTGCATCTCTTTGCTTTAATTAGTTACACTTCTTAAATGTCTTGTAGTGTTTAAAAGCTTTGTTAAATTTGCTTGGTTGATTAGATAGTTTGCATTGTTTCTTACATTCAAAATTTGGTTTCTCCAATTTGATTGTGTTTTAAGTGGTTTACTAAGAGAAATATTTGTGTGAAGATTTGGAGGGATAGTTTTTAGCTAAGGCAAGACTTGGTATTTAAGTAGTCCATTGTGACTCACCTCTCTTACCTGGAAAACTACCTTCTTTAACTTCCCTAATTTTTCTCAAAGTAAAACACTTCTATACACAAAACTCTAGTCATGTCTTCTCATTCTGCAAAGTCTATGGAAAGTGATATGAAGTCCATAAAATCCCTTTTGAAACAACTAGCAAAGGATGTTCAACTCATTTCCTATAGACAATTGGAGAACGAGTCTAAAATCAATGAACTAACTAGAGCAAAGGAAGAAAAATCACAAAATTCAAAAAAATCTCATACTCATGCATCTCATTCAAAAGAAGATGAGTCTCTAGGGGAGGGTAGCCTTAGAATCAATGACTATTACCAACCACCCCCTAGAAGAAATAGGCAAAGGGAGTAAGAGGGCCCAAGGGAGGTTAGAGTAGACCTACCTCACTTCCATGGTAAGGAAAACGTAGAAATCTACCTAGATTGGGAGATGAAAGTAGAGCAACTCTTTACTTGCCATAAGGTGAGTGAAGAACGTAAGGTAACCTTAGCCACCCTTAGCTTCCAAGGGAACGCCATGTATTGGTGGACCTCTCTCGAAAGAGAAAGACGTCTTCATAGGGAACCTCCCATTGAATATTGGAATGACCTTAGGGGAGCCCTAAGACGTCGACATATACCCTCATACTACCATAGGGGTTAGTGGACAAGCTCCAAAGACTCCAACAAAAAAATATGAGTGTAGAGGAGTATAGGCAGAAAATGGAGCTCTATATGATGAGAGCATCCATTAGAGAAGAGGAGGACACCACCATAGCAAGATTCCTTAGTGGCCTCTCTCTTGAGATAAGAGATAGGGTAGAACTCCTTCCCTACCAAGACTTGAATGACTTGGTTCAACTTTGCATTAAAGTTAAACAACAAAATTTGCGCAAAACTTCAAGTCAAAGGGTGGGTTCATACTCTAGCTTTTATCCCAAGAAAGACTATAAGAGGGAGGGTAGCACATCTAGAGAAAAACCAAAGGAAACTACCAAGCCCTTAGCAAAAGAAGCCTCCACCCCACCCATCCGAACTAGGGACATTAAGTGTTTTAAGTGCTATGGAAGAGGGCATGTGCAAGCACAATGCCCAAACCAAAGGACTTTGTTTCTAAAAGGTGTAGATGAATACACTAGTGGTGAGGATGAGCCAAGTGACAGAGAGGAAGGGGGAGAGGATGAGAGGGTAGCTCCATTAGAGGGAGAATTGCTAATGATTAGGAGAACCCTCAACAATCAACCTAGCACTTCCATGGAAACACAAAGGGAGAACATCTTTCATACAAGATGTAATGTTTTAGAAAATATATGTTCCCTCATTGTGGATAGTGGATCTAGTTGCAATTGTTGTAGTGCTAGAATGGTTGATAAGCTTAATCTACAAGTAGTTCCTCACCCAAAACCTTACAAACTACAATGGATTAATGAACATGGGGAACTAAGTGTAGATAAGCAAGTGGAAATCAAGTTTTCCATAGGGAACTACAAAGACAAAGTTTTATGTGATGTAGTGCCTATGGAAGCTTGCCACATCTTATTAGGGAAACCATGGCAATTTGACAAGAAAACCTTGCATGATGGTCTCACTAACGAGATTTCCTTCACCCATAAGCATAGGAAGTTTGTACTTAGTCCTTTACCACATTCTCAAGTGGTGAAAGACCAAATACAAATGAAACATAAGAGGGATGAGGAAAAAAAAAGTGCTAGAAAAAGAGAAAATCCTTAGGGATAGGAAGGCGTGGGAGAAGAGTGTTCCTTCCCACAAGGTTGCTCAACAAGAAAAGCCTTTTGAAAAGATCTTGGAAAATTTGCTTCTTGTTGAACAACCAAGCCTAATCTTTTGTAAAGGAACACTTGCATGCACTGCCACAAGTGATGAACTCATGAGTCTACCTCCTCAAGTGGAAAAACTTTTAAGTGAATTTGAAGATATATTCTCTATTGAGGGACCCATTGGACTCCCTCCCATTAGAGGTATAGAACATCAAATTGACTTCATTCCGGGGGCAAGCCTACCAAATAGCCCCGCTTATAGAACTAACCCCGAGGAAACAAAGGAGATAGAGTCACAAGTTCAAGACTTGTTGAAGAAGGGTTGGGTTCAAAAAAGCCTAAGCCCTTGTGTTGTACCTGTCTTGTTGGTGCCCAAAAAAGATGGAAAATGGCGTATGTGTTGTGATTGTAGAGCAATCAACAACATCACCATCAAGTATAGGCATCCAATCCCGAGGCTTGATGACATGCTTGATGAGTTACATGGGTCAACCATATTTTCTAAAATTGACCTTAAAAGTGGGTATCACCAAATTCGAATCAAAGAGGGTGATGAGTGGAAAACCGCTTTTAAGACCAAGTTTGGATTATATGAGTGGTTGGTGATGCCCTTTGGGCTCACTAATGCCCCTAGTACATTTCTGAGGCTCATGAATCATACCTTGAGGGATTGTATAGGTAAATACGTAGTAGTTTACTTTGATGATATCTTAGTGTATAGCAAAACCCTAGAAGACCATCTAAGTCACCTTAGGGAAGTTCTTCTAGTGCTTAGGAACAATAGTTTATTTGCCAATAGGGATAAGTGCACCTTTTGTGTAGATAGTGTAGTTTTCCTAGGTTTCATAGTTAACAAAAGGGGGGTGCATGTTGACCCCGAGAAGATCAAAGTCATCCGAGAGTGGCCCACTCCACAAAATGTAAGTGATGTAAGGAGTTTTCATGGGTTAGCTAGCTTCTATAGAAGGTTTGTGCCTAATTTTTCAAGCTTAGCTTCTCCTTTAAATGAACTTGTAAAAAAAGATGTTACATTTTGTTAGAGTGATAAGCATGAGCAAGCCTTCCAAAGGCTAAAGGCTCAACTCACCAATGCACCAATTCTAGCTCTCCCAAATTTTTCCAAAACTTTTCAGATAGAATGTGATGCATCGGGGGTAGGCATAGGTGCGGTATTGTTGCAAGGTGGACACCCCATTGCATATTTGAGTGAAAAACTCCATGGTGCCACCCTCAACTATCCCACCTATGACAAAGAGCTCTATGCTCTTGTGCGAGCCCTAAAGACTTGGGAACACTACCTTGTGTCCAAAGAATTTGTCATCCATAGTGATCAGGAGTCTTTAAAGTATTTAAAGGGCCAACACAAACTCAACAAGAGACATGCTAAATGGATGGAGTTTCTTGAACAATTTCCTTATGTAATCAAATACAAGAAAGGAAGCTCCAATATAGTGGCTGATGCTCTTTCAAGACGGCATACACTCTTTTCCAAATTAGGTGCCCAAATTCTTGGATTTGATCATGATCCTGCCGGCAACTCGAACGGGGAGGAATCGCTTCGTAGCACTCTCTGCCCTGTCTACGCGACTGCGTCTTCTGCAGAATCACCCTCAGGACCTTCTCTTGCTGCTCCAAACGTGACCTGCAAAACACGCAGACGGTGCCTCTAGCGGCCGTTTGCACTCCGACGATCAAGTTAGTCCACAGAACCACCAAAGACTAGAAAACTGGTAATGTGTGTGTGAAAAACTCTTGCACTCTGTTTTTCTTCGTCTCTCCTCCCACTTCTCTCCCTGATTCCTCCTTTTATCTCTCTGTCTCCGCTTCTGGGCATAACAGAATTCTGTTATGCTTTTCTGGCATGTGTCAGAAACCTGTTACGCTTTTCAGAGACAGTGTACCTGCGGAATCAGAGAGTGTGGGTGTCTGTGCGTGTCCGCGCGTCTCTGCGCTGGGCTGCGCCTGTCTGTACCCTTAATGGTACGGAGTGCACTTTTGTCTGGACCGCACCCCTCTCAGATGGTGACACGTGGAGGCCTGCAACTCACATCTAACCACACACGTGTCATTTACTGGAAGGGCTCTAGCGCTTCTCTTTGTGTGCCTAAGTTACGCCCTTGCGGAGTAACTCAGGATGTTTCTCTTATCTGGGTAAATCGCATACTCTTAGGAGAACGTCGGGTGTGGCTGGTCTAGGCACACTCACCAAACGTTGCTCTCTGCGTAGGCGACTTACCCTTCACGATGCCACACACGTAATGGGTTGAGGGAATCACCAATCACCGACTGGCTTACTAGTTCCCTCAGGCCACTCTCGTGCGTGATTCCCTGAGGTGTGCTCATGCGAGGTCCATGCGTAACGCTCTCGCTGGGAACCTCAGTCCCAATTTAACTGCGTGTAACACAAGACCCCGATGACAATACACCCGATGACTGATCAGTGTTTATTCGCTTATCGCGCTCTGCCTCCAGGCGCGAGTCTGGGAAATGGTCTGCTGGTGGCCACTTGGCTACTGACCACCGATCACCATTCTGGGTGATCTATCCCCCGAACTCTCTGCCGCCTGATCTGTCGGTGGTAACTTGGTTACTGACCACCGATCACCTCTCTTGGCGATCGTCCCCCCGACCTCTCTGCCACCTGGTCCACGTGTCACCCTTCGAGTGGTCCACGTGGTTCTCTGACGCTGACGTCATCGACTACCGATGACCGATCGGATCACAAGCCCCCTAGTCTCGAGTCGAGAACTCGTTCTCAGCGAAGAGACTAAGTGGTCGTGCCCTCAGTCCACGTGGCAAGTGGGGCCGCCTCACGTGCCACCTCACGTGCTGCTTCTTTAACGTTTGGACTTCTTTTCTTAATCTCGCGACACGTGGCCCCATCAACGGCCAGCGCTGTGCGTCGCTAGTGCTTCTCTTATTCAAATTGGCGCGCCCTTTCACTGTTCCTCCATCTTCTTCATTCGACTCCCAGACTCTCTGCGAACTTCTCCTCTGCGCACCCATCTTTCTTCAAATTCTCTGCTTCCCAAACTCTTGCGATCATCCAAAGGTATGGTTTTTCTTCTCCCTGGCCCCTTTTTGGTCATCTTTACCGATTGCATTTATCATTCTGGTTATCATGCATTCATCTTCTCTATTTCCCTCTCTCGAACCCGCGCTAGGGTTTTTTCGTGCTCTTACCCTGGCTTCTGCTTCTTCTTCTTCTTCTTTTCATCTGGGCATCTCCTTCTCCTTTCCCTTTTCTGTTTTCACCGAAACATTCATCATTCCTTCTTCTCCCATTCATTCTGACTTTTTCGTTTTCCTCCATTTGCAGCTATCTCACGATGGCTCGCTTGAAACAAACTGCGCGCATGATCGCCTCTTCCTCTGGTGCACAGCCTTCTGCGAGTGCGCCAGCCCCACCACCGCCTGTGGCTACCTCCTACGACGACAATGCCAGGGTCTACGAATGGGCTCCCCTGGCATTGCTCGCTGAAGCCTCCACCCTGCTGCCTAAGGGTCATCTCACGTCCCTGCTAAGTCGCAACCCCGACGAGCCTTCCTGCTCCATCGACAGGGAGAATGACTTCAACATCCAGATCCGCATTCCTCCTCGGGGAATGCCTATCTGCGCGGATGACAGGGCCACCAATGGGGTGCCCTTCGTCTTCATCTACTCCGCCATTTTCAAAAGACTAAAGCTGCGCCTCCCTTTCACTTTCTTCGAAAAAGATCTAATGATGGAGTTAAACGTTGCGCCCTGTCAACTCCATCCAAATGCCTGGGCCTTCATCCGGGCGTTTCAAATCCTCTGCAACTATTTCGGGCACAACGCCTCCGTGGACGTGTTCCTCTATTTCTTCGAAGCGAAGAACCCTGGGGACAGGTCCTGGGTCTGCCTGAACGGGGTTGCTGGACGGGTGCTCCTGGGCCTGTACCAGCAATCCTTCAAAGATTGGAAGGGCAGATTCTACATGATATCTGCTACCCCTCAAAGTCCAAGTCTGCTCGAGGGGTACCCCCTCTACTAGGTTCCTGGAGTTGAGTTCAAGAAATCCAGGGACCTCGAAGCCATGGCCCCTTATGAGCGCGAGCTGTGTGGGCTGCTCCTGGGGGCCAAGTACAATTCTGCTCGTCTCATCAAAGACGAGTTCGATGTGGTGGCCTTAAAGAAGTATATAGGTAGCTCTTCATTTCTCTCTTAGGATACCTGCACCTATCCATGCATGCTTTTAGGTGTTTTTTAACTTACTTGCATATCTTGGTCATCTAACTCTTCCTTTTTCCATGTATGCAGACTCAATGTCGGGGAAGGACAGGAAGCTAGCTTTACTGGAGCTTGCCAAACGTAGGGGAGCCAAGGGCACTGGCTCCTCTTCCTCTACAACTGAGCCCATCGCAGCCCCCCCACTCTCGGTCGCGCCAGCTGGAGGCCCCGAGCAAGGGAAGAAAAGGAAAAGGCTGGTGAAAGCTTCCGCTTCAACTGCTGCTGCTGCTTCGACTGAAGAGGAGAGCTCAGGCTCTCCTCTTGTACACCGCCAGAGGAAAAGATCAGCAGTTGAGGGGGCCTCATCTCTCCAGCCTGGAGAGATTGAGGTGGTGGAAGTTGAGGAAGGGTCTTCCCCTCCTCCCTGCGCTCAAACTGCCACAGAGCCCATCAACCCTCCTTCTCCAGGCCAGCAGTTGCCTCCAGCTTCCAAGCTGCCATCTTCCCCCCCGGCAGGCCAATCACCTGGTCCATCCGCTCATCCTGCTGGGGGTGCCTCTGCCCAAACTGGGGGTGCACCACCACCACTGCTGCCAATTCCTACCGCCACTGCTGAATGTGGTGGGTCTAGCTCGCGCCCAAGCGCTTCTGGGGCCACCCACGAGAATTTCAGCAGGGTCATCACCCTAGTTCGACAGCTCATAAGTAACCGGGAGCTCGTCGAGTGGAATGGTGACGAGGTTGACATGCACCTGGCAAGGCAGGTGGTGCTCTCTCTGGAATTCTCCACCCAACATCGCAAACAAATAGCCCTGGAGAAGAGGGTGAAGGAGCTTGAGCACGACAAAGGGTCACTGCGAAGTGACTTCGAAGCCGCTCAAGGGTCCGTTGAACTGATGCGAGGCATGGTGGAGAAGGCTAGAAGGGAATACCTAGCACAGGTCCAAGAGACCATCAAGACGGAGATCTTGATGGGGCAGATGGTGAGCTCTTTGGACTGCGAGGTGGTGGAGCTTAAGGCCGAGACTTCCTCCCTGCGCCAACAGAACACTCAGCTATTGGGGGAGCTCGAGTCCGCCAAAGAAGCAGCTGCTGCTGGGGAGAAAAAGACTTGAGGAGGTGGCGGGCAAACTGTCTGAAGCTGCCTCCTCCCTTGCTGCCGTCACCACTGAGAGAGATGCTGCGGAGGCTTCAAAGCAAGAACTGGAGGTGGAGAAGGCTGATTTGATGAACGTGGGTGCTGATGCCCTTACAGACGGATTCGAGCTAGCACTCGAGCAAATCAAATGCGTTCTCCCCGACCTGGACCTCTCTCAGTTCAGCATCTACCATGAAGTGGTGGATGGAAAGCTCATTCCCCCTGCTCCTTAAACCCTTCTTTTCTCTGTAAATTTAGCTTCTGCACAGTTTTTCTTTGCACTTTGGAATTGTATAAGACTTGGGTATGAATGTAATATCTCAATGCTTCTTTTCTTGCATCAGTTTCTTCCCTTGTATTTTCTTTGAACTTCACTTATCTTTATGTGCGTGACTAACTGTTAGCTAGCTTAGGTTTCAACGCGATCTTGGGCTTCGTCTTTCACTTTGCGCACGACTAAGTGTTAACCAGCTTAGGCTTAGCGCGATCCGCTTCTCTTATTCTTTCGCTTCTACTTGATCACGACTGGCTATTCCCTTAGCTTGGTGTTTAACAGTCCTCGTGCGCTGCTTTGCACCACTAGCCAATTACTGACGACTCATCAGTGATCGTTCTTTAGTCTTTACTTAGCTTTCTCTGTCGCTCTAGCGCTAAGTGCATGGAGGACTTTGACATCGATCGCTCAAGGTGATGCCTCGTCTTGGGGGAAGAAAAGTGTTTCTCGCTAACCCCTCTTACTTTCCCCAAGGTCATCACCCTTTGGCGGGTTGAGTCGCTCATTCCCTGCCTCACTCCTGGGGTGAGAAGGGTTTCGGACTAAGAGTCTTACTGGGCCAATATTGGTGTATGCCAAGTGGGTAAGGACGTTTTGTCAAAACCTTTCCTTTCCCTCCCTTGGTCTTACTAGCACCCCTGGCTTTTCAAACCTTTAACTGCTTGCGCTCACACCTGGGGTGAGGAAGACTTAGATCGGTGCCAGTACTTGCGCCTAGGGCAAGTAGGGCCTAACCAATCACCTGCACTTGCACCTCGGGCAAGGAGGATTTTAACTTTAATACTTGAGCACACTTGATATGCTGGAAATTTTTCTTTAATTGGGTGGCCTCGTTAAAAACCCTCTTTAGGGAAAAGAGTGCCCCCTTGTCTGTTCAACTGTTTCCACCACATACAAAGCATGTGTCTTTTAGCGCGAGAACGCCATTACTGTACAACTTTAACTGAAATAAAATTTTAAATGGGTGGCGTTCCACGTTCTAGGGATTGCTCCTCCTTCCAAAGTCTCTAGGCGATAGGCTCCGTTCTCTAATGTCTCCACCACTCTGTACGGGCCTGTCCACTTTGGGGATAACTTGTTCTGCATGTCATTCTGATGCGCCTTTCTCATCACCAGATCACCTTCCTGGAAGCGCCTGGGCCTCACTTTAGAGTTGTGCCTCCGCTCTACTCTTCTCTTCACAGCTTCAGCACTGACTCTGGCCTCTTCTCGCACTTCGTCTAGCAGATCCAGATTCACCTTACGCTCCTCATTGGACTCTTCAGCAACGAAGTTCAAGAATCTGGGGGAGCTCTCCTGTATCTCCACAGGAATCATGGCGTCTGTCCCATAGACAAGGCTGAAGGGTGTCTCATGGGTGCTGGACTGTGGGGTGGTGTGATAAGACCATACAATTCTGGGGACCTCCTCTGCCCAGCCTCCTTTGGCCTTGTCTAGTCTTCGCTTCAGCCCCTTGAGCAGTACTCGATTTGCTGACTCCACCTGCCCATTGGTTTGTGGGTGTTCCACTGAAGCGAAAACCTGCTGTATCTTTAGCTCTTCACACATCTTCCTCAGCTGATGACTTGTGAACTGGGTGCCATTGTCGGAAACCAGCCTTTTGGGTATTCCGAAGCGGCAAACAATGTTCTTCCAGACGAAGTGTTCAACTTTCTGTGCGGTGATGTGTGCGACTGGCTCGGCCTCCACCCACTTGGTGAAATACTCGATGGCCACGATGAGGAACTTCATCTGCCTTGTCGCCAGGGGAAAGGGTCCTAAGATATCAATCCCCCATGTATGGAATGGCCACGGGCTATGGATGGACCTCAACTCCTCAGGGGGTGCCTTGTGCCAGTCTGCATGCAGTTGACACTGTTTGCATCGCTGAGCAAACCTTATGCAATCTTCTTTCAGCTTTGGCCAGTAGTACCCTGCGCGGAGTACTCTACTTGCCAAAGCGCGACCACCTACGTGGCTTCCGCACACCCCCTCGTGCAGCTCAGACATGAGCCTGGTGCATTGCTCGCCGTGTACACAGATCTGCACAGGGTGAGAAAATCCAAATCTAAATAGGCTTCCATCTATAAGAGTAAACTTACTTGAACCCCTCTTTATTCTTTTTGCCTCTGCCAGATCGAGCGGGAGTACACCATCTTCTAAGTATAGCTGGTATGGCGTCATCCAGGTGTCGGGTTCCTTCTCCGCATGGACCTCCATCAACTCATCGGTCTTTGAGGGTCGCGATTTCACCCTCGGTGCTCTTAGCGTTTCTTGGGTCAACGACCGATGACCGATCGTTAGACGCTCCATTGACTTGTATACATGAAGCACCTGGTTGTCTGATACGAACGCGCGCGGCACCTTCAGGGTCTCCTGAATGACAGTCCTCTGCTTCCCCCCCTTGCCTGAGCTGGCCAGCTTGGCAAGCAGGTCTGCTCGGGCATTCTGCTCTCTTGGCACGTGCACTAATTCAAACTCGGCGAAGGACGTCTTCAGGAGCTGCACATACTCCAGGTAGGCTGCCATCTGGGGATCCTTTGCTTGGAACTCCCCCGTAACCTGCCCGGTGACCAGTAACGAATCGCTCTTGGCCAGCAGATTTCTTGCTCCCATTTCTCTTGCTAGCAACATTCCTGCGATCAGGGCCTCATACTCCGCCTGATTGTTGCTAGCTTTGAAGGCAAAGCGGAGGGACTGCTCGATCAGTACCCCATTTGGTCCTTCCAGGATGACTCCCGCGCCGCTTCCCTGCTGATTAGAGGAGCCATCCACCGATAACACCCATCGGAAATTTAGCCCTTCTGTAGGTGTCGCGATTGATGACAGCTCGACTACGAAGTCCGCGAACACCTGCCCCTTGATCGGTCCTCGGGGCTCGTACTGAATATCAAATTCTGACAACTCTACTGCCCATTTGACCATCCTGCCTTATACATCAGGTTTCTTCAATACGTTCTGGATAGGCAGATCAGTCATCACCACCACTGTGAAGCTGTGGAAATAATGCCTGAGTCTTCTGGCTGAAAACACCACCGCCAGAGCAGCCTTCTCGAGGGCTTGGTATCTTGTTTCAGGGCCTTGCAGCACCTTACTCACGAAGTAAACAGGCCTCTGGGCCTGGTCCTGCTCTTGCACCAGGACTGAGCTGACTGCTCTCTCCGTAACAGCAAAGTATAGACGAAGAGGGATGCCTACCTGGGGCTTCGCAAGACTGGTGGGCTCGCCAGGTACCCCTTTAACTTGATGAAAGCCTCCTCGCACTCCTGTGTCCAGAGAAATCTGCTGTTGCGTTTGAGACACTGGAAGTATGGGTGACCCTTCTCCCCTCCAACGGACATAAATCGGGACAGAGCTGCCAAGCGACCGGTGAGCTGCTGCACCTCCTTCACCGTCGTTGGGCTCCTCATTGCCACGATCGCCGCACACTTCTCCGGGTTAGCTTCGATTCCCCGCTCTGTCAAGAGGAAACCCAAGAACTTCCCCGCCTCCACACCGAAAATGCATTTCTCAGGGTTGAGCTTCAGCCTGTACTTGGCAATGGTGGTGAATAGCTTTTCCAGATCAGCTGCATGATGCTTCTTCTCTTGGGACGTGACCATCATGTCATCTACATAGGCGTGCACGTTCCTTCCCAGCATGGGCGAGAGCACCCTATCCATGAGCCGCTGGTAGGTAGCCCCCGCATTCTTTAACCCAAATGGCATGACCTTGTAGCAATAGCAAGACCGTTCCGTCATAAATGCAGTCTTGCATTCATCCATTGGGTGCATCCTGATCTGGTTATACCCCGAGAAAGCGTCCAAGAAGCTGAGTAGCTTTCCCCCCGAGGCGCTATCAACTAGAGCATCTATACTGGGTAAGGGGTAAGAATCCTTGGGGCACGCCTTGTTAAGGTCAGTGAAGTCCACGCACATTCTCCACTTGCCGCTTGCCTTTTGAACCAGCACCACATTCGCTAGCCACTCGGGGTACTGGATTTCTCTGATGTGCCCTGCGGCAAGGAGCTTCTGCGCTTCGTCGTGGATCACCTTTCTCTTTTCCTCGTTGAACTTCCTTCGCCTCTGACGCACAGGTCGAACCATGGGGTCCATCGACAGGCGATGGCAGAGGAAATCGGGGTCGATTCCTGGCATGTCGGATGCTGACCATGCAAAGGCATTCATGTGCTTCTCAATCACACCCATGATCAGCATTCGCTCTTCTTCAGCGAGGGATCCCCCTAACTTGAACTTTCTTCCCCCGACGTCCACTTCGACCCATCCCTCAGCTGGGTGGGGCCTTCTCTCGCTGGCGATGACCGCCCTCGCGATCCCTGACTCGCGAGGAGTGATCGCGCCTTCCTCCTCTTCTTCGACTTGGGCTACCTGGGAGCCCCCCACCGCAGCATCCTCCATCCTCTGAGCGCCCTGTGTCTCCCTGACCACCAATCGCTCTTCGCGCACGCCTGGCGGTGGTTCTGTGGTGACGTGGCACACACTTCTCTTTTGCTTCAAGCTGTTCTCATAACAGCGTCTTGCCTCAGCCTGATCCGACTTGATGGTTATCACGGTCCCCTCCATCGACGGCAGCTTCAACTTCATATGCCTTGTCGACGGTATCGCGCCCAGTCTATTGAGTGTTGGCCTTCCCAACAAGACATTGTACGCGGAAGGGGCATTCACCACCAGGTACTTTATCTTTTCAGTGCGGGCTGTCGTTCCGTCAATGAACGTTGTCCTCAGCTCAATGTATCCCCGCACCTCTACCTGATCTCCTGCAAAACCATAGAGACAACCGGTGTACGGTCTTAACTGATCAGGGGACAATTGTAGCTTGTTGAATGTTGGCCAGAACATGACATCCGCCGAGCTTCCTTGATCTACGAGTACTCTATGCACTCGTCTTCCTGCTGTGATGAGGGAAATGACCACAGGGTCGTTGTCGTGCGGGACAACGTCCCGTAGGTCATCTTTCCTGAAGATAATGTCCACTTCAGGGTAATGACTCTCATTCACTGCATCTACCGCCATCACCGATCGAGTGTATCTCCTTCTTTGTGAAGCTGTGCATCCCCCACCAGAGAAGCCTCCCGCGATCGTCTGCACTTCCCCATGCACAGGGACTTCATGCTGTTGTTCTCCAGTCTGGGATCCTGACGCGCGATCACCCTGCGGCTCACGCAGATAATCTGCTAGAAAACCAGACTTCACCAACTCTGCCAGTTGGTGTCCCAGCGCCAAACAGGAATGAAGCGTATGGCCAAAGGCCTGATGAAACTCACACCATTCATTCTTCTTCCTTCCAAGTACCTTATCTGTCTTCTCTGGTACTCGTAGTCTTGCTGCTACGGCAGGAAGGGCGATGAGATCCGCCAATCCTACCATGAAGTTGTACCTCGGGGGTGCATTATTCTCCCTTGCACGCCCCCTGTTCTGGTCTTTACCTGGTGCATAGGGACGAGGTTTTTCCCGCACCTTCTTCCCCTCCTTGGCCTCATGCACCCTTGCTTGCTGTGGCTTTCCTTGCCCTCCACGCGGTCTGGGTGGTGCAGCACTTCCCCTCTTCTCAGAAACCTCTGTTTCTGCCACTATGTGCGCCACCGCACGTCGTCGAATCTCTGCAAAGGTGCTGGGATGGCTCCTGATGAGAGACTCGCTGAAAGGGCCAGGCAGCACACCCTTCTTAAACGCGTGCACCAGCATATCTTCATCTTTGCTGGGCAGTCTAACCACTTGTGCTCCAAAGCGGTTGAGGTAGTCTTTCAGCGACTCACCTTGGTACTGGCGCACGTCGAACAGATCGTAGGACACTACTGCAGGTGCCTTGTTGACGATGTATTGCTCAGTGAAGAGCTTCGAGAACTGAGAGAAAGACGTGATGTGTCCTTGTGGTAGGCTTAAGAACCACTCCATGGCGATTCCGCTAAGCGTACTCATAAACATTTTGCAGTAGACAGCGTCTGAACCTCCAGACAACATCATCTGGGTGTGGAACGCCGTCAGATGCGCCTCCGGGTCTTCTACCCCCTTGAACGATGCCTTGACCCCCACCAGGTTGGGTGGCACCATGGTTCCCATGATCTCAGGGGAGAATGGCATGGGGAACGCTCTTGGAGGTGAGGGCATCCTAGACACCCTTTCGTCAACCACGTGTTCCCTCTGCGCTTGCAGCGTCCTTCTCAACTCCTCATTGACGCGATTCAGCTCGTCGTTCCTGCTTTGCGACGCAGCTAACTCCGTCTGCATCCTCTCTTGTTCAACCTTTGACGCTGCGGCATTATCCTGCAGCGTGCGCACCATTTCCAGGATCTGCGCCATTGTCACAGCTCCTTCGTCAGTGGATGCCGCAGGTGATGGCTGTCTGTTTCTAGGCATCTTTCTCTATCAAGGAAACTGAAAAAAATCTGGTAAGTTTTAAAACTGTGGTATATATGGGACAACGATTCACTCGTGCCCCACGGTGGGCGCCAAATGATCCTGCCGGCAACTCGAACGGGGAGGAATCGCTTCGTAGCACTCTCTGCCCTGTCTACGCGACTGCGTCTTCTGCAGAATCACCCTCAGGACCTTCTCTTGCTGCTCCAAACGTGACCTGCAAAACACGCAGACGGCGCCTCTAGCGGCCGTTTGCACTCCGACGATCAAGTTAGTCCACAGAACCACCAAAGACTAGAAAACTGGTAATGTGTGTGTGAAAAACTCTTGCACTCTGTTTTTCTTCGTCTCTCCTCCCACTTCTCTCCCTGATTCCTCCTTTTATCTCTCTGTCTCCGCTTCTGGGCATAACAGAATTCTGTTATGCTTTTCTGGCATGTGTCATAAACCTGTTACGCTTTTTAGAGACAGTGTACCTGCGGAATCAGAGAGTGTGGGTGTCTGTGCGTGTCCGCGCGTCTCTGCGCTGGGCTGCGCCTGTCTGTACCCTTAATGGTACGGAGTGCACTTTTGTCTGGACCGCACCCCTCTCAGATGGTGACACGTGGAGGCCTGCAACTCACATCTAACCACACACGTGTCATTTACTGGAAGGGCTCTAGCGCTTCTCTTTGTGTGCCTAAGTTACGCCCTTGCGGAGTAACTCAGGATGTTTCTCTTATCTGGGTAAATCGCATACTCTTAGGAGAACGTCGGGTGTGGCCAGTCTAGGCAAACTCACCAAATGTTGCTCTCTGCGTAGGCGACTTACCCTTCACGATGCCACGCACGTAATGGGTTGAGGGAATCACCAATCACCGACTGGCTTACTAGTTCCCTCAGGCCACTCTCATGCGTGATTCCCTGAGGTGTGCTCATGCGAGGTCCATGCGTAACGCTCTCGCTGGGAACCTCAGTCCCAGTTTAACTGCGTGTAACACGAGACCCTGATGACAATACACCCGATGACTGATCAGTGTTTATTCGCTTATCGCGCTCTGCCTCCAGGCGCGAGTCTGGGAAATGGTCTGCTGGTGGCCATTTGGCTACTGACCACCGATCACCATTCTGGGTGATCTATCCCCCGACCTCTCTGCCGCCTGATCTGTCGGTGGTAATTTGGTTACTGACCACCGATCACCTCTCTTGGCGATCGTCCCCCCTGACCTCTCTGCCACCTGGTCCACGTGTCACCCTTCGAGTGGTCCACGTGGTTCTCTGACGCTGACGTCATCGACTACCGATGACCGATCGGATCAGATCATATAAGAGAGCTTTATCAAGAGGATCAAGAACTTTCATCCATCTATGCCATCTATCCCTATGTGGCCGAGGGATATCTTTTTAAAGAAGTAAAACTTTGCATTCCCCAAGGCACACATAGGAAGCTCCTTGTCAATGAATCACAAGAAGGAGGACTCATGGGCCATTTTGGAGTTGATAAAACTCTAGACATTTTGAAAGAAAAATTTTGTTGGCCACACATGAGAAAGGATGTCCAAAGACATTGTTCTAGATGCATATCACGTTTAAAAGCAAAGTCTAGAACAGTGCCTCATGGACTCTATACCCCCTTGCCGATTGCAAATGCTCCTTGGGAAGACATTAGCATGGACTTCATTTTAGGACTCCCTAGGACTGCAAGAGGCCATGACTCTATCTTTGTGGTAGTGGACCGTTTTAGCAAAATGTCCCATTTTATTCCTTGCCACAAGGTAGAAGATGCTCAAAATATTTCTAGACTCTTCTTTAGAGAAGTGGTGAGACTCCATGGTCTCCCTAGAAGTATAGTATTCGATAGAGATCCCAAGTTCATAAGCCACTTTTGGAAAACTCTTTGGGGCAAACTTGGAACACGACTACAATTTTCAACTTCTTGTCATCCTCAAACGGATGGCCAAACCGAAGTAGTCAATAGATCTCTTGGGACTATGCTTAGGGCTATCATGAAGGGAAACCATAAATCTTGGGATGAGTATCTTCCCCACATTGAGTTTGCTTACAATAGAGTAGTCCACATGACTACTAATGCTTCTCCTTTTGAAGTGGTATATGGATTTAATTCTCTCACACCTATGGATTTGTTACCTCTTCCTAATCCACAAGATTTTGTGCATAAGGAAGAAGTAATCAAAGCCGATTTTGTGAAGAAAATGCATGAGAAGATTAAAATCCAAATACAACAACAAAATGAAAAGTATACAAAATACAACAATAAAGGGAAGAAAGAAATAATTTTTGAGGAAGGAGACTTAGTTTGGCTTCACCTTTGAAAAGACAGATTTCCAACTCAAAGGAAGTCCAAACTAAGTCCCCGAGGTGATGGACCCTTTCAAGTCCTCAAGAGAGTCAACAACAATGCATATAAATTGGACCTACCTCTTGAATATGGAGTACATGATACTTTTAATGTAATTGATCTATCTCCATTTGTAGGTACCAATGACGACGAAGATGACTTGGATTTGAGGAAAAATCCTTTCCAAGGGGGAGGGGATAATGGAAAAGGGCCAAGCTCAACACCCCATGAAAGACAAGAGCCAAACCTAGAGTGTCTAGAGCCAAGAGGGGAGCGTCTAGCACTTGGAGAAGAGCGTCTAGAGGGGGAGCGTCTAGAAGGAGGAGGAGAGCGTCTAGGACCTCTTACTAGGTCCATGACCAAGCTACGAATGGGAGCCTTGGGCCAAGCCACGGATGGGAGAGAAAGCAACATGTATATGCTCCATGAAGGCCCATTAAGGGTAGCTTAGTACTAAGTGTAGTGTAAATAGCATAAACAGTTACTCGGTCACATGTGAAAGCCTATCAGGTTCTTGGTCCAATAAAATGGAAATTGGGGAGTCTCGCCATCACAAAAATATGGACGACCTTTCTCACCGATCACGACCTTAAAGAAACTTTCCTTAAAGTTCTTGTAGGATGTAGTTAAGGGGTGAAGAGACCGATTTTCGATTGATCAACTAGTGACAACCACCCTACCCAGTCTCCTGACCTTGTACCATAAAAATGAAGGAATGACCTCGGTGTAAGCCTCAAACTTAAAGCCTCACAAATCAACTGAAAGGCCTGCATCGAGGCCTAATTGTTTGGATGCAACTGAGTAGGTGCCACATTTAAGATGCGAAAGACTTCCATCATAAGTTGATCAAACGGGAAGCGGATGTGAATGTTCATTATTAAACAAGAATCAAAAAAGAAAATATTGTGGGTTGTTACCTCGGTCGAGATAGACGATGTCCAACTCTTTACACTTACGCAAGGAAAGTATACCATCCGAAACATCGTCCATTAATATAACTACACTTTCAACAAACGATTGTAGCATAGACGAATGCTTATATTTCAAAAAGAACTCCCTAACTCGACCATCCACACACTCATAGTTATGATCTTGTCTATCTAACTTCTCAACCACACTCGGGGACACAAGAGGTGACGACCTAGAATCATCCCAACCCCCAACCATGAACTTATGGCTAACCTAAGAAGACCTACTAGTGTTCTTGGTGTCACTAGAGCTTGAACTATATATTCAGGGCCCTTCATGTCGACACCCTCCAACTTGGGTGAAAATAAACCACTAGCAAAAAGGAAAAACATTGTTACCTCTCAAATAAGACCCTTCAACCGGCATACTCTCATACTCTCAAACAAATTTATCAGAGGATAGGATGGAATGTGGAACCTGTTCCCGTCGGTTGACTAGGGTCGTCTTTATGCGTAGTTTGTCCTCGTGAGCTAGGGCACCTTCGTTCTGCTCCGTCTGTCAGTACCTGAAAAGAAGTGAACAAAGGGGCGCCCTCGCGGCCGTTTGCACTCCGACGATCAAGTCAGCTAGCGAGAAACATCAAAGGGTGACACACCTCCGTATCGGAACACCAGGTGAAAGGATGCTCTGAAGGTGGTCAAATAATACTGAGTGGCTAATACTGTGTGCCCTAATTGCATGTGCACACAGTGGGTGCGCCGTGAAACAACTAGGGTTTTTTGACTCTGTGTAAACTGTGGGAATTAGGTTAAAAAAAAATTTCTTTCAAACGTCCAAAGGCCCCTTTTTATACATCTCCCGCATTTAAAGCACGTTAAAGCGCATTGAAAGTGTATCAAAATGTGCCTTGAAACATTTGATACGTAAGCTAAATTAACGTGTACCTTAGCGAACTTTCAGGAAAATATTGATATTCCAGTGCTTATTGCCACGTGTTCTTCTGACTTGATCGTTATTCTACGCAGAGAGCCTCACAGCGTCGTAACCCAACTTAGGGTTATTCCATTGTGCGAGTCCTCTTTCCTCGAAGTGCATCTGGCGCGTGGGGTGACTTTCTGGGTGCCAACTCAGACGCCCCAACCTCTAGTCAATTCCCCTGGGAGTGTATCTACCTTCCTCTCGCACTACGCACGTGGTTTGCCCCTGGGCGTGGCCCTCTCATGGGTCATATCTATCCCAGGGGCCTCCCAGCGGTGGCAAGAGTACTTCACGAGTCACGTTACTCCCTACTGGTACTAGAACCATGGCCTTGAAGCCACCTTTCTCTTCTCTTTGTTACTGTTCTGGGCTACGTCTTAACCCGGTGATGCTTCAACCTGGCGACACCCTCTCCTGGCGACGCCTTCTCTTGGCGACGCCTCAAGCGGTCAGTCTGTTGACTTCCTTCCTTAGACTTCTCGAGTGGTCCCACTATATGTTGACTTTGACTTAATCGTTGATTTTGACTTTGGTCAACACCCAGGGACGGGACGGTACACAAGCCCCCAGTCTTGAGCTGATACTTGTTTTCAGCGAAAAGACTAAGGCCTTGCCCCATCGTCCACGTGGCACCCTGATGATGTGGCATTTCCTGAGTGGCTGACATGACGTTCTCTTGAGCAGCTGACGTAACATTCTCTTGAGCAGCTGTCGTGACATTCTCTGCGCCAGAGATGTGACGCCTTAAGTTGTGTTTTACTCCTTCGACACGTGGCTCGATCCTACGGCTGGGGACGAGCGTCGTTAGCGCTTCCAAGTTAACGTTATAACCTTTCGAAATCGCGCGCTCAAGGACCTGTTCCATTTGCTCTCTTCACATTCCTCATTGTTCATCTTCTCAAAGCTCCTTCTGTGCTCTCTGTTCTCTCTTTGCCTTTTCGATCTTCACCAACTCAGAACACTTAAAGGTATGAAGTTTCTCATTCGATGACCCTCCTTCTACTCATCGTGCCTGATATAACTGCCTGGGAGTGTTTATCTTTCTTCTATTTCTGTATTCTTCTCCTTTCCTCCACATTTCTTCGCTCTCCCTTTTTTCTGGATTTCTCGCGTGGGAGGGGGTTTTCTTAGGGTTTCGTCCCATTTGCTTCTTCAAAACTCCTTCACTAAGCCTTTGCTTTTTCTTTCTTCTTCAGCTTCTTTATCAATCTATGGCGCGTACAAAAACAACGCCCAATCCTCCTCCACCAAAGGTCCACTACAAGGCCCTTTATTCATGGGCTTTCGACGAACTCTTGAACGAATGCACCACCTTAACTACTGTTGAAGACATAGAGGACCATCTGGGTGACCTACGATTGTACAACTTCAACACCTTCTGCAGAACCCACGATTCTCACATCTCTGTCCGCCATGGCACCCCTGGGGAGCCAGTTTGCGTGGACGATAAATCCAATGGGGGGAAGCCCTTCTTCTTCTTCTATCAAACGATTTTTAAGCGCGTCGGTCTTCACGGCCTTTGAGAGGGAGCTGCTCACGGAGATCAACATAGCCCTCACCCAGCTACACCCCAATAGCTGAGCATTCGTCAGGGCTTTCCAAATTCTGTGTGGGCACCTGGGCGTCCCACCCTTAGTGGACGTTTTCCTTCATTTCTTTGAAGTGAAAAAACAAGGGAAAAGCCTCTGGGTGAGCTTTTCCAGAGTCGCTGGCAGAATTCTCCTCACCCTCTTCCAGAACTCTTACAAAGGCTGGATGTGTTGCGCCAAACACGACCCCGCAGCCTTGGATGGCTTTCCTCTGTACTGGACGGAGAAGCCCAATCTGACCAAGCCCAAATCTCTGGACGAGCTATCCTCCGCTGATAGGGAGGTGTGTCTGGCCTTAGCTGGCCTGAAGATCGTTTTCCACACCTCGACACTTATAGCTCGCGAATTTGATGTCAACGCTCTTTCTGCATATTTTGGTAGGGAATCTTGCCCCTTGCTTGTCTTCTCTATATCTGATTCTTAATCGTGCTTTCTCTCATTATCGTAAGCAATGTTTATCTGCTCTAATTTCCATACGTGTTGTTGATCTGTGAATTTGCCTCAGTAGTAGAGTTGATATTCTGTACTTGGCCCTGAGTTCAAATCTTAACTCTAAATTTCTATGCATCGCCATATGTATTTGACACTTCATGCTTAACTAACCTTTGTTGCTTGGTTTGTCTTGGTGCAGCATCAGTGATGGACTCCTCAAGGCGAGTCGAACTGGCCAAGTCCTTGAAGGCTCGCCTTGATGCATCACCTGCAAAGGTTGGCGCCTCCACTACCCCCACTACCGAGTCCAACCCACTGCCACCATCACCACAGCACCACACCACACTGCCGAAGCACCCAGCTCTCCTCATTCCCTCCAAATACCAAACTCCCCCATCATGCTCCAAGCGCCTTCCACACTCCAAACATCCAACTCTCCCCCCACATTCCAAACACCCAACTCTCCCCTTCCCATTGTTGTAGTCCCACTGGCTGTAGCTGGCACTCCTCCCACAACCCCCCTTGACAAAAGCAAAAGGGTGTTCACCATTTCCTCCGAGGATGAAGACTCAGACGTGGGGTCTGCTTATAAGAGGAGGAGGACCAACCGCATCGTTTACTCACGCTTCCCTTCACCTCCACATGGGGGGTCTTTGATGGACAACCCCCCCCAGCGCCACATCTCCCCCACAGCAAAGAGTCCAAGAGGATGGGGTGGTGGAGTCTGCGCCTCTACCAATACCAACACCAGCTCCTACGCCTGCTGCCCCTACGCCTACTCCAGAGCTCATGGAGATTCCCCCTCCCATTAGGCAGCTGATGAGGGGTTTCAATGAGAGGTTATCGCCGGGTGAGCCCTTTGGAGTGAAACAGACAGAGGGCATGCCCTACTATTTGGGGGCCTTCTTGGTCGTCGCCCTTGAATGGCGTGCCCAAGTAAAGTCCAAGGCTGACGAGGCACGCGCCCTCCAAACTCTCCAACAGGAAGTGGCTACCTTGAAAGAGGAGAAGAAGAGCCTGTGCCGTGGCTGGGCATGCCAAGAGGAGGTTTACAAGGCCTCTCTGAAGAGGGCCCAAGAGGCCAATGAGGAAGCCCGCAAACGACTACATGGTGCAGGGCAAGCTAGCGCGGAGCTCCTCAATCAGGTGGCGTCTCTACAATCTAAAATCGCCAATCTTGAAACGGCGGTGAAAACTTTCGAGGCACAACAGAAACAACTTGCCGAGCAGTGTGCTGACCGGGAGCAATCGCTGGAAAAAATTGAAGGGGAGCTAGCTGCAGAGATGGAAGCGCTCAACCTTCTCCAAACTGAGCATGGTACGTTCCAGGCCGAATTGAACAGGCTTCAGGTGGAGAAGGAAGTTCTCGAGAAGCAGCTAGCCTCTGAGGACTCCGCGATTGAAGAGCTGGAGAGGGCCAAGAAAGAGCTCATTGTGGAGAGGGAAATCCGGGACTCCACAATTGAAAACCTGGAGAAAGCCAAAGGGAAGCTTATTGATGACATGGCCGACACCTTTGCAGAGGGATTCAAGGAGGCCCTAGCTCAAGCCACCTGTGAAAACCCGGGGATTGACACCTCTAACTGCAACCCTTTCAACCATATCGTTGATGGGAAGATCGTGCCCCTCGACCTCGGGGAGTGAACTGTGCTTAACTGGCCCAACACTTGTATTTATAACATTTGGACTTTATCTGTAATTCTGACATTTATCTTCACTTATTTAATTATCGTTCGACTTCTGCCTTCATATTCTTGTTTAGCCCTTTTCGCACTTTATCTTTGTCTTCTCGTGTATCTTTTAGCTTCTCTTACTCCTTATTCGTCTCTGTTTTCTTTATCATGTCAAAGGCGTAATTGGTACCTATTTCCGATTCGTGATTCACCGATTTGCCTTTAACCCTTTTAGGTAGCACGTAATTTCCTCTTTTACTCTCCCTTTCTAAGTCGTGACGCGTGCCCTTCCTTTGGTCTCCCTACTGAGGAACATACTTGGTCTTTGTATCTGCGAGGAATCTTCCCCATGAAGGCGTCGCCTGCCTCGTTATTGCCCAAAGGTAAAGGAGGGTTTAACTTCGCATATTTCTCTTATCTTTGGTAACTCGTGCTTCCATCCTTCTCCTGCTTTTCACTTACTTGCCTTGAGCCCCAAGGCGCTTACTACCAAAGGCATTGCTGACCTTATCATCACTTAAGATGAAAAAGGGTCTCATCTCTTTTCTGGCCTCGATGTCGCTCAAGGGCGAGGAGGACTTATCTGTTCTTCTATGGCCTCGACATCGCTCGAAGGCGTAGAGGACTTATCCTACCTGTACTGGGTGTCTATGCTCGAGGAGAGACCTGATCTGGGTGTCCTCAGCGTGTCTAAACACTTGGGACAAAAGTCGCGCTTTGGTGTCCACGCCCATGGAGAGGCCTATTTCAACAGTGTCGTATCGCCCACGGGGTGTCTAAACACCAGAGCAACTTAGCCCTTATCTCTTCGCGCTTGGTGCCCACGCCTGAGGAGGGCCCACTACAGCAGCGTCGTATCGTCCTCGGGGTGTCTGAAAACACCAAGGCGAAGTGTTCTAAACATCAGACGTTGGGGCTAGCTGTTCCTACCTGAGGAGGGGGCGTCCCGAAGGAATCCCTTAACCCCTACTCAAGGACTAGGCACCCAGATTTTTAGCCTACGTCTAACGTCTGATACCGGGGCTAGCTATTCATACCCGAGGAGGGGGTGTCCCAAAGGAATCCCTTAACCCCTGCTCAAGGACAAGGCACCTGGTTTTTTACCTTATGTTTAACATCTGATACCGGGGCTAGCTATTCATACCTGAGGAGGGGGCGTCCCGAAGGAATCCCTTAACCCTTGCTCAAGGACTGGGCATCCGGATTTTTAACTTATATTGAACATACCTGTTATATTGCTTTGAATCTGACCTCCGTTCCTTTATCTGGCGACGCCTTATCTTGGCGGCACCTTCTCTTGGTGTCGCCTCATCTTGACAACGCCTCATCTTGGCAACGTCTTCTCTTGGCGACGCCCCATCTTGGCGACGCCTTGAATCTTTGTCTTTGTTTCTTTAATCTTTGATCTTACATGAGAGGGAAAAACTAAGGCAGAAATATCTTAAACTTCTTTTTTCTTTATTTGGGTGACCTCGTTAAAAAACCCCCGGGAGGGTAAAAGAGTGTCCCCTTTACAAAATTTCAACTGAAATAAAACTTTAAATTCACCGCATTCCAACTACGTGGGATGGGGCCTCCTTCTAGAGTCTCTAACTTATATGAACCATTCCCCTTGGCTTTGATTACTCTGAACGGTCCAGTCCATTTTAGAGACAACTTGTTTTCCAACTCGTAAGGATGAGCCTTCCTCATGACCAGATCACCAACTTGGAATTGTCGCAGCTTCACCTTAGAGCTGTATTGACGCTCTACTCTTCTTTTCACAGCCTCAGCCTTTATTCTCGCCTCTTCTCTAGTTTCGTCTATCAGATCCAGGTTCACTTTCCTTTCTTCGTTGGATTCTTCTACCACGAACCCTAGAAAACGAGGCGAGCTCTCGTCGATCTCCACTGGGATTATGGCGTCCGACCCATATACTAGGCTGAAAGGCGTCTCCATGGTGGAAGATTGGGGCGTGGTGTGGTAAGCCCACACAATCCTCGGTACTCCTCTGTCCATGCAAAACGGCTATACCTCTTGATTCATTGGAAGTAGGGGTGACCCTTCTCCCCTCCAGTAGACACAAACCTTGACAAAGCTGCCATCCTCCCAGTCAATTGCTGAACTTCTTTAATTGATGTCGGGCTTCTCATGGCGATGATAGTTGCACACTTATCGGGGTTCGCCTCTATCCCCCTCTCAGTGAGCATAAACCCCAAGAACTCCCCTGCCTTCACGCCAAAAACGCACTTTTCTGGGTTTAATTTGAGGCGATACTTTGATATGGTAGCAAACAGCTCTTCCAGATCCGCCTACCAGCATCATCTGCATGTCAAAAGCAGTGAGGTGCGCCTCAGGGTCCTCTATCCCTGTGAAAGTTACTTTGGGCCCCGTGAATGTGTTGGGGATCGTTGTCTCTAGAATCGCCTGTGAGAACGGCGTTGAGAATTCTCTTGGTAGGGTGACAGTCTTAGGCTCGTCTACGTTGCGCCACCCGCGGCGTAGTTCCTCGTTGATACGGTGGAGCTCATCGTTTCTCGCCTGAGATGTCACGAGATCCGCTTGCATGCGCTCTTGCTCCGCTTTCGACGTTGCCATTGCTTCTTGCAATCCCTGCATCATACCCATGAGCTGTTGCATGGTCATCTCTTCACTCCTAGCACGTACAGGTCTCATTTTCGCGGTTTGTGGAAACCTTCCTGACTATCGTGCGATTTGAGAACTGGAACTGGGTTGGAAACTGCAACTGGAACTGAAAAACTGTGTGATGGGACTGATGTTTTATATCGGCCCCACGGTGGGCGCCAAATGTTCCCGTCGGTTGACCAGGGTCGTCTCTATGCGTGGCTTGTCCTCGCGAGCTAGGGCACCTTCGTTCTGCTCCATCTGTGAGTACCTGAAAAGAAGTGAACAAAGGGGCGCCCTCGCGGCCGTTTGCACTCCGACGATCAAGTCAGCTAGCGAGAAACATCAAAGGGTGACACACCTCCGTATCGGAACACCGTGAAAGGATGCTCTGAAGGTGGTCGAATAATACTGAGTGGCTAATACTGTGTGCCCTAATTGCATGTGCGCACAGTGGGTGCGCCGTGAAACAACTAGGGTTTTTTGACTCTGTGTAAACTGTGGGAATTAGGTTAAAAAAACTTTTCTTTCAAACGTCCCAAGGCCCCTTTTTATACACCTCCCGCATTTAAAGCGTGTTAAAGCGCATTGAAAGAGTATCAAAATGTGCCTTGAAACATTTGATACGTAAGCTAAATTAACGCGTACCTTAGCGAACTTTCAGGAAAATATTGATATTCCAGTGCTTATTGCCACGTGTTCTTCTGACTTGATCGTTATTCTACGCAGAGAGCCTCACAGCGTCGTAACCCAATTTAGGGTTATTCCATTGTGCGAGTCCTCTTTCCTCGAAGTGCATCTGGCGCGTGGGGTGACTTTCTGGGTGCCAACTCAGACGCCCCAACCTCTAGTCACTTCCCCTGGGAGTGTATCTACCTTCCTCTTGCACTATGCACGTGGTTTTCCCCTGGGCGTGGCCCTCTCATGGGTCGTATCTATCCCAGAGGCCTCCCAGCGGTGGCATGAGTACTTCACGAGTCAGGTTACTCCCTACTGGTACTAGAACCATGGCCTTGAAGCCACCTTTCTCTTCTCTTTGTTACTGTTCTGGGCTACATCTTAACCCAGTGATGCTTCAACCTGGTGACACCCTCTCCTGGCGATGCCTTATTTTGACGACGCCTTATTTTGGCGACGCCTTCTCTTGACAACGCCTCATCTTGGCGACGCCTTCTCTTGGCGACGCCTCAAGCGGTCAGTCTGTTGACTTCCTTCCTTGGACTCCTCGAGTGGTCCCACTATATGTTGACTTTGACTTAATCGTTGACTTTGACTTTGGTCAACGCCCGGGGACGGGACGGTACAGAACCCACAACGTTTGCTATTTATAGGCATGAAGATGGGCGAATATGAATTGTCATGTACAATCTCAACCCTTTTATCATCATACCTTCAACGACCCAGATTACGCGACTCAGAACATTCTGACACACGTCACATCCAACTAACCATCACATTATAGACTCTTCGTAGGTTAAACCTCCTTGGATCCGGGGACATATATACTTAGGGAAGGAGATCACAAACACTCGACATCTCAGGTCATCTGATAACATCACATCAAGTCGGTCGTGCGATGAATAAGGCAAAGAAAGTGATTTTTTCTTTCAAAATCCTCAAGATAAATTCTTCATTTCACTCAAACTTGAGAAACAAGTGTATTATCGATGCCGAATAACCAGAGACCAAACCTATACCTGTATCACTTCAGAACGTTCCGCATGCGACAAGTGTGAAATATCTAAATTATGTCATTAACGATTATACATAACAAAGCATTTGTAAATTAGGATTAAAATACAATTATTAGGTCTGTTAGGTCTAAGAGAATTAGAAGATCACCTCATACCATTATAAATCCAAGACAGTTATTATAAATAGAAGATTACCTCAAAGTCTCTAAATACAAAAGATTTAATCCAAAAATTTTGAACTGATGTCAAATCAAAACTAACTTAAGTGTGAGACTGTGAATTTACAAATTTCAATCTGCGTACTCCGTGGCCTGCATAGGCTTGACAACGAATCCAAAAAATTATGAGACCGAGAGATTGAAGAACGGAGAATGAAGGTAAGGATTTTGTACTTTTGTAAGAAGATTTTATATAACAAAATTACTAATAATGGCTTAGCTTATGAAAAAAGGAATAGAACCTAATTACATATGTAGAAAACAATGTAATAATGTGATACGACAGTAATAATTTGTGGCACCGTAGGTTTGTGTGTATACTGTTATTGTTATGCAAGAGTGTGTCCCAATAATTGGAAGCAAAGGCACATTGGTGAAAGCAATTGGGTCCATGAGAGTGAGTAGTCGAGAATACGTGGTAGTCTTCTCATTCACCACGCACACTCAGTACAGCTAGCTCACTTTCAATAAAACAAAACAAAACAAGACAAAAGAAACAGCCACCGTTGTCATCCAATTATTTAGTTCACCGCAAATTAAAAGAGAATTTGAGTGGACCCCTCCACACACCTTTCAACGGCATCCAGCCACCCTCTTTTCTTCATATCAGTATCATGCATTCTATCGCAATTCAATCTCATATTCTCACATGTCCTTTTCCCTCTCTCTATAAATATATATTGCACCACCTTATCAATTACTCAACTTATGTGTGCATGCATCTCTCCAATTCAAACATTTCATACCAAGTATTCTGCTTACTTGCTTCCTCACACCAATTATGAGAACACCAACCTTCCTAAGGAGACTCCCCATACGCCACCTTCAGCCAAAAGCACCAACTAAGGTGGCGCCTTTGCCGCAAAAAACCCGCTTTGACCGGGAACTTGCGGCGGAGCTCGACACCCTCCGGTCACAAGACGAATTTGGGCTGCCCCAGTTGCTTGATGCTGCTATCACCACACAGAAAATAGCCTCAGATTCTCTTGTGAACATTTGTTACAAAGACTGTGCTGATCGTGGTGCTGTTGATAAGTACCTAGAAGACAATGTTGAGATTCTTGATGCATGCAATTATTTTATGGACAAAATGGAACACATCGATAAGTACGTGGACTCATTGAGGGTGGTTTTGCATTTGGCTGATAAGGGTGGTGCTGGAAAGCCTACAACTCGTGCTTTGGAACTTTTGGAGTCCTGCCAAAGCATGGAAAAGAGGTGCAAAGCTATGGAGAACCACGGTGACTCTTGTTTGAAGAAGATGTTGCAGCAAAAGCTGTGTCATGAAACCGAACTGAGTGAGGTTATGTGTGGGTCTAAAGCCATGGCCTTGATGTCCTGCAGGTTTCTTGAGGTTGGTCTATCGTTTGATCCAAAACGTGGACTGCCCCTGATGAAGATGTCTGAGGCTACGAGTTCTTGGTTGAGGATGTTGCAGGAGTTGGCAAAACAAGCAGAAGGGAGTGCTGAGAAGAAGAAGGTGCAGAGAAGCAGATGTTGGTCATCTTTGTTGATGCAGACAGAGGCTGCAGCTAGAGAATTGAAGGAGCAGATGAAGGGTAAAAAGGAAAAAGAGATGAAGTATGCTGTTGAGAGACTAAAGATAAGCTGCAGGGAACTGGAGAATGGGGTTGAAATTATTGAGGAAAGAGTGAAGAGTTTGTACAAAAGTTTGATTGATGTTAGGATGACTTTGTTGGGGATTCTTTCCCACCCTACACACACTCTCTAGATCCAATTAGAATGCTAGGAAAACTCACTTTTTGAATCATCCCACTTTGCTGCAGACAGTTACTTATGTATAGATTTTTTTATCTAGTATATATACAATCTAATTAATATCAATTTTCATAATTTATAAATTTTATTTTTTTTATATTCAAAGTAATTAGTAATTAGTAATTCAATTTTAGTCTACATTCATATTAACTAGAAATAAAGTTGGATAATGTATAAAAAAGAAAAATTATTTAATGATGTTAATTTCTTCGGAACTTTGGTTCAGGTTTTTTGAATCTTTCTAATGTATCTTCTCAAAATACGGTTAAAAATTTATGTTTTTATTTTTACGTTATGAGATTATGTCCTCTCTTACCTATTATTGTATTATTTGTATTAGATGATGTTGAATAATGATGTCAACTACTTAGAATAACTTTGATAGGTTATAGCAAATCATAAGTAAACAACTTAAGTTTGACTTCAACTAGTAAAATAAGTTAGCTTTCATTATGAAATTTTGGTTTTTTTATTTTCTCTAAAATTAAATATCACCATTTTTATGAATTTATTGTATGACGCTAGTTATTAACTACTTATATGTTAAATAAAATGTTCAATACCTATTCTAAAACACAGAAGGTTGTAGCATACTGTTATATAACATATAACACGCGGTTCAAAAGTCTCTTAAATAAATATGTAACAATTTATTTGTAGTAATTTATTAAAGGATGAAAATTATAAATAACTTTTTTAATTGAAATTCGAATATTTTACAATGGCTAAAACCAATAATTTTAAATTTTATAGAGATGAAAAATAAAGAAAATATTATATAGGAACTAAAATTATAAAGCTTTGATTTTGGAATAATTGAAAATATATTTAATCTTATAAGAATTATAATGTAAATTACCGAAACAGTAAAATGGTATGAAGTGTGGTTCATAAGTTTAAGAACTACCAAATCTTACTAAAAATGTTATATTACTATAATACTTGATTGAATTGACCCATGTTAGAGGTGTAAGTTATGAAAACAAGTTACTTTAAAAGGAAATGAATAGGAACAGATTATATATAGTAAAAGAATTCATAAATTTATGGTTTTAAATTTGATTAAACGTGGGGTTAAGTTAATTGGGTGTTCCTTGTTTAGTTCATTGCATCCAAATCCTTCTAGTGTTTTGCAGTTTCCAAAAGTAAACCTTCTGTACTTGATTAAAAGGAAGATATAGGAAAAATAGAGATAAAAAGTAAGGGGGAAAACACATAAAAGGAGGGACAGAAACTCCCTTTTGTATATTGAAGTGACAACCATTTATTCTTCTCTTTCACTGTAGGTTTCAGGTGTTTGGGTAATTTTAATTTTGGTAAACGAGGGACAGAAAGTTCTACTAAGCAACTATTATTTTCTACAACAGAAAAGGAGACGCCAAAATATGTTCCTAGACTTGACAGATTCGATGAACTTGTGGTAAAGAGCACTATATATATACAGATAGGAGCAGCTGTAAAAAAAAGAAAGTTGGGAGGAAGCGTTCTTATTGTCTCAGCAACACAGAAACAATATCCATCTAAAATTAAAAAAATTATTAAAAGTGAAGCAGGTTAATTTGTGGTTGTGTGTTGGCTGGAGAGAGAAAGAAAGTTAATTATTCGTTCCCTTTGAGAAAGAAAGAAGGAATGAGAGAAGATAGAAAAGATGGTTCTTTTGGGAAAGTTTTCACTTGGGAAGCATATATCCCCTGAGACTGAGGAAGACATTGAAATGCAATATAGCATGGATGCTCAAGAGTGGAGCATACGCTGGAATCAGGTTCACTCACTGCTATCAACACAACACAACTAAGTGCAGAACAGATTCCTTAAAATTTATGTCAAAATCAATTATATAATTAATTGTTTTATGTCTACAAACAGAGCTAACTAGTTAGCCACTAGGGTGTGTTGAGCCAAATGAGATAATACAAAAAGCAAAAAGGTATTGGGTGGCCCATGCAGGTCTCGAACCTGCGACCTTCGCGTTATTAGCACGACGCTCTAACCAGCTGAGCTAATAGGCCACATGTTAATTGGATGCTAGATTATTTTAAAACTTTAAAGATTTGACTTTATGGGTTAAATAAATATTTAATACTTTAAATATTAGTACATCTCAGTATTTCCAAAAATTATTCAATAAATTTTATATTTAATATTTATTGAATATATTATTCCAATATAGATAGATAATGAATTATTATTCTTAAGTTAACGACGACATTTAATTATTTTATTAATATATATTCAAGCATATCATTTTATGACACTATCAAAATTAACTGTAAATAGTATTAATTCAAAAGTAACATAATGCCTATTAAAAACAAAGTATTATAGTTAATAAGTACTAAGTATTAAAACATTAAATAATGTTGAAATATCATTCTCAACACAAATCAATTTTAAAAGTAATTAAGAAATTATTTCACCCCTCATACTAATTATTAGCATGATATTCTAACAAACGAAAATTATTTTTACAAAATAAAATATTTTAATAATATATCAAATTTGAAGAAATTTGAAGATTTTTTAGTGTAGTTTGTAAAACGAATTTGTATTTTGACTGAAACTATAATTCTTGCAACATGTTATGATCAATCTGAATGTTCTTGCAAAGAATTTTACCACTAAGGTCAACATATAATCTCATGGTAATGGTTGCTGGAGCGTTTGTTGCAGGGAGATAAACAGCCTAATGAAAAATAATTTTTTTAAGTATATTTTAATATTTTTTAGATTTAAAATATTATATCGGTACTAAAATTGTTGTCACTATAGAATAGACACAATAAGAAATAGGTTAATTAATTCACCATTTCATAATAAAAGAAAAATATTAAATAAGAGCAAAACAAAAAGACAGTTTTGGTATAACTATTTAATTATGAAGACGGAATAAAGCACTGTCTTCTTCCTTCGGTGTCCTCTTCCTGTTAGGGTTTTCCAAGTTGCAGTGATTTCACGCATTGTACGAACTTTGATTAATGCGTTTTCAGTGATCAAGTCTCTAAGAAGATCGCAATTCCCCCAAAGCTTCTCTACTCTAACTCGCGGAATCCGCACTTCGACACGGTACTATGTTTCGTTCCCTTTCCTTAATCGCATTGCAAACCTACCCCTAAATTAAAAATGCTCTCTTTTCATTCTGGGTCTGTTGAACTTCGTGTGCTTAGTGAGAATTAGCTTTAGGGTTCCTTGTTTTCTGTAGTTTTGAATTTTCGGTGTTATGGTTTCTCCCATTGTTGGTGAATTATACTGTGCAGTGGGAATTAGCTAGGATAGGCATGACCGTAATTTTGATTGGTGTTGTGATTATTTTACTTTTTACAGTGGAAATGGCTTATGTGGATGAGGATGGCTCTTCTGGCTCTGGAGAAGACGTGCATATGTTGGATGGACACAAGCGTCACCAGGTTGTTGTGCCGTCTGGTTCCGGTGGCCGAAAGCGAAGCCGTAAGGCTAACGGCGATGCCATTGTGGAGGCCATGCTGGAGATTGCTGCTGCTTCAAAGATGAGGGCCAATGCAATTTTGAAGAATGAGGACAGGTTCTCCATAAGCAAGTGCATTAAGGTGTTGGATGAGTTGCAAGGGGTTGATGAACAGCTCTACTTTCTTGCTTTGGATCTGTTTGAGAACAACTCGAGTGCCCGTGAGATTTTCATCTCACTCAAGGGAGAGAAGAGGTTGCCATGGTTGCAGTGCAAGTTGAGTGCCCCCCCATAGTTGAAACTGTTTGTGAAAATGATTGGATTATTTTGTACAGTGAAGCAGGTTGAAGAGGCAGATGTATATAGCTTGAAATTTTGAATGCTAATTCCCCAATCCCATATTTTTAAGTTTATTGTTGGGATTGATGTGTTATTCATAATGGGAAATTTGAAATGCTTTCTAAAAGTATGAAGCAGATACATGAGAATGACATACAATTTTTGCAACATTCGTACTCTTTATCTTTGTAGGTACACACCAGAAAGATGGAACTCATTCTTGTACCAGCTACTGCTGGCTTCTATTACTGTAGCTTGCACATTTGAGTTGCAGTTTATGCACTTACTTATCTTGTTTGGCAATGTTCTGCATCACACGTATGATTACTGACCAAGTTCGGAATTTTCCCTGAATACCTATATGTTTTTTGGACTTAACAATTGGATTGGAATTTTTTTTCTGTCAAGAAAGCGTTACCTTGTTAATAAAGGCAACCAACTATTATAATTTCAATACCAGGCTTGCAGCAATATGAATAGAAAAGCCGTTTATTAATAAATTCCAAGGAACGATTCAATCACAGGCTCTATTATATGAGAAATGCAACTCAGCTGATCATTGGACCTGCTATCATTCAGTCTGCTGCCATTCGAAGGTTTATAAGGAAATAGGCACGGCTGCGTATGTTTTTTCGTGTAATTTTATTCAGGGTATGTTTAACAGTGTTTTTGTACTAACTTCAATAACATATAGCAATTCAAAATGAGAATTTTGTACTATTGAAGAACAAGAGTATTGAAACCATTTCTTATCTATGGGTTGTAAAAAAGCAACTGATTTTCACTCACAAATGGGAGATAATCTTTCATGTAAGAATAAATAATATAATAATATTTTTATAGCACTAGATTGATGGTTGTTTTTCGTGTATGTTGCTCTTCATACAGTGGAAGGACCATTTTTTTATTCAAGTTGTTTCTATAGATTCAAGATGTTTCTATCACTGCTCTTCGTACAGGAAAGGTTATGTTTTTAACATTAAAATTTTACATACAACACAATATATACGTCGCTGTTGAAGAGTATGTTCGGACATAAACAGTTCTATAAGAACAGAATTTCAAGTTAAAATTAGTTTAAGAATTAAAAAACAAATTTTAAAAAAATCAATAAGAAATAATTTTTGCAAACTAGTTCATCCATATATAAGAAATCGTTTTTTTTCTCTCTCTACCTTAAGTGTCTGTGGAGAAGATTTTCTAAATATATGCCAAATGTCATTGTATAAATAGTGCATTTTAATGTTCTTTCTTTTACACAACAGCCGTATTTCTTTTTTTACTTAAATAGATTGAAATCAATATAATCATAGCTTTTTTCTTCAGTTAGATGCTAATATTTCAACATCCAAATGATTAAAGTTTTGAAAATTCTTGATGACTTTAAATCTTCCACGTTATTTAAAATGACATTTTCTAGTTCATCCATAGGTTTCTTCCTACCAAATTTGACAAATGCATAAACCATTTGTTACATATGTAATTGAGTTCAATAAAAAAAGCTTTAGTAATTTTTTATTAGAAAACAAGTGATTAAATTACATTTAAGATTATGTAGGTTTCTAGAAAAAGTTAGATATTACAAAAGTATAATATACTTAGACATGTTAATTTGATTCATTGTTCATATATAAATTATAACATACTTTTAAAATAAGTTACTTTTTAATTATATACTCAATAAAAACCATAGTCTTCAAATCTCTTACATAAAGTGAATTAGGGTAAGAAATATGTATTTGAAAGTCAAGTAAGGAATAATTTCAAGATAACATTGACATGAATGAGGTTTTAATGTTATATAAATTCATGTCAACTTCCATCATTATATATTTAACATTGTTGATGAATATTATGGATATCATATTGTGACTACATTATTGAATATAAACGAAGAGTCATGGTCAATCACATGAACTTACTTAAAGATATTGAACAATAATTGATAAATGTGTCATATTATTTAGAGGTTATATACAAATAGTTAGATAAGCTAAGAAAATCATCTTTTATTGACTACTTATCATTAATAAGTGTATGAATATAATGTTTTTTCATGCACATTTTACTTATAAATTTGTTGTAACATGTAATATATTTCTAGCCAATTGCTGATAAGTAAATGACTATACCTCACATGAAATATTTATTATTTATTACATGTAGATATAATTTCATCTCATATACTCTAAGTATGATTACTTTTCACTAAGAAGTAAACCTCCTTCATATTCACAATGTATCCTTTGTGTTGGACACATTAATGAGACTTGTTTTGTTTTGGTAATGCTTAGTGTTTGAAGACTACAAAACTAAATGCATTAATTGTTCACTATAAAAATATTGCATTTATTTTAAGTCTTCTTAATTTTTGGAAAATGCTTCTAAAGAAATCTCAATAAACTTTGTAATAGTTGTTCTTACAACGGAAGTGTGTCAATTGCACTTCCATATAGGGTCGTCTAGTTTTATTTTCACTTGCATTACTTTGTTTTTGATATTTTAAACTGCTTCATTTTTTTACTTGCTTATTGGTTTGTAAGTCCCCATGGCATACCCCAGCATTATTCTTCTACAAAACTCTGCATAAATGAAAGAAAATTTTGGAAAAAGGAAATATGATTATTATACAGACATTTATTGTACTTAAAAAGATGACATATAATTTCTCCATAAAGTAAAAATATTTGTTTGGAAAAAAATCCAATTTTTTTTATAAAAATAAAATAAAATTAATTTCTCCAATAGATTAAAATTAACTTATACAACTTAAAAATAAAAATTTAATGAATACAAAAAATTTATACAAACTAACTTACAAACAAGCTCATTTACACGGGTAAAAAACTCAGTATTCTTTATAAACTAATTTTAACTAATTAATCAATTGTGTACATTTTTTCTTTGTTTTTCTTTTCTAAAAATGTTCATAAAAAATAGTCCAACCCGTTAGTCAACTCAGACCAATATTTTTCTTTAAAAGTAAACTATAACAGAATACAATGCAATACAATGTATAGGCCGGATTTATCGAGTGACACAATTGAAGCTTTTTAAGACAGCACGAGCAACAGTTGAAGCAAGTAGGAATGAATTTAGAGAAATATTACAGCGTAAATATTTGTTTATTGAAGAACAATCGCCATGCCTCAAACTACATCTTGAGTTAGATGGCACAATGTCTTTCGAAATAAGTATATATCATCCCACTATCGGGCCTAAAATACATAAAAAGGGGTTTACAAACTCACCTATCCCCCACCTCCCAAAACTGTGACAAATTAATTCATTGACAAGAAATGCACCCGTGCCAAGGCATATTCCTTTCCAGCAATCCAGACACCAGTCTGCGACCATTGTACATCTTCCCAGTCCAAACTTTCCTCCAGTACCTGGACAGCAAGTCCAGAATTTCAATTATGATACAATTGAAAAGTTTAAATATACATTCTGAATGTACTTTGAGTAGCATGGCAATTGTAATTAGGGTGATTTTGCAAAGAAATTGAAGAAAGCCAAACAAGGACCAAGAGAGAAAAGACTAGTGGAGATCACCATGTGAACTTGACTATATATAGTGCTTAGAAATTTTCAAAACGTATCAAGTTAACAATAGGCCAACATAAAAAGGCTTTCTGTTTTATAAAGAAACTGAAACAAGAGAGCAGGTATGCAACTTGCACGCTGACTTTGAAAACAGACGACTAATGACTGGAGAACTTAACACCCCAAAGTCAAACCCCAATGGCTGGAGGCTACTGAATCTATCTCATTTGAGGAAACCCTATCTCCTTCCAGGGTTTAACAACAAACAATAATGTATAAAATCAATGGAACTCACAAAGGAAAGAAGGGGAAAAATTCTGAAGACATTATTCAACATGCCAGTTGAAATAAATGTAAAGTGATTCAAAAATACCTCAATATGTTCAAGAGGCAGAGGGATGCCAATTGTACGCATCACTTTCTGTGGCAGAGGCTTCTTACAACGAGACCAACGGAATGCGTCAATCAAGACATTCTCACAATCATTCTTTTCACCATTTGCAGAATGTGCGTGGTGATTTTGAGACTTAGGGTCATGCATCTGAGTTGCTGGTGTAGCCTTGACCATCTTCTCTCCAGTAAAACAAAGTTCGTATCTACAAATAAATGAATCGTTATGAGAAGAACACCAATAGGAATTTCTTCAAGAACTCAGACTTTTCTGGAAGACCTTTAAAACGGAATAATACTTTTCAAGATCACATCGTGGATTCTTCAAAATTTCACAATTTAAAAGGCAGTACGGATCATATAAAAAATACCTGGACAAATGTGTCTCCAAATACATTACTTCTCCCTTCTTCAAACGAGCAGATGTGTAGAGGGGCCTTTTTAAACCCTTGTCAGCAACAATGCTTATACTATATTTGACCCTGACATTAACAGAATTATAAATTATAATCACGAGTATAGATAGTAGGTTTATATAGTAATCACAGTAAGCTGAAAAATAAGTATTGGATGTCAGGTTCTAATTTAGCAAAAGAAATATTGCAAGATATTCCACAATGCATTGCCTAAGGCTAAGATATTTTCAAATTTTACAAAAAAATAATTGGTTTCTATTATTTCTATACAAAGACATCAGAAAATCATATTAAACATTTTGCAAACAAAAACTTAATAAAAAAAATTTCACAATGATTCTTGAACATATATTCTACGCGTTTGGACTTTTATTGTCAAAAAATATTTTTACTTTAAAGTTCTTATATTTAATATAACATAGTTAATAAATGAAACAATTTTGATGGTTTGTTGAAAATGTGAGATAAAATAGGTCAAGAGATAAGATTTCAAAGGACAATATAAAAAAAGTTGCAAAAAAAAAACTCAATAGCTTTTATCTGGGTCCCAATAGAATTCTTATAAATGAAGATCTAAGGAGAGGTGTTACATAACTTCTGGTGGGCAAAAAAATCCTAAATTGTTAGAGTGACGGTTGAAAAACATCTCTTCAAGCATTCATCCCGAACGAATCAACTTTCAATCGTCAGAAATTACTCACAAGCGAGAACATGAGTAACTAGTTTCCATTTTTGTTAGAATTAGATGTAACGAGATCAAAACTCATGTAAACATTTGATTTTGAATTCATCAAAGGTTTATTTCAATTATATTGTTTTCCTCTATATTTGGTGTTTAAATGGGACTTAATTGACATTGAAAAATGCTTTCAAATCTAGGATATTGGGAAGAACACCTAACTGAAATTAATGCTAAGAATAAATTGATTTTCATTGTGCATCTTTAAAAACTCTAGTTTTATTATGTTGATTGATTGATTATAATCTCTTGCAAATTATAATAAATCAATTTATGTTCACTTAAGGAAATAATATTTGAATAATTTCATGAGTTGATAATATGATTGAGATTTACCAAGATAAGTTTTTAAGTAATTTACATTAGGGGTAGTTATGTGAAATTCAACCATAGCATCTTCGTATTATAGTTTATCACATCACATTCTAATATATTTTCCAGTCAATTGTTCAAGAACATTCTCAGTTCAGAGTTTTATTTCTTTATCTTTCTTATTACTTATCTTTTTATCTTCTAGTATTAATTTCAATTTTAAATAAAACAAAATATTTAATTTTTCAGAAACTAATAAATAAACATTTTATAACTTGAGTACTGTGCTAATCCCTTGACATTTGAAACTTGAAATTAAAAATTTATTTTACTACTTGTGGACTTAGGATCATTTGCCAAATCCTTAACACGTACCAAGGTTCATTGCAGAGATTGTACTGTATTGTGACTTCTCGAACAAATCTTTGTTGCCGCAATGCATTCTGAAAAATAATAGACACCACGGTAATAGCTGCTTTTCTATATATAGCAACCCATTGAAAGGTAACTCCTGGAAGATGCAAAAGAAAACGGATCCACTACAAAAACAAAAGGCAGTTTGCACTATCTGATCTCGCCTATTACCCACCTTTGTGGAGGAAAAAAATATCAATTTTAGAAAGCAGAGCAATGCACAATTACTAAAGCCAGAAATAGAATTTAATCAATTTAATTACTGAACAGCCCACAAATACAACAGTAATTAAAACACCAACACCTTAACTCAAAAGAGGGGATGTGGGGGTAGAAAAAGAAATTAATAAAACACAAATGTTAAAAAAATGCATGAGTCAGAAAGTTCATATATGGCCACAGCAGAAACAAAATATTAATCAAACAAAAAAATTAAAATCAAATTAGCTAACATAAATAAAGTAGGCATGGATCATAATCTAAAATTATAATTCTTGATTAATTGTGGTAAGTTTTTTATTATAAGATGACGGACAAACCGAAGCTGCAGCCCTGGTAGTCATTGTCCTCTCAATAGTCACTGGAGCAAGGGTGGGTTCAATAGCTGATGTATGTGTAAGGCAAGGTTCAAGATCAATAGTTCCACCTCCTTTCTGAAGAGCAACAAAATGAGCAGTTAAATAGAGTTTTAATATTGATAGATACCAGGTTCAACCAATAAAAAATATTTAGATATTTCCATTTTGCACAATGATGCAGATGTTAATAGTAGATGTACAGACCCATTTTAAGGTCAAGAACTTCTTCCACCAAAACAATGTCCTCATTAGGAAGTTTAACGTGTTATAAAACCAGAACTGAAGCATTCAAACAAAACTCTGATTCGCTAGAAACAGAAGAGAACAAATTTATTAAACGGACATTATATTTGCTATGGAAAATAATGAAGTAGATTACATGACAACATTTAGAACATATAAAACCACTACGACTCATATAACTGCATGAACTGAAAATTGCAAAGGGCAAAAGGAGACTTTGCAGGGGTTCTGATACTACCTTCACGATGCAACACCGCTCAACTCTATAACTACAGCCAATCGCTGCACCCCAAGCTCGGGAACGTACATTGTTTCTCAGTGTAGAAATATAGCCTGATATTGCATACATAATTACCATCATTAGATTATTCAAAAAGAAAACAGTATCTATAGCCACAAAAACAGAAAGGAAACCATAAAACTGACACTTGGCTATATTGCCAGCCACAAGAAGATAAACAATTATATAAAATTCCAACAAAATAATTGTGCACATGCAATTAAATAAGTTTCAAGAAGGGTGCTTACTTAGTGGGCATGACTGTGAGATAAAAGTAGATTTCAGTCCACAAGAATCAAGTCCTAACCCAAAAAAATTCCCAGAGCCATTACACTTTTTGAGTCTGACAATAAGCAGTTCTAAAGGGTACATCTGAGCAAAATATGAGGGGACGTAGGAGACAATCCAGCTTGATTGTTCTAGAATGTAGATCCATATTTAATTATTTGAAAAGAATAACTCGATCATAAACCTTTTCAAACAGTTTAATAACAAATTAAGTTCAACCAGGAGATTTTAAAATACTCATAATGTGAGAAAAACTTGTCAAGAAGCAACCTAGAACCTAGAACCTAGATCTAAATATCTTTTCTGAAAAGGCATTTTGACATAACAAAAAGGTTTTGAGAAAAAGTAAAGACAAGCTGTAAGGACATACAATCTTGAGGAGGTAGCACACGAACAGTCACACGCAATTCTTGTATGGCCATAGGAGGTGGAGACGCTGTTGGGCGACAGTAACCTGTATGCATTAGAACTGTGCAGGTGCAAAAAAATTGCGATATACATACTGTTGTCAGACAAGATCAGTTCTAAGAAAATGGTAATGCATCTGCTTTTTAAAAACACATACCAGCAACAAGATCTGAATCGTATGTGTACACATCAGTCCCCCAAAGCTGGCCACCTCTGACCTGAATGTAATAATGTAATTCTCAAGACATGGATTGCATCTATTGAAAATAAATAGTATCCTGATTTAGATTTTATATTATACAGAACAAAAAGCAAAGACGCAAAAGAAAAACTCAATTCATCAAAACATTAACATCACACAAAATGTTCCCAGATCCACAAAAAGCAGATGGAAAAGAAAAAGGGAATACAAGTAGGAAGAAAAAAAACACCCCACTTCCACAGTCTTTAGTTTAATGCTCTAGGCATGGGCTTTTCTTACATGTCTAAGAGTACAAATCAGTCATCTATATTTTTTTATTTTATCAAAATGGCTAATTATATATGTCTCTATTTCAAAAATATCCACAAGGATTAAAAAACTATCAAATATCTCAATCAATGCTTCCAACTCCATTGATGTTCCCCAATGTTCTCTCATACCACAGTTGAGATATGAAAAGACAAAACTTAAAGGGAAACCCAATGCACGAGGTTCCAACCTTGTGAGGTTTAGAAAGAGTAGATGGATGTAGCCTTATTCCCACAAGCAGAGAGGTTGACAGGGTCTGAACCCACAAGATCAAGGACAGCAACCTTACCACTGGGCAAAGGCTTTTGCCCTCATATAAAAAGACAAGGATCAAGTTCAAGAAAAGGTATTCAATGCCGTCTTGGTTTTCTAAATAAACAGATAAAATGACATTTTTCAACAAGATATATTTTGAAACAAATAGACTATTAAGAATATTTTCCTTCATCAATTTGAAATTATGGCCAAAATACTTCTTATTCGGCACAGAAATCTTTCTGCCAATCAGCTTTAAGGATTAAGCCTAGCCCATTTCTCATATGGTATTAGAGCCTATCTAGTCATATATGAGTTTGGCCACCTATAAACATACACACTCTATATATAAGTCAGTACTTGGTAGATGGGCGTTGTTAAGATGTCCAACATTGATTACTAACATGACCAAAATATATTTTTATAAGGGTTAGGCAAACCTAACCCCTTAAGCTAGGGTTTGGGATCAAGTTAAGCCTAGTCCATTTTTAATAGAGAAACATTCTAAAGATATTGTTAAATAAAAAAAAAAATCATTCATTCACTCTACAAGCATATTTTCAAAATATAATCTTCATTACAAACTATAATGCATATAGTAGTTTTCAATGATGCTACCAGAAGTCCCGGTCTCAGATGTCAATATTAAAAGCTTAAAAAAAATGAAAGTTGTTTGCTCATCAGCCCCATGGACAAACTCCATAATGGAATTTCAACTAGGCTTGGCTCACTAGTCATTCACGGATGGTCAGACTGGACCTCAGAAGAAGTCCTGTTTTTTTGGGCCAAACCAGCCACACTAATCCAGTTTTCAATAATGAATGACTAGTTTCTTTCTCCAAAAGGAAGGTTAAAGGCTTAAAGTAGTATGGTTGAAAAATCAGGTATCCTGGTCATTATCAATCTTTCAACTGCTCAATGTAATAAAAACATGCTATTGGATAGAAGTATAGGAAGGCTTACATATTGAAAACAATTCAAGATCAATAGAAAAGTTCAGGCCTGCAGTTGTTTGGTTGTAAAAATACTCTAGCAAGCAAAAGCAAGGGTTTTAACTCAATCTTTCAAGGACATCTATAAGTTAGGGCATCGTCACTTGACCAAAAATCAATCACGGTCTCACATACAGACAGGTGTTACTATGGAAGAAGCAGAAGATTTGAATAAATCAAGAGGTACCAGATAATTGGCAGAATATGGATATTGATGTCTCAGAGCATCCTGGATGAATAGACAAACAACATTTTAAAAATTTCCAACTCTAAAGGTTAACAGAGGCTAGATTAGATCATGAAAGAATTAGAAACAATGTTATTTAAGAAAATTGACAGCTAAATTTGCAAAAAAACACAATTAATAGTATTGTTCAACCTTAGAGTACTTGGAGGATTCAGAATCCCAATTTTAAAACTAAATTTAAATTTAAGGCTTCTAAACACCAATGTAATGGCACAAATAGTTATATAGACAAGGGGGGGGATTTATCACAGTTATGCTGAAGTATTACAATATCTTTGGCTTAACAATTTTCAAACAGTACAACATATATCATCCAATTTAAAAGGGGGAGATAACTCACAACTTTATCAAATAAATTGAACCACTTAATAAGCAATTACTTAACAGATATACAATATAATAATGATGTCCAATACCATAGCAAAACTCATTTATATTGTTTCTGTCACAAAGTATATAGACACTAGAAAATAGTTTCTATGTAATCTTTACTTTCTTCAGGAACAAATGGCGACATCCTTTCAAAAACTCAAAACTAAAATAAATCTCAAAAGTTTGAGTGTTCAAAAATAGAGAATAGGACCTTTGAATATTGAAGTGAAACCATATGAAAGAGCAGAGATTATCATTTACAACTTTTCAACAAGCCAGCTCTGTATAAAGGGCATCCAATAGTTTCCAGAAAATTGTGGAAAATGGCTAACTATATTCCAAGTCACAGTTAGAGGAATCCATATGGTAGTAGCAAAAGGGTTGAATGAAGAAAAGTTAAAACCAGTATTTTAGTATTTCAACAAATTTATGTTAATGGAAAGAAGGAATCAACAAGAAGTAAAGAACTTTAAAAAAAAAATGGACAGTAAACATTATATTTATTGCATCAACAAGCATAAGATAAAGACAAGGGAAAACAAAAGAAAATATGAGGAACATGCAAACAAAAATTTGGAGAATAAAAAGATCGTAAAATATTTAAGGAGCATGATTGTCAGCCACTATGGATCATAGTCCTCAAACCTTTCTGACTTGTCTTTGACATTACAAGTATACAGACATCAGATATGAAATAAATAAATCAAGAGAAAACAAAAAACAACAAAGATTTAAAATTAATTTTGCAGCAAATAAGCAGGAACAATAATACTCGGTGTAACAAAAAAAGCCACCACCACCACAGTCTCTACCCCCCTCCCCTTACAAAAAAATGAAGACACACATTCTTCAATTCTATAAAATGAACAACAACAAAAAGCTTACTTGGCGGTTTGTAGCCGTGACATGCTCAGATGGTATCCGAATTTCCAGAGTGGGACCATTATTAGAGCTTTCACCATTTTTTTCTATTTGAGATTGAGATGATTCATATTCCTTCCACAATTTTATCAGCTCTTGCATGCTTTCACCAACTTTGTAAACAACAGAAGAAACTTCTATTTTACCTGAAATACCAGAAATTATATATAGTGGACATGCAAAGGAAAGTAGAAGAAACATCAAGCTCTAACTTTCTCCATTCCATCAACATGTAGTATCATGTACCAACAATAGACTAGTAACTGATAACAACATCACATCAAACAACAGATTAAGAAATAAGAGTAAACGAAATTCAAAAATATGGAAGGAAGAGAATAAATCATAAAATATAAAAGCAAAGGGTTAATAATAGCAATCTGCTAAAACCTGAATTATTTCATGAAGGTACAAATTCAGTAGTCTTACATTAAATCAACCCATGAAACAAAATGACACCATACCTTGAGACCTGCAAAAAATATAGCTAGATATAATCACTAAAGTGAAAATATATTATGAAGGACCTTAACTAAAAACACCATAGAAATAGGATTCAATCAATTTAGACAAAGAAATTTCTAACAAATAGAATTATGAATATTCAACTTTTATAGCTGAAACAAATGGTTTAAATTTAAATTAAAACAAACAAAAACTTCATAAGATAATGAAAAGATACAACATGCTGGATCCTCAAATTTGCAAGCAATTAAAAAACCAAGAAAGGTAGAGGAAGAAAGTACCCATCATTGTCTTGGGCACAAGATCTGAATCGAGGCTCCCGGTTAGGCACCTGAGGGCTCCCTCTAGATCGTTGTATTCTCTTGCGGTGCTGCTGACTACTATAATTATAGACCTCTCTCTCCTTCTCCATCACCCCTTCTCCATCAGCACACCCATCATTTGCTTCCTTGTCAAGACACCTACTACGCTTATCAGACTTGTCTCCTTCTAAATCAGCCTCCCTTTCTTTTCTCTTCTCTCTAGCTTCTCTGTCTACATTTTTCCAGCTATCAACATCTTTTTGTTTCTTCTGCTCTGGTAACAGAATTCCATGTTCAGGAAGTTTGGCCAATCCATCAACAGGTTCCTTCTCGTTATTTGAAATCTCTTTCTCCATTCCATTCAACAATTCCCTCTTCATTTGATCTTTTTCCCTCTCTCTTAAATTTTCTTTCTCTTTTGAAAGATCTTTTTTCTCCTTCTCTAACCTTTCTACATCTCTATCTTCCTTAGCAGGTTCTTTGCAGTCACCAATACTACTGCTAACTTGTGTACTGTTTCTACGATCACTTCTTTCTTTTTCCCTATCTCCCCAGTCCCGATGCTTCACTTCCTTCCTCTTTCTGTCTTTCTCTTTAGTTCTATCATCACCTTTAGGATCAACTTTGTTCTCTGCAACAGCTTCATGAGCTTCGACAAAATCCCTTTCTTCTGTTGTTGAACTGTCCTTCCCAACCTCAACTGAACCTTGCGTATTTCCCCGTAAAATTTGCCATGTGTCCAAACTCCCACTAGGAGCATCAGAATATCTTTTTCCTCGATGGTACTCTTTTGAATCTTTCCAATTCAAGTGACTGCTAACCACATTATAACCATCTTTCTCTGTCTTGATGTCACCTTTAAGATCACTATGACTATCTCGATCATGCCTAATATCTTTGTTGTCATCTCCTTTACCTTCTACACGCACATCCTTTTCACTCTTAGCACTTGGAGGATCCCTTCTTGCTTCACCATACAATTCCTTTTTTTCTGTCTTTGTATCACGATTCTCTAACCGGATGTCTCTAATATCCTTGGCATCCCTTGATTCTGTCCTGTTCTCCGGACCAATAGGATGATCTGCATGAGAGTCACTTAAAGATGAAGATATCTGATACACAGGATGAAGTGGAGATCGTCTATCTGCATCGCGAAACTCAGTTCGGGGTGCTTTTGCCACCCGTGAATCCTGATTTATATCATAAGGCATGTGGTATTCATTTGAAACTGATGATGAAACCAACTTCGAATATGTACCAGAATCTTCATGCGGGTGCTTCGAAGATGGATAAACAGACTCTTCATGAGATCTCTTAGGTGCGCCACTCATAATGAAAAGCCAACACAGTCATAAAACTTAAAACGAGAGAATCTGGCAGCTAAGACAATCCCTGCCTCAGCAACCCGTAGGTTGTACGAAACTCAGTAACTGTACGGCACCAAAAAAAAGTTTAGGAAACCACACAAGGACACACCAATTTTGACAAGCACTCAATGCGTACAACAAACGCATCACCAACACTGAAACACATAATGGCAACATTCAAACCTAACACAAAGCCAAAGTGACGAGGGAGACAGTAATTGATGCATCATCCCGATATATTCAGCACCAAATCAAATTAACAGCGTGTAAAGCAAATAAAAAATTCAATTTGAAAATATGGAATTACTTCTTAGACATCGCAGGTACATACATGCAGTTCAAGTACGATTAGAAACAACGGTATAATAAGCGTACGAACTAAGCAAAAGAAAAAAGTGTAAAATAACAACTAAAAATGTAGCAGTAACAGATCTCAAAAATAATTAAATACAAGTAAAGCATAGGCAAAGAAATAACGAACCTGGAATAACGAGAAGCAGTGTTTCCCCGAAGGAGATGAATGTGAAAGCCAAATGAACGTTATATGCTAAGTAATGAATGCAGATGGAATGACGAAACAGCGCTACTCGTAGTTGTCTCGTTACACGGAACAGACAGAAAGAAACAAGAAAAGAGTAATCGAAGAAAAAATTGTGAAATTTGGAAAATAAACCCTAGAATGGTTTGCTTAATCTTAGGAGGGTGGGGGATGAGAGTGATGTGACCCTCTTTCTTTTTGTTCAGCTACGTTGTGCCTGTCTGGTTTGAGCAGGCTGCGTGAAACGTTCGCAGTCCTTTGAAAAGCATGTAAATTGTGTGTAATTTAATTGCGATGTATCTCTCTTTTTTCATTCTGTAATCGCGGTGTCTCGTATTGTGTGCAATCCACCCAAGAGTTCCGAAACACATGCCGCAGCGCATGCCCATACTTATGTTAATTGTGTGACCAATCTACCCTTTGCTAACATGTCACTTGTTCTTGGAGCTATACATAGAACTCTTGTGTTGTATTTTGTACTTATAACCTCATTTCAATTTTAATTTGGATCTTTATCTTCATCTTTTTATTTCACTTTTGGTTTTTTGTTTTGATCTTGGTAGAAGTATTTGTAATTGTATTTGATGTTCAAATCACTTCTCAATCTAATTGGCAAGTACATGGCAATAATGAAGGATTAATTATCTCCTATCTTAGGATGTTTATCTATTTATATCAATCGTGTTGAGCTCCTACCTGTACGGATAATTAGAGTAGGTCTTAGTTTTCTCTTAAATCATAATTTATAAGTTGTTTTACCATGTTATGTGTTTTAATTACGTGATTAAGCTCTAATTTTGGTTGTCACTTGTTTGAACTTTTAATGCATGTTTAAGCTCGGTGAATTGCAATTTCTTAGGTCATGCGGTTGGCCGATAGGTTTCAATCAACTTAAACCCTTTGGAGCAAAAGGCTTACGTTTCAGCAACGCCACCTTCGCTTAGTGCCATTACTGTAAGTGATAGATGATTGATATTGTAATGGTTTTATGATGTGTGTCATGAAGTTATGTTCTCGAATCCTTGTTCTCGGTAAGGGCATGAGTCTAACTTGAAGAAAATAAGGGGTTTCTGGATATGGAAAAACTAAAAGCTCAATTAAATGAGTTAACTACTTCCCTCCAAGTTGCTTTAGAAGCTAACACTTCAATAGTAAGTAAGAACAAGGAATTGAAGCCCAAGTTGGCTCAAGCGAAAATCGATGGTGACTCTTATGGTGTGTTTGGATTGGGGAGGAGTTTTGAGAAACTGGATATGCTTTGTTTGGATTAGGGAGTGAAAATGAGGGGTGAATTTGACATTATTTGAAGGGAAAGTGTAAAGAAAGTTAGGGTGTTTGGATTAAGGTAAATAAAATGAAAAATTTATGAAATTTATGTAACTAAAATTATATTTTTTTTTAATTAATAAAAATGTAAGTTTACAAATTTATCCTTATATTTAAAATTTGTTAAAAAATTAATTTTATTTATTTATTTATAAATTATAATTTTTTAATTAAAATATTATTTAAATATTTATAATTATAAATATTTGATAAAAAATTATTTTTATATTAAATAACATTATTATTTTTATCTTTATTTTTTTTTAATTAATAACTATTATATAAATTTATTTCTTTATCATTAAAAAATATATTTATTATTATTTATATTTATAGTTTATTATATATATAATATAATTAATTATGTTATTTTATAATAATTATTTTTTATAATTTTGATTATAATTTTTTATATTTAAATTGTAATTATACTTTAAATAAAATAATAATAATTTGAGATTAAAATAAAAAAATAAAAAAGTAAATTACAATTAATTAATTAATTAAATATATATCGGTTTCGGCCAAGAAAGTTTAAAATATAAAAAAAAAATCGGTTGTTGTGCTTTATTATATTTAATTGTTTTGGTTTTAGAATTTTCTAGGTCAACAGTGTAACTTTGTCTTTTTACTCAGAAATCAAATTAGCCTTAGCCTTTGTTTGTATCCGGATGATTACTGTTCACCTGAATTGAAAAGGAAGGAAACATCACGATTGGATGGATCTGGGTGTTTGTGGGTATTAGAGGGAGATGAAAGGCGAAGAAAGTGAAAAAGGGTTATATGTTAGGTTGAGAAGATTTGGTGAGAAAGTATTTGATTTTACCATATTACCCATCACCTACTACCCTATGTGTCATAGCAACCCGTGCCATGCAGTTCTAGATATTCCCTCCACATGAGATTCTCACGCATGAGATTCCATCTGCATAAACACAGATTCGTACAATGTTCGGTGGGTTACTTCAAATGTGGTGGGTGTAAATATGAGAGGATGATAAATATGGGAGAGGAAAGAAGGTGAGTTATTTGTTTTGAGTTGAGAGAGTACCTTAGAAGCAGTCGAAGGTGCGCGATCGTCGGAGGTTCACAAGTGTTAGAGGTGCCAGTTGTCGAAGGCTTGCAAGCGTTGGAGGTGTGCGGTTGTCGGAGGTGCAGGAATTTGGAGACTGAAATATGAAGGAGAAGGAATTTGTAATGTTTACTTATTTGTTTTATTTTCTTTTATTTATGTTCATAGATGTACGTTGTTGTCCTTTGATTTTCTAAGTTATTTGCTTAAACGCATTAATGAGCATATTGAAGAGCATTAATGAGCATTAATAAAATTTTGAATGGATTTTACTTTTATGTGCTAGTTAAAAAAAAAAGCTTATTAATATTTAAATTTTTGCTGTATTTGAAAATACATAGAGTTTATGTATAATATTTTTTTTTTCTAAAAATAAAGTAAAAAAAAACTTTATAAATATTATTTTAAATTTTTAAAATAATTATAAGTATATAAAATATTTAAATATTTAATTTTTCTAAAATCAAGTTAAAAAATTTATAAATATTATTTTGAACAGGGTTTAAAATAATTATAATTATACAAAATATTTAAATATTTTAAAATACTACTTTATAGATAGTTTATATATAATATTTAATTTTTTTACAAAACTAAAGAACTTTATAAATATTATTTTAAATTTATAAAATAATACAAGTATATAGAATATTTAAATATTTTAAAATATTACTTTATAGATAGTCTACATATAATATTTTATTTTTTGAATTTATAAAATAATTATAAGTATACAGAATATTTAAATATTTTAAAATACTACTTTATAGATAGTCTATCTATAATATTTTATTTTTTCTAAAATCAAGTAAAAAAAAATTATAAACATTATTTTGAATTTATAAAATAATTATAACTAAACAAAATATTTAAATATTTTAAAGTACTACGATTGTCTACCTATAATATTTTTTTTTAATATTTTTTTTTCTAGAATCAAGTAAAAAAAACTTTATAAATATTATTTTGAATTTGTAATACACACTACAAAAAATTGTGTATATAATGACAGTTTTAATATGGCGGTTATTAATAACCGCCATAAATATCCGTATAATACGACATTTTAATGACCGCCACAATTATCCTAAAAAAGTGTCATTTTGAACCGTCACAATTTTTCTTTGAAATACACACTTTCCCGCCTTTTCTTTTCCTCCATATAATTTCTCTTTTCTAATTTCTTTTTTCAAAAACCTCATTAATTTGTCTCGGAACCTCTTCACTAATAGAATCTCTCACTCTCCTCATACCCTCTTGACTCTTCAGAAACCCTTCACTCTCATGTAATCCTTCACTCACCACTCTTCTCTGCTTAAACCCTCAAACTCTTCCCTTCACTCTTCACTCTGCTCAAAACCCTCACTCTTACCACAAACACATAACCCTCACCCCTGCGAAACCTTCACCGTCATGAAACCTTCACTCTCGCGAAATGTTCACTCCCGCGAAATCTTCACCCTCGCGCTCTCTCACTTCACCCTCACTCTCCGCAAAACCTAACACTCCGCGAAACCTTCCCTTCACACATCGCCATTTGTTTTGTCCGCCATCGCTACCGGCTTAAAGGACGCATCCTCGCAACGATTTCAATCGTCATTGTCGCAACAGCCGTCGGCTTGCACGGTATCATTCGAGTATGATGAGGAAGTTGTGGACCTGCATGACAGCGATAAGACGATTATGTTCCACGCTAAAGATGCTTCTGATTTCTCAATGGTGGGAGGAGAGAAGCCTTCGTAGATGAGGAAGGTGATGAGGGACATGTACTGGTACCAGGAGCTGAGGCGTCAACTCAATTTTTAATTATCGTAAAATGAAGACATTGCTTTCGCGCTTGATCCATTCCACACATTCCATTTCCAAGATCAAGTATGCCTTGTATTCTTTGTAATCGTTATGTTCAGTAATTGTCTCGTTTTTTTGTTGTATATTCAATTCGATTATTTGCTTCTTGTTAATATTTTTCATTTTTTATTCATATATTATAAGATTTTTAAGTTTTTGTAACTACCTGATTGAAATGAAATTGAGGCTCTACCAAATTAGCAATGTTGCACAGGATGTGCCATGGGGATAGCGGCTGCAATTTAAGTGCATCATGAGTTTAATTTTTCTTTATGAATTCACTGTGTTAGGTTCAATACAAATGTGATTTGAATTGTATTTTCATTTTCTTAGGGGAATTTTGCTTTGGCTGTGAAAATGGTGAACTTATCGTTTCTTTAGATTCCATCTCTTTATTGTTTAAGAGTTCCTTGTCTTTATGACAATAATCAAATGCTGATGAATTTTTTTTATTATATGCAGTACTAAAACTGCTTGCAGAAGTTTTATCATAACAGAGACTCTCAAATACTTTTATATTTAGCTCGTACCCATTATGAGGCTGAACAGTGGCAAGACTGGATAAAACAAGTCTATCCACTGGATAAAACAAGTCTATTGAGACCCATCCATTTAGCACCATCAAACTATACTTTAAGGTTTGATGTTGGGGTTGCAATGCAAAAAACTTTCAGCACCAACATTCCAAAAGTAAAGAGGATTGCGGATGAGGTAGTATTTTTATCCATTATTATGGAGATTTTCTTAAATGATTGTAGGATGTATATTTTGACCTTCTATTATTCAGAGTTTCTGAAGTAAGAATATTGAATAAACTGCTTCGTAAGGAACACTTAGTTTGATCATGGAAAACGTACTTTAGTATATCATTAATAAAATTTGTTCATACCTGTAATTTGATTCTTAATCTATAAATAAATTTAGAAGGTCATCAAAAGGGCAGGTAAATTAAACTGGAAACGTTATAGAAAATGGCAAAGTATCATTTCATCCTATACCAATACATTTATGGGATGACTAGATATATATACATGAGGTATCCTTCAAATTATTATTATTATATTATTATTATGTGCTTAGGATATGGTTGACACTAAAAATGACTAAAATTACACGTGAAGACAATTTTATGTCTTCACTATTATTTTGTTATGTTTAAGAAAGCTACTAAATATTTGTAATGTAGGAGATACTTTTTTTTTCCTACTATTATATAGTTTAGGATGCTTAGTATAATATATAATCAAGTGTTGAGCAATGTCTTCACTTTCTTACTTTAGTTTGCTTATTAAATAATATTTCGATATTGTGGCATATTTTCTTTATAATTTATGCAACTGAGTGTAGGAAATATTTTCTTTGTACCTTATTTAATTGAGGTTATGCAACTTATAAATTATACTTTTAGGTTCCTATTTTTTTTCTTCTTGCCATACACATGATGATAATTTCTTTTATCTTTTAAGTGAATTTTTAGGTACTCTCTGTTTCAATGATTTGTATTTGGGCCTTTTGTTAGTCAAGTTCAAGTTTGGTTTGACAATAATCTACTTGTGAAATATTTCCTAGATTAAATGCTGTACATGAAAACAATAGTAGCGTAATGACACAGATGCAATATTGTGTTGCACTCTGAAGGTATACTTGAAATTTATTTCAACTTCATATAGCACATGTGACATGTATCTATTTTGCGAACCTTCGTAGCAATTCAAATTTCTAACTTGAAAAGGATAAAAGGTTATACTCTGAAGTACAGGGTATCAACATGGACCAAAGCCCCAGTGTCCTATTAAAATGTGCTAGATGGATTAGTATTCAACTAGTTTAAATCTGCCTTGATAATCTGCTCCAAGCTCATTTTCTACGCAGTACTTGGCAAGGAGCTTTACTTATCATTGTTTCAAGTCTATCATTTACTTATCATTAAATTCAAAGCATTCAATACACCCTTCCTTGTACATTCTTATTATTCCTTTAGTTTCTTAAGTAAACCTGAAAATTTCTGCACAGTTTCTATCTTCTTTGACGAGAATGAAGCTTTGTCAACAATATGGAGTAGTCTTGACGGCTTCCATGTTGCCATAGTGGAGGTAATGAACTTTTATTTTCAGTATAAACGATGAATCATTATCTCTTTTGCTTGTGTTGTGATTGTTGCTTGCTTTGGTTTTGTATGATATAACGACTTCTTTTCTTCCTTTTAAGCTTTAAACAATTGAAATGGATGAATGATCTACGAGGAAGCATGACAATGGGAATATGAGAAAAAAGTTTTCTTTAAGGCTGTGTTGTGCTTGCTTTAAATTTTCTAACCAATGATACTTCTTAATTACTTACAATTCTTGTTTTTAAGCTTGGGGCCGTTGAGTTCCTCAGTAAACCACTATCTGAGGACAAGCTCCAAAATATTTGGCAGCATGTTGTTCACAAGGTTTGTCGGCATTGACAACATTATGATGACATTTATTGTTAGAATACAATGAATAAAGTAGTTTTTAATGTGGTTAAATTTCATGCAGGCTTTTAATGCTGGGGCAAATGGTCTGTCTGAATCACTAAAACCTGTCAAAGAATCTGTAGAATCTTTAGAATCGGGCTGCAGCTCCAAACAGCAATGAACAAGATAAAACTCATAAAAGGACGATGTCAATTGATTTAGAAAATGTGTCCAGGTTTGGTGATGATGACAAAGAGCAATCTGCATGTGATAAATATCCGGCTCCTTCAACCCCACAATTGAAACATGGGACATGTTTATTGGATGATGGAGATTGCCATGAGCACACTAATTTCTCAACAGAAAAAGAAAGTGAGGAACATGATGGGGAGTGGAAATCAGTCGAAGCTTCATGTGAAAATTTGAATGCTGAAAGTTCTCCTCAACCAATTGAACCTGGGGAGACTCTGATTAAGGAGGAAGAGGATTTTTCCAATGGTTCCAAGTGCGAGATTGCTGTTTCACCGAATCTACACAATGAAAAGCTTCTCATCAATGCAGATGGTCACACATCACCTAATCAAGTAATAGGATCAAGTGCCGGAAGCGGAAGCAAACTGATTAGGGATGTGTGTTTTAATTTTAAACTTATTAGGGATGTATGAACTTTTGAACAATTATGTGTTGTAATTTTAAACTTGATTAGGGATGTATGAACTTTTTATGTGTTTTAATTTTCAATTACATATAAACTTTTGAACATTATTGTGTGCTTTAATTTTCAATGAAATGAATGGATGATTATAACTTTATACATTATTTTATTTTATTATGAAAAAATGGTTGTTAAATTTTATAATTGTATAAAACAAATTATAAAAAAGATTATAAACAAAATTATAAAAAAGTGGTGGTTAAATTTTATTTATTCAGAATTAAAATTACGTCGGTTAAAAACATCACTATTTACGTATATTATGGCGGCAGAATCTTCGTCAATGAATGTAAATTGCGATAGTTATAACTGACACTATTTACATATAAAAACCGCCACTACTTACACTATGTTTAAAGTGGCGGGTGTTGCGGCGGGTAGCGTAAAACCGCCACATTAAACTTTGTGGCGGCCAGTTCTATGGCAGTTTGGGAAACCGCCACAAGCGTATATTGTGGCGGTTATAAACGTCAGTTTATACGAAAATAACCGCCACAATATACATTTTTTTTTGTAGTGACAACTATAACTATACCACCTTACAAAGTTTATATATAATATTTTATTTTTAAAAAAAAATAGTAACAAAATTTGAGTACTATTATTTCTCTAAAATATGGTTCTTTAGACCTAATAGTTAAACTTATATGATTGTCGAGGATTTGTGACTATGGATAACGATAATCATTGGTCTATGTATTTCGAAAATATCGAGATGTCTAACACGAATGACATGAATCCCGATGTAGTTGGTGTGATTTCATACTAATTTCACAAATACAAGAGCAAATCAATTTGCGGACACAAGTGTTGCGTGTGTTAGATATGGATTGAATGTGTTGCGTGTGTTAACCGAGACAAATAATATTATACCGGAGTTTATTCCACAAAAAGCGCGTTGTCGGCAAGAATTGATGTCGTACTTGGTCCATACTGAAAGATGTCGTGACATTATTTGTATAAGTCCGGAAGCATTTATTAATTTATGTCAACGAGAGAAACGGGGATGGTTAAAGATGCATTCCGATCTATAGTTGAAGAACAAGTGGCTAAGTTTTTACACATCATTGGTCATAACGTCAAGAATCGAAGTGTTTCGTTCTTCTTTCATCAGTCCGGGGAAATACTGTCTCGTCACTTTCATAATGTTTTGAAAGCAATATTGATGTTGCATGGAGAGTTCTTAATTTAACCAGCTGAACTGAGGTTGAACCTTATATCTTAAACAAAAATCGATTTTTTTCCATACTTTAAGGTTTGAATATGAGAAACAATAGTTAAATATTTAATTCATGTTGTATGCAATGCAAGTTATTTATAAATGTGAAGTTGCTGTATTAGGATTGTTTGTGTGCCATAGATGTCACACACGTCCGTGTTAAAGTTCCCCAAGCTGATGCTCCTTGTTTTCGTGGAAGAAAAGACTGGCCAACACAAAACGTATTTGCTGCTTGTGATTTTGACATGAAATTCACATATGTTCTTGCCGGGTGGGAAGGAACAACCTCTGATTCCAGGATATTGAAGGATGTGTTTGTACGAGAGGATCCATTGGTCATTCCGGAAGGTTAGTTGAGTGTGTTTTCAAGTGCAATAAATATTCATTTGGTCACATGACTTTAAGTAATAATTGTTAATGGATGATTGTAGGCAAATACTACCTTGGAGATGCGAATTTTATGCTCAAAGCCCAGGTTATAACTCCATATCGCAGAGTTCGATACCATCTAAAAGAGTATTCTTGAAGAGGTCCACAAAATGCCCGTGGGTTGTTTAATCATCGTCATTCCTCACTAAGAAATGTTATCGAAAGAACATTCGGTGTCCTCAAAAAGCGATTTCCAATTATCGCTAGCGGAATAGAGCCTCATTACTTTGTGGACACTATGACCGATATTGTTTTAGCATGTCGTATTCTTCATAACTTTCTTTGTGGGGTGGATAATGATGATTGTTTGTTGGAAGAAGTTGACTGTGAGTTGATGCAAGGAGATATAGATGTGTCACACTCGCAAACTCGTGAGGATGACTACAGGCTCGAGTCACAAATTAGGGATACTATAGCGAATGAAATGTGGACAGGTTATTGTAATAATTAATTTTATGTAACATCTGTGAACTTATATTTATATTGTTGTAAGAACAATTTCATGGTTGAATGTTGACATTCCTCCTTTATTAATATTTACGTATGAAACTATTTATGTTATTGCAAAAGTTTAACATTTTTTATTAGGTTTTATCATGGATCACGGGAAGTGATGCAAACCCACAAAGACCCCAAAAACAAGTCCACAAGAAGATGACCAAGGATGCCAACTATGAAGAGTCATCTCAGTAATCAAAGGAAGACCTCATCAATAGAAGGAATAGACAAGGTCCAAAGCACTTGAAGTTCTTCTTACTAGTCTTCTTAAATATGTAGAAAAATGATGTAAATAAGTTAGACTCACATGAGGGGTCCAAATAGTAAAGAATAAACAAGAGTAGGTCTATATAGTAATATTAGGAGGTGAAGACATAAGAATGGGTCATACCATTAGGGTAGAAAGGAAGACCTAGTTTCTAGAATGTGTGAAGGGTGTGGTTTTGACCTATGGTCAACACCTAAAACCGCACCACACTTGTTATTACCTTTCTATCCTTTAAGCTTGCTTTCCAAGGCTCCTAAATATATAAATAGGGAGGCCTACCTCATGTATTGATATGTTGAATGAAGAGTAAAGTTACTATACACAAATTGTGTTAGAGTTTGTGAGCATTGTCTCTCTAAACCATTAGTCTTATCTTGTGAGTGTTGTGAGCTCTCAAGTGGCGGCATTTACACTTATCTTGGATTCAATTCACCATCCAAGTGGCGTGCTCATTCAAAATTCCACCACTCCTAAGTTTCCTTTCACTCGTCTTCTTCCATTCCTGATTTCAATTCCAAAATATGTCTTGTTCTTGTTTGGCTTCTTGAATTCAATTCGGTCATTTATAATTTCTCACCATGTGTTTGCTTAAATTTTGCATCTAATTGTCATTCATCTTCACCTTTAATTGTGTTTTCCTTTTGGCCTTATGGAAATAAACCTTTACATCTACTTAACACTTGTTGAGTTAATGTCCAGTGAGAATTTTCCTTAGGCTTTCACCTATAATTGTTCTAAAATCTAAATCTAAGTAAAGTGTCACTAATCAAATGAACAATCCTAAAATCAACTCACATCATGTGGTATCAAGAGCTATGGTTGTGTTTATCTTTTTGAGTTGATTTGGCACTTTACATTCAAGCAATATACATTCTAGCACCTTTAATTCTTGTCTTTAAATTCAAGTACCTTTACTTTCTTGTCATTATTTTCTTGCTTTTAATTTCCCAGCACCTTAATTTCTTGCAGAATTTTTTTTAAGTCTTTCTTATATTCATAGCATTTTTTGTTTTGAATATATTCTTGTGATGTCTTTTATTGATCTTGCTTTTTACTTTGAGTCATATGCTCATTAGTGTTCTAGGTATCCTTATTTTGATTATTCTTACTTGCTTTTAATTGTGAAGTTTACACATTAATTAGAAACTTGTTTTAGTAGAGGTTGATTTAAAGTTCCAAACATATGATTTCAAGTGTTCAATTATCTTGCATCCACCAATTTTTTTTTTTTTTTTGAAAATTGAATGTTATTGAAAACTATGCATGATGCAAGCTATGTTCCTTCTTTGCCATAAGTCACTTTAGGATTAATATATATATATATATATATATATATATATATATATATAACAGTGACGTTCAAAAACAGTAAAGCAATTACGAAACAGTGAGCAAAAATTGACATTTCCAAAACAGCAAAGAAACATTTTCCAAAGTCATCTTGGTTATCATTGGTATAGAAATTCATTTTCAAAACTATGGATTCAACTTGATTGATAAATTGTTTTCAACTTTGTGCAATTTTTTATCCTTTTGCTTTAGCATTTTTCTATTTTAAAAAGTTTCATAGTTTAAAGTTTATTGAGTTTCTTATAGTCTTCTTTTGTGCTTTTCTTGTTTGTCATCTATTCAAAGTTTTGTCACATTCTTTTCCTTCAAATTTGGTTTAGCCTTTCTTGTTTTAAGCTTTTCTTGTTTGTCTGTTATTCTTTCTTCAAGTTTTATGGTGAATTATCTTTGACCAAGTGTGTAGGCTTTGTCCTTTTTCACTTGAGAGTTGTTCATACCACAAGAAAGACTTTGGTTAAGAGAACAAAAAATTTCTTAGAGTGTTTGAATGTTTTTCTTTCTTTTGCCGCAAGCATTACTTGCTTCTAACTTTTTTTCTTAATTTGTTTAATACTCGTGTTTCTTGTTTACTTGTTGTGATGACTCATATTTTAAGTGGTGCATCTTCCAAACTGCATTCATATCACAAAGCCCACCTTTTGTGAGACCTTGTGGAGGTCCAAAAACAACTTGTCCACAAAGAAGAAAAACTTAGCCAATTTGCCAAAAGATTGCAAAGACTAGAAGAAGCTCATGCAAGGCAAAATCAAGAAGATGAGGACAAATGGAGATGGACCAATTTTGATGCACGACACCATCACCACCGACCACAATCACAACATTCTTTTGCTTTTGTAAAGTTACCTAGTTTTAGTGAGTCCAATGACCCTTCTTTGTATTTAGATTGGGAAGCTAAGGTTGAACACCTTTTTCATGTTTATAAGGTCACCGAGGACCAAAAGGTTAGGTTAGCTTTCTTAGAGCCTATGCCAACCAATGGTGGCACAAACTTGTAATGGACATTGGGCTAAACAAGAGGCTAATCGTGGTCTCTTGGTATGATTTAAAGGCATGCATGCGCATGCAGTTTGTTCCTTCTTCTTATAGGAGGGAACACTTGTTGAAACTCCAAAGGCTTCATCAAGGATATAAGACGGTAGATGAATACTTTAAAGACTTAGAAACATCTTGGACTAAAATGAATATGCATGATAATGACGAGTCAAAGATAGTTAAGTTTGTAAGTGGTTTGAGAAAAAAAATTAAAAATCTTGTAGAATTACATGAGTATTCTTCTTTAAAGAAAATGGTTCACCTAACCATCAAGGTGGAATCGCAACTTTTGAAAAAAACAACTTTCAAACATACTCATGATGATGGCTTCTACAACTCTTCTAGGAAGGATGCAAACAAAATTTCTACACACACTTCTCCTTCCAATTATTCAAAAGAAACCACTTCTCCCAAAAAAGTTTCTACACAAAATCCTTCTACCCCCAAGTCACCCACCAAAACTTCAAGCACCAAATATTTTAAATGTTTAAGTTTTGGGCACATAACTGCCACTTGTCCAAATACACGAACCATAAAGCTACAAGCGTAACACGAGACCAACTTAAAACAAAAACCAAAAGTGAAAATGAAAATGAAAGAGAAAAAGAAGGCCAAGATACCATGGGTCTCATCCCTTCACCTCCAAGTGTTTTCCTTCCTTATCTTTTTCATTACCTAAAAATTCTAAATACTTGATATTTTTGCTTAAGAAGTTTAGGGATGCTATTTCAAACCCTCCTAAAGGTTCTCACCTTCTAAGAGGCTTTTTCACAAAACATTTCATCCCCAAATTTTCTTTTCAAACATGTCCTGTTGATAGAATTCTCACATATCATCTCCCTAACATTACTGACCATAAGTTTGTTTCACCCCTACCATATTAATCTCATGTGAAGAAACTTATTGTGTTTTGTGCAGGGCTACTAAATTCGTGGATGAATTCTTTCGCACCTGGGGAGTGGTAAGTGTCTAATTTCAGTAATATTTCATATTAAAATATAGGCACTTATGAGGATTTATTGCTAATTTACATATAAAATAATCCCTAATTTATGAATTTATACCTTTTTACATTTTTTATGATCTTTATTTGAATAAGAGTATTTTATTCCCAAATTTGGTGTTAGTTACAGATTTCTAAGGAAGATTGGAGATTTGGATTAAAGATGAATGATTTGAGCTAAAAAGATAAAGATAGAAGGTCCTAGAATGGAAAAAGATGCAAAGAAAGATTGGGCCTTTTTTATGTTTTATCATTTAGCCCATTAGCGCGACACAATAAATAACCTAACCCTAGAAAACTAGGATAAATAAAGGGCTAGAGGCTCAACCTTAGGGTGCCAGATTGAGAGAAAAACACCATAGAGTGAATTGTAACCCAATTGGGAGAATGGAAGGTGCTAGAAGTATGCGTGGCTAATTCTACCCTTTGGGATTGGGAGTAATCTGCTCAAACTCTTGTGTATTGAGGTGATATTTTATATATTAATATTCGGTTCTTGATTGATTATTGGTATTGTTGTTTTACTTTTAACTTTCCGTGACAAATTGAGAATCTTAAATCTGACCGAGAGGTATTATTAGGGTTCAAACTTAAACATCAATACTTAGCATATTTGAGTGCTGGAGATAGACTTGAAAAGTTAATTGTCATTAACGTCTGAGTGTGATTTCTAAGTTGTTTTTATAAGTATGCGAGAGATCGATATTTAGGAAACATTCTTAAGAATTTTATATGCGAGAGATCGATATAAATGAATTTTCTACGGACATCAATTTCAATCAAAGAACTTAATATTAACATGCTAATCAAAATACATGAGAGTGGAAGAGATGAAACCTAATCCCTATTTTTCCAATTGAAGCAACTAATTTTTTGTTTGTTTTCTTATTGAAAAGTGCCAAAGCACTTGAAGTTCTTCTTACTAGTCTTCTTAAATATGTAGAAAAATGTTGTAAATAAGTTGGGCTCACATGAGGGGTCCGAATAGTAAAGAATAAACAAGAGTAGGTCCATATAGTAATATTAGGAGGTGAAGACATAAGAATGGGCCATAAGAAGCCCATTAGGGTAGAAAGGAATACCTACTTTCTAGAATGTGTGAAGGGTGCGGTTTTGACCTATGGTCAACACCTAAAACCGCACCACACTTGTTATTACCTTTCTATCCTTTAAGCTTGCTTTCTAAAGCTCCTAAATCTATAAATAGGGAGGCCTACCTCATGTATTGATATGTTGAATGAAGAGTAAAGTTACTATACACAAATTGTGTTAGAGTTTGTGAGCATTGTCTCTCTAAACCATTAGTCTTATATTGTGAGTGTCGTGAGCTCTCAAGTGGCGGCATCTACACTTTTCTTGGATTCAATTCACTATCCAAGTGGCGTGCTCATTCACAATTCCACCACTCCTATGTTTCCTTTCACTCATCTTCCATTCCTAATTTCAATTCCAAAATATGTCTTGTTCTTGTTTTGCTTATTGAATTCAATTCGATCATTTATAATTGCTCACCATGTGTTTGCTTAAATTTCGCACCTAATTGTCATTCATCTTCACCTTTAATTGTGTTTTCCTTTTGGCATTATGGAAATGAACCTTCACATCTACTTAACACTTGTTAAGTTAATGTCCAGTGAGAATTTTCCTTATGCTTTCACCTATAATTGTTCTAAAATCTAAATCTAAGTAAAGTGTCACTAATCAAATGAACAATCCTAAACTCAACTTACATCAGGAAGGGTATTGCTTCAGAGTCATCTGCAGGTGTCCGTGAACACAAAAAATGGACTACCGACATGGATTTCCGACTATTGAATGCCATGATCGATGAGACATCTATGGGTAACCGCATTTATGGTAGTTGGACGACACAGGGTTACACAAACATCGTTAAATCCTTACATCAGAGTGGATTGGTAGGGATTACAAAAAATAATGTGAAGAACAGGCAAAAAAGCCTTAAGGACAGATGACGTGAGATCCATGATCTATTTAGTGGACTGAGTGGTTTCGCTTGGAATTTAGCACGAAAATTTTAGAGGCCAAAGATGAAGTGTGGGATATGTTGATAAAGGTAACATATTCAACCTGATGTTCACTTATCGCATACATTAACCAGTAATTATGAATATGAGTGTATTTCTTTTCATTAATGAACAGGCAAAGCCCTCGACCGCAAAGTGGCGTGTTAATCCCATTAGGCACTACAAGTTGATGGAAGACTTATGGGCGCTTGATCGTGCTACCGACCACGGTGGGAGAACAAAACTGCAGTCATCAAGTCGAACTCAGTCTCATCATTTTAATGTAGATCTTAATGATCACAATATGAAGGACATCCCAGAGGAGCCAGAATTGGATGCGACTCAATGTGAAACTCTTCACTCAACTGATCCTAATGTTGATTCATACAACCCTGACCCTAATCTAACACCCCATTGGTGTCACCTCAACCATCCTAGCCATTAGGTGATACTTCTTCTTCTAGAGGCTAAAAAAGAAAAGCCCCTATGGTGGACGTCATTGATCTGCAATTAGAAATGCTTAACACAAGGTTTGAAGGATTAACTTATATCCTTGGGAGGGGTAGTGATCATTCAGATAGGTTATGTCATATTGCTGAGCGACAAGCCATTTCATTTGAGGTTGTCACTTTGTCATCACATCGAGTGGCTAATCCTACGGAAGAAAATCTGCAATATAACAGACGCCATGTTGTTGTAGAAGAAGAACAAAACTCCATATTTCGTGAACACACGCGCACACTCCGTCGTACATCGACTTTCCAGTACTCTGAATCTGATATTTGGGAAATGTTAGTGGAGATGAACATACATGATGAAGATTTGTTGGATAAATGTTACGACTTATTGTGTGGTCATCCTAATGTGGTAAAACAACTCTTTGGCCTGTCTCTCGAGCGAAGAATGAGAAAGTTGGTGAAGATAATGACTAAAAATCCCTAAATTGCGTAAAAATTTGGTTGTATTTTATTATGCGTATGCATTTTTCTTTTCGAATTTGAAATCTTATTTATGACATGAATCCCTAAACAAATTAAGGACTTCCATGACTCTTTCGAATGATACATATTTCAATGTATCATTCATATGATTTTCTGAAACATTATTACTATTATTATAATTATTATTATTATGCACAAAATTTATCAATGAATTTTGCTTTAATAAACTAAAATACTGCATTAATATTTATTTCATAAAAAAAAATTCCTTTATCGAATTATAACTCCAACACATTATCAGAAATAATTTGTTCCAGTACCTGAAATAATCTTTTAATTGCATACAAATATAATTGAAAAATAAATAATTCACAATTACAACTTTGTTCTAAATAAAGTTTATGAATCATAAATATGATCCAAAAAATTTATATAATTTATATTTTTTCGAAGTTAGCTCGAACAAGGTATCGAAAATAATGTTCCAATTGTCGAAAAAATAATTTTAATTCGAAAACAATTATAATTCCCAAATAATCAATCAAATTATTTTTTTATCAATTTTTAAATGTAAGGGCAAATGTGTAAAGTTACATTTTTATCAATTAAAAAATACAATTTCAATCACACCCATCACATCACTCACAAACTTTTATAAACTTTTTCTCCACTTTCCACACTATTTACTTTAATCCAAACACCCTAATTTTCCTTACACTTTCTCTTCAAATCATCTCAAATTCATTCTCTCATTTCCACTCCCTAGAGTGATTTGAGAGGAAAGTGAGGTTGTTTGGATTGTGGTATGTTAGTGTAGATTTGTGAAGAAAGTTTCTTGAAGTTTGTGAGTGATGTGATGGTTGTGTGAAAGTTTGTGAGTGACTTGATAGATATAATAAATTTAAAATAATTTAATATAAAAACTTTAAAAATTACAATTAAAATAATTAATAAATAATAAATAATAATAAAAATACATATTAATAATTAAATTTTAAATTAATTTTTATTTATTATTTTAATTATTCATTTTATTATATTATAAAAGTATATATATTAAGTATTATACTTATATTTATATTAAAACATAACTTTTATATATAATTAATTTAAAAAAAACAACTTTTTTCACAAATATCTTCACATCACCAAAGAAAATTTGAAAGAATAAAAATGCATCATTTTTCGTTATTTCCTATCATTTTTTTTCTTGTTTTTCCAATTTCCCCTTCAATAGTCTCATGTATCCCTTTCTTTGCCTTTCTCCTCTTAGAAACAAACGGAGCCTTAGAGGCAACAATATTTGATGTCCAAGAAGAAAGAGAAGGACTTGCCTAACAGGATGAAAGATATGTCCACCAAGGTTGAGGGATTAAAGCATAGTTTGATCGATATGACCCTTACCCATCATTGTAAGTAGGAGAAAAATGAGAAACTGCAAATGGACTTACGAAATGTGCAAAACTTCGTTATTGAGCAGCACAAACTTGACTTTGAGAAGGCAGTGCAGTAGGTTGCCTACTTCTATGAAATTCCTCTCAATGAGGAGAATTTTGACATTAGGAAGGACTTTTTATCAAGGAAACCTTGTCCTAGTGGAGGATATTACAGTTATTATGGAAGAGTCGACTCAGCCAGCTACCCCTAAAGCGGGTGATGGAGCGTAAAAGGTCATGGACCCTTGAGGGATATTTTATTTCTCTTTTTGATTTAGGATTAGAGTAGCTCCATTTTTTCTAAATGAATTAAAGTCTTATCTTGTAATGTTTTGACCAACATAGTCGTTCAGTTAGATGGGTATATTAGTGAATTAAATTTTGAAGTCTTGTTTTGTCAAGCATTTATTTTTATCGTTGAAGTTTATTTGCATATGAGAGAGGAGGGGTGGAAAAGGTAAGACGCCTTCTAAAAACTAGGGTAAACCTAGTGTGCCGCCCAAGCTAAGGAAAGCTTTTAGAAATTAGGATAAAAAGAGTGAGCAAAGGGGTGGTCAAGGTTTCTAGAAGCTAAGGAGAGTTGGACTTGACTCAAGACCAATTTATACTAAATACAACATACTCCACTGAAATTAAAAACAATTAAATTAGTTGGTGCTCAACTCCAATTATGTGGTCTCTGCTCCGAGTAATCCTCTGAGGAATGATGGGCTCTAATGCACTGACTATGCACTGATCCTGACCTGGCCCTGGGTCCTGTGTCATGCTCCTGGTCATCCTTCTGGAAGGTTGGGCTAACTCAGTGGGTGCTCTATCTCTCAGGTGTTAGAATTAGAGGCCTTAAACAAGAGGGGGGGTGAATTGTTTATGTGTTATTTTAGGCTTGTATTTGAGTCATTTCCCTGGGCTATGTTTTGGGTCAATTTTCATGGGCCATGTATTAGGCCAATTAGAGTAGGGTGTAAATAGAAAAAGAAAGAGTCTAACTAGAGTTACGATTGGCCCTCCTTGGACCAAATGCAACTCTAAACCATCTAGGGTGCACAAATAAATTACTAGAGTGCAGATAGAAAGCATGGAATGACAAGGAAGGCATGAAGGTCCACATGTTATCTCCTTAATGGAGAGGATTCCCACCAATGCCAAAATGACATTTGTCTTGATGGGAAAGGAGATAATTCTCTCCAATTAGAAGAGGACACTTGTCAACCTCTAACTTGAGTGGATTTGCTCCAATTAGAGAGAGAGATTTATCCTTATATGAGTGAAGAGTTTTTAGGGTTAAAGCTTGCACCTTGGCTACCCATAACACTATAAATACAAGTGCTAGCCCCCTTGTAAATGAGCTTTGAATAGATTATTGAATTGTTGCCGAAATTTCAACCTCATCTAGTCTCTTAGCTCACTCTTTGCTAGCCTTATTTCTAAGTGTTTTAGCAAGGAACCTCTTAGGAGTTGACCTAACCTCTCCTAAGCTTCATTATCATTCTTCATACACCAATATTTCACAATTTCTTTCACTCATTTTAGCTACCCAATCTCACCAAATTCCGCACCCCAAAATACAAAACAAAAAGCTCATAACAATGCATGCTGGGATTGCATCATTAGGTAACAATGGCTTGTGTGTTTTTTTCTCCTTAGATATAATAGACATAAGTGTGGCTGAATTATGATTTCTTGTTAAGACTGCCATCGGCGGCCATCGAGCCTGTGCCGGAGAGTAGTGTGTCTACGGTGAAAGAGATAAGTCATGAGGATCGTTAGAGATGGTGGAAAATGGGGTTGAAGGTTATTTCAAATGACAAGTCATTTTATTGAGGTTCTTAAACCCATGGTATTTTACGGAGATTCTTAAATTTATGGTATTTTACAGAGATTTTTAAACCCATGGTATTTAACGAGGTTTTGTAATCCATTGTATTTTACTGAGGTTCTTAAACTCTTGGTATTTAACATGAGTTCTAAAAGGCTTTTCTTGAGATTTAAAAAAACCCCGAAAAACACGTTTAGCGGAGGAAACTGCAACCCTATACAAATGAGTTAATAAAAGTTTTAACCCTAAATAATGTAAAAATAAATCTCGTTA